>NW_027273879.1:317500-1728750 GCF_046630095.1 Trachinotus anak | reverse complement strand
CTAATGAGGGTCCCATCAGTCTCAGCTGATCTCATTAAAGCACATTAAACCATGTGTGAGCCAACGATGGATCTCTCACTGTTATTATTATTATCATTATTATCATCATTATCATTTACCACCAGCATGTAACAACTGCCATCATGAGGACATTTCTTTAAGCAGAGATTAAACTAGTTCATTTACAATTTGTCAGTTTTTTCCCCCAGTTTGATTTATTTAGCCTGCATGTCTGAAAAGCAGGACCAGTGTTGGTGGATGTCACTTTTTAAAGGATACTGCGCACATATTTCTCTTTGGGCGGTGTTTCAGCCGAGGTGAGGACTTTGGTGATGCTGTGGAGCTGAAAGAAAGAGACATGAAGACACAGACACGGCTCCACTTCCTACAGGTCAACATCAGGCGGAGACAGATCAGACTGTAGATTAAGAGTTGGATTCATTCCAGGTTAAAAACTTACTTTAAGCTCATCAACATCTCTGATGACATTTTTAATTTTTAGGAATCTTGTTTTAGTTGGTTTTAACTTCACATTAAATACTTAAAATAGTCATCAAAAGTTTCCTGTGTCACAAACAAGAAAACTATACGTGGAATTTAGGCAAAAAAAAAAAAAAAAAAAATTCTGTCCTATTAAACAAAGAAATGACTGACCTGTTGTTTACCAAACTGCTCCTTCTCCGCAGCCAAAGCTTTCTCCGTCTTATTGTCACTTTTGTTCTTTGTTTTGCTCATCTCGGTGACTGTTCTCCACCCGAACTACAAGTCGGCTGTCTGAATCCAGAGGTCCCGCTCCAGGTCTCAGCTCCTCACCTGAGCCTCTTTAAAACAAAAGGTGCGCCAGAGGGTAGTGCGCATGTCAACAACAAATGTCTCCTTCAACTGAACACAGCAGAACGAAGCCGTCTCTCCTGTGCGTAAAAGCGCTCCAAGCTGCGTAAAAACGCACAGTGGAAAAAAATCGCTAAATCTTCGATGCGTTTATTAAAAAGTGCGACTGTCAGGCAGTGAAATACCACAGACATGAGGTTTGTGTTAAAATATTTTATCAAAAAACAGTGTCGCGATGGCGAAGTTACAAACTGTAGAAACTATTAACAGCTATCGACATTTCCACTGAGTCACAGGACAAATGTGAAGGCAGCGAAACTGGAAAGACAATACAGAGACACACCACTCAACAGCCCTGTAGGACTGGTTTCACATCTCACCCACTCCACACAATACAGGCCTTAAACAGCTTCAAACAGGAGTTAAAAAAGGAAACAACACCTCTGTAAATCTCTGCTGCACTCACATAAAATGATGCACATGTAGAAAATATACAAGCACCAAAATAAAAAGAAAGATCAGGGACAGAAAAAAATGTTTTACAAAGTCATCACAGTCTGTATTTTATCACTTCATCGTTTTCCTGAGACAGTAGAGTTCAACCTTTGGCCCAGTACACACAGTTTCAGATTAAGAGTCTATTTAATGTGGTAACACTGATTTTTGACTCCAGTGATAAAAATGTTCAGTACATGGTGTCACTCCGGTAAATACTGAAGTTTCCTCTAAAAACGATCCGTTCTTCAGTCAGTGTGGGGCCATCCACACGGCTGGGTGGTGCAGTGTCGAGGGCAGGCTTTGGGTGGAGTCTCACTGGCCTGTTGGAAGAAAAAAATAAAGCTGTTATGTCTTCTGAACACACCCAAACTAAAAAGTGGAACAGTTAAACCAAATGTTGATTCCACACCCTGAGAACACAAATGGAGAGAGAGAAGAGGTCTAGAGGCTCAAGATGATGATGAAACTCCTCTTACCGTGTGTGCCGGGGTGGTTGGGTGGTGGTGGTGGTGGTAGGGGGGGGTCTGGTACTTGTGGGAGTAAAGGGGTTCAGGGCCACTGTTGTGGAAAGAGCTGTGGGGTCTCAAGCTGCTGAATTCATCCACCAGCTGCTGCAGAGCAGAGCTGGACAGACGCTCTTCACCCTGGTTAAAGGAGAGTCTCAGTATAACCAACTGTTAAAGTCTGTTAAAGTCAACATGTTGGGAAAATGCATCTTCAGAGTCTTGTTGAGATTTAGATGAGAAGATGCAGAATGACAATGACACCGTTTTAAATAAACTGAAAATATACATGTTAAGTTTAGCTTTTAATTATCTCTCCTGTCTTATCTCCCTTTCTGCTTTTACATTTGTCAAAGCACTTTAAGCTGCATCCTGTGTTTGAAAAGCACTATACAAATAAAGTTTATTATTATCATTGTAAGATTGATAACACAGCTCTGTCTGTTAGACAGGAAGCAGCTGTAAAGCCAGGAGGCAGTTAGCTTAGCTTAGCATTCAGACTGGAAAGAGAAGGGAACAGCGAGCCTGGCCAGGTCCAAAAAAATAAAGAAGTTACTGCTCAGCCAGTTTCTGTCCAGATTAAACAACCAAGAATTAACATGTTAATTAGTGAACTTTAAAGATTAGAAACACCTTCATATATAATCTAATCCAGTTCAACACCAGTGCAAACGACAGCCTCTCTGACAGGGATCATTATGTTTGTATAACATGAGAGTTTATGGCTGAGCTGCTGTATTGGATTATATGAGATTTTAAAGGTGTTCCTAATAAAGTGGCCACTGAATGTATACTTCCTGTACAGACCTGAGCGTGGCACTGAACTTCTCAAGAAAAGAAAAACACCTCCATACTGATACAAACTGTGTGATTATGAGCACTTTAATCATTAATCATGAATCATTAAGGTCCCGTGTTGTCTCACGTCTCTCAGGTGTGGAGCGAAGACCCCCAGGTCGTCGATCACCGAGCCTCCCAGACCAGGTCCTGGTGCAGTGGTGGCGTCGTGTACTGGTCCTGAGCTCTTCAGTCTGATCGAGGCAGGCGAGCGGTTCTCCAGACAGTTACACGTTAACTCCTCCTGGCTGAGACATAAAGAGAGACGACGTCTCATGAATGATTTCTGGTGTTTAATATTTAACAATCTTGGTAGAACTGGACTCTGTTTAACATTTAAACTACAGAAGCAGACAGAGGCATTTAAAGGTCCCATATTTACTCTTCTCCTGTGTTTTATTCAAAGTGTTGATCTCCATCAGAAGATATATTTGTGGTTTTAAGAACCAAAAACCATCTCAGTGTAGTTTTACATCTCCTCTCTCAGGCTTCTCTCTGGAGCTCTGGTAACAACAGGTCAGTCAGCCAATCAGAGGAGAGGATCTGAGCCTCTCTTCTGATTGGCTGACTGTTTTCTGAATGACTGATTAAAAATACAGCAGATTTCAGGTAAACACCAAATCCTGCAAAGTTGGATGGTGGGTCCAGGTGGGTGGGACTTTGTGACTGCTTTGTTGTGACATCACAAAGTTCCAGAAGTCCTGACGGCTGGTTTCAAGGCTCAGTTTCTGAATACAGGCTGTGTGCATTTCTCTGTGGACTGAGGCTTTGATACTTTCACAGTATTAATATAGAACCTAGACCTGCTTTATAATCACAAACACATGGACATCTACCTTTAGACTGTGTGGAGCTTTAATGACGAATGACGGAACTGAAACTAAACTCTGTCAGTTTCTGTCTAATCTGCTCCTCGACTCTCTGCTTGGTCCTGGTGTCTTATGGAGGTGAAGTAAACGTTCCGGTTGACGTGAGCTCACTTCTTGAGCTCTGATTTTCATCAGACAGCTGATCCTGGCCACAGTTTGCTGCTCGCTGACTGTCTTTAGACTGAGAGCTGGGTACGTAGGAGGAGGAGGACGTGCTGTGATTTCCTCTTGATCTTGGTCGTTTGAGTAGATTGGGGGAGTTCGGGTTTGTCGTGCAGTTTAGGGTCAGATCAGAAAGCGTCATGGTTACATCAGTGGTTTCAGTGGAGAGTCTGGGTGTGTGTTTCCTGTGGTCCATGTTTCTCTCTTGTTCTGGGAGAGTCGGGGGCTTCTTTTACTCTGGGCTCTGAACTCTGGCTGCATGAAGGCTGTTCCTCTCTGCTTATCCCCTCAGTGCTCCCTGACTCCAACACAGTAGCTCCTCTACAGCCACAAAAATATCAGTGAACACATTTTTTAAAAACCGCATCATGCATTATGTGACTGATGCACACTGATCACCTGCTACGTAACCCCGCACTGGTTTTCTCCTTCATGGTTCCACGGACACTCTCCAGGTTTAACTGCAGCAGCTGCAGGTCGTTCCTCTGATTCTCACACACCTGGAACACAAATGTTAATGTTACATACATGAAACAAACAGAAATGCTCCATCACGCTTTCCACATTGGCTCTGTTTTAACTATGTCATCATTTTGCTCCTTCTTCTTCTGCAATAGTTTAATGGCACATGAGAATTGATATTGATATTGGAACTTAAATGCATGTTAATTAACTTTTTTTGCAGCTTTTCTGGAAATGTGGTTAAAGTTTTTGATACATGTGAATAAAAACTTAACGCTGAAAGTGAAAGTTTTTTTTAATTACTGTGTCTTTAAAAACACCTTGTAATCTAATTTAAAAAATAAAAGTTTATTTCTTGTGAGTATATTGTGCAGGTTTAAATTGAAGCAGTGGACATGGCAGTGACCCAGAGCTGCAGTCATGATGGGGAAAGAGCAGGAACACTCTCAGGTATGCTGCCAAACCAGAAACACACCTGTGACGATGTGACAGTGTGAGCAGCAGGAATGAGGAAAGATGTATCTCCTGAGCTGAGACCTGACAACTGTGTCATTACACCTCAGAAGTGTAGCTGGTTCTTTTCCTAGATGTCTTCGGTAGCGTACCTGGCGTAGGTAGCGGAGTTCAGACATGGTGCGTTCCTGTTTGGAGCGAGCCAGTTCCAGCAGCTCGTCTTTCCAGTTGTCGCCCCCCCCTGGTGGAAAAGATCAAATGCGGCACTTATCTCAGCAGGAACCGTTCTTACCATCTCCTCACATCTACTGCCTCCATCTATTAGTTTAGTGCTGAAATGATGAGTCCGTTAATCAACTCTGATCATCAATTAATGTTTTCAAATAGGAGAATTTTCTACTTTTATCTTTGTCAGCTGAATATTTTTGGGTCCAGTTGGTCAGATGTTGAGATCTGTAATTGGTATTTTTCACAATTTTACGACATTTCATAAAAGTAATAATAAAATTTGCCGTTAATGATAGTCCTAGTATAATTAAAATCATGAATATAATGAACACATGAAAGTAAACATAAATAGAACCCTAGAACAGATAAAACTGATGATGACAATATATCCTGATTTTCTAGTTGAATAATTAATTCAGAAGCTGTGACAGCTGATGGACGTGGTGCAGTGAAATGAACCTGTCAAAGCCACATCTGTGTGCAGCAGCTGGAGCTCTTGTTTGAGTCGGATGATCTCCTCCCTCTGAGAGCTGCTCTGTGTCACCTGCTGCTGCAGCTCCTCTACAGAATCAGACACAGAGAGAGCTGCTTTATTAAATTATTGATCAATGGAATAATGATGAATGAATGCAATCATTTTGAAAATCGATTGACTGTTTCCATCATTTTCCAAGAAAAAAAAAAACAACAGAACATTCTGCAGATTTGCGGCTTTTCTTTTTCGTTTGAGGCTTCGTCTCATCTAATCACAACACACTGTGTCCTGTACCTGCTGTATGAGAAGTTTTAGTCATGTACCTTTAAGGTGTGTGACCTCTTGTCTTGCTTCTCTGTACCGGTGTTTATTTCCCTCCACGTCCTTCAGGAGCTTGGTTTCCTGTGAGCGGCTCTCCTTTAGTGACGTCTCCAGGTCTCGAAGGCGCCCTGTGAGGTCGAGTATCTGACCAGAGGCTGCAGTCACATCTTTATCCTGATGGGAAGAAAAAAATCATGTTACCCAACCAGCAGAATAGCAAAAACTTTAATTTAATGATAATGCTAATCTGCAACTGACAAAAATAAACATAACATCAATTTTATGAAAGTCACAAAGAAATATCTGGTCGACTATCGTACCTTGAGTTTGAGCATGGAGCTCAGTTCTTCCTCCCTGACCTGCAGAGAGCCGACCTGAGAGGACAGAGCCATGAGCGTGGAGCTGAGACTCTGGTTCTTCTCCTAAAAGACAAAGGCAGAGACACTAAGTCCTGCATTACACAGCTGTTTTCTATTGTGTGTGAAAAGCAATACACTTTAATATGTAATGTGCCATAGAGCTCCGTTGTTTCCAGAAATTATGAAAAACACATCAGTGGACCACACTGCTGCTCTGGGTGACATGTTCCTTCATCACCATGAACAAACACTGTAGTTTATTCTGACTCAGTCCCACAAAAACTCACTAGAGCATTAAATGTGGATTAATCCGCCACTGAAAATAGTCCCCAACAGTGCTCACATTACTGACCATTTATTTTATATAAACTTCACTTGTTCATGTGATGTTTTTGAACATTCATTTCTTCAGTGGTAACCAGGAGTCTGGGGGCTGAGAGACACAGACAGGGGGGATCAAAGAAAAATAATCCAATAAACCAACAAAGGTGAATCTGGTTTCTCAAAAATCACATTATTTCCCCACGATGTGAACAGGTTTTTCATGTGTATTAAAGTCACTCTTGTACCTCAAAGTCTTGACATTTCTGACTGATGTGCTGCTGCTTCTGTTCGAGCTCGCAGAGCTGCTGCTGGGCTGCGCTGAGCTCCTTCTGGACCTCCTTCTCCCTGGTCTCCACCACCCACACCCGTTTAGTCAGGACTCTGATCACCTCGTTACGCTTCTGCAGCTCATCTGTACAAAGAAAAACCATTAAATAAAATAAATAAAGCAATCATCCATTTGTAATTTACAGTTTTGATGCTAAAATGCAGAATCCATAAATAAATTAAAAAAAAAACTGAATCTGTATGAAATAAAGAAAGACAGCCTTGTGGTTTCTGTCTCCTCACCATCCAAGCGAGTACATCTCTGCTCCAAGGTGAGCACCCTCTGGCGGTCTTGTTCCCTGGCGTGAAGCTGCTTATGATGGGAGGCAGCCATGGAGTTCAGCTCCCTGTCCCTGTCCTTCAGCTCGGCCATCAGCAGCTGCAGCTCCCTCCTCTGCCTCTGGATGGTGGAGCTGCTCAGGTCGTTCACAGGAAACTTCAGGAAAACACAAGACAGTGTCACCATAACATATTTATAGTTCAGCCTTAGACCTGAAACAATAAGTCAATTAACTGAAAACTGAAATACACACATGAGATGCTGTGTGAACCAGTGAATGTTTGGCATTTTTCTGTTTGAAAAATGACTGAAATAATGAATTGATTATGAAAATATTTGCCAATTAATGTTGCTGTGATCAGTTGTTTCAGCACTACAGGCAGATATAGCTGATGTGAAAAGCGATGACCCTTATATTTCCTAAAAGAAGTCTGTAAGTGCAAAAGTGAAGTCGACTCTCAGGCGTCAAACATGCTGGAGCTAGCTTATCCCTAAAAGACCATCACAAATTATCTCATGTGAGGGAAACAATGCACAAACCAAATTATACTAATTATGATCCAGATTTGATCTCACCTCAGTGCCCAGAGAGATGCGGGGACTGGGGTTGTCTCCCGGGGTGGGAGGGGTACGCTCGGCCCACTGTTTGGCTGTGCTGTCCATCCTGAAGCTGGTCAGGGCAGAGCTCTGGCTGAGATCCGGTGGAGCTCTGGCATTTTTCTGAAAAGTGTTATTATAGATTATTATCAGTTGGCAGTTTATTAGGTACAGGTGCTCTGTGCTCGAATGAAGTCTAACAAAACAGTCCTGCAATAAGATTTAATATTCAGTGTGTGTTGGAAGTGTTTTAAGAGAGGTTCATATCCATGATTGCAAGGAAAATAACAGCAACACCTCTTTGTATAAAGCAACAGGATTCAACAGCAGAACAAAGTACCTCCTGTAAAATGATCACACAGGTGAATCAACACCTGTCTGAAGCTGTTTCAACCAAAACTGAACTTTATAACCTTTATGAAGCGAGGATTTAATGCAGGGCTGTTTAATTAGACATTACAATCTGACAATGCAATGTTATAAGACTTTTATTCAACAAGTGGTGACATTAAATAAACTAAATGTACTGACCTTTTTAACCGGAGTGCTGTGCCAGAGCTCAGCTGAAGCATCTAAAACAAAGTTGGGGGTGTTTAAAGACTGAAATTAAGCTGTGTAATAAATCTGTTTGATGGGATGGTTGGTAAATACGATGAGGACGTGAACCATCAGCTGTGAATGTTTACCATGTGAGGAGGGGAAACAAGCTGATGCTTTCCCACAAGCTCTTCCATCCATCTGAGAGGCGTCGTCTTCTCCTTCCGTCCATCACATCGTGACACTAACACGCCTTCACTGCTGTACAATGTGTTTATCGATAACTTCACATTTAATTTAAATGTCATTAGTTAATCACAAATTATCGAGAAACCTGCTAACGGCTAGGTAACGTTAGCTTCTCGAAGAGTTTCACCAACTTTTTGAACGTAAATGGCCGAAGTGGAGAAGTTGGGATCGGACGATTGCGTCATCTTCGCATTCGCGCCTCATTTCAATTTAATTTTTTTTTTTACTGAATTCCCCAAATTTTTTTTTTAAAGTTTAACACTTATCACAGGAATTTCTAGTCCAGACACACGAACGTCGTTTAAGAAAATTCCTACTTAGCCTAATTAATTTTTTTAACATCCTGTCCGAACCTTGAAATACTCAGCCCAGGATACAGGATCCCGGCAGGATTTTCAACATAAAAGCTGGATAAGCAACGCACACAGTTTAAAGAGGGAAATTAATGTACTGTGTTTATATTGTTACAGATATTGGAAAGTAAGATTCATCTGCAAATTTTTTTTTCGCTTGTCAATTATTCATTTTGTCTGTAAATGTCAGAAAATAGTAAAAAAAAAAAAAGTGCCTGCTGTCTTGAGGTCTCTTGTTTTGTGTGGCTAACATTCCTAAATGTATTCAGTTTATTGTCATGTTCAACGAAGAAAAGCATCAAATATTCACGTTTGAGAAATGTTTGGCACTTTTGCTGAGAAAATGAATGGTTGCAGCATTACAGTACGTTTGTGATGAAATTACTTGGCACAAGAAAAAAAAGCTAATTTTCAAGTAGTCATTTTGTCTCACTTTTTTTCGTTTGGTCTCTCATATTTTTTTTTTTTTTTTTATTCTTTGTCACTCTTTGTACGTCGAATTTGAAAACATAAATTAAAATAAAATAAAAATAAATGAAATGTCGGCCCTCTCCCCGGGGCACCAGGGGGCGCTGTCCCGGATCAGCGCAGCGCATCGACCGCCACAACAACCAGAACAAGACGCGTTACGAGGCGTGCTCAAAGTACGCCAACTGAACCTCAAGCTATAAGGATGATTTTCTAAAAGCCGGACTAACGTTAATAATGCAAACGGCTTTACTCAACAGACAGCAGTTTTAGAGTATCTTTCGCGGGGTATGTAACTCGATATTTCTTGTGTCTGTGTCCAGTCCTAGAGCAGCACAGCCTGTCCATTTAGCGGTGCGTTAGCTCGGCTAGCTTGCTAAGCTAATACCCACTAACGGTGACAGCTGGGTGACTCAACGTTACCTGATGAATGAAACCACTGAAACTAAACACGGGGATTTGTTTTTTTCCCCCAGCGATTTGCAGCTTAGTTTGTCTACACGACGACAGGACCTGGAACAAGAGAGGCATTTAAATAATGTCGATGAAAATAATTGAGGCAAAACGATCTCTATAAACAGCCGCATGTGTTAGCCAGCTGAAGCTAGTTGTGACTTGATGCTGTCTAACCAGCTGGTCCGCGGTTTACTATGGTAGTAAGTTAAATTAACACCTTTGAAATCGACGTGTGAAGTGTTACAGTGGTGTTTCGTGATGTTAGGTAGCTGCTACTCAGGTGTCTGACTGTAACATTACGAGCCGTGTTGGCAGAACATGCTAGCATGATGAAATATTTGCAGGAGCCTTCTTCACTCATGTCTCCAATATAATCTGATAATAACAAATCGGACTTCACTTAATCACTTTTGGATTTAACCTTTTATTCTGACTTTATTTTTTAAGTTACACTTCGTTGTTCTTTAATTTAGCTTCAGTTTGATCGGGGCACGTACATTTTCCTCTAATATTCACAAAATCTTTAAAAAAAAAAAAATCAATGTTTGTGGCGGCCCTATATGCTTGCACTATAATGACAGGCCCTGAAATCAGTCCAAATTAAAACTACATTTCCTGGTGAGTCTTTTGATCCTAGCTGTCAGAGTATAAAAATAGATGAATAGAAATGGTAGAAAATCAATTCTATGGTAACTGCTAGAAGAGATTATAATAATACAGTGGTTGGCATTTTTGCAACCTGACTAGACAACAAATTAATCATAATGAAAATAATTAGTAGTGGACACCCTCATGACATAAGGTGGAGGTAATCAACAAGATCATCTGGGCTTTTTTCTTCCACCTGTACATGAATTTCCATTGATTATTTGTTTCTTTACTTGATTTGAACCTGTACAAATAAACTCAAAGTTATAATTTACACTTGTTTACACAGTGTATGTTAAATGTGTATATGTGCTCCGTGCCTTAAATGTTTCTGTCCATTTTTCTTTCTTTTATTCAGATAATTTGTGATGGCTACTACTGAGATGGAATCAGGTTCTTCAGAAAGCAGATCAGAGCAAGGGACAGTTGACACTGATTCAAAGTACCCACTGAAAGTCCTTTATTGTGGAGGTACAGAGTTTAACCTTTTACTGAGTTTGGCATCTGTACAAGATTAAATTGTGCCATCTTTACAAAAATGACTTTTTCCCCCCTCTTTCTCTGCAGTGTGCTCTCTGCCTACAGAGGTAAGTTTAATTATTAAACAATTTGGACATTCTGTTAAAGCACTCACCAAAATGCTGTTCTTTGAGTTATAACTGAATCTTCACTGTCGCCGTGTCTGCAGTACTGTGAGTACATGCCTGAGCCGGCCAAATGTAGGCAGTGGCTCGAGAAGAACTTTCCAGATGTGTTTGCCAGGATGACTGTCGGTGAGTGCAAAGAGATTTTTATTCATTCTTTTTATTCAAAGTTAACATGGTTTACTATAAACCAATGTCATCTTTGTAGATGGTGTATTGTGTTCCAGCTTTTGTTTCCTGAGCTACATTTAAGTGATGGGAGTGAAATGAAATCTGAATTCCTGTGATTGTTAGGTTCATACCTACCAATGTATTTCTGTCAGCATTCATTTTTTTTGTGCAGATTAGTCCTGAAACCATTGAGTCATTTATATTGATGCATAACATTATAACATGCAGCTTTTCCCCTTTAGACAGCTTTAGATGATGTTTTTCCACACTTACTGACTCTATCTGTATATTTTATATCAGTATATTCTATATCATCTTGTTCCAGCTCTTCAGTGAAACTATATAAAATATTACAGCCGACTGAAATATTCAAGCCCACCATGTTTTTTAATGGTTTCATCATCCTGTATAATGGAAAAGTGTTATATGTCTTAAATATCATTTTATACATATAGGAAAAAGTCAACCTGACACATTTGGTATCTTTGGAAACTTTGCGATCTACACCAGAATTTAAAGTTGTAAGGTTTGAGTTACGAGTTTGTTAAACTGACCGCCTGCAGGTTGGAGGAGATATTTGAGTTTTGTTTGCATGAGTGAGGAAAGTCTGCTCATTTCCTTCCCTAGAGTGATGTAGTCGGACTGTAACAGCTTCATATTGTTGTAATGTTGATGCCCTGAAGGTATGATGGATTTTTACCTAAAAACAAGGAGATTTGATTTATTCAGAAAAATGTTTCTTATTAAAAATATAAACACAAATTTGTCCATCCATCTTGAAATTCTCATGGTTCTGACAGAAACAAGGTTCATTATATTGTATCCAGAATGAGGGGAAATCATATGAAAAATAGTTTATCTCTGAAGGTCTTTAATGACATCACCTGTGAAGGTAGAGGAAAAAAAATGGTTACAGACGCACACTAGTTGTCAGTCAGGCTAGCCCATCCCTAAAATGTTCCAGGTGTGCACAGACACTGTAGTAGTCCTTGAAAAGGTAAGAGGTATTGTTGCCGGGTTGGTTTTAATATCTTCCTATTGTACTTCTGTCCCACTGGCCCGGCAGCAAATGCACCCAAGCAGGAACCCAGTACTGGAGATGCTCCCCCTGCAGGCGAGGAGGAGGAGAAGAAGAAACAGAAGAGAGGTATCGTGTCAAATATGAGAAGGAAAATCATTCATAATTAGTTACATTAGGTTTATTCTAGTGTATTGAGATGTTGGGTATACATTTAAAAATAACACTGTTGTGTGTCAAAGCAGAAGAGAATTTAAGAGTGTACCAGTTTAAAATGATTTCAGTTGTGGTTGATTTCATGACACAGTTGATTACTGCTGATAACAGCAAGTTTGGCTTTGCAATCGTCTTTGAGCAGCTACTTTGCCAGAAATAAAGAAGTCAGTCGAAAATAGCTGCAGTCACGGTCTGATTTCATGCCGCACCCAGTGTGAGCTGCTTTCCACACAGTAAAGTTAATTATGAGGCTGAAGAGTTTGAGGTGTGTAGCCTTTATCTAAAGGCTGCTCTGTCTTGTTCCTTTACTCCCTGAAATGTTAACTGTTTGTGCGTTTTTAGATGAACTAACTTAATACAGCTCTGATCCGGCTGTAAGAGCGTGAACAACAGCAAGGCTGATGTCAGTGAGATGGGATAACATGTTGCATAATTTCCTGTGAATCCACGTGCACAGGTGGAAATTTGAATGTCGTATGAGAATGGCAGATTAACAGTGGAACCGATTGCATGGAGAGATGATCACAGAATGTAAATACATGGAATGACTAAAGCAGAAAACATACTGACCTCTCAGAAATGGGGTTTGATTTTTTGAAAATGTTAAAGATCATAACTTTAAGGAAATGATCCCTCACTGCCGTCTGTATTTAAAGATGTACATGTGTTATTGTGATATAATTACAGGGACATTGTGAGTCTTCATTTTCAATTTTATTTGTGTAGCACCAAATCATAATAAACATCATTTTAGAAGCTTTGCAGGGTAAGGTCAAGACCATATTCTATTATAGAGAGAATCCCACAGTTCCCATGAAGGAACAGCTGAGTTTATACTGTTTATTGTTAACAGTAACTAACAGTGGCAATAATAATAGGTAATGTTATCATATGTACTGTTAATTGTTATGGTTAAAATAATGTAGTTTTATCTGGTTTTACCTTTTTAAGGTGGAAGAGGCCAGATCAAACAGAAAAAGAAGACTGTGCCTCAGAAGGTTACGATAGCAAAAATCCCAAGAGCCAAGAAGAAATACGTGACACGGGTGTGTGGCCTGGCAACATTTGGTAAGAGTTTTCAATTTAATTACTCTCAATCATTTAATTCTCTTCCTGTTACTGCTTCATTCTTAACACAAATCCCGTGTTGACTCTTGCAGACATTGAACTTAAAGAGGCTCAGCGATTCTTTGCCCAGAAATTCTCTTGTGGTGCCTCAGTTACAGCAGAGGATGAAATAATCATTCAGGGAGATTTTACAGACGACATAATCGACGTCATTCAAGAGAAGTGGCCTGAGGTGAGCTGTCTTCATCGTAGAACGCTTTAGGAAACTGTGTATTGAAAGATGAACCCTCATTTCTCTTTGTTTATTCACTCATTTCAGCTTCATTTTTACTGGATGAAGCAGAGATAGTTTTAATTAATAATCTTGCACTGAGTTTGAACCTCTCTGTGTCTGTGATGGCAAATAATGTAAGAACCTCTGCGTGAGGAGAGCGGGGGCTCAGCTAGATTACTTTATTACTGTCTCTCATCCATCCTTAATTTTATCTTCTATCTGTAGTTTGAGTATAAATAGATAATAAATATTATGAGAGTACTTCAGCCGAGTTAGATAAACACTGGCTGTCCACTCATAAATACAGGTACAGCAATATACTCACACTGAATAGGACTGTTAAACAAACCACTATTAAACAAATACAAATCAAGTGTCTAAAGTCGAGGTTAATCTTTATTGAGAGAGAACTGAGATACTGTGCTGATGGGAATGTCATTACAACAACAAGTATTGGACAAATTAAAATTTTGACCTGATGATGGTGTTAGATGGGAAGTCTGGAGCTCACCAAAGTGACTAGAATTCATTCTGAGGGGAACATGAATGTTCTTACTGAACTTCATGACAAACCAATTTGCTGATTTTGAAATTATGAACTTAAAAACAAGTTATGTAAACACGTGAATTTTGGAAGAACAAAAAAAACGTACATGCTCGCATGAGGTGGTTTTCCAGACACTTCAACAAACCTAGATTTTGCAAAACTGAAATGGAAACATTTTTTTGCCTTGAAGTCGTGGCGCCTGCTGTACCAGGCCCCAGGGAGCCGGTTCCAACTGAGAGGCAGATGCTGGAAATCTGTCGTCGAGTTTAATTGGAAGGATATCGCAAGAGGAAAAAACCCGGCTTTATTCACATAACATCACTCAGTAATACACAGACCATTCGCATTTGTGTTTGTTGACTTTTCTAAAAGATGAAAAAAAGCTTTTATTTTGCACAAAACTGCGATGGAAACGTTGCTACTGAAATCCTGAAAACCAAGAGAGTTATTGTCTAAAAAATTGTTCATTCAACAAAAGGCAGTAAACAGTTTTGCAGTGTATTTGTTCTCGGGCATGTGTCTGTTTTTATTAAGGAAAGATGACAAAAATTGTTTATGATGATCCTAAAAAAGCTCAGGTGGAGAATCCTTTACCCATAATGAAACTGTCAAAATGACACATGGCTTTAGTTTTAAACAACCTCAGTTATTAAATTTGTTTTCTTGTGATTTGAATCACAAACACACAAACGCTGAAGTCGGTCTCTGTTTCTCTGTGTTGTAGGTGGATGATGACAGCATCGATGATCTGGGTGAAGTCAAGAAGTGAAGACCAAATATGCACTTTTACTGAAATGGATGTGACCTGTAACAACGACAACCTGGCCAAATGTACACATTAAGTCATTTTATACCTATTTTATTTACTGTACATAAAAAGCTGCGGACTTGGCCACTCACTTGGCATTTTTTTTTTTTAGTTAATAGCTACTTTCTCTCGTTTGCCAAAGGTGTGGTATGACGTGAATCCCTCCCAAATGTTCTTCACTCAAACAATCTATAGGCTAATAAATTTCAGTCTCCTTCGCCTGTACGCTCACGTCTTCTGTCCAAGTTTGTTTCGCTTTTTTTCCAGTGCGCTTTGTGTCTGATTTTCAAATCATTAAAAGGGTTATAATTTGTCGTAGTCACCTGCTTTATCCAAGTCACTTAAATGGCCGCAGGTTACTTGTTTTTCATGCATCCCACTCAATGCCCATGAGTGCACCTCTTTCCCTGCATAATAATTTTATAATGAAGGTGCACTCCCCAGACAGATAACATTTACAGTTGTTTCCACGCTCCTCTGGGTCAATACGACTTCCCCATAGATAACACATAGTGCGCAGATGTTCGCTACACTCAGGATTTAAGATGTTTGTCTGAGAATCATTTGCATGAGCGCAAACATGACTCCCAACCAAATAAGTCATCTGGCAGAGCATATCTATGTTGACACTGTATAGAGCAGCCGGTTGGTGTGGTGCTTTGGTGATGGTTAAAACAATGAATGTTACACTGACGGAGGTGTGCTGCGCCTTCGAGGCGCCCATCCTGGACCAGGTTTTGCCGCCGATACTGATCCTGGAGTTCATGTTTGGGCTGATGGGCAATGTTGTCGCCCTGTGGATGTTCATCTTTCACATGGACACATGGAAGCCCAACTCGGTGTACCTGACTCACCTGGCTGTTGCCGACTCCATCGTGTTGTTCTGCCTACCTTTCAGAGCAGACTACTACAGGCGTGGGAAACACTGGCTGTACGGTGATGCCATGTGTCGTATCCTGCTCTTTCTGCTGGCAGCCAACCGTGCAGCAGGGATCTTCTTCCTCACCGCCGTGGCGGTCGATCGATACTTCAAGATCGTCCACCCATTGAACCGGATCAACAAAATGGGCCTGGGCTACGCTCTCTGGGTCTCCCTTGGCCTCTGGGGTCTGATTTTTCTTGCTACCGGATACCTTCTTGCTGACGAGCACTTCTTCTACAATAACAACCGCACACAATGTGAGAGTTTCAACATCTGCATGGGCTTCAGCCCCCTCTCCACCTGGCACAATACCTTCTATGTCGTCCAGTTTTTCCTGCCCACTGCGATCGTCGCCTTCTGCACCACCAGGATCACTTGGCAGCTGAGGAACAGGACTATGGACAAAAAGGGGAAAATCAAACGGGCTGTTCAGTTTGTGTTGGCTGTGGCTTTGATCTTTATTACCTGTTTCTTTCCCAGCACTATATCACGTATCGCTGTTTGGATTCTCAAGGTATGGTATGATGAGTGCAAACACTTTGAAGAGGCCAACCTGGCATTCTACACGTCAGTGTGTTTCACTTACTTCAACAGCGTCCTCAACCCGGTGGTGTATTATTTCTCGAGTCCTGCCTTCAGTGGCACCTTCAAGAAGCTCCTGAATAAACTTCTTGGAAGGAGCGATGACACAGATCAGGCAGAGTCAACAGAGAATGATATTTCAACTGTTGATGGTAGAAAGCTATAAAGCCAGAATTTGTTGTGTTCCCTGCTTACACTGCAGGGAAATTTAACTGGTTACATGAATGCATCATGCACCTTAAAGGCTTGGCTATTTATAACATTTCTATTAACCCAGTTTATAACTTAAATATAATATAGAAAATATGCTGTGGTTGTGAGCAATACAATTAACCATCCAAAAATAACTAGCAGCTTAGTGCTGTGTTCTTGCATTGATATAATATAATCCCTTGTGTGTGTGGTTGCGATGTACAGTTAAGGTAAATATGAGCCATTAACAATGAATAGTAGATAATAGAATAGTCAAATATTGTGCACATTTAAATTTCCAGTCTCTGTATTCTGATATATTCTGTTTTGTTTTCAATAAATAAATTGAACAGTAGGAAAACTAACATATTTCATAGTATTTTTTTTCTCATGTGTTCACTTGTGCTGTCTTTTATGACAGGAGGAAACATTTGTTATTTTTCAATTTCAAGTTTTTATTCATTTCCCCAAGAATGGTCTGACATGAACAGAAACATCTCATCACATAGGAGTCACAGACACCACCCAGTAAATAATATTGAAAAAAATATACAAATATTAAAAATAAAAGTAAATAGCATAATAATAGCATAAAACCCAAGAAAGTATTCAGACCCTTCACATTTTTCACATTTTCCTACGTGCCAGCCTTACGCTAAAACCGTTGCTGAATTAAGGTTAAACCTCAAATCCCCTTGGAGCTGGGATGTACGGGCTGATGTTTGGGTCCGTGAAGGCAGCATTGGTTCCCAAGGTGACGTCATGCTGTCGGGCTGGGGCTGGGGAAACATGTAACGGCGAAAGGTTCGGTGTACCGACCCACGACAGCCCGCACCGAGACCCAGTTCACCGAAAAACACCAAGTAAGCCTCCGCAGGAACTTTCCCCGCCAGTATCTGCTTTTATCCTGCTTTAATTTTCTTCTGAACGGGGCGTTAGTGTTTTTAACGTTGACCCCAGTTTGTGTTTTCTTGCTAATCTGTAGCTAGCTAGCTTTGGCATTCCAGCACTAAACATGACGGGGAGTGAAGTTGAAGGAGCCGAGAGACGCGGGAAGTAGCTCCCAAGTGTCAGGTTTGATTAAATAAAGCTGGCATTGTGGAATTAAATGTGTAGGATGTTGATGTTGTGAACCACCTGAGCTGTTCACTAGCTCCAGGGATGCAGTAGGTGGAAAGAGAAAGAGCCCAGCCCAGACACACACAACGCGGGCCGGTCTCATCCTCTGTTTTCCCGCTGTCTCTCTTTCTGTCTGAGAGGCTGCAGACACCGAGATGCTACAGGTGCCACAGGATGAGGCTTGACAGCTTCAGGTGTGCTTGTTGTTTTGATCTGGCTACACTGGGTGGGCGGGGCGTTCAGGTAACGTTACAGACTGATAAGCCTTCTCCTCTCACCTGGTCCTAAGTATGGGATCAAGGCTGGATTATCAATTGGGAAAAGTGGGCAATTACTCAGGGCCCTCGGGTCCCCAGGAGCCCCAAAAGGCAGAGATCTGCTCCACATCCAATTTGATTAATTAATTGATTGGGTAATTGGTTAATCCTCCATCCTCTTTGTGTGGCTCTGGTCTTGAAGAGGGTACTCTGTGTCAAAATCTTTAAGACCTGGTCTTAGTTTACATTTTTATAAGGCTGTATTTTGTCTTATCTCTTTCATTTTTCAGTC
Organism: Trachinotus anak; assembly: GCF_046630095.1. Taxonomy (NCBI): domain Eukaryota; kingdom Metazoa; phylum Chordata; class Actinopteri; order Carangiformes; family Carangidae; genus Trachinotus; species Trachinotus anak. The sequence continues at coordinate 1,710,403 of NW_027273879.1, read as the reverse complement.
TGTCAAGTCATGAACATATAAAAAACCTCAAGCAAGATCTGACACATATATTCTTTGATAATCAATTGATTGTTCAGTGAATAAAATGCCAAGAAATAGTAGAAAATGCGAAGTTAACATAATTTGATTGCTTTTGTTGTCGGAAACCCCCTAAAATGTTGAGTTTACTGTCATAGAAAACTGTGACAAACAGCAAACACTCATATTTCAGATGGCATCAGAGAATCTTCTCTTTAACAACCTATTAATTGATTGATTAAACATTTCAGCTCTGGAGTACTGATTGGTGTCTGATGGTCGACAAGAAAGGTTTGCTCTGGGACCCATTATCAATTAATCTACTTGTTATTTTCTTGATTAATTGTTTGACTATAAAGTGTCAGAAAATAGTGCCTCTTGTAATTTACTACAGCCCAAGGGGATGTATTAAAATGTCTTGTTTTCTTCTATCAACAGTCCAAAACTCAAATCTATTCAGTTTACACTCACAAAGAAAAACCTTGAATTCTCACACTTCAGAGGCATTTTTTCTCAAAAATGGAAAAAAAAAAAAAGATTTAAGTTTTAAATGATAAAAATAATATATACGCAGTATATTAAGCGTAGAGTGTGAAATATTGAGAACGCAGCTGTTACTGAATGAAACTTAAAATCTGTGTTGACCTAGTTGCAGTTAGAGTGAATCATCAGTTTTATGAGTGAAATGGCAGCCTGGTCAGGCCGCGGTCCACCACCTACAGACCTGCTGGAAAAAAATCTGACCTTATGTCAGAAAAAGGAATTTCCTATTTTAGTGTCTGAGGAGAAAAATATGCAATAAAAACCATCTGTATTTATAGCTCTAGCGTAGAGACGTTTACAGAGTGAAATTGTATATGTGATGCAAAGTCAGCTGGGCCTCGCAGTTATTGAATGGCTGATGATAAATAGCTTGGTAATAAGCACTGGGATGTGACTTGGCTTCGTACAGTAGGAGGTGTTGAGGACTCTGTAAAGAGTGGGATTATACAAGGGTTTAGTGTTTGGAGACCTTGCTGAGCAGTGCAGCAGCTCCCACAGAGATACTGTTGTATTTATGGGTGGTTTCAGTCTTTATGGACTGAATACAGTGCCAAAGTCTACCCCTCCCTTGGCAATTTTAATGTTTTATTGCTTTACAACTCTGAATCAAAATAGATTTAATGAGGCGTTTCTGACTCTGATCAACAGAAAAAAAGAGCCTCTAATGCCACAAAGAAAACACAGAATTTATTACAGATTTAAAACTCACCTTAATTGTCAGTGTTGCAGCCAGTTGGTTTAAAAGTCTCATTATTAATAGACCTGCAGTGATTAACTATTTTGATGATCAATAAATCATTTCAGTTATATTTTCACATGTTCAAGCTTCTCAGATGTGAGGATTTGATTCTTCTCTTTGTCGTATGTGATAGTGATGGAGCTGTTTTATATTTGGATTGATTGACTTTTTCTTTTCAGCTCTCTTCCATCATATTGGCACCGTGTGGGGTGGTGGGGAAGGCCTAGACCCCCACCTTGATCAGGCCACACGCCCCACGTGCCCCCCACCACCCAGTCATGGAGAAACAAGGCACCATGAGTACACCAGGCAAGGTCAGCGGGCTCAAACCCCCCAGTAAAATAGTCCGTCCGGCTGGGGTTCCAGTAAAGACGTCTCCATCCTCTGGTAAGAACCATATATGCGTGGATATATTGGTGGAAGATGTGATTATTTGAGTTTTTATTAGATAAGAATTTAATCAAACTTAATCTAATATTAGCTCATCTTGACTCACACTTCAGCAGAGACAGGAAACTGAAAGAGAACATTTGTGTATAAAAAATGAATATGACCCTATGAGCAAACAATGACTGCAGCTTTGAAAACAGCGTCGTATGTTGTGCTGTTTGCACTAAGACTTGAGGCCGTTCTGAACCACAGCAAGGAGTCAAGCTGATTAGAGTCCATCCATTCATCAGTAAGAAACTGTCCTGTTGAAGTTCACTTCAGTAAACCTTCACTTTAATTTTTACCCCAAACATGCTTTTTCATTCTCAACATACTTGATCACTTTTCATTTAATTTTTACTGTTTAAAAAGGTTTAATTTCAGCTGATGTTTAAAAGGAAATACACAAGTAGCTGAGAAGTCGGTAGTAAACAAAAAACAAAACACACCTTTAACTGACTGTATGAGTGAAAAGAGGTTAATGAAATAAAACTGTGTTTGCAGCTACTCCAAAGCCAGTTCCTCCTGAGAAGCCCCCCGGCAGTGTGACCTCCCCCACCATGGATGGAAGTCCTGACTTTCAGATTGGGGAGAAGGTCTGGGTCAACGGCAACAAGCCCGGCTACGTGCAGTTTATCGGGGGCACGCAGTTCGCTCCCGGCCAGTGGGCAGGCATTGTGCTGGACGAGCCAATCGGGAAGAATGATGGGTCGGTGGCAGGGGTCCGATACTTCCAGTGTGAAGATGGGAGGGGGATATTCACGCGGCCTTCAAAGCTATCCAGGACTGCACTGCCAGAGAAGGAGGCGAACGGGGGCCAGGCGAGCCCAGCGCAAGGAGCCTCTGCAACGAGCGAGGCTACACCTGTCGGCACTACCTCAACTGGTAAAACCTGGTTCTCCAGCAAAGCTAAAGCTGCTTGATTTGTGATTGTTTGGTTGGGTCATATCAACGTACTAAAAACAGTTTTATTCCTTCAGCTCAGGGCACCGCCATAAAGACCAGTGGTGTGCTTAACCGAATGCTCACGGCCAGCGAGTCGGTGTCAAACCTCTCAGACCCAGATTCCATGAAGAAGAACCGGAGGGAGCTGAGGCTGGGAGACCGCGTGCTGGTAACCCATCTTTATCAGTTGGTTTTTGAAACTCCCGTATTATCTTACAATATATGTTACATTTTGAGACTGGTGTGCAGAGTGAAGACCTTTATTATAAATAGAGAAAAAAAGAAGAACACGCTAAATCAAACATTATTTAGATGAATTTTTTTATGTGTAGGTGGGTGGTACCAAGGCAGGAGTAGTGCGGTTTCTGGGAGAGACAGACTTTGCCAAAGGAGACTGGTGTGGAGTGGAACTAGATGAACCACTTGGGAAGAATGATGGCGCTGTAGCAGGGACCAGGTAAAGACCACCGACTTTTTTTTATGATATCTGTTTTAACACAATCATAAAATAACCTATAATGAAAACCAGCCGCTGTCAGTGGCTCTGTGTCGATCTCTGACTGTGCAGCCTGTTTTCCTCTCAGATACTTCCAGTGCATGCCCAGGTTCGGTCTGTTTGCTCCAGTCCACAAGGTGACTCGTATTGGTTTCCCCTGCACGACACCTACCAAGGCCAAGAGCTCACGAAGGAGGTCCACCCTCAAGAGGAGTCCCAGCGCTTCCTCCATCAGCTCTCTCAGCTCCACCGCCTCCTCCATCAGCGGCAAACCCAGCCGAGCAGGACTGGTAAGATTGTGCAACGCTGCAGGGCTTTAAGCCGACTGGTCATGCAGCTCATCCCCAAACTTCACTGTGAGTCATAACTGAATTTGTGGAGGTTGAAAATTTGTCTTCAAGTTGTGAGTGTAAGGGTTATTTCCTGTCAAACACCAGGTGACTTTTATTCCTCTTGTTTTGAATCACAGTATATTTTCTGTTTCTGTTTCTTCTGACTGATTGGAGATTAAATGACTCCTGCAGCCTTTTTTTCCTTGAAATTACACCTATCTACTACTAATCTGCAAAAGCAAATAAGTATTTAGAGACACATAATACCACCTGAGTTAAATTTCACATTAATGTAACAAGGAGACATTTAATGAATAAATGCATCTACCAAGTTGCAAACATGTCTCTACAACTTTCACTGGAAACATATATTCATTTGTTTTCCTGCAGTTTCAGCTTGTAGAAATTTAACATGTATGATCTTTTTTTTTTTCACTGACAGTACTTTAGGGAAAGATCATGGTCTTGGTTAAATATTGACAAAGTGACTTGAAGCATGACATAGGAAGAGTTTATTTAATTTAAACCACAATCTCTCACTAACCTCTTGTTGTCTTAACATGACCACTGGTGGTTGGAAGCTTTTCTGTCTCCATATAAGACTTTTATATGATAAAAAAAAACATTAAAAATGTTGCTGCTGAACTAAACACAGGCAGCAGTTCTATTTCTATCAAAATGGTTTTGGCCAACAAAATAAATGGTGGATAAATGTGATTTCTGGGACACTGGGTTGCACACCAGGGGCCTCCTTGTGTTTGCTGTTCTGCATATGTGTGTCTAAGCCAAATTGTATGTTTAGAATGAAATTATTGTTGTTATTAAATTCTTCCTTGTGTGACTGAATGTGGTAAATTATGTGGAAGAATGTGTGTTTCGCTCATATTAAATCTAACGATGTTGTTTTTGTGGCACCTTAACCACGCTGTGTATTTCATATTTCATCACTCCCAGGTAAATGCTCTTGAAAACAATATCAGGCAACAGACATAATGTTAAACTGTTGTGATTTTCCAGCTGACAGAGACGTCTGCTCGGTACGCTCGTAAGATTTCTGGAACCACAGCGCTGCAGGAGGCTCTGAAGGAGAAGCAGCAGCACATCGAGCAGCTGCTCGCAGAGAGAGACCTGGAGAGATGTGAGGTTGCAAAGGCAACCAGCCATGCGGGGGAGGTGCAGCAGGAGCTGGCTCTGCTGAGGAAAGGCCGGGATCAGGTGAGATACATGCACACATGTGTGTTTCCTGCAATCAAATAAGAACATGGGCCAACAAAGAGAAATATATCACAAAGACACTTGAGCAAAAAATGACTTCTTTTATTTTCCCAAAAGCTGAAACAATTCATATCAGAGAAGTTGGTTAAAGTCAGAAAACATGACTCTAATGGGAGGATGCTGCTGCTCTGCGTCTCCTGTAAAATGTTACCCATAAAGACTTTTTAACATTATAATATGTCAGGGTTTGTGTTTCTTTGTTTGTTTTGGAGTTTTTCTGCTCACTAGTGTTAGAAAATTACTTACTGCACCTGACAGGAAGAGCTTTTGCAAATTCAGAGAGAAAGAAATCTTGGTTACACAACTTTGTCTCTAAGTGACAGAGGGTTTCTTTGAAATGTCTGTGCCTCAGCAGACTGCATAGCAACAGGTCAGATGATTATGCATATAAAGTTTTACACAAATGTATCAGGATATCTTTGCCTGTTGCAGGGGAGACAACACAAATTTTTATTTGTGGCTTCATCATCATATCTGATGCTTTGCTGTTGATGAAAATGTTCTCGATCAGTTCATATTTTGTGTAAAACAATGTATTTATAATAGTTACAAATCCAGCTACTTCTTCTCCTACTTTTAGATTTACTACAACAGAAATCTCATCTAATTAGATTTTATATTGTGATAATAGCATGAATATTTAAATGAGGCTGTTTATGTGTTTCAGTATGCTCTGGAGATGGAGGCGAAGCTCGATCAGCTGCGTTCACTGGTGGAAGCAGCAGATCGAGACAAAGTAGAGCTGCTCAACCAGCTGGAGGAAGAGAAAAGGTGGGTGGGTGTGACTTTAACTGGAGCCTGCACATGATTCTGTTCATGGATACCGATGTCAGGGGTGAGAGCTACACACAGCAGACAACAGGGCCCGTGTTTACCAAACTGCTAATAGTGAAAGTTTTGAGAAACATTTGACAGTGTACAAGTCATCGTGTCTTGCACATGTCTTGCACGTGTCAAACATTTCAATTTCTCATTACTTATTGGTTGATATATATGTGATACCAATAAACAAGTGCACAGAAAATACTGATTTTTTTTTTATTTTAAAATTTGATATGTCAAGGAAGAACATACAGTTTGTAGAAAATCTAATACCAGAGAATAAAACATGAATTTTAAGAGTGGTCAAACATAAAAAGATAAATATATAAAAGCACTGGAGTAGATGGTGGGTTCATCTGCAGAAAGTCAATATCGGCTGATAAATAACAACATATCACTTTACAGGGCTCTGCCTCTTTTGAAATTTGGGCTTTTAGAGCCTTAATTCATGTGTGATTTCTCATACAGTTCCCATTTAAGAGGATATTAAGTGTGATTCTAACAAGTTTAATACTGACTCTCCATAAAAAATATATGTTCAATAGAGATGCAGCTTTAGAGTTTTATTGTCGTCCCTGTTTGACAGAAAAGTGGAAGATCTGCAGTTTCGTGTGGAAGAAGTTTGCATCACCAAAGGAGACTTAGAGGTAACGTGGTTATATAATCTGATTTACAATTAAACACATTCTCTCACTCTCTTGCTCACTGTACCTGTCTCTCATCGTCAGGCTGAGTTTTAATGACAAACTAGTTGATTAACTTATTTTACATTACCTCAGTTCTGATTAAAACAAACCCTCCTTTACACAGGTTTCTGTTCAACACCTGAGTTTGATCTCCTTTGCTTTTACCTGCTCTGTTTTCACATTGTTAACCACATTAAGTGACTTCAAAACGCTGAAGAAGAGGCCACTAATTTACATTTCCTCTACAAAATAAGAGCTGATAATGAAATCAATCGAAAGGTTTTTCTGTCTCCTGCACCCCTTGAATCATTCATTTACTTTCTTGTTAAGTCACGTCTTTCTTCCTGCTCCGTTTATTTATTCATCCATGCTTTATTCACTTACCCTCCCTCTGAGATTTTTCTACCCATCTGCGGCACTTACATTACCATCCTCTCATCATCTTTTCATCCACATGCCTGCTCTTGAATGCTGTTTTTGTCTTCCCTCGCCTTCAGACTTCATACATGCTCCCATCTTCCTCTCCGTTCTCTGCATCTCTGTCACTCTTGAGAGGAGTTATGGCCTGAATTAGTCTCCTTCAGGTGCTGGAATACAATCGAACAACTATCTGAGGAACCTGAGAGTCAGAATGTGATGGTGGAAATAATTAACTCCAAATACTCCTCAGAGCAGAATGAGCAAATAATCTTTTCCTTTGTTCACATCCAACTGATGTAAGTGAAAGGCTGGAAACCATCAGTGCTTTCCTACCAACTTCCTGCTCTTCTCTTTCTGTCTGTGGCACAAAGCTGGCATGTCAGTGTTGCATTGGTGTTTGTTCTCCTTCTCTTCCTGCTCTCTCTTACTAACAGACGCAGACCAGGCTGGAGCATGCCCACGTAAAGGAGCTTGAGCAGAGCCTGCTCTTTGAAAAGACCAAAGCTGAAAAACTCCAGAGGGATTTAGAGGACACTAGGGTAATGCTGGCGCTCCCAGTCCCACTGCAGCACCGAGCGATGTGCTTTTCCCCTCGAGGTTTAATAATGATACACAGAATATGTTGAAGAAGCCACAGGGTGCAATCATTATGTTTATGTTGAATTACTTTTATTTTATTCATCCCACATAGTTTAGTCCACGAGTAGCTCTGGCAAAGACACATTAACATCTCATCTTGAGCTCTGAAACTTGCGCATGTGTGCATGAAAGTGCTTTTAAAGGACAGAGTTTGGAAATGCCTGTGCTTCCAGTGTTGTTGGTCTTAAAGGATAAGGCTGCCATTGTGCTACATTTTCCCCTTTTCAGCAAATCTCATGAAAAGACCAACAATGTGTTACTCTGTCTTTTAACTTTCCAACTTCTCTGCCCTGTCTGTTGCAATCAGCCCCAAACCCACTGGTTCCCACCAAACACGTAAAACACCTCACAGATATATATTTAAAAAAAAAGTCCCAGTAAATGTTACTCTAAACTGGAGGAAATGGTGCATTTACTGGGGACTATTTTCAGTGGTGGATTATGAATGAATGATTTAATTAATTATTTATTTATATAGTACTTTTCATGCAAAACAATGCAGCTCAAAGTGCTTTACAATAAAAAAATATAAAATAGCTTTAACACAGCTAATGTTACAATAAAATAATATTATTACTATTTATATTATATCAAATAAAAAAATATAAAACAATGTTTAGATAAATTAAGACACAGCTGTTAGTCATAAATTCTAAAAAGATTTGTTTTGAGTTGTCCACTGAGGCAGCAAGTCAGATATTAAACAGCAGTCTTCCATATTTTTGGAGCATAATGACTAAAAGTTTCATCCCAAAAAGTTTTTGTGGCGACCTTGGGAATAGTTAAAATACAGCTATGGAGGATCGAAGAAAGATGGGGAGTCTGTGATATAAGCGGGGGCGAGGCCATTTAGTGCTTTAAAATCTAAAAGAACATTAAAATGAAGTCTATGAGATACAGGGAGAAAGTGAAGGTTGCATAAAACAGGAGTAACATGTTCTTTCATTTTAGTTTTTGTTAAAACCCTGGCAGCAGCATTTTGTATACTCTTTGGTAGACCAGTATACAGAGCATCACAGAGGTCAGGACGAGGGAATGAGTGAAAATAAATTAGTGTGTGTTCATGGTGATGAAGGAACAAGTCACACAGTGTATTTATAGTTGTATTTACCAGTGCACCAGTGACTTAACAGTAACTTCCAGTTGTTTGACAAGTAAAAATGTGAATTCATTGTTGTGGTAGGAGGAGTTAACCTCAGGATTTTTTTTGGTTGTGTCTTATGAAACAAGTTCTCAAGGAAACCAGGAAATAGAAGTGAATGACTGTAGATAATTGTAGAATTACTTAAGTAAAGTAAGATGAGATTAAAGAGATGTATAAAGCAATAAAATTAATAAATTAGCAAATTCTGTTCCTTTTTATTATGAAGTATTAAGTTCTGTCAATATTTTGCAGCTGAAACTATCGATTAGAGTCGTCCATGGACAAAATTAATCAGCAACAGTTTTGATGAAGTCCTTCATTAAGCATAAATGTCAAACTGTGGCTCATTCCAGTTTTTCAAATGTAAATATTTTCTGCTTTTATCTTATAATTGTAAACAAAATATCTTCAGGACATCAACTTGAGCTCTAGTTTAATTAAAAAAAAAATGATGATGAAAATAATTATTCGTTGCAGCCCTTTAATTTTCACATACAGAATCTTTCCATTGGTTTGAACTTCCATCACTAAATTCTGCCTGATAACTGCACTAAATCTGAGTTAAGTTGCTGCAGTTACATCCCACCCACAGATCACACTAATCAGGTTAAAGCAGTTTGTCATATTTAGTTCCCACGACGCACCCCAGGTCTACTGTTCCCTCTACTTTTCTCCTCTGTCAGCTCTCCTGTCTCTTCTTCGCCCTCACACCTCCTGTCTACGCTCTCTGCTGCAGGTGGCCACCGTGTCCGAGCGTTCCCGGATCATGGAGCTGGAGCGGGAGGTGGCAGATCTCCAGCTCAGGTTGCGAGCGTCCCAGCAGAAGGAGGATGCTGTGTCTCTGTCTCAGCAACAGATCAGCAGCCTCAAGGCCCAGGCTCAGTCTCAAGAGAAAAAGGTTTGTCAGAGAATTCCCAGCACTGGTGTTTTGTTCACTCAGTACAGTAACTACATAATACTCTGTGCTTGTAAAATTGATTATTTATCAGTGTTATTATTATGTCATTTATGGTATGGCAGTAGAACTATAAGAACTGGTGTAATTCCTATTTACAGCCCTCCTTTTAGCCACTAATGTAAATAGACATATGTTCTTGTTATGTGTGGTTTGTTTAAGCTACCGTGATAATGCATCATTTATGGCCCTACTCAGATGTACATGTGTATACTGTACACTCTATACTGTGTGTCCTCAACAGATCAGTGAGCTGAGCGTCGACCTGGAGAGCAAAGAGAAAGAGCTTCAGTCTGTGCAGCAAGATAAGAGTTCTGTGGAACAGCAGCTGATGGACCTGGTAAGAGAGGAAGAAGCTCGATACGTCATCCTCACAAATCAACAAAGGGGAAAGATACAAAAAGAGAACAACCAATTCAAATCTGTAACGTTGCCAGATTCTCTCTGGCTTTTAAACAAACAAACAAAAAGTAAAACTAACAGAGAAGCTGCCAGAGTAGAAAATAATTGTCCACTCAGGCCCAGATCTGCTGCAGCTCCAGCGTCCAAAGCCACAGACTTGTCCACACAGGCTCGCTCAAGTGGAGCACATCAATCAACATACACTACTTACTTGTTTATGTAACTGTTCAATATGTTTTCTCTTTTTTTTAAATTTTGCTAATGTCAAAATATTAAAACAAACATACACTATTCAGTTGTCCCGACAGCAGCCTCTCTTCCTCAAACCTGCAAGGCTACATTCAGACCGACCTGAGACCTGCAGGAAAAACGCTGACAGTGGCAACTCATCCACTTGACTTTTTAACCATTTAAACTGTTTTAAACTTTTTTAAGATGAGAATCCAGTAAAATTTGTCTTAAATAAGCATTTGATGGCATTGTGCTAAAAAGACTGATGCTAAGCTGCATGTGAAAAGCTGTTCTTCACGCACCCTCCAGCAACGTGCAGCTGAATCAGCTGCTTCTCAGAGCGAGGAGGGAAAAAGGGATTGGAACATCCTCATTAATTTGCAACACTACTGAGTCAAAAGAAAGGCTGCACGTCTCAGCCTGTCACCATCTTTAATAGTTGATGATCCAGTTAGATGATGTGGACACGGAAATAAACATATAATCATATACAGTGATAAAAGAAATAGTTTTTCTTGATTTCTTGTTAGTCCAAAGTTTCACAGTTGAGATGCTGAAGATGCGTTAAATAATGAATCAATCATCAGAATGGTTGCAGTTAAATTTTCTGTTGATCAACAAATTGATTAATACGCTAATTGTTTTATGTCTAAGTCTATATAAGTAGTATTTCCACTGTAACTCTCAGAGGGTGAATTTAAATGTAAACTTCCAGCACATTTCCTTAATGAAGTGCATGTCTGTCTGTAGCTGGAGATTTGCCCGGTCTTATGTTTTCTCTGTGAGGTGTTTTGCTCGTGGGCTTCATGAAAGTGGCCTCATTAAGAGAAGTATTTCATCCACAAACCTTGCATGTTTTCTGGACCCAGTCATTATTACTTGGTTAGCTCAGGGTCCAAGAATGTTACTATGTAAGTGATTATCTCGAAGTCAAGTCGTCGTTTCTCCGTTTCAGAGACAAAAGCTTGAGACAGCTGAGGAGGAGAACAGGCGGGCAGCAAAGACCATGCAAGGTAAACAAAGCAGATGTATCTCCACTGCCTTTATGCTCATTAGTTATTTATTGATATTATTGACTTTTTGCCAAGATGGTTGTTACAGTTAATGTCCTTCTGTTTCGTGCCAGAATTGGAGCAGAGTGTGGAGCAGTCAAAGAAAGACTACCAGACCCTGACAGAGGAGAGTCAGTGCAGAGAGAAGGAGCTGAAGGTCCAGCTGACGCAGGTACATTTACACAGGGAGGGGGAGTTCACCAGGTACAGTTTCTCAGGTGCTCTAGTTTGACCTCCTTGTACTTTACTTGAGTTTTTCCATTTTTTGAGATTTTATACTTTTTACTCCACTGATTTATTTGACAGCTACTGTAAAGTTACCAACTACTTCTCAGATTTAGATCTTACATAAAAATATACAAAAACCTTATAAAGTACAAAGTGTTGTTTAAGATTCAACGAGTGGTTTTCAACCTTTTTTCGCTTGTGACCTTTTACTTCTGTTCCAGATGTCATGTTACGTTTCAGTGTCGTTAGGAGTTCATGTCCTCTTCTAAACTAAAAGATGGTTTGAACTGTTTGAGTGTGATTGTGAAATTATCCAGTATTTCACAGGAAATGTAATGAATACATAAATAAAAATTTGTGCAGTAAAACTGTTCTCATGACCCCTCAGACCCCTCAGATTTATCTCGTGACCTTTAGGAGGGGCCCGACCTCTGTTTTAAGTGTGCGTAATGAAGTCATTTGCTGGTGTAACAACACAGTAGATGATGCTAGAACAACAACACACAAAAAACATGTTCACCTCATGTGACCAGTCTCCTTATTGTTATCCTTACACTGCACACAAAAGAGCCCGAGAGCTGAAGTTGCCTCTGTCTCTTCTGTTTCTTGTGGCTCTGGCTGCAGCTGGAACGATTCTCTGAGCAGACGATGAATCAGCCTGTTGGCATTTGCTGATTCTAAACAAGATGGCTCAGTCTGCTTCTGGCTGTCAACACATCTGAGCAGATTATTGGTGGTGTTCTGGAAAGGAAACAGAAAAGTGATTGTGCTGAAAGTGTAACAATGAAATTTGAACATATTTGGGACTTTTCCTTTAATCCTCCCTCTCCAGTGTGCTCAAGCTCAGGCTCAGAGAAGCTCTCTCGTTTTAAAGATGACTAGAGCCTCAGGCTAATTTGATGCTGTTGAAATGTTACTAACACACACGTACACACATTACTCTCATTCTCATTTGGATCAAATAATGTGCAGGCTACCAGGCGACCAGTCTTATTTTCTATTAAAGCTTTACAGTGTCCGCTGTGGATGCTTGTCAACATGATTTACGTTTTATACTGCTGCCTCAATGAGAGCATTGTACCAACTAATCAAGTTTGTAGAGTCATCCACTGATTAATGTATTAGAAAATACATGTGGAGGAATGTCCAACATGTCTTCAGTCACATTATAAACATGTTCATACATTATTTTATTGTTAAACAGTTTAACTTTCCTTAAGGTTTTAATGTTATTTAAATCAGAAATTATCTTATTATATCTTCAATATTTATTCTTACATCCCTCACTTTTGTACCTTTGGACAAATTCAATGGTGCATTTAAAACTACAGGAGCTCTCTGTGTCAGCTCATTTAGTATTTATGCTCTTACATTTCTACCAGTCAGTGTTTCAGCTCAGACGTCTCAGCAGCAGGTGCATAAAGAGAGGGGTAAACAGCAGAAAGAGTGGACTCACTGCTGGTCAATACAGGCTAAAAGCTCAGCTACTGAACTGCAGCAGCAGTGAATGCATAGCGTCCTCTCTCCCAACTGCTTTTATTCTTCCCTAAAAACACCATGGTAGAAACTACAACAGTATTTTGTTCTCTTCCTCTAAAGCCAGAGCTTTCATACTTCTGCTCCCACTTCATGGAGTTCATTACAAATGGATGTAAAAGCGAAACAGCTGAACAAGCTTGGGGATGACTCAGTAAAGAGCCACCTCTCCTTTTTTAGCCAGGATTGAAATGACCTCTGATGTTTCCGGTCTATAAATGGGGAACTTTTGTTTGAGTGCTGATGTTGTTGTTCCACTTAACTTGAGAGAGATTTTGATGATTTATACTTTTGTCCACTGGTCTATGTTGAAATTTCCATAACGCTGCAAAACTGATTCTTAACTGCATTAAAGCTGCTTTAATCAATTTGTTATATTAACAATGGATCAGATTACTTTGTGTAATGAGGGCAGCACACAGACACAGTTAGAGAGCAGCTGGTGAACATAGTGCAGCAGTTAGAAGCTGAAGAGCCAGATACTCTGAACGAGCTGCTGGAGAAACACGGAGCTAAAAGAGCGGGAATACTGGACTTAGATTTGTCAGGTGATCAGAAACAAGGCTTCAAATGAATGCTAATTGCTAATGCTAAGCAACTGTAGGCTATGGAAGTTATCCATATTAACTTTATAAGGTGATGATATGTCATATTACAGCTACAGCTCTATTATGTTTCCACTTCCCATCAGTGGCCAAAAAATCAATTGATGTAGGTTTAGATTAATGTTGCATGACTTTAAAAAATGTTCCATAAATTTAAAACATAATTCGCTACAAATACGTTACAAATACTGATGTAAAAAGGAGATACACAGTAAATAAATGTTTTCTTATTGACATTATATTATTATTTCATGATCTCAGCGTGTTTGATTTTCTCGTGATCACAAAAAATTGATTTCATGATCATGAGAAAATATTTTGAGAGCTGAAAAAAAAGAAACTTACACTGTTTTTCTCTTGATCACATAATTATTACAGTATGTGTTAACAAGCTTGTTATTTAATAATCATCACTGTGCACAGTACATATACACCATGCTATGTGGAGCTAAAACTAATTTATTAAAATGTTTTCCAGGCCACTGAGAAGTCGGATTCGACGGCTCTGTCGCTGGAGCAGCTGACCAATGAGAATAAGACACTGGAGACACAGGTGAGCAGGAAGCCTTAACAAGGAGGGTTAATATTAACTTCAACAGTTATGTTCTGTCCCTTCGTCTCCTTCTTTTCTATTTTTATAACAACTGACAGTTTGCTAAGCCGCAGCATTGTTCTCGCATTGCAGCACAGAGCTAGTTAGCCTAACATATACAAGTACAATAAGGAAAATGTAAGATGTGAGTGTCTCAGAGAGCCAAGGTGAAACCAGAACCTCCAGGTTTTGTTCCAGATGTGATTCAAAATCCCACTGACAGTTGTAACTATGAGTAAAAATCCCTCTTTTCTCAACAGTAAGTGAAGTAGCTCACTTCATATGTTTAGATAAGGAAGGTAGTTCATCTGTCATATCACTGTAGACTGTAATGTCCTGTGTCATGTGTCCTGTAACGAACACCATTTCCCATGTGCCTGAGGCCTTTGTGAGCTAAATGTCACAACTCCTCAGAAGAAGTGAGTCCCTGCGCGAGTTGTGTATCTGTGGTTGGTTCATATGTCTGTAACAACAGCAGGACAGAGGCTGTAGACGTTTTTAGACAGAAGATGACGATAGATTACGTTAGAAACATACCTGTCCAAGAAAACTTTTGAAGCTGTAGCTGTTTCAATTTCAGAAATAAATACTGATTGAGAGACTGAACTGACAGAGTCAGAGCAGCTGGAGGAACAGAGGCCAGTAACATCATGACTGTGGCTCTGTGTCGTTTTAATTCGACCCCATTTGGCTGCTGAGCTGACATGTTTGGACAAGAGAGTCAGAGGTTAAATTGTTGGGGACCAGCTTTCACATAGTGAGGATGTCTTATGTGTGAATGGGGCGTTTTTTCATGTAATCCCACAGTCTAATGTAGTTAGTTAGTGAAATGCACCTTGGTTGTTACTACCTTGTTGAGGGTAGTTAGGTAGCCAGATATGCAGCCTGCATTAGAGCAGATAAGCACAGTGTTGAATCCCTTATACTGCTGGATGCTGGTGCTGTTGTGGTTTTGGTTTTGGTTTTGGAAAGACTAAAAAAAGACACAACCCTTGAAACCCTTCTAATGCCGAGTTACAGTCTGAGTACAGCCCCATAGAGGAAGCTTGATGAACGCATGTTTGTGAACATAACCCCGTGAAAGGATTTGCACATACACAAGTTAAGCATCAGTGGCCTGCAGGGTTTTCGTTGCGTATTCACATCAGGATTCCCACAGTGACTGCATGTGACGGTGCGAGTCCCAGTCATCGCGTTAAAGCAGCCGCGCATGAAATGCTGCAGTCAGTCTCTCCTCTCTCAGCCACTCTCACTCCCACTCTCTTTATCATTTCACACTCAATCCACACCGGTCCTCTGACTGAGGTCCACCTGCAGCCGTTCACTCAGACGGCGGCTCTCTGGTGCCCTCTTGTTCGCCTGCTGTTCGTTCGTCTCCTCCGTGTTGTCACCGCTCTGACTCCAGCTGCCTGTGCGCTGCAGATGCTCGGTCTCATGACGGAGGAGGAGATCAGAGCGGGAGATATGGAGTGGACATAAACACACTTTCTCTTTGGTCGTGTTTATATGCGTCACTCCACAGCATAAGCCTTTTTTAGGCATCATATTTCAGCGCTGTCGCTGTACTGTCCTGCTGTTCTGAGCCATAATTTTGGCTTTTAGAGATTTAATGAATTTGCAGTTTATGAACAGTATATAAACATTTAATGATTTCTTTCTAATCTCCATAGTGGTGTCTTTACAGATATATGGACATATCCTAAGTGTTTATTAAAGTATTTGTCAAATATAAATTCTTTTCATTGTTGCATAAAGAGTTAATGAATCAAAACGGCTTTAATCATATTCACTGATATATAATTTCACACATGAACAAATCCATGTGGTGTGTTATGAAGTATTTATTAGCTGTTCATACACATGTACGAATCATTCACAGGCAGCTTTGAAAATTATTAATGAATATGTTAAAAACGAAGACAGGCTAAGCGTCATCTGGATCTTTCATCCGGCCCATATGGTCTACATCAGCAGATGTTCGCTCAGTTGTCAGTGAAGTTAAGGAGGGAGAATTTATGAATGAATAAATAATACACAAAATAATTAAATTTATAAAATGTATTAAATACATGCTAAATATTTCATATTGATATAAACTGTAATGATACATTTGATATGATTATAGCTGTTATGTTGTTAATCATTCATTAACTGTTTATACAACAGTTACTGATAATTCAGAGGAGGAGTTTTAGTTGTTGACAGTTACATTAACAAACACTTAAAAATGTCCTTATGTCACCATCCAACCATATTAATGTGTGTTATTTATTATATATTTAAATGGTAAATATGGAGGGTTAAAATAAAGGGTTATTGGTGGTATATTTATTTACTTAATATTAGTTTTGTGGTTTTAACTGTGAGCACCACTAATATGCAAATATTGTTTCAAAATCAACAGAACCTAAACTCCTACACTTGTTGTGTACTGTAAACCTGACAAGCTTTTATATACCAGTCGGGATGAAGAAAAAATATGCTCCTTTCTCCAGAAAATATCAGAGTGATTATTAAAGTCATGGTATAGAAGTTGTATCATAAACTGGAATATTTAAACTCAGTCAACAGAAGCAAAACAGAGATTAAAGGTTGAAGCAAACAACAAACTGTTCGATGTCTTTTAAATAAAAACAGAGGATCAGTCCAACGCAGCCGTCATCAGAAATGAAATATGTTTTTGCAGCAACAACAGAGAGCAGGAGTTTACGTCTCTCTCTCTCTCTCTCTCTCTCACACACACACACACACACACACACACACACACACACACTCACAAACACACACATTGTAGAGCAATTATTCAGCAGAGACGCTCTCACATCTGCTTCTTCTTTCCACTCACCCGTGATGCTGTAGGTTGTGATGTAATCCTGCACATGTCAGAGTGTGTGTGTGTGTGTGTGTGTGTGTGTATATGGTGATGATGATGATGATGATGATGATGATGATGATGATGATGATGATGATGATGCCTGGCTGGACAGAACATTGCTTTAGTGAATGGTCGGTTGAATTGAGATCAGCCTCTTTTGTCTTGTGCTGTCAGACATCTGTTTGATTAATCTATTAATTGATTGTTAGAAGATTTATCAGCAACAGTTTTGAAGATTGACAAATTGTTTGTGTCTTTGTTATTGTTTTTTGGTCATTTTCAAGTTGCGTGGACGCCTCTGTTGGTGTTATTCTTTTAACCAAACATGTCAGACGTCTTCTGGTTCTAGGTTCTCAACTGTGAATAATCACTTGTTTTTAGAGCTGCAGCAATTATTTGATTAGTCAATCAACCGAAAATTAATTTGCAACTATTTTGATAACAAGCTATTTGCTAGCTATTTTTTTCTCTGATTCCGACTTCTCCGATACCTCAGACTTTCTGTCTCTGCTCAGTATGATTATAAGAGAAATATCTTTGGGTTTTGCTCGCTTGTCAGATGTGAAGGTCGTCACCTTCGTCTTCACCTTTTCTGACCAAACGATTAATTTATTAATTGAGAAAATAATCTGTAGATTTATTGATAATGAAAAGTAATCATTTGTTGCAGCCTGAGCATCTCTGAGCCTTTGGTTTTGGAATAGACAAAACATAAACAGACTTTTTGTTCTGTAGTGTTTTTATTTTTCATTTCAATCATGAACCTTTTAGTTGGCTCTTTTTTGTAGGTTTGGTGTCTCAGTCGTGGTTATTTGCTGGTTTTCGTTGTCTTCCTGTGAGAGTAAACTAAATATTGTTGGTGTGAGGAGTAATGACCAAACTAAAGAAACAATTTAATTATTGTATTTGGCTCTGGAAAACTTGTGATTGTCATTTTTCACTATTTCCTGACATTTTATAGAGCAGACGTTTTGTGCAAATTATCATGAGCTGCAGCCGTTTGTTGGCTCGTCTATGAGCAACCTCATCTCTAAAACAGTGTGAGAGAGTTCAGTATGAATGTCTGGTTGTTTTTATCTGAGCTTGTTGTGTGGAAGCAGAAACGGTGGAGTTTCAGTCACCAGCTGATTCTTCTGTCAGAGCTCCTGTGATTCACCATGAATGAGAGGTAAAGCTTTTAGAGGAGTGTGTGTACATATGGTGTCAGAGAGTGAGGAAACAAGATTGTGAGCTGAACGGTGGGGGGGGGGGGGGGGGGGGGGGGGGGTTCTGGGAGGAGCTTATTCAGGCTTACATAATGGAAGTGCTTGGCTTCTTTAACCCGACTGTGTGAGAGAGAGAGAGAGGGAGAGGGAGGCAGCTCAGGCGACACGCTCTCCATTTGCCTCTCGCAGTCGTTGTGCACGGCGGGGGATGAGAGCTGATGGTTTATTGATGCCCAACTTGTGTTAGTCTGTGCATGTTCCACTGTAGATAGAGGCATAGTAACAACGCTGCTGTGTTTAGCAGGAGAACATCAGGTTGAAATCCAGCAGTGGCGAGCTGTGTGCAGGTATGGACATAGCTGCTCTGCACCAGGGTTACTCCAGTAACATCTACTCGCCTCACTACCAGGTAGGACTGTCTGTCTTTAGCACGGGATTCAAACTGAGCTGTCAGCCAGTACAGGAGCATTTCAGTGTTACTGTAACCAGAGAGAGGTGGTGAACAGTTAGAGAGGCTGTTTTCTTTCTCCTCTTCCACTTGCTCCAATCAGCTCTCGTCAGTTATTGTTTTTCTCGGTGTCGATTTCACGTTATGGTCGGTGATTCTCACCCAGCATTTAATCTGTGTATTTTTATATGCATATTGATATATGCTTATGTTTATGTCTATTTCAGCATGCACCAGATAACCTGTGCATGTGGTTCTGCATGTTTGTGTGTATTTACATATGATGATGTGTGTATTTCAGCATGCTATATGGCCTAGATCTCAGTTTGGAGGTGTAGAGAAATATTGAGGTGTTACAAAGTCAAGAGACTCACGTGCAAGACGTCACAAAACACAGCTAACGACACACTTAACAATGTGTTTACAGAAACACACTGCAGGTGGGAATCATTACAGTTTTTTTTGTCTTTTTTAATTTTATTTAATCTGAAGCCATTATTGATTCCAGTCACACTTGTTAATTAATTATTGACCGTTTCTATTTTAAAGCCGCTGGTATCACTGCGCTGCACGTGTCTGTCGTTTCAAATGTTTCTGGGACTCCAGACAAATGAGAAACAAAAACTTTGCTTGAGGTGAAGCTGAAGGAGCTGAGCTCTGGGGCTTTTATTTTTAGCTTCACATGCATTTAACCCATTCTGCAGTCTGCTGACTCAGCAGGAACATCGAAGCATAGTGTATTATTAGTGTTACCTGTTGTAACGGTTAATGGCCCAGGATTTATCTTGTCTAACAGCAGCTTTTCCCTGGATGCAAATGTTTTTTTGGGGGGAATATGAAATTAAAGGACGTGGTCTGTAATAGACGTGGATGATCAGCAGAGCCTAAAGAGACAGGGGAGGCAATGATACTGTGTGAGGTGAATTTGAGTCAAAAATCTTACTCCTTCTCAGAGTCATAACTCAGTCAAATCTGAGCACACAGACGTGAAACGCGTGTTGATATCATTCAGTTACACTTACACTTCCCTGAAGACTTCTGGACCTCTCTGATCTCTGATGTCTGTTACCTATAAACATCTGTAAACCTGCTTAGAGATCGTTGAAAAAATATGCTTCAGAACTTGCCTGAGAATCATCACATTTTTAAGTTTTCTTCAGCATCACAGTAAATCAGTGATAGTTGTCTCTATGTCCATGGATACACTGCGAACAGGAAGTGCTAATAGCTAGTACGGTGTACTTTCAATGGTGCCACTTTGCCAAAATGTGAACAGATATTGTCAAAAAAAATGGGGCTCAAAAGGGAAAACCAGTAGCTGCCTGTAGCTGACATTACATCTGCACATTTGATGAGCTTTCACAGGCTCTTCCTCTCCTGATGACTTTTAAGTGTTTCTGTCACCATGTTGGTACCAACATAAGCCCATATGTTGGTGTTAGTATGTTTCCATCTGTCACATTAGCAAAAACATCTTTAACATCCTCTATTTTCAGATCAAAGTTACATTTCACACTGAGCTGATTAAAAATATGTCAAGTAGAAGGACATGCAGCTCTTCACATAGAGACCCCTTCAAAATACAAGGACGTCACTATGGATGGAACTGAAATTACAGGAGTCCACTTGCTTGTAGCTTGTTGCCGCTGTAATTATTACTATCAAAATATTAAAATCGTGGACTAGGACAGGTAGTTCTGGAGAATTAAATCCAGTCCAAACTAGGCTGAGGTGTAGCAATGTTTTACCTGTGAATATTATGATGAGCAAAAGAAAAATGACACCTCCTGCGATGTCATAACCTGGTGTGTAAATATTCTTCCAGAGCCTGTTTCATTTCCTCTATGTCTCTTCTTCTTCAGCTTGAGGCTTTGAAACAGCAGAACTCCAGATACCAGGAGGAGCTCAGTCTGTCGAAGGAGCGGAGCAGCTCAGAAAACCAGCGGATCGGAGTCCTCTGCAAGGAAATGTAAGTATTCAGGATAACTAATGTGTTTTTTCCTGGCTCGTGTCTCCAGTGAGGGTGAGCTGCAGCCAGTTCATCGGACTGGTGTGGTAAATTTGTCCTGTGGGGGTCTACACTGATGATTAAAAACAAATAAATTACTGTGTGAAAATTTAGCTTGTTTCAATTACTTGTAGACAATTTAAATATATATAAAATGTCTTTATTGGTCCACTAGTGAAATGTTAAATGTACTATTAAGGTGGCTCCATCTCTAACTCTCTCTCTCTCTCTCGAGACGCTTCCACTTGTAAATGTGCTATGAGTTGTTGTGTAAAGCCCATAATTAGCCTGCAAGTGTTATTATGTGATTATGGATATGATGGTGGAGAATACAATGCACAATACTCTGAAAACCTTCTTAGGTATTATGACATTCAGATAAACATTTCAAAACAATGAGTCCTTACTGAAAATGCTCGGGTTCCTTCCTTAAGAGATCGAGGTTAAGATCCTGATGGACTGAAAATCAACGAGGCCGTTCTTGAAATCAACTGGAGTTGCATAATCCATCACAGTCTCTGTCAAAGTCACATTGTCATAACACAGTTAAAGTGCAGATTCATTTGATAAGTCTTCAGCGTGATACTTGGACAGAAGTTATCCCCGACTACAGTGACTTACATAACTCAAGAGTTTGCCAAATGATTTTAATATTGTTTGGAAATAAATGAAAACAAATGAAAGACAGAAAGAATTATTTCAAATGTGTTAAACATGGCACCATTATCTTACTCCTTTGTGTCATAACTAAGTGAAATCTGAACAAACAGACATGATAAATATTTTTTACATTTATTGGGACTTACATCATCCAAGGATATCGTTATCTTTGAATAATGAATGAGTGAACATCCATAAATCTGTGTATAAATCATGGAAAAAATAAGTCCTTATAGGTGCAGGACTTGGCTGAGAAGTATCAGAATAATCCAGTAATAGATATAAAAAATATATAAAATCTGAATTAACAGTGGATCTGTGACTGATCGCTCAGCTGATGCTTAATGTTTTTGATGCAGGGTAAAAATATTCCATCTTTTCTCATGTTTTTATCTTTGCTTTGTTGTGTTATGGTGGATCTCCAACCTGATGTCAAGGTCTATTTATAGACCTTGTGTGTGTGTGTGTGTGTGTGTGTGTGTGTGTGTGTGTGTGTGTGTGTGTGTGTGTGTGTGTGTGTGTGTGTGTGTGTGTGTTTATGGAGGTATGTGTTGGGTTTTTGAGCCTTTACATCATGCTGCCACACCTCCCCTGAGTCATCAGAGGCCCGAGCTGTGATGTCAGAGCCCCAGATGGATCTAACTGGCTGAATTATAGTCATTAATGTACAGCGTCCTGCAGGAGGAGCAGCAGATGGAGACGGAAATGTCAACAAATGTCCTTAGTTACAGTGAAACACAAACCAGCTTCATTCTCCTCCTTCAGCACTTTGTCTGCTTCTCTGTTGTGCCTGAATAATTACAAAGAAATCAAATGGCTGTACATGAAGGAGTCATGTTAAACATGTCTATAGCTTGATGACATTCTCCCACCCTCCACCTCCATCCTGTCTTGACCCAACAATGTGTTCTCCGTCCTTTACGAGGCACATCCTTCCTCAGTCTGCTGCTGTTATGTAATCGCTCCGTCTCTCCTCCTAGGACGGCCTGGCTCCAACATGGCCACTGCTCTCACTATGACATCAGACTGTGTGTGTGTGTTTGTGTTTGTGTAAAGCTAAGTGTTTGACTTTGTGCGTTTGTTTGTGTGGAATCAATGTGGCTTTTGTGGCATCTGAGCAAACAGCTGTTAGCACCACATCTGTATTTGTAGCCAGTAAAACCCTGGTTTTAAAGTGGGGAACCATTAGCTTTTAATTTATGCTTTAAATTGCAGATATTTTATCTTTTTAGTTCATTTGATGCTGTTTTCATTTGAAGGTTAGAGCTGGTGATATTTTATATTTTTCTTCTTGTGATGAAAAGACTAAAACCACCAATGAATGTATCAACTAACAAGCATTGTGTGTGTGTGTGTCACAGCCTGATTTACAGTATCTCCTCTGAGCCGTTGAGCTCCATTGTTTCCAAAAAACCATTAAAAACACATCAGTGTGTCTCAGTGTTGCTCTGGGTCACATGTTCCTTCATCACCATGAACACACACACTGTAGTTTGTTTTGACTCAGTCCCACACACACACACACACACACACACACACACACACACACACACACACACACATACACACACCGTCCTTCAGCCCCAAATACGAATACATAAGAGCACCAAATGTGGATTAATCCGCCGCTGAAAATAGTTCCCCAATAAATGCACTGTCAACTTATTGTTTGATTAAAACTACAGTTACCAGCTGTTTTAGGAAAATATCTTGCTATTTTAAAAAAAAAGAAATATATTTATAGTTTTCAAAGATATATGCCTTTAGTAGGAACCAATGCTCTTGGTGCTGATTGTCACAGAAAGTATTGTATTGAGAGACACATTAACCCATTGTTGGTTTTGGTCTTTACATGGGGTTTGTTTAGGCCTGTGACTAACAAATATGACAGATAAATATAATATTCAAATATATTATAAATATAAAATGTCAAAATATTGTGAAAAAATTTCACTAATTTCCCGAATCTCAAAGGGACACCTTGAAATATTTTGTTTAATCTGATCAACAGTCCAAGACCCAAATATATTCAGTTTACTACATGTAAGACATAAAGTCTTCACATTTAAGAATGTTTTGCATATTTTCTAAAACTTTATATGCTTATCAAAATAGTTGCCAGAGGTGTTTCCACCTCTAACAAGAAAAAAATCTGTGAGGATTTTCCTTAATATACTAAAACATAGTCATTCCAGATTATGCATGAAACATTGTCAGAAGTAAGATTGGAAAACTCTCTGTGTGAATCTGTGGTTCTTCTGTCAGAGTCTGATTACCAGTGATGGAGATGTAGATATGTGGAGAACAGTAATGTTTCATTTGAACCATCTCTGTAATACAGAATATGGGGAATAAAAACATATTTTTTATAGTGCAGTCTCCCTCTAATTCCCCGTCTCTCCTTGTTGTGAGTGCAGGATGCTATAGTGGCATGATGAATGTAATTATACATCAGGCAGCTACATATTTCACCCAGATGGTGCTCAGACCAGGCTATTAGTCACGCATAGCTTCAGAGTTCCTCACTGGACTCACATCCTAAGACTGACCCACATGGAACGAAACTCAATTTCTCCAGAAAATCATTTGGTTCCAGGTTCTAAAAATAGAAAACACTGTCTATGCTACTGTCTGATTTTGATCATATGTGCAGATTACAGTTTCAGCTTTATAATATCCTGGTTGAGTTTTCATTTGTGGATGTAAACCTACGAGATCTTAGTGCTGGAGAGTTAAATAAACCACTGGGGGTTTTACAGCCATCAGATCATTTAAGATAAGCATCAGCAGCAGAGGTGGACCGACAGATGGCTTTTTGAATGATGAGAATTAGTCTTTAGATTATATCATTATGATCCTTACACTACATCTTACCCTACTGTACAGGTTTAAGTGATGTCTGTATGTATGTGTGCATGTTTAACAGATGTGAACAGAGTCAACATCTGGTACCAGACTGAGATTTAAGCATATAGCAGTGATCGTGACATAGATATCTCAGAAACCTGAATGGTTTCAGTGCAGCACTTAAAATGTGTAACCTCTCCCTTCTCTCTTTCCCGTCTCAGTGAGGAGCTGAAGCTGGCCTCCCAGAAGTCTCAGCACCTTGATGAGGTAATGACCCTTCCCAATTTCATGTTATGTAAACGAGCTTCTTCTTCCTGTTATAGATCGGGGTTTGTTAAAGCAGACACGGTGATTTGATTAATAGGTTTTGGCGTAGTGAGGATCCACCTCCTGCTGTGACTGAACTCTTAAAGCTCAGACGGGTTTAGTCTCTATTTTAATGCCTCTATATTTATGTGTGTTTGCCTCACAGCACAACGAGGACAACAGTCAGCATCCAGACATGAAGACCAGGTAAGAGACTAGGAAACATGTTTACGTGTGTTTTACTTTTAGTTCAGAGTCTTTAACTTGCTCTTAGTTGTTGAAAATAGTTAAAATTTATGTAATTCCAATATTCTTTTGTGTGATGTGTGTCTTTAATAACTGAGAGCCATTGTCACATTTATTTCTCATGTAGTAATGAAAGTACAATCGAATCCACTTTGTTTGTGAAGGTTTATTGTTATTATATTATTTTATTTCCCCTATTTAGCATTTATTAACAGTACATAATCAATAAGTGGATTATAAAACATTATAAGACACTATCATGTAGCTGTATGTGGATTCATTTTTGTGTTTATCGGTGTATTTTTCAATACATCCTATGATAAAGCATCTATAACTAATATACAAACAGATACAGGCCTGCAGCTTATTTTTATTGTGGTTATTCCTTATTTTTATTTTATTATTTATTTACCTTAAAACAAAACCCAGCTAGCTGTTTCTGCATGTTTCAGTCTAAGCTAAGCTAAGATAACTGACTGCCTGCTGTAACTTCATATTCAGATGTGAAGATATATGAGAGTGGTATCTTCTCATTTAACTCTTACCAAGAAGAGAGAGTTACGCCTGTTTCCCAAACAATTGCTTTAAGTGCTTCTGTTTTTTCAGACTTTAAACAAATATTTCTCATTTGATTGTAGCTAACAAACTCAAAAATGTGCTTTACATTTAATGAGACAGGTTGTTGAGCTTCACCAGGAGAGTGTTGTCTCTACAACAGTGAAATACAACAGTGTCTGGTATGATGTGACCAAGAGGAAGCAATAAAACTGTATCAATAGAAAATAATATTGGTCCCAGGATTGAACCCTGAGGTACTCCACGTTATCAGTGCTAAAACAGAGACACTGTCACCAACCAAAATAGATTTTAAAAGCTTACTTTTTGACAAATATTATGAAAACCACTGTAAGGCTGTGTCATATAAACTGCTGAGGAGAAAATCAAGATGTAGGGTTGGGGTTTCAATAGCCTTTCATTGAATCCTAATCCAGCATCAAATCCACTTATCAAATCTGAATGGTTTCAAATCCCATTAAGTTTAGCGTCTTTAGTTTAGTTTAGATCTGTGATCGTCTATCTGCTGTTGTTTTTAGTGGCAGCTACTAAATTAATCAACCTTAACATTAACTTAACTCAATTGATGACAACCTGTAGCTTGAACCTGAGCAGCAGAAGGTCTGAAATATATGAAACACAGTTCACTGGCAGTCGTAGAGAGATGTTACAGAGTGAGGCGTCTTTTCACTCACAATCTTTGGCAGAATCCAGTCAGTAACTAGGAGAGAGCAAATTACCCAACAGACAAACAGTGATTATCTGGAGGTGATAAACTCTTTTTCTTTTTTTATTTTAACCAGCACCAGCTTGAAATGAGAAGCTGCTAACGTTACCTCCATCTTCTCAACTCTGGTCTTTGCTACAGAAAATAAGGAGGAGAGAAAAGAGAGGTGTTTCCTAACTGGGAACAGGATCCAAAATGGAACCAGCTATCAGAAACCAACTAAATTAAATCTTGTTTTCTGAACAGCAGCAGGGTTTATCATATCTAATCGGACATTTAGATGTACACTTTAAAAATTAGGTTTTAGTTTCTTAATCTATTTATTGTGTTGTTGTTTGGTCTTATTTTAAGCCCTTTCTAAGTCTGGAAACAAAAGAAGCTCCGACTTTGTCGTCTCAGCTTAGTAATCAGAGGATTAAAACATCTCAGCACTTCTACAGAGCAGCGACTGAAGTTGAGAGTGAATGCTAAATAAAGTGGGGATGATGAGGGACTGAGAAAAGATGACAGTCATGGATCAAAGACGTGTGGTGTAACATCGAAGTGACAGAAGTGAAGGCAGAGGGATGTGAAGAGCAGCTGGCAGCTCTGTGGTTCTGGCCGGAGGGAAATGAAGAGGTGTTGATCAGTTAAAGCAGAAATGATGTGAGGGAGAGTGTGTGTTCTCAGGTGAACATGGAAAGAGAGACAGGAGACATGATTCAGTGAAACGACCTGCTTCTCATCCAGCTTCATTAATGTAACAGAGGCTGTAACAGGGATGTTGTTGGGGTGTCAGCTGGGTGTCACTGTTGTGTTATAATTGATTTTGGAGGCCGTGGATAAAAAAACAGTTCTATTAACCCACTGAGCCACAACAAAGAGGATTCACAGGTGTGAATTTGTATTGAATCCCTGGTTTCTTGCTGCTTTATTACTTGGTTTATGGAGTTTAAAATCAAGCATCATTTACGTCTTAAAATTGTATTGATGCTGGAAGTGGAATGAAATTCCCAGTGAAGTCAGGCTCACGTTTAAAGTGGGACAGTAATAAAGGAGACAACAAAGACCCGTGACAGTATGTGCAAAAAATAGGTGGCGAAATGTGGAGCTAATTAACATCCATGAGCTGCGTGGGTTGTTCCTCTGGGAGCCATCAGCTGATAACATGAACCTCATCAACTAAACCTCATGTAAACTTTTGGTTACCCACTGAGATCCATCAGCCTCCAGATGGGCTGACATTTACACCCCGATCCTGAGGAGATAATATCCAGTGCAGGTTGGTTTATAGGAGAAGCTCTGGGAAAATGTACACTCTATAAGATACTTCATCTATTTTTAACACATGTGTCTGCCTAAAACAGAGCACTAGAGAATAATATGTGCTAGAAATGTAGAGGATATGACCTTTATTCATGCAGTAAGGCGGGATAGGACTGCACCTGAAGCAGTTAGATTTAGTCTGTTTGGGGACAGATCATGTTTACATAGGATTTCAATCAGGCTTTATTTCAGCTGCTATTATATTAATAACACAGCCACATCAGGATCAACACAGAACAAAGAGTTGACAAAGATAAAATGACCAAGACTCTCTCTCTAAATTCTGGCAGAACTCAGTCTGATAAACATTTGGGTTTATTTCGCAGCTGTTTTTGAACAAAGACGTCCCCGAGTTTGAGTTTGTTGCAGTTTGAGAGCAGACGACAAACAGTACACTCTATAAATCTCCGTGTTTCCACAGAGAAAGCATCTCTAATCAGGAAATGGAGGGAGACGTGAAATTCCAGAAATCCACTGGAGCCTTAATCTCAGACAAAGATCGGGAACTGGAAACTCTGAGGAAAGAGGTACTCACAGTACTCCTGTCTTCTCGTTTCTTGGAAAGTCGTCCTTTATACCGTTTAGTCTGAGCTGGATGAGAGATTTATCTGTTTACTCTGTTGCTGCAGATCGCAGTTCTGCGAGGAGAAAACGCCATGGCCAAGACCCTGCAGTCGGCTGTGGAGACGTTGGAGAGAGACAAAGCTCAGCTGCAGAGCCGCGTTCACAGTCTGGAGCAGAGGCTCATGGGAACGCAGGCCTCAGAGGGAGAGGACAGGGACGCTCCACCATCAGGTGATGAAAACATTCACACTGATCTGGAAATGAGATATTTCTTGTTTTCGAGCAGTTTTCTGATTTTTGTCGTGTTTGTGCAGGAGACGCAGCTCTGGAGCAGCTGAGGGAAGAGAAGGAGTTCGCTGAGGGACAGGTGAGACTGTCCGGATGCTTCCCTTAACTTATTTTATGCTGCAGGTCATGTTCAGGGTTCTTCACTCCCATCTGAGCCCACATGAAGGTGATCTGTGTCTTTACTGTCTCCATCAGATCAACTTCCTGAACAGTGTGATTGTGGACCTGCAGCGGAAGAACGAGGAGCTGAAGATCAAACTGAAGAAACTCGCTCTGGCTGAGTTCAATGGCAACGACGGGACTGATGGGTAACGAACATACAGTATAAAATAACACAGACACACGCCGAGCCACAGCCACAAGTCTGGGTCCTAACACACTTTCCACAGAGAGAATCAGGAAACTTCAGTCTATTAAAAAAGGTAGAATTTGATGAGATAGCCTGAAGATTGAGTCTGATAAATACAGAAACAGCTAAAGTAGCAATACCAAGGCCAAACATCCCACCAGAGGGACGGTGTATTAGAAAAGGTTCTCTCCAACTTCTCTCTGAGCCTCAGACTGATGTTTCACTTCAGTCCTGGTTAAGCTGTAAAACTTAAAATTAAACTTCATCTTCTCTTTGTCACGCAGTTTCGATGAGGGTGTGTCAAAGCGGGAAAAGAAGCCGACCCCCCGGCTGTTCTGCGACATCTGCGACTGCTTTGACCTCCACGACACTGAGGACTGTCCCACTCAGGCCCAGAGCCCCGACTCTGTACCTCACACCACCTATCACGGCAACCCGGCTGACGAGAGGCCCTACTGCGACATCTGCGAGGCCTTCGGACACGCCACGGAGTCCTGCAACGATGACCAGACCTTCTGAGGTTCCAAAAACTCTCTCCCTACATTTTAATCCCTTCCCTCTCCTCTTTCTTCTTCCCCTTAAGCACTTCTCACCTTCTACTCTCCTGTTGCATTTCCCAAAATCCAGCCCGACATGCCTGCAGATTTTTCCATAAGGTATTTTTATACTGTATTTATGCATCTCACTGGTAGCCACTGTCCTGATCTCAGCTCTTTTCTCTGAAGATAAACTGTTCTGTGATGCAGAATGCTCGTCCAAATATGCTGCTTTGGTGCAATATTGATGTTAATGACAAAAGGAATCCGTCCAATGCACTTGTCGTTTTTTAACGTGTTGTTTTGCATTTAAGTTTGTTTCTAAAATAAGCAGAAGTGAAGTTTTACATCTGTTGATTTTTGGGCTTTATTTGTTAACTATCAAAAAAAAAAAGTGATGCAACAAAGTGAAGCGCAGTTAAAACTGAAGGGAAACTGAGGCTCCTCTCCGACTTTACATTCCTGTCCTCTGTATCACATTCCTCAGGCTGTACGGCTACGAACCAATCAGAGAGCGATGCTGCCATGTCAAACAGTTTACTAATGTTCTATGTTTCGTAATGTTTTACAAAGCCCTTCGTCCAGTGTATCAACTTACAACAGAGTATTAGGGCCACTTGTAGGAAAAAATGATTTTAACATTTGCAGAATAGATTTTTAATTTTTATGAGAAAAAAATCGATTTCGACCTCAAAAAATTAATATTTTGAGAAAAAAGTTGTAGTATATGAAGTAATATTTTGAAGAATAACATAATCTCAAAATATCACTACTTTATTCTCTAAACATTATGACTATTTGACACGTTTTACCACTTTATGTTTACTGTATGTTACTGTATGTTACATTATACTCAAAATATTGCAACATTATCTTCAAAATATTGGGACGTTCTCATAATATTACAGTATAATTCTCGAAATAATACTTTTATAGAAATACTACTACATTATTCTCAAGATATCACAACTTTTTTCTCGTAATAACTCATCTTAATTCTTGAAATATTTTGACATTATTCTTGAAATATTTTGACAATAATCTTGTAATATTAAAATTCTCAAAATTTAAAGTTTTTTATCTCAAGATATAACATATATATTACAATTTTTTTCATTCATCATTAAATATTACAACTTAATTTTTCTAATATTGTGAATGTTTTCACAATATCACAACTTTACACTTCATATATTACGACTTTTTTCTCGTAAATTTTATTCTCAAAATACTATAGATACTAATAGATTTTTTTAGTGGCCCTGATTCTAAATGTTAACCTGTGGTAAACTCACAATAACAATTTAACTTGAGAGAGGTTCAGTCTTGACCTTGGAAATCGTGGTTTTCTGGAGCTTTTAACTGAATCTCACAGAGTCGGTTCCCGAGTTTGCTCCTGTGTTTACATCTGTTTATGAAGGCCATGAGAAACAAATGAAAGCTTCAGAAAAAGCTAGTAAGTAGACATTGAGTTAAAGGGACACATCACATATTATCCACATAAAGGTCAGTTTATTTCTTTACTTGCTTACTTTTCTTGGATGAAGCGGCACTACAGCATTTTGTGTTTGACAAAACTATCTCATTATAAGGTCCATTTAATCCGTTTTCTGGAGCTTTCAATCATATCACACAGTCTTTGTCAGCAGATGAATTTGCACAGTTGTCAGGAAATTATAGATCTTTAAAATTTTTAGGACTTATCGTCAGGCTTTGCTAGTGGGCAACTAAACTGTAAGCTCCAGAACAACTACTAAATGGACCTTATGATGTGGTTATTTTGTCAGCAACTGTTTCTAAGGTCACGAATGAACTTTCTGTTTTAACATTTTTGTGTATTTACCTTTCTATAGGTCAACATATAGGTTAATGTCCTTTATTAATGCCACTGAAAGTTACTGAGGACTTGTTGTCGTTGATGATGGAGTTTTTACGTTTTGTTATTTATTGTCTAATCTTTCACTAACCAGTGATGTCCCCACAGGGAAATAAGCTAGCACTGAGTGACAGTGTATAGTCTGAACTAGGACTACTGTAGTATAGGTGGGCTTTTAAAATGCATCTGCCTCATGTTACAGGAACTTACCCAGATGAAACTATAGAAGCCTCTACTCACTTAGACTTGCACTGTCCACTTTAAAGATTCAACAGAAACATACGGCGCTTTAATGTCCTGATTCTAACGTTATTTAAAAGTTATTTTATCATAAAGGTCAGTGCAGATTGTTCAGTACTACTGCCCTCTTTACAGCTCAAGTTTGACATTTTGGGAAACATACTCATTTGCTTTTGCATAAGAGGTTTTTACATGAGAAGATCGATACCACTTTCATATCTGTCTTGCAAATATGAAGCTACAGCAGGTTAGCTTAGCACAAAGCCTGGGAACAGGGGAATCAGTTAGCCTGGCTCCATGTCGCACATGAACCAGGTGAAATAGTTGTTGGAGTTATCACAGGTGTGTTTACAGGTACTGTTGCCTATGTGAGAAATATTACATGAAGTTTTTTGAGGCTCAGGAAAGAGCTGTGTGAAATTTAATAAATAGTGCTCGGGTCTGAAGAACATGAAGGTTTGAAAAATTAAAAATAAATTTAAAAAAAAAACTGGGGGTCTGGAGCTAGAGAGAGAAGTGAGTTTATTAGATTTCTGTGGCTCGTTCCTCATCTCTTGAATCTATGACCAAACTGGGCATCTAGTGGCATTGTGGGTAATGTAGGCATCAGGTTTTAACAAGAAAGACAAATAAAAAAGACAACGTCTTTTTTATTTGTTGATTCTGCTTTAAACTGACCGACTGTGATATCAGTTTTCTCATGTGACTTTCTGCCAGAAAGTGAATAAAATGTCAAACTAATCCTTTAAATTAACCCTGTATAAAAACATGTATTTGACTTATCTTGTTCTTAAGCACAATTTTGGATCATATTGAATCTTCCAGTGTAACAGTGTATAATACATGACGTGACTAACCATTGACACTAGACTTTGTAAATAGGAATCAGAAGCTTCCTTCTGATAAATGTGTACACAGTGCCATGGAACAAAAATAGCTTTTATGTGTACTACATTTTATTTTTCTGCCCTGTTGATAAGATTGACGTTGTATAAGGAGGTTTCTGCTCCAGGGGAAAAACAAAGCCCATTTGTATAGACTTTAAAACATTGTGTACTTTATAAGTGATATGTCTAATTATTATTGTAATGTTTTATATGTAACACTTTCAGGCACAGCGTATAAATGGTTTCCAAATGTTCAGACCATTTTACAGATGTTGATGTGGTGTAAAATGTCACTGTTTTCTATGTACTGTATACTCCTGAACAGTCCAATAGAAATACTAAGAAAAAAAAAGCTTCTGTGTTTGTGTTTGTTCACTGCAGCAGGAGCAAACAGCTCCACGACTTCTTTCTAACAGGACAATATAGTTAAACTGCTGTACTGCTCATTATAGTTTCATCCTCAGATCCATTTACTCCTGAGAGGTTCAGGCAGCACAAAGACCCTGCTCCATTTTTCATGAGCTCCAGGGGACTTTTTTTTTTTTTTTTTTTTTTTTTTTGTGAATGAGCTGAACAAACTGAACCAGCTTTAATCTCTTAAAGAAAAAGAGATTGACGATGACATGATGAGACCGAGCTGAGTCGACTCATTCATGGTTTAAATTTATTTATGGTTGATTTTAATGTGAACCAACACTGTTGCAACAGAACACACAGTTTCCATTGTACTTTATACTAATGTGGGAATGTGGTAATAGAAAAAATTGAGTCTGAGTTGAATTTTCTTTTTTTTTTCTTTTTTAATTTTTTTAATTTTTTAATTTTTTTAATTTTTTTTTTTTTTAATGCTGGTGATTTTTTTTGTTTTTGTTGTTTTTTTTGGTGGGAAGGAGGAAGGGAAGGGAGGAGAGGAGGAGAGGAGTAGAGGGTAATCGGGGTGGGGGTGGGGGGGTTAGCTTGAGTCCTGCCTCGGATCCAGGTAACCTCCTGCTCCACTGGTTTCTGTTCCTGACGGGACAGGGGCCACTGGAGCAGGAGGTTACCTGGATCCGAGGCAGGACGGAAGCTGTTCCTCTACGTGATGACACACGTGACGCTGGAGGAGGATGTGCAGGTGCTTCTGCGCTGGGTCAGGTGAGTTTTGAGAGATGAGGCGATGCAGTTTTCAAGCTCTGGTTTCCTCAAGATCATGGAAGCCAGGACCATCTCTGCGTTGCCCCATCTCTTGCACAGATCTTTGAAAACGGCCATGTGGAGGTGACTGAAACGTTGAGGGGTAACATCAAAATCTGTGTCTTTGACCTCGGCCCATGTTTTCTCGAACAGATGTTCAGTAATGGTGTTGATGTTCGAAGTGGACCACTTCACTTTTGCGTTTGTCATTATCTGCGTGATGAGCTGCTCCATGAAGATCATGACCAACACTTTGTTTTCTTCTGCCTTCTCTGTTGCATCCTGTGCAGATCCAGGCTGTGACTGGGCACTAACCGATTCAGGCGCTGCAGCCGTTGGTCCCGTCTCTTCTGGGAGCTGCGATGTTGCCAGAAGCTCAGTGTCTATTAAAGCTTGTTTCACCTTGTCGCTGTGGCTGCTAGCCTGACTCCTCAGCCACCAGCACGTCAGTGCCAGGAAGCGAAGCACTTTGTTCTGGATGTCGACGTACATGTTAGCACGTGCCTCAGGAGCAGGCACGGTCTCGGTTCCCAGTGATGCAGCACTAATCTCTGGCGTCTTCCCGTCCGTGATGTGAGTGTAGAGCAAATCGCTCAAATCTTGTGTGAACGTCAGAAGTTCAGGAGATGGAAGGTGCTGGAATCTCTGCAGCGCACTCGTCTCATCTCCGCCGGCTTGTTCACTGTCTTCTGTCAGAAGCAGAGAGTTCACGCCAGCCATGAGCGACTGGATTGACTCCCTGCTTTCAGCTGTGGGGTCCTGTTGGAATTTGTTCTTCACTTGTGCCACTAGTCGATGGATGGATACCCTGACGAACATCTTTGCAAAGAAGTTCGTTATCTTCGTTCCCGCTCCTTTCCCCTGTTGGGATTTGAGGCTTGGTCCCATCGATTCTGGCTCCGTCTCTGCTCTTGACTGAGCTATGTCCTCTGCAAAAATTTTAATTTCCAGAGAGGATTCAGAGTGCAGCAGCTGAGAGTCTGAGTCTGGCACTTCAACCCAAAGAGGTTCTGTGATTTTACTCACCTCCTTTGTGATTATTTCGTGCACAGATGCTGTACTCACTGGCTCGGTTTGGTCTTCTGTCTCTATGGATATGGAAATGGTCGGACTTCTTTGTGGTTGTGGTTTGCACATCTTGATCAGGAATTCCTGTAACATGTTGCAGGCTCTACAAACCATGGTGTTAAGTTTTTGGGGGGG
Organism: Trachinotus anak; assembly: GCF_046630095.1. Taxonomy (NCBI): domain Eukaryota; kingdom Metazoa; phylum Chordata; class Actinopteri; order Carangiformes; family Carangidae; genus Trachinotus; species Trachinotus anak. The sequence goes on along the minus strand of NW_027273879.1, from coordinate 1,676,016 downwards.
AGTCAGGTGACTTAGTTGAGGTCCTGTAAAACCATTAGCGAGGACAGAGCTGATACTTTCTGCGACCTCTTGCATGAACAGGTTTTTCAGATCTTTCGAGCTGGAAGACTGGACTTCCTCGACGTCCAGAACCTCAGCGAAACTTTGACAGAGTGAGTTGCCCAAACTGGACTGAACCCGCTCGTCAGACACGTATGCGTATGGCTTGTTAATGGCCATCAGCACAACTTTGGAGACAAATGTTATGAGTTCCATTAACAGATCTGCCAACATAACCTTCGTGGCATCGTCAGGTGTCCCTGATTTTAGCAATGTCCACTGCTCCTCTGTCATCCTCATGAAAAAGGATTCAACCAGCGGACGAAGAGCATCCACTTCAATCTCCGGGATCTGGACCGGTCCTGGTGATCCTCTTGGATCCATGACGACCGTGTGCTGTGACCTCCCCGGTTTAGAGTCTGTGCGAGCGTGCAGGCAGGATGGACATGCCCCACATATAATGCCTTTATTACGTCATCAGTCGCGTGGGTCGCAACTTCAGAGGCATTCTACGTGACGTCAGAGCCTTCCATTGCGCAGCGTGACGCCAGAGCGCAGTGCGTACCTCACCTGAAGCCCCGGCGACTGTAACCTAGCAACCGTTGCCAGGCACCTGCGGCGCGTTTTACCAGCTGGAAACATAAAATCATATTATCACATCATGTCATTATCATATTAATTAACTTATTAATTTGTAACATGGTTTTAGGTTGTAACCCTCATTTCCTGCCCACGCAGAGTGGCGTGGATCAGTCAGAGGAGTTATTCATTAATAAGTGACACAAACACTGGAAACTGTGATTTTTTCCACATTCAGACTCCAAAGCACATGAACACACCGAAGTCAAAGGAAAGACACGACAAAAACGGGATTATCCGAGCGGCAGTGAATGCAGCATTTGTCCAACACTTTTCTATGCGGCAGCTCATTGGGCTCTGATTGGTTAGACGTCTTCACCGATACTTTGCATCATGATGCTTTTTTTAATAGTGTCTGTAATAAATGGAGTCAATCACAATAATAAACTGTCCACAGAGTTCAGGCAGAAACAACCGACACCTGAGCACTGAGGGCGGCCTCGGCCTTCACCATACACCCCCCCAGCGGCCGGAGGGAAACATCACACCCCCCCACACAGAGGCACATCCGGTTTGTTGACTGGAACCTGCTCAGATTCTGATGAGTGAATACATTTCTTTGAACTTTCTTTGGTGACAAGTGTGTGTTTCATTCTGACAAACAATAGTTTTTGTGATAGATTTAGTTAATTTAGCATTTTCAGCATTAAAGTTCTGTTATCTTAAAGTTGCATTAATAATATTTTTAATTAATTTTAAATCACAAACAATAAGGAAACAAGTTCTGCTAAGTCGTGCACTCAAGAACACAAACATACCATGGTAAGTCCAGCGCTGAGGACATACAAATACAATTGAATTGAATTGAATACACAGGCGTGTGTCTTTCTCAACACGGTCCAGTCGGCTCTATTTGCCACAGGTGGACTTCAGTCAAGCTCGAGACACCTGAGTGATAATTACAGCAACAAGATGCACCTGGACACAGCAAAGGGTCTGAATACTTCTGCAAGTGAGATTGTAGTTTTTGTTTTTTATTACATTTAAAAAATTTCAAAAAAGATGTTTTCACTTTGTCATTGTGGATTATTGAGCGTGGATTGATGAGTAAAGTTTAAATCTACAACACAGAGAAGTGTGGGGTCTGAGTACTTCATGTATATGTAGGTGAGATTTCTAACACTGAGACAGTCGCGAAAACACCAACAAGTTTTGTGAATTTTATTAAGAAAACAAAACCATTGGACATGATAAAAACCAAGCACTACTGATGGAATAAATAAGTCAAACCAAACCATAAATCTGTACAAGATCTAAAGTGAAAGAAAATGGTCCCAAGAAAAAAAAAAAAAAACAGAAAAAAAACAAAAAAAAAAAACAACATACAAGATTTTATATCTCACAGCTTTTTTTTTTGTTTGTTTTTTCCTTACGCACAGTTATGAGCAAACTATAAGCAATCGGCTCGATCAGGTGAAAGCTACAACATAAGTGAGATTTTTTTCTTAAACTGAGTGTACATAATGCTGTTTATAACTGTTAATGTCGATACAATAGCATTTTAAGTTCCAGCGCTGCTGGACTGGGAATGAGGTATATGCTAATCCATCCGCTGAACTGAGACAATTGTCTTTTTTTTATTTCTTTTCTCTCCATCCATGTGAATGCTGATTTGTTGAAATCTGATCAAGTAATTCTGTGTCATGAAGTACTTCCATAGCCCCTGTTATGTAATGAAGTCATTGGTTTGCAGTGATTCAATTGATTTCAATCCATATTCACAATATTGATTAATCAAAGTAAATCTTAACACGTGTGAGGTTGTACATTAGAGGTCATAGGTCTGAATCCGTACTATGAAGTTCAAGTAAATTGCACAAATCTGCACAAAACCGAGAGCTCGATGCCACACGTGTATGGATTCAGCCGACAGACAGCACCTTGAAGGAGGATTAGAACCAATGTTTGAGCTAAAAGCCCGGACCCTTCTGACGTGAGCTACAGAAACATTTGTCGGTCATAGATAGTAGTGATACACAGAACATGTACAGAGGTGGGGAGCGAGGAAATGAAAGTCATGATGGCGGAGCAGGTGGGAAAACCAGAATCAGCAGGTGGTCTGTTTCTACTTTGGAGGGAAAAAACGACGACACAGTGGCACCTGAAGTAAACGCAGACCAGGAGTTCTGACTGATGAGGTTTGTTCAGATGTCCAGAAGACAGGATTCAACTTCTGGGTAGTGTTCAAATTCCAGTCTCCAGCTGATTTAAAGAAACTGTTCTGACATCTCGGGGAACGTGACTGAAACAAGACGTCTGTCAGGTAAACATCAAGCAGGAGGCAGTTAGCTTAGCTTAGCATAAAGGCTGGAAACGGGGAAACAGCTAGCGTGGCTTTGTCCAAAGGTACCAGCACCTCTTAAGATCACTGATTAACACACTATAATTTCTTTAGTTTTTTTATTCGTACAAAAACTTTAGTTTTCCACCAGGAAGTCACCACATATAAAACCACAGTTTGTCTTATTTCTTGAAAAAAAATTTTTTTTTTTTAACGTGTTGACCAATGAGCTTTAGAGGTGCTGGTAGGCTGACAGAATCAGGCTAGGTCTCCAGTCTTTATGCTAAGCTAAGCTAAGCTAAGCTAACCACCTCTGGCTGTAGCTTTGTGTTTAACAAAATAGACATGAAAGTAGAATCAGTCTCGTTTCCCAAAAATGCTGAACTATTCCTTTAAATTAGATCAAATGGTTGTAGTTGAATCTAAATATCGGATCAAACTGATTAGTGATGATTATTTAAAAAAAAAAAAAAAAAAAAAAATGGCACCAAAATTGTAATTCAAAGCCTGTCTGACCTAAAACATGTATTTAATCGTAGCAACTCAAGGCACACCTTCAGGACCTATGCTACCTATGCTTGTCTTCACTACTCATCCAAGAGTTTATATCTTGACCAGTACCGTCATCGTCCTCCTCTACGAACCACAAACTAACTCACTTTAAAAAAACAAAAAAAAAAAACATGTGACTGGAGAACTTTTCATGGATAGAGAAAAAAGACATCCACTACAGCAGCAAATCTATCTGTGATCGATTGTGACATACCATAACAGTGCATTGACCCTCCTGAGAAAAAAACCCTAAACATTTCCTAAACAAATATAGAACATTAGTCTAACAGGAGGCGAATCGGGAGGATTGAAGTGACGTGGTCTTAGGGTGGAGGTCTCCCCCCCCCCCCCCCAGCCACTGATCTGAGACCAGGTTAGCCTCTTGAGTTATCCTGAGCTAAACCATTAGCAGTGAAACGTTTTAAAAAGCGGTCTCAGAGCAGCATCCGGGATCAACCTCGTCCTAATCTCAGATCCCCAGTGTTAACTCTTCTAGTCACAGATGCAGGTCAGGGTTTGTGGTCTGGCCTGGCGGTGGCTGGGCTGGGCGGGGCGGGGCTGGGCTGGGCTGACAGCGCCGCCCCCGGTCACAGAGGGGATCGCAGCCTGGGTTCAGAGCTTCTCTTGGCATTAGTGAAAAAGTGGAGAACTGGAAGGAAGCACGGAGGGGACCAGTGAATAGAGGTAATATCCATTCTCCCTCTGTGGCAGAGGAGTGTTAGGGCAAAGGTGACAAATTGGAGGGGGGGGGGGGGGGGCAGACGTCAGGGAGGGAGGGAGAGAGAGAGGGAGGAAGAGAGACGTCCATTCTCCCTTTGGTATTGAGGAGTTTGGGTGAAGAAGGGGAGGAGGGGAGAGAGAGAGAGGAGTGGGAGGCCAATGTGTCCATTAGCCCTAAATTATCTAAGGAGGGAGGGAGGGAGGGAAGGAGGGAAGGAGGGAGGGTGAAGGAGAGAAACAACTCAGCCCCAAACATTTAACTCTCCTCAAAGTCCTGAGACGAGGACTCCAGTTTGCTTTTCTTGCTGGGTGGGGCGTCCACCTCTAGGTCCTGCAACCAACACAGACAGATGATGTTCAGTCATTGGGAATAACACACACGTCTTTAAAGAAAACCACACAACAAAACGACATTTCAGATTTCAAAAAGTCACACAGTCGCACACTGATGTGGTCTGGTTGTAGGTTTTGTATTTTACTACTTTAGTTTTTTTGTCCGTCACTTATTTTCTGGTATTTCAGTTTGTTTTTTCTGCCTTTCCTCGTTTCATTTACACTGTGGAATTTCAAAGTATTTATAATTTCATGTGGAGCAAATAAAGACTTTTTAAGCTCAGTAAACTCTGTAACTGGGAATTCAAAGACAGAAAGTATGAAGTACTACTGTATTTATAAAGTACTGCTGTATTTATAAAGTACTGCTGTATTTATAAAGTACTGCTGTATTGTACTTTACATAATTAAAACATTGACATAAATACACGTCCTGCTGTTGTCCTTCTAAAGCAGGAAGTGAGCTCCACTCACAAGTGGTCAGCTCTAAGTTCGTCAGTTCACACCTGGTTTTAAAATCTCGAGCGACCACTTCTGATTGGATCTCAGAAAGAGAGAGAGCGAGAGCGAGAGCGAGAGAGCGGGGCACGGTCCAGTTGAGTGAATCACTTCTCTGCTCACAGCTCGACAGTGAAATCAGGTTTTATCCATTAGAAATAGTCAAATCTTTTGGCTTCACGATGAAACTGTGTTGGGACTAATCAGACTGTGTCAGAGGACGTCAGTGGAGGACGCCGTCCTTCAACGTGGCCCAGGATGCATCTGTGTTCACACCACGTGTGACCCAGACCACCTGTGAATGTGGTCTCTGTGGCTGTAGCTGCAGAAGTTACAGAGACAAGTGAGCAGAGTGTGGACCTGGTGGATCAGGTGGGAGTCCACCGTGAAGACAGACGTGCAGAGGTGTTCGTACCTGAGTGGCTTTGCTGTCTGGAGAGTCCTTCTCCCCTGAGGACTGACTGTCTCTCTTGGCACTTTGTGCTCTCTCTGAGGTCTCTGATGAAGGGATGGTCTTACCTGCAGATTATCACACATCGACACATCAGAACAGCAGCATGTTTACACACTTCACAGCAAACACACCGGGGACCGACACCCTGCACACTGTGGCCGACGTGTTGCAGCTGCAGACTCAGCTTCCTCACACTTTAACGGCGCTGGGTGGTCGAGCAGAGTAACTGCAGAGTGTAACTGGATCGACCCAGCTGAGTCAGTCAGTTCAGCTTCAGCAGCAAGAGAGAAACTTTCATTCAGTCCTTCTCAGACGAGGAGTTCGTGACCGTCGTCTGTTAATGTGACGGCTTTTTTCCATCTCACTCAGACAAAGGAGACTTTTACAATAATGACAGGACTGTTACACTTAATTATGAATCGATTCAGTTTCTAGTTGGGTTATTTTATAATGTAAGAATGGAGATGGAATTGTTTTTTTTTTTAAACCCTTGTTCCACGTTGTGAGGGGAAAAAAAACCTGATCTGATCTGAGAACTTAAACGTCTCATTCAGAGTTTCATGATTTATTTGCTGTTTTTGTGAATATGTGATGAATAATTCATTTGTTGCCATGTTCTCTACATGACAAAGAAGCTGTGTGTTGAATCTGTGGGTTCACTGAGCCGCTGCAGCCTTTTACCTTCATCAGATGGATTTCAGTTCAGACTCGTGTCATGTTGGAAGTGTTACAGAAATGTTATTTGAGAGATCTCTGTGGTGACTTGGAGTTTGTTCAGGCGCGAGGTCGAAGTGTAAAAAGGATGAGAGTAACGGGGGAGACAGAAGGTTGACGGCTGAACTCTCTGGGGGAGCAGCGTGGCCACAGCTGCACTGCGTCTGTGTCCCTTTCTGTATTTTCAGTTTGTATATTTAATGATAGGGAAGCAGTCGCTCTAATTATCTCTCAGTGTGACTCTGTTTGTCCTGATGTGACGACACAGAGATAAGATCAGAGGGGGAAAAAAAACAAAAACAGGATGTGGCTCATCTTCCATCTGATCAGCCGTGCAGCATCACCGCCACCTGCTAGCTGCTCACCGGGTCAGACAGGAGGACGGTGAGGAGTGTGTGTGTGTGTGTGTGTGTGTGTGTGTGTGAGAGTGTGTCTGACCCCTCTTGCTGTCTGGGCTCTGGTCAGTCTTGGCCTCGCTGTTCTCACGGTGAGACAAGGCGGTGGGCTCTGGGGCGGGGCTGGTGCTACAACTGTTTTCCTGTTTCACTGGGGATGAGTCAGCGATCGAGCTCTGGTTGCTGTTGTCGTCTAGCGGAGACAGATTGAGTCGTTTTAGTTTGAGATTGTACAACTTTCACCTTCAGACACAAAACCCTCGGTACCCAAACACAAACAATCAATACGCTTCTTTTAGATGTTTAAAGGTGTCTCTGAACAACTCTTTTCATTCTCGGTGATTTAAAGAACAAGTCTGCCGTTATTCTATATTTTTCTTTTTGACAATAAATCCCATGAAAAGACTAAAACCAACTATAAATTGATCTAGTTTTATCTGTATTATCTGAGTATCTAAAGCCTGATATATGTCATTCCTCTGAGACGTAGAGCTTCACTGTTGTTCAATAACGATTAAAGGTCCATGTTTTAAACTTCTCCAGTGTTTTATCTGAAGTGTTGATCTTTATCAGAAGATATATTTGTGGTTTTAAGAACCAAAAACCATCTCAGTGTAGTTTTACATCTCCTATAAGGTTGGATGGTGGGTCCAGATGGGCGGGGCTTGGGGCATGGCTGAGGGTGGTGACTGCTTTGTTGTGACATCACAAAGTTCCAGAAGTCCTGACGGCTGGTTTTAAGGCTCAGTGTCTGAATACAGGCTGTGTGCATTTCTCTGTGGACTGAGGCTTTGATACTTTCACAGTATTAATATAGAAACTAGACCTGCTTTATAATCACAAACACGTGGACATCTACCTTTAGACTGGATGGAGCTTTAAAAACACATCACTGAGCCACACTGTTAATGAACCACCTCCTTCTTTACCATGAAGACACACTCTGTAGTTTATTTTGAATCAAGCCCACAAACACTCACTAGTTCATCAAATGCGGATTAATGCGCCGCTGAAAATAGGCCCCAATAAATGCACCGTTTCCTCCTGTCTTAGTGACGTTTGTTAGAAACTACAGCGCCCAGCTGGTTAAACCAAGCACTGAGGCTTTTTTAAAAATGAAACTATATATTTCTGAAGCTCTCCAGTAGGAACCAGTGGACTTCAGTCTGACAAGCACAGAGAGGTCAAAAAGTGTCGAGAGACAAACTAACACATCACTGGTTTTGACCTTTTCATGGTATTGACTGTCAATAACAGGACTATAGAATATCACCAACCTCACCCTTTAAGGCTTTCAGTACCTACCATGCATGTCCATCATGCCTGGAGAGGAGCTGTTCTCTGGAGTCGTCACCTCTGAGCCGTATTTCTCATCTTTTCCCTTCTTTTTGTTCTTGTTCTTCTACAGTGAGAGAAAAAGTACAACGTTCAAACACACGACAGCTCCATTAAAATTCAATTAACATGTGAGGATAAACAAAAATGAACTGGTGTAGGTTACAGCAACAGTTTGAACTAAATAAAGACATTGTGTGTTGTTAATATTCAACTTTTTCCACCTTCTTGCCTGCATGCAATAGCTCTTAAAACTAATCAGTTGCTTGATTGAAGCTCAATTCATTCATTCATTCATTCATTCATTCATTCATTTTTGGAATAAAATACATTAAATTTACAATTTTATAAATCAGAGAAAAGCAGCAAATCCTCACACTGGAGAAGCTGAAACCAAAGAATTTTTGGTATTTCAGTTTGAAAAATGTCTTTAACAATCATCAATAAAATAGATGATGAATCATTTTCTACTAATCAATTCACTGACTGATTGATTCAGCTGTACTTTGTTTAGCTTTGTTGTCTTGTTTCAGCTGCATGTCCAATGTAACGTTCAGGGAACTGTGTGCAGATCCATTAAAAGCTACAGGAAACAGGAGTCAAATTAACTGTATGTGTAAAATAAGCTTTAGTCCCTCACTCCTAAGCTGCTCTGGATAAAAGCATCTGTCAAATAACTACAAGTAAAATGTAAAATATGTGGTTACAAGTGTGTGTGTTGATGTCACTGAAGAGGCTGAACTCACGTCATCTGACTTGGGCTCCATCACTGGCACCCACTTATAGATGCGAAGGGACGTGTCTCCAACAGTCACCCATTTCTTCTCCCTGTATAGAAGGTAAAAAAAAAAAAAAAACAGAAGATGACTCAAAGCCTCTGGGATGCAGAACATTATCACACCGACACGTCTACATCAAGATGCACTGAAATCATGTAAAGTAAAAAGTGAAAGCAGCTCCCTGTCACAAAGCACTGCAGGGATATTATACAGAAATGAGCTAAAAGTGCTACAGGTACACTGAGGTTAGTCTTGGGTTGCAATTGTAGATTATTTTCATGAGCAGTTTATCTCTCCGCATTTTTTTTCAAACAACCTCTTAGCCATTTAGTCTACAAAATGTTAATCAGTTAAAAACAGTCATTAATTTTCCAGTGCCAGTTACTACATGGTCTAATTATTGTTCTGTCTGCCCAAAACCCAGAGATATTCAGTTTACAATGATATAAAACAGAGAAAAGCAGCAAATGATCACATCTGAGAAGCTGAATCCTGTGAATGTTTTACCTTTTTTCTTGATAAATAACTAATAAATAATAAATATGCTCTAAAATCACTACTGAATCCCACAGAGTCATTATGTCTCTATAATACAATACGATAAACACCATTAAAAGACATCACTGTGGGTTTTAGAAAATTGTGATGTGACATTTTCTGATATTTTATACATCACCACACGTACTTGAGGGAATAATTATATAAAACACTTAATAAAAATAATCGTTAGTTGCAGCCCTGAATCATTTCCTCAGAAAATAGTGAAAAAAGTAAATTTTCCATTTCATAAAGCCTAAGTTGACATATTCAAATAACTTGTTCTGTCTGATCAAAAGTCCAAAATCCACAGAAAACAAAGAAAATCATCAATTATTCACATTGAAGACGCTGGTAACAGTGACTTTAGGCATTGCTGCTTAAAAATAAACCAATAAATAAGACAATTGAATCTTCTGATTGAGCTGACTAATAATTCCTGCTCCATAAATATGATGTGAAGAACTCTGTGGTGCATTAAAATCAGCATAGGTGATATTTTCATTACTTGTTAATCTGCAGATTATTTTAGAAAATGCCTAAACCTCAGCTGACATCATCAGTTGTCTCATTTTGTCCAATTAACAGTCAACAATGCAAAATTATTAGATTCACTATTATAGAAAACAAAGAAAAAAGCAAATATTAACATTTGTGGAAATAGTATCTGGGAATTTTGGCATATTTGCTTTAAAAGAAATGACCTAAATAATTGATCAAGTAGTAAAACAATTGCCTGTGGTTTGACTAGTCGATTAATCAACTATCTTGAAGTCACTGTTCAGTAACTTTTTCGCGCACAATGTTAGTTTACAGCATCAGAAAACTAATTCTCATTAGAAACATAAAGGTCAGTAAACATGTGTTAACTCCCATGTGCTTTACATTCACTCTAAACCATGTTTAAGTTTGACGTATATTTTTATTGATCAACTTTTCCCTCAGAAAAACTTTTGACTTCGACCCGGGGACCTCTGATCAAAGCTCGGGTCCCTCGCTGACCACATGTGTCCGCGCTGCTGGACGCGGATCAGATGTTTTTATTAGTGAACCGCGCAGACCGATCACTACGTGTTCAGCTTCGAGCTCCAGCAGCCGACTTCCCTCTCCCAACCCCCACCGCGCCTCGTCCTCTCCCGGACCTAAAGGCGGCTCAGGGCGCTGGATTTGAACCTGCAGCCGGGCCCAGCTGCTCCGGCTCCGGCGCCGTCGTGCATTTGTCCCCGGGCCGAGACTTATCGGACGTTTCGGTCCTGAACCGACCGCCGCCCGCGCGTCGGGCTCCACAGCGGGCGGCGATGGCTTCATGTGACTGCATCGAAATGGCTTCTGGGTTCAACCCTTCCCGTTAAAATCGGCGAGACCAGAAATAAAAAAACAACCCCGGGTTCACGTCTGGCTCCGCCGCCGAGCCGCGGCCGGGCGGCGCACCGCGCTCCTGCGCCCCGGCGCACCTGAGCCGCAGGTACATCTGCCGTGGATCCCGCTTCAATCCGTCCTTTAATTTCTTTCTGTTTCATCCCTCACTCCGACTCGCTGCTTCCCTCTCCTCCCCCAACAAGCCTCCCGTGTTAGATAACCGAGCCTGCTTCTTTCTCTCCGTCCTCTTACCATTTCCGTACTTTCTCAATAGCGGCCATGACCCTCTTGATGTCATCCTTCGCCCTGCTCCGGGTCTCAGCTCGGACCGACCTGCCCGACATTGCCGCGGTGGTTATAATATTTTTAAGCTCGCCGGCAGTTCAGACACAATGCAAACAGTAGAGCGCACAGAGGAGCCACTGCGCATGCGCGGGCCGATAGAGCACAGAGAGGGAGGGCGGGGGAGCGCGGCTGCAGCTGCACTATGAAGACAGATCTGTCTCCTGCTGGGTGAGCGGGAGAACAAAGGGCCTGCACACAGCCTGCATGCACCCGGGGGGGGCAAGTAACAAAGTCCCAGGGCAAAGTGGGCAACTGCATACCCAGACACCCGGGGTGCCCCAGAACATCCATGTGGGGGTCAAAACTAGATCAACTGCCAGTTTGTTAGAAATTTTCAGATAGATAGATATATAGACAGTAGCCATAAATAAGTTCAGCAGATTTACAGCAGCTGCTTATTTGTGATGTTAAAAAGTTAAAGTCCTGTGATGAATCCTCCTCCATGAAGGTCGTGATGTTCAGTTTGTGTCGAAACTGTGTCAAAGACGTGTTGATTCAGCCGTGTGATCATTTTGCAGAAGGATTTTTGTTAAACTGCATTACGTAATGTTGACAGATGTTCCTATTATTTTGCCCACCCTGTTCAAATCAACGAGGCTAAACAACAGACACACCTACAACACAACAGCACCACAAACTGCAGCCTCCAAAATCACCACACAGCTGAATTAACACAGTTTCAACACAACCTGAGCATTTTAACCTTCAGCCTCGACCTTTATGACTTTATGAAACTGTTGGATTGGTGGTTTCACTCATTATTTTGTGACCCTGTGACCTCTTTGTCTAACACCACCATCAGGTCGAAACACTTTCCAAGACAAGACGTGTATCTGGAAAACTAATGTTCAAACTTCACTTAAAATTTGCTGTGAATGTTTATGTTTTTCTGTGACCCCCTGAACTATTCTCCAGTGCAAACATAACCAAAAGCTTAAACACACACAACAAATATTGAAATGAAGTTCTATGTAGTGGTATCGCACTGGTATACAGTACATTTTTAGTAAGTTTAACAATCACAAAAGGTTTTTTATTGTATTTAATGCAGTTGAAGTCTATCTACAACACAGCTGGGAAAAACTAAAGGAGTGAATCTTGAGTTAAGTTAATAGAAACTGTAAATTACCGCGCTGCCCTCTGGTGGAGTACATTCAAAACTGTGGAAAGTACTTGGTCACTGCAAGAAGTTTTCTCAAAATAAAACAGGCTTTAGCAAATCATTCTGAATTGTTCTGAATTATTATTTATGTACAGCCTTAGCAAATCATAATGATGGGTTGATTAATAGACCACATAAAAAGTCTGCAACTATATTGATCAAATAATTGTTCAAATCATTTTTCTAGCAAAAATGCTAACACTTCAAACTATTTTTTTGATGTTTTAAATGATTAATCAAGAAAATAATCATCACAAGTGGTAGCACCTTAATAATAAACACAAAAAGATATTGATAATGAAAATAATAATACTCAATTCTAGTTGTACTTGAGTTCAACAGTAAAAGGACAAACGCAGAGTTTGGAGCCGGCTCATTTACATTTGTGGATTTAAAGTTTACCAAGAATGATCTGGGACTGAATTATGTGAAAATATTCACTTCTACTCAACTAAAGACAAAATAACGCCACATCAAGGACAGTAATGTGTCCATCAGGTCCCCGAGGTCAGGGGCTCCTCGACCAGAGCCTGTGTATGAGGTGATTTAATATATTTCTTGAGTCACAGACCTTAAGACACAAAATTACCACAAAGAGACGGAAAAAAAAAAACAGAACATAAAATGACTTCAAAACGAGGCTCAAAATGTCATAAGATGATTACAAAGAGACTCAAAGACCACAAAAGACACTCGCCTAAACACAAGAGACACAAACCAACCACAGACACAAATAAACCACCAAAATGACCATAAAGAGACAGAAAATGACTAAAAAGAGACTCAGACCAACCACAGACTCCACCTGACCACAGTAAAATGATCATGAGGACAAAAAGAGACACAAAAATATTACAAAAGAGCTCAAAAAGACCACAAGGCACTGAAATCGACCACAAAGAGACACAGAACGACAACAAAGAGTTTTGTGTTTCTTTCAGTCTGGTGCTTTATATAGTGGTGAGGCGCAAATCTGTTCATGGCACATCAGTAAAAAACAAAAAGAAAAGATGTTAACTTGTCGTAACCACAACCACACTCTCATTTTTTGGCGTAAATCTTTCATTCAAGTCCGTGAAAACTCATACGATTAAACCGATTGCGACCCCTCCGACGGCACATGAAGGCACCACGCCGCTTTCGTCATCTCTTCGCGACACGTCAACACGCATCCCTCCAGAGGCTGAAGCTGTGCAGCTCCGCAGATACTGACATCAAGAAAACTGTCCAGACAGAATTTAGTGTGGTTTTTTTGCGACAGTCTGAAAACTGCGACAGAAATAGTTTGTTTAAACGTTTATCTTGAGTTTCGTGAATCATTTGACTTGTGACAGGGAGCGTTTAAAACCGCGGACCGAGGAAAGAGAGGGAGCCACCGTGGTTTGTTTTAACCGTAAAAACTACACCTGTTAGACTCTCCTGTTTCAGGATGAATGAAGAAGGTAAATTATTTTAAAGCTTCTTATTTATTGTCATAATTTGTGGTTAACCGCAGATGTGAACTGTATCCAGGCGGTGAGGGGAACTGAACACATGGGAGGGGTCCTCACACTGAGTTACACATTTGGGTTTTATGTTTACATCATTGGCATCGTGAGTAAATCATTTCTGCTGGTTCGATAAATAAGTTAACACACTGTTTATCTATTTGACACGATATTACAGGCTCTTTGAAGCAATGATGTCATTTCAAGATAACAATCAGAAGAAAGTGTGCTTTACTCTGGATAATTAGCTTTTGATAAACTGGTAACTGAAAATGACTGAAGCAGAATTGCCTTCAGTTTTACCTCACAGATGCAAATACATCTTCAGCTGCTGCACAATTGAGACTGAATTGTCATTATTGAAAACTGCTTTCTGTACTGAAGCAGGTTCATTATCAAGTGTTTTCAGTTAAAATACTGAGGCTACCTTTCTGTGTATATTTAATTGTATTATATTTCCAGTTCTCACACAGGTCCAGGAGACTGGGTTGTGCTTATTAGACGTTAATTCATTGCAATTCTGCAAATAAAATGTTTTTCGATGTATTTGGCTATGAAATCCAATAACACAGTAATGCAGTAATACTTCAGCAGTGTAGGAACCAGAGGTAGATGGTTTATGGGATTAGATTTGTTAACTTGTTGATTTAGTTGTTTATACAGACGTGACAATAGGTGTATTACAAACTCAGATTTGGTTGGAGCTCAGATTTTTGTGCTGCTCCACTCACTGTGTCTCACTGTGCCCTGGGGCAGAGCTGGTGGAGTATTTCAGGGCTCAGATGAGGAAAGACCCGGACATGGCCTCTGCTGTAGCTGCTATCCGCACTCTGCTTGAATTCCTCAAGAGAGACAAAGGTGAGTTCACTCGCAGCACCATCGTTCCTACACCTGTAAGTCATGTAGCTCCTGTAGCTAATACGGACGGTCTCAGCTCTGTTTGACAAGCTCTCCCTGTCCCCTCAGGTGAAACCATCCTGGGCCTGAGGGAGAGCCTGACGTGGGCCACGGACTGCCTGACAGGAGTGGACTCCTCTGTGGCCGTGTCCTCGGGAGGAGAGCTCTTCCTGCGCTTCATAAGCCTCACATCACTGGAGCACCAGGTGAGTTACCTGCTTGGGACTAACCGCTGGTCCACATCACATCTAAAACACATCTGTTATTTTTTTGGTGGCTCTTGTTTTTTCTCCTGTCCATCAGACCATGAGGAGATAATTTCCTTCTGTGGTTCTAATGTAAATGATGGGGACAAAATCCAAAAGTGTTGTTACCAAGAGGTGCAATAACTCAGAGAGGGAATTTTACGACTGGGCCACCATGTCAGTATGAGGTTTTTTTAAATGCTGTGTCTGATTTTTTTTTTTTCAATGATCTTAAATTCTTAAATTAAACAAATAAATGTGTCGAGTGTTCTGTGACATAAAATAAAATTTACGGGACACATAATTGGTGGTTGGTGGCTTGTCAAGCAGTAAACCAAAGTTCTGGCTTCATTAACTTAATCAATAAGTGTGTTAATTAGACTCTTTACACAAAATATGTTAGTACAAGGTAAACACTAAGCATCGTCACTCCGTCTGTCAGGATCTGTCGCGCTGTAAAAAGGTGATGGAGGAGAGAGGAGAACTATTTCTAGAGAAGATCTCAATGTCCAGGACCAAGGTTGCCAAGCTCTGTCACACCTTCATCAAAGATGGCGCCGTAAGTACAGAATTTGTTTTACATGCTTGGACGGTAAAATATTTCACTGTTATTAAAAAAGAAACAAGTTCTTCGTTTTTTTTTTTTTTTTCTGAAGAACAATTTACAGTGTGGATTATGCATCAAATCAGAATCAGTCTCTGCTCTTGTAAAATACATACATTTAGTATTATTTTTATTTTTGTATCCAAGAAGGAGCAAAAGAAAACTGGTTTGGTTGTATCAAAAGGTTGTATCATCAGCATAAAAATAATAATTGCAATGTTCAATTGAAAAATACATGTCATTAATGTCTAGAGTAAATGACAGGGGATCTAATATTGATCCTTGTGGGACACCTTATCAATCAAGGATTTGACACAACAGCAGTCTGAACTGAACAGTTTATTTACCAAAATGTTAAATCAGATGCCTTGGACAGCGCTACAAAGGAGCACAGCACAATGTTGATTTTTATTAAGCCAGTCAAGTGTCATCCACCACAGTAGTTACTGAGCTGTGAGCAGGTCCAAAACAGGACTGAAGGATGATATTATCCTCCACAGAGACGTGTTGTGAGTTGGCCAGTGATTCTAGGATTTTATATATAGGCAGACAGACAGTACACAGTTTGTAGATATAGTATTTAGGCAATGACTCATTTTTTTTCCTCTTGTCATCAAAATGTTTGTCTCAGAAAATCCTGACTCACTCCTACTCCAGAGTCGTGCTCAGAGTGCTGGAAAAAGCTGCAGCAGAGAAGAAACGCTTCTCTGTCTATGTGACTGAGTCACAGCCTGACTCAGCTGGGTGAGTGAATAGTGGCAGTAAAACGAGTCCCACTTTTATTCTGGTGGGACACACACACACACACACACACACACACACACACACACACACACACACACACACACACACACACACTCTCTCACTCACTCACTCACTCATTGAATCAGTTTTATAAAACTGTCTTTGTTTAGGCGACAGATGGCCGAAGCCCTGAGAAAACTCAACGTTCCAGTAACAGTGGTCCTGGATGCAGCTGTGGGGTAAATACATTTATCATCAGTGTCACTTATTGTAAACATGAGGTCAGTTTGTTCAGCATGTTTTTGTCATTGTTCGCAGGTATGTCCTGGAGAAGGTGGATCTAGTTATTGTTGGTGCAGAGGGAGTCGTGGAGAGTGGAGGAATCATCAACAAGGTGCGCTCCAGGAAATAGTCAGGGCCTGCTATCACAAAGTCAGTTCAGTTTAGTCTGGATGTTTGTGCTAACCAGCTTCACTGAGTCCAACATGTTACCATGGTGATATACTCCAGCTTAAAGTGAGCCAGCTTCTTATGATCCCAGAAAGCCTGAGTTGAGCCCGGACACAGCTGGTTAACCCATTACTCTCACTTTGTGATATAGGCCACATGCACAAGAAACACAAGCCTGAATGTTTGACCTTTTGCAGATCGGCACATATCAGATGGCGGTGTGCTCGAAAGCTCACAACAAACCCTTCTACGTCGTGGCAGAGAGTTTCAAGTTCGTCCGTCTCTATCCGCTCAACCAGCAGGACGTGCCGGACAAATTTAAGGTATCGTGTCACGTATGCTTTTCATGTCTAGACTTACTTTGTGTTTTACAGTTGTACGTTTTATTGATTTTATAAGTGAAAAGGAGCAAAAATTAGTCTTTCTTTACATGTTGAAGTGATAGCTGTGGTTATTTGTTGGGGTCTGTGCTGGTTCTGTCGTCGTGAGCTGAATCTACTGTAACACACTGACTGGTACCTCACACAACCCCACGTCAAATAACCTGAGCGTTAAAGCACTGTTACTTCTTATTTAATGACGTTAACTAACAACAAAAACACTAATAATAATTTATAATACAGCTGTAATATATTTGTCTCCACAGTATAAAGCTGACACCCTGAAGACTGTCCAGAACCTGTCAGAGGAGCATCCGATGATTGATTACACACCTCCCTCCCTTATCACCCTCCTCTTCACTGACCTGGGAGTCCTCACCCCGTCTGCTGTCAGCGATGAACTCATCAAGCTTTATTTATAACTGTGCCTCACAATTCTCAAATAAAAACCTTTATTAAAAAGGCAAACAAATGTCAGAGGGCGTTGCTTTGGATTTCTTTGAACTCGGCACTTTTATCAAACGTCCTCTTCATCTGCGCCACCGCCGTGTGACAGTCCCCCTGTTTTGTGTTTTGACTTTGGTCCGCTCGTTATCTGTTTCTCAAAGTCCTCCTCGCTGATTTGGCCCTTCTTCAGTTTCTTCAGGAGGCGGGTGTCATTTAAAAGCTCCTTCATGTCTTCATCGTCCACGTCAGAGCCCTGCAGACACAGAGGAGACAGAAACAGAGCCACGGATGAATCTGGTCCACTGATGCTCTTGGTTTTATCAACACATGTAATGATCTGTGAAATAAATACCTCATCGTGCTTCCTCTTGGCTGACAGCTTTTTCCTGCGTTCCTTCTTGGCCTTCTGTTTGGACCAGGACTTGTTCTTTATGAAGTTCTTTTTGGGGAGGGGAGTCGTGTCTTTCTCTTTCAGCATCTTCTGTCTCTGCTTCTCCCGGTTCTTGTCCTTGTAGCGGATGGTGTCTGTGTCCACGGTCGTCTCTGTGAAATCGGGGAGCGTTTTTCCTCTCAGTTCAGGCATCTTCGGCAGGCGAAGGAGGGCAAAGCCGCGCGCTAACGAGGAAAAGTTCAGATCTAGACACAGAAAGAAGCACAAAATGTGACATTCAGACTTATAACAAATTGAATCAGGGGATGTCAAGTGGCTTTTTTTTCACCTTTGACTCTGAAGATGAGACTACATTCATGTTTGGCGTAGGCCTGGACGTATGAGACGAAGGCCCTCATCCCTCGCTCAAACATGGCACGGTCTGCCAGAGACATGGCCTTCACTTTGGGCAGCACGTCCACAACATCAGCTATAGGAGGCATCTTCTGGAGCGGGCACTGGAGACACGACAGGAGATGATATTTAAAGAGACCCGAAGGTGGAAGATGACAGTTGTCATATGTGTGCGGACCCACCCGGGGATCATAGGGTCGAAAAAAGATATTGACATGAAGAGATAAAACCCCAACGGTTCAGATCTGACAGGGAACTCTGTCACACTTTGTTCTTCATCTCCCTGTCAGCTACGCAATAAATCATTTTTTATCAGGTTCTGAGAAACTTCAGAACAATCAGAGCAGAAAAGTGATTCTGATTCTGGCTGTAAGAACTCACTTTCTGGTTGATGGACAGGAAATTGACGTATGTCTCCTCCATTGGCAGCAGAAAGACGAGGGCGTTGCCCTGGTTACCAATACGTGCTGTTCGCCCACAGCGATGGACGAAGGCACTGAGACACAGACAGACACACAAACAGAAGAAAAACACAATAAAGTGAAAGCTTTTAATCAGAGTTAAAGCTCAGCACCTGTTTAATAAGTCAGGACTCAAATCATTTTATACAAAACCCAAATCTGATTTAAGTTAAACAACATAATGTAATTTATGTGGATTAGAAACTTAATCGAACATGTTTGCCTTAGAAACGCAGCCTATCAGGTTAATCAATGAGTTCAACCCATTGGTCGACTGGTCTCTGTAGTTTTTAATCAAATGTTACTCATACTTTCACATTTGTGAATTTCCATTTACGGATAAATAAAATATTTCTTCTTATCAAACAGGAGGAAACAATAAATTTGGGGAACTATTTTCAGTGGCGGATTAATCCACATTTGGTGTTCTGGTGAGTGTTTCGTGCAGCAGGGTGGTGTGTGTGGGACTGAGTCAAAATAAAGTACAGCGTGTGTGTTCATGGTGATGAACAGTGAGACTCACTGAAGGGTTTTAATGGTTGTTGTGAACAGTGGAGCCCTGAGGCTCAGGAATCAGATGCTTCAGGCTCTGACACACAAGACTTGTTACTACATTCATTCATTATTGGTTTTGCTCTTTGTGTGAGAGACGACTGTCCATGTCCTGTAAATATACTGATGAAGATAAACCACTTTATTATAAACAGTGATTCTACTTCAGCCTGTCAGATCCAGGTCTGCCCCCTCACCTGGCACTGCTGGGGGGGTCATACTGCAGCACCCAGTGAACATCAGGGATGTCGATGCCTCTGGCCATGACGTCTGTACACACCAGGATCCCACTGCAGCACAACACAAGAACAAACGAACGACACAGACGTCAAACTACAGACCGACCAGCATCACTGCAGCGTTACATCCAGACTCCTCTTCACCTCTTCAGGCTCCGAAAGTCGGCAAAGATCTTGTTGCGTTTGTTTTTCATCTTGCCGTGGATGCAGTGGACGGTGACCTTCTTGACCAGCGTCTCCAGAGCTCGACCGTAGTACTCCACACACGCACACGTACTGATGACAAGACGCAGACGAGTCAGTTACTGCACAGCTGAACCAAACCTTTTCACTTCATACAAGCTTCAACAATGAAATGATTCATTTATCACGAGTAAATTAATTATTTTAATTGTAGTAGAAGTATTTCTAGTTAACTGAGCTGTGAAAGAAATAAAACTGAATCATGTCATCTACATCTTCCAGCGTCTTAACTTCCTGTTTATAGCAGAACTGAATTGAACAAAGTAATATTAACTTTCTCTTTCTGTCAGCACTATGATGCCGTGGTTTTCTTGTTTGAATTAATTTATTGGAATTTTTGTATGTACACTATGAGCTAACACAAGATTCATTAAAGGTCCCATGTTTTACACTTTCCCAGTGTTTTATTTGAAGTGTTGAAATACTTAAGATTTGTTGTGACATCAAAGTTCCAGAAGTCCTGACGGCTGGTTTTGAGGCTCAGTTTCTGAATACAGGCTGTGTGCATTTCTCTGTGGACTGAGGCTTTGATACTTTCACAGTCTTAATGTAGAACCTAGACCTGCTTTATAATCACAAACACATGGACATCTACCTTTAGACTGTGTGGGACCTTTAAAATGAGCAGTGTCTGTGCAGCGTGATGTACCTGAAGAAGACCAGATTCTTCTCATGCTTGTGTTGCCTTAGAAACGCCACCAGGTTGTTGAACTTGTCCTCAGATCTGCATATCTGAAATGAAAACCGTCACATGTGAATTTCTGTGTCATGACTGTGTTTGAGCTTTGTGAAGTTTGTGTGTGTCACTTGCACTCACAGTGTAGTAGTTGGACAGCCTGGCGGGGGTTTTCTGCGTGGCGGTGGCAGCCACACCTTTCTCTTTGACGGTGATCCTCACAGGGTTCCTGAGGCCGGCCCTCACCAGCTTCTCCAGCTCCTGCGTCTGAGTGGCTGAAAACAAGCCTGTGCGCCTCTGTTTGGGCAGGTAGCTCAGGATGGTGTTCAGGCTGGACACACAAACACAGACAGACGGCTGAAGGCAACAAGGGCCTACAAATAATTAAACATACAGCACTGTGCAAAGGTTTAAGGCACTTTAGATGTTTAGGTTCTTCTCCGTCTCCATCCAAACCTAAACCGTCTGCGCAGCACACTCTTTATCTGTCTGAAGAAACGATGCAGGGCTGTGCACAGAGAACCTGGTTCTTCTTCCATCACAACTGAAAACATTCACTTGCACTCCGTACCTGGCCTCGAAGCCCATGTCTAGCAGCCTGTCGGCCTCGTCGAGAACCAGCACATCCAGACTCTTGACTGAGCTGGCCAAGTCCAGACCATCTGACTTCCTCCTGAACATGTCCTCCAGACGGCCGGGAGTCGCTATCACAATGTTGGCCCTGAAACAAAGAAGTCGTCCCGTCTGTGACTCTGTAGACACGACTGTGAACACGATACCTGAAGAACAATACAGACCCCATGGCCTCTACAGCTGGACTAGATGATCTGATTAAACTTTTTTTGGGTGTTAATGAGGTAAAAAACTGCTGTTACTCTGATTATTTACTTGTTGTGTTGTAGCAATCATTGATGTAAAGTAATCCAAGTGCCTCATGAAATTATCCGACTATGTCAGTGTCCTGTGGTTAGTGCTGGACATAAATCCCAGCTTCCTTGATTTTAGTCCGGCTGGAGGCTTTTGCTGCCGCTCCATGAGTCACATACCCTTGATCCTTGAACTTCTCCACATCCTCAATCGGGTTCGTGCCACCAATCAGCAAAATCTGCCTGAAAAACACACAGACACATGGGAAACTTTTCAATTACCAGCAAGACAGAGACGAGGAAAAGACTCTCAGATATTTTTATTCAAAATTCAGATTTGAAAATAATAACTAATAACTTGTAATAATAACTTTTTCTGGAGCTATCAGCTGCATCACACTGTCTTCATCAGTAAACAAAGAGTTTGGAGTCAGAGGTCAAACTGAGGTGATTAGAAGCTTAGAAAAGATCATAAGTGGATCCTGAGCTTGGATAATTTAACTCCTGTTCGTTGCAGATTATTTTTCTATCAATGGATTCTGATAATCGATCCACCTCCCGATCAGTTTCAGCTCTACTTCAGTCATATTTCACACTGTGAGCCACATTCTGCAGAGATGTCCCACTTACGTAAACTGTGGAAACTTGCTGATAAACTGCTCCATCACTTCACTGATCTGGAGGGCCAGCTCTCTTGTGGGAGTGATCACCAGGGCGCCGACCTGCAGAAAGTACAATTTACATCTCAGCATCTCCCTCAAAAGTCCCCGCCCCCAGTCACCCACCTGTCACCTGGGCTTTTTGAATGAGTTCAGCATTTACTGTTAAATTATTCACTTTCTGGACTCAACCGTCTGTGCAGGCTGCAGAGCGACACTCTCATCAGTGCCAGGGTGGAGATAAATAAGTGCAAACCGCCATCTTGCCTTCGGTCTCCTCATTACCTGCATCTTCTTCAGCTTCTCTTCCCTCTTCAGCAGCAGCTCGATCAGAGGAATAACGAAGGCGAGCGTCTTCCCGCTCCCAGTCACCTACAGACACAGCATGACAGGAGCCGAGGAGAAGGTGAAATATCTGCCTCTGAAGTGGAGTTAAAGTAGAACAGATGCATACAATAGAAACACTCAGGTAAAGTTAACGTCACCTGGTTGAACAGTAAACTTACCGCCTCTGCAGCCACATCTTTGTTGCTCATGAACAGCGGGATACAAGCGGACTGAAGGGACACAATAATAATAATGATGATGATGATAACCGATTAATAATGATCAATCAATCATCTGTCGAAGCAGCGGTGTTACCTGCACAGGTGTCATGTGAGTGAATTTCAGTTCTTCGAGCGTCTGAGAAATTCTCTCGTTGAGTTTGACAGGTAAACTGTCCCAGGTCCCGTCGGTGGTGTTTTCCATGCTGGGAACAAACCAGTGCAGCCCACCGGTTTGAGACGAAGCCGCTGGGATCGAGCTCCACGCTGCTCTGCGCCTTATTCCGGGCGCGCCGGTGTTTACACACCGGGTGGGAACTGAAGCTCTGCCGTGAGTATCGTTCCGCTTACAACTGGAGAGCAAACACAATGAACCAAGAGATTAATCATCAGCCCACAGCTACTACCAGCCTGCTACTGAAAGTATTCTTAAATAATCAAACTATACAGCGTGGTAACTACTGCAGTATGCAATAGTTTTAAGCACTAAAAGTAAAATGAGGCTTTATTATTATAGTTTTTATTTACGAGCACCAGTTCTCGTCAGTACACTTGCAGTTTTTCACGGTACATGGCAGGCAGGTTGTCTTGTCTCTCCATGTTTCCTGCCCCTGGACCTGAAAACCTCAGTGAAAATCTGTGCAAGTAAATCTCCCAAGCAGGCTTAAATGTGCTCAAATAAATCCAGGGGCCAGTGATGCACTGATAACAACACTGAGGACAGTTGTAGAGAGACGATGAATGATTTGCATAAATGCGTCTGCCAAAACACACCTAGTTGTGGAGTCTAGATCTCCAACTGCAACCAAGCTCCACTGTCCTGGAGTCAGTTTCTCAAGGGATGTGTTGACCAGCTGGCACAGGGACTTTCATGTGATTAGAGGGACTTCACATGATAGTGATAGAACCAAAGTGATCCCCAGAAAATACTGAAATAGAATAAAATCACCGGTAACTGTTGAGTTACAGCACAGAACAGAGTTGATTGATTTGATTTGAGGTCAGACTTTATCCATAAAAATTCTGGAGACCTTTTCTGAGATGTGTAGCAGAGGAGTTCCATGAGTTCCCTTAGTGCAAATGTGTTTATGGGACAACGGTTCTGTCTAAATATGAAATATCCTGTTCTAAAGAGAACTCGGATGATCTCTGTTGAACTTAATTCCCTATTTTTTAAATCTATTATCTATATTTCTAATTGTTGATTTTTTAAATATTATTAAATATATATTTACTTGCTGTATTTAAATGTTATTTCATATACTTATCTAATTTGTATGTTGGTGGGAGTGAAGGCAATTGTCTGTGTTTTTGTATGCTCATTATTTAAAGATTAAAAAAAAAAAAAAAAACATTCTCCATAAAAACTCCACACTGTTTCCACTTGTTTACAAAGACATCCAAGTAATTGTACAGAATATTGGCTTTATTATGAAACCTGGGGCATTTTTCACAGACAACCATTCTACATTTGTACAGATCCATTTATCAGATTTTGGTGAAATGACAAAAAGGAGACTGAACAGAGCAGTTTACCTGCCTGAGCTCACCAAAGATGGTTTTTAATACAAAACTGGAGCATATTCAATAACATGCATCAACTCTGATGCTGTAGCTGTGTGCTGGATGTGAAGCTACTGTCTTTTTAACCTTGTATGCAGAAATCATTTGAAAGGCATCAACCAAACAGTTGCATGTCACTGGATACGCTCCAGGAAAAAGAGCAAAGAATTCAAAATTGTGTACAATCATATAATTTAAAATCCCCAACCCCGACAAACTAACTATAGAAGAAGCAACTAAAGCACACAGCAGTCCTTAAGTGTCCGACCCCCCCACCCACCCGCCCAGCCTCAGGTGACTTGTAACATGTATTTCAGTATTCCTCTACACTTTGCTTTGGAGTTGCACCCCAAGTAGTTCAGTTAAAAATCAACCCTGTCTCAGCTTTCGCTGCTAAGTCGAAGTGTTTGAAAACGAAATCAACACGTAAACTCTGCCTTCTTTTTTTTTAACCACACAGGGAGTCAAACTGATTCCCTGCAAAAGATGTCCACTGAAGCCCCCGTGGCATGGATCACTATGAATCAACAGACAGAGCTGGAGGCTGTACAGTTTCCCTTAAAGACCAGCTGCTATGTAAATCCTTCTGATTATTTAGACGTGTTCATCAGGAGTGCAAGTTGTTGTTTGAGAGCATTAACACAATGTACAGTACATTGTCTGACTTGGCTTGGACAATAGAAACAAAGCTCCCCGCATCTTAGACAATGAGCTAATGGAATCTGTTTTCATGTTTGCCATTTTAATTATTTGTAAAGCATCCCATTTAAATCGTAGTAAGGGCTATATTCTCCCATGTTGACTCCACACATGCATATCAACTGATGTGCATTTCTAAGCCTTTTTCATCTTACTGCCTTAATTGGACATTATGAGCCTCACCCTCAATCATACAGGCAAAACTGTACTGGCAAGTGATTGGTACTTAAGTGGAATAATCAAACACCATTTGACATAAAAATCTGTTTTAAAAAAACTAATGAAAACATATATCTATCTCAGAACCTTTTGGCCATTTGTTCCAAACATACAATTATTACATTTATAAAGAAGGAACTAAATAGGTAACAGGGCAACAAAACATCTGATATCCGATCATATGTGGGCTTTACTCAAACTGCCAGTCTCATTTCCAGAGTGTAAATAAACTGTCTTGGTGTTGGAGAAAACAGTGGAGGACACGGAGGGATCATTTAATTGCATTACACCACTCGTCGTACTTCGAAAAATCTCTTCAGGTAATAAATCTGTCCAAGTGTCATCGCCACCAGAACCAGAGCCTCGAAGAATGACCACAGCACCACTCTGCTGTTTGTGTTGTCGTTGACTGGAGGGAGAAGAAAAGACAGTTTGTGAAGTCACACACTTAAGTTAACATGATAAATTGGCTTTGCGTACGTGCTGTGACTGGAGCGGGACCTACTTGCTCTGTGTATCCTTTCACGGACCTCCATGTACTCCTGCTCATGCTTTACAGCTGTCATAGCAACCGCCAGCTCATTGATCATCTCCTCCAACTTGTTTTGGTGGGCTGAAACAGGGAAAAGTTAATCCATCAGTAATAAATCACAACACATTTTTTGTGCATAGAAAAACATGCATAGGGTATGCAATACATGCACAACACATTTGACATATGTGGCAAGTGACACTGTCCAATCATCCGAGACATTTATAGTTCATACATTTTCTCACTGTGCAAATTGTCAAACCATTCACAAACATCACAGCTTCTGGACTATGTATACTAGTACTGCACAATATTAGTTTTGTTTTTCTATGGAAACAACACTGGTTAGATAAAACTCTGCAGTGCATCACAAACTCAGAAGTCATAGCCTGGCCTGTGCCCTACCATCCCAGCTGTCACCACCTACAAAGAGGAAGAGAGTTCCCACAATAAAGTCATAAAGAAGGAAAGTAACAGAAGCATTAAACAAGATTAACAGAAGCAGAATACAGAAAGAAAATAGGTCTGAATCCTGCTGGATCCATTTGAAAAAAGGCTGCGAGACAATTAAAGTAGAATTTCTTCATCTCCTTTGCACAAACATATTCAGTAGCCCACATATAAACCCTCTGTGTACCTTCCGTCTCCATGTCTTGGCCTTTAGGTGCCTCTCCAATATCAATGGTGAACATGACGATCTTGGGTGTCATGGTTGACATCTTGTTGCTGAAGCAGAACTTGTAGGTCCCGTCCATGTGTGCTGCCACCGAGTACTTGCCACTGGACTCTCTGTCGCCTTTGTAAATCTGCTTACCATCAGGTCCTGTTATCTGGAGAGGAGACAAGTGTAAAGAACAGAGCTGCATCGGATCAGATCATCAACAACATGAAGGGTTTGTTCGCAACATATGGCAGCAAAAACCTGGGTGTTCACCAAAACACCAAGCTGTGCGTTTAAAAGCAATGTAGCGTTGCAGCAGGGAAATAAAACACAGGAGAGAATAAAGAATATTTAACTGTATAGTGTATTATTTGTTAAAGCACTTTGTTGGCTATAGAGCTAGCTAGCAGAACTTAGCCGGACATATGCTAACGATGCACTTCCTGGATCTTTATGAATAATTTAGTGCTCACTGTCATAGACTGCATAACACAAACCTGGCAATTAAATATATCTGTAACATTTTATCCAACAATAAGATATTAAGAGTGACACATAAGTCATAAACTTGGGCAGCACCTGACTAGATTCACTTGACGTTACGCGGGAAGCTAACCGCTAACGTTAGCACAGGCCTTGTATAGCACCAAACAAGTTGAGTTAAAAAACATCTATTTCACCACGTTAGGAGGCTGGTTTATTATCTAAGTGACTTATCTCACCTCAACATCGATGTCCAGGAAGCCTCCTTCGGCAACCTCAAACATGAGGCCCATCTTGGTGCCGGAGTTGACCCGCTCGTAGAAGCATTCCTCGGCATGGGCGTCTATGCTAACGAAGTAGCCGGACGCGGTGGCAGACAGGACGGCCAGCAAGACAACCAGCTCCGACAAGGTAAACATGTTTCAGATGTTATAAAGCGACCGACACAGCAAGCCTGGCGATATAAAAGGTATCCGTGCCACAGTATATCCTGCGGGGGTGCAGGATGTCAGGTTGTATGGGTGAGTTGTTGCGGGAGAGGAGCCGCTCCAGCTTCGGCTGCAGTGTACTGCTCTGTGACTGCCACGTACGGATTTAAACTGTAACCGGCGAGGGACAAACTTCAGAGAGCGCAGAGGCTGTCAACACGAACGGGTCGTCACATCATCTGCCAAACACCATGTCTTTAATTTGTCCATCGAGGTGCTTACATGTTATTATTAGAAAGTATTATAGCCAGTGTTTTTTTTTCTGCTTCTGAAAAAAAAAAAAAAAAAAAAAAAAAATCTGGGTTCCCAAACTGAGCACAAAATGATCACCAAAATGTTAATGAATTCAAAAGTGTAGGGTAGGCCTATTTGTTCTTATTTATAATTAGAAACAAACAGGTTAGATAGACTAGACTGAAAATATGGGCCCCAGAGTACAACTTCATTGCAACATAATCAGATTAACCCTATAATGCCAAATGCATCAAATTTGATACAAGCATTTCTGAGACCTACTGCATCACCTCATGGTAAAAACTTCACTCAAAACCCTCCTGTATCCAATCTGACACTTGTCTTCCAGCCCCTGGTGGATCCTTTATCACTACAACAATTCAAACACAGCACATGGAACAATCCAGGTTGGCCACCTTCAGATAGCTCCCAACTCACTGGATCAAGGTCAAGAAAATTGCGATTTTTTCCGATTTTCCAGTGACATTTTCTTTGAGATTTTTAGTAATATTCTAACATGAACACTTAATCTGTTGAAGCAAGTTATAATTACATCATTTTTGCATTTTAGTATGTAGCAAAATCGTGTATAAAATTTGGAAAAACCTATAGGCAAATAATTTTTTGTAATTTTTTTTTTCAAATTTTGTGAAAGGGACAAATAAAGGTTCCAGATTCAAGAAATCTGAATTTTCTGTCCATGGTTTCTGGGGTCAGGCATTACAGGGTTAACGATCAGTGCAACAAAACTGTTCACACCTGTGATTTCCAGTTGAGGCTAACTGCATGAACAAGATTATAAAATAACCCGTGAACAGCCTCCTCTGTTTTGGTCTGTATTTTGTCTAATGCAATAAAGGCAACACATGGTGAGGACTGGAAACCAAACAAAACAACAGGAACTAGATCGCAAAGATTTTCCCTAACCATTTATTTTCATTTAATATATTTTTATACAAATGTAATACCATTATAATATTGGCTACAAACATTATTTTGCATACAAGGTACTTTTACTTAAAGCACGCTAATAATTGTTGTCTGATGCTTTATTTCCTACCTGACACATTGATATGGTTATTTCCCCCCTGAGCTACCTCACTTTATTAGTATTTTTATTTAGCATTTTCAGCAGGTAAACATGTCACAAGTCACACACAGTCTCTAATCTTTCCCCAGCCTGTCGTCCTTAGTGGGTCCCCACACTGTAGCAGCTGTCAGCAACAGGCCCTGGCACATTAGTATCATTGCGAGTACATGTCACAAATACTGAAGAAGGCTGAAGAATGGAGTCTTTTGTAGGAATATAAAAGCAAAAACATAAGAACATGGTTAGATAGTCGTCTCTTCGAATTTATATTAGTGGAGTTTTATAGCAGCTCAGTCACAAACAAACAAAATAAGTAATATTACTAGGATAACAAACAGAAGGAATATATACTAAATATTACTTGTTTAGTGTGTTAACAATGATTTATGGTCATATGGATTGTTGTCACCACCATCAAACATGCAAGTCAAAGGTTTCTCCTTTCAATACTTTCTATTTAATAATAAGAACAGTTGATTTATTTTTCAATTAATATTATTTTTTTTCCACAGTGGGATCTGTTAGTATAAAGTATAGAAACAAAACATGAGCACATACGAGTAAATAAAAATGTTCCTGCAGAATAGAAAACAGACTAATTAGTAAAATGTTTTATTTGTGCAGCGCAAGTGCAAAGTTTCGGTTTGCGGAAGTATGTATGGTTCAATGGGCATGCGCGAAGTAAAAGCGATGGGGATGTTTAATTTATGTCTCGGTGCTCGCCGGAGGACGGGTCGAGCTCTGTGGCTTCAATTAAGGGCGAAGCGGCAGCGAAGAGCGGCCGCGCAAGGTGAAGAAATCCGCGGACCTTCGCTCGTTGTCGCATGTTTGGCGCCGTCCGGTAAATTGCAGGGACGCTAACACAGCAGTAGGTGGCGAGAATGCTTCGTTTAGTTGCAATTCGCCATTAAAACGAAGAAGAAAAAGAAGAAGAAGGAGAAGAAGAAGAAGACGTCCAGTAATCGACTTGTCTCCGGGGCCGAGGCCTAAAGACTTTTTTTTTAATTTTTTTGTAAACGCCCGCTGTTAAAATTGCGTGTGGATGCCCGGATTCCGGTGCCCGTTTTGACCGGGGCTGAACCGATGAAGCACTTTAGCCTGTGATTGAAGCAGAAACGGTCGGAAACGTTAGCCAGCTAGTTGAAGCTACCGCTAACTGCCAGCGAGGAAGTGAGGATCGAAAAAAATGACATCTCGGAGGTGAGTCTGGAAAACAATGTCTGCTGGAAATTTTTAGCTGAGTTAGCTTCAGCTAAACTGAACTGTTTGGATGTTTGTATGTCGGTGGCCAGGGTTTGAGTGTGCCGACGTTTCTGGAAAGAAAAGTGATGGCAGAGGAGTAGCTAGCCAAACACTGCTTCATATAGCACACACCGGCAACTTAGATGTGTAGTAAACACCATTCACACTTTCACCTTATTATGCTTACTATGAGTCTGCTTTATTAACTGTTCTTAGATCCCAGTCAGTAGAAGGGAAAGTTCAACCTAGCAGCACACATTGAAAACCGAACACAGCTGTTGTCTTAAAAAACACAGGACAGGTTTGTTGTGATAGGAGCTGCTGTTTAAACCCCCGCAAGGCTTCTGTGATCTCCGAGTAAAATCAGTTTTATTTGCATAGCACACAATCACAGACTGGTCCCAGAGCAGCGGAAGACAGCCTCTGTTCCCAGAGTTGATTTAGAAAAGAAAAAAACAAACAAACAACAACAGCTACCTTTTAATGGGGAAATCTCAGGGAGAGCAACAGAAGAGGAATCCTGCTTCCAGGCCAGTCAGACATGAAAAAGCTGTGATATAGAAAGAGTAGACGGAAATATCAGCAGTAGAACATGAAGCAACAGAATGACAATACAAGAACAAACATGTAATATTTTATTAGATTTTACAGATCTGCTCCAGACATGCAAAAACATCAACAAGACATCTACTCCTCATCCTCCTCCCTGATTGAAAAATCCCCAAATCTATGAATGTACAAATGTTTTTCTTTAAATTGCTTTAACTACTGGTAACAAAACTTCACTGAAAAATCCGCTCTCCGTCTGTGTGACCTGCTGGTCTTACAGATTTAAGGTGAGCACAGACAAACTTTTCACATTCAGCAGATGAATGTGAAATCAGTCTTTTAGTGTCAAACTCTGTACACGCATCGTTGTGCTCAATCAAGGTCAGACATCCGACAGAAATAACAATGACCAAAACACATTTTTGAGTGTAGAAGGTTGAAAAGTTTCAAACCAGTGTAAACATGTGAATGTTCTGTATTAAAGAGGGGATGTTGAGTGACTTTCAGTTTCTGCCAAGAGCTGGTAGGACGTTAACCACGAAACCTCCTCTGTACCATGAAAACGTGAAAAGAGGACAGATAGGAACTAAAATTAAGGTGATGATAATTTAACAGCCACAATTTTTTTTTTAATCAATTTACTTCACATAGATAGCAGTAAACTATTTGCTGTTACTGCCCATTTGCCTTTAAAATAGCACCACTTCTCCTTGGTCCTGCAAACGTTTTTTTAAGGTACTTGGCAGAACAGTTGTTCAAGCATCTTGGAGAACTTGCCACAGTTCTTCTGTCGATTCAGGCTGTCTCAGTTTCTTCTGTCAATTCATGTTATACCAGACTGAGATCAGGGCTCTGTGGGGGCCAGACCATCTGTCGCAGGACAACTTGTTCTGTGTGTTCGGACTCGTCGTTCTGCTGCTGAATGAACTTGGGACTAATCACATGCTGAACACCTAAGAGGTTACTGTACGTTAACACAAGAGGCAGAACTCAAGGATGATATTCACACAGATGGAGAAGTACAAGATGCCAAGAGAAGATGAAGCTGTTAATTGCTGACAGCATATGATGTGAAGACAGTCATGAGCCTGCTGGAGGATCACAGATATTTGGCTGAAGCACACACATGAGACATGAACAGACAAAGGGAGACAATCCTGGGAAATGTAAAGAAGAAAAATCCCAAATAGTTATGGATGTTCTCTGATCCATTGCAGAACACAGCCTTCTTTTATTTGGTCTGAAAGGTTGGTCACAATCCCTCGACAGTGGTTAGAAAAACACTTGTGAAAGCGCTCCCTCATTCACACTCAATGCTTCAGTCTGTAGTAAACAGTGAATTGAATCTCAAACACATATGAATGGTCATCATTCATCACAATAACTGGCCATCTTTGTTGTAACCATGGGTGATTTATGGCTGCATGTGCAGCAGGTTTTATGCTGCACTGTCACTGAAGTAGAAACGTTTATTTACTTAGTTTTACCTAATTTGTCATGTTTTTGTATTTTTGTCTGGTTTTATATTCAGGTCTGTGTGTTCTGTGCTTTACTTGGCTGCAAGACAAGTTAACATTGAAGGGTGTCGTTAAGATGCAGGGGCAGTTTTGGCATCTGCACAATTCACTGCATTGTTAGAAAAAAAGGTTCTTTACAACCCAATACTTGGGATTTTTGAAAACATGGACACTCACATAAAACAGTGGAAAGTGAATTTAGTGCACCATACAGTAAATTGTTTTCCTCCTCGCTCAGGTGGTTTCACCCCAACATCACAGGTGTGGAGGCTGAAAACCTCCTGCTGACTCGTGGAGTGGATGGGAGCTTTTTAGCCAGACCCAGTAAGAGTAATCCAGGAGACTTCACCCTCTCAGTACGGTAAGTGATGCCGTCATTCACAAGTGTATTTTATTGTGATGTCTCTGACTGTGTCTGAGGAGTGACAGTTAAATTAGCACCAACTTTTCATTCATACTGTCTGAATGAAAGATCAGAGTGGATTCATTTAAAGAATTTACGTTGGGAAAAGATTAAAATCCCGATTGGACACTAGTTTGTTACCCAAGACTTGTCTTTACTGTCATGAACTCTTTTATGATCAATCAGTCATTGATTGATTTTTAAATGTAGAAGAGGCATCCGAAAATTTCTACTCAGCTTTAACCACAAATGCTTTTTCAACTGAAAATCACAGAATCGTGAAGCTGTTTCTGGGTCAGACTCTGAGGTTACAGTCATAGATCTATAAATAAACCTCTGTCTGATATGTTTGATCTATATTTTCATCTCATCACTTTGTCTCCATCAGGTCACAGCTGAAAAAATATATTTAAACATTTAATCTAACAGCACAAAATCTATTAAGGAAAGAAAAGTCTCTTAAATAACTTGGTCTAGTGGATGACGCTGAATAAAATGTAATAGTTTGAACTTACTGACTCTTTCCTGCAGCTCAGACTCGTTCACTGTTGTTTTTTTTTTAAAGATAAAAATGCTTTAACATCACACATGAATCTTTCTGGCTCCACTGGATTAAAATGGAGGCTCTGCTCTTTCTTTACCTGTTACCATGGTGAATCGTTGAATCGGAGCTCCATTGATGATGCCTCTTTATATTCCTCACGCACACGCTTAACTCAGAGTGAACATAATCAGGGTTGATTGAACTGACTCAGATCAGTTGTTCCTGAACCGAAAACTCAAGCTGTGTCTAGGAAGTTGTGGCCCTTCATAGCTGTTGAAGACCCCAAAGGCTGAACCGAAATGAGGTGGTCTGCTCTGCAGAGGATTATTGCTTCATCAAACCAGAGCTAAAAGGAGAGGAAATATTGCATTTGTATTTAGCAGCTTGACACAAATGCAACACAATGAAAGACAGTGTTGCTCTGTGTCTCCTGGGTTTGTAAACAGGCAACGGTTTGCTCATATGTTTCATAGCTTCATAAGACGATATGTGGTGCCGGTGTTGTGTTTTCAGTTTGTCCCGCTGCCTGAAAAATCACCTCATCCAGTTTTAAATGTGGTGTGATGCTCACACTGTTAAATGATGTTGGGTGATTACAGAAAAGGTCCTCACACCAAACTCTGCTCCATCTTCAGCATGAACTGTGTTAAATGATAGTGGGAAAGCAGCATCATCCAGAGAAGGACGACCAACCTTTTACTAATAAAAAAAAATAAAAAAAAGTTTGCGGTTTTATCTGAGGGCCTGTCGAGTCATAAATTTTTAAGATGAAGTATCATTAACTCAGTTTAGCTGATGTAGCTGATGTTATTTTTGTAACAGTCTCATATTTTCTCCGTACAGTCTCTCATCTCTCACCATATTTACTTCCTATGGAAACAAAACAAGTCACGCTCCTCTTGTGGAAACGGAGACATTTCCACAGGGAGACTAGTCTCCGCTGGTTCAAACCAGCACATGTGTCTCTTTATGTGCACACTCTGCCAGACTGAACCAAGAGTCATCCAAGGTTACATGCTGCTGAACCTCAGACCTGCCACAAGTTCTCTTTTTCTATTTTCCGAGATAACGGTGGTCGCCTGCAGTGACTCAGCACAGCGTACGGCGTCTATCTGCTTTGTGTCATAAAAACATGGTGGTTTCCTTCAAATTAGCCAGAGTTGAGTCTCGGTGCCGCCGCTCTGCTGCTTGATATTTTCACAGTTTGTTTTTATAGCAGTGATGGTGCCCATGTTGTAAGTGGTGCATGTGACATGGTGTTAAACTGTTTATCACTTCGCTCGTTTTAATCATCATGCGTGCTCTGAGCGTCAGAGGGGCCGGAGGAGACGAAACACGGGCTGCAGCTGAGAACTAGTTTCATAATTGATTAACCTGCTGATTATTCATTTCATAAATTGAGGGCTGCAGCTAATCATTAATCTACTGATTATTTTCTCAATTAATCAGTTGGTCTATAACACATCAGAAAAATCATATTTTGTCAGCTTCCTTGTTGACAACTTTCAAAATATGTTCAGTTTACAATGAGAACATCATCAAATGCTCACACAGGAGAAGAAGGGGGCAGAGACTGGTTGGCATTTTTGCTGTTAATGGATTAATTGATCAACTTATCGTTGCCTCTCTAATACCATTTACTGTCACATGAGATGGAGAAAATCAGCAGATCCTCACAGCTGAGAAGCTTGAACTAGACAATGTTTGAATCCATTATTAAATTAGTTGTCAATAATCTTTCTGTCGATCTATTAATCAACTAATAATTAGAAGCAGAACCCAAGTATTTTGTTGGACCAGCCCTGCTGAGATGTTTTCTGTCAAGACGTGGACTCATCTTCTACATTTAGTGAAATCTGAGATGTAATAGATGAATCTCAGGTATTAATGACTGTGAAAGTGAGAACAACGGTTTAATTTTTACTCATTAACAGGACTTTTTCGGAAGAACGTGAGCTTCCTGTTGGAGTCTCTTTGTGTCCTGATGATGATGATGATGATAATGATCTTGACCCTGCTGGTAACTGTTCTTTCATGATTGCACTTTCCTGCAGGCGAAATGGAGCCGTCACTCACATTAAGATCCAGAACACAGGGGACTACTACGACCTGTACGGCGGGGAGAAGTTTGCCACTCTTGCAGAGCTGGTGCAGTATTACATGGAGCATCACGGGCAACTGAAGGAGAAGAACGGAGACGTCATCGAGCTCAAGTATCCACTCAACTGTGCTGATCCCACCTCAGAGAGGTGAGTGTGATGATGAATGTCGGCTCTCCACGTTGTTGCGATTGTAGACACTTATTGTTTTTTTCTTATCTTTAGTCCAACCTCAGTGATATGAACGGGGTTGATAAGATATTAGAAACACCAGAGTATATAACATCACAACACACTACAGCCTCCAAAATCAGTGTAAACATCAAACAGAACAGTTTCATCAGAAACGACCTCCATGACAGAAGGCTGCGCTGCAGAGCTGTCGCATTAGGTTCAGATACCTGCACCTAATAAACCGGCAACTGAGTGTGTTGCAGATTCCAAATAATGGAGGAGGCCTGAAACAAGAAAGCCTCTGTCTCAGCTGAACAGATGCTGCTGTCAGGCTAATGGAGTAACCAGTATTTGATCTTTTTAAATTCAGTTGAATACACATACTCAGGTTCCTCAGCTTCATCGCATTAACTACAATCACTGTGAAAATGTACTTTTCCATCCCGAGAAAGAGGAACTGGCTGTGCGGTGGTTATAGACATTGTGGCAAACTGCGTTCCCATTACATTCATCCACTTTGTCTTTTCCCTTAATAAAATATGTGCAATTTTAACTCCAGTTGTTTTGGTTAATTAAGAAAAATATGTGCCAGTAAAACAAATATACAACCGCATTTTATATTCTCAGAAATGAAATCAGGGTTTCCAGCAGTATTTTATGGAGGTATTGTCCTGCTGTGTCTGAAATAGAGAAGCTTCAGGGAAAGTGAACAGTGACGCTACATCATACAGCAAAGGCTACGTTCTTAATGAGCGAGCTGATGGTTTCAACTGTCAACGGGAAATGACGTGGACGACGAGATGCGTCACCTATGACCTAAACGTATGATCTGAATAAGAAAACATAGCTCGTTCATGCAAGGTGTTTACACTGTGATCGGATCTGATGACCACATCTGGATGTGGTCTGACTCACATTGTGACCAGGTCTCAGTCCAGCTGGGGGACCGGATTATGTTGAACTATCATGCTACAGTAAATGGATTTTGTACATTTGGCTCCACTTTAGTCGCTGCGGCTGTGATCTGAGGATGAGATGTGTTTGAGGATGAAAGAGAGAGAGTTTCACAAGAAATAGATCCTTGAGGTTATTGTGTTTGTAAACAATAAACATCCTTGATTTTATTCATGTAAACAGTAAGAGCGATGCCATTTAAGAAATAAGGTAACACGTTTATCCTCATCATCAATGGAAGCAGATGTTTTAATGTGAAGTATTCTTTTGTGAGTTGAGTCCAGTTGAAACCTGTTTTGCTGTTGTGTGTGTTTGTGACAGATGGTTCCACGGACACTTGTCGGGCAGAGAGGCTGAGAAGCTGCTGACGGAGAAAGGGAAGAACGGCAGCTTCCTGGTGAGAGAGAGCCAGAGCCATCCGGGGGACTTCGTCCTGTCGGTGCGTACAGGAGATGACAAGACGGACAGCAGCGACAGCAAACCCAAAGTCACTCACGTCATGATCTGCTGCAAGGTAAACGCACTTTAAAGGTGTGATTCTGACTGGTGCAGATGTTAAGATGTGCAGCTGTTGCTTACAATGTTCCAGATGTTTTTATTGCTGGAGGACAAGCTTTTTATTTGAGTGCTGAACAGCCACAGCCACAAATTCAGCGTGTTAACAAGCACTTGAGTATCCTGTTAACAGCTGACAGCAAATATCACGTCAACAAGAACTTTCTGTTAGCGGGGCGGGGGATCAGAGAAACCTAAAGCCTGAACCATGAAGCAGGATTAGTGGGTTATCCAGTCATCTTTGAGGATTATCTCTGGTGTTCCAGTATCACGAAGCTGGCTCAGTTTTAACAGGTCTACGTCACCATGGTAACCTGTGATGCACGACTAACCCGTACCGAAGCAGGTTAACTTCAGGCAACCTCATCGTTTCCTGTCGACAGCCCAAACACCAACCAATCAGGACAGAGTCATCAATCCTGTAGGATCCCAACATGGACAAAAGACTTTACAACAAAGTGACAAATAATAAAAGAGAAAAGATATCTGTATAAATCAACACAACATGTTTCAGACAAAGGAGTTTTCTTCCTTGTACCGGCCCCTGATTTCACAGGAGGCTTCTCTTGGCCATCTATACACGTAACCATGTTTCTGATCAGCTTTTACATCTGAGCTTGTGCATGACAGAAGACTGGAGTCAGGCTGAGTGTCGCTGCGACAGCAGAGCAGGAGGATGAGAGGAGAGATATTTACACATAGTGATAAATCCTAAAATTCCATCTAAAGTCAGACTGAAGCTGAAGGAAAAGTGTCCCTGTAGTGAGGTAGTTTCAGTTTCCCACTTCTGTCGATGAAATTTGGGAAACAAAACTGCTGTAAAAATGTGTCTTTCCAATATTTAAAATGATCGACCCTCATTACTCATAAGAAGCCAACCTGACGGGTACAGAGTGGAGCAGTAAACAAAGGGGAAGTAACGCCAGCGTTAGCAGCTAATGCTACTTCCACTTGGCCCCAGCTCCTCCTGGTTCAAGGCAGAACTGTTACTGATCAGTTCACAGGGACCTGTTCCCATACAGCATTATTAAAGACTGACGCTGTCCTGGGAACTGTGTTTAACAATATCCTGCCAGTTGTATTTAAATCCATCCTCCTTTCCCAAAAGTGTATCACTGCTCGTGCCTACTACTGTTTATGTGGCAGATGACATCATTTCCTGTGGTATTGCTAAGTCAGTGAGTGAGTGATGAAATGTGATTTATGCTGGTAACACTTTTAGTATATACATTTTAAAGTTTCAGATCCTTATTGTGGCTGAATCTTATCAAATCAGCCTTGAACTGCAGAATATCATCTCATCACGTTCGTCTGAATTGTTTTTGTGCGTGTAAACATCCTGATTGTCGTGTGGTGGTGACACTGCTGTTGTACTCGCTGCTGATATGGCTGTGGCTTCTTATCCAGCACGACCTGAAGTACGACGTGGGCGGAGGCGAGAAGTTCGACTCCCTCACCGACTTGGTAGAGCACTACAAAAAGAACCCCATGGTGGAAACGCTGGGCACCGTGCTTCAGCTAAAACAGGTTCGTCCCCGTCTCTGTTTTCCCAAATATTCATGTCTCTCAATCTGTACACCAGGAGGCTAAGGCAGCGATTTCTGACGTTAACCTCTGTCTGAACTCGTTCTCCTCCACAGCCTTTGAACACTACTCGTATTAATGCAGCAGAGATTGAAAGTCGAGTTAGGGAGCTGAGCAAACTGGCGGAGGCCACAGACAAGGTCAAACAGGGCTTCTGGGAAGAATTTGAGGTGAGTGGTTTTGTTCATTTTATGTCGTTTTATGGACCCAACCATTTAGTTTGTGCCTTTTCCTCACACACTAAATCCCCTTCAGACACGCACCTTGTAAAATAAATGTGATGGAAATTTCACACATTGGTTTCACATCTCATTCAGCTCCAGAGTCACTTTTATATAAAAGTCAATGAGGTTGTTGAACCTGAAACATTTTCAAAATGGCTCAAATTAGAATTGAATGTTATCAGATTAATGTAGAGGCCACGACAGCTGAGGGACAGACGGAGACGGAGACTGAGTGTACGTCTTGTTTGCCTTATGAACAACACTAAAGTACATTCAGAACTGATTTTAAAAGTCGTCTGATATGATCATGAGTGGTCAGCTCTAAGTTCAGGTGTGAACGCACCCAGGACACATTTGAGATCTGATCACTCAGACCACATTCAGAGGTGGTCTGGGCCACATGTGGCTTCATTCTTTTAGCACAGATGCATCCTGGGCCACACTGAAGGACCGCCTCCTCCTCCCAACACAGTTTCATAATGAAATACTATTTCACTGTAGAGCTGTGAGCAGGGCAGTGATTCACTCAGTCTCTCCCTGCCTCTCTCTCTCTCTCTGTCACTTGTTTCACTACGTGAAGGAAAATGGAGTAAAAGCTGACTGTCAAAGTCTCCACAGTCTTATTCTCTACAAAGGGTCTTTAATGAGCTACTTGGACATTAAAAACAAAAACAACCTGTGGGAATACGTCAGCAGATACATCAGAAAACATCTGTCCAGCTGGAGCAGAGTATGTAAATTAGGTGCTCAACACAATGACTCCCAGATGCTGCCTGTGTGTGTGTGTGTGTGTGAGAGAGTGTGTGTCAGAGTGTGTGTGAATGCATTGTTCGGTTTCAACTGCAAAACATGTTCTGAAATCCTTTTGTTGGTCACCAGCAGCCAAACATCAACTCTCTGTGACTCTGTCTGTAAATGCCTGTCATGTCTGAATGAAGCCATAACAAACATTTACATGTCTGAATGACTGAACGCCATCACTTAAACAGAGAGATGAGACCAATTATGTAACGTACTCCATGTCTGAAGGGGGCTTAAATAAATACCAGCAGTGTGATTAAAGATGTTGTAAGTCTTGTTTGACGTCTCTCTCTCTCTCTCTTTCTCCTCATCATCCAGACGTTGCAGCAACAAGAGTGCAAGCTGCTCTACAGTCGCAAAGAGGGCCAGAGAGCGGAGAACAAAAACAAGAACAGATACAAGAACATTCTTCCATGTGAGACGCGCTCGCTGCTCCTTCACTACAACAGCCTCTCAGTTTACAGCGCACACATCACCTGAGGGGCTTTTCTACGGCGACTAACTGTTCTGCTGTTGTCTCTGTTTCCAGTCGACCACACACGCGTGGTGCTGAATGATGGGGACCTAAATGAGCCGGGCTCTGACTACATCAACGCCAATATCATCATGGTAGTATCCACTGTCATGGTAAACTCCCTTCATCCTCAGGGGATTCACACACTTTCACACACACACAATTATTGTTCTGTAGATGATGATGTGTAGATACTTGGATGTAGAGCTGCGTTAGTCGACCTGCATGTGTGGTCAGTGTCTGCTCTTGTTTTGACTCTCTGCTGTGTTTCTCTGTTGTATATGATGCAGCTGACTGACATGTCTGTGTGTGTTCGTCTGCAGCCGGAGCTGGACTCAAAGTGTAACAGTACCAAGGTGAAGAAAAGCTACATTGCCACTCAGGGCTGTCTGCAGAACACCATCAGTGACTTCTGGAGGATGGTGTTTCAGGAAAACTCTCGAGTCATCGTCATGACTACCAAAGAGGTGGAGAGAGGAAAGGTGAGCAAAACGATCAAGGGCTGAACTGTAGTTTCACGTGGCTCCTTCGCTGAAAGTTAAGACGCTTTTTAAAGACATGTTGTAGTTTTGTGCTGCACAGTTGTTGTTCCTGAAGTCAACAGTGTAACCATTGACTGTGAGACACTCAATGCAGCTATGATTTATTCTTCTTCATGTGGAACTTTTCAAAACAAAAGTCATAAAGTGCTTCACATTAAAAGCATGCTGGAGTCTACAAAACAGAAATGGAAACAACAGAAACACTGAAATTAATTTTACAAAACTACAAATATCAGTTGTAAAAAATGAGTAAGTAAGTTTCTGTAATTTAATAAGCAACAGTCACAGTATAAGTTCTTATTTTATTGAGGTCAACACTCAAACACCTTCAGGATGTGGGTTTTACTAGATTCAGCAACAAAAGTAAATCACTGCACATCTGTCATCACATTTTGATTCAAAGGCACAGCAGAAACATAAATACAGCGACCTCATGAGAGTTTAATGAAACTGTCCCAGCTGTGGTTTCCTGTAGGACTCCATCGCTCAGAGTATGAAGCTGATTGAAAATGATCAAGACAATTAATTGATTATCACAATTATGATAGATTGATTCTCCGTTGATTGACTGATGACTTAAATTTCCAGCTGTGCTCATTAGACTGCAGCATCAGAGGAAATGTGACACAGTGAGTGATGTTGTTGTGTCTCTGCAGAGTAAGTGTGTGAAGTACTGGCCGGACGTGTCGGCTCTGAAGGAGTACGGCGCCATGCGCGTTCGCAACGTCAGAGAGACGGCTGCACACGACTACATCTTAAGAGAGCTCAAACTGTCCAAAGTGGGACAGGTAAGTGTGTGTGTGTGTGTGGAAGTGGAAGCTCATATATATCAATGTAACATGAGCAGAAAACGTGCATCGTATCATCCATTTGAAAAGATATTTGTTTATCTGGTCTCCAGTTGTGTTAGATAAAAAAAACAAAAAAATAGTTGACTGTACTGCAGCATGTTAAGTGTGTGTGTGTGTGTGTGTGTGTGTGTGTGTGTGTGTGTGTGTGTGTGTGTGTGTGTGTGTGTGTGTATTCAGGGCAACACAGAACGTACAGTTTGGCAGTACCACTTCAGGGCTTGGCCAGACCACGGAGTCCCCACTGACCCGGGCGGCGTACTGGACTTCTTAGAGGAAGTCAACCTGAAGCAGGAGAGCATACTGGACGCCGGGCCTATAGCGGTACACTGCAGGTACAAACACACACACAAGTCAAACCCTGAAAACACTTGAGTAAAGAGCCATTAATCATCTCACACAGACACCATCAGTTGGCACAGAGGACACATGTTGAATGAAGGACTTGTCTTATATTCTGCAGCGCAGGGATCGGGCGGACAGGAACGTTTATAGTGATCGACATCCTGATTGATGTGATCAGAGAAAAAGGTGAGTCTGCATTGTGCACACACAACAAACAAAATAAAACAATGTAATATAATAGAAATAACAGAAAATCATAGATTATGACTCAGTAACATGTTCATTAGTTTTCTGTATTAATTTGCTAAAACAGGAAACTCAAAGTAAAATAGGTTCTGTTTAATATCTCGTAATATTAGAAATACATTGGAGTAACGTTGTTATTGCTTCTTCTATGTCATTACTTGATTAACTTATGTGTGTGACAGATCAATAATGATAACTTGGTGTAAATGGGATCACACACTCACACACACTCTCCAGCCACTTTACTCTGTTGTTGTGTTACCGGTGCTGAGGATGTGTCAGTGTGAAGTGTTGTTTTCATGCTGCAGGGGTGGACTGTGACATCGATGTGCCAAAGACCATCCAGATGGTTCGTTCCCAGCGCTCTGGGATGGTTCAGACCGAGGCGCAGTACAGATTCATCTACATGGCCGTGCAGCATTACATAGAAACACTGCAGAGACGTATAGAGGAAGAGCAGGTGCGCAGCAGACAACCCTTCACTTCATCAGCTTGGTTTTGTTTCCTGCGCCTGTCTCTAACCTTCCTCTGTTCTCTCCTCTGCAGAAAAGTAAGATTAAAGGGCGCGAGTACACCAACATTAAGTACTCTATGTCTGACCTGACTGGGGGGGAGCAGAGCCCTTTGCCTCCTTGCACTCCTATTCCTACTCCCACCTGCACAGAGTAAGTAATGCTGCTGGTAAAAGGCTGTTGAATTGTTGAAGTTGCAATGATTGCATCACTTTCTGAAAGCCTTGTGAGTATTTTGTCACTGAAGTGTGTGTATGTGCTGCCAGGATGAGGGAGGACAGCTCCAGAGTGTATGAGAACGTGGGCCTGATGCAGCAGCAGAAGAGCTACAGATGAGATTCACCTTTGACCCCTGTGCTCTATCAGTTCCAGGTAAATACAACGACAGCATGATGATGGGTATTTATTATTATTTATCATTTATTGATGCGAACACAACACCAAGGTGAACAGGCTAATTTTGACCATCACAGAGCTGTTACACAAGAAACACCACAGCTACACCGTGCTCAGGGATGAAAGAGCGAGCTGCAGCCCCAGAATAAGTTTTAAAAACACACAATCACAGATCGAAGGCTCCCACACTGACAGGATGAGACGCAACGGTTCCGTTTTACCAGTCTGCACAGCGGCCAGCAGCTCACTCCCTCTCCCCTGCCTCTGTGTCTGTTTGTGTGCTCTGTAACTGCATGTGGTTTAGTTGTGTGTGTCTTCTCCGACAAAAGGAGTCAGTTGCCTTTTTAGCAGGTTTACGTTTAAATTATATCTGCCAATTTAGAAGTGAAAAGGGTATAATATGAGCCAGTAAAGGTGCAGGTCTCTCTGCAGGTGAGGTAAATAAAGTATTTGAAAATGGACATTAATTCATATCATCTTTCCATTTTTTTTTTTTCTGTCTCCTTCAGGATCTTGATACCTGACAGTTTTTTCGCCAGCCACACCTTGACGCCTGAGACTTGACCGTAATGACATGGAACAATGGAAAAAACACGACAAACACAAAAACGTGAGAGAGACCAGACACCAGG
Organism: Trachinotus anak; assembly: GCF_046630095.1. NCBI lineage: Eukaryota > Metazoa > Chordata > Actinopteri > Carangiformes > Carangidae > Trachinotus > Trachinotus anak. The sequence continues at coordinate 1,632,945 of NW_027273879.1, read as the reverse complement.
GTCCTCCTGTTCTCGCTCATCTTACATGAACATTTGCCCTCTAGTTGAATTCTAAACCACTGTGATCATCAGAAGAGCCTTTGAGAAGCCTAATTCCCCCGACTAAACCACAGTTTGGGTTTAGCCTTTGTAGATCTCACCCCGACAAGGGCTGCAAACAGTGAGCACTCTCCTCAGAGGGAAAAAACCTAGCTAACCTTCGCTCATTTCTCATTTTTCTACGTTTTTTTTAATTAACCAAAGGAAAGTTATGTAAATTCTGTTGTGTAGAGGGAAGTGAGGAGTTTCCTGAACAAGGCCTGTGCCAAAACCACAAATGATTTTATCCATGTCTCTCAGCCAATTAAAAGTCTCCATTCGGCCTGAAAAGCCTGTAAAGCAGTGGGAGACGAGACCTTATTTTTGAACTAAAGTGGTGCAAAATTCCCAGTGATTATTGTCCAGTTTTCACTGTGTTATGTAGAGTAATGTTTCCGAATGAAGTATTGGCATTATAGTGTAATATCACATTTACAGTTGATCTGTTGATTTGTAATCCACTGACTTTAAGCATTAATTCCTTTTTTGTGCCAGAATCGCCTTGAAGAGAAATGTAAATTCAGGCAGTTCAGAGTGTGAATTAACTTTTTTTTTTTTTATTTTCTCGTTCACTTGGGTTTAATATGCTTTTGTTGTGATACACAGTGTCTGTTAGTTAACCATTCCTGAGCTCAAGCCGAATGTCCTTAATGCTGCACTTTTATTTAGCAGCATAACAGTTACAGTCAAGCCTTGATTCACCTGGTGGATTTATAAATAATCTGATCTGGGGTACAGGAATTTCGGTGGGGGGGGGCACATGTTTGATTATTTTTTTTGCCCTCCCCCCCTTCATGCCTGCACTTCTATGTCAAAGTCAGCGTGATGACGTATTAAGATTTCAGGGGAGTTTGTTGTGTATCTCAGTTGCAGGCATCGCCACAGACGCCCGGCTGCCAAAAAAACAAAAAAAAACTTTGTTTTTTAAGTTTTTTTTTTTTGTTGTTGTTTTTTAAAAGTGCATATTACATTTTTTTTTTTCATTCATTCTTGTTCTTTTTAAAGACAAATGCCTTTTGTGTACCATTGCCTATTTTGAACACCACATGTACTTAAGTTTAAGAGTCACTGTTTTCAAAAGCAATCACACATCTCTGAGCTTTGGCAGTATAGATAGTAACTGTGTGTGGTTGTAGATTGTTAGGCCTGTGGTAGTCAGCTGGACTCAGTACTAAATACACACACACACACACACTTTCACGTGCACACACAGGTATACAGGTTTCAATAGGAGAGTGTTTTCTTGTTTTCCGTTGATGTTAATCAAACAATTTAAAGGAATAGTCTGACAGTTTGGGAATTTCACTCATCTACTTTGTTACACAGAGTCACATGAGGAGATAGACACCACTCTCACGTCTGCATGCTGAATATGAAGCCAGCTAGCAGGACAGCAGCTGATTAGCTTAGCATAAAGACTGAAAAAGGGGGAAACAGGGAGTCTGGCTCTGTTCAAAGGGCACAGCAAGACGGATTAACAAATGAGATATAATGTGTTAATTTAGAGGTGGCGGTAAATGGGGAAAAAAATGTATTTGTCTCTAGAAGAGAAGATGCCACTCTCAAGTCTGTATGCTAAACATGAAGCTACACCCAGTGGCTGATTAGCATAGCTTAGCATAAAGAAGCACAAAGATCAGAAACGGGTGGAAACAACTAGCCTGATTTTGTCCAAAAGAAAACAAAACCCGCCTACCAGCACCTCTAAAGCTCAGTAAGTAATACATCACATATTGTAAACATGTTGTTGTCCAAAAGGATTTGTCAGACGTGGAACTAGGCTAGTTGTTTCCTTGCTAAGCAAAGCTAACGGCCCGCTAGCTCTAGCTTCATATGCGGTGTACATTATGAGAGTGGTATCGAGCTTCCCATCTGACTCTGTGCTACAAAGCAAAGACGCATTTCCCAAGATGTCAAACTGTTCTTTTAACTTTTATCTTCTCAATCAGCTGCAGTATTTAGGGAAGTGAAATATTTTGTATTCTAGTGAAAACCCACTCACTCACTAACTCATTTCAAACACGTGGCCTAAGTATTTTCATTTGTCAAGCCTTCCCAGCTTCTGCACATTTGCTTACCGTCACTCGCCTTGAGAAACTGCGGTCTTGTGATTGAACTTACTGTAACAGTGCTGACTCAGAATCTCTTAATTGAGAAAAAGGAAGAAGCGGCTCTTCTCTTTGCCTTGAGGGACAGTTCTCAACCACCACTGATCCAGGATTGAACAGGTTCTTTGTGCAACATTTAAAAATCATGAAATCAGTGTTTTTCGGGGGCTGCTTCCTCCCACCGGAGGACTCTGCTAACACTCGGCTGCTGCTTCACAGCAAGTGTTCTTTGGAGCTGCTCTCCCGGGTGAACACCATCCACTGACTGAGTTATGAGACCTTTTGTAGTGTGGTGTACTGTATGCAGGTTTATTGTCGAACGGATGAGTTTGAACGTGTCTAATGTTTAGTGGAGTGCTTGTTTGTGGTGTTTTGTGTCCTGTGGTGTGTGTGTGCAGGGATGTGTGTATGTACTGTGAGAGTGTGGCTGCCTATCAGCCATAAGTTCTTGGATACTTTCTTGTTTTTGTTTTTGTTCGCAGATGATAAAACTGCTTTCCATTTATCATGTAAGCAATTTAGATGCATAGACGTGCCTTCTATGCATATGCCTATGTGTATGTGATAGGTATTAAAAAGACAAAACAGTGCTCTTTAGTTTCCACCGCCATTCAAGAACCTGTAACACTTAAATGTGAATTCTTTCATCCTGAACATCCTGAACAAAAAAGGAAAAACGGTGATCGCAATGCAAACAAACTATATTTTTTAACATGTATATTGTACATGAGTACCAGGTAGAGGAGAATGTACTTACTAAAAACATATCTACTTGCCAATAAGATATACTGTATGTATATTCCTACAGCTTTCTCTCTGTGACACAGGGAGGGACCTCTCACAAAGCTTAAGAGGTTTATTGTATGACTTTCAATGCAGTTAACCATGTTAACTTCCTCAATAACAATAAATGGCTAGCTCATGCCTCATTAAATTGGTGTCTTTTTATATGCCTCTAAAAAAACAGTTCAGGAATTTAAGATGAAGTGCTCTGATGTGTCAAATCACCAGAAACACACAAGTAAAATGAAATGGAACCTAAAAAAATGCTGAATTTTCTTGAGAAATTTTGCATGAAAGCAAAGACGCAACATTTGACGTAGTTAAAATGCTTAAGGAAGTTGAAGTCGAGCTGAAATGAACAGAAAAGCGCTGATTGAAAGTTCTGAAAGGAGGTTAAGTGAAGTTAAAGTTCAAGCACTGACAGTAATGTAAAAATGGAAGCAATATATTGAGCAATGAGAGGAAAAGATGAAAGCAGTTGAAATGTCAGTTTAGGTGCAACCAGTTGTCGAAGCTGATGTGAATGTGCTTAAAGCTGAAGTTCAAGCACTGGAAGGAGGTAAAAACAGCTGAAATGTTAGTTGAGTAAGAGATGAAAGCAGTTGAAATGTAAGCTGAACAGAAATCACCGGAAACGATTTAAATTGTGGACGTTCAGCAGTTCAAATGTTGGTTTATAAGCACAGTCAACTGTTTGAGTGTCAGCTGAAATGCAACATCTGAAAGTAGCTGAACTGTTAGTTGGAGAATAAATACCAGTTTTCATCAGCTGATGAGTAGAAGGTGAGAGGAGTTGAAGTGTCAGTGAACACATAAAATTATAGACAGTTAAATGGCTCTGTTGTTGCTTTAAAGGCCACAATTTAAAACCTAAAAGTCATGTTGCTTTAAATGTGACACTAAGTAAGAGAGGATTAGTTTGTGTAAATATTGTGAGTAAAAACTAATGTGCACGGGTAACTGCAACCAAACTTAAAACCCTTTAACGAGGTAAAAGAAAAGCTTTCACAGGATCTATATACAACTTACAATTAACCCTGATCCCCCCTTTCTTTTCTTTGTGGTTGAGTAATTTGATTATGTAGCTTTTTGTTATAATTCCATTAAACCTCATCTGGAGACCTTTAGGAACTGAACAGGGATCAGTATTAGTTTAAACTAATTCTGTTTGCCTTGTAGGACAAGGTACAATGAAGCTGACATGAGCTCAGCGCTTAATGAGGATGATAACATTTGGCAAGAAGACAGAGAACAACAAAGACCTGAGGAACAATACTACAGACTAAACAAATTGACAACAATAAAGACCAATTTCTTATTAATGTGGCATTTCTTTCTGCTTGATCCTGCAGTAGGAGGAGTTGTGCTCAACATGACGGATGCAGTTTCTTCCCTTATTTTTCGTAACATGTAAGATATGTCCCACTACCTTCAGAGACTCTGGTTATGCGGTTTGGTCATTGCAGTATAGTTTACTGTCATGTCCATGTTATGGTTCCTGGTAATCTTTATGGGAAATGTTTGTTTCTGGCCTTGAGGCGGTGACAGAGGCTACCACAGACATGGTGATCAATCATGTGACTGAGGATTAAAGGTAGGTAACAGTTTTTATTATGTGGTCTTGGTGTGCAAGGCTGGACAGGGGTCCAACAAGAACTCTCTGGGAGTTTAACCTGGCTGTGTTGGTGGTGTGTGTTACAGGCTGTATCATGTTTAAATATAACACTCTCCACCAAAATAATACTGAAATACAACCACGCACTTCTGATAAAAATTAAAGTCTGTAAGCAGGAAGTCCTGAAACCTGTAGTGACTGAAATGACACTGACATAGCTCTAATATGATGTTCATATCCAGACAACTGTTTATAGTTCTGGCAGGTTAACCTAAGCAACTTCATCCCCCGATGGTACCTTAATAGCTGTGTGTGTGTGGTCAATTGCTATGATAACATCAGTGAAATCCAAGATCTCCGTGTCCTCAGCCACTAAAGCTGTGACTGAAGTTCTTGCCAAATGCCTCAGTGAGAAACCAGACATGGAAGAAGAGGGCGACAGTTCTCCCCACAAAACCAGACGGTTAGCAAATGCAGGTTTTTCTAGGTTTGCACAGAAACAATTTGAAAAAAATTATTGCAGATCTGAAGAGTGGGTTTAATAGAAAAGACACAAAGTTCCTGGTGAGGTTCAAAGGGTCCCCTCAGCTCAGACACATGGAAACTGTTGAAGATGAATACAGTCGACCAGGATGTGTTCACGAGTCTCCAGGACTGGGGCGACCTGATAGCTGAGTGGTTAGGGTGTGTACCACATGAGCTGAAACAATAACACATCCACATGTGGCCTATGCAATCAAACAGGACACATGTACAATAAGAACTTATTCTACATCCGTGATGATCCATGGGAACAGGCCACAAGGAGGCAGCGTAACACTGCGTCATGCTTCCCCACAGCCCCTGTAAACAGTCACTGCTTTACAAAGTCTCTGGAGCTTATTAAGTATGAAGTTAATTTATTTACTTGATTCATATAAATTAATCTGAAATAAGCCATTTCTTTCTTTAATTTTTTTATGTGATGTACTTTTTTTAATCTTTATTTATTTTATTTTATTCCTTCTTTTCAAGTTTGACTTTATCTATTTAATATGCTTGTGCTCAACCTTAGGTAGTTATATTTTTCTGTCAGTAAGTACCTCCTTTGTTTGTATTTTGATTTGTTTGTGAATAAAGTTTATTTTAAAAAACAAAAACAGAGCAGAACCGAGACTGACAACTGACAGACCTGTTCGTGAGTTTTTAAAACAGTAACCATGGAGACAAGAGGACCATCAGATTCATCACAAACGCTGGTGACGCCGCTGATTTCAGAAGAAACTGTTCGCCCCTCTACTGAATCCTTTCTCTCGAGGGTGACAGCAGAACAGCGGGCTTTATTAAAATCAGATGCCCCTGATGCTACCACAAAACTTCTTTTGGCAGACCTGCTTTTGGAGATAATTGCAGTCATCACAAAAGTGGTGTTGACGGCCCTTAGGGGCCACAATGTATTAGTGTCTGAGGAGTGTGTTCAGACCAGTCTGGGCAACGCACTGTCTCAAAGTTTTGCTGAGGCACTGGACGTTACAGACGAGGTCCAGTGCGTCAGCTCTGAGCGACTGTCAGTCTTGATTGGGAAAGAGGTGACAGAAAGTGTCAATTCTGCCCCGTCCACCAACATGTCCTCTGCTGAGTCTTCACTAGGTCACGTCCCTCCATCCCGCACACTTAACAAGGTGGTTCGTCAGGCCTGCAAAACATTAAAGGAACTTGCAGCCAAAATGAAAGTGTGCAAAACACCACTGAGCACAGGAAGCCAGACCACGTCCATACAGACGATAATTAGCAGGGCAGTGAGTGCATTCACTGAACCTCTGATGGCTGAACGGTCACACTCTGACTCTGAGCTGCCGCAAGTTGAATCTCTGGAGATTCAAAGTTTTGCAGAAAACATTGTTCAGTCAAGTCTTAAAGAGACTGAGAGTTTGCAAGAAACACAATGTTCAGGTCCGAGCCCCAAATCCCAAAAGAGGCACAAAATTGTACAATTGATTGTAGCTGACTCCTCCCACCCTGGACACAAACTCTTTGTGACACTCCCCTCTGGCAGGAGGCTGCGGTCCTTCAGGACCAAAACCTCTCGCCACAAAAACAGCTTCTTCTCATCTGCTATCAGCCTCATCAACAAGGCCAGAGAGCCCCACTGTTGCTGATCCCCCTGATCCTCAATTGCACCAATCACCAGAAAAAATTCCTTGTATGTGAAAACATACTTGGCAATAAAACTGATTCTGATTCTGATTCTTAAAATGTCTCTGAAAGGACTCAAGACAAAGACAAAGAAGTTCTTTGGAAAGAGGTTCATCAACGCATCCATTCGTCGGACAGTGGTACAGCTAAAGGCTAAAGTCCACCAGGACTCTGAAGTGGAAAGCAGAGAATCTGTCCAGTCTCTCGTGGCTAATATTGAGTCTCTGCTTCTGACAGAAGGTGGAGACAAACAAACAAGTGGGAATGAAGTTTCTGTGTTGCAGAGATTCAAACAGCTTTCACCTGACACCGTCCTGATCTTCACTAAAGAACTCAGTGACTTACTCCACAGTCGCCTGACAGATGGGGAGGCGCCGGACATTATTCCAAAGCCGATTCAGTCAGATGCTAACATGCACCTTGACATACAGAGCAAAGTGGTTTGTTTCCTGGCTCTGATTAGCTGGTGGCTGAAGACTCAGGCACAGGGTGGCGCTCGCTGTGATGGACACTGAGCCACTGTCGGCATCGCAGCTCCCAGAGGAGACGGCGCCTTCGGCAGCTGCTGCCTCAGTTTGTGAGGAGGATACAAGAGCCCAGGCAGCAAAAAACAAAATGTGTGTCAGGGTTCTTGTGGAGAAACTCGTCACGCGCATATTCAAAAAGGCAAAAGTGATCTTTACTAAAGACTCAGAGGCCATCATTCAACATGTGTTTGAAAAAACATGGGCGCCGATCTTCACATCACCCCAGACGCCATTCATTCCCTCGACAAGACCGTTTTCAAGGAGCTATGTCAGAGATGGAACGATGCAGAGATGGTGCTGATTTCCATGAAGCTACAGGAACCAGAACTCGATGAATGCATTGCTTCTTCTTTCAAGAGACACCTGACAGCCCCCAAACAGCACAACGCCGTCTCTAGATTCTTCTCCTCTGTGAGAAAAGGCATCTCCACCATCTTCAGACGCAGAAATAACGTCACTGTCATTTAGATGACATGTAATATTCATTGTCTCTCTTTTCATTCAAGGTGAATATTATGAATAATTCCTCTCTCCTCTCTCCTTTCTTCTTTCTCCTCTCTGTATAGATTTAGGTATATATATAGGTTTCTTCCCACATTCTTCAAAATCATAACATAAATAATAATTAAAAAAAAAAAAACATTCAAGTTCTGCTGTTTCAATTATACCCTCATGTGTATGAAGTACAATGAAAACTGTGTTCTGTTCTAACAGTTTGTTCATATTAAATTCACTTGCATCAGCACTGAAATCAAAGTCATGACCCAAAATAGTCAGTAGGTAAGTTATATTTTCAGATTTTATGTTAATGTATGTTTGCATTGCTCATTTGAGTCATTTTTACAATGCAACAATTCATTTTTTTGAGCTCCCTCTCTCCAGTATTACAGCTTTTTTGTAAGAAGTTCACTCCAGCATCATTCAAACTAAACTGATGTTTCACAAGTTATAGTCTGAGAGTCTCACCAGGTTCAACCAATAAAAATTAATTAAACTTTTAACTTTAAGACCAGGGCCTGTTTTAATCAAACGATAATAATCAATTATATGGAGGATCAATCAGAACGATCAGAATCAACACGACTGTAATGTGTGTTTGATGGTTTGATTTCAAAGTCACTGTCACTGAAAAACCTGCTGTGATGTGGGAATTTTCAGTATTTCAGTCTAGTTTGGTCTTTGGATTTCACTTCATATGTATTTTAGATACTATGCACATAGCACTGGAGCCCTCTACTGGTCCTGCACTGAAATAACTCAACATACCTGCACTGCCATAACAGCACCGAGTAAAACAGAAAAAGACAGACTAGAAACTAGACATTACAAAAAAAAAAAAAAAAAGACAGAGTACTTTTATTCTGAAAGTAAAATTCAAATCAAATCAAATAAATACAAATCAAATACAAAAACAATAAGGTAGGTAGGCTATAAGAAACCAATACGATGGAAGGCTATAGAACTATAGACTAACTTCAATATGAAAAATAAAAAAATAGAACAGAGATTGGACATATATTCATAAATATACTTGTCAGTGGTGATTGAGGATACCAGCCAACGTCACTTCTGCTGTCAAACACTTCACATTTCCTACAAAAGACTTGTTTCCAAGTTAAACTGTGATACAGCTGTTACTCTGTTCTTGTATTGAGGTAATAAACTACAGCTATATTTTTTAAAATGTGTATTCTTTTTCCTTTTTACAGACACAGATTGTGAATTTACAATAGTATCATACTGTATTTCATAATAATTGTAAAATACTGGTAAATATTCATCCCTTACATGTAAATTAACAGTCATTGCGGTCAGTTAATCAATAACAGTAAATAACTGAAATTTAACAGCATAAAACAGTCGTTTTCAAGCTTCGAAAATCCTGCTAAAATTGGCAAACAAATCATCGTTTTACTGATTATTGGAAACTAATTGTTCTGTTTTGATGATAACATTGTTCTTCCTCGAACTTCCTGTGTCTGATAATGTTTCATTAGCTAGCATCATTAGCTAGCTAACAGCAAACGGTGTCATTTTCAGTAATTTCATTAAACATTCGTATAAATAAGGTACAGTGTCCTTAGAGACTCGACTGACTCCAGCCAACAGGCAGTGAAGTTAATTTTATTAACTTATTGCATTGAAGAAGTAGCTAACTTGCTAACATAACTGTAGTTTTCAAGCTTCAAAAATACGCACTTTTCATCCCTTTGTGACTCCAGTCACTTCACACACGATAATGTTTCATTAGCTCAGGTTGCTAAAATTGGCAAACAAAGCTCTGTAGTTGGAGCTCCATTAGCTAGCTAGCATCATTAGCTAGCTAGCACCATTAGCTAGCTAACAGCAAACGTGTAATATTCAGTAATTTCATTAAACATTTGTATAATAAGGTACAGTGTCCTTAGAGACTCGACTGACTCCGGCCAACAGGCAGTGAAGTTAACTTTATTAACTTATTGCATTGAAGAAGCAGCTAACGTGTTTACTTGTGCTACTACGGAGCCGACTGTACAACCGCCGAGTGGAAGGACGGAGGATTTTCAAAAACAAGTGGGGCCCATGGAGAAGTGAGATGAGTCAGTGTGTTATTCCCAGGAGCGACTTTAAAACCAGATAAAACACATTTTACTGTGTCTCTTCATTTAAACTGTATGATATTGTCATATTAGCCTACCTCTCCGTTTCTCTGTCACATTTGTTGTCAAACAGTTCACATTTACTCGTGCAAAAGACTTGTTTCCAAACTGGACTGTGATACAGTTCTGTTACTGTGAGTTACCATCACTGTTAATCAATAACAGTAAATAACTGTAATTTAACAGCATAAAACAGTCGTTTTCAAGCTTCGAAAATCCTGCTAAAATTGGCAAACAAAGCTCTGTAGTTAGAGCATCGTTAGCTAGCTAACACCATTAGCTAGCTAACAGCAAACGGTGTCATTTTCAGTCATTTCATTAAACATTTGTATAAATAAGGTACAGTGTCCTTAGAGACTCGACTGACTCCAGCCAACAGCCAGTGAAGTTAACTTTATTAACTTATTGCATTGAAGAAGTAGCTAACTTGCTAACATAACTGTAGTTTAACAGCATAAAACAGTAGTTTTCAAGCTTCAAAAATACGCACTTTTCATCCCTTTGTGACTCCAGTCACTTCACACACGATAATGTTTCATTAGCTCTGTTTCATTAGCTCAGGTTGCTAAAATTGGCAAACAAAGCTCTGTAGTTAGAGCTCCGTTAGCTAGCTAGCATCATTAGCTAGCTAGCACCATTAGCTAGCTAACGGCAAACGTGTAATATTCAGTAATTTCATTAAACATTTGTATAATAAGGTACAGTGTCTTTAGAGACTCGACTGACTCCGGCCAACAGGCAGTGAAGTTAACTTTATTAACTTATTGCATTGAAGAAGCAGCTAACGTGTTTACTTGTGCTACTACGGAGCCGACTGTACAACCGCCGAGTGGAAGGACGGAGGATTTTCAAAAACAAGTGGGGCCCATGGAGAAGTGAGATGAGTCAGTGTGTTATTCCCAGGAGCGACTTTAAAACCAGATAAAACACATTTTACTGTGTCTCTTCATTTAAACTGTATGATATTGTCATATTAGCCTACCTCTCCGTTTCTCTGTCACATTTGTTGTCAAACAGTTCACATTTACTCGTGCAAAAGACTTGTTTCCAAACTGGACTGTGATACAGTTCTGTTACTGTGAGTTACCATCACTGTTAATCAATAACAGTAAATAACTGTAATTTAACAGCATAAAACAGTCGTTTTCAAGCTTCGAAAATCCTGCTAAAATTGGCAAACAAAGCTCTGTAGTTAGAGCATCGTTAGCTAGCTAACACCATTAGCTAGCTAACAGCAAACGGTGTCATTTTCAGTCATTTCATTAAACATTTGTATAAATAAGGTACAGTGTCCTTAGAGACTCAACTGACTCCAGCCAACAGCCAGTGAAGTTAACTTTATTAACTTATTGCATTGAAGAAGTAGCTAACTTGCTAACATAACTGTAGTTTAACAGCATAAAACAGTAGTTTTCAAGCTTCAAAAATACGCACTTTTCATCCCTTTGTGACTCCAGTCACTTCACACACGATAATGTTTCATTAGCTCTGTTTCATTAGCTCAGGTTGCTAAAATTGGCAAACAAAGCTCTGTAGTTAGAGCTCCGTTAGCTAGCTAGCATCATTAGCTAGCTAGCACCATTAGCTAGCTAACGGCAAACGTGTAATATTCAGTAATTTCATTAAACATTTGTATAATAAGGTACAGTGTCTTTAGAGACTCGACTGACTCCGGCCAACAGCCAGTGAAGTTAACTTTATTAACTTATTGCATTGAAGAAGCAGCTAACGTGTTTACTTGTGCTACTACGGAGCCGACTGTACAACCGCCGAGTGGAAGGACGGAGGATTTTCAAAAACAAGTGGGGCCCATGGAGAAGTGAGATGAGTCAGTGTGTTATTCCCAGGAGCGACTTTAAAACCAGATAAAACACATTTTACTGTGTCTCTTCATTTAAACTGTATGATATTGTCATATTAGCCTACCTCTCCGTTTCTCTGTCACATTTGTTGTCAAACAGTTCACATTTACTCGTGCAAAAGACTTGTTTCCAAACTAGACTGTGATACAGTTCTGTTACTGTGAGTTACCATCACTGTTAATAACAGTAAATAACTGTAATTTAACAGCATAAAACAGTCGTTTTCAAGCTTCGAAAATCCTGCTAAAATTGGCAAACAAAGCTCTGTAGTTAGAGCATCGTTAGCTAGCTAGCATCATTAGCTAGCTAACAGCAAACGGTGTCATTTTCAGTCATTTCATTAAACATTTGTATAAATAAGGTACAGTGTCTTTAGAGACTCGACTGACTCCAGCCAACAGCCAGTGAAGTTAACTTTATTAACTTATTGCATTGAAGAAGTAGCTAACTTGCTAACATAACTGTAGTTTTCAAGCATAAACAGTTTAACAGCATAAAACAGTAGTTTTCAAGCTTCGAAAATACGCGCTTTCACCCCTTTGTGACTCCAGTCACTTCACTCCAGTCACTTCATCATCGTTTTACTGATTATTGGAGACTAATTGTTCTGTTTTGATGATAACATTGTTCTTCCTCGAACTTCCTGTGTCTGATAATGTTTCATTAGCTGAAATTGGCAAACAAAGCTCTGTAGTTAGAGCTCCGTTAGCTAGCTAGCATCATTAATTTTAATTTCATTTCATTTAATTTCATTAAACATTTGTATAATAAGGTACAGTGTCTTTAGAGACTCGACTGACTCCGGCCAACAGCCAGTGAAGTTAACTTTATTAAAGTTACTGACCCATTGCAGGGTGAAGCAGTAGCTAACACGTGTTTACTTGTGCTCCTACGGAGCCGACGGCTGCTGTGAATCATGTGAGGTTGTTGTTAGGCCTGGGCTTTTGAATAACCCCTAATTTGTTTAACTATTATAATTATTTTATTTTTTGCCACGTGTTGGCACGCAGGGAATTTGTGTGAGGCTGTTGTTGGTGCCTGCGCTGTAACGAACTGCTGTAATTTTACAGTGGATTTACAACAGTACAGTGTGTTTCATGATAAAATATTGTTAAAAATTCATCCCTCACATGTAAATTAACAGTTATTAACAGCGGTTTTTAAAAATGAATTGTTGAAGTTAAAGTTTTGTCACAAAACTATGTTGTTATGTATCCTTGGGGTTTTTTAATGTGGTTATACAGGAGTTCTGGAGCTTTCTTGGTGAGTATACGGTGTAAACCTGTGTATCACGTAGACTGCACCACGGCCTGAAACTGACAAAATGTAGTAAAAGGTCATCAGACAAATCAACAAGAAATTATATCAGTCACAGTAATGACATTGAGTGGCTGAAGTGACTACTTCATCATTGTCTTTCCACGTTGTAATGTTAGCCTTGTTGATGAGGCTAATAGCAGACAGGAAGAAGCTGTTTTTGTGGCGAGAGGTTTTGGTCCTGAAGGACCGCAGCCTCCTGCCAGAGGGGAGTGTCTCAAAGAGTTTGTGTCCAGGGTGGGAGGAGTCAGCTACAATCTTCCTTGCACGCCTCAGAGTCCTTGAGGCGTACAGGTCCTGGAGGGACGGAAGATTGCAGCCAATCACCTTCTCAGCAGAGTGGATGATACGCTGCAGTCTGTTATTGTCCCTCTCCGTGGCAGCAGCGTACCAGATGGTGATGGAGGAGGTGAGGATGGACTCAATGATGGAGGTGTAGAAGTTCACCATCATAGTCCTTGGCAGGTTGAACTTCTTCAACTGCCTCAGGAAATACATCCTCTGCTGAGCTTTTTTGATGAGGGAGCTGATGTTCAGCTCCCATTTGAGATCCTGTGTGATGGTGGTTCCCAAGAAGCGGAAATGCTCCACGGTAGCCACGGGGGAGTCGCACAGGGTGATGGGGGTGGGTGGGGCTGGGCTCTTCCTGAAGTCCACTATCATCTCCACTGTCTTCAGAGCGTTTAGCTCTAGGTTGTTCTGCCTGCACCAGGTCACCAGACGCTCAGTCTCCCACCTGTAGGCAGACTCATCGCCATCAGAGATGAGTCCAATGAGAGTGGTGTCGTCTGCAAACTTCAGGAGCTTGACAGACTGATGACTGGAGGTGCAGGTGTTGGTGTACAGGGAGAAGAGCAGAGGAGAAAGAACGCAGCCTTGCGGGGATCCAGTGCTGATGGTCTGGGAGTCAGACACGTGCTTTCCTAGCTTCACGTGCTGCCTCCTGTCAGACAGGAAGTCGGTGATCCACCTGCAGGTGGAGTCAGGCACGCTCAGCTGGGAGAGCTTGTCCTGCAGCAGAGCCGGGATGATGGTGTTGAAGGCAGAGCTGAAGTCCACAAACAGGATCCTGGCATAGGTCCCTGAGGAGTCCAGGTGCTGGAGGATGAAGTGGAGAGCCATGTTGACAGCGTCGTCTACAGACCTGTTGGCTCTGTAGGCGAACTGCAGGGGGTCCAGGAGTGGGTCAGTGATGGATTTGAGGTGGGACAGGACAAGGCGCTCAAATGATTTCATGACCACAGAGGTCAGGGCAATGGGTCTATAGTCATTTAGACCTGTGGGCCTTGGTTTTTTGGGGACAGGGATGATGGTGGAGGATTTGAAGCAGGCTGGCACGTGGCAGATCTCCAGTGAGGTGTTGAAGATGTCTGTGAACACTGGAGACAGCTGATCAGCACAGTGCTTCAGGGATGATGGAGAGACAGAGTCAGGACCGGCTGCTTTGCGGGGGTTCTGCTTCTTAAAAAGCCTGTTGACATCTCTCTCCAGGATAGAGAGAGACGTTCCTTTGGTAGAGGAGGAGGAGGGTTCTGATGTGGCTCTGATGTGGAGGTTAGTGTCAGGCTTGTCCCACTGTCTTTCAAAGCGGCAGTAGAACTCATTCAGATCGTTGGCCAGACGGAAGTCGTTAATGGAGTGGGGGGGTTTAGGTTTGTAGTTTGTGATCTTTCTGAGCCCTTTCCAGACAGAAGCAGAGTCATTGGCTGAGAACTGGAGCTGAAGTTTCTCAGAGTACAGTCGTTTAGCTTCTCTCACCGCTTTGCTAAACCTGTACTTGGACTCTTTAAACCTGTCCCTGTCCCTACTCCTGAAAGCTTCCTCCTTTTGCCTCCTGAGCTGACTGAGCTTAGCTGTGAACCAGGGTTTGTCATTGTTATAACTCACCCTGGTGCATGATGGGATACAGCAATCCTCACAGAAGCTGATGTATGACGTCACAGCCTCTGTGAACTCATCCAGACTGTTGGAAGCAGTCCTGAACACCTCCCAGTCAGTGCAGTCCAAACATGCCGCAGATCCTCTATGGCTTCACTGCTCCACTGCTTTGATGTCCTCGCAACAGGTTTACATAGTTTTAGTTTCTGCCTGTATGTGGGAATCAGGTGGACCATGACATGGTCAGAGTGGCCCAGTGCAGCCCGGGGGACGGCGTGATAAGCACCACTGATTGTGGTGTAACAGTGGTCCAGAGTGTTCCCCTCTCTGGTCGGGCAATTAACAAACTGTCTGTATTTGGGCAGTTCGTGAATTTAAGTTGGTGTTTTTATACAATAAGAAATTTTGCATTTTTTCATTGTGGTTATGAAATATTCTGTCTTATCCATGGTTTAATACAAAACACAAACATCAGACAAATGGATGAAGCTACAGAAATACGTTGTTTTGATGATCTTTCTTGATGATATTTTGCATTTTAACATCCAAATATTCATTTAACCACTCATCTGTTCATTAAATGTATTTTGTTTATACTGTTGAAAATAAATACTTTACTAGTATTACAGCTTGAATGCATTTAAAACAAATAAACTTAAATCCTTTCTCAAGATGCAAAAGTACCAGAGGACTAAAAAAGAGCCAAGTGCAGTTTAAATAATAACGCTGTCACGTTTCACCTCCTAATTCAGTTGCCCTTCTGTTCAAAGGTCTGTGCTCTCCTTGCTCCGGGGCGTCCTGGTTCACTCAGTGATGTAACTGTGCAGAGTGAGACGGCTTCACAGCCAGACGAGACGTCCTCTCACCGTTGTCTCCTTCACCTCGTGCACAGACTGAACCGAGACGTGCTGTTATTTCTAAGCCTGCAGCATTTTTACATCAGGACATTACCTTTGCAGTTAGTCTCAGCTGTAAATTCTGCTGTATACTGAAAAATTATTGTTAGCTGAAGAACAAAAAGCCTGCAGCTGCTTTTTTTTGGCCGTGTTTGGTTGTTTCCACAGGTTTGATCGTTGGGAACTGCGATGAGGAGTGGAGGGGACACACACAGTTGGAAATGTGGAAATGATCCAAGAGGAAACTGCTCATCTGCAGCTGACACTGAAAGCAAAGACTCAGCGGTTTGTTGAAATGTTTATGTTCTGTGGTTGTCTGAGTTTGTTTTGAACTGTATTTGCACTTTAAAGTGATTTTCAGTGGCAGAAGAAGAACTCAGAAATACTGTTACAGGTAAAAATCTTATGTAAGAGTACAGAAGTATTACCAACAGAAGATACTTTAAGCACCAAATGTAAAAATCCTCATTATGCAGAACTAATTGAATCTAAAAAATGTAGCAGAGTAAAAAGTAGAATATTTGCTGAAATATAGTGGAGTAAAAATATAAAGTAGAGGAAAATGGAAATACTCAAAGTAAAAGTACCTCAAAATTCAGCGTTAAGTACGTGACTTAAGTGGAAGTTCAGAGTATCTTCTCCACTTGGGGGCAGCAGAACAAGCTGTAAACATAATTATTCCAACTTTGTCTCAGTGAACTCATGTTTCGTCTGTTGTTTAGATACAGCAAACATAAACAGTCAAGGCAATTTTTATTTATATAGCACTAAATCACAACAGAAGTTATCTCAAGGCAGTTTTCAAATAGTGCAAGTCTAGACTGTCTCTTTATAACAGCGATTACAGAGACTCAGCAGTTCCCACCACGAGCAAACACACAAAAAAAGCTTCCTTTAAAGAGGAAACCTCGAGCAGAACCAGACTCAGAGTGGGCAGCCATCTACCTCCACCCCATGGAGACTACAATACCCATGAGCATCCTGTGGAGAAGAAGTCAGTCAGAGGACCAGGACCGTCCAAGCATCTGCCCACACGGCAACGTGTCGATTCATTTGAAGGACGAGTTGCAAAAACAAAGCAAGAAATCATTCAATGCAGCTTAAATTCTTCTCTTTGTATTTCTCTCTTTATTCCTCCTGTCATAATATCCTTTCTTATCTCTGACCCCCCGATCACCCCCCCTCCCCTCTCTCTCTCTACCTCCTTTTTCTGTCTCTTTCAGGGCGACGTCAGCTGGAGACAGACAAGAAATGAGACTCACACACACACTCACGAACACACACACACACACACTCTCACACTTCCACACATTCACACATTTAGAGCGAAACCAGCAGCACCTGGACGATTCCTCTGAAGGACTCCATACCCAGGGTTATTCATGACATTACTCAACAGAGACATTTGTATGTTTGCATGCAGGGCAGGCAGTCAGTCACATGTCCACACACACACACACACACACACACACACACACACACACACACACACTCTACACATCATTGACCTTAAGCTCTCAGCATGCATGGTAATGAATTTGGCATTTAACCGTCATTTGTCATCAGCAGAGCTTCCCTGTCTGTCCCCTGCTCTGTCCTACTGTCACACTGCTCTCTGCCTCTGTGGCCTTTCTCTCTCTCTTTCCCCCAAAATGTTTCCCTGAAAACTATTTAGGTTTTTATGGTGATTATGATTTTTCAAATGATCCGAAGCATCCTGTATGTCTCTGTGTGATAAAGAAAACCGTAAAGCTAAGTGAACTCTTGTAAAAGACACCTGTTTGTCTTGGCTCATGAGAACAAACATTCATACATGTTTTTGAATCATGCCAGCAGCTCGGCCGTATTAGAGCATGAGTGTTATTATTGACATCCCTTGTACAGATGTCTGAAATATCTCAAAAATACTCTGTGAATAGTCATTAAATTCTCCGCAGACAGTCGTGGTGCCCAAAGGATGAATCCTACTCATGCTTGTGTGCTTATGTGTTATCAGGTGGATTGTCAAGAGATGTGTTGCAGCTATTGAAGGAACCCAAAGGATAAATTCTTTATAAATTATTTCTTGATAAATTAAACAGCTTTGGGGAGTTTTCCTGTCAAAGTTTTAGTTATTCAGTGAAACATCTCAACATCTACATGATGGATTGACACCAACGGCAGATGCAGCTGCAGGGATGATGTATTTTTGTAGGCCAACCCAGACGTTAGCATCACCCTGGTTCCCTTGATAAAAAGCCAACAGGATTTTTACATTGTCTTTTGGATGATTAGAGAAAATCAGCAACAGTTTCTGATCCTGACAGGTTCTGTTCAGCAGGATCATCTTCACTAATGACTCCGCTTTATGATGTTTGAAGCCTAAATACAATCAGCAGCAGTAAAAAGCTCATGTTAGGCTATACTGTAGTTCAGCCATTTAACCAAAGACAGGGAACAAGAAGTGCTAACATGCTAACTAATTTCTGGGTTTTAGGAATATGAGCTGTTATGCTCATGTTTATGAGGTCTTGAATGATCCCTCCATGAAGAAATACACAAACACAAGCACAATTAAGTTAATACAAATGTATATTAAACACAAAGTTATCCCAAAAATCCCAACACAAAATTCCACACCAGGTTTTCACTTAGTCTTTCTTTTTCTTTTGGGTTAAAAAACCCACTTAATTCAGTTCCTTTCAGTTTCTGTCCTTTTTAAAAAGAAAAATAAATAAATAGATAAATTAAGTTCCGTTCCAACAGTTCAAAAATAGGAATATATAAATCGGCACAAAAAAAAAGTTCTACTCAGTCTGTCGTATGTCAGTCAGTCACAATCCCGTCCAGTCCTAATCCAGTGCAGGTGAAAAACCTCTCTGTTCTCTGAAAGCAGAGCAAATGAATTCCCCTGTGGTCAGTCCTAGGATGAGGAAGATTTACGAAGCCTCAGGTCTTCCTGGCATTTTCTGTTGTTAAGTTAAGATTAAACTGTTAACACTTAGCGTGCCCGCTCTGCTCGTCTCTCTCGTTAGCTCATGGGCAGCCCTTTGAGCCTCGTCTTCTCTAACCAGCTCGAGTTTTATCACTGAAGCATCACTTCTGCATCATTTGCAGATCTGATTCCATCACATCATGCAGCCGTCAGAGCACAGCCTCCTCTTACTGTGCAGCATAGCATCCTGGAGCTAATACAGACAGGCAGTGCTGAGCCACTCCTTAGCTGTTCTGCAGGTCTCCTCGCTGGCTTATGTAAGTGTGTGTGTTTGCATAACCGGCTCTTAATTATGCAAATATGTGAGGGAAGAGTCGGACATGAACCACCTCAAGCTTAATGGTTGAGATTTAATTAGCAAACTGGTTCATTTGTGGTCAAAACATCAAACTCACTGTGTGTGATGAGAGGGTCCTGGTGCTGTGTTGACAGGTCGCACTCATCTATAAATTCAGCAGGAAGTGATGTGGGGAAATGTGCGCACGCACACACACACACACACACACACACACACACACACACACACACACACGCTGTCATAAACCAGGATTGCAGTGGGTGTTTGTGTGTGTCCTCATGTCTCTGGGATCTCTACATCATCCTGATTATTTGAATGTGACTGTGTGTGTGTGTGTGTGTTTACTTCACTACAGTTCAGAGGGAAATATTTTACTTTTCTTCCTCTACATTTAAATGATAACTTTATTTACTCTGCAGATTCTGATTATTAATACAAAATATAAATCAATTGATAAATGATGATGTGTTATTACAGATGAAGCTACCCAGCAGTATATAAAGTCAGTCAAGCTTAAGTCAGTACTTTTACTTATGGTACTGCTACTATATTTGATCCTAATATTTTTATGAATGCAGGACTCAGAGTATTTTTACTGTGTAGTATTAATGTGAGTATTAGTATTTTTACTTTTTAAAAGATCTGAGTACTTCTGCCTTCGCTGTTATTTTGTAATGGGTTGATTTGAATTCATTTGCCTGTGTGAAGGACTTGAAAAAATGATGCTTTACAGTGTAAAACTTCAAGTGTCTTAAAAGCTGAAAAGTGAAAAACAAAGCTTTTTATTTTGATATCTTGCATCACTTCCTGTTCGTTGGGCCTAAAACTCAATTCAACATCTGTGTCAATCCCCAAAACCTCCTTAAACCCGACCTTCAGACTGAGGAAGCCTGATTTTTAACTTTTGATTCTTTAACGACGGGAACCCAAACTCAACTCTCCGTCCTGTTGCATGAACCGACACTTTGTTCACATCTTGTGCCTCAACATGAGCTTGTTTTGGCACTTTTTCAAGCTTGAATTAACATTCAATTCCGTGCAAATCTCCCGGCAGGCCAAATGTTTGGCCAATTAAGTGTGCAATGTGGCGTAATTACACAGCAGGCACAGGCGGGGGAGGCCAGAGGAAAATGATTAGACATTACAGCGAAGGAGCCACAAGGGGGCAACAACAGGCCGACCACTGCCGCACATTTTGGGATGACTGGCGGTTGTTTAATTTTAGTTGAACCTCTGAGGGGCAGAGAGTGGTCCCCTGGGACACACCGGCCACAGCTAGATAAATCAAAGTGGCTCCACAGACGCTGAGGCTGCAGCGTTCCTCGTGTCAGTGTAACGTCCCACATGTGTGACAGTGACAGCGTTCGGCTTTGTTGCTCCACTGACTGTTCTCGAAGATGGCTTAAGGTTAAGTCTTGTCTATGTTGACTGAATAATAGAATTACATAATCATTATGGTCTCTAATTGCACAGTGCAGCAGGCCTATTGGATTTGTATTGTATTGCACATAATAAGTGCAGCTGTTTTGCTTGAGGGAACATAAAGGACCAAAAATAGATGTATTAGAAAGCATTTCCATATGGTGCGTGAAGCCAAGCCATTTTACAGCACACGTATACAGTCAGGAAGGCTGAGTTAAATGGATGAGAGCGGCTTTAACAGTACAAACAGTAACAGAACAGGAAATTTTATTTTTTAATTGGTGATTGAAGAAGATGTGCAAAAAGAATTTAGGTCCTTTACTTGAAATTTGCCGTTTCAAAATCTCATTTAAAGAAAGAAAAATAGTATTATCAGCAAAATATACTTAAAGTGTTAAAAACTAAAGTACTCACTCTGCAGAAAAATGTCTCCTGTGACTGATCTCTGATTCTCTCTGACATTATTAGATCATTAGATCATTAACCCTGAGTCATTGATGCTTCAGCAGCATTTTACTGTTGTAGCTGCTCCAGGTGGAGCTGCTTTAACTACGTCATATACAGTCATTAAAGCAGCTCCAGTGGTTCCCAACCTAAGGGTCAGGCCCTTCCAAAGGGGTCATCAGATAAGTCTGGGGGGTCGTGAGATGTTTGATGGATCATGAAGAAGAAAGAAAAAAAAACAAAGTTGTGATTCAGACATTTGTGTTCATGATTTGGACCTTTCTTAAAGCTCCATCCAGTCTAAAGGTAGATGTCCATGTGTTTGTGATCATAAAGCAGGTCTAGGTTCTATATTAATACTGTGAAAGTATCAAAGCCTCAGTCCACAGAGAAATGCACACAGCCTGTATTCAGAAACTGAGCCTTAAAACCAGCTGTTAGGACTTCTGGAACTTTGTGATGTCACAACAAAACAGTCAACGCCCTCAGGCATGTCTCAAGCCCCGCCCACCTGGACCCACCATCCAACCTTGCAGGATTTAATTTCTCTGTTCACCTGAAATCTGCTATATTTATTATTTTTTAATTTTTTTTATTTTTATCATTATTTATTTATCTGAGAAGTTTACGAGGCAAATGTCTCCAACCAGCAGTCCTGTCTCCTGGGAATTAGATTTTTATTCTAGTAATAATGTGATATCCTAATCTGGAAAGTAACTAATGACTAAGGCTGTCAGATAAATGTAGTGGAGTAAAAAGAGGAATATTTCCCTCTGAAACATGATGGAGTGGAAGCATAAAGTTGCTTAAATTGGAAACACTCAAATAAAGTATCTAAAAACTGTACTTACGTATAATACTAATAATACTAGTAGCAGAGTGAATTGTAATGTAGTTTAACTGTGGCATCACCATCTTGACTTTCAGTGATGAGATGAGAGTGGAAGGATTTAGTGAAGAGAGAGAGAGAGATGGAGGGAGGAGGGAGGGGGTGGGGGGCGGAGCGAGGGTTTTACTACAGAGTGTGTGTTGAGGAGGCGACAGTGAGGAGCAGAGTACCGGAGAGGATGCTGGATGCTGAGTATGAGCTGCTGGTGAAACACTGAAGCATCTCTCACCCTGACAGAGAAAAAGAACAACAGCTCGTCTGTTCCAACGCCTCAGGTAAGACAACACATCCCACTCTTCACCTTTTTGTTTATCTTAGCTGATTAACTCGTAAATTTTCTGTTTTTATAATAAAAAAATGACCTTTAGTGGCTTTTATGTTTAACTTTTTTATTTAAGGTTGGTTGACAGCAGCAGATATAACCTGCAAATTTAAACTAGTGTGTGGTTTAGTACTGTTAAACTTAAAGGAGCATTTCCTGTATTTTCCCTTTTAGACCATTTTATTTCTTCCTTTAAATAATTATAATAATAATAATAATGATAATAATAAGAAGCTATTAATTATTTGAATTTAAATATTACTTTAACATGATTTGTGACTAAAAAACATCATAAAATATTCATTTTTTGTCAGTTATGGTGTTGAAATACTTTTGATGTTTATGTCTTATTTATTTTTGCGTTGATAGATCTGGTTAAGAATCCCTTAAATTCAGAGATATGAACTGAGTGGCATGTTTTACATTTGACATTTACATTTTCTTGTCAGTGGACAAACTGTATAACACAGACACTGCTTCTAAATGATCTAATTTCTGTACAGAAATTTCTTGTTATGTCATCTTCCAACATACAGTTTACGCTGACACTGACATCTATGAGTGATGAGATCATTTAAAGCAGATATATCGCTCGAGCTCTGGTATAAAAAGCTTAGTAGGCTGAATGTTAACTGTTTTATCCTCCACTACATCCACGGGCTTGTTAACTGTAATGTATGCTAATGAATGAGCCCATCACCAGGGGCCCGTTAACATCAAGCACTTATGAGGGAGAAGATCAGCTGCAGCTTCAGTCTTCCATCTGTGTCTGCACAGCACGAGTACAGACACAGTGTTGAGCACAGGTCACCCAAAAAAATAAAATACATTTCAAGTGTAAAAATACAGTTCAGGTTGCATTCATGTGCATATAGAGTGAGCTTTCCTTTATGTCCCTGTTAAAGTCTCTGGAGCATGGCGCTCGCCGCCTAACGTGGAGCGGCAGTGATGCTAAAGCTGAGAAGGAAGGGATGAGGAAAGGAGAGGAAGAAAGGAATGATGGACTTGCTTAGTGTGTGTGTGTATGTGTGAAATTGATTTTTTTTATTTGGTCTATCATCCTCAGCCAAAGTCAAGTTTATTGAGCCCCCTCTTCTTTCCCATGCTCCCTGTAATCTCCGCTGAAGGCCCCCTTTTGACCCCCAATCAGCTGTATTGACTGTGGTTGGTGTGAGGTGGGTGGTGGTGGATTATATATACATTATATACCTCACACAGACTGCTGAGCTCTCAGGTGCTGACTGATGTGGCTAATGTGATTGAGTGGAAATGGTTCACGCCGACTCAACAGCCCCTGACTGCTGAACTCAGGGAAATCCCTCCGACTGTGGGTTTTTTTTCCTTGAGTCTGTGCTTTTTACAGTGTTGGCATTAAAGAATTAATTGTCTCAAATGAAAGCTGCTTTTAGCTGAGTGATGATGTCAGGATGAGGTTAATTAACCATTATCTGTTTACTCCTGCAATACCAGATTTTTTTTGGCTTTAGCAAACAGTTGCTTATTTACACATCCAGCAATTACAGAGCAACATAAGCACATTATTCCGTCTCTTTTCGCTCTGTGTTTGGTCTCCACCAGCTGCTAGATGCTCCACTGTGTTCACCAGCTGCTCTCTGGAGATTTTTAGAGCCGTTTCTCTGAAAACAGCTGCTGCTGTTGCAGTGAGAGTGAACCAGAGCAGACAGATAAACAATGACCCCTTTCACATTCACATTGTCATTTCATACATTGCTATTAGAAAAATATTGATAATAGCCAAACACATGTATTCCTGAGATAGCCAAGTAGAAATGATGTCTATACTGGATGATTCTTCACCTTAAAGTTCCTCCAGACATGTTTTAATCTATGTGCTATGATGGAAAACTGGGGCTTGAAGCACATCTACACTTCCTGATTGAGAAACCTGGATCAGGCCTTGGCCCCGCCCACCGCCTGCTCACTCCAGGTCTCCAGGTGAAAGAGTGTGAAGATAGTTAGAGGAGGAACATCAGAGAGACTAGCAGATGGATCAGAACAGTTAGCGTTGTTAGCATCTTTTGTCTGTTTATTTTGTTTGTTAGCTTGTAACTGGCAGTGGCTGACACAGTGTTAGTGGTTGTGTTAATGCTAACTCTCACTGTGTTTCCGGTCTATTTAGCTCCGCCCCCCTTTCCCACAAGTTGACGGGATTGGTTCCCTAGGTTCTATGACGTATGAATCCCTGACTGTCTGAATCTGTTTTTATGAGACTGTCATTGGTTCAAGGTGGAAACACTCAGTCATGGTGTCGACTGATTATTTCACTCATCATGTCTTGATTGTATAAAAACATCATCTGGACGTTAACAAGGTGAAACATTTGATTTTCATCAGAGGATCTTTAAGATTTACGACTGATGCTTATTCATCAAGCTAAATGTTACTACTACATGTTGACATTATATTGTAAACAAAGTCCTGAATGGGTTTTAACAATAAATACTATAATACCAAATCTATATGCATCTATGCAAACACACTTATTCTACTATTTAAGGTAATAAAAGTAGTTTTATATTGTTGATAGATTTTTTTATGGGCACCTGCCTCTTTGATCATAAAACACCGTCAGGGTCGGGGTCAAGTCCACCTGACTTCATCCATTTCAGCAGTCAACTGGAATTCATGAATTTCCCATTTCCCATTACTTCCAGTGAGGACTGTTCCACATGAGATCCTTCACGGAGCGTTTTAGCAATTTGGACGGTTGAGCTGTACAGTAATTGACTTCCCTCCTCCTCAGATCTGCAGCTGAGGCGTCATCGTTTCCAGCGCTCGGGAATTGTCTCAGCGCAGCGGGAGCAGCAGATGCGCTGCACAAATCCGCTGTGGCCAGAAGTGTTTGATTAGCTGTGTATTATGGGCACATTAGATCTGTTCACAGCCAGGAAGGGTGGTGTGTGTGTGTGTGTGTGTGTGTGTGTTTGTGTGTGTTTGTGTGTCAGCTGTAAACAGAAAACCACTATGACACTTTTGTATACTGCTGTGTGCAGATCTCTCCCCTGCATGACCCAAATATCCTGTTGGGGGGGGCCTCAGGTCAGAAATGTCCGACACACAACACCACCAGCGATCTGACCTCCAGGTCCCTTTGTTTTGTAGAAATAGGTGTTTACACGGCCCCCACTGACGCCCCATGTGACCCCACTGCATCTGCGCAGTTTGAATCATTTTACAAACCAAAACTTCACAATAAAACTTGAGTTTATTCTTGACTTTGACAACAGCAGCTGAAAATATAAAACACATTCACTGTTGTGGAGCTTTTGATCGTATCTTGGTCTTCATCAGCAGATGGATGAATAAATACCAGAGCAGCAACAACAACACCAGGTTTCCTGACCTGGTTTTTAACTCACCTGAAATCATAGACATTAAAATTTTCATCTTTGCCTGAACACTTTTTTCATCCAGAAAACTGCTACTAAATGAGATTATTTTGTCAAAAATATATGATATTTTCCAAAGCCATTTTTCCCCCCCAAAATTTTCTTATGCATGAAATTTCTTTCTTTTATTATTTGGGCCCCTGAATGTCTGGGACCCAGGGCTTTTTCTCCACTTACCCTGCTGGTAGTCCCCAGATAGATCTGAGAAAAAAATCGTAAAAGCCACTTCTTCCTTTCTCTGTGTCCTCACTTTTTTCCTGTCATTGAAAAGAATATTTAGCTATAATCCTTGATTTAAAAGTGAACATTTCCATTTAAACAAACATAAAAATGTAGAAGGAGTCACAGAATGGTTTGATGATTATGAAAATGATCTGAATCCTGATCTGAGGCCCTCACAGTCACCAGATCTCAACCCAGCGACGTGATGGAAACTTTGAGAACCTACAACAAGAACTGAATCTGTCCTGGAGGCTCGAGGTGGAACGACCTCGAACTGAGACACTTCATATTGTTTTTATGGAGCAGTTTTTTGTCTCGGACAATGATGATGTTCATTGACATGAAGGTTGACTGACTCCTCACACAGGACGTGGTGTGTTGGCCCTTATTTCTCCTCATTATTCTACCTCTGCCGTCCAGACAATGTACAAACTGTCCCGCACGAACAGAGGGATGAGTGAGGCAGTAGACAGAAAGAGAGAGAGAGACAGAGATAGCCTGAGGTTAGCATTTTGTTTTGCTCAGTTTAGCGGCTTCAGCGCTGCCCCTGGTGCACACACACACACACACACACACACACACACACACACACACACACACAGACAAAATCTGTGATTTCCACTCACCACTCACCATATGGGTGTTTGCTCTGTATTGAACTTGCCGTGCAGCGTAATCACACCGGACACACAACAAGCTGCTAATTAGCTATTGTTGTGTCTGTTCTTCTTTTCTATTCTTATCTGCAGACGACTGAAACCCTGAAATATTTTTTCAAATATTTGGGCTTTTTCTGCCTTCGTTATAGCCAACAGCTGAGAGATGACAGGAAATGAGAGGCGTAGAATTACAGACAAGCTCCCTGGCTGTATTTCAGTTCATGGACGGCGCCTGAACCTCAGGCCACCAGGGCGCCCTGAATCCAGACAGACACAGCCATTCCTAGAGACACACCCCTAAACAAGATGTTCAGAAACTCAAATGAGGGCAAAGTTCATCTGGAAACTCCATCTCCATCCACACATAATCTCTGCCATACTGACACACCTGAAAATACATATCACATGACCCATTCATGTACACTGGAAGGAAACAGGAAGCAGACTGTCCACTCTGTAGTTGGTCAGTTGCAGAAAAGTTGTAGCTTTAAAATGCAGAATTTATCTGCACAACAACCGATAGCAAAAACAACAGGGTCAGTAACACCTGTATTTCATTAACTATGTTGCTGTGGTGGTGGTTGTGGCTGATAAGATCCAATCAGGAGCAACCGTGGGTGTCTGCGGCATCGTTTCAACAAGGTCTCCAGGTCCAGACTAACATGCAACCCTGAAGTTTTCAAACTGAAATGGGTCCAGCAGCGTTTCCAAAACTCTCTGTTTTAGGGGCTTGAAAACTCTGGAGTGGCGTGGACGGCAGGAGCACACATAAAAAAGAGATGTGCTTTAAAACTAAAATGTATTAGTGTGGATTTAGCCTCAGTGTTCACCTGCAGTGGATGAGAAGATCTTTGTTGTCTCCTCCAACATTAAATATGCAAACAAAAGCAAAAGTAAAGTGCTGTTTGGTCCAGTTTCACATGAACTGTTGGAAAATGGCTGTTTGCCTGTTGACACTGCTGCTGGTGCAGGAGGAGAAACCAGAGGATCATCAAAGTCTTTAGGATTCATCCTCTGGGGACCATTTGTGTCTGCACCAAATGTCACAGTAACACATCTAATAGTTGTTGAGACGTTTCATGGTGGTGACGTTGCTGTTCCCAGTGCAGTAGCAGCGCAAAGAACAATAACAACACTGCATCCCTCATCCCTCAGCCTACTTGTATGTGATGTGTTCTGAAGGCCATCAAGTCTTTGACTCTCATATGTTTTGTTGTCCTCCCCCTCCACAGAGAAGGTACATTCATTCCCAGACAACTCTGTTATGTCAAAGCTTTCAGCCGCCCATGTTGGGATTTGAAGACCAGATTACTCTTATATCTACGCTTGGCTTTACTCAGGAGTCATCGGAAAGGGGCTTGTGTTCATGCATGTGTGTGTGAGTGTGTGTGTGAGTGTGTAAGGGTTAACGATCCCCACAGAGTCATCAGACTGGGGATAAAGTAGGTGTTGTTGCGTCTTTGCAGAACTAAGCTCCATAAGCTGCTTCCTCACTCGTCTGACAAGCCTCAGTGCAGGAGCGGGGGGATGTACGTGGGAGGAGAGATAGCAGGGAGCATGAATGGATGGATGGATGGATGATGATGATGAATGGGTGAGAGGATGAACACATGAAGCTTGCGTGGAGACTGATGGTAATGAAGTTGGTGGATTGACGAGATCTCTGCGTGGATGGTTTGAGCAGTGACAGCTGTGGGGACAGAGTGAGGAAAAGAGTGGGTGATAAAAGGCGGGATGCAGCATAGTGGGATGGATGAGTGTGTTGAGTAGATGAGTGTGTGTGTGTGTGTGTGTGTGTGTGTGTGTGTGTGTGTGTGCAGGAGTGCTGAAATGTTCCAGTCTAATTCATGAGGGAGTGTCTGGACTCCTTGGGGAATGTTCTGTGTACCGTAAATAACTGGGATGCTGCTGTTGTGGTGGATGAAGTTGCCTGAACCGGGTTTTCTAAGAGGACCAACCTCATTCAAGGTCCAACGACAGATCCAGACCCCTCAAGCTCATGATCAGTGATTCTATAGTTTAAAACCATGTGATCAACCAGAAAGTGCACTGTCCAACCTTTTCTTTATCAGCACGTTTAAAGGATAATTGGAGTTAATTACACTGTGGGTCTTATTTTCTTGTTTCCCAAAAGCATCAAAGGGCAAAGATGACTGAAATCCACCTTACAAACCCTGAAGCTTAAGAGGTGTTTCCTGAAAGCATCTTGAGTGAGGACACTTTTATAAATGACTGTACATTAGCGATGGCTCCTGTGTGGTTGTCATCTTACGAAGCTCCAGGACCTGGAGCAGGAACCAAAATCTACAGCTTTATTTAAGTTTTTAACGTTTTTGTTCATTTTTAAGTCCAAATTTTTAATGTGGGCACTGATGTTCTTTGCAAAGTGACGTTACACGAGGTATTTGTAAGTTGTAAGACTGATAGAAATTATTCCCCAAACTATGAAAATAAGAACCAGAACTACGTTTTAACTTTACATGAACGTGATCTGAAAAACTTTTTTCTATTTCCCTCTTGATTTTTCACTATAGATAAATTATTGTATATATTACAGTACGTAAATACCTATAATTGATAAGAGTAAGCACATTTTTGTTTTGCTCCTAAAACGTGAATATGAAACATAAAAAATAAAAAAAGGTAAAACCAGTGTGTAGCGGGGAAGCCTCTCGGCGGCACAGGAAACACAGGAGGATGACGCGATTTGTCATTTTTCCTCCCCGCAGCGCTCACACACTCTCACACAGTGTGTATTTGTTTGTGTGCTGACATTAATAACTCGTGTGTGTGTGTGTGTGTGTGTTTGTGTGTGTGTGTGTGTGTGTGTTTGTGTGTGTGTGTGGGGCCCTGCAGCTCTTAGTCAGCCCACATAGTCTGATGGAGCTAAAATGCCTTGGTTTCCTCTTACTTCATGTCAATTTGCCGTGTTTTTCTCTGTGCTGCTGACCGTGTGTGACAGGTCCTCACTCTGTGTGTGTGTGTGTGAAAGTCAGTGTGTAAAAAGTGTGTGTATTTGCATGTCTTTTTTTTTTTTTGCATGTCAATTTGTATTAATGTTAATAACAGGTTGGTGAAGGTCTTACAAACGATTACAGACGACCTGCTTTACTCCACCACACCGGCAGCTGGGAGACAGACAGGCCGACTGAGGGGAGACACGGAGAGACAGGCTGAGGAAGAGTGATACGCTGAAAGACGACAGAACTGCAAACATGACAGAGCAGCGCCGTAAACGTCAAGTTCTCTAATCTGACCTGAGAGAGAAAGAGGGGCTACAGCCACACCAGCAGCTCTGAACCGAGCTGCAGCTGCACTTTGAGCTAAATAGGAAATGTCCTGTAAAAACGAGCCTATAGGTCGTCTGTCAGCAGGTTATTATGACCCACAGTTACCTTTTGTTGCTAGGTGACATCGAGTGGTCGTAATAATGATGACAGGAGCAAGTGGAAAAGTGCGGTGACGAAGTTTATAGAGCGACAAAGTCCACGTCAGGATGAATATGACGTTTCCTGTGTGACTGTAGCAGTTTATGTTGTTTCTATTATCCATGATCGTTATTACTGTAACCATGACAACAAAGATCCTCTAATGTTGAGGAAGTACTCATTTTAACCCAAATCACCATCTTTTCCTAAACCTAACCAAGCCATGACTGTTACTATAGTAACCATCGTAGGTTCACCGCTCTTGGTATAGTCTGCATGTTTGCTATTGTAACCATGACAACCAAGGTCTGGTACCCCTTGAGAAAAACGACTTATATGGTTGTGGTTGGAGGAATGGTTGGCTAACGTCGTCATGCTAACATGCTGATGTTTACAATGTTCACCATCTTAGTTTAGTGAGTTAGCATGCTAACATTTGCTAATCACGCTAAACATGTCATAAGTTTTGCATGTTTTTTTTTTTTGTCATAAATTGAAGTTAATAAGATTTTTGACCTGATGAATTTCAGAGGAAACACTGAGAGGGATGGATTTCCTCTAATCTGATAAAATGTTTCACTCAAGACCACAAATGTCAACCTCGTGGTGGCGCCAGAGAAAAGAGAGTCAGGGGATTAAAGACTAAAGCCCTTGGATTCATCCTCTGGGATCCATGAACGTCTGCACAAAATTTAAAGCCAATCCATCCAATAGTTGTTGAGATATTTCAGTCTGCACCAAAGGAGTTTAACGACCGACTGACAGCCCAGTGTCCTCCATAGAGCCATGATTCTTCTGTGGCTGAAAACACAGCCTCACAACTGTTCTACATCTTACATGTGCTTATTCAAATGTTAAAGATTACATTATTTGTCTCAAACGTAATTCCTTCCCAGAATCGATTTCTGACGGCGGCAGCAGGGCTGTAATTCTTTGAATCCTTCTTTAACCTGTTCAGAGAGCTGTCAGTGGGCAGGAGACAATGGCTGTGCAGCTCCTCTCCATTATCGTAGAGTGGTTAACACCGGGTTCACCTCACAAGTTATGACCTATAATCTCAAATGGACGCACACACACACACACGCACACAGACGTGCTCCCTGGAGGTCGTTCCGCCCCTCAGTCAACTCCCGCTATAAAGCAGCTGTAAATCAAGCCGGGCTTCATGTGGTGACGTGTCCTTGGTGTAAGTCAGGGAGGAGGAGGAGCTCTGACACTTCGCCTTCTTTAAGTGGTGCCTATAGGAAACCACTTCGTCTCTCACATCATGAACAGATTTAGGGCAGGATGTGTATTTAAAATAGAGCGACAGGCCCACCAAAGTGTTGCTGTCGTGACTAAGGTCAGCAACGGAAATAAGCAAAAAACCTGTGATTCTTGGTTTGACAGGAAAACTCAAACTTCAATTCAACTTTTTTCTTTTGATCTACAATACTACAGCCAGGAGATGGTTAGCCTAGCTTAGCATAAAAGGCTGGAAACAAGGGAAACAGTTAGCCTGGCTCTGTCTAAAGGTGCGACCTACCAGCACCTGTAAAGCTGCTGCTAACATTAACACTAAAAATGTGTGTTAAAGGTCTTGTATCAGATGTATATAAAAATTTACTGCTGGTATTTTCAGTATATTTCACTTTTACATGTGAAATGTGAAAAAGCTTTGAGGATGATGACAGGAGGTGACGAGAGAAGCTAATGTTTTCTTAAACTCTGGTAGATTACTGCTGCAGGTTGTGCGCTAGTTATGCTAATGTTTACATCTTAAGTTCGACCATGTTCTTTAATTTATCACACTCGTCCTCTGCAGCCTGTCCATTCTTTAAATGCACAGTATCTCTGTACATGACAGGCCTGCTGCCCCTGGTTACGGTTGCTAAGCAGCAATAGGACAATCACTGTCTGAGAAGGGTTCAGTGAACGGCCATTTGCCTGTCGGATAAATCCCTGAAGCGTGGTCCTTCATCTGCCCTGGGGTCTTCTCTCGTGGTCGGGCTCAACAGAGGCATCATTAGAAGGACCTAAGCAGGATTACGACTAAAACCACAGTGACAATTGTGAGGTAAAAATGCAAATGCATAAATGTGCACTTGCATGGCTGTGATTGGCCAACGCAGCCCCTCGCTGGATGACATCATGTTGCGTTGTATTATCCTTTATCAGAGGCAGTTTAAGTCATAAAGAGGGGGGTGGGAGATGTGGGACTGTTTAAACATGGGGAAAACTGAGCATCTCTCCCGGAAGTCATTCATGGTGTTACACCTGTTTGCAGTGGTCAGACACAGACCCCACCCCACCCCAATCCGATGTCAGAAACGTGTGGGGGTAGGTTGTTTCCAGGCCTTTTATGGTACAGCTGAGCAGCACGTCGTCACTGAGCTCCTCACACTTCAGCTCTGTGGCAGTTTGACAAAAAGATGAGATACTTGAAGAGAATCGATGGGAAATAGAGTAAATAAAGTCACCACATGTGGCTCCATCTCCCCTCAGTGATGAGACTTCTCTCTGCTGTAATGAAATCAGTGCTGCTAAGTACTTGGACACACGAGGGACACACTGAGAGGTCAGCGGGTGAGAGCGGGGCTAATATTGATATGCTGTCATGTGTAAGCAGTTTCTGTCCTCTTCCCTGGATGACATTGAGAATCAGATGGGAGGTTCATGTCCTGCTGCAGAGCTCCACTGCACATTGATCTACTGTAAGGCAGCGACTGCTCCGCTCAATAATCAATATATAGTGTGGGTGTGTGTGTGTGTGTGTGTGCACGTGACTCTGAGGGAGAGAGGAAGAGAAACAACTGAATCTGAGTCTGATTCATGGCTAATACGATGTTTTATATGTGAGTTATAGGAAGTATAAGTGTTGACATTTATCTTGACATTTAAATGTCTTTTTTTTTATAGCTGAGAAAGTCGTATTTTTCTGTGTTTTTAATTTGAAATTTCATCATTTCCAGTGATGGAATGTAACAAAGTGCTTTTATTCAAGTACAGTGTTGAGGTATTTGTACTTTACTTGAGTACTTCCCATAGACTGTAAATAAAGATGGACGTCGCAACATCACCCACAGGTTTCTAAAGAGCGATCTTGAAGCTCAGAGTGGGCTGCTTCGCTGTTGCCATCTTGGCAGTGCCTGACTCCGCCCCTAACTCCCAGCTAATCCAAAAATGGGTAAAGAGGTGGGGCCTGTGTGAAGCCGAGCCTTTGATACATTTTGGTTGTGGCAAGCATACGCTCACCCTCCTGTCACTCAAAGAGGCCACGCCCTCAATTCTCCATCACTTTAGTCCTTAATAAAATATAAACAGGTGAGTTGTTTAAATTCAGCAGTTGTCATGAAGGAGGAAATGATCTCTAGAGACCAGAACAGTTTCTGTACCAGGCTGTAAACATGTTTCTTTCTGCTGTAAAGTTGGACATTTGAACATGGGAGTCTATGGGGACTGACTCACTGCTGGAGCTAGTGGTCATTAGAGGAACTGCAGCTTTATTATTATTATTATTATTATTATTGCATATATAAGCTAGCTTAACTGTTGTATATACTGCATCATATTTAAACTGATCATATTTGTTGTGTGCAAAATCTTAGCTGTCAGATAAACATAGTATAAAGTAGCAGAATATGGAAATACTCAAGTAAAGCACAAATACCTCAGAGTTATACTTAAGTTCAATACTTTGGTAAATGTACTTTATTGCTTTTCCATCTCTGGAAATATCTAATTTCAGATTATATACTAAACATATGCAATATTTTTTAGTGTAGTATTGATACTTTAACTTCAGTTATTGATCTGAATTTTACTTCTGATCATTTGATTACTAATGAAACTGAATTCAAATTCCTTCATAGTTAAGTTTTTCACATTGGACCAATTTGTAATTTTTCACATGGTCCTGGCTGGAACTGCAGTGATTTAATTCATAATGACAGTGTGTGTGTGTGTGTGTGTGTGTGTGTGTGTGTGTGTGTGTAATTGTGTAATCCATTGAGTGTGGTGTGGTGACTCACGGGTTGTGAGTGTCATTTCATACAGACCCCCACCTTTCTCTCTCACTGTGAACGCTTCAAGGCACACACACACACACACACACACACACACACACACACACACACACACACACACTCAGACATCACTCTGTCAGGTTGCCAAACTCTCTGCAATGACAGCTTCTCCTGACATTTACATGCGTTGTGGACAGGACGTTTTTCAGGGATGAGGAAGATGAAGGGCGCTGAGCTGTTGGTGTGTGAGGCGTTTAGACGTTCTTACTCAGCAGCTGCTGCCTGATGTTTAATACTCGGACACAGTCACCTAAAACCTCCACTGTTCAGACTCTGACAGCTCAGGTAGCTGCAGTTTACCACATTGTTTAATTAACACTAAATTGTTCTGACATGATTTAGAAAGATTTAACATGGGCGCTGCTTTCTCTCCGTACTCACTCCTAATTGTCAGCGAACACCTTGCAGGGTCAGCCAGGGAGGCGTCGTCTGTCTCAGCAGCCCTGTTGGACCTGAGGCGAGAAGTCGAGGTCATGGTTTCCTCTTAACAATGTTCTTGTCAGGAGATAATGAGTGCGCTTCTCTGCAGAGGAAATGTCTTCAGGCACCCACACTGCAGACCAGACTGCAATAACACATTGCAGCTCGCAGTTTGCCTTCCACAGTCAGGCCCAATTAGCGCCCTATTTTCAAGCACAAAGCAGCTGCACAAGTACGCGACGCCTGTGCACTTGGACATGACCAGCAGATGTTTGGGAATTTAACGGCCAGAGGCACGGGCACAGCAGAAGGTGTCACAGAGCTGAAATAAATCACGACAATAATCACATCAGCTCCTCTCAGACCTTTCAGGAGGAGAGGCTCTTCAGCTGGATGGGAAATGAGATCTCTGATGCAGGTAGTTTTATGTGGGCAGCAGGACTCAGTCACTGATTTTATTCTGTATTCCAGTTTTTTTCACATGATTTGACTCTTGTTTGTACATTTCACATTTTTATTTCATTCATGTTTAAGAAGAAGCAGCGTAAAGTGCCAGCAGCTTTGTCACAATCATGACGCCAACCTGCTGATGTTGAGCAGGTACTGAACAGGTGCAACTAACAGCTGTTTTCATTATCGATTCATCTGCTGATTTTTTTCTTGATTAATCAGTTAATCATTTGGTTTATAACATGTCAGAAAAGTCAACAGTGACATCTTCAAACGTCTATTTGTCCAATCAATAGTTGAATAACCAAAAATATTCAGTTTACTATCAGATATGACAAAGAAAAGAATAAAAAAAAACTCATATTGAAGTTGCTGGATCCAGCAGATATTTAGCATTTTTGCTTAAAAAATTATATTGACCATTTCCCTTATGAGATCAATAAAATTTCTTAATAACGAACATCTGCTAATTAGCATGAAACACAAATCTGAAGCTGATGCAAATGTCATTAGTTTTGCAGGTTTTTAGCCATAAACCAAAGTAGCCTGCTGGACAAATAACATTGTGACCTGATGATGAGAGAGAAAGTTAAAGAAAGTTAAATCATTACACTTCATCCTGTGGGAGACAGAAACGTCTTCACCAAATTACATCACAATCCATCTAATAGTTATGGAAACGTTACACAAACACCCCACAAATGTGAGTCCCACAAAAGGCGAAGTCAGCAGATCAACAAACCATCAATATTCGTACAGAAATTTCAGTCAACAGAGCGACTGACATTATCATATAGATCCAGGCTGAAAGCAGCTAAAACTGACTGAATTAAACATCATCTGAGACAAGATAACTGGATTACAAAGAGGTCACCTCCCTCACTATTAGAGAAGAAGGTTAGTCACAGCAGTTTGTGAGCTGCGGTGAAGCTGTGCCTGTATTTCTGCAGGACACAGGTAGATTTAATCCTTACAACCAGCAGCTGTTCAAGTTCCATCTGTAGCCTGAAGGGCTGTGCTTCACGATTATGCATGCAACAAATATAGCTACCTTGATCTAATCTTGCATAACTTAAGCTCTGTAAAAATAGGTACAAAGGCCTCCTTACAGTGTTTGTGAATACATCAAAAACATGGCTGGAGCCTGGTGCACACAGCAGAATTATAAATAGGGGAATGTTGTCCTCATGTGGTTCAGACTCAAAACTCAGCTCTCCATAAACCACACCTGTAAGAAGTGTGATGACTCCTGTTCGTGACCGTCCCTCCACATGTTTTGCGATGAAAATCATGGGAAGCGACAAAATCACCCAAACACACACATTAGAAAAGAAAACAACAACAACTCAGATCACAAGATGACTGTGTTTGGAAATTTGGGCTCAGATTTGAAACCTTCCAACCAACAGTATGTGCAGAACTGGTGCTTTTTTCTTCTGCCAGGAATATTTCTGAGACAATCATCTTGTGACCGACTGAACTAGGGGGCTAAAATGATTAATCTCAGTGATGTCTGGTCTGATGCAGTCAGTGCTCCAGGCTCAGCTCTGATTGTTGTGAAGTCTTTATGTTGACATGTTGCACAGTCAGGCATAACTTTTTAAAATGTGAAATAAAAAGGTAATTTTAATGCTGGAGATTATTATAAAACAAAATAACTTAAAATTATATTTAAAGATAAAACAGAAAAAAGAATTTCTTAACACCAAATTCTAAACATGAACTGTAAAAATGTATTTTCCTTGGGCTTTGATAATCAGTATTTAGAATAAAAACTGAAATTGTGCTTTACTTGATTAATGCAGGAAAACCAGATTCAAGAGTTCACCCCATGTTTATTTTATATTTATTTTGTAAATCAGTTATATTAAATAAATGTTTCTCTCATTATCCAGTAAATATAATAAGAAAATTGTGTTTAGATATAGCTTATTCAACTCTCTGATGTTATTCTGACTTTACTTAACTTTATTTAACTTTAATTGGATAAACTTAAAGCCTGAACCTAAATTAAATCAAATCTACTTACTCAAAGTTTTCTTAACCTTCTCTTTTTTTACAGTGTGTGTGGGGCCAAATCTGGCCCCCAGGCTGTAGTTTGTCATTTGCTTACTGATGATCACTTGGTCACAGCTCAGACATGCGTTATTA
This sequence comes from Trachinotus anak, assembly GCF_046630095.1. Classification (NCBI taxonomy): domain Eukaryota; kingdom Metazoa; phylum Chordata; class Actinopteri; order Carangiformes; family Carangidae; genus Trachinotus; species Trachinotus anak. The sequence goes on along the minus strand of NW_027273879.1, from coordinate 1,595,914 downwards.
ACGTAAGAACCTAGTTGTGCGTTATTGTGTGCGACAGCGTCTTCGGTCGCTCGGTGCTGCTTGAAGTCCAGAATGTTTTCCAGCTGTGTTCCTGTCCTTAGATTTCAGCGTCTACTTCTGCTTAGTTACACACTTTTTGGAGGTTGTGGCCTTTTGGCTGAGCTGCAGTTTCACTTTGCATGATGCTTACACTCTTTGTGTCTATTTGTGTGTGTGTGTGTGTGTGTGTGTGTGTGTGTTTTGGCTTCAGGTCCGGCTGGACGATGAACAGGTCTGGCGGCCCCCTGGGGGAGGAGCTCACAGATGAGGAGAAGGAGATCATCAACAGCGTCCTGGCTCGCGCGGCCATGATGGAGGCCATGGAGCAGCAGAGGATCGAGTGAGAGAGGCTGTGGTCACGCACACACATTCCCTCTGAGCCGACTGATTTCTGCTGTAAATCCTGTGTTGTGCTTGTGGTTACAGCTATTTGCATGTGTTCTCAGGCGTCTCTCCAGTCGCCTGGATAATATCAAGAAGACGGCGTGTGGTGATGGACAGGCGCACTGTCTGCTCTGTGGGGCGGCGTTTGGACCACAGGGGGTCACAGCTGTCCTCTGTGTGCAGTGCAAAAAGGTAGGTGGACATATGTCTTATGTCTTCCAGACAGACTCTGTAGTAGTGGAGAACATGTTCCCAGATGTTGTTGGGACCAAAGATTGTCTATAAACACGGATGTAAACTCTGAGTCTGAAAAGTGAAGCCAGTGCTGAAGAGTCTTAAAGCTGCGTCTCTCTACTGACCATCAGGGGGCGACTCCACTGGCTGTCAACAGAGTCTGATTGTATTGAAGTCTATGTGAAACTGTCTCTACCTCTCACTGATTTATTCCCTCAGTAAACATTTTCCTGATGAGTTTATGTCTCAGTCTCTAGTTTCAAGTCTTCTTCAACACAACATGATGTTCATTTTTTAAATTATGGTCCATTTAGAGGAAAATAGACCATAAAGCAGGGGCTGCATTAGGGCGGGGCTACTGTATGATTGACAGACTGAACCACACACCTGCCTGACCATCAGGATAGAGGACGGAGCAGGTCAGATCCGCCCCTCACTCCTCCTCAGCTCCACCTTCTCCTCCAAATCTGGTTTCTTCTGGTTTCAAAAAACCAAGATGGCGATGGACAAATCACAAACTCAAAGCTTCTGAACGACAGTTCACAAACCAGTGGGTGACGTCACGGTGGTTTGCCACTTTGTTGGGACTGAGCTTCTGTTGACTGTATTTTCTATAGTATTGTGTGGCTCCTAAGAGGTTTCCTATGGCCATAAGCAGCCAGTGGCCCATATGCTAACTCGTTGTGACGCACGCTGTCTTTCCTGGTCTTCTGTTCCTTGCTGCTCTCACTAACTAAGTTGTGGTTAATGCCATCTGAACTGTAGAAATATATGTGCTCTGTGCACCTGCTGTCAAGGACTGAATCTGTGCAGGGTTATTCCTCCATGTGTGTGTCTTATTTCCGTGTTTGCCTCTTTGCAGCACATGTGCACCAAATGCGGGATCTGCAGCAGCAGCGGGTCGTGTCCTGCGTGGCTGTGCAGAATCTGCAGCGAACATCAAGAGGTGAGGGGAAGGAAATGTGAGGAGCAGAGTGAATTTGATAAAATCATGACGCCAAATTATCCCATTATGTCCAGAAGCAAAGCTTTTCTCATGATATGAACCATTTTCTAGCTTTTAGACTCGGCTTTTAGCACAGAATTGCATTTCACCGTCCACTGACCTGGAAAATTACCCTCCATTGATATGCCCTCAATATTCAAAATGAGTAATGGGTGTTTATCTTGGCACGTAGTTGGTTTTTAAAAAATACACATAGCATTTTGATCAATATAAAACATGAGTAAAAAGGTCTGCTCTCACTGATGCAGTTACACTTTGCTCTTGTGATGATGGTTCTGTGTTTGTTGAGGTCTCTGCCTCGGGGAGCCCACACTCTTTAAATAAATGCTCTGTCCTGTCAGTCACGCACAGAATAACCACTGTGCTGCTGCAAATACACAGTGGTCATGTGTCTGTTCCACAGCATCAAGGAACGAAGAAATAAACAGTCGTTTGCCAGTGAAATCACACGATGAATCAGTCACAGATTCATCAATATATCGTTTGATTTAACACACGAACAATCGCACAGAAACATGACATCATCTTCATCACTCCATTATAAGGTGGCCAATCAACACACTCATAAGTAAATATGGACGAAGAGAGAAGCTCATTCCACTTCTTCATGAGGTGATTTTAAAATGTTTGTCAAAGCTGCAATAACTGACTGAAACAATAAGCAGCTTTAATGATTTAATGATTTTAATTGATTAACAGGTGTCACACTCAGCTGTGGTGACTGTTGCTTTTTCAATCTTAGTTTCAACCAGATTCAGATTCAGATTCAGATTTGTTTGCAGCTTATACAATCACATATACACACAACCTACGATTCATAAATACTGTTCACAAACACTCCTGCATGTCGAGGGCACAGTTCAACAACCAGGTCAGTAAATAAATAGCAATAAATAGTAAAACACATAAAAAAATAAAATAAAAAAATACATAAAATACATAAATAAATAGACCAAGAAATGTGTCTCAAAATGAACAATAAAAGAAGTTATTTTAAATTATCTCTCTCTCTCTATATATATATATATATAGTATATATATATATACTGCTGATACCAGCAGATAAATCAATGAGCAGTAAAAATTTCATAAAATTTCCTTACTGACATTAAAAGACATTAAAGGATCAAATTTTTCACTTTTGGCTAAAATTCATTTTTTCTTCTTATTTTGTGACTTTGGAGGGAAAATGTAAAACTTAAGCTTCATAGTGTGTAAACTCTAAATCCAGCAGTTTTCTTTCAGAGCATTCAGCATATTGTTCTTTTAATATAAATTCACTGTGTGTTCCTGCAGATACACAAACGTTCAGGAGCTTGGTTCTTCAAGGGAAGAGACCAGCAGGGTCTGCCTGCCCCCCTCCCTCTGTCCAGACCTCGACAGTCCAGCACTGACAGCAGCCCTGCTCCACCGGACCACGATGGACCACAGGAAATTACAACACATCCTCCTGCAGGACATGGTAGCCTGTACAAAGAGACTAGATTTCACACTCTTATACCAAGATGATGATATTTACAGTAGTAAAAAAAAATTCACTATAATCTACTTAAATATTCTCAAACGCTGCATAAGTGTAATTGAAGAAGATTATTATTTTTGGAGCTAAATCTAAGCGCCAGAATTATAAAAAATATATTAAAGTATCGTATTCTTCTACTTCAGTGTATCTTAAATAGGTACATTAATAGTACTACATCTATAGTAAGTTAGTGTATTATTCTGAGGTACACTAAAAAACAAGTACGTTATTTAAAATATGCTTTTTGGATTTTCATATATTATTATGAATCATACTTAAAGGGTTAATGTTAGAATTTAATTTAGTTACACTTTTATAAATATGTCTTCAATACCATATTCAAGTATTAGTATTTAAGTACATGTCAAATAGTAATACTCAGTACTACCTGAGTTGTAATTTTTTTTTTTTTAAGTACAATTAAATGGGCTGATGTAAGAATTTCATGTTATGACATTTTTGAAAAATGTGTCTTTAATACTTTAATACAGTATTAGCATTTGACAGCACTTAGAATAAGTGTAATAGTAGTCAGTACTACTTTAATAGTGATGTCTGATCTTGGTAAATGGCAAATTATGGTGTTCATGTTTCATTACAACACAATCATTGAGACACACTGGCCACAGGACATAACTGTCTGATGTTATTACAAACTGAATTACACAAAATAAAAGTGGCAGTGGACTCACGGTGAGTCCACTGACCTGTGGATCAGAGAGTCACGGTGCCAAGTTACACCCCTGGTGTCACTTTTGGCCTATATTTCAAAATTATGTGCAATCGCTGCTTTTATATGAGAAAAACTACACTAACATTGTTCCAGTTGTTCAGTGATATAGAGAAAATTATCTATGTTGTTTTCTTCTCATCCCACTTTTATTATTACTGTGTTTTTACACCTGCCTCAGGCAATAAACTGTTGCTTGCTTCACATTTGCACATAATGACAAATTCAACTTGACATTACTGAGAAAGACTTTTTGTAATCACTACAAAATTTATATTGGCTGCAGGTTCCATTTTAAAATAATCCTATACTGTATATCTACTGAACTGAGCTGGCACCATTGTTCTTTATAAAAAGCCAAACTGTCTTCTGTCCTTGTGCGTCTGTCTGATATGGAAATCTGGAGGAAATGTATTGTGCTTGCCACATATTTAGAAATATCATTCCTGGCATGGTTTCATTGTTGGGAAAGAAAATAAATTCAGCCACCACTTAAAGAGTGTAAATAAATAGCAACATAGAAGTAAATATATAAGCTGTATATTTTCAGTATTAAATGTCAGGACCTTAGATGAATCAGTGAAGATGCTGATCTTTGGAGACACGTTCAACCTGAAGACGGCAGCATCTTCATCAACACACTGCATCACTCAGTGAGTTAGACCTTGAGTATGAATGTCCTGTGATGGATTGTTGTAAGGAACTGCAGGAGCTTAAGAAAAGAAACGTGCAACCGGGTGGAAAAGAGACTGAAAACTGAGATGTGTTTGGTGACAAGAAAACACCTGATGGGGCTTTAAAAGTCTCCTGTCATCAGAGTGTGGTGATACCAGTGTAAAGTGGTGTTGGTGCGAACAGTAGCTGTAGCGGAGGAGGTGAAACTCTGACTTTGTCTCCTCAGAGCTCGGCACTGAGCCACGGCAGCAGCAGCCCTGTGGATCAGAACGATGGGAGCAGACAGCAAGAACAACAGCTGACAGCTATAATGAGAGTCAGTCCCGTCCAGCAGCTGTAATGAAGACAGGGGGACATGTGTTAGCCTCCAAACCACCGCGGGCAAACGCACAGCAGGCTGCCCCCACCTCAGGTAACGTAGCAGCGCTCCTTCTAAGAATAAGATCAGCGCCACAGGGCGGCTTTCAAAACATTTATCATCAACATCATCGTGTAAAGAAGATGTTTGAGTCTGTGCCAGTCGCTCAGTTTGTGTCTTTTGTCTCTGGCTCCAGCTGCAGTCGCTGGGAGCAAACATTCAGAGAGGGAGGAGGCAGTAGCCCCTCCAGCTGTGGAGGAGAAAAGACAACCTGTTGTCTCTGGCTCCATTTCATCCCATGTTCCTGCAACCAGAACTACTCCACCTGTTAACCCCCCGGCCAACAGGCCCACCCCCCCGAGACCAGCACCAGATCGAACAGAGGATGAGGACAATGACTACGACTCAGACGATGCCAGTAAGACTGATTATTCTTCTTAAGACAACCCTCTGATTTATAGAAAGTTAAAGTGTCCCAGATGTTTGCTTACTTTCTATTTTTGTCACTTTAAATAAAATGAATTCCTCCTTGTGCGCCTCCAGCTGCTGAAGACGTTTCCAGTGCAGCGATGACGAATGACAAATCAATGTTTATCTGTTTTACATGGAAACTGGTTCCTCAAACAGGAGCCAGGGAGAAATCTGACGTGTTCCAGTGTTTTTGTTCTGGCAGCTACTCTGGGATGTCTGGAGTTCAGTCTCTTTTACGAACAGGAGAACCACGCCCTGCACTGTTGCATCATTAAAGCGAAGGTAAACACACAGAGACACACACACACACAACGAGAAGAGACGATAATTAGACAAGATGAGACAAGACGAGATGGGAAGAGACAAGATGAGACAAGTGAAGCCAAAATAAGACAAGATGAGACATAACAAGAAAAGTCATGACAAGACAGGACAAAACAAGACAAGAGACATCAAGACAGACAAGAAAAGATGGGACAAAACAACAATAATGGCACAGGACAAAATGAGATGTGAAAAGACAAGACAAGAAGGGACCAGGCCATACAGGACAAGTCAAAACGGGACAAAAAAGACTGGACAAGACAAGACAAGATTAAAGATTGGACAAGACGAGATGGAAGATGAGACATGATGAGATGAGCCCAAGCAAGATGAGACAAGTGAAGCCAAAATAAGACAAGATAAGACAAGATGGGACCGGGCAATATAGGACAAGATGGGACGAAAAAGACTGGACACAAGAAGTTGAGATTAAAGATGGGACGAGAGGAGACAAGGCCTGACCAATAACCAAATTAGATTTGTAGAAACATTTGTGATCAATGACTTTAACAACAAATCCATTTCTGAACCACATAAACAAATGTGTGTCTCAGTCTTCCACTGTTTGTCTCCTGTGTCTCAGGGTTTGAAGCCAATGGACTCAAACGGACTTGCTGACCCGTATGTGAAGCTGCACCTGTTACCTGGAGCCAGTAAGGTACAGTCACCTCATTCTAACTGCTCAGCTCTGAGTTAGTGGTAAAACTCCACCACAAGCTTCTCACACTTTTCATGATTCATCACCTCCTCTAAAGAGGAAACAGCTGCTGGAAAAGAGGTTAATGAGAGCGGCGAGGCCAAAACAATAAAGCTGCAGGCCCTAAAACCAAAACAATGATTTAAAATAGACCGAAAATCTCTGTAGAGACTGAAAACGTTGAGTATTGTAGCTTTAAATAAACCCAGCTGCACGTAGCCATCAGCTAATGCACTGTAAAGGGACGTGGAGTTCAGTGGTTTTATAACTCACAGCTTGTGAGGAAGGTGTTGGGGTGTGTTTATTTAATTTGGGATGCTCTCATATTATATAATGATGCAGTAACCCATCAGCTAATGCTCATGGCATCAAATATATGAGCTCCCGCTGATGGTACATGATTTATGACATGAAGAACTGTCTTTATTGTTCTGATCTCTTGAGTGATCATCTCACTCACAGTGAAACGGGAGAATTTGTTTGCTTGAAGCAAAGCAGTTTGATGTTTTGATGAGCACCGGTTCCACTGTTATTTCAAATCAGATCTATCATGTTTCTCTTCTTCTTTGTCTTGTGTTACTGTTACTGTTCTCTTCCAGTCTAACAAGCTCCGCACCAAGACCCTTAAAAACACTCTGAATCCTGTGTGGAATGAGACGCTCGTCTACCACGGTATCACCGATGACGAAATGTCGCGCAAAACTCTCCGGTAAGAACAACCTTAACCTTTACCTCCTTCATCATGGCAGTTACATAACAACGGCAGTTTTGTAGAGTGCCCTGTCTGTCGTCAGGCTTTCAGTGAGTGACGAGGACAAGTTTGGACACAATGAATTCATTGGAGAAACACGAGTCGCTCTGAAGAAACTGACCTTTAACCAGAAGAAGAACTTCAGTGTCTGTTTGGAGAGAGTGATCCCGGTAAGCCTGAGGACAGTTCACCCAAATCTCTCCAAACTACATTCTGCTTTTTCCATTTGCCTCCATTATATTTTATACTGGGAAGGAGCCCTGAAGAGATAAAACCAAAACCTGAGCTCTAAGTTCATTCTTGACCTTTGAAACAGCTGCTGACAAAACAGTCTCATCTCTAGCGCTTATTAAAAAAATGGAAATGTCAACATGTATAATTTTATGACAGCGCCATCTGGTGATGAAGATGATCATGAGAAATGATCGAAAGCTCCAGAGCAGCTGCTAAATGGACACTGAGGTGAGATCATTTTGTCAGCTGCCGTTTCCAAAGACGAGAAGGAACTTTGAACCTCAACGTTTAAGCCAACAACGGCAGGAAGTCCTCAAAGCACTCATGTTGAACATCTAAAGCTCTGCTGATGAAGGCCATGAGATACGACTGAAAGGTCCAGAACTGCCACTTAATGGACTATGAGTGATTGTTTTGCTTTGTTAGACACCTTACACTATCTAAATGGCTGAGATGAATGAGGACAAATGTTATTTTATAATATGGGTGAACTGATCCACGACACCACTACCTTTAAAGGAAAAGTTCATCATTTTGGAAATAAGATCATTTGCTTTCTCACAGAGAGTTTGATGAGAAGATCGATACCTAGCACACTGTTGCAAACTAAATAAGAACCTAAATCCAGGGGACAGTTCAGTTAGCTTAGCATAAAGACTGGAAACAGGCACGGCAAAGAAATGGTTCAGTAGATAGACGAACAACCTTAAACCACCCCCCCCACTGCAAAACCATAATTTGTCATTACACTTATTTTTTTGTCGGGATAAAACAACACATTGTGTTAGTTATAGAGCTTTACAGATGTTCAGTTAAAGCCAAGCTGGCAGTTTCCCCTTGTTTCCAGTCTTGCTAAGCAAATAACCTATTTCCCGAAATGCTGAACTATTCCTTTAATGCTGTTTATGTTCTACAGTGTATTATATTTTACATTGTCTCATTGTCTTAACTGTGTTGATTTCTTTCATATTAGTTTTCCCAGTTTTGTTTATGTGTGTACAGAAGCTAACAATGTGCTGCTGCTGCTGCTGATGATGATGATGGTCACGACTGGTTTACTTTATGTGCAGGTGAAGAAGGCTGTAGGAGGCTCAGCCCGCGGCATGGCTCTCTATGAGGACGATGTAAGACCCTCACGTAGATCTCATACTTCTGTGTGTCATGACTTTTTTCTGAGTGAAAGTGTAAGAGGAGAACTGCAGATCATATCTTGTTATGTAAGTTTAAGGACGGTGTCCGGTGACACTGAATGTTTCCTAATCACAAGTACTGTGTGTGTCCAGAGCCTGATATATCTCAGTCCTCTGGGCCACAGATTTATGGATGCACTGATACTGATCCGGTATCTGCTGGATGTGATCGATCCACATCAAAGTTCTTTATCAATGATAACAGAAAATTCAATGTTTCCAGTATCAGTTACATCCATTCAGTCAGCCATGATGGGAACTCATTTTTTACAGCCACTCATGTTACCTTACTTTAACATGATCCCAGTGAGTCCACACTGGGAGATATACTGATTTTAAATCTGATGTAGGAGTTTATTATGACTCAGTCCTACATTCAGTTACTGCCCCTCTAGAGCCACCAAATGTGGATTAATCCACCACAGGAAATAGTCCCCAACAAATGCATTATTTCCTCCGGTTTGAGTAACATTTTCTAACAACTACAGTGTCCAGCTGTTTTGGGAAATTACTTTTTAAAAGCCTTAAAAAAAAAAAGAAACTATTCATTTGTGACCTGTTTTTAAAGATTTACATTTTCAGTTGGATCCAGTGGATGTGGAGCTGAGAGCCACAGACAGGGTGGAGAAATTTGATCTCTTCCTTTGATTAGTTGACAATAACAAAAATATGGAGGATTACATGCCTTATCTTGCCTGAAAAGGAATAACTTGGAACACACATAAAAGTGTTCACATTTACAAAATGTTGATTTCAATTGAGATAATCCTGTTGCATAAAACATACATGTAGATACTTTAGCACTTACACATGTGCATTATCCTCCATTAATCACAGTATAATCCCTTCAGATATGTATGCATGACGAAGGAGCATGAGGATCAGTGAAATTATATACTTTATGTGTGTGTGTGTGCGCGCGCAGGTGAATGAAAGTGAGGATTCAGAGGAAAGAGGTCGTATCCTGGTGTCCCTGACGTACAACAGCCAGCAGAGTCGTCTCATAGTGGGCGTGGTCCGCTGCGCCCACCTGGCTGCCATGGACTCCAACGGATACTCGGACCCGTTCGTCAAAGTGTACGTTCTCCGCCTCACTGTACAGATCAGCTCTTATGGAGACATGAAACACACTTAATTAATCTCCTGATGAGAGTTAGATGAGAAGATCCGTACCACTCTCATGTCTACAGCTAGGAGACGGTTAGCTTAGCTTAGCTTAGCTTAGCATTAAAGCTGAAAACAGATCATAATATTGCCAAAACCAGTGAACTATTTCTTTTCTGAGGTAGAATTACTTGATGTCTTTCTTGGTCTTTTGTGCTGTAGATGTCTGAAGCCAGATATGGGAAAGAAAGCTAAAAACAAGACACAGATCAAAAAGAAGACCCTCAATCCAGAGTTTAATGAGGTCAGTTCTTCCCAAACTGTTTTTATTTGCACACATACTGGACTTTGTCATCTCCCGCTCTCCCCGATTACAGCAATAAATTTTGTAATAAACTCATCACTGTGTTCCAGGAGTTCAGCTACGACATAAAACACGCTGAACTCGCCAAGAAGACGCTGGACATCTCAGTCTGGGACTACGACATGGGAAAGTCCAATGATTTCATTGGTAAGTCTGGTTATTGACTTGTAATCACGTTTCCCCATTAATTGAGATGGAAATGTCTGTTGTTTAACCAATGTCATATATTTAATTTAGTGCATATGCAGGTTTATTAAAACAACATACATATAAAAATTCTATGTTTTTATATGTTTTTTATTAATTTCTACTACTGCTACTGTAAAATATCAACATATATCGACAGGCTTTAGCATGGTTATATATTTATGTAACATATATCTACAATGTTTGCATGCATACATAAAAATACATTTATTTGTACGGGCTAAACAGATATAGTAATATATGAAATTGCAAAAATTTCTAATATCTTTCATTTACTATAATTTTTTACATATATGTTTTTATTTTATATGTACATGTATTTCAGTATATGTACATATATTACATTTCAGTATGGGTTGTTTTGTCTTGTTTTGTGGTTGGATTGAAATTCTGTGCAAACATTCATGTACTCCTCAGTAATAACTTTGGCTTCTGACCAAGTACCTGCAAATCTAATGATGTGTCCATCATAGTCATGGGACAATATTAGCATGCTAACATGCTAAATGTAAATAATTAACATGGTAAACATCATATCTGCAAAACATCACCAAGTTAGCATGGTGGTGCAGTATTTAGCCTCCTGCTAACATGTCAAGTTTTAGTCTTGTTGAAATATTAACGCTCTCTCCTCTCTCTGCCTTCAGGAGGATGTCGATTAGGCATCCAGGCTAAAGGAGAGTGTCTGAAGCACTGGTACGAGTGCCTCAAGAACAAAGACAAGAAGATCGAGTGCTGGCATGTTCTGCTAAATGACAGCTCTGTTCACTTTGAGGATTAAAACGTCACCTCCTCTCCTGTGGATTTTCTTTCTCCCTCTTCCTCCTTGTAGAATATTGTCTTCCTGTGAGCACAGGTAGACCGATATTATCCTTGTGCTTTTATGTCCCAGAGTAAAATGTGCAAGCTACATTTCCTGCAGTTTTCAGGTGACCAACATGGATGTTGACCCTGGGGGCCTTCGCAACAAGGAGTGACCACTGAGCAGAACCAGGGCGCTGCCATGTTGCCATTTTCACTGGTATCGTATCATAAACTGTATCATATGAGAAATAAACCTTACCTGATGGGCGGTAATGATTGAATAGAGTGATTATCATATTTATGGAGAAGATAAAACCCTTGTTATCATTGTCTTTATGACAGTATGTTGTGATGACGTGTGGAGGGAATTCCCAGTTTTCTGTCTGACCTCTTATCCCCATGTTGATCCCTGTCATACGAGGTCATGTACTGTGTTATCAGCTGATCTATGTGACCACGTTGCTCCAGTGCTTGCATCACCACAACATGCATTTCACTTGTCATTGTGCATACATTACTGTGCATATGTTTATAAGGACACTTATAGATATTTGGTTGCTGGAACTGATGTGAACAGACTCTTTGTGATTTGCATTTATGTTTCAATACAGATGAAATGTTGGTCTGTCACAGCAGTGTGTCACCTCTTCCTGTGCATGTGTGAGCTTTCTGACTTTCTGATGGAGAAGTCAAAAAAAGCCCAAAACGCTTCTGCATGACGTCTTATTATGATCACTCATGAAATCTTCCTCTGATGGATATAACTGATCTGCACTCATGTTTTCAGCTACATTTTCAGCATTTTCCTCTCTGTACTCACCTTGATGCATGTCTGATCTCATAGTGTAGCAAACACATGGCTAATAAATAAAGACATCATGGCACTTCCTTTGCTCTTCCGCTTGTTTGATATCCGTTGTGACATGGCAGAAAACTTTGCCTGAATCAGGTGAGGTTTGGACCAATCAGCTCAGACAGACACGCAGCTGAGAAATTTGTGAACTTTGACCTCTTCTGATAAAGCCTCTCTCCAAGTAGGTAAAAGTTTATGTACTTGTTACTCTCTTAAAAGTCTGGCCTTGAATTAAAGATAATCTGCCTTTCCCATCTCATCTGAAGATACAACACTCGACAAAAATGACCGATCAATACAGCTGATCAGACGTAACCCCGACACAGAGCAGAGAGCAAAATAGGCAACTTGTAAATGTGTTGAATTCCTGAACTAATTCAGGAATTTGGCTGTAAAACTGCACCTAAATCAGTCACAAAATGTGAGAAATAAAACCAAAATGAATACTTTAAGAACCTCACGTTCAGCTTGAATGTATAAAATATAAATTGACCATGAGTTTGACCATCGTGTTTCTCTTGGTCAAAATGATGTTTAGTTGTTTTGTTTGTTTGTTTTCTTGTTAAATTCTGGCGACGTTCATCTCTTCAGAAGGAAACATCGCTCTTTGGTCGACCTGCTCTCAGCTCATGTCCACACAAAGGCTCTAATTTGTGATTTGAGCCCAGTAGACCAAACTAAAGGTTTTGAACCACTGGTCCAAAGTCTATAATCCTCTTGGCTTCGGTTCAGTGACCTTCATGCCCTCCCCCCCAACACCTCCCCCCTTCAAACTCATGTTACCTCAAGCTCCTGTTACCCTCTCCTGTCAATGGAGGACATGTTTTACATCAAGTAATTATTAATAAATTACAGCTGATGTTTTTCCTTTGGAGGGGAGGGGGGGGGGGGTCGCATCTCTCTGAATAAACACGACTGTCACACTCATTTATAAAGGAATTTTCTGAAATAAAAACTGAAGCATTCAGTATAATTTCTAGTCTTGTTCATTGAGATGAATGTTCACTGTATCAGTGAACATTCATCTCAAACCTTTCTTATGATTTTTCATAAATGTACTGTAAATAAGGGACTATATAAAAATTATTGGAGTAGTGACAGGGGCCTAATTTTTTAAAATATTAAAAATATTATTAATATTTTCTTTGAGCCTCCTCTTGACTGCATCACTCTCCCCACAACGTGAAATTTTTTTTGTATATTCATTTGTTATAGATTACAATCAATTTGTTTAGTCATATACCCCAATTTAAACCTTAATGTCTTAATGGAACTTCTCATATGTCTATATATGAATATAGAATGTGGATATATTAATGAAACTCTGATACGAGACAGGTGTCCTCTGCAGGTGGCAAAGTGCAGCTTTATGAACCATGGTGCACGTGATGTTTTTAATGTAATCATATTGAAAAGGAGAGCTGATATAAAACAGTTTTGTATATGGAGTTGAAATTATGTCTAATAAACACCTGACAAACAGATAATAAAGATAAATAAAATCGTCCGCCTCATTTAAATGATAGTGGCACACCTTGAACACGGTTTTATTTCGCCTGTAGCCTGTTTGACCAGAGGAGTCTGTGTCTGACAAACACAAACAGACTAATGGCCGTCGGACAGAAATGATGCTGACGACAACAACAACAACAACAGCTGAACACTATGACTGCAGCTGCAGACACTGTGGAGCATCAGTCAAATCAAAGCAGGAGTCAGTCGATGGCCTTGGCTGGATAAACACCACACATCTGTGCAATAAACAAACAGTTTCAACATTTGAATAATGATGGATTTCTTGCACAATTCAATCCAAAACTGAAAGGAAAACATAATAAACAGCAGCATTAATATTGATTAATAATAATAAGCTGCTGTAACTGGGTTATGTAAGGTGCACTTCACAGACTGGATCTACACCTTTTCTGTGACCATGGTAAAGTGCTGCCAAGGGGCGGTGCTGTTGCATGGATTTCACTTTGTATAAATGTTTGTTCCTATTAACCACAATGAGACTTTAAAACAGGTGTAAGAACAGGTGTGTCTTAGTCTTTAAACGAGGTGAGGGAAATGCCAGGTACCTGGTATTACAGGTACACCTGGAATTATGTGTCCTAACAAAAAAAGGAACTGTTTGTTATAATAACCTGCTGCACAATCGACCTGTGGGCTCGTTTTCACACTTGCCAAAAAGTCGCCCAGCCTTAAACATGGTCCACCTCAGCAAACTGTCGTTCTTACGCATTGTTTTGTCCACAGGAGATATAATGTGTTAATCAATTGGCTTTAGATTTCCTGATTCAGTTTCAAGTGTTTGTGCTAAGCTAAGTTAGCCACTGCAGACTACAGCCTCTACTTACTCTGACAGTTTAACAGTTGTGCAACGTCTCTTAACTGCTGGGTCCAAGAAAGTGAGAAAAACTAATGAAAACAAAAGTAAATGCAAGAAAGGAAGTTGGCTGTTTGTCTCCTGTGTGATTAATCAATCAATATAGATTGATTAGGCCACTTTATATTGGGGGCGTGCCACTCACTTATCAATATTAGTCACATTTTCAGATTGATATCCCGTTTGTGTGCGTGTGTGTGTGTTGATCAATGAGCCTGTGTCATGGTCACTGTCAGAGAGAGAGAGAGAGAGAGAGAGAGAGAGAGAGACACTGATGTCTGACTCTTTCTGACAGGTCACATGACTCTGGTTTGGATGTTGGTTTATTTTAGGTCCCCCCCTCACACACACACACACACACACGCCTCCTCCCCCTCTCATTTAAAACCCGACCTGCAGTCTGTCACTGGCAGAAGCTCCTCAGTGAGTGAGGCAGTAACCTGTTGTGGATGCTTCATCCAGCCGCTGTCCCCTGGACGCACCACCATGACGCACGCCGCTCCTCTTCTTACTGTCATATTGACATCATCACTCCTGGGGCTGGGGGCTGCAGAAGCCTCCGTCCTCTGCTTCTGGACTAAAGTTTTGCCGAACGGAGAAGTGCACTACAGCTTTCTCCGGCAGGACTCTCCATCCGTGCGGCTCTACCACAGCGCCTGGTCCGGGGAGCGGCGCGCTCTGCTCGGCTGCTCCTGGAGCGACGACGCGGCGGTGATCCAGAACTACCTCTCCCTGTGCCTGGAGGGCAAGGAGCAGGACTTCTCCAATCAGCCGGATGCAGATTTAGATCTGGGCTCCGTGTTTGGCGCCGAGGAGCGGTGCGTCCCTGTGGCTTCTCCGGGGGTGGCCGAGCTCCGGTGGCGCACAGGGAAAAGGCTGGTGAGGAGGAGCGCTGGAGGTCGCCCCGCCGCTCAGAATAGTCAAGGTCAAGATGAAAGGTCAAAGGTCAAGAGCCATCTGCGTGTAAAGCGCGGGTTCATTGTACCTGGGACTCTCTGGTGCGGCTCTGGCAACAAGGCGCCATCATATGCAGATTTGGGTATGTTGCTTTCATACCTCACTCTAAGTGATTCAATCTATGAACTTTAATCATTAATCAGTTATTAAGCAAAGACTGTGTTTATTTATTCCTACTTTTTCTTGAGTGTTTGCATTTTCTTGTGAAATACTGCATCCTCTCACCCTTTCACTTTCACCCTGCTCACATCTCATGACCTCATAAACACCCTCTCCTGTCATCGGCTCACAAGTAGATGTTTCATTAAAAGGAAAAGTCTGGGAACAAAAAACTTAACAGCCTAATAGTTGGAGGTCATATTATATTCATGTAAAATTACAGGAGGGAATTGCAACTGCAGAATTTTTCTTAGAAATTTCAGAGACCTGGTAAATTCAAGCCAACATTGTCTTTTCATGCAGAACGAAATCATGAATTTGTTTCACAGGGCTTTACAGTCCTCAGGGTATACAACACATTACGTTGTTAGACTCTTGAAACTGGCAGAAAAAGAAACTCTGTGGTTTAATACTGCACTTTAATGCAGGTGTGGCAACTTCCAAGACACATCCTGACTTGTGGTTCCTGCAATACTGGATCCTGTATTTACTTTATTGCAACTCAGTAGCTAAGTGTGGGTCACATGATCTCTCTTACAGGTCCCCTATGAAATTTTCTCATGAGCAAACAAGCGTTCTGCTTACATTCACTGTTTCTTGTCAAAACACACTGTGTATTCTAGGTTTAACAACCTGAACACGTTTATTTACTCAGGAATTCATCAGATTTTTTATTTAGATTTTAAAACCTGTTGTCTACGCCCATGTTTAGTTGCTAGGAGTTCCCTGCCTTTGTTGTTGCGCCACTGTGTTTCTTGGCTTTTCTCTATTACCTGTAGGCCAGTGGAATAGAGTGAATGCTGTCAACAGTGTACAGGAACAAGCAAAATAGAGACCCACTCACTAAAAACGTTGCTCTAGTGCTACTAGTCGTCAAAAACTCCACAAAATACATTTAAGTCACTTTCTCAGACTTGACAAAGCTCCTGCAGAACCGCAGAGGAAATTCAGCTGAAACTATTTTC
Source organism: Trachinotus anak (assembly GCF_046630095.1). Classification (NCBI taxonomy): domain Eukaryota; kingdom Metazoa; phylum Chordata; class Actinopteri; order Carangiformes; family Carangidae; genus Trachinotus; species Trachinotus anak. Next base: position 1,579,497 of record NW_027273879.1, on the reverse strand, counting down.
GAAGGCTGAGCCACACTCCTGATGTCTAGCAAATGTCCCTTTAACTCACCAATCAAATGTTTATTGCTTCACTTGTTCTGAAAAATGACTCAGTACAAAAACACCTTGAAATTTTTCTGGTAAATGACCAAAGATGCAGAGACTTTTTCATGATCATTTCATCAGACTGGAATTAAATTTTTTCAAACTGGAATGAAAATGCTCTGCGTCTCCCTCCTTGTGTCTTGCAGGGGTTTTTGCAGACACCGACAGCTGCTGCCGGGAACACGACCAGTGCAAACACACCATCCTGTCCTTTCACTCAGAGTTTGGTGTCTTCAACAGCAACATCTTCACCATGTCTCATTGTGACTGTGACAACAAGTAGGCGTTTATAGCTGTATCCTCACCACATGATTTCTTGTGTGTGTTTTATTTGATGTTTTTCTCTTCTAACTATGGACCCAAAATGTCACGTCGTAGGTTTCGTAGCTGTCTGAACGGGGCGAATGACAGCATAGCTGATGTAGTGGGATACACCTTCTTTAACCTGCTGAAGATGCACTGCTTTGAGTTCTCCCACCGTCTCCAGTGTACACAGAGAAACTGGTTTGGAATGTGAGTAAAGATCTGATTTATTTAGTAAGACTGTGACTCTTTTCTCACCTGCTCTACTGTATCTGGCCATGCAGTTAGTTTTGGTTTCATTTATCCAGGTTTTGGCAGGTCTGTCTGACATTTCTGCTTCCACTTTTGAAGTTTTAGCCTGACTGAAATATCTCAACAGCAATTCCATGAATTTCCATTATAGCTTGTCCAGACATTCATGGTCCCCAGAGGATGAATCCTAATGAATTTTATGACCCCCTGATTTTTCATTAATCACAACAATTCTAAACTTGGGGCTCAAACAAGATAATTTAAAGTATACATCCCAAAATGTCAAACTACTCCTTTAAATGACGTCAACCTCTAATGTGATTCACAGGTGTAAAGAGACTAAGATGGCTCTGTATGCTGAGGTCCATCCACCCACACTGTACGAGTCTATCAATCCACCAGAGGTCAGCATGAACAGCACCAGCTCCATCAACACTACCCTACCTGCAGACCCACAGCTCTTCTCCATCACTGCTGCTGCATCCACAGTCCCTACACCTTCGACGAGCTCACCCTCAGCCTCCATCACCCCTGTTACCAATGTCACCTCCACATTCTCAAACACGTCAGAGAGACCTAAAGGATCAGTACCTAAGAACACTTTAGCCACCACAAACCGAACCGTGACTGAGCCCGACGCTGGTACCGCAGGTATTTAATATCACACACATCTCTCCAGCTTTCCACTTTATTCTTCTAAACAACAATTACAGAACTGAACATTTCCACTGATGCTTCCCCTCCACAGAGATGCAACTGTCATGTGATGTCTATAAGGATCTCGATGAGTGTAGGAACAAGATCCTTCCCCAGCGGAGGAGATATGGCCTCCACAACCCAGAGCCCAGGACGCTGTACCACTGCAACTGCACCACCAGGTACAATTACCAGTCAATAAATACCAGTCACACTGAAAATGGAGCTTATTTTTGCATAAAACTCTGTATTTTATAGGCAAAATCTTCCAATCAAGCCAGGGGGATGAGTCAAAGTATGTCTACCTACACATTAATTTATTTAACCCCTGGAGTAAATATTTCCAGTGCTATTAGTAGAGCATATGCAGACTTTGTGATAATGGTGCACTCACCTTTGTTTCTGTGTAAACAAAGTATGACAGGGCAGCATGATGTGGTGTTTCATAACAAAAGTAGGCTAAAAGCAGTGCACACATACGTTCAGCGTCACACTGTTACATACCGGTTCTCTGAACCTGCACAAAAACCTTTTATGTCCTTGGACATGAAATCTGCTGCGTTCGTTGTTTTTTTTGGCACATCTGTCTCTCTGATGTTTGTTTTTTCTCACTGTCCTTCTAGATTATTCCAGACTTTGGTTAAACAGAGACGACTGACCGAAGTACAGGCTCTCCTGCTTGGATACGTGTCTCAATCTTGCTTCCTGCCGCAGGACTGCACGACAGGCAAAACGTCAGTATACAAACACAGGCATACTGTAAATATATCCACACCACCGGGCTATAAGACAAACACTGAAACACTGTGTGATTTATCATCTTTATCTATAATATAGTTTGATAATTACATAGAGCAGAGGTGGAAATGAAGTTACCAATATGAGAATGTAAAAATACTTCAAGTCCTGCAATTAAAATCCAACTTCAGTAAAAGTACAAAAATGTTATTAGCAAAATTTTTACCTAAAATATCAAAGTAGAAGTACCTGCTCTGCAGAAAAATGTGACTGCTAACATATTATTTCTGACATTATTAGATTGTTAATGCTGACAGATCGATGCTTCAGAAAAAAATGTTCTTGAATCTTAGATGTTTTCATAAAATCAACTGGATAATTTAACCTATTTACCTGTTGCAGTCTGTTATGATGCATTTTATTTTATAAGCTCATCCTTTGTTTTTAATGTAAAATCTGCAGAGTAACAAGGAGCCATAGCTGTTGAATGAATGGAGTAAAAACTACATTAGTTCCATCTGAAATGTGTTGGGATATAAAGCAGCATAAAATGTAAATACTCAGGTACAAGCACCTCATACTTGTACTTAAGTCATAATAGCTTCACAGAACCATCATTGCTTCTTCTTTGTTCAACAGCTGTACAGCAGTTCTGGTGAAAGCGGATCTCCCTCAGCTGGACCAGAGGAGCAGTGCAGAGGTGGAGGAGCAGCACCATCTACAGGCAGTTCAACTGAAGCTCAGGAGGCCAAACACCAGGAGCACTAAACGGAGAAACGGAGCCGTGAGGCTTCACAAACTGTGTCTCAAGATGACCCGGCCCAAAAAAATGAACAAGACCAGAAAAGGTGTTCAAACTACTCCACAGCCAGCTGCAGGAGGGAGAGAGCTTGTCTGAAAGTGACTTTCATGGAGACCCAAAGTGTTCAATGTTAAATAGAAACATAACACATCAGGAAATAAATAATTATATTAATAAATACAAACAAAATATAAATATAACCATGAAATAACTTTATTGCAGGTCATTACAGTCCCTTTTATTTCAAAATTTACTTCCCCCAAAGTCTTTTTTTACCTCACAAAGATCTAAGTTTTACTTCATAATATCACTTTTTCTCACAAATTCTTTGTCTGTCAATTAAAACAAACAGGGCTGAGCCATTAATGTAATGGGTTGTTGTTTCGGTCTGAGGGACTGGAGAGATAATGTTGATTTTATTTAATTTATTTATGGATCAACAAAACACACCAATCCGAGGAATAATATGTTAAAGAAAGGACACTTGTTTCCAGTATGGCCCCAAGATTTTAAAAGGGAAAACCTATAAACAGACTTTGGAAAAAGGGATTGAAATAAAATTAAAGATAAAATATTTCCTGCAATAAACTCTATTATTGTGAAAAGCAGCAGGAAGAAATAACACTTCATAATGAGTTTTAAAACTTTCCATGATTATTTCACAATTTCATGGTTATATGTCATGTTTTATCTGTATTTATTTATTTTACAAACCTGTACCACTTATCCAGGAAGGTCACAGTGGAGCTGGAGCCAATCCCAGCTGAGCCTGGGCGAGAGGCGGGTTATACCTGGACAGGTTGCCAGCCTGTCATTGGGCTGACATATAGAGACAAACAACCACTCACACTCACATTCGCATTAGAGTCACCAATTAACCTGCACGTCTTTGGACTGTGAGAGGATTCTCAGGCAGACACGGGGAGAATCACACAGAAAGGCCCCATAAATGCCTTATTTATTTAATGATGAACACTTTGGGTCCCCATTAAATACTGTAGTATTGTGTATTTATATTGTTACATCAGGGATGTAGTGAAACTCAGTTTAGGCCAAATCTGTGGAACAAACTGCAAACTTTCCCCGAAGTATAATAAACCTTTTGGCATGTCATAACAGCAACAGCACAGGCGAAACGAATAGCATTGACTATGACTGCATTTTATTCAGAGGAGCCCTGCTATATTCTACATGCCGGCTCGCTGTGTTGACTTACTGGGACACTTCATACATCTGGTCCATTACAAAATGATCAGTTACACCTGTGCTTTTCCTGCCACAACAAATCAAGATGTCTGCCATGAAAAGGATCTGCCATGTTTTGTATAGATGGTTGTTTTTGCTGAGAATAGAATAACACGGAGGTCATGGTTAACTGACCTTTTTATGTACCACTACATCCAAGTTTGCACTAATTCCCCAAAAGGACTGCAGCCACCACTGAGGACCCTGAGGTCATGTCCTTGTTATTTCTGGGGGAGTTTTTTTTTTTTTTTCTTCTTTAGAGTCAATGTCAATTTAAATGTGGCTGTTATTAGCTGTAAGCTATATTCCTGCCAATGTGGAGGATACTCTGGAGCAGCATTTAGACTATTATGTAGGGAGATAGAATATAACTCATCAGTTAAATGAATAAATACAATCTAATATGAAAAGTATTTTTGAATGCACAGTGTAGTCAAACATTTTTTAGGGAGGATGTGGCTGCGCTGGGGGAAGTCACACTCCTGACTTCAGTATGTCTAAAATCACAGCTACAGTCCTGTTCCCTGCTCACTGTTAATGATGTTTCTGCACTCATCGCACCTGTAAATATTTGTACTGTATTGTTTTAGTTGAAGATTGATGCACATTATGGTGTTGGAAAAAGGGAAGGCCTGTGTAGACACAACAGTTTGTAAATATCTGTACATAAGAAACACATTGTGAAATATTTGGTTTATGGTGTATGTTTGTCTGATTAAATTTAAAGGTATAGTTTGAAATTTTGGGAAACACGCCTTTTGCTTTCTAGCAGCAAGACTTTCTCAGATGAGCGAATATGAAGCTAGAGTCAGCTGTGATAAGCTTATCTTAGCTTAGCTTAGCATAAAGAGGGGGAAACAGCTAGCTTGGCTGTGTTTAAATCTGCCTAATAAACACATTATATTGTATTAATTTAATCCATTCTTTCCTGGAGGCAGGGACTGTCTTTCATCACAGTGAGTTTTCCAGGCAAACAGCAAAGACTCTTGCACATAAACCCATATTTTATTTTTACTCTACTTTTTAAACTGAATAAACAAAGATGGTGGATTTTATTACCTTTGGACAGAGACAGTCTTGCTATTTCACCATGTTTCCAGTCTTCATGCTAAGCTAAGCTAAGCTAACTGCAGCAGCTTCATATTTAATGGACAGATATAAGAGTAACCTTTCCAACTATGAAAATCACTAAGAAAAAATCACTGGAAATATTGAATTAATTATTTAAAAGTCTTAATTGATCTGTAAACGAGATTATAAACAATTATATAGCAGCAAACAGCTAATTTCTGTGTAAAGACATAGTGGAGTAATGGCGTCCTGTTTACCTGTCGGTCCCAGCTTCACAAACACAGACACCCCCACACAGCTGCCAGATGAATTTGACCTTTCAGGATTTCCTCCACTGAAAAAACATGTTTTCATCTAAAAAGGCCTCCACGTTAAAGAGATAAGACTGTAGAGCACAGGCGGACTGACCATGGGGACAACGGCTTCAAATCCCGGGCAGCCTCCAGACATTTACCGGCTCCAGCGGCTGTTCCCGCAGATAAGTTCAAGGCTGAATTTCTTTCTTTCTCACTAGCTGCTAAAGTGCTCTAGCTTTTTATCCCCTTCACCGGTGAGTAACTTGCTGTTTTCATTAGTGACCGGCGACAGTAGCCATGATTAAGTTAGCTAGCTAACCGTTAGCCACATTATGAACGTGTTCGGCTAACGTTGCTATGGCTAGCTTAGCTTGGCGTCGGCGTTGCCATGGAGCGTATCCGGCGATGCTAGCCGAGGCTAACGGTTGTGGTTGGGTTGTTTTTGTTGGTTCTTCTCGGTTCTTGTGTACACACGGTAACTTTGTGGAGTTGTGTGTTAAGTTGTGTCTTTCCCCGGGTTTCCGGACAAACACCTTGCTGAACAGCGGGGAGTCACGGCGCTGACTCAGCATTTGTTTGGGTCTGAGGTGCTGGTGGTTTACTGTGACATCGACAATCGTCTAATCTGTGAAGTTTGAAGACACTTGAGTCATTTATACTACAAATGTTACTTGTGTTTAAATGTAGTTGTATTGGTATAAGTTTGGATGGAAGAACCTGGTAAACTGAGCGCTGTGACTCGCTAACAGCGGCCTGTTGTGATGAATATCCGCCAGGTAACTCAACTCCTCTCTGATGTCATGAAAGTGTAACTGAACCCTCGCTGAAGGCTGCGGCCGTGGAGCCGACCGGATCCCCGCCTCTCACCGGACAAAAATTCCGCTAAGGGGAGCGGATCGGCTGTGGGAACATGGCGCACTTACTGTGGATTAACTTTCCTCAAGAAAAACCGTGGAGGATCGCCACATAGCACACGACTCTCCCCAGCTTCAGTCCATCGGCGACTAAAGGCGCAGCAGCTCGGACGAGCTTCAGTGAACTTCGGGGGCTCGTATTGTTCTGGATGGTGGCTGAGTGTTTTCCTGTCCTGCTTCTCTGCTGCTGTGGGATGAGAGTTTGGAGCCGCTGTCGCCGGATTTAGCAGACAGAGATGGAAAAGCAAAGATCGAGGAAAGAAAAGGTAAGAGCACTGGAAGCCGGTGGTTTATTTAGCGGTTTCACAGATGTCAGGATCCGCCGCTGTGGAGGGGCTGAGTGTCAGGGCAATCTACAGGAGGCTGGGGGGGGGGGGGAGAAAGGAAGAAGGAAAGCCCTTTTGCACAAGTTCTAACAGTGTGACAGTTTACAGGCAAACAGGCAGCTCACAGCTCATCATGAGTTTCCATCCTGCAGGATTTATTTTGAAACTACTGGTATCTGCCATCTGATTCTGTCAGGCTGCAGAGGAGGCTGCATGATGGGGTCACTGCAGTGCAACTTTTCCACTCCACTTCCATCTGCTTTGAAAACCCTCTTAACCCCTCACTGGTGCTCTGTGGATGTCACCTTGTTGAGTGGGTTTTGACCATGAGTTTAAGACTTAACTAAAAAGACAGGGATCATTTCATACCATTTAATGCTTTTAATATAATATATATATCAAACACCATCCTCATTAAATGCAATAAAAGAGTTAAAGGTGGTGAGACAAACAAAGAGGTAAGCTGCTGGACAAAAGACTTAAAATGGCATTAACACAAAATATAAAAACACACATACTTAGTAAAATAGAGTAAAACAGAATAATACAGTACAGTTGCGTTTATTATATTGAATTTAATTAAAAAGGAAAGTTTTAAGCCTGAATTTCAAAGATCTGAGAGCTGGAGCAGACCTCAAGTTTTCTCAGACTTTATTCCCAAAAAATAAGTAATCACAACAAAGTATGTAACTAGTAGGAGTTTTTGGGAACTGACGCACAAGTGTACAGTGATTCTTTTTAGAGACTAATAAATCAGCTGAAAGTGTGTTTATCAGTATTGGTGTAAATGGCCGATGAGTAATTGTTTTACATAAAGAACCATACTAGGTTTGACACTGTTCTGTAGTTTGTCCACCGGAGAGCGAGGCCAGCTGATGTTTACACAAAGAATTGAAACAATTAGTGCACTGACAGAAAATTAATCAAGTAATTTATCAGTCCAAAACTTCCAAAATTCACTGCCTGCAGCTTCTCCATTTTGAACATTAGCTGCTTTTCTCAGTTTTAAATCATTGTAAGTTGAAATCTTTGAGTGTGGACTATTGGTTGGACAAAAAACATCTCACTTTAAGAAGTTGCCTCGGGCTGCGGGACATTACAATGTTTATATTCACTGTATGCGTGTATTGTGTATATTACATTTGTAAGACAAAATGATTAATCTGCAAAGAAAGGAGGAAGGAAGGAAAATAATCATCAGGTTTATTGATAATGAAAATAATTGTTTGTTGCACCTTTAACCGTCAAGTTTGTCCACCAGAGGGCACTGACAGGTTCATTTTTCAACTGTAAAATGTCTAGTTTAGTACATTCAATTTTATAGTTATTATTTTATTTGATATTTTATTTTTTCATTATCGATTAATCTGCCAGTTGTTTTCTCAGTCAATTAATTGTTTTACTGATATTAAAACTCAGTATATACTGAAAAATTCTAGTTTCCGTGAGACTGAGGTGATGTTTTCAAAATCCTCGTTTTATCTGACCAACAGCTCAAACTCAAAAATACTCTGTGTCCTTTCAAATATGACAAAGAAAAGAAAACTAATATTGATTTGAAATTGATTAATAATTGAAAAACATGTTAACTTTAGCTCTGACTTCAAACAAATCACCATCAGGTATCATGGCCGCAGACGCTGGATGTGGCTGCAGTTAATAAGAGCTTGTTGTCTCGATGCTTCACCTACGACTTGATTTATATTAGAAGAACAAAGGTTCACGTTCAGGGACACAATTTCCTCTCCTTCAGGTATTCAGCCCTGCAGTGTGTGTCTGTGTATGTGTTGTTCTCCAGGAATGTACTCCCTTTGACCTGGACTGAAAAAGGGGGCTGGGAGTAGTAAGACAGGAGACAGGGGAAGTGTGTGTGTGTGTGTGTGTGTGTGTGTGTGTGTGTGTGTGTGTGTTACGTTGGAAGGAGTTGCACAGGATATTCATGTTGTGTTCCTGTCTTTTTTATTTTTTATTTTTTTTACTTTTGTGTGTGTGTGTGTGTGTGTATGTGAATGGGGTTGTTTGTCTTTCCTGTGCAAACTCCTGTTCACACACCCTAACATTTTTTCTGTAATTTGTGTGTGTGTGTGTGTGTGTGTCCTGTGGTGTTCAAGCTGGCAAATACATATGTCAGCAACGACAGTTACAATAACAAACTGTCAGTGGAAACGTCCTGCTGAGTGACGTCGTGCTGTCAACTTGTCAACTGATTTGCATGCACGTGTGTGTGTGTGTGTGTGTGTGTGTGTGTGTGTGTGTGTGTGTGTGTGTGTGTGTGTGTGGCAGCAGCACCATTAATAAACTGCTCCCGGAGTATCAAACTACACAGACAGGTGACACAACAAATTAAATCCTGATGAAGCAGATTGCACATACAGGCGTCCATGGCATATGAGTTTTGAAAAAGGACAAGTTTAGTGAAAGACATATTAATATTGTCCCTATTCAAATCAATGTAAGGACATTTTAAGGACTTGAATGACCAATTTGCAGTTGTTTTCATATAATCTTTAATGTCGTTATTCCTTGTAGAGAGAAATGTAGTATTTTACAATGTGTTAAATACATTTCCAGTCCACATTTATTTCTCCCTATGTTGCTGTCATCAACCAAACTCAGTGCTTTTTTCCCCAAATATAATGAAATAATTCTTTTGTGTACAAGGTAACATGAGACTGTAAAAAAACAAAATTAAACTAAAATTAGGAATGTTGAAACACCAGCTATTTTACACCTGCACAAATTTTAATTACCGTCTTACATTTATACGTCAACCTCTCAACAACAGACACCATCACATTCAACTTGTGCCAAACACGATCCTGATGGTAGGATCACTGGGGTTGTGCACAGACACAGACTGAGCTGAGGCTGCACTCACTGTCGCAGGTGGAAGAGACTTCACTGAACATAATTACATGCTTCTGCATGTCTTCACCAGACCACTTCACCTGTGCTTTGTTCCTTCTGTTTGCTTGTCAGCCACAAACAGCCTGCTGAGCAACACGGCCCCTCCACTGTGTTTTTAACTCCAGCTCTCTAAAGGTTCATTGAGCTGTTTTTCTTTTATTAAGCTCAAAATGTCTACATCTAGTTTTAGATAAACTCTATATAATAAATCTTACGTCACCTAACTGCAGATGTTATCGTCCAGGTCTCCGTTAAAAAAAGGATTTTAATCTCAAGGGACTTCCTGGTTAAATTATTGTAAAATTTCAGAGTAAAAGCTGATCATTGCCTTCACATTTATTTATTGTGAAGCAAGTGAAGAATGTGGCATAGTATTTACAGTAGGGTAAGCTTCAGTGAACAGAGCAGAATGAAGAACTGTTGATGTGGATCAAGTCTTTCAGACACCTGATCCACTTCATTAGGTCAGTATCAGCACTGATACCAATCAAATGATTTGAATCAGTGAATCACATGTTTTTCCTTCTTTTCAGTTTGTGTTTAATCTTTATGATGCCGTTTGGGCCAAGAGCCATTCAAAATTTATTTTGAAGGAATTAAAATATACTCAAAGTTCCTTTGTTCTTCAGCCAGGACAGACCCTTTCACACTACTTTATATAGTTCGGGGTGGCTTTATATATAATATTGCATAATCATTTATTATTTGATTATGTTTTATATTATTTATTTGAAGCTGCAAAGTAACTAGCAGCTACATCTGTCAGATAAATGTGGTGGAGCGGAAAAAGTGCAATACTTGATCCCAAAATGTTCAAGTATTAAGTAGGGAAGAGTGGAAGTACTCAAGTAAAGTTCAAGTACCTCAAAATCGTACTTTAGTGCAGTACTCAAGCAAATGTACTTTATTACTTTCTGCAGGAAAGACAGGAGGCTCCTCAGGTTTAAGGTGATCATCAGACTTCACTCTCTCATTTTCCAGTTTTCACTTCACCTCTGACTCACACACGAGTCCTCAGCACTTACAAAGTGTTTGCACAGTTTGTGCTCAGGTGCTCCTACACAACACTGCAGAGTGGCTTCAGTGTAGTCTGACCTCTGTTTAAAGAGCAGCGTAACACAACAGCGTACACAACCTACTCAGTAAAGTAAACTGCATGATTACTGAAGTCCACACTAAATTCCCCTCACTTATTTTTCGTCATGCATATTAACCATATGCAACAGTAATAGGCTCAGAGATTTACGCCTAAGTTCCACGCTCATGATATGTGGCCGCCTTTGTTTATTTCTGCAAACGCGGCCCTGGTAACATGTTAAACAAGCTCTGCTTTGTATCACATTCGTCATATTTGAACGAGTGTTTCATAACAACATGGCACATTCATGAGTAGTGATGGCATACCGGAGAGAACAGCTGAAAAATGAGCTCTGTCACAGGACTGTGAATTGTGGATTGAACTCCTCTGGGCTGTAGTGAACACTGGATAGCTAACAGTCTATCATTTTTCTGGAGAATTTAAGGCTTTTAAGCACCTTGAGGGAATTCACATCTGTTTCTTGTATTTTTAGAATCAGTATATTTAAATTTGATGACTTTTAAGCCAAATATATAAAAAAAAAAATACATGAAGAATTCAGTGTTTCTCAACCAGAATTTTATTTCTTGCAGTGTGGAGATGGCTTTGAAGTTGTTTTTATATCGTGAAATAAATTAGCCTGTTATTTCCTTATTTTTTTTCTCATTATGTAATTTTTGTTATTTTAGATCTTCATATCCAGATTTTAAAATAAAACAGATTTTAATTTAAGTGAAACTTGCAATGTTGTTGAACAACTAACTGAACAAATTTTAGAGACTTTTATTTTGGATGTTTTTGTGTAAATCCATTCTCTCTGGAGCTCTAGTAACAACCCGTCAGTGATTGGCTGACTGTTTTCTGAGTGATTGTATAAGAATATAGCAAATTTCAGATAAACACTCAGAGAAACCAAATCCTGCAAGGTGGGTCCAGGTGGGTGGGGCTTGGGCGTGGCTGAGAGCAGTGACTGCTTTGTTGTGACATCACAAAGTTACAGAAGTCCTGACAGCTGTCCCTTTCACCTCATGCTGTATCTTTGCCTCACGTCTCGCCCTCCTAACCTCCCTTAACGTTAAAAAAATCTAGAATATAGTCAAACTTTTTGTAGGTGTGAACCATCCTGATGGTACAAAAAGTAGCAGCTGCCAAGGGTTAATTTAAAATGGCTCAAACCTGCACAGACCCAATGGTGTGACATTTTTTTTGCTTTCCTTAAGTTTTCTGGCCGTTTATTTCAAATGTATTTTCATGGCCTCTCCAAACAACTTTATGCTGTTGGTGATACATTTGCAAGTTTTAGGAATCCCTCCAGGCTGCATATTTGAAGTGTGTATCCAAACATTTCAGTTTGTGTGTGTGTGTGAGAGAGAGAGAGGGGAATAGAGAGATATATAATGAAGGCCTTGGTGTAAGCTCTGGTGAAAGGACAAATTTGGAAACACCAGATCAGGGAGGGAGGCATCGGTTCAATGTTCAAGCTGCAGGGAGCTAACCTCAGCGTGCACATTTTACACAAAGTTTCAGCGGGTGTGACAGAACCCAAGGAGAAGAACAGAACCCTCATCTGCCTTCCTGACTCTCCTCCTTTCTCTCTCCATCTCTCTGAGGAATTCAAGCTCCTACCACCAAACAGAAGAGAAAAAGTGCACGCAGCACTTTGGTGTCCCATTTGCCAGTGACTACACTGTCACATCATGCAAATGAGGCTGCTGCGGTTTCTGTGTCGTCCTGGGCACAGTTCTGTTTGCAAAAAATTGGGTTTTTTTTCAGTTGTGTAAGAGCAGCCAAAAACACATTTCCTTTGTCTGTTGAAATTTATTTTTATCAGTCTGACCTTTTTGGTGACACCTCCACAGTCGACTCTTCTGTGCACCCCAAATGAGAGGCACACAGGGATGGATTTCTTTGATGGTCCACCAGCCCACATTATTATATATGAAACTGCCAGTCAGATGTATTTACTTATTAATTGATGGTGCTGGAATACTTTTCTGGATCATTCTGGACCGCATCTATTGTTTGTCCAACCTAGCTTGAAAAAAGTTTGAAAAAAAAAACACACAAGCTCCCAGCCCACTTTAACCCCTCCTCCTCCTCCTTCATCCTTTGGAAGTTGCATTTGAAGTCCGTTTGCGTCACAGCGGCATGACTCTGCTGACCCATTTCAAAGGTTCCTTCAAATGTGGCCAAGAGATGCAGCTGCAGACGATCCAACGGGTGGATCCTTTATGGTGCGACCTGTCCCAAGATTCATTGCGTGATCCAGGGAATGTTTTTGATTGAAAAGTAATAATAAAATAGTTGCTTATAAATGATCTGACTAATGGAGCGATCGTTTCAACAAGACATTTAACCAGTCTCTCCTTGTCCTCTTCTCCTTCCTCCTCTGCTCCTCAGTTCTCCCTGTTTGGTTCTCGCTCCACCAGCAGGACCACCAACCCTCCTTCGTCATCCTCCTCCTCTTCCTCCCCTGTCATGCCTTCAGCCCTGATGTTGAAAAGGGCAGAGCGACCATCAGGCTGCGGCCCCCCCGGCCTGAGCAAAGCTGAATTCCTCGAGCGCGTGCGTCGCAGCAACCAGGCCTGCCAGCAAGGGGAGTACGCCCTGGCTGTGCGTCTGTACAGCGAGGCCCTGACCGCTGACCCCCAGAACTGCATCCTGTACAGCAACCGCTCGGCCGCCTATCTCAGACTGGGTCAGTACAGCACCGCTCTGGACGACGCAATCAAAGCACGTCTCATCAATCCCAAATGGCCCAAGGTAAGAGGTTTGACCCCGTGTCCCTAAATCACACGCCCCACATGAGGACGTGACGAAGACACTGCAGCTAAGAGTGGGAAATGGATTTTATGGAGCAGGAGAGTGGATGTATCCATTAAGTGGATAGTTAGATGGATGTTTGATGGATGTATGGATGGGTTCTTCACCTGCCTGCCTCTAAAAATCATCTCATTAATCTATTTATATATGGAGCAACGGAAATACAGCTAATTATGAACCCTTATAATCAATATCTTACCTTCTCTTGTTTGTCAGGAGTTCATGCACAGGTCAGCATGTTGAAGCCTCTCAGATCACCTGTTGCTGGGAATAATCTAAGCTTTTTTCCCTTGTGATTTTTGCAAGTTAGTGCTGACAGTCCTCAACTGGCTGCACAGAAATCAGCAAGTCCTCTTTCCATCCCAGATCCAGTCAGGCAGCTTGTTTTGCTGAACTTTTGATTGTTACCGGCGAACGGCAGCTGAACACAAGCCTGCTATTTAGACGCCACAGTCCACATGTTGTGCTTTTACAGCGTAACCTTAAGCCTGTGCTGTATAGTCTTTCTTTGTTTGACAAGTGCATTTGAAAAGGGCAGCATACACATTTAAGTCAGCATAATGAGGTATCCCTGTAAATATGCTGGTGCTGGGACAGTGATGGAGCCAAACAAGAGACGGTGTATGTTGCTGCTGATGTATCAGTGTGTTCTCTAACCATACATCAGCGGAGAAAGGTAAATGATAAAGTTCAGATGAAGGGTTGGGCAATATAAAAATATATACTGATGTTTCTTAGCTTTCAGGTTGTCATACTGTGGTATTATCTCTGGTTGTGTTACAGTGAAGAACAACTGCAAGTCTGCAATACACGACATCATGTCTGCCACTTCTTGTATTGTCACTGTGGGCATTTTGCTGTGTTCACTTCATGGGAAGGAAGGTAATGACGAGATTCCCATGTTTATGACTTGTGAGTGTTCACATCAACCTGACTTTTCGTGACTTTGTGCCAAGCAAACTTAATTTCTGCATGTATCTGTAACCTGTAGGCCTTTAGGTCATACAAAAGTGGAATCCCAGAAAGGACAGTTGATGGTTTTCTATGTGATACCACTGCATTGCTTTTTATCTGGTTGTTTTTTTTGGGGGGGAAAATGCTGAGGAATCTCCTCATTTACATGAAATTAAAATATTCCAGCTTTCAACTCTTTTCTTTTCATGTGTCTCTGGTCAGTCTCTTGTTGCCTGTTATCCCAGAATCCTCTTTTCCCTTTGAAAAGATGGCACCGCCCTGTAGACTGCAACTACGACAAACTCTGTGTTCAGTAGGTTTTTCTGTAGAGCAAATCAACAGAAACTGAATATTATAACCTTCATGAAGGAGGATTTACTGCAGTCTGGGTTATTTTTAGCTGCGTGTTCCTAATAAAGTGTGTATTAAAGTGTAGATACTGCGATAGAGGATTTATCTTCATTGTCTGTGAAGTTGGATGACTATGTTTTTAATTCCCAGTGGTGCGTGGCAGGTCCAGTGATGTGTGAGAGAGGATGAGTCGCATTAAAAAGTGCAGTGTTTCACATTTCCACCACATTTCCCAGATAAATGACCGGCTGGAAACTGCATCAGGTTCTTCTCCTTTACACTTGAAGTGGCCTTTTACATCCACAGACACAGTCAGCAGTGAGGGAAGTGAAGGATGGCGAGGGCTCAGGGCCTTTTTCAGCCATGCAGAGCAGGTAAGCGGGCAGGCAGGAGACAGGGTTTGCCAGGCTGCCTCTGTCTGGACGACTGGGGCCCGGCCAGCTCGACTCCGCTTCCTTTCTCTGTGAGAGAGAATGGACGGAAGTGGTGTTTGGGTGTGTATATGTCAGTGTGTATGTGTGTGTGTGTGTGTGTGTGTGTGTGTGTGTGTGTGTGTGTGTGTGTGTGTGAGTGAGAGAGCTTCGCACGGCTGTTATTTTGTTTTTGAAACCCTGGCTAGGCCTTGGCCTGAGTTTGGCACTTAAAGACAATAACAGAAGCCGCATTCCTTTGTGTGTGTGTGTGTGTGTGTGTGTGTGTGTGTGTGTGTGTGTGTGTGTGTGTGTGTGGCTTGTATAGTGGCAGTGTCATAGCAGTGGGCTTGCTGCAGCATTCACCGTGGGTCAAAGACAAGGTCAAGACTAATGAACTACCAATGAGAGAGAGTCTGTGTGAGAGGGACGTTTATTTCTGCTTCACTTCTCTCTTTCTGCTCTTCATCCACTCGGCTTCGCTCTCCTCTCTTTTCTTCTCTCCTTTTCTTGTTTGCCTCCCACAGTTTGTCCTGTTGCTGCCCCTGTCGACTTCTCTGTTGGCACAACAGTCTCAAACACACTCACTGTATCACACACACACACAAAAAGGGTCTCGGTCATGGGAACAGAGGGGTGTAACTGGTCAGAAGTCGCATATATTTGTGTGCTTATCTGGATAACGACATGGTGGAGAATAACAAAACTTCTTTGCATTTTGATGGTGTTTTCGTGTCGTTTTTGTGCAGTTTTATCTTTGTTGTTGTCGCATTCAGAGCAGAGCTTTTGGAAGGCCCTTTGTGTCTTTGTGATTCAAATTAAGTCACATCACAGGAGTAAAACTGCTGCAGGAGCGAAAGCCTTTTTCTTTCTCTCCGACAGACCTGACTGTTTTGTGTATGAATGTTTGCTGTCAGCTGCACACTCGCTCTGTGTGTTTTTGTGAAGTTGTTAGGTGCTCTTAAAAAGGCTTTTTATCCCAAACACAGGTGCACTTATTCAGATTCCTAAGCCTTTAGCAGTCTGGGAAACTTTGCTTCTCCACACAAATTACTTTACTTTTCGGTCCCAATAATAAAGACGTCTGTTTGAGCCTCTCAAGCCTCAGAAAAGAGGCACAGCAGCACATGTACGGCTGCACCAGATCGGTTTTAAGATAAACTGGTGAGGAGCTTACTCAGTTTTTAGACAATTCCCCCTCAGTTACAAATTTAGGGTCAGGTTAGAAATTGAACAAACCCACCACAGGTCTTTCACTTTATATGATTATTATTATAATTATTTACATATTGTTTAAACATGGATCAACATTATAATTTATCTGTCATCATGTTTGTGTCCACATGATGAATTGAAGTCCAGTATTGACTTTTTCTACCAGAGTGAAGCCTGAAGTTTTAATGTCATAGGATACAAATATATTGATCACTGAAACATCACTACAGAATCTGACGTTGGCAATCTGACACATTGAGAACATTAAAGGGCTATTTCACCCAAATTATCTGTCACTTATCTGTAGCCATGGAAACAGTTGTTCATGCCCGACCTTTGATGCTTCCAGCGTCTCAGATCTGAAGATTCTGTTCTTCCTGCTTTACGTCACTGTCCATTGAACATCTTTGGCGTTTGTGACTGTTCCAACAAAATAAGACTTTTGAGGATGTCGTCTTTCCTAATTTTATTAAATTTATTGAGCAAATAATTCATAGATTCATCAAAGTTGCTCAGGTTGATTCACAGACCTCTCTAGGTTTTAACTGGAACTGAAATGGTCCCTGTTGACAGTCTGTTGAAACACGGAAGCTGTTTTTGGAAGGAGATAAAACCACAAACAAACTTCCCCTTCGCCTTCATCACACCAGAGTAGAGGCAGAAATGTCAGAGACAAGTATGTCAAAATCTAACCAGTCTAATCTGTATGGATCGACTCTTTATAAAAGAAAGCGGGAAAATGTGTTTTTTCTGTAGGTTGGGTGAAGTGAGCCTTTAATCGTGTGGCTGTCCTAAACTGTTCCTAAATATTCTGCTGTGGGAGTTGTAGCTGGAATCACTGCAGATGATCAGTAAACGACGCCGGGCTCTCCGCTCTGAAGTGGAAGCCAACCAGATGGCAGCCAGCTACGCCTGTTTACGCAGAAGGCCGCGGAGCTGGCCCCGCACCGCTCAGGCTTCCCCTGTCATTAAGAAACTACTCTGTAACCACACGCTGCAAAAATATTACTGACATACGTGCAGAGAAAGCACAGAGCCCCGCTCCTTTAGGTGGGGACGCGGGGCCTAAAATGGCCTGTTTGGGAAGGTTCTCCACATGACACAGTTTACGTTGTAATGTGATTTCACCAAGTGAAAAGATTCAATGTGCTCATGTTTGGGTTCCTCCCTGGTTGGACAAATTAAGATCCCATGACTTGACCCGGGACTGTGGCGATGAGATGCTAATGTTCTCCGGTGAGTTTGTGCTATATCTGAAATTGTGTGACGGAGAACTGGCTCTGGTTCAGTGGGGTAATCCAGGACTTACTGCAGACCACGTGAGGAGAGTGAGTCTCCAACAGGGAGAGGTTTCACTTTGTGTATATACCCACTGGATTTTGTTGTTCTCTCCCTGCGGCTGTTGTCAACAGTTCTGATGATCGATCACTGATGATTGCTGTGTTGGTGGCAGCCTCTTAAATGACAGTTTATTTCTCTGCCTTTGTTTATATCATTGTGAACTGAATCTCTTTGGGTTTTGAACTGTTGGTCGGACTAAACAAGCAGTTTGAAGACGTTGACTTGAGCTCTGGGATACAACAATTAACTGTTTTATGACTTCGCCAATCGACAGAAAATGATTCAGCAACAATTTATTATAATCAAATAATTGTTATAGTTAAAAAACTAGCAATAAATCTCTGGTTCAAGCCTCTCAAATGTGATGGTTTGCTACTTTATTGTGTTTTATATCATTTTAAATTGAAAATCTTTGGGGTTTGGGCTGTTAGTTGGACAAAATAAGACAGATTTATCTGTTTAATTTAATTTGTTCCTGTTCCTTATCTTACCTTCTTCTTCTATCAGTTATACAAAAAAAATAATCAACTGATTCACCTACAACAAAAATAACATAACAGATGTAGCGCTACATGGAGAAAACTGATTCAGTGCCTGTATCCAAAGATCACTTCATATCCTATAATTAGCTCCAAATGACTTCTACTTCTCTTCGGGAAACTTTGTAGGAGTTTAAGGGTCTGCATCATAAATCATTACTGAATCTGTTATAATGTGTCATACTGAAACTAAAAGGAGGTGATGAAACACTGATCTTCGATGCAGCCACTAGAGTGCAGCACTGACGTACCGGGAAACTCTCCTGGTCACAACCACAGGGAGCTCAAACACAACTTTTCCTTTGTTACATCTCTCCCATGACCCACATCACATGAGGCTTTGCAGCTCACAAGCATGCACAATCCATGTGATCCAAGCCGAGCTAAAAGGCTATCAGTGCTGCAGAGATAGGATACAGTGTTTGCTTTGATCGCTGCTCTGTCACCCTGTGTGAAAGTGTAAATTGTTCTTTAAGTGTGGAGGTTAATAATCACACCGCCTTCGCTCTCCTGCTTCTTCTTCACTGCTTTTCCTGCTCCTTATCGCTCTGATTAGCAGCAGCAGCAGCAGCAGATGTGCTGTACCTCACAGCTTCTCATCTGTAAGTGAATTTTATAACAGGAAGAAAAGTGCACATCAGCAAATAACCTGCTGCTCGCTCTGTCTCACACACACACACACACACACACACACACTCAGACTTGCGCTACCTCTCGCCTGCAGAGGGTAATGAGTTTTGATTTGGCCTGGAAGTGGAGCCTAATTGTCTGGTATCAATCAGGAGATACGCTCCAACTTCTCTGCTCACAGTGTTGGTTCATATACTGCTGTAAGACATCTGCTCGCACACAGCCAGACTTGACCAAACTCTGCTGTCTCAGCAACCATCCTGAGCTACTGAAATCTTTCTTTCTTTTTTTTTTTTTTAATTTTTTTTTTACACGCGCTCTTTATTTTCCCTCTGCATACATCTCTCTTGCTCACAGTCTGGTGCCTCGGCTATCCGTGCAAAGAGAACTGCAGAGGAAGGAGAAAGATAACAGCAGTGGGAGATAATGAAGGAGTGACTTGAAGATGGTTTGACTGCTATCAGAGTGTGAATGAGTGAAAATGAATGTCACAGGATCAGGATTTATGTCACAGCTTCAGGCACCAAATGACCAGAGCATAAGGAGCTTAAGTCTGGATGAACTGTTGGTCTGACTCTTGCCCTGTTGGACGTTGACGAGATCGAGATGTAAATGATTGCAGTGATTACAAAAAACTGAGTCTGCAGCCATGCTAGCTCTGTGAGGCTGCAGAGCTTTGAGCTAAATGCTAACATCAGCATCCTAACTGACTGCATTGAAACTGCAGTAACTGATTTTTTTGTTTGTTTTTGGCCACTCATTTTGTTTTTGCACACAACATTGACATTAAATTGTTTGTATTTTATGTAATGTAATGGGTTCGTCCCCGTCCCTGCACCAGGTTTGGTGCAAATCGGTTCAGTGCTATTTGCATAATCCTGCTGACAACTAAACAAACAAACATGTAGACCAACCAACAGACAGCAACGTAACCAAGTTGTGATGAACCAGAATTTTCCTTTAACTAATGTACAAATTGGTCCCTCATCACTGCGTATAGCTCCATGCTTTACTGTGGGATTTGTTGTCCTCATCTTAGGTCCTGGGATTTCCTGGTTACCCCTCAATGCTTTTGCAGCAGAGCGGCCTCTGAGTAATGGAGCTGAAAGAAAAAACAGAAAGGAGAGAGGAGAGATAAACAGCAGGGAGAATGACTCACTAATAATGGGCTGTACGTTGCTATTTCAAGACAGAGGTTGAGGTTAATGAACAATCACATATTTGGGACTCCTGTGATGTCTGTGTGGGCGTCGATGAAGGCGGGCGAGGTCGGGTTTGAGCTTCAAAGAGTTGTGCGAATGTGATGGGAGTGTGTGTAATACAAGCATCCGGGCTCACAGTCTCCTTTTTATGAGGTACACTTAAAATAATTAAACAGCAGCATAAATCTGACAAGTGTGTCAATCGTGTTGTTTATCAACCGAACTCTTCATCTCATCACAATGGTATCAAAGCAGCACGACTACAGTGTCGGCCACTTATCCCTCTGTCTGCTCCAGGAGAGCAGTACATCAGCGCGGTGCTCAATCAGACTGATGAAGGGGTCAATGGCAGTGATGAATAAGAACAGTTTAAGCTCTGAAACTGTCCTTCTCAGAAAGGTGGAGCAGGTATTGATGTAAGTAGCAACAAAGCCAAGGACTCTATCTTACACCTGGCACAAAGCAGCGCAAAGTGCAACACAAGTCCTGTCCAGCGCCCACGTTGCTTAAATAGCAGATACACTTGAGCCCATCTGAGCACCCACGGCCGTGTTGGTCTTAAAACGAGGTGTGGTCACAAGCATTGTTGGCTCTTTGCTATCTTGAGACAGTGGAAAGTGACTGACCAACAAAAACCTGGTCTGATGTCAGTGGTGCAGTATTTCACTGTTATTTTAAGGACGCATTGTCAAGAGAGTAACACGCACACAACGCTCCTGCTCCACAAACAGAGTGTGATGAAAATGTGCTTCAGACATTCAGATAAATCAGGTGGAGCATTAGAGCACAGCCTCAGAAGGTTGGAGCTGTCTTTGTGGCGTATTGTGTGCTGCACAACGTGGCCATTACATATATATTATAATATAATGTTAAGATAAGATAGTAAGTATAAAGAAAATAGATATTTATCAAATAAATATATATATGTGTCACAAATTATCAGTGTTTTTGGATCAGACTGTTAATTTGAAAAACCAAATAATATGCTATATCCTATTATACAACATAGTGACATAAACAACATTATTATACCCCGCTAACAATGACTCGGCTAACATGCTGTTGTTAGCATTTAGCTTTGCTTAGGCAGCTTCACAGAGCCACTAACATGCCTGTGGCATGTAACTTAGTCTTGCTGGACAACAGTGGATCTCTATGGCTCTGAATAAGACTTTAGATAAACAGACAGCGCTCGATGGTCAGCTGACCTGTGCTGGACCTTGTGGAGGCGACGTTTCATCAGGTGGATTCATGTGTGGCTGAGTGAGTAAAATTGAGCTTGAGTTTGAATTGATTTGGTGACAAAAAAAAAGATGGCTTCTTCAGAAATGTTTCCATCATGACCACCTTGGAGACCACTGGGGTAGATCCTGAACATGAAGGACTGTGTCCCAGTGGGTCTTTATCTAGACAGCACGAGTACCCATCATGTTGTATTGGAAGCCAAACTGAGAAACCTTGAGATGCCACTGAGTTGAAAGCAGGTTTTCTAGGTCAACTTATAACTGACAGTCTTTTTTTTTTTTTTTTTTTTTTAAATCTTTTTTGCTGTAAGCAAACTATCTTGGCACCATGTTCTTCTCCCCTCACTCTATTTATGCTTCATCCTCCATGCTCGTCTTCCACAACAACTCAAATGAGAGATATCTTCTGTCAGTTTCCCTCCAGATCTGCGCTTCACCTTGTCCTGTATTAAACAGACTTGTTGCAGTGGGTTGTGTCGCTGAGCGGAGTGGCCTGTCACTATGGCAACAGTGGTTCAAATTATGGATTATCTTTTTCTTGTGTGAAATTGTTCTCAGGATTTATAAGCTCAGATGACTAGTGTGCGTGTGGCTGATTTCTTTTATTACAGAGCATAAAGGTCTGAGGAGAGGAAAATCACTTGAAACATAAAATTCAAAATTGAGGATTTTGTGCTTAGTTGCTTCCCAAAGGAGACGATGCTTATTTGGTTTGTGCAGTAAATAATCTATCTGGCTCTTACAGAGCGGTGAAGTGGGAGGGCACGCTGGCTTTGTTCTCATCCTCTGTTTCCAATTCTTCTTTTAAAGATAACCTCAGTGTTACTGCACACAGGGACACTTGGTTCTCCCAGATAATGTAATTATCAAATAAAGTTTATTTCACGGTCACAAGGTTTAATCATTTCAGTTTTGTTTCTGACAAATCAGGTTGAGAGCTGCAGCTGTTAGTTCATTATTGGCAACATCATTTTTAAAGCAAAAATGTCAAATATCACTTGTTCCAGATTCTCAAATGTGAGAATGTGATGCTTTACCTCCTCTTACACTATGATGACACGAGTATCTTTGGGTTTTTCACTGTTAGTCAAATAAACAAGGAGTTTGGTGACATCACCTTCAGCTGTAGAAAACTGTAGAGGTGATTTTTCACTGTCATCTGATGTTTCGTAAACCAAATGATTAATGGATCAATCAAGAAAATAATCAGCAGATTAGGATTTTGAATGAAGGTGTTTACTTGTAATGGAGTAATTTAATCCCTGTGGTATCACACCAGAGACGATTCATCATCATCATTTCCTGTAACTGTGTCACGTGGCTTTCTCCACCTCCCCGACCAGCTGCGGGTCTGAATCCATTCATCCCAATGAGGGAAGTGAACATTATAACAGATTATAAAAGGTTCTTTTGACCCATAGTCACTGGAATAAATATTGGACCCATTTTTCATAACCCACATATCTTCCAAACACACTAAAATTACATTTGTCAGTCAGAGAAAATTAACTTTGTTTGTCACCTGTCTCTGTCTCAGCAACAAACTCTCATGAGATCTGCCAACGCAGATCCGTTGGTTCTGGTTTCACTGCTGCAGACGTCGCTTTCCAACCTCATTTAAATAGAAGTTTGGAGGCACTTACATATGAAACCATGAATTAAAATAAAACTTGTGGGGTTTTTTTGCTTAATAATACTATTACTGTTATTATTATTCAGCTGTTTTTGGAGGGAAAACAGAGAACATTATTAGACTGTTATGATCTCGTACTGAGTTGATCAGATTAAGCTGGCGGATAAAAACAAGCAGCAAAATCAGGTGCAGATTCATACTGTGTTGAGTGTTGACATGAACAAGCAATCGTGACCACGCCCACTTAGGAGACAGGAAGTGCATACCCTTTCATACCAGTGGTGCTGCCATATTTACTGAAGTAAAAGATCCTGCGTCTCTAGAGTCATGTGACAGTGTCTGTGGAGGAAATTAATGAGACTTTTACTTCAGGAACGCCCCAAAATCAGAACCCGCAGAGAGAGAAAAACAAGAAAGCCCCTCTTCCCCATCAAAGTCAATCAGTGTGTAAAGCCTTGTGCGAGCTCTCCTCACCATTAAACCAAACACAATAACAGGCCCCTCTGTTTGGCAGGGCCCCCGGTGACTCTGTGCCAGGCTGCCGGGCTCGCCAGCTCCACCAGGCATATGTGGCACCAACTGTCTGCCTGAGCGCCGGGGCTCGCTTCCACCGAGAGTATCGATGCTAATAAAAACCTGATTATACGGCCTACGTGAGCCTGTTTATTCTTCATCCTAACAGAAAGAGGTTGAAGACTCACTCGACACAATATGCAGGCATCAAAGGATTAATGAATGCAGCGCTCAGCAGTTTTACGATCAGATAGGGTTAATTCTCTCTTGTATGTCTCAGCTTATCTTTAACCCAAAAATGAAATTACATATTCATGGGTTTAAGTGAAACTCTTGAAAAGCTGCATGTGCTTTTTTTTTTCACTTGAGCGTAACAGCAGGGGGAATTATCTGAACGAAATAAGTGATCAAATATGCAGCTTTCACATGTTCAGGTCTCCTCCAGAGAGACTGGGATCAGCTTTCACACCATGTTCACAGATAACACAGAATTTATTGGGGAAAATTTACTTTACAATATTTCATATGCATGAATATCTCCATTTTATTACATTGGGCTGTGTTTAGCTGCCTCTTTGCTTCTCTCTGTTTCTGCGTGAGACTGAATTTGCAAATTATTTTCCTGATTAATCATTTAATCAGAAAATAGTGAAATGCACATGACAGTTTTCAAATTTCTTGTTTTCAGTTCAAAAGCTTGAAAATATTCAATTAACTGTCACAAAGAGACAAAGAAAAGCAACAAATGCTCACAACTGAGAAGCTGCAACTGGAGTGTGTTCAGTGTTTTTGCTTGAAACATGATTTATTGTGTATCAGAATTAATTTTCTGTCAAATGATGAATGAATGAATTGACTAATTGTTGAATTGTTAATTGTTTAATTACCCTGACTCCAGTCTAATGTGCAGTAGAGACCAAAAACGACAAAACAGCTCCAACTTCGTGGAAATGCTGTTTTTCTTTGTCTCGTGTGATTGGATTTTGAACAGTTAGTTGGACAAAACATTTGAAGACGGAAACTCGGTCTTTAGGAAACTAATGAACATTTTTCACAATTTTCTGACATTTTGGAACAAATCAAATCATTGAATCAAGAAAATAACCAGCAGATTTTTCAACAGTTGGTTGCAGCCTTGTTAGCTTTTCATGCAGGATCGATGAAGACACACCTAGCTGTACTTGACTTGGCGGCCCACTTGCAATACCTTCACGGCCCACCAGTGGGTCGTGGCCCACAGGTTGGGAACCACCGCAGTATATTAATATTATAAATAATAGTTATTTGCAGCCCTATAGTGTTGACAGTGAATGAATGCTTTGTACCCTCAGTAATCTGGTGATAATTGGTGAATAACAAGCTTCGTGCCAAAGGTGTGAATTTCTCCGACATGTTATCAGCACCTTCTCCTCTCTGATGCTCTGCTCCTGTTACATCCAGAGGAGGAGGAGGAGGTGGAGGAGGTGGAGGAGGTGGAGTGTTATGTCAGCTGGCTAAATATGACCTTCACAAGTGCCCCGAGGGACCAGAGCGCGCTCAGTGTACAGCGCTCCTCTAACGCGCCTGTCAGGCTCACCTCAGTAATATAGTCGACTATCAGAACAGCTGAGGTTGCCAGGTGTGTGTGTGTGTGTGTGTGTGTGTGTGTGTGTGTGTGTGTGTGTGTGTGTGTGTGTGTGTGTGTGTGTGTGTGTGTGTGTGTGTGTGTGTGTGTGCATGTGTGTTAAAGAGCATAATATGCACAATTTAATAGAACCTTGCCATAAGGCACAAACATATCAAATTAGCTATTAGTTAGCTGTGGAAGTGAAAAACACCATGGAAACATAAATACAACAGGCAGCGCACACACACACACACACACACACACACACACACACACACACACACACACACACACACACACACACACACAGACCCACTGACCTCTTTTATTTTGTGCTGTAATTTATTTTCTCATGGACACATAGAAGCCTGGACAGTGTTAGTACTGCAGTTATTTGTGTGTGTGTGTGTGTGTGTGTGCTGGGCCACTGGTGCACAGGATCAATATGATCTGTGCAGGATGATACTACCAGTGTTGTTGACTCCAGGATGACCTGTGTGTGGTGAGACTCAAATGTTTAAAGGACAGTTACCTCCATTCACATCATCACCACACACACACACACACACACACACACACACACACACACACACACACACACTGTACATTTGATGAGTATCTCAGCTGCATTTATGTTGAGCTTGCTGCTCCTCCTCATCTATAATGTCTCTGTGTAGAATGAGCAGAAGAAGAAGAGGAAGAAAACGCGGAGGAAGTAAAGAACAAAAAATCCAGTTGAAGCATAATGAGGTTTTTTTGTTGATACCGGCTCAGTGAAAACCAGCTGTTTATTCTAACGCTGCCACGGACACTCGTTAAAATCACACCTCTTTAACCCTTTTTATGTTAATGACCATGTTCATTTACATGTTTGACTTTGCTAATATGCTACAGTCAGTAAAACCTTCTTGGATCTGGCAGCCATTCTCAATTAAACTGATTTTGAAATCCCACTGACGCAGCTATAATCAATAATTTTATATTAACAATGAGTCAAACCACTTTAAATTACAAATTTAAATTACATATTCTTTATAATATTATGTCTTCGCAGTCAGAGCTGATGGGCTGTTGAACATATTGGACCTTGAACTTATAACCTGGGGGGTTCGTCATCCTGTTAACCAATCACTGTTCAATACTGCCCGCGGTGCAGAGGTGTTGCCCCCCAACCCCGAGCCTCCTGCTCTCACCCCGTTCTCCAGGGGAAGAGATCAATGTCAAAAGCTGTTGGATCTGTTACTGAATCAATAATTTTTTTCCTAACAGCACGAAACATGTGTGCACAGATAAGTGAAACTCACACACACGTACACACTCACACAGCTGGACAGATCTGATAACCAAACAGCCCCCCCCCTCCCTCTGTGCTGTTCGGTCTCATTTGATTAGCCTCCACTTTGACACCCATGTGACCATTTTCTCCAACAGTGAAGCCGGCGCCATCTGACCTCTGAACTCTTGACCTGCACTTGTGTGATTCACTGCCAAGGATAGGACAGGATGTGTTTGTGTTAGACTGGTGTGTGTGTGTGTGTGTGTGTGTGTGTGTGTGTGTGTGTGTGTGTGTGTGTGAGAGTGTGTGTCTTCTCAGTTTGAATTTATTTTGTGTGTGGGAGGGAGGGAGGGAGGGAGGTGGAGGTGCTGGCGGTAAGAGGAGAGAGGGATGAAACAGCTGTGTTAAGGTCAGATGACCCTTTAGATCAGCGTCTGTCTTTTCATTTCTTCTTCAGTCCTCACTCAGTCACAGACTCTGTTTTTAAATACACTGTTTTCTAAATGGGAAAGTGATCTGAGGCTTTTGGACTGAAACCAAAATTATACCCTTTTTGCTGCCTGACTTCCTTTTTTGTCTGTGTAATAAAATTATTGACCATCAAATGCTTCAGGGTTTGATTTTCTCTCAACACAAAGTGTCTGTACAAGAGAAAAACACAGTTTAACATTAGCAATGTTATGATTGAAACCAGCATTAATAGATGTTTTTTCAGCCATGTGGAAGCAGCACAACAAGCTGTAATTATTTCAACAACATTATAACTTGTTTGAAGTCCCATTTGTGGCCATGATGAATGTTAAGTCCAGTGTTCCCACTCTTTTAGCTCTTTTAGCTCTGTTTTTGGTCTCCACCGGTTCTTAACCAATGTTCTCCAGCTGGTCTCTAACTGTGTGTGTCTGTTAGTGGACTGTAACTTTTTTTTTTGCTGCCTCTGGAAATAAGCTGATGAAAACACTGAGACTGAACCAAAACAGTAAAGTTTCAAGCCGTAAAAACCAAAACAAGGAGCTGAAAAACGCTAATTTCATCCATTGTTGATATAAAATTATAGATGACTGCTGCTTTAACATATGTTTAAAGAAATGATGCATTTTTAAAGTCGCCACAAGAGAAGAAGTGAAACAAGCCTTTGTCCATATTTACAAAATATGTTGACTTGACTTTTAAGATGGAAATTGTTGAAAAAAGGGGAAAAAAATCTTGTATCAACATTTGTAGGATTTACAGTTATGACCAAAAACAGTTTAATCCACTTTTTTTTTAAAAGTATCATTAGGATTTATATTTCCCTAAAAAAATGAAGAGGATTCAAGTATTTTAGTTGAACTTTAGATGTAAATTATATTACAGCATCTTTAATTCTTTATGCTTTGTCTCCTCTAGTTGTACCTACTCACATCTCAGCCCACTCCAGTCATTTATATACGTCCCTTTGCACAATCTCCAAAAACTCCATCGTTTCCCTGTAAGACAACCAGTTACAAACACAGCCCCCTCCATCCACTGCACCTCCCCCCTCCTGCTGAATGAGGAGCGTTTCTGATTAAAGGAAGCTCTCCATCAAGGTTTGCATCGCAGAGAGCTTTCACTGTTGGCAAGAGATATATAATTTATCAAAGATCTTTAACTGAAGCTTCCTCACTGAGTGCTGGAGTAAGATTAGATGTGACGCGCTTTTACATTTGCCGCGATTCTCTTGGTTCCCACTTCACCTGCACTTGACAGCACAGACAGGTCAAAGGATTATTATGCTGCTCTGTGCCTGCTTATTACAAAGACTAGTGGAAACTTCAGGGCTATTAATGGATGTACAGGAGGATTTCTCCTCACGTATAGAATAATAGTGAATAAATTATTCAGGTCTTTTTGGCAGCTGTCCATTTGGTGTGCAACTGCTGAGACTGTGAATACTCCATAAAACTAATGAAGACATGAAAGAAGGCTTATTACAGTACTTACTACAGTCCTGATTTGCAACAACAAATACATTTTGAAAGGGATTTAATTTTTTATCAACATTATTGATGAACATATCTGCCAAGTCAAAAATATGTTGACACACTGCTTTATTTGTCTGTGAAATGTTTAATTCCACGTGTTTTCCCCACAATATCCACTGTCACTATACAATATTTGCAGCTTAAGTAGGATAGATCTTTTGCTGTGGTTGTGTTCTGACACTGTCAGCACACAAAAGGATTGTGGTTAATTGTTTCAGTCATTTTTGGATCAAAAACATGCTCTGGTATAAGTTTTTCATTTGTTAAGATTAGTTTAACTCAAACTTAGCCTGAATTGAATTGAAGCAAACTTTAAAGATCCATATTGTATAAAGTAGGATTTTCATGTGTTTGTGATTATAAAGTAGGTCTAGGTTCTATATTTATACTGTGAAAGTATCAAAGCCTCAGTCCACAGAGAAATGCACACAGCCTGTATTCAGAAACTGAGCCTTAAAACCAGCCGTCAGGACTTCTGGAACTTTGTGATGTCACAACAAAGCAGTCACTGCCCTCAGCCATGCCCCAAGCCCCGCCCACCTGGACCCACCATCCAACCTTGCAGGATTTGGTTTCTCTGAGTGTTTACCTGAAATCTGCTATATTTTTATTAGCTCACTTAGAAAACAGTCAGCCAATCAGAAAAGAGGCTCAGATCCTCTCTTCTGATTGGCTGACTGACCTGTTGTTACTAGAGCTCCAGAGAGAAGCCTGAGAGAGGAGATGTAAAACTACACTGAGATGGTTTTTGGTTCTTAAAACCACAAACACATCTTCTGATGGAGATCAACACTTCAGATAAAACACAGGAGAAGTTAAAATATGGAGCTTTAACCACAGCGCCGTCGCCTCATAAAGCAACAGTGTTGTCCTGGTGATAGTGGCGTCAGGTCAGAAAATCCTTCTGCGTGTTGTTCTAGAGGAGAAGGACCACCAGCGTATTGTTTGTCGTTGTAATTTGGAGGAGTTTACAGAGCTGCCGTCACAGCCTCAGAAGGACAAAGCAGATATGAAGCTGTGGCTGTGAGATCGGAGAGTGGACTCTGTCCCTGTGCAGTGGACGTGTAAAACAGAGAAATAACAGCAGGTGAAATACCTGCTGTGTCCGCAGAGAAGAATGTCTAAATGGATTAGACAGCAGCGTGTGTGTGTGAGAAAGAGACAGTGTTAGTGGCCATGCATGGTAGCGAAGATGAATGGTCTCATTTGTGGCGGGCGCCTGGAGGCCACACAGACTGATGCAGCCACACGAGTGCAGACTTTATCTCACACTCGGACCGTGTTCGCACTAAATGCTGATAAATCTGAAAACACCTTTGTGTGTCAAATGTGTTTCTGTCCCTGCACCAGTGTTTTAAGATTTCACCATCCAATCTGAAATGTCAGAGCAATAGAAAAACAGTTCAGTGTCTTAATATCCTTCATTTTCATTCTTTTAATGTTTTTTTTTGTCTTGGTGTAAAAATGCTGCTCCTTATGTTAAAGGGTGCTCGCTGCCGCCGCCGCTGCTGCTCACAGGAACATGTGCAGCTGCTTCCACAGAGGTTGATGATGGTTGTTTTACAGCTGGAGACACACCTCCCTGCTCTGGAACCTCTTCTTCACGTCCTTCCTTCTTCCCGTCCTATATCATTTCCTCATTCGCCACAGAAAAAGCTTATTGATTTTTGGTGGAATGAATGGGTACACTGTATGAGAGTGTGTGTGTGTGTGTGTGTGTGTGTGTGTGTGTGTGTGTGTGTGTGTGTGTGTGTGTGTGTGTGTGTGTGTGTTGGGTTGTGTGTATTTGTGCTACAGTTGTTTGTGTTGTTGCACAACGCTGGAGTTTCACCTTGAACATGGACCAGAAGGTCACTGGCTTGTTTCAGACCCGGTGTGAACCTTCAGGGTCACGTTCATCCCAGTGTTCCCTGAGTCCAGGACCAGAGCCAGGGTGAGAAAGACTGACTTTATCTTAATGGAGCAGGTCTGTCCAGAAATCACCAGCTGCTTATAAACTCACATAACTTTAACTAAAACGACCGTCTCACAAGTTTGTATCTTTCCCCCTTTAATTAGTTACCCTGGAAACTAGACCAATCAACAAGCTCGTTAATTCATTCTCTGTCTGTCGCCCCATTCAGACAGTTTTCCACCCATCCATCCAGAAACCAGTTGGGCCAATCACAACCATTTATCTAAAATGGGATAGGGCAAGATGGCTGCCGCTGATGTGAGGACGGTGTATTTTCTCTAAAAGAAGAACATCTGCACTGATGCTATAGTCTGTTTACCTTTTACCTTCTCTGTCCTTGGTCACATGATTTGTTGCTCTGATTGGTTGGTCTGTGAAAACACCGCTTGAAAATGAACTGAGAGGGTCCAGACGGTTCCAGGCTAATAGTTAATGTCAGATAACATACTGGGAAACTTCCCAGGAAATGATTAGGAAATTATGGGTCTGTAAAATAAATAGAATTTCACTACAAAAATTAAATTCTTAGTCCTTCATTTATTTATTTTGTTATTTATTTATTTATTGTGGTGGCCTAAAAGCAGATTTGTGATTATACTTAATCTTAAAAAACTGAAACCAAACAAAGTTTTTTATACAAACTGCACTAAAGTTTGCTAGCCCCCCCCCCCCTCCAACTTTCCAGAAAAAAACAAGAACTTTAAACTGAGATGGTGAAGATGATGAAAATATTGTGCCAGCTTAGCATTTTGTTCAAAGCCTCACCGCACGGCCGCAGGCCCCGGGTCTGTTTGAAATACGCTGGAGGGGAGTGTGGTCGCTTTTTAGGATACAAAAACAACCACAACTCTACAGTAGATGTGTTTTTCATCAGGAGAGTTCTGAGTGTGTTATTACCTGTCTACTACGGAGAAACCAAACCCGTGTTTTATTACTGTGGCCTGATGCTACAGGTTTTATATTGTTGTTTTAATTGCATAGCTCATTATAAACACTACTGCATTAAACTGCAGGGTTTAATTCTAAAGCAGCAGCTGTAAATGTGTCAATAATGCAGGTGAACACACACACACACACACACACACACGCACACACACACACACACACACATCGAGCCACTACATTCATCACTGCCAAGGTGTGTGTTTAGTAGCCATGTTGGCTGTGGAAAGTGCTCCATCAAATGGACTTTCCTGACATATGGTGTGTGTGTGTGTGTGTGTGTGTGTGTGTGTGTGTGTGTGTGTGTGTGTGTGTGTGTGTGTGTGTGTGTGTGTGTGTGTGTGTGTGTGTAGAAGCCGAGTGATGATGATGGTCAGAGAGTGGAATAAGACTGATAGAGATCTGATAAAGATATGCAGCCCTCGGCCCCGGGCACAAACACGTCTTCCAGCCTCTGAAGAAAAGATCAAGGTTCAAAGGTCAAGGTTGACTTTATTATCTCATCACAGAAAACTGTCAGACAGGCCGTTCAGTTTGGTAGCTTGGCTTTTTTTCTGTATGTTATATTATTGTGCCTGTGCTGCTGTGAATCTGAACCAGAGAGATATATGAGTTAGACAGAATTTCATTATATTTCCGTTTCAGTAATAAGGAGATGAAGTGTATATTAATGACCCCAGATTCCCACTGTGATGCTATTTGCATAACTGTGGTGTCTCGATGCCTGTGTCTTTCCTTTGTTTGCTCCTTGTAAGAGGTTGTAAATATGCAGTTTACAGTTTTCATGAAAAAACAATGAGGTTAGCACCAGCCATGAGCATAAACAAATCACACACACACACACACACACACACACACACACACACACACACACACTCACTGCTGCATTATTGATAGCGTCTGAGGGGTGTGTGTGATTTGAGATCAGCTGTGTGTCTAACAACAATAGAGGAGCGTCTCATATGAACTGTCACGTACACGCAGAACGTTCCCTCACGTATCTGATCGCCGTGAACCTGATGTAGAAATCTGAAATGGTGCGTTCTGCTGCCTGACACAGCGGTGGCAGATGTGGCGTGATTGCTCTGACCTCCTCTCTGCTGGCAGGCGTCGCTTGAAGAAAGATAGTTTAGTGCAGTCTTGTTGTCAGTTGTTGTGTTGCAGTGAAGTGTAGTCAGTCCTGATTGGTCAGCCACAACAGGGGTCCCAACCACTGCAGCTCTGAAAACATTCATATAATAGCAGTGAGAGTTGGCAGTTTATTTACCTGTGGTCATATTTACCACCAGGTATTTACTGAACAGTGGAAGCACGTGGTCCATAAACAACACTGGCCAATTCCTTAGTACAGTAGTAAAATAAAATACATCAAAACCGGGTTTAAAATGCAACGAGAGTGATTCATGCTCTTGTCTTTTCTCATCTAGACTAATGCATCGATCTTACAACCAAGATTCATCTTTTCAGATCTAACTTCTCAGGATACTGTTGATGTATATGTATGTTTTATTTCACATTTCAATGTATTTTATTGTTTGTCTGCAACCTTTGATTTGCTAAGTGCTTTAAATGTTTTTTATGAAATCTATGTGAAATACCTTCAGTTGCATTTCAGATAGGAAAGGTCCTCCACAAATTAACTTTCTTATTATCTATTGTTATTCTCATGTAACGTACCACGAGAAAGCAAGTAGCTGGGATAAAGTATGTGCACAACTCAAAATACTAATTTTCTGTTTTTTCCTGGTGCATTCAGATTCTTCTTCATTGGTGAATATCCTGTTTGCTTTTACCACCAGGTTACACAACACAACATCACAAAAACTTACCAATGATAAGAAATGTATTATTAACAATTTAAAAGGCTAAATAGTGGAGTTTACAATAATAACATTACAGCTAGCAATGTTAGCTTGCTATAACACAGCTTTAACTCTGGCAATAATCAAACTGTTCTAAAACAGTGTCTTACCTAACATTTATGTTGCAGTTAAAGTAAGAGTAACATAAAATCTGAAAATAAAGTGAATCTTATGAAAACCAGGTAAAACCAGTAACACATTTCTTCACCTTTCATCCTAAAGCTTGATATGATGCAGCAGCAGTGGTGCTGCCGTCAGTGTGGGCAGTGGAGGGGCAGCAGCGTGTGGCGCTGTTTGAATCTGACTGTTTTTAATCCAGATGTGAAGCTTCTCAGCTGCTCTCTGCTGCAGTTAGTTTGTCTTTGATGTTCATATCAACACAGCAGGAGTCGGCGCGCTCCCTCAGGGCTGTCACCTCACACAGGGGACCTGAGTCTAACGGGTCTCACCGTGTTATTAACACAGGCCACACATTTGCATACTGAATATCAGTTTTGTTTAAGTCTGTGACAATATTTTATTCAGTCACACATTCCCATGCTTCTCATACTCATATTATTTTTATTATGTGTGTGAGTTTGCTGTATGTTGTGTGTGTGTGTGTGTGTGTGTGTGTGTGTGTGTGTGTGTGTATGAGCCAGCATGTCTTATGGGAGACTGTGAATTAGAGCCTCTCAGCCTCTACAGCTCACTTCAGTGTGCAGGATGCAGATGACAGTCAGTCACATTGTCTGACAAGGACAAGGGATGAAGGAGCATAATGAAATAAAAAATGTTTTTTAGCCCTCTCACCTCCTTCAATCATCAGTCTCCTTTGTAGACACACACACACAGACGTGCGCGCACACACTCCTGCAGATACTTGTCAAACCCCATATCAGTCACCAGATCTCAGGGTGATGTGCTTGGTTGCTTACCAGACAGAAATGTAATATTTTCTCCTCCCCAGTGCAAATATGTTGTATCTGCTTCTGTTGAGGTGTTTCCTCACTTATACCTTTGTGTTTTACTGCAGCTGCACACACACATTCACACACAGACTGCAGACGCTGTCAACAAGCAGCATCCACAGTTTTCTAAAGCTGCCATCATTGATAATGTTTTTTTAACATTGATATTGTGCATGTTAAATGCTAAGAGGAGTTTTGGTGATGTGACCTGAAAGCTTAAATGACTGGAGGCTGAATGCTAACATGCACACAATGTTAACATCAACTGTACAGTGATAGATTTACACACTCTTTGGCACAGTGGGAATCTACGGCCTGCTAGCAGCTTTTTTAAGATGTACTTCCTGCTAAATGCTAACATCAACATCCTGACAATGAACAACAGACATGTTTAGCAGGTCACAAATGTGACCTTCGTGGATGTGTTAGGGGAAATGTCAGGGGATCAGTCCGTCGGATAAATCATCCAGAGAAATTCATTTGTCCATCCGCACTGATCCATCCTGCAGAAGTTCAGATATTTCACTGGACATCTGAAAACCTGACCTGAAAAAATAGGGATTATCAAATGTCTGTGTCCAATTTATTGGAAATCCAATAGTTATCAATATATTTCACTTAAAATTCAGTGTGGCGCTAGAGGGTGGCAGCGGTTCATCCTCTGGGAGTATAATGTCTGTTTGTTGTGGAGATTTTTTTATGGACTGATCTGAGAGCAGCCATTAAAAAAAAAAACCCAAAAAACTGTCCTACAAAAAAAAAGTGTCCTACATAAAAGGTTTCAAGTGCAGTGAAAGCAGAAGATTTATTTGATGAGCTTTAATGGCTTATTTTGTTATCAGGTGGTTTCATCATAGTCTTCAGAGAAATGACATCAACACTATCATGTCACAACTAGTTAAGTTGGTGTGGTGCCACTAAGTTTAATGCGGTTTCACTTCTCTCCTGAGCTCCAGTAACACTGGTCACTGCTGCTTTATGAGGTGACAGCCTGTTACTGGTCAGTCGCTGAGCAGAAAATTACAAATTAAAGATCAGCTCGCCTCAGTTACAGCTCACATGCTCATATTTACTGAACACAGGTTTTATTCTCATTGAGATGGTGAACAATAGCAGCAGCTGAAGTCAGCGGAGGCGCTTGCAGTGATGGAGCCGGGGTTATCGCTCAGCTGACGACCAAATTAAAGCCACAGTGAGGAATTCGTACAGAGCCAGAAGTGGTAATTCTCCTCTAAATCTAATTTGCCCTCGGCCGTTTATTTCTGGAGATTAGGCTGTTCTTTAAATGACTGACAGTCACATACAAGCAGAAATCTCACACCGTGTGTGTGTGTGTGTGTGTGTGTGTGTGTGTGTGTGTGTGTGTGTGTATTTCTATTATTGGAAATGGGGTTGGTGATCTTCATCCTTCACTACAATTTACCTTCACTGTCACACTGTGAAGTTAATTTCTGTTATTGATCCGAGGAAGCCGTTACAATCATGCACAAACACATTTCAGTCCAGATTCACTGAAACCCGACGTGTGAGCCTCTGAATTTCCCCTTTACAAACCTACATATCGTATTTTAATGGAAAACAAATGTGTTGTCTGTGAACATGTTACTGATACATTCAGTATCAGCATATTTACAACCTGCTGAACAACATGTAAACAACATATCCTCATCATGTGAATAAAAACATCATTTTTCTCTGTTCTTCAAATCGTAAAACATTGCTTTTGAAAATGAGTGGTATATAAATGTAATTTCTGGGAGGCGGGGCCGGCTGCACCCTGTAGAGCGATGTGCACGTGTATGTGTGTGCACATGCCAGTTTGGCCTGGGTGCAGATACTGAGCAGAGACGTGAAGGCACATTAATTATCAGGAGCTCTCACTACATCATACAGGTGCCTATTACTCTGTCAGCTGTCACGTTAGTGTGAATTTCCTCTCTCCGATTCGCTCCTTTTCATTCTGCTCGTCCTCTTCCTCACATTAAACACACACACACATAGAGACTGTATATACATGCATCTTCAGATATACTAGGTCACAGATGATGAACTCCACGTGTGTCTAAGCACCTTTCAGGCCGAGCGTCCACTGTGTGTAAGAAAAGCCTCATAAACAAACCACCAATTATGTGACACCTGTTTCATCCTCCATTGATTTCCTTCAGTCTCGGCCCTGGCACCTCCACAGTCCGTCCCCAGCATCGCTGATACTCTCTCCTTTGCTCTGCAGGATTCTGGGTGTTAGGTCTCGCTGCCGTCTGTCTTTGTTTATGCAGGGTAAAGGATCCTGAAGGCTTTTCTCTGAGACCCGGTGTCCCTGCCCTCTCAACTTCCCTGATCCACAATAATATTACCCTCGGCTCCGATTTCAAACAGCCCTCCCTGCCACCCTCAGCGCAGAGATGCACAGAGAGGTGTAGGGTTCTCCTAGTGCCTCCTCTCGTTCTCTAACCAGTCTGGGATCAGCCATGTGGTTCCTGTTTTAGGACAGTGTCAGTCGTTTCACTAAATGCCCCCAAAAACCCAACATATGTTAACGTTCAAGTGACAAAGCCCTGTAACCCCTGAACCATGTTTAAACCGAACAAAATCTTAACTGGGGCTGCAACTTATGATCATTAGTGATTAATCCGATGACTATTTTCTTGATTAATTGATTAATCATTTGGTCTATGAAACACAGGAAGAATGCCATCAGAATTTCTTAGAGCCCAAGGTGATGTCAGCCAACTTCCTGTTTTGTCTGACCAACAAAATAAAACCTCAAATGTTTCAAATTAACATAATGAAGACTAAAAAGCAGCAAATCCTCACAGCTGAGAAGCTGGAACCATCAAATACTTTACATTTTTCTAAAAAATCAACTCTCAAAATAGTTGCTGACCAATTTTATATCCATCGATTAATAGTTTACTTGTTCGTTAATAGTTTACACGCTCACAAAGACAATGCTAACATGCTATAGTGGTTCATATAGGTATAGTGTTTACAGTGTTTGCCACTTTAGCATGTTAACATTTGCCAAGTAGCACAAAACACAAAGTGCAACAGAGGCTGTCATGGTCATGAACAGATCAGAGGATCACCAGGGTCGGGGGGGTTCATCCTCTGGGAAACATGCATGTGTGAACCTAATTTCATGGCAAACGATCCAGTAGTTGTTGAGATATTTCAGCCTGGACCAAAGTGGACGTGCAGCTTCCTACTGAAATGAAATGCAATAAAACTGAAGTGAGAGACTCTCTTTCCTCTGAGGGACTTTAAAGTTATGTTGCTGATATTTTCAATAATACATGTGAATGTTTTAATCAGTGGATCTGTTGTGTGCGAACGAGTGACTGAATTGTCTTGTTGCAATGCTGTTTACACTGTTCCTCCCTCTCCCCTCTTGTGTAAAAGAGAAGAAATTAATAACATTTAACAAACTAACTACTTGAAGTTGCTGGGAAACGTCCCAGAGGACCGAGATAATGAATACAGCTCCAACAGAACAGGCTCTATAAAAATGTGCCTGCACCAGTTAATTTGAAAATATTGTTTAATTCTGAAAGGTCAAAGTGTCCTGATGCAACCTGCTCGCTCGTCTTTAAGTGCTGCCCTCACATTTTAATTGCTTTAACTGTCTTTGTCGCTGTTGTCATATTAGCCATCATTTTCATGCCCTGTGTGCCAACTCGTCACTTTTAAAATGAGTGTTTGGTTAATTGTTGAAAATACTGTTCATTAATTAACATCTAAATGCCTTAAATCTCTGTTATAATGTGCAGTAAACATATTATATATATATACTGCTTTTAGGTGAGGGGTGGGGTCAAAGTATTGACCCAATAGTATAATATATAATATATGTATTACATATCATAGTAGTACTTTTAATTTGATAGTTCTTGTTTTGAAGTGCAGTATTGGTCTCAAACAGGGGGTGAATACAAAATGCACAACAAACTGCAAAGTCCTGCCTTTAATTTATTTACATTTATATTATATATCATTAATATTAAGCAAACATGAACCAAAAGTGAATTTACAATTAGTTGAGTATTTCTTGGTTTCATAAATCTTTGTAAAAATGACATTTATTATTGTTCTGTGACTTACACAGTATAGTTATAGCTGCTTATTAGTCATAAATACACAGGCTACAGGGGGAGAGAGAGAGAGAGAGAGAGAGTGTGTGTGTGTGTGTGTGTGTGTGTGTGTGTGTGTGTGTGTGTGTGTGT
The DNA here is from genome assembly GCF_046630095.1 of Trachinotus anak. Lineage (NCBI taxonomy): Eukaryota > Metazoa > Chordata > Actinopteri > Carangiformes > Carangidae > Trachinotus > Trachinotus anak. Next base: position 1,541,117 of record NW_027273879.1, on the reverse strand, counting down.
GTGTGTGTGTGGGGAACAGTGTAGGATTACGGCTCCAGCTCTCTCGGTCCTCGGTCCTCGGCTCAGTTCAGTCCTCAGAGCCGCTGAAGCTGCCGGAGCGGGCGGACGATGCTCTGCACAAACCGGCGGCCGCAGGACAGGAGACCGCTCTCTGCTCGGTGTCACCCCGGGGGGGCTCCCGGTGTCTGTATAACGGAATTATAAACTCCCTCCTGCAGCCGGCGCGTCTGCACCACTCTCCCTCCACAGCGGCGCCGACTGTGAGGCTTCAAGCCGGCGGGGGCAGCCTGTACCTCCGGTGTGAGATGCCTCTGCTGCCGCTGCGCACCGCTCCGCACCGGCTGTTGTGACACTTTGATGCTGCTCACATCTGCTTTACAAATATGATGAAATGGCAGCCCCGGAAGAAGGTGAGTGAACTGCGGCTTTTCAGTGGACTCGGCTCCAAAGTTGAGCGGAGTGTGTTCGGTGTGTGACTGGATCAACAGGGCTGTTTCAGCCCCCCCACAGAGCGCAGCCACGGACACTTTATGAAGGATAATCCGTTAATAGCCTGCATTTCAGAAAGACACTGCAGCAACATGTCTGTGGAGGATTATTTGGAGGATTATACATAAAATGAAAAATTCCACAAAGCTGAATAAAGTCGCTGTAAGCTCACCATTCACCTGCAGACACACTGCAGCTCACTGAGGGTTTTATAGTGATGCCACATAGAAGTAAAAAGCCTTAAAGGTCGCTCTGTCAGCCTGAATGAATTTACAAATATCAGAGAGTCAGTGAATGTTGCAGACATCCACAAGAGCCCAGGAGACATCACAGCAGTGACATCAGATGTGAAGAATGATGAGTGATGCATGTTGGTTAATTCTCTGTGACCATGCACATGCTGTGTTGTGCATGTTGTTGTGTGTTTTGCATTAATCCTCCGTTTAAGACTGAAACTATTAATTGATTTGTTGATTGACAGAAAATATCTTTGGGTTGTGAACTGACTTGAACAGTCAGACGAGGCTCTGGAGCAGCACTGTGGCTAATTTGAGTATTTTCTGACATTTTCTGACACATCTGGAAGCTGAAAATTTCAACAACTATCGGATCTATTACCATGAGGTTTGATTCAGATGTTTGTGGTTCCCAGAGGATGAACCCTCATGACTTTACTGATCCTCTGATTTTCCCTCTAGCGCCACCATGAGGTTGCCAGTTGTGGTTTTAGTAAAATGTTTGCACAGCCGTTGGATGAACTGGCATTAACAGACATTCATGTCCCCCTCAGGCTGGATTGTAAAAACTTTAAATTTTTATCAAGTGCAATCAAAGTTAAAATTTGAATGTTGTTTATGACGAAACTCCTGCAAAACTAACAATATTCCATCATCCTCTGCTGCGGTTTGCACTGCTTACATCTGCGTTAGCATGTTTGCATCACCATTATGAGCATTTCAGCATCAGTGGTTAAAGAAGTATTCTACTGTATTTCAGTAAAAGTAGTTTCAGCGGATCACATTGTTAGAATTTCCTGCACTGACACTTTTAAGTGAAGTTTAAAGTTAGATAAATGTGGTGGAGTAAATAGTTCCATGTTTCCAACCTGAACGACCACACAGGTCGTTTATTCTGACCCTGTGATACCACCCATAGTAGTGCCCCTACGGCGGCAGGTGTCTCGCACCTTGGTTGTCATGGTTACAACAATAAAAATGCTGAGTGGACCAACAATGGCGAATCGGAGCTTTGTCGCCATGGTTACAATAATAAACGTGCAGCTAAGCTTATGGAGTGGTCATAGCTTGGTTGGGTTGAGGAAAAGATTGTGATGTGTGGGTTAAGATTAGTGTTGCGTTAAGGTCAGAGGACCTTTGTTGTCGTGGTAATGATGACATCACGGTGAAGGTTGTGGAATAATCATGGATGAAACAACACAACTGAACCCCGCTCTCCTGTGTCACATTCCTGTGTTCTGTTGACCCATCCATCGACCCCGACCTCCTCCTGACGTGAACGGCTTCGCTCTTTATGCTGCGTCACCTGACCTCCTCCTTTGCTCCTGCTATAATTACCACAGCCACTAGATGTCGTCTTGCAATAAAACACAGTGAGACGTGTTTTACAGAAGGACAGTCTCAGTGTTTTTGCAAGTTACGTGCACCAGTGGTTAGCATGCTGACGTTAGTATGTAGCTGTGACGTTAGTGTTCCCAGGTACAGTCCCACAGAGCTGCGAACTCTTGGTCTGGTTTTGCATGAAGAGGAAATGTGCTCCACCATGCAAGTGTAACCCTCCCTACGGTGGAGGGAAATATGTTTGAGAAGGCGCTTGCTGATATTTTGAAACCTCCTCCATGTATTGAGTGGGTAGTGTGAACTGACATGGGATTTGATGCCTTACCAAATTTGTCTCTGGCTGAGAGATCAGAGGGAGCGACGGTTCCTCTGGAAAGACTGTGACCCTGATCTGGAAGTGGTGGGATCCAGCTGTAAAAGGTGGGAGAGCTCACAGCGGGGAAAAGTTTCCCTCTCCTCCAGGCTCATCCAGTGGAGTGTGTTAACTGATAAGGCCAGACAGTCAGCTGTCACAGTGCTAATGGCAGCGATGAGTGGAGAATTATTCCTGTATAATCCACTGTAAGCAAAGCCAGTTGTCTGGATGATTGTGTTGGGTGTGTTCAGCTTTTTTTCAAAGTAGAGAAAATAGCCAAGCACCAATCCTGCTGATGTTTTTACGACTATTCGTGTATCATGAAATCGTCATCATCAAGTTGTCAGTGCTTCTTCATCTGCATCTTTTTTACTGAGACAAGACAAAATGTTTGCAAATGCAGACCTGATTGACATGTGCAGGAAAATCAAATTATATGAGAGAGTTTTAAAAAACTGAAACGGGAAACAAAAACTTGTTTGCTATTGTGTTTGCTAACTGTCAGTTATCAAGCTCTGTCACTAACAGGACAATAAGATCACACAGTTTATTCAAAAGACATATTTGTACCATCGACTCCTGTCTCATAACTGACTAAAACTTCAAACTCATTCCTCTTTGATGGAGCAGTTTTTATTCTCTAACAGAGGAGGTTAAATAAAACCGGATGGTGCAACACAGCTAATGAGTTACGGTAGTTTTCTTCATTTTGGACTCTCAGGCTTTCCATTCCTTCAGAAGTCAGCACCATCAACACGTCTCACCACCGGCACAGTGTGAATCTGCAGGTTTTGAAATGAACCAATTTCATAGCAAAATTTAGCTTGTGGGTTTTTTTTAATGCGGGTGTGACCAAACACCTGAGACAATTACCACATCAGCTGATAAAAACATCCTTAAAACAAGGCAAAGTAAATCTGCTAAAATCCACAGAGTACAAATGAATCTCAAACATGAGCTAACATAGAGAATAATCTTGAAAAGACTAGATGAGCAATGCAAAAAAGGATTTTTATAGAGTTAAAGGTCCCATATAGTCTGAAGGAAGAGCTGCCTGAGAGATCAACACTTCAAATGAAACACAGGAGAAGTGCAAAATATGGGACCTTCCAAATAGGTGATGGGGAAGCAGGTTGAACAATAACCGTATCCAAACTGTCTACAAGATAATTTTTAAGGTTTTGAAGTTTGGGAATGAGACTCTTGGGTTTTCATATTGTGAATTTGATGCCTGATGAACATCTTTGAAGGAAATGTTTAATAGACTTGTTGCTGGAATTCAACCTTTTCTCTCAAAGATCGAACAAAATTTGGAAATCATGTATTTAAACAGTGCTGACTTTGAAGAAGCAGTGCGTGATTTCTCTGTGAAGATTCCTCGCTGACCTGACATCTCGCTTTGGTCTTCATGTACAGCTGCCTCAGGATCCTTACAGGGTGATGAAAGTCTCTGAAAGAGACTCAGTGGACCGTGTGGTGTGTGTTTTTGTGGCTGCAGATCTACTGTACATCTGTTATCGGCCTCCCGTGGGCTTTGAAAATCCTCAAAATACTTCCTCTCAACAGTTGTTGCAAGGATGAATATTTATAAGAGCTCATTCTGAAGCAGATGCAAGTTGCGTCGTTGGGATGCTTTTATTTTGAAGCCTCAAAATGAAGACACAAGCACTTTTGTCTTCAAGCTTTTATTTTCTAACAGAAAGCAGAGTGAATCAAAATGGTATTTAATAATAAGATGCCATAAAATCAATATTCTCTTTCTGCTCAGCACCATGTACCACAAATTAGAGCTGATGCTTGTGTGCAAACGCACATGAAATACACACTTGTGCAGGCGCCTTTTTACACACACAATTTGCTTGTGCGGGCTTGTGCTTCTGGGTCATCTTATCTGAAGAATGAAATGAAAGGAAAATCAGAACAGAGGCAAAGAAACATAACAGGACTAGAGAGAGAAAAGGCCTGGTGTGAACGTCTCTAGAAGTCTGGGAAAAAAGAGAAATCAAATGTAGAAATATGGAAAATACGAAGAATATTCAAAACTCAGAAGAAGAGGGTGCTCAGGGTGCTGTCTTATCGCCCTGGCTGGTCTTCGAATGGGTCCAACCATGGGACCAATTTGAACCTGAACTAAAATGTGTCACTGTTATCTAAATGTAGGAAGAGGGGGAGCGAGGGAGGGATGAAAGAGTTGTGAGGTGAAGGAGGCGGAGTGGACTCGGTGCATCTGCCTTAATGATTTTCCTTATGAATACAGTTGGCAACAGGAAGCGTGCCATTAGATGGCCTCAATTACATTTTCATATACTCTGGAGTTTCCTCTCTAATGAGCAGGTGTGCCATGCATGCTCATATTTGTCCTCATTAGCACCTGATTTATGACTATTTATCCCTCCTTGACCCATATAGTCTTAATCCAACATGGATATATCAGTGAATGTTATGTATGTAGCTGATTTTTATATATATGTATATATGACATTTTAAAGGTTTTTTAGCCTTATGACATTTTCTCTTATTTTTATACTAACAATGGGTTAACTAAGTCAGTGAAAGAGGTCGCTCATCCTGGTAAACCCAGAGTTATCACCCCACACTTAGCTCTACTAAGTGTTTTAGCATCTTTCAGCTCATTGTTTTGGTTTTTTCCAGCTCACAACGTTACTGTTTTGGTTCAGTCTCACTCCTCTCACCAGCCCCGGTTTCAATGAGCAGCAGGCAGCTGTGTTCAGCTGTAAAAAGCCACAGTCCAGGTCCACTTACCTCCTCACAACTGTGTTAGACTGTGGTAGAAAAAACACTCAGGAGGAGACTGATCGTTGTCCATAGTCCTCGCAGCAATTTCCATCAAAACGTATTTAACAAAACAAGTTAGTGACATATAAACATCATTTTTAGGAGACAGGGTTTGGGAGAGGTTGATGTTATTTGGTGGTGAAGTCTAATCACCGCTAACAGAGCTCAGTAATGTATGACTCAGTAACGTGTATGATAAAGTGTGAGTGTTTGGCCTCATGACATGTGTGACTTGTACTGTATTTGTGTGTGTGTTTATACTTGGAGCTGATCCAGAGGTGTATTAAATATTGGTTTCATCAGTGCATGTTGTTTCAGGGGAGTTATACGTGCTGGTGTCAGGGGCTCAGCAGCAGAGCTGAAGGTTCACTCCCTGGTTTTATTTTTTCAGTGAATAAAATCAGAAGTTTCTTTGTGTTTTTCTCCCTCTCTCCCTCTCTCTCTCTCTGTCTCTCTGTCTCTCTCTCTCTGAGGCATTACTATTTACCCGGCAGGAGTTCATGAAACATTTCATATTCTATTCTAGTCGGTCAGATTGGCAATGCACTGGGTGTAATGTGTTTACTTACAATGCAGCTAAGCTGCTTAAAGCTACACTCCTGCCTCTGATTTAAGACTTAGCTCTCCATCTAAAGCCCCTTTTTGCACGAGGGCTCAGTCAGACGTATTGTTTGAATGTGTCCACCAAATAATCACCACATTCTTCTGTAATCCAGAGGAAAGATGCACTGCAGGCTATGAGTGTGGAGCTGCTGTTTGAGTGTCATTATGTTTCACCCTGTGATGATGAAAACCCAGAGGAAATTTTCATCTCCGCGACACTCCCTTCATAAACCAGGGAGTTTGCAGCTATTTAAAACGTGGCTGTGATCCCATTTAACACTTTGGACCTGATTAACAAAACAGACTTAAAAAGTCTCCCTCTTGTCCTCAGTTAAACCAGAGAGCACAAATTTCATACACATGCTCTTGAAGTCAGCACAACACACTCCAATGATAGTCCTTCATTTCAATTCACTTAATAAGCTGCACAACAGCACATTTCATTCAGTAGTGATATCTACAGCCACTCATGTACAGCATGTTGCCTGCTGTTTGTGTGGTTTCATAACCTTTGGGCAACTGACTGAAAAAAAACTATACACATAAACCAAATCTGTGGCTAATGAATCATAATCAAAACTAAAGTGATATTTCAAATATTGTTCAGAGTCACTTTGTCGTCCAACTGATGCACTGAAGTTTGTACTAAATCACCTTTTACAGATGTGATGACACCAAACATGCAGCATAAACCCATCCAGACTCCATAAATGTCCATGAATGCATCGTGACAGTGTTACATGAGGAGGAAAAATGGGGCTCAGGTGCAGCCCTCAGCCAACTCACTGGGTGAGAGTGGGGTTCGATTCCTGGCTCCACATGAACCCCCAAAATTTGGTATCATGAGTGTGTGTGTGTGTGTGTGTGAATGTGTGAGTGAATTGGTGAAAGTTGCGTTTGGTGTAAAGCACTTTGAGTGGACTATAGGACCAGAAAGTGTTATATATATTGTAGTAAGTGTGGTCCATTCACCCTTCAGTTGAGCCGAGTCGTGGCTGTGGGAACGTGCGTTTCCACCTCACCTGCAGAGTGCACAGCAGGGGAACATCACACTAACCTGTGCAGCCGTGAGGTTCACTCAACCAGGGACAGTCTGCTCCCTCACCCCAACCCCTGTCTCTTAAAGTCTGTCTGTGTCGAGCCCTCAGCACTGTGGGAGCCTCAAACTCAATCTGATGCTTTGAACTTCAGCTTCACTCCAGTGTTTTTCCTGTTGCTGTTTCACATTAAAAGCGTTCCACAGGTAAACCAGCAGGAGGCCTTTATTGTGAAGCAGCTGCAGGAAATTCAGTTGCTTTGTCATGTGCAGTAAAAATTAGTCTTCACAGAAAGATGTTTAATCAGTGGGAAAATGGGAAACACTGCAGTGAGGATTCAGCAGCAGCAGTGAGAGAGGCTCTTACTGTGATCTGCACAGACCTGCACGTGTCCAACATGTCGTCAGTGATCGCAGCGTGCCAGCACGGCTTTAATGGGAAGATGGGAATTCTGGCTGCAACTCAAATCACGGTCAGTATTCCTCCCAAAGGAAAACAAGCAAAGAAATAGAACAAGAACCACGAACAGTACCACCATTAAGGCTTAGAATGTCCCTGACACTCTCCTCCATTCATTCATATACAGGCATTTACAGTGTGTTGAAATCTTGGGGACACACCAGCAAAAAAAACCAAAAAAAAAACCAGTCCCTACAACATGGACAGTAACCACACAGCAGGAGCAGTTATCATCCTGTAAAACCAGTTCAGAGGTTTGAAAGGATGAGGGAGACATGACTGGAGTAAAAACTATTAGATTTGATATTTAGAGGATCTGAAGCTTCAGAGCTGGCTGGTTTTAAACATGGTTGTCTTTTTGAAATTTGAATTAAATACACAAGCAGTCATAGAGTCATAGAGTTCTGCAGGAATGAGTCCTAAAACCTGGAAATAAGTTGCATGATAGTACTTCCTGTTCCCTCGTCTTGGGTCTATGGGCCTTCTGGATGTGTTTTTGGTTAGATGAAATAAGGTCTGTGTTAACACAAGCTCCAGATATTTTCACATTTTATTCTACAACATAAAACCCATCAGTAAATCCCTCAGTCCTGATTCTTGAAGCTTCTCCGTCTGTTAAAAAGGCCGGTTGCTAACAAGAGTCTAAATGAGACGACAGAGGTTGTCGGGGACGTTAAACGTCATCAGTCCAACATGAAAACCGACCTCCTCACCAGTCCACCTTTACAGCCTCGCTGTGTTTCTACAAACTGTCACTAACTCTGCCAGAGGAAAGGCTTCTGTAGAAGAGCTCAGAGCTGAATCAAACTACAGGTGGACATTTAACAGTGAAGTCATGTGAGCATGGTGTCGTTGGTTTATAGCCTAACATGAGCTTTTTACTGCTGCTGATTGTATTTAGACTTCAAACATCATAAAGTGGAGTCATTAGTGAAGATTATCCTGCTGAACAGAACCTGTCAGGATCAGAAACTGTTGTTTGTTTTCTGTAATAATCCAAAAGACAATGGAGAAATCCTTTTGGCAGATTGTGGAGGGAACCAGGGCGACGCTGACATCCAGGTTGGACTACAAAAATGCATCATCCCTGCGGAGCTGTATGGGTGTCCACTTCAGGCCCTTAACTCATAACTTTCACAGCACATCAGTGATATTTAATTTACACACTGGTGACAGTAGTCTTTTCAGTCAGATGAAAAAGTGCTGTCGTGTCTGCAGCTTCTCTTTGCTCCTTGTGAATTTTAGAGGCAGAAAGTGGTTTTGCATGAAGGAATTCCCTCAGCGCTGACCGAAGCTCCACTTCCTCTCTCCGCCTCCCCCTGAAACGTGCTGCATCTCGAGGCAGAGAGGACAAAGCTTGTCATGTTGATGGAGCTGCACAGCTCCAATATCCTCAGGGCATGTTTCTCTCTCTCTCTCTCTCTCTCTCTCTCTCTCTCTCTCTCTCTCTCTCTCTTGGTATACCTCCATTTATTTCACGCCTATCACCGTGTCTGTTCGTAGAGATACAGTCTCTTACTGAACCCTAATCTGTCCTGAGGATGATGATGATGATGATGATGTTGGTCCCCTTCTCTCTCTTCTCGTTTCCACTGCTCCACCCTTCATCCTTTCACCGCTCTCTGGAGAGGAGAAGGAGGTGGAGGAGGAATAAAACAGTTTTTCTTTTCTGTAAGTAGAATATAGACAAGAAGAGGACCATGCATGACTGCACTCCATCACATAACCTCCACCATTATAACTCCTCGTCCTCATCCTCCTCTTCATCCTCCTCCTCCTCCTCCTCCGCTCGGTGTGTTCTGTCTTTAACCCGGTTTGACTGAGCTATTGCTGTCACGCATCACCACGCAGCCTCTCTGTCGCTGCTCTGCTGTACTTTACACCCACTGAACCAGAACAGATGTGCGGTAACATCAGCCTGGTCTCACTTCATCTGTCTGTAATGACTCACTTTATCTGTGGATGTGTTTAAAATGTGTTTCTGCTGGGTCTCCTTCAAGCAGCAGAGCTTTTTTTCTGAAGTCTCTGCTTTCATTCAAAGAAAAAACACTTCTTCAGATTTTTCTGAGCTGCAGCTCAGGCTGCTTCAAGTACAGAATATTTTTTAAAAAGCGTTGCAGCTATTTGTGATCATTATGTGGGAACTTTTTATTTTCCTTTAACCCACAAATTGCCTCATCAGCGTGTTCCTGCCACGGCGAATAGATGTGACTCTTTTACCGGTGCTGTAACGTTGGTGGAGCAAGCCTCCGTCCCCAAACAGCATCAGGTGGGGAATACTCGTATTCATGCGTGTGCACGGCTTAGTGTGTCCTCATGTGCACGCTTCATAGCAACAATCAAATGGGACTTAACCAGTTGGGGGCAGAGAGAGGAGCGAGAGGACGCACTCCTTTTTTAAATGTTTTATTTAAACGAGCTGTGTGACGCTGGAGTCAAAGATAAGCTGCAGTCATTATTCTGTCGGTGCAGCACGCTGAAAAGCTCCTGGCCGCTGTTCTGTGCTCATGTTGTGTGTTGCCCTGTTTGTACCACTCGGAGCTTCCACTCTGTTATTCATGTTTGTGGGTGATGTTCTCAATAGGATTTTTTTTTTTTACCTGGGACTTACTCTTACTCCATATTCTGGAGATGTGGAGTCCAGTAAGAGCAACATCAAACAAAGAGCTACAACTTTCCAAAAAACTTTAAAGCTCCATCCAGTCTAAAGGTAGATGTCCATGTGTTTGTGATTATAAAGCAGGTCTAGGTTCTATATTAATGCTGTGAAAGTATCAAAGCCTCAGTCCATAATAACCTGCCCAAATATAACACAACAAAGTTACAACAACTAATCTTCCTAACAGACAAAAACAGGAGAAAAGGTGGTGAAAAGATAATGTCAGTCCTAACGCTCTGAAACCTACATGGAGGTGTGTGGGCGGCTGGGACCAGAGGTCGATGAGTTGTCTTCCCATGCAGCTCGACCACAGCATCTTGGTTCCTTATATTTGGAGAACATCTGACAGGAGCCAATCAGCTACGAGTGTTAATGCTGTCCACCAATCACCAGGTTGTCCTGACACACACCTATTTGCACACACGCACTCATGCATATCTCGTGCCAGCTTCAGGCCACTGCTGTGCAGTTCTCCACAGAAGCTACAGGGTCTGAGAGGAAACTACTCTCTGTGTTTGAGACGACTTCTGTTAAAGCTGTGACGGTTCCTTCAGACAGGAAGTGAAGCGAGTTTTCACCTTGTCTTGTTTGTGAAGTCAGTTTTCATTTGGACAAACGTGCTGACTGTACAGTTAGCCGTAGCTCGTTAGCAATGTGGCCCAATTCAGGGGCCGCATCCTTCAGAGGCTGCATTTGAAATGTCGCAGTAGCACGACCAGGCGGCCATCTTTTCCTGAGCCACATGGCCCAACCTATCCCACACCTTCGTAGACCTGGGACCTGAACTGGGACCCAGCCGTGGAGTGTGCAGATCTCAGACCTCAACAGGAACTCCAGGTTTCTGTGGAGCCATGAAGCCGCAGGACAAACACAACTTTTTTCACTCATGTTGAAACTTTTTCAGCTCCTACAGATGCGTCTTTGTGCCGGTTGGCGCCGCCCTCTTAAATCTCTACAACAGAAATCCAATCACATTATGAGCAATAATTACAGTGGACAACAAACACCACCCTCTGCTTCGTCCTCTCCTGTCTGTGTGTGCTGTATCTCCTCCATCCTTCAGTTTGACTCATATCTGTTCTGAATCCTCTGTTTTGACGGAGACAGTGGCAGCTTCCTTTATGCTGAACTGAACACGAAGAGCTCAGCTGATTGAAGCACGGTGAGCACATCTCCAGATGTATGTGCAGATACAGAGACTGGACACAAAGAGACACTGGAGAGGCGCCAACAGTCAAGGTCTCTGTTACCTAATGGAGTGAGAGGGAGAAAGTGACTGTGCTAAAGAGGAGGAGGAGGAGGAGGAGGAGGAGGGAGCAGAGGAGGAGGTGAAAGGGAAACACAGGGAACGACTGGTCTGTGCTGTGATGGGAGAAACAGAAAGAACTGTGTGTGTGTGTGTGTGTGTTTAGGAGTTGAAACTATTTATAGTGAGGAGATCATACCTGTTTCAAGTCTCAGTGGAGCTGACCCAACTGTGTGTGTGTGTGTGTGTGTGTGTGTGTGTGTGTGTGTGTGTGTGTGTGTGTGTGTGTGTGTGTGTGTGTGTGTGTGTTGACCCTCTATCCACAGTAAATGAGTCCTTCAACCTCTGAAAACAGCTTCATTTTTTTTTTTTTTTGAAAAGCAGCTGAGTAAAAACCAGAACAGAGATTTTTATTAACCCTGATGTGCGGCTGTTGTTCTGTAGTTTTCAGGCACCTGATTGTTTTTTCGTTGTTTCTGAGAATCTCGTCTCGCTGAAGAACAAATGAGGTTCTTGAAGCAGACGATTGTGAGAGCAGGTCAGGGAACTGTGTCGAAAGTGAAAATGGTGGTGAAGGTGGAGAAGAAGAGAAGGAAGAAACTTTACTGTGACAGTTTGTTTCTTTGGGTCCTTGAAGTTTAAAACTTTATAATCACATTTTTAAATTTTCAAATTTGCTTTCAACCTTCAATTATGATGCAAAGACATTAACAACATCTTCATTGCTTTGAAATCCTAAATATTCAAGGTGGTGGGTTTTTACATGTACCAGCATTAACTGTTTCCTTCTGGAGGCACAAACACAAACACTGACACATCATCATTATGTTCAGTTGTTATAGGGAACTTGTTGAATAACAGTCTCCACATCATTTTTAGAGCTTTATTGCTAAAATATCTTCATCACATCAGTGGGTTTGTCACTCTGAGTGTCTCCTTACACATTACATGTTGTCATTTGAGCCACTGTTAGCATAAAAATATTGATTATAGCAGCTTCAATAATGGATAATAGACCAAATATCACTGAAACTAGCATCAGAAAACAGTAACAAGTTAGATGCATCTATTGTAATATCTACTGTCATCCTTAAATAACAGTATCAAAAGGCCTACCGGTCAGTTTGAGAGTGATCGCAGGTTCCAGTTTTTGTTTAGTTGGTTGGGCAAATGTTAATATTTGAGAATAGATGATGATTTTAATGAGGTACAATCTGAAAAGGTGTGTAGGCTAGTGTGAGGTGTTTCCTCCTGTGGCTCCGTTTACATTCTGGCCTCTGGTCGTCTTTAACTTGTCCCTGATGATCTGAGTGAAATGCGAAATATAATATTTAGTTTTTTGCTCCTGCGCTTCCTGCTGTCGCTCCACATGTTGCTGTCATTGTTTGCTGTACCTGCCTCCTCCTCCTCTTCCTGTTTAATATCAGACTACAACAGTGTCGTTGCTGTTATTATCCTGCTCTTGTCAGTGCCGGAAAAATCACATTCCTGGTATCTACGACATCTGTGCTATTTACAGTAATGTAGAAAAACAAGCACAAGTCGCATTTTCAGAATTTTGACATCGACTTGGTACCAAAGTATCAGTTCTGGTGACTTAGAAAATAGGTTTTCAGGACTGTAAGTGCACGGTTACAACAGTTAAAGGTCATAAACAATTGAAATGCTGAACTGTGGTGGAATGATATTATTTGTATGTGAATCAGTTCTTCTGAGATGAAGTCATTTCAGAAGCAGCTGTGACTCCCAGCATGTCTTTGTAGTAATCTGTATTGAGTCATCATTTCACTCACAGTTAACTGGTGAGCGAAGCAATGGAGGCAGTGGAGAGGAGGAATGTTTGCTGTTAATAATTCAGATTAAGAAGCCGTTGAAAATTTGACATATTAACATAAAACGCAGACAGGTTCCAAAACAAAATCACACTCTCCTCCTCTGGTCTTGCAGCTACAGTTGTGTGTGTGTGTGTGTGTACAGGATGCTGTGTGTGTTGCTGCCTGCTGTATTCATTGCCGCGGCTTAGCGAGGCAGCAGGGAGGTACAAATGTCATGCTGTCTGAAAAAGCTAAGCCAACTGACTGTGGAAGGTCTCCGGAGGAACTGGGAGGAGGGAAGGAGAACTGGAAGCCACTTCAGAATATGAAAGTGCTGAATGAAAGGTGGAAAACATCACAAATCTCTTCATGCAATGACTTTCTCTCCCTCTCTTACACACAAACAACACACACACACACACACACACACACCATCTATTGCCTATAATCACATTCCAGAGCGTTTCTTCTGCTAAATTGAATTGTAATTGGCAGACAATGGGCGTGACATCACAATTCACTGGCTGGCTCATATAGAAGCAGCTCGTCTAAATTGAGACTAAAGTGGGCCATGCTTACTGATGAGACCGGAGAGTTAATGAAAGAATAAGGGGGGGGGGGGGGGGGGGGGGTGGGCAGGGAGCAGGGAGCAGGGCAGCTATAGGAAACATGGAGGCAGAGAGGAGAAAGGGATGTGTACTAACGCTGAAAATTAATTGCCCCGTGGGATCTGTGTCATTAATAATTATTGTGTGTGACAACAGCAGCAGAATGTCGACTTCTTCACCAGATGCACGGCCATACCTGAGCCACGATGGAGCTTTTATTAGAGGGACAGGATGTATGTAATGTTTGTTTTAGTGTAGTTTTTTCTCTATTTGTCATCGTTGGTTGCATCTTTATTTTTATAATGACACTTTAGGTTGTGCATCATCATCAACGCTAAGAAATTTCTGATCAAACTTTTCATCTCTCTCTTATTTTAGCAAACATTATCACAGAAAATATTTCATTGTCCATCCTATTTTCATCTTTTGTTAGTTAAAATAAAAATATCATTGATAGCAGATAAAATCAGCTGTAGCTCATCAACATTATTTCCATCAAGACGAGAAGTTAAGCTTTTGGCTTTTATCTGGTGAATGTGCTCAAACAAGCCGGTGTCCGTCAGGGAAACCGAAGACATCACTTCAATGAAAGACCTGAAAAGTGTAAAATATGTTTGACGTTTAAAAATACAGCCTCATCAGAAGATATATTTGTGGTTTTAAGAAGCAAAAACCATCTCAGTGTAGTTTTACATCTCCTCTCTCAGGCTTCTCTCTGGAGCTCTAGTAACAACAGGTCAGTCAGCCCTGGTTAATTCAGGTTTAATGGGATTAATCATGGAAATGCTTCATGTTTTTACAGCCAACTATAATCAGAAGCTGCTGTAATGATGCACTCACTTCATAAATCATGACAAGTTTATAACTTACGTAAGTTACGTGCAAATGTTGAAAGTGAAATATAATTACATTCAAGTACTGTGACTCAAATTCAACCTCCACCTTTATTCTTACACTGATTAAAAAATAAATTCCACTCCCTGTTTATTGTTTTCAAACCATAAATCCTCTCACATTTACCCTTCACATCAAGACCTATATCTAAGCAATAGGGAAATTAGTTTGATGTATTGAATAAAAAGCATATAACTCTTGATATTTCAGCCCCTGTTCAGTCCAATCAGACACTCTCTCACATAAATCTGCCTCTTTACAGAGTCATCAAACAGCACAGCGACATTAAGGAATATTTCTCTCCAGAATCCACTTTATATCATAAAAAATAAAAACCACCAGGTTGAAATACTGATCAAAACACAGCTTTCTCGTGAGGAGTGCTGGGCCTCAAACGCTCCGTTAATAATGAAATCTTTTGTTGTTTCACCATCAAAACCGACTGATAGTACAAGTTTTCCACAGCTTCCGATTCAGGAAGAGGTTTTGTTGCCTCGTCAGAGTCACAGCCTCAGTGTTTCTCTGGTAAAGGTTAGAGAGAGACGTGGGGGGAGAGGAGGAGAAAGACGAATGTGGGAAAAGAAGAGAGTGAAATGTCAGAAGAGAGAAAGTATCTGCAAAAGAATGCTTCAAGGAGACGACTCCAGCTTTGTCAGCGTTGTGCGAGAGACTGTGCGAGCTGACAGGTCTGTAAAGGTTTTGTCACCTTTTCAAAAGCCAGTAATACCCTCAGTAACCGGGTTTACTCCAGCGTCACGCACATAATAATGTCCCAGTCTCCCGTTAAATTGGCGAAGAAGCCTGTCAACGCGCCTGTCGAGCTTTCCATTCTCACAGCGGCACACATGAAGTTTAAGATGATAACTGCGGCAGAAAAACCACCAGGAGTCTTTGTAAAATTTCTTAATTTTACACAGATAATCAAAACTCGCTATTTAAAGGAGATATTTGTAAGTTTTGCTCTTGCTACATAGCCAATGTTAGCATTAACAGCTGTTTACTCACCAGTCTTGGTGAGAGCTTCAGCCATTGTTGCGTTTACAAGACAAGTGGTTATGATGCGTTCTCTGAGCACCGCTACTTGTTCAGGGCAGCTGAGACGCTTCAGCGACTCGGTATCGGAAAGTGACAATACAGTCCGACCGAGCTGGAGCTAGCTGGTTAGCATGCTAACTTCAGCAGAAGAAAAGAAGTGATAGAAATAGAAGAAAAACAAGAGCGTTGCTTTCCACCTCTGGAAACAGCTCAATCAAGTTTGTTGCTGAACTCACCACATAGTAAAGAGCTGCTCATGCTAATGTTAGCTATGTAGCAATAGCAAAATTTGAGCTAACGTGGCTTTGTGAGTTCTGCTGATGTTTTTAATGTTTCCAGCTGACTTGTTTTAAAACACCAGGGTTTTTAACTACTTGATAGCCACACATATGACAATGTGCTAAAAAAATGAAGCTAACAGGTCCCAGGATAAAAGTCTTTACAAAGAGGACATAGAAATTAAGACATAGCATTAGTGTAGAGTTAAATTAGCTTATACTTCAAACGCTGTTTTCAGTTTAACGTTACAAGAGAAGTGAGGACAAACCATGTGTT
This sequence comes from Trachinotus anak, assembly GCF_046630095.1. NCBI lineage: Eukaryota > Metazoa > Chordata > Actinopteri > Carangiformes > Carangidae > Trachinotus > Trachinotus anak. The sequence continues at coordinate 1,524,990 of NW_027273879.1, read as the reverse complement.
CAGTAGATGTACTGTTAGCTTGGGTTGCTGCAGTGGAATGAGCGGGACAGATTAGCTATGCTAAACTGTGATAGCATCCAAAAATAGCTTCTGAACCTGTTTGGAAACACACTGGATGTGCTGCTTCTAGTGTAACCTGAAATCCCACCAGCTAATTTAGCTGGTTCGGTTTTAGAAATCTAAATTAAAAAAAGAAACCTCCCTCTAAACCTTCTGTTTAATGAGCTTCCCTACACCCCCACTTCATCATGTGGAGAATCCAAAGCTCGACAGACCTGCTGTGCCTAGTTATCACGAAGCTTTTATTTGACAGTCACTGGGGTTTAACAAACGGTCAATTGGAAATAAAAGTATGTATTTCTGCATTAATGCCCTTCCACTAACATCTGCTGTATTCTACACTGATAATCCTTTTAACTGGATTAGTCAGGCTGAATAAAAGAGCTGTCAATGAATCAATTACACTGGAGAAAAACACACATACACAGCGGGACCACAGGAAAATAAAATCTGTTTATCTGTATCAGGTTGAGGGAAGCTGCTGGAAACAGGAACATGCTCCCAGGCAACAGGAATGTTGAAAGACCGAACACACCATAGATTAATGACTAAATGCTGTGTGCGTGGTTGCTGCTTCTCCGTGCGTTATCACAACCTGTGAGCTGGATTTGAAACAGAGAGAGGGTCTAATTAGCTTTTGTAGGGAATCATTGGAGTGTGCTCTCTCCTTGCCCTGATTCACTGTGAGTGGGAACCGTGCGCGGCGCCGTCCCCTGTGTAATCACTGGTCTCGGTAGCTGTGCCGTCTCTCTTCCCTCCTGTCCTCCACCTCTCCTCGTCTCTCCCTGGATGATTTGGCTCTAATTAAGACGGCGCACCACCGAGAGAGGAATGGAGGGGGTGTTGACCCTGCTCGCAGCTCCGGCGTTAGAGGTTTAACAGTAAAGGAGGAGAAGGAAGCCGAGGTGTAAAAGTGGAGGAATAAAAACAAACGAATGAGCACCAGAGCTGCATGATTGTGGTCAAAATGACAATCAGGATTTTTTCCACTCAGAATCAAGAGAACTGATTATACGACTTTGTTGTAAATGAAAAACACGTTCATCACAAACCTTATTGTCTTCTTCAGACTGTTAAAGGACACAGTAGTTTCTTTTAAAAGCTCCTGCAGGGACACTATATGTAAGAATAATCAACTAACTCTCTTGTCTGCTCATAAAACACCTTTGAACTAATTTAAAATTGAAATTTTGATATTTTGAAATTCATAATGGATCAAATGACTGTGTGGGGTGTGAAAGGGGTCTCTTGAAGTGATGAAGGCACACATTTATCACCTGCTTCCCTCAGGTCTGTCTGGCTCTTTAGTTCCCTTCAGCTTCACTCTCATCACTTTTATATCATTGTTTTTAACCACATCAAGCCGCTTTTCCATTAAAAGTCCCTGAAAACCCACTGTACACTTCTTCCCCTGGTACAAACAGCACACAGACAAAGTCACCAACTAACTGGTGAACACATTGCAGCCTTTAGCAGCTGGTAGCCAGATAGTTCCCTCAGGAGGTGGTGGAGACCAAAAATAGAGCTATTAGAGAGGGAATATTGAACTTACAGTCATCAGGTTGACACAAACACAACTCCACATAAAGAAAATGCTGCTTTGTAAGTGATGGATGTGGAAATAAGCAACTGTTACATCAACTTTATTAGGTAATATTATGTCATGAATGCCTTTGCAGCTTGTTTCCTGCTGCCCACAAGCAGACAAACATTCAGTTATTGCAGGTTTATGTGTAATATTAGAGCAGGTAGCTGTAGCCTGGTGTTACATGGTGTTACATCTGCTTGCAAAGGAGCTTTTGAGTCTCATCATTGTCTTTGAATCTGGCACACATGGTAGACTGCACAACCTTTTAATGGTACCAGACTTGAAGGTTGATACATGTTTTTTTTACATTTTATGCTTCCTCTCAATCAGTAGAGAGATGACAGTAAACAAGGGGAGAGAGAGGTGGGGAATGAAATGCAAAAAATAAGTCCCCAGGTGGATATAAACCAGGGACATTGTGGTTTATTGTCAGCTCCTTAACACTTGTCCACCACATACACATGTAGTTTTTTCCTCTCACCTCATTTTACCTCTCCGTCTTTCACACTGTATTTATTTACACTGATGTCACGACAGGAATGTCGTCACATGAAAATGAGATTGTTTCGAGGCACGAGCTCGATTGTGACCTCAATAATATGTGTGTCTTGCCAATAAGCACAGAGAACCATTTTACATTACAGCTGCAAAACAGTTGACAGATTAATTATTTCAGTAATTTTTCAATCAAAAATCTGCTGTTTTCAGCCTCTCACACATGAAGATTCCCTGCTTTTCTTTGCTTTTCTATCATTGTACGTTGAATATCTTTTTGAAGTGTTTGAACTGCAGTCGCAGCCCTAATTTATATCGACCTATATTCCTCTCCTTCATCTCCACTGTGACCCGGTCTTTCAGTTTTACAGCTCTCTTCTCTACACGTTGACCCCCCTCCTCTTTTTCCAGCAGGTACACTTGCTCCCGTGTGGTCAAAGGTCACATAAGCAATCAAACGATCACATGCGTATACACACACACACACACACACACACACACACACACAGCAGCAGCCGGTTGAGTGACAGCCTAATTACCCAGTGTAAGAGAAGCAAACCCCTCTGCTGTACTGCAGTTAACAGGATCAGAAGGCCACTTGTCCTCCTCTTCTCCCCACGTCCCCTTTATGCATATTCTTCTTGTAAGCGCCACAGTGTGAGTGTGTCTATGTGTGTGTGTAGTATAGAGAGAAGCAGATTGTTCCAAAGATGGCCACAGATAAGTGTATTCACATACATGCCAGGGTCGAGGGAGTGACTCAGGGTCTGGGTCTACAGATAAAGTAGAGCAGAGTGAGAAGAAAAGGGAATTGCTTTTGGTCAGCAAGGGAATAAACCTTGTGTGTAGAGGTTAACTAGGACTGTGTGTGTGTGTGTGTGATAGAGAGAGAGAGAAAATGCTTTCTTTAATTTAGAGCTCTCGGTTCAGAGTAATTCAGTCTGTACACCAAGGTTAAATGTCTGAACTGACGTCCCACTCAGGTTATCCACACAGACTTTCTGCGCGATAAAATGCGCTTGGAGCAAACCAACGCTCGCGGTGTGTTTGTATTTTCAAGATGGAAATCGTGTTTACTAGAAGCCGATGGAGAGTGAAGGTTGGAGGCGGAGGATCAGGTGTTTGAACAGCTGCAGTGAAGAGAGCTGGCCCTTTACGTTGACCTCCAGACATCACATTTCAAAGGGAGATTGAAAAATGCTCTTTACTGTATGGCTCTCATGTGCTGGCTTACACTTAGACACTGACACTTACATCAGCAGCCCATTTACCTTTGTGTACTTTGATCCTGTGTGCTTGACCAAAATAGAGAATGACCCCACAGCGAGTAAGTCATTCACACTTGTAATGTATAATCTGTCCACATCCACCACACAGAGAAGCAGTTTTACCCCATAACTCCTAATTTCACTCTAACTGGCTCTAATTTGGTCTCCACCAACTCCACCAGCAGTCTCCTGTTATGTCTGGAAACACTTGACTGAATCATACAGTAAAGTCAGATGTTAGCCACTGAAAAACACTGGTCAAAAAACCTGCTAAGACCTGCATCCATCAGGCTTTTGTTGACAATGGAAAATGGTACAATCAGCATCACTCCCGGGTCAAATGACGGGACTGAAGTTGATGTGGGTATTTATCGGTTCCGGCTCTGACCAGCAGTGATGTAAACACAAAGCCAGGGTGAACACACTTATTTCCGCCCCTTAAAATCAGCCCCCCTTCGCCTCAAACACAGTAAACAGACCTGTCACCTGCCCAGCACAGTGCTGTAAGACCAGAAACACTGCAGCTACACTGCTCCTGGGGATGAAAGAGTGAGCTGCAGCCCCGACATAAATTATAAAAACACACAATCGCTGACCGAAGCATCTCACCACTGACAGGAGCACCAACCCAGGGATGAGAGTCTGCACGGCAGCTAACAGCTCATTCTGTGTGTGTGCTCTGTAACCAAAACAAAACAGACATCCAAAAGGGACTAAAATGGGGATAAATAACCAGCCTGGTTCTGTCCAAAGATTAAAAAAATCTGCCTACTAGCTCCTATAAAGCTCATTAATTTAACAAGTTGTATCTAAATTGTTAAATCTGTACAAAAACAAATGTGTAAAAATGAAAAGCTGCTATTTTATTTGGACTTATTTGCTGGACTAATTCACCCTCTTTCTGCTAGGCTAACTGTCTCCTGGCCGTAGCTTCATATTTGATGGACATGTGAGAATGGTCTCGATGTCCTCATCTGACTCTCTGATATTAAATATTAAGTGTATTTTTTTTTGCAGGTTCTTATCATAACCTATAATTTCATCAGGGAACCAAAACAGAACCACAGAATCATCAGTTATGTTTTTACGTTTATTTTTTAACCAAATAAACCTAATTTTCTAATTAGGGTATAACCAGTATTTTTCTCAGGGGGGGGCAGAGGGTCTAGAGCTTTGTTAGAATTACACCCTGACAACTGTTTCATATAATTACTGAAATGGGCCAGCAAGTGATAACAGTCATAACATTACTGTAGAACACTACCGCCCAGTGCATGCTGAAAACAGTTAATGGCCTGTGTTGCTCTCTAATGCAGACAGAGCTCAGCTTTACACTGTGGCGCTGCTGTGGTCTGGTTACCACAGACAGACGGCAACGCCTGATCCGTTGGCTCCAGATAAATTCTGTGGTCCCTCAACATACGATGCCGGGGGCGTCAGTGATGACCCTGCATATGGTACACACACTTAGACACACTAACATCAATACAGACCCAGAAAGGCGCTCACAGAGGAGACGCACACTTCTCTCTGTCCTTGATGAACGACAGTTTTATGTCAGGAAAAATTCCTTTTTGTAAAATTTGAGGCCTTGAACGCACCTCTGCCTCCGCAGTGTCTCCAGTTGTGAGTTTAACACACACCACAATACACAGAGTTGTGAAGCTATTAGTCCGGATCTGCAGGTCTGCATGAGAGAGCCCACAGCTGGTCGCGTAACATCTTTATTGGTCCCAGTGGAAACGGTGGTTATGGCCACTCCAACTCAATTATAGCATCTTAGCTAGTGTCCCAGTGAAACAATGATAAATATTCATGCAGATTAACCTGAGAACAGTTGGTGTGTGTGTGTGAAAGAGAATGTGTGTGTGGCCTTGTTCTACTCTATTTGTGCAAAAGACAGGAACCCACTATACTTGTGGGGTCCAACAGCTTTGTGGGGACCAAACTGCTGAGACTTGGATTTAGGGTTCAGATTACACATGAATTTAAAGTAAACAAAAGGCTGTGCAGAGGAGGTAGGAAGCTAAACGCTACGATACAAAGGCCTCTACTAAAAGTTGATGCAAGATAAACCAGATTATGTTTAAAAAAAATGAGAAAAGTCTACTGGAAAATACTTTATCATGAATCTTTACATCACTACATCACTCATCACCAATCAAGACATTGATTGAAAAAGTTTAAACCAGTGGTTCCCAACCTGCTGACTCCCATTTAAAGGCTCAGATTGACCCCTCAGATTGATCTTGTGACACCTTGGAAGGGCCTGACCCCGAGGTTGGAAACCACTGGACTAAACTATCAAACTGTGTATGAAGTAGTGAAAAGCAGCTTCACCTGCAGCAGCTGCAACAGGAAAATGCTGCTGAAGCTTTGATGCAGCAGTGTTTACAGTCTAATAATGTCAGATATAAGAATATATCAGTCACAGGGGAAGTTTTTCTGTATGATGAGAACTTTTACTTTTTATACTTTACGAGCACGTCGCTGATAATACTTCTAACAGTTAATAATTCTGACAGTATGACTTTTACTTGTTGGTATTTTTACTGAAGTAAAGTTTATTAAAGTACATCTTCCACCACCAAATGCCTCTCAGCGTATGTGGGCGTAGTGAATCAGTTACCTCCCAGTCTTTATCGCCCACACTTCACTACATAGTGACTCAGTTTGACAGGTTCAAATGAGGTTTTTTTACCAAACGGCCTCAGCGGCTGTTTGTTTCTTGTTTGTGTTAGATGATGTGTTCCCAGTTTTCTGTGGAGATGCTTGCTCAGCAGCATTATGTCTCTGCCACGGTGCTTTACAGGCTGACTGGTCTATTAGAAGAACCTGTTTGAATCCCGTTGCCCTGCGAGATGAGAGGGGCTGTTAATTCCCAGACTGTGAGTAAGTGTGCGCTGCTGTAGAGGCTCTGCTGGTTTAAATTCACTGGGTTTGATCATACTTTACGCTGATAATAAAGCGCATTAAATTCTACAAAGAGGCATCCTCACAATACAGATTGCTGTTTTTAATGACTCCCCTGGACCCTCTCAGGCTCTTAAATAATGATCTCACTCTCCGAGGTTTACAGCAAACAGCTCACCACTCACACAGCGTGTCGTTATATCACCAACTGTGGGGTAAGTGGGGCATCGACTGGGCAAAATGAACCCTCCATTTCTCGGTGACGGCCGTATGACTTCAGCAACCTCTTCATCCCCGATGTTCAACAAAGACAATCATTCCTCTGCTGGTTTCTGTAGCAGCAGATCTTAAAGGGAAAGTCGCCCCCCTGATGCTGATCTCCAGTCATGTGCAGTTTGCAGCGATAATGTTGGTAAATATTGGATTTAATTCAGTGGAACACACGTCAAAACTCTGCAGAATAAGGAGCCTAGAAAGTTGGTAAAACAGCCACAACACGGAGAAATCCAAAGCTTAATAGACCTGATATGACGGGAAAATCACTGTTACTGAGATCTGGGAGCTCCCTGACGCTGCTATCTGACTGTTCTAAATCTAAACGGGGCTGAATAATTTTATTTTGGCAGATATTGTGATATGAGTCACAGTTTCAGTTGGAATGATATTTTCACTGAGAATAATATAAAAATGACAATGATGTGATTTTTCTTGGGTCTTGTACCAAACATTCATGTTGCCTTACGTCTAGAGACTATGGTTTGTAGACCGGAGCATCTCTGTAATCCCACAACGCTTATTTATGGCTGCGACACATTTTACCTTTATCAAATAAATTGCAGCTCCTGTGATTTGGATATTGCTCTTATTGTGTCAACAATAAATCAACAAAGACCTAAATCTCATTTCAGTTTGTGCACCAAAGTGATTAAAATCTGACTGAACTTTTGGTTTGTAGATAACAGTTATGTTTCTTGCCTTATCTGTCTTTTTTTTAAACAATTTAAACACCAATTAACTAGTTAAGTGCAATGTTACCATAACAGCCAACACTAAAATAAGATGTGATAAACTATCCCTGTGGATTAGCACTGATGATTCCAACCAGATCTGGCTCCTCCCCAGCAACAAAGGGAGAATTGTATGATGCTTTACTCTGAACATATTAATATTCATTTGTCAACTACAGGATTCTCAGGATGGTTTGCTGTTTATTATTTGCTGTGAAAACATTCGAGCTGGCTCCAGGCTGCCAGGTGTGTCAGGAAGCTCTTCTCTTTCCTCCTCCACCTCTTAATAAATGACCCAAGGCCCCATCTTCCTCCTTCACGTCCTCTAAACTGCGTTAAAACTGTTCAGTCAGAAGCAAACCGCCAAAAAAACAAGGTTCAATCCACTTTGTCTCGGGATAAAACAGGAGTGAAGGTTTCATCTGTGCGTTTTGAGGCAGATTCTCTGATTTGCTAAGACATCAATCTCCATCATGTCTGGTTTATGTGATCCACTCTCACTCACCCTCTCTCTCTCTCCCGCCACTTGTGTTGCCATCTGTTCTCGATTAATGTGAGTTACGAGCAGTAATTGAAGCATCTGTTCATCCGGTGTGCATCCTTTGCTCTGACACACCAACGTATAACACCTCTCTCTCTATATGTCTCACTCTCTCCTTCATCCAGTTTGCCAGTATGAACTCACTTTTAGCCGCTTGTTGGTTCAGGCTGAAATATCTCAACAACGTTTGTGTGGATGGTTGTAAAATTTTCTACAAACATTCCTGTTCCTCAGAGGATGAGACGCATCCAGCTTGTGTGATTCCCTGGTTTTTCCTCTTCAAGCATTCATGTTACTTTCAAGACAAATTTTTATTTTATTTCATTTTTTCTTTTCCTCCGATGTCGTCATCATCAGGTCAAAATTTTAATCTGTCCACAACTTTGATTTATGACCAAACACCTGCAAAACGAATGAGGTGCCCACGTCCGCCCTGCTCTACTTTGTGTTTATTGCTAATCAGCAAATGCTAGCATGCTAATACGTTAAACTAAGATGCTGAGCACAGTAAACATTATACCTGCTTGGAATTAGCATGTTAGCATTGTCATAGCGAGTGTGTTAGTATGGTGACATTAGCATTTAGCTCAAAATAACTCTGTGCCTGTGTACAGCCTCACAGAGCCACTAGCATTGCTCAACACTCCTCGTCTGTCTTTAAATGAATAGTTTTGTGATTCTGTAGCTGTTATTCATCTCCTACCAATTTATATGGTTTATAAGTAGATTTAATTCTTAGTTCTGCACAGAACATTCACATTAATGCACAGTTCAGCACAGTTTATAGTCAAAGCTAAACTGAGTGAAACAAGTTAACACAATGTAATCTATCATTAATTTTATGAGTTATTTTTAAATAACAAATTACACATTAACGTGCAACAGCACATTTTGTCACTTGGAGGAAGTGGAAACAAGTTGGGAACGTGACGTTGACATATCATCACCTTTCAAACTGATAAACTGACTCCAGCAGCTACAGAGCAACATGATGATTCCTGTGCAGTCGTGTTTGTGTTGGACTGGTGAATCTGAGCCTGGTTCTCTCTCTTTGTGCCTCCACTCTGTCACAACCAGCTGGAGGTGTTGAAACTTGGCACAAATATTCATGTGGACTCAGCGACGAACTGATTAGATTTTGGTGGTCAAAGGTCATAACTCAACACTTCACGCAGCAATTATGACAAAATTTCACAGGAATGGTTAATATTTTATATGATTCTGGACAAACATGGACGTAACCTGAAGCTAGTCTGAGTGACGGAGGCCTACAACCCTCGTTACAGCTGTTTCTCTCTGACACTAAAACGAGCGTCGAGAGTGAACCTGAAGCTGCAGATCTAGTTGATAATTCTCTGTAGGTTCATCACTATGAGTGATGCCTTTGTCACTGTTGTCACTGTAAAAATATCAATTATAGTCTCTTTATTTTTCCACAAGCAGAACTCCCAGAACTCCCAGGGCTCTTCAATGTGAACACACACCGGTAGGAAGAATAAATACACACAAACGCTGTAGGTACAAACACACTCTGACACACATACCAGCAGGATTAGTCTTGTCCCTTTATATTGATCCCCTCACTTTACCTGACACAGAGCTGTCAGGTAACGTTGAAGACGCTCCACCGGGAATCAGAGAGAGATACCTGCAGACCAGACGAGCCAGACGCCACCGCAGCGGTCGGTGAAGAGACGCTCGGATCTGAGGCCATTTCTCTGAGCTGCTGCAGATCACTGCTGAGAGACAGACAGAGGGGAAGAAGAGACAGAGAGTGTGTGTGTGTGTGTGTGTGTGTGTGTGTGTGTGTGTGTGTGTGTGTCTGGACTGTACCTCCTGTATGTGCTTAGCAGGCAGCGTAGCCAGACTGAGCTAATAGGCAGGATGTGTGTGAGCGGGAGGCTGGAGGTGGTGGTGGAGGCAGACTCTTCCTGCTGTCACTTTCTGTCTGGCTCTGGCATGTTTACAGCCGTGATGGGTAAAAAGCTCTGACACACACACACACACACACACACACACATCAACACACACACAGGACTCAGCCTTACCTATTGTGCTGCACACACACACACACACACACACACACACACACACACACACACACACACACACACACTCTCGTGCAGAGATAATGGCTGCTTTGCTATGATTATAGCTTTTCCTCCTCTGCCACCATCATCCTCGTCTGACTGAAATTATCCTCCAGTCAAGGTAAAAGTAGATTGTTGTCAAGAGCGGGACGTGGATGCTGAAATGAGAAACACTGCCGCAGCCAAATCAGTGTGTTGGTGACAGATTTGAGGGGCAGTGCTAAGCAGAGGTAGGCAGACAGGTGGGGCGTCCATATGTCGCCCCAGCTACCAGCCCAGCTCCTCGTCCCAGTCCAGGCCTGGAGCTCTCCTCTCCAGTCTGGAGGAGGGTCAGAGGGCAGGCTGCTGTCCCTCTCTCCTCAGCGTGGACACTTGGCATCAGCATCGAGAGCTAAAACAGATTCACTGTCCCATATTTCAGCCTGTAAAGTGTCAAAAAATAACATTCAATCAAAGCCTGAAATGATATATTGAAATATTTCATTTTCTCTGATCCAAATATTCACCTTTCTGAAGCTGGAGCTTGTGACTTTAGAACATTTTTGTTTACAGATATCTGGATTTTCACAATTAATTTTCTGTCGATTAATCAACTAATTGTTTTCGCTCTACGTGGCATCTCCGTTCACTGTCACGCCGATGACACCCAGAGGTACGTCCCTGTTTGTCCCACTGCCAACTCCTCTACTGTGTATCTATAAATATCATTGATTTTAATGCCAGTAAAACAGAAATCCTTATAATTCTTATCACAAAAAGGTTCCGGCTGGGGCCTGTCTCTGTTCTCCATGTGTCTGTGTGGTTTTCCTCCGGGCTCTGCGGCTTCCTCCCACAATCCAAAGACATGTTAAGGTTATTTGGCGACTCTGTAGATGTGAATGTGAGCGTGACTGGTTGTTTGTCTCTGTATGTGAGTCCTGTGACAGACTGGTGTCCTGTCCAGGGTTTACTGAAGGGTAAGTGGTGTGATGAATGAATGAACATCACAAGATAATTTTCACCATTTCACCAAGTCTCAAAGAATTTGAAATACTTTCATCTCCTCACACATCTTCTTTTACTCTCCTGAACCAGAAATGTATTATATTGCTGTCTTTATGAATTAAATCTTAAGACTAGAGGGGGACAGAGTTTGTGCAGTCAGGAGCCTGAGGCTGTGGAACAACCAGTCACTACCTTCTTTTAAAACGCTTCTGAAAACACACTTCATCCTGTTTACATTTCTGAAATTGTTTTTTTTATCATGTAATCCACTTCATAAGAGTAGCTTTATAATTTGTTGAGTTTAATGTGCAGTTTTGCTTGCAGCACTTTGGGTTTTGAAGTTGCTCTATAAACATAGATTATTACATTATCGTCGTAGCTTTGACTGATTTCAGCCTTTTTTTGTGACGTGGGTTTTAAGGGGTCTGGCTCCAGCTGTAATTACCGACCATTTATCCCACTTTGTGTTAATCAACAGTGAAGTGACACTGTGCCCTGTCCGCATTCTGCACCAACAACCAACACACCGACGACCAGGGGCTTAATGCATTAGATTAGCTGTGAACCCCCGCTCACGCCGTTTCAATGAAGCTGTCTGAGGACGAGGGCAGGACAAAGACGATGTGGGTGCACGAAGTGGCAGGCGGGACGGGAGCCGCCATGTAATCTAATTCCTCTCCTCTTTGTCTTCATCCATTCACTGTCATGACAGATTATTCTTAAATGGGAGGAGGGAGAGCAGGATGATGAATGAGGGAGAAAAAAGGGAGGAATGAAGGGACGAGAGAGGGAGACAAGACAATTAGGTTACAGTCTGGTCGGCAGTGAGAGAGGAAGAGAGCGGTGTGTGTGTGTGTGTGTGTGTGTGTGTGTGTCTTCTGCTTGATCCTCTTCATGAATTTGATGTCATGATTCATTGTCTGTAATCTTGCTGTGAAATGCACGAGGGCTCCTAATGAAGTGTGCACTGTTTGTATGTGTGTGTATGAGGAGGAAAGAGTGTGTATACACAGTGTGTACATGTTGTATCAGTGTCCTGCAGGTTGGACTCTCACTGAAGTACAACGACCTTTTAAAGCTTAAACTTCTCCTGTGTTTTATCTAAAGTGTTGATCTCCATCAGAAGATAAATTTGTGGTTTTAAGAACCAAAAACTCTCTCAGGCTTCTCTCTGGAGCTCTAGTAACAACAGGTCAGTCAGCCAATCAGAGGAGAGGATCTGAGCCTCTCCTCTGTGGCTGATTCTTTTTGGAGTGATCCAATAAAAATGTCATAGGTTTCAGTTAAACTCTCAGAGAAACAAAATCCTGCAAGGTTGGATGGTGGGTCCAGGTGGGCGGGGCTTGGGGCAAGGCTGACTACTTTGTTGTGACATCACAAAGTTCCAGAAGTCCTGATGGCTGGTTTTAAGGCTCAGTTTCTGAATACAGGCTGTGTGCATTTCTCTGTGGACTGAGGCTTTGATACTTTCACAGTATTAATATAGAACCTAGACCTGCTTTATAATCACACACACATGGACATCTACCTTTATGCAACATGGGATCTTTAATGTTTTCAGTTGTGTTGATATTACTGAACCTCTGGGGTGTAACTAACCCGATGCTTTTAATTCAGAGGAAGTATCAAAACCCTTCAGCAGCTGATGTCCACTTCTTCCTCTCCCTGCAGGCCTACTTTCGTCAGGGGGTTGCGCTGCAGTACCTGGGTCGACATGCCGACGCCCTGGCAGCATTCGCCTCCGGCCTCGCCCAGGACCCCAAGAGTCTCCAGCTGCTTGTCGGCATGGTGGAGGCTGCCATGAAATCTCCCCTCAGAGGTAGGTCTGTCTGACAGCTCAGTTCACATCTCCTGCCTCTCTGTCCAACAACATGAGGCGGACTAATACAGATGCAAACAGTCGAACAAGTGAACAACCTACGCGACAAACTTGAAGTTTGTGAAAATTGAAGGAGTGGAGAGTGAGATGTAGGCGCAGGGGAAACTGTCAAGTTTCCACTTTGCTTGTGTTGTTTTATTCAGTAACCCTCCTCTGGGACTGGGATGTGAAAAAGTAGAGAGATTTGTCTGATGATTCAGACCTCACAAAGAAATGAATGCACATCTGATGTGAGATAAGACGAAAGAGAAACATAAAGAAAAGTGAGATGTAGAAAATGAAACAAGCAAGTCAGATGAACCAGAAAGAGAAACATAGAAGTTGAAACTGAAAATAATCAGCCAGTGATGGAGAATAAAGGAGACTGGACTTTGGTTGTCATCAACATCCACTGTCTGAAGTAAAGGCCTGACTAACACCTGAGTCCACTTCCTATGTGGTGCCAGAACTCACATCTGCTGCTGAGTACAAAGACCTGCGAGAGAGTTTGAGGCAGGACATCACTTAGTTCCCAGGGTCAGGTCACTGTGTCAGTGCTTTCTGAGTTAGAAGAGTCTGGGTCACTGTCTCTCCTCAGACTCTTCATATACAAATAAGAACAAACAGGTTTGGAGTTTGGTCCTGATCTGAAACAGATCCACAGAAAATCTGCCCGAAGAGCACAACAAATAAATTACAAATTTTAAAGTTAAATTATTAATCAAGTAATGAATTAGTTAACTTACAGAAAACTAACTGGCAACTATTACTGTATATAAATATATGCAGTCAAGTCATTTTTTATTTATAGTCCTAAATCACATCCCATCCTACCCATACAGTCACTTATACACTGATGGAAGAGTCATAAGGGGTAATTCAGGGCTCAGAATCTTACCAAGGACATTTCAACACACGGACTGAAGGAGCCAGGAATCAAACCACCGACCTTAGTGGACGACCCACTTTGCCTCCTGAGACACAGTCAGAAAAAAGGCCTCAGACGAGGAATTTTGGAGTTTATATATTGAACTGAAGGCTTTTTTGACATTTAATTTATCAATTACAATTAATTGATTAGTTTAAAAAAAAAAAAAAAAGACTTTAAACAGGATGTTTGTCATCACCCAACAAAATGACCCATATAAGCCATTTATCATCTGGACTCTGTCATCAGGACCAAAATGATTCATATCTGTTTTCTGACCTGGAACCTTTGTGGTTAAAGTTTGGTTAAAGCACCTATATCAATATTTTAATAATTAAAAAATGTATCAAATAAGTGAAATCAATACAGTGGTAACGATGAAGAGCTTTACAGTCAGTTTAGTGATTATTGTGATTTTTTTAATTTAGTGATTTTCAGCTGTTTTGGTTCTTTCTCCAAGTGTCATTGACCAAGAGAACTTGAACTCAGCGAGGAGAAAATGTTTCCAGCCTTTAGCTGCAGCCTGAGTGGTGCACAGACATTTAAAGATGATTACTGTAGAGTTACAGGGAAGTTAAACTGGGATTTAAAGTGAAGGGTCGCTGTCCATTTTGCAGCCTTGTTTATTAGCATGAATTAGCTTCTTGTGGAGTTCATGATGAAATATTAACAAGGTAGATTCTTGCGTGTCATTGATCTGTCTGCCCCACAGTTCACATGTTTTATGTGCAGGTCTCAGCAGCATAAGAAGATGAGGGGAGAGTACATACAATCAAGACTGGTTTTCAGGCTAGAATTGGCACAGGATTATGTTTTTGCCCTTCAGCTGTATCAGAATGAGAGCAGGCCGTCTCGGGAATAGCCTTCTACTTGGCAAGCTGCAGCAAATGTCTACGCACGTGGAATTTTGCATCTGCTCTCACACTGGAGAGCAAATCTGGTCGAGTATTCACAGCATTTTCCTCTGAGGCAGAGCGTGTTGATGCAGAAGTGGCGTATTGAGCACAGGACGGTGGTAACTGACCAAATGAACTGTTTTTTTTTTCTTTTTTAACTAAAGCGTTTACAAAAAGCACAGAAGAGGAATCAGTGTCACGTTTAAGCAGTGCAGCAGAAGACTGCAGGAACCAGTGCTCATGATCAGGTTTGATGGCAGCATGTTGTGATCAGTGGCAGCAGCTACGACATAACACAAAGTCCTGCCTGAACCAAAGCAGATCTGATGCTCTGTGGCAGGTCGTTCTGTTGTCCGGAGGCTGAAACCTTCAAAAGCTCCATCTCCCATAAGCTTCAAAGCAGCCATGTGTTACCAGGAGTTGCAATATTTGAGTAAGCAGTCGGAGGAGCAACATGCTGGACCACGGAGGAGGCCGAAATACAGTGCGAGCAGCAGGGAGCGGCCTGCTCTGGGTTGCAGGAGCTGAGCATGATGGTTAAAAAGTAGATGCAATCCTCCCAGTTCTTACGTTTACTTCACCTGCTTCGGACGAGAGAGCCAGGTCCAAAGTTTCTATCATCACATCGTTTCAGTTAAGCAGAGTTTTTACCAAAACTACAGTTGCAAATGAGACCAGTTGCAGTTCATCTCATTTGCATGAAGTGCAGCTAATTATGGGCTGATGTCCGGCTGTGTGTTGACATGTGTTGCACAAACCAAACATAGCACAGAAGAAAGAGAAGAACGAAAATTTTAATTTCATTTATTTATTTAAGCCTCAAAGATCATTGAGGTTTCCCTCGTTTACAAAGAAACACAGAAACACACACAGTTAAAATCAAAAGAAGGAAATACTCAGTGAAAACATTTGCACGCTGAGGTGAAGTGGTTGAGATAATCATCTTGATCCTGTTGTAGTTCATGAGTTGTAGATAATTCCATGTGTTTGGTGCATAAAAACTAAAGGCAGATTTTCCAAGTCCACATTAACCCACAGGGCTTGAAGCACAGGACAGTTAGAGGAGCGAGTTTGATCCTGTGGTCCAGTCCTGCACAGATGTTATACAGGGTGGTGAATGTCCTATAAAGGCTTTATGGTTGAAAAGGTACAGGTGTTTATCACACCTCTGCACCAGAACACAGAGTCAGAGATCTGCAGTAATGAATCTGAGGCAGAATGATGAACTGAGTCTGGAGGTTTGAGACTGGAAGCTGCAGCATGTCTGTAGATAACATCAACATAATCTAGAACTTACAGGCTGCAGCTATACTTTTCCCACAATGCAAAGGGAAGCTGGATCTGTTTCTGCACAAAAATCATAAGATTTTTAATATGATGTTTAAATGTAAATGATTCATCAAGCCTCAAACCTGGATATTTATATGAATTTATGACTCTTTCAATTCTGCTACCACTGAGTGTGGATAGATGTTTAAATCAATGTCTGTTGCTCTAGAAAAAAGCGGTTCAGGATCTGGAGCTCTGTGCAGAGGGAGGCTGGATGTGAGGAAATGTTTGTTCAGTGGCCTGATGTTGTCAGGTCAACGAGAACAGCAGTGAGTGAGGGAAACATCAATGTGGCAGATTCTTGGTCAAATCCTTGTGTCTCTCAATAACACGGTGCTGCAGCTCTGCTTTTCCCAGACATTAAATTTCAGACTTTCCTCTGCTGCTGTGATGAATCAGGTGTGGCAGCTATTGTGTGTGTGTGTGGTTTTAAAGCAGTGTTTCTTTAACTTTTTCAGACCAGGAACCACTTAACCATTAAAGTAAAACTCATGGACCACCAGCTCCCCAAACATTCCCAAAACCACCAGGGCCGACTGCTTCAGTTGTGTTGTGGTGAGCTTGCACAGAGGAATTTCACCTGGGACAGAGTTTTAATCATCAGCAGCCCCCGCGCCTCACACACGGCACAGCTGCAGGTGGTGCTATTTATTTAGCATCAAAATTATTGGCTGAGTGTCATCAAACGCACCACAAGTCTCAGTTGTGGTGACGACATTACGAGTAAAACTCTTCCCACTTGCCGTCATGTCGGAGGTTTGGTTTGATTCTCTTTTAACTGACCCGGTGTGAAGACATCAGTCCATGATGTTGTCCGTTGTCTGTGTTTGATGGTTAATAGGCTGATAACTGTTGACATTTAGTGCAATCCCAGGCCAGGCTAACCATTAGCTTCGACCACATTTCCTTTCAAAAGTCACACTTGTCATTTTTTACATCAATTAAAACATAAACTGTCGACTCATGTAGCTACGACAGTTTACAGTGTTGCACAACAGTTGGTTACAATGATGTCCAACAACAGTAAAACAACCAATTCAAATGATAATGTTTGAATTTACACGAGTTGATAAAACATTGAAAACATCACGTACACAACTCACTAGCAGTTTGAGAAACACTTCATTTAAAACATGATATTTCAACAAATGGTTTTAAAAAGAATCTGAGTAACTTTTGATAAACAGCTGCCACTGTGGCCACATGTGGCTATTACAAGATAATGCTACATGCTAAAATGTAGCATCGCAGTAACACAAACAGAAAAATAGAAGCAACATCCATTTAAAGTTAGGCCGTAGCAGCAAAACCTCAGAGTGTGTTGAACTGAGCAAGGCTGCATTTTATTGCTCATTAATTCAACTCGTGTATAAAAGTGAGTTATTTCTTCCTTCAAAACGTAGAGACTGTGACTTTAAAATATGACTTGTGTGAGCCCTAACTCAGAAGTTTCAGCTGTGTCACTTTTCTTCCATTTTACATGCCAAAGCCTCAGTGCTGCAAATCCCCCCAAAATATCCCCCATAGTGTGTTTTAGAGCTGGAGGCCGTCCCATATAAAAGAGCAGCTGGAGTGTTTCCACCTCCACTTTCCTCCTCAGTTGTGGCTGTGTAGAGAAGTGGCATTCAGATTTTCTCCCTCTCTTCACCTTAGCTAAAGGGTCATTACTGTTGAATGTGTGGGAAGAGCGGACTTGATTAAAGGTCCTATGTAGTCTAAAGGTAGATGTCCATGTGTTTGTGATTATAAAGCAGGTCTAGGTTCTATATTAATACTGTGAAAGTATCAAAGCCTCAGTCCACAGAGAAATGCACACAGTCCTGCAGGATTTGGTTTCTCTGAGTGTTTACCTGAAATCTGCTATATTTTTAATTGGATCACTCAGAAAACAGTCAGCCAATCAGGAGAGAGGCCCAGATCCTCTCCTCTGATTGGCTGACTGACCTGTTGTTACTAGAGCTCCAGAGAGAAGCCTGAGAGAGGAGATGTAAAACTACACTGAGATGGTTTTTGGTTCTTCTGATGGACACCAACACTTCAGATAAAACACAGGAGAAGAGTGAAATATGGACCTTTAATATTGAGACTCAGCTCAGTGACTCACTGGTCCAGCTGGATAAACTGGGTTTATATGGTGTAAAATCTGACAGGCTGTATGTCAGCATGATGCTACGGTAGCACAGCACAGGGCAGCCAGACAGTAAGGGACCGTTTAACTCAAGACTTGTGGTCCTTCTGTCACATGAGTCTGAATCACACAGACTGTGTGGTGTTCACCACCGTGAAATACAAGCTCCAGTTCCTGTGCCAGTGTTTTTCTTGTACAAGACTTTTAAATGCAGTTGTTGCTCAAATCAGTGACTTAGATTTGTGACATAGAAATTTATGTTGCAGTGTTGCATCTACAGTGAGCTCCTGCAGTAAAGATGGTGGTTTTACTTGAGCACTTGGATGCTGTAAAAATTAGCTTCTGGGATGAGGTGGTTGTGGTTTCCTCTCTCTTATACATAAAACCAATGTGGTGAATTGGTTGTTGATAGTTAAAGCAGAATGGCAGACAGCAAACTGTGACTATGCTCAGGAGGCTGTGCTCATTCATTGAAATAAAAAAAGCAGATCAAACAGCAGGCTCTGCAAAATACAGTCAAAACATGAGCTGTGCATTTGTACGTATTCGGCTTGAACTCACTAGTCCACATAGATTCCACATATTTTCAGTGTAAATCAGAGACGAAGCTGCAGAGAAGGTGAAATCCAGAGGTCACAGCTCTGTTCTCTCTCTGCTCTACATCACTGGAACCCCCCCCCCAGGACCTCACATTAGCACTAATTCTCCCTCCAATCACCCAGAAATGATTTACTGATGGTGCAACCACTGCGTGCTCCGTCTCCATACCAACAGGTTTCCTAGAAGCAGCATTTTAAGTTATTACAAGGTTTTAGATCATGATCAAGGCTGCAGTTGTTTTCCATTATGTCAAGTTAAGCAATATTGCCTGGCATCAAGACTGGAAAAATACAACTTTGATCGTTTGTGCTGACAAATCAAGATGAAAATGTGTTGAGACATGTTACAAATATATTGTGCAGTTTGTCTGAATTTTCTCTCCCTTGCCATTCGTGCCACTGTATCTTGCAATATCTCAACAAGCTGGGAGCACAGCTGCTATTTCATCTATAGCATTACAACTAATTCACCTAAAGCTCTAATATTGATGCTAGAAAGAGCCTTAAAGCTTCTGTTTGACCAGAGTGATGTTTAGTTTCACCATTAATCTCAGGCTACATCCTCACTGCTACATTTTAGATTTAAAACTCATCTCTCCTGCCGTCCACACTTCTCCGGAGACTTAGGGAAATGCTGCTGGACCCGTTTCAGTTTGAAGCTCCAGGGTTGTGTTGTAGTCTGAATGAGACCTTTTGAAACGAGGACGTAGACACCCACGGTTGCTCCTGATTGGGTCTCATCTTATCTGTGACAGTCCATCCAATAATTGTTGAGATATTTCAGTGTTGACCGAAGTGGTTCACCAACAGGCCGACATCACCATCCACAGATCCAAGAGCCGCTCTGTGACTACAAATGAACCCCAACTGTTCTTCCTGACCTTTATTTGACACTGAGGGCCTGTTTTTTTCTTCTTCTGTGGTCTCAGGCCGCTCTGTCTCTCTCCAGTTTCCTCGCTGATAACTTGCTGTCTCTGAGAATATATTCATCCTCTGCCCATGAGACACACTGTAATGATACAAACCTGGCACATGACCACGGGCTCAGTGTAATGTCTCCAGGCGGCGGTCAGTTGTATTTCACACTGTTGTGTAGCTGCTCTGAGTTTCACAACTGTTTCTGAGTCCTCTCACTCCTCCACATGCACACCAAGCATTTTAACTGTATATAACTGTGGCCTCTGTTAAAATGAATCATAAAAACACTCACTCATCAACATTTTTTCATGATGAGGACAAATTCTGATGAAATCATTTCACTTTCACTGACAAAATCATGCAACATTTGAATATTAAACAACATCCTTTGTATTTTATAATCACAAAAAATTAGCAGGGAAATGCATTTTTTATTTTGAGTGACAGAGGCATTAACACACAGTCCATCTTGACACTGTTACACACATCAGGCAGACGTTAGATGTGAATTTGTGCAGCTTTATTTATGTAGCGCATTTTATATCCTATAAACATAATGTGCTGCACGAAGCAGTTATACGAGTTAGAATCAAGTTGCAACCACAAAAGCTATGTGGAGATAAAACATTAGACTAAACAAACACATAAATGATATGTATGAATTAATAATATATATCATATATATATCATTAATAAAATAATTAAGACCAACAACCTATCAGTCAAAATTTATAAGATATGTAAATTAAAGAATTATCAATAACATGACAATTAGACCAATAAAATTTAAACTGGAAATGCCTAGATTTAACAAATGTGATCTACATTAATGCAGAGGTGCTGCTGTTCATATAATTTCAGTCAGTCAGTTCAAAGTCAATCAGTCAATATCTCAGAGAATTTAAAGGACATTTTTCTTGAAAATTAAGACAAATTTAAATTCAGTTACATGATCCAGAATGAACAGGTTCTTCTCTGTTCGGTAAAAATCAGCTCAGTATTTTTTGTGTAATCCTGCAGAGAAATAAACAGACACAGGAGGTAAAAAGTCATTTTTTATCAGCTCAGATCTTCTCTGATCTGGACTGTGGTGGCTGCTCAGTAAGAGTTTCGTCTGTGACAGTAAAGTGAGGGGCAGGGAAATCGGGTTTTCGCTGAGGAAACGTCTCCAGTGGAAATTACACACTTGAATCACTGAGAACAGTTGAATAATGCAGCTCTGTGTGCTGAGCCGATTGTGTCACTCCGCTTCCGAAACAAAAATGGTAACTGATTCCTGTTCCTTACCTCACCTGTAAACATGTCTCCTTCACAGACTCCCTTGAGCCCACCTACCAGCAGCTGCAGAAGATGAAGCTGGACAAGAGCCCGTTCGTGGTGGTGTCCGTCATCGGTCAGGAGCTGCTGACCCACGGTTTCCACGGAGCCTCTGTCGTGGTGCTGGAGGCGGGGCTGAAGATCGGGACGTGCTCACTGAAGCTGCGTGGCTCCGTCTTCTCGGCCCTGAGCTCCGCCTACTGGTCTTTAGGCAACGCAGAGAAGAGTATGGCCTACATGCAGCAGGACCTGGAGGTGACCAAGACGTTAGGTACGTAAGAGGAGGAAGCAGCAGGTGAAAGAGTGAACGGAGAAACAGTCGTAGTAAACGTCTGACGGTGTTTCTCTCCTCCGCAGGTGACCAGTCAGGTGAGTGCCGCGCTCATGGGAACCTCGGCTCCGCCCTCTTCTCCAAAGGCAGTTACAGAGAAGCACTGGCCAACCACAGAAACCAGCTCGTCCTGGCCATGAAGCTCAAGGACAGAGAAGTACGTATGCATGCAAATGTTTTTGTGAGGGAGAAAAACAGTGCGCTCGTGCTTATTCTTCTAAATAATACATGTGTATTGATGTGCTCTCTGTCGGGGTTCAAGTACAAAGCCCTCGACCGGCTCTGCCTCTTGGCTTTATTGTTTTTTCTTCTGAAGCTACCAAGTTAGAGAGAAGAGCCTGATGATAGATCATCGTCCATAAGGGCTGAACAATGTGGTAAAAAAAAGAATTTTGTGAATATTTTTCACAGATATTTCCACTGTTGTAAGAGATAAACAGTTCACCCACCAGCCCTGTGAGGACTCAATACTTCACCAAGCTTTACCTAAAAACCAAACACTCTGCTAAGAGAGTCGGTCCCTTGTCTGTTCCTTGTGCGAGTGATAATGATGATGATGATGATGATGTTTGATGTACTTGTGTCCTTTAAAGGTTTATTTACTCTTCTGTGTTTTATCTGAGGTATTGATCTCCATAAGAAGATATATTTGTGGTTTTAAGAACCAAAAACCATCTCAGTGTAGTTTCACATCTCCTCTCTCAGGCTTCTCTCTGGAGCTCTAGTAACAACAGGTCAGTCAGCCAATCAGAAGAGAGGATCTGAGCCTCTCTTCTGATTGGCTGACTGTTTTCTGAGTGATCCAATAAAAATATAGCAGATTTCAGCGGAACATTCAGAGAAACCAAATCCTGCAAGGTTTGATGGTGGGTCCAGGTGGGCGGGGCTTGGGGCATGGCTGAGGGCGGTGACTGCTTAGTTGTGACATCACAAAGTTCCAGAAGTCCTGACGGCTGGTTTTAAGGCTCAGTTTCTGAATACAGGCTGTGTGCATTTCTCTGTGGACTGAGGCTTTGATACTTTCACAGTATTAATATAGAACCTAGACCTGCTTTATAATCACAAACACATGAACATCTACCTTTAGACTGGATGGAGCTTTAATGAAGAGAGTCTGCTGAGAGTTGACAGCAGCAGGAACTCTACATACTTGGTCTTCCTTGTTTAGGAAACTTAATATGTTTGATGTAAGAGCTGCACCACACAGTGTATATGATACAACATCATTGTCAGTTGTTCATGAGAAACTAGATTTTTACAGATTGCCAAGATTACACAATCATCACAACCCAAACGAATAACAACAAACAAAGCTCCAATTTGTTCCTCTCTCTCTCTCTCTCTCTCTCTCTCTCTCTCTCTCTCTCTCTCTCTCTCTCTCTCTCTCTCTGTCTCTCTCTCTTTCTCTTCGCCCCGGGCCTCAGCTCAACTTTCTTCTGAAACACTTTGGACAGTTGTGAAAACCGTAGTTAATTAGATGCTGTTACAGATTAGACTTTGGCCCCTTTATGTCTCAAAACACACAGTGGAGCTGTCAGGTTGTTTGTGTGTGTTTACCTTCGTTTAACTGCTTCCATATGTGTGTGAGCCTAAGTGTGTGTTTGTTCATTTGTGTCTGTGTGTATACGTGTGTGTGTGTGTGTGTGTGTGTGTGTGTGTGTGTGTGTGTGTGTGTGTGTGCGCTGCTTTCTTAACTCTGCCAACTTGTGATGCAGTGTGAATATACAACATTGTGTCATGGTACATCCAATTATGTCTCACTGGGTTTAATATTTTATTTAATCTCTTGACTCGGAGCAAATGTGCAAATAGTTTTGTGTGGCAGAGTTTTAGTTTGTACACACTGTGTGTGTCTGTGACTACTGTGGACCAGGATGTGGGTCTGTTGTCACTTAGATCCTGCACCACATCACTTCTCAAATCAGTCAACTGTACTCAGTCATTCAAGTTCAATAGATTTATTTACAGTAAGGATTTATTTTGATTTTCTTTACTGTTTGTCGTCGCTTCTTGTATTGCAAGGTTTTCTTCTTTGATCGTTTTTTATTAGTTATTTTCAGTTATTGTTAGGTGCTGATTATATTTTTTCATATTTTTCTGTCAGATTGGTGTAAAATCTAACATAATGAGCTAACATGTTACAATAAATCCCCCTTTTAATAATAATAATAATAATAATAATAATAAACTTAATTCATAAGTGCCTTTAAAGACACCAAGTGCATTTTACAAAGCAAATAAAACAAGAAGCATTGACAAGATAAACCACAGACAGTATGATAAAACAATATATGCACACGTGCATACACATACACACATACAAACGGTAAGATAAAAAATGCATAATGTACATTTCACAGAGCAGCAGGAAAGACCAGCTTAAATAGATGTTATTTAGTATTTATAAGCAGTAGATAAACATCAGTAAATGGTTTATTACACGTTACACAGATATACAGACATTTTTTAATGTACAGTCTGTGTTACAGCTGTTTAAATGACCTACATTTCATTTTTTGTTATGTTTTCAAACCAGTTGAAACTGAAAAGATAAGAAAATAATATTAAAATCAATGAGCTACATAACACATGGTACAGTATCATAATACAGCTCAGTGTATGAATAACACTGTACTGTTGAATACTGTACAGTACATGATGGTATCAGCTTCTCCTGCAAGTGATAAAGTTTAATATGAATAAATGAACTTCAGCTGCAGCTTGAAGTTCCCTCCTCATTTGTCCTTAAATAAAAATCTATTATGTTCTCCTGGACAGGAGTTTTATTACATCTGTGCTGTGGCCACTGTAATGTTCCTAAAGCCTCCACTGGACCCACACACACACACACACACACACACACACACACACACACACACACACACACACACACACTCACACACACAGTCACTTAATAGCATGTGATTGCGTCCTGGATCTGCGGCGGCCGATTGAACAGCTGTCAGTAAGACAGATGAGGGTTTGAGCAGCTTCGTTTTAATGAAGCCGGTGAAACAGGAACACAGTGCGTCTGGATGTCTTCTTCTTCTTCTTCATGCATCTTTATGTTTGTCGGTGTTGACACTCAGTTAAAGCCTCTAACCAGCTCCTGCTTCTGTCACGTTCATTTTGCACAAACTTGTAGTAGTTTTTTCACAGAAGCTCAGGATCGAAACCAGACGGACGGGTGGTGTCTGTTTCTTGTGTGTTGGACGCTGTAAAGATAGTCGAGTGTGTCTGTGTGTGTGTGTGTGTGTGTGTGTGTGTGTGTGTGTGTGTGTGTGTGTGTGTGTGTGTGTGTGTGTGTGTGTGTGTTGTCGACAAACGATTATTGAACTTCTCCTCCACAGGTGCACAGCCGCAGGCGACTTGAACACGGTCATCAACAGAAATCCATATCTCCCAGTGTGTGTTTGCTTTGTTGTGGAGCACGTGTTTGTTTGTGGCGCGTGCGAGCGTTTTCCAGACGGCGTGCTTCCAGACAAAGACGCCGCCTGCAGAGAGCTGATATTTACCCGACAGGGGGGAACACAAAAACAGGCAATACCTGTGCACTATAATTCAGTCCAGAACAGCTACTCTGCTGTCAGCACTACAACAGGCAGTCAGCTGACACAAAATGAAAATCACTAAATTCATTCATTGTCAGTTTAGTTTTTCTCAGTTTCTTTTCTCTCTTTGTAAACTGATTAACTTGTTTTCAAAAATGTAATCCTCAGACTGAAATAGTCATTAGTTGCTGTGTTATTAACTGTTCATTATCAGTTATTCTGCCAAATATTTCCTTGATTAGTCATCTGTTTATATAATGTCAGAACATGTTGAACTGGAGTCACCACCTCGCGGTCGTGTGCCTCCACCAACCGGACAAGTTTGAGGAAACATGGTCACCGTCTCCTCCTCCTCCCACTTCAGGGGCTGCATCTAAACAGAGGCTGCGTCACAGCAGCTAAAGTCTCATTTTGAAGTCTCATTTCAAATGCAGCTGAGAAATGCTGCCTTCTTTTCCTTGAAGGATCCAACAGGTGGATCCGTCATGGCCCAACCTATCCCAAGATTCACTGTGCGCCAGTAATGACAGTATTAAGCAGCAACCTACACCGACACCGAGTCTGAGGATCACACTTTGAAATGTGATGGGTTGTAGCTCAGCTCAACAACAGTCGTAAAGCTGGTGAGGCGACACAACGGTGAGGGCACAGATGGTGATGTGAAAGTCCTCCATAGACCAGACCGTCTCATTTCAGTTTGGTCTTCAGGGTCCACAACAGCTACAAAGGGCCACACCTTCATAGACCATGTCCTCTGAAGGATGTGGCCCCTGAATTGGGACACAGCTGTTGAATAATGTCCAGAGGAGTTTTACTGCTGCTGGGTGGCTTTTGTACCGACTCCCTCTCCTCTTACCTCAGACTCCCTGCTCTCTCCCTCTCTGTGTCCTTGTGTCCTTCCTCTCCTCTCAGAGTCAGACCATCTTTACCAAATTATCCCGGGTCTGTGGTTTCCTCCTGACACAGCAGAAGAACTCATTTCTTCCTTTATCCCACAGTGAGGGTGAAAACACTGGTCCTCTGCAGACCTCCTGCACCTCTCCTGGTCGGTTTATCAAGCACAGCCGCTCGGGGAGGAAGCTGTGCCGCCTCTAATCTCTGTTCATCTTTCTGCTTCTACTCTCATGCATGAGATCAGAGATTTACCTTTTCCTTCCTGCACCTTTTTACTTGACCCTCACCTCCACAACAGTCTAATATCAGGCTGGATATTTTCATCCTTTCATCTCCTTTTATGCAAAATGACAAGGGTTGTCAGTCACTCCCTCTTTTTCATATATATATATATATATATATATATATATACATATATATATATATATATAAAGGCACATAGTGTCTACCAGCTCAGAGGTCCAGACACAACATGATTGGATTTTTTTGTGCGTTTGCTCGTGCAGGGGAAACATTGTGTCCTTGAGGGAAATCAAACACTTGTCTGGCCGGTTGACTGTACACACACAGGCGTCCCCGTCATTTATTAAATCTCCCTTTCCTGCACAGAAATCCGCCTCAGAGATGTGTCAACTGGACTTTATGTGTTTACACTCATCACTTTGCTGGGAATTGGGATCGCAGTAGATGTGTGCTGCCTGAAAGCCGAGCACACACGGACAGAAATGAAAAGAGCAGCGCGTCCTCATGTTAATCAGAAGCTGTAAACTCCACTAAAGGTCAGCCGGGCTGTTTTCAGTGACAGTTTTTAGCACTCATTAAGGCTCTGATTTAAAGGAACGTGATATTGGTGTTATCTCTCCAGAGGCTGCAGTTTTCTTCACTCTGGCTGCAGCTATCGATTATTTTCATTATTGATTCATCTGCAGAGACGGTTCGTGATTATTTTCTCTACAAAGCGTCAGAAAATAGGAGGAAAAAACCTGTGAGAGTTTGTATTCAAAGAGCTTCTTTGATTTTAACAACAATCCAAAACAAGGTCATCTGAAGATGATCTGTTAGAAAAGCTGAAAATCTTCACTTATGAGAAACCGACACCAAAAAATCTCAAAATAGATATTATTCTGTTTTTTTATGTGTCTCCCACATCTACTTCACGAGCATTAGATTCGCTGCTCTACACACTGTTCCACTGATCGACAGGTGGAAATAATACACCAACAAAAGGGAGGGAAGGTTTCAGTCTTTTAGCAAGTAAACACTGATATAAACAGCAGGAATCAAGTGATTCAAAAAATCAGCTTTGCAAATATTTCATGAGGAAGGAAATTATTCAACACATTTGTTTTTCAGCTGATTTTCAGGCCCACGGCCCCCGACCGCGAGCCGCAGTGTCTGGGTTCGGTGGAGGACGTTCGTTAAGCATCGCTCCCTGTACCTGTGTGTTTCTGTCCACCTGTATTCACACACATTTTCAGTTTGCACATTAAATAAGGACGAGAGGAAACAAAAGAAAAGTGGAAATATTCCCAAAAAGTTTGTACTGTGAGCATAAACCCTGATGTATGTGACCCATGTGACTTTAATGATGAAACATCCACTGATGATGTGAAGACATCAGATGTGTGGAGTGATGATGAGGAGGCTGGAACCTTCCTCACAGTGACACATGAAACAAACAGAAATGTCAAATCTCCATCATGTTTTCCACATGGCTTTCCATCGTCTGAGCTTTTAATGACCTCATCTTCCTCTGCAGTGGTTTAATGGCAGCGACTGGAGAATCATTTATCTCAATGAACCCACTTCTAACAGTCACATAATGACAGTGGACTCAAATACACATTGATTCAAATTTTCTTCTTCTGCTTTTCTGTTAAAATTTTCACTAAGTTAGGATGAAAAGGAGAATAATTATTTTGTTAATAATGATATAAATGGAACAGTGTAGTCTTATAAGAAGTTTCATGATGTATTTCATCATCTTGGTAAGAATAACAGATGAAATCACTGTGTCATACACATGGAAACAAAGGGCTAGAATGACAGAGGAAGATTATGGATGTATGTTGTGTGTCGTTCCTCTATAATAAATTAGAATTAGCCTCAACAAAATAAATATTCATGTACAATTTACTTTCAAAAGAATATAATTTAATTCGTTTTTTTTTCATTATTATTATAATCGTTATGATCATCTTTGTTTGTCAAGGTCTGAAAATTGAGGCAGGCTCTTATGTTTCAGTTTAACAACAGACTGAATCCAAGAGAGCGAGAGACAGAGAGAGCAAATGCATTGTGGGGTATAAATGAGTGAGGAACATGCTGATCACTGCTCTTTAATAATTCATGGTCCCTTCTTCTCCTCTCTCTCTCACGTTCTTTAAACTTGCAAACATTTCATTATCGTCTGTGGCTTATTCTTTTTCTCTGTCTGTCCCTCGCTGTTTGCTTTGAAAGGTCAAATTCATATTTTAATTTTAGAGTTTGTGTGTGTGTGTGTGTGTGTGTGTGTGTGTGTGTGTGTGTGTGTGTGTGTGTGTGTGTGCGCGTGCTGTTTGGGTTCAGACAGACTCTAACTTAACGACTTTCACTGTGTTTGCATCAAGCAGATCATCCTTGCAGAGAGCGTCTGCACCTCCGGACTGGGTTTATTGATGATTACATCACTCTGTGTTCACTGATACAGTCAGCTGTGTGCAACAGATTACAGTCAGTATCACTGGGGCCATGTTTCCTGTTGGAGGTGTTTTTTCAGACTGACCTCTTCGCCAGCACAATGACTGAATGTTTCTGGAACAAGCTCGGACACTGCAGCTGGGACTGGCCGTTGGAGGAGGCCTTTCTTCGTGTTCCCAACTGTTTTTCAGAAACTTTACAATCAATTAATGAACAATAAAACTGCAGAACTGTGCTGCATCAGTGAGTTCTGAAGAAATAAGACTGAGGCTACATCCACACCACGATGTTTTAGTTTTAAAACACCTCAGTTTTGCTACTTTTACTCCTGGCGTCCACACCACACAGTCCACAGTTTTCAAGGCCCTAAAACAGACTTTTGGAAAAGCTGCTGGACCTGTTTTGGTTTGTGTTGTAGTCTGGACCAGATCTATGGAAAGAGAGTCTCTTTTCACTGCCTCTGGTTTGGTCCAGCAGAAACAGAGACCTTTGGAAACGATGACGTAGACACCCACAGCCGCTCCCTGATTGGCTCCTGTCAGGCTCGACCACCAGTGGTGAAAGCATCATGGATAACTAAATACAAGCTCTGCTAGCAGCTGCTGTGCAGTTACACACTACAACTGTCTTTGTTGTTCGTTCCTGCAACAAATCAGCTGCAGAGTAGACAATCTGCTTCCTGTTTACTCTGGCACACACATGCCCAGTGTGCGTGAATGGTCATATATGCATTTTCAGGTGTGATGATTTGCACCGAGATCGTTTCTGCTAAAGCTAAAGCTAAAGCTAAAATGCTAAAATGCTCGTCTTCATGTATTAGTGTGGATGTAGCCTGAGCTCTTTGCTAATTAACATAAAACACAAAGTACAGCTGAGGCTGATGGGAATGTCAGCAGTTTTGCAGTTGACTAGAGGAAAGTCAGAGGGTCAGCTAAGTTATTATAACTCATCCTGAGGGGAACATGAATGTCTGTAAAAAAACAAAACAACAAAACAACAGTTCATCCTGTAGGTGCTGGGACATTTCCCTTAAAACCAAAAATGTCTTGGTGTCGTCATCGTCAGTAGAAGACGTCGTCTGGGCGCCATGAACGTCAGTGTTAAACTTTGCACCAATCCATCCAGTAGATGTTGAGATATTACACCGGATAAGTGAAAACTTGACCTTCTGGTGTCACTGGAGGAAAAGTCAAGACGTCACCAAAGTCATTAGACTCGTCCTCTGGGAACCACTAGTGTCTGTAAAGCAGTTTCATTTGGCTCACAGTGATAAATCAGAGATATGTCAATAAGACTGTGGAGCTCTCATCTTTATTTTTCTGCTTAATTTGAAACAAACTGTTTCTCAGGAATATTTCCCATGACTCCGCCGATAGAGACCGATCAATACCAATAACCATAAGATTAGTCAGCAAATGAGTGGGCAGGTTTCCAATTACTGAGGCAAAGCAGCAACTGTTTCTCATCTCTCTCTCTAATCAGAGCAGCAGACAAGAGTGTGTACGAGAGGGAACAGACACAATCTGTGTGTGTGTGTGTGTGTGTGTGTGTGTGTGTGTGTGTGTGTGTGTGTGTGTGTGTGTGTGTGTGTGGTGCTGTAAGGTCATGGCCCTGTTGTCTTGCACATTGTCATTTGCATGGTATTATGCCAGAAGAAGCGCAGTAATTAACAGGAAAAGTGGTGCTCGAAATCATTAAACAGCTCAGAGTGCAATGAGAGTGTTTCTGCGCGGACTGAAACGGCCCAGTTAGAGACCTGCAGGACCTGGAGCAGAGCAGGTGTGGTGGTGGCGGAGGGCGACACCCTCACAGCAGGCTCTAATAGGATGTGAAAGATTAGCTTTCACCCCTGTAGCCTCCAATATGTGAGTGTCTTCCAAGGGTGCAATTTCCATTAGGGATGAGGCAATGCCCCCCCCCCCGACTTTTCTATTTAAGTCCCCCACCTCTTCTTTTTCTCTGAACACTGTCGTGTTACTGTCCAGCTGCTGTGACCAAAACAGGAGGAACTCTCAATGCTGACGTGTTCGTCTGGACCACAGTGGATTTTATAAAAAGGTGAAAGGTGTCGCTGTCAGTGATGAATCATCAGCTTCCCTCTTCTTTACAGAGCTTTACTGTCAGTTTCAGCTCATTGTTGATCTGTCTATTGCTCTGGTTCATTTTTATGCTAGTGTCCACTTCCTGCTCAGCAGAACAGACTCAGTCAGAGAGCAGCTGGTGAACCCAGTGGAGCATTCAGCAGCTGAGGTGCTGGTGGAGACCAAACACAGAGCTAAAAGAGGGAACACTGGACTTAACGCTCATCAGGCAGACACAAACATGACTCCACATGAATCATCATGTTGCTCTCTAACTGGCAGATGTGTAAATATCCCTGATAACAAGTACAACATCTCAGCTGAGAAGGTGATGATGTGTCACTGCGCCTGGCCACCAGGGGGCAGCGACATATTTACAGGTTTTAGATAGAATCACACTGGTTTTCACTTCCCATCATTTCTTTAACTAACGGAGTCTAATAAAACTTTTACGCTCTCCGATGTCCAACCAGTTGTAGAAAGCAGATGGGACTGACCTCCCGTTAAGTTAACTCATCACAGGCGTCCTGATAGCTGATTGGTTAGGGCGCATTCAGCTATCAGCGCAAATTCTCTTAGCTCCCGACCGGCCCGACTCCTTCCTGCATGTCGGCTCCTTTCTCTGCCCCTTTCCTGTCACTTTCCTCTCTACTGTCCTATCAAATAATTAATGCACAAAATGCCCAAAAAATATCTTTTAAAAAAAACAACTCCTCACCTTGATGTTTATTGTGTCTGTTTTCAAAGTGTAATGCTGAAATTCACCAGAGCTTATCTGCAGAGGGAAATTAGCCTTCAGCCACACGTGGTACAATAAATTTATTTTGCATCGTCCTGTTAAATAAACAAAACAAAAATAAATACACACAAATCAACACAACACAAGAAGTAGAGAAGCTGGGCTAATCCCTGAAAATCCTGTTTTTGCTCCAGTGATTGAACGCCTCAGGATTCCAGGACTCTGTGACATCACTGGTGGGTGTGGCTACAGAGCACATTTCAGACCACACCCATCAGTGATGCAGGCTGTGGTCGGAGGTGAGACAGGCCTGGAACCAGCGACAGGTGTTGAGTGACTCTTTAAACTGTTTGTTAAGAAGCTGTATAGTTTACGACCTTTGTGACCGCTGGTGTTAGCTTCCTAGCCGCGCTAGCTCCTGCGGTTTATGTTTACAACACAACACATGCCACATGTGAACCCACAGAGGAAAAATAGATTCATCTAAAAAACCATCCTGGTGACAGACGACTGAAGGACTCGGAAGCAGAGTTGTTTTGTGTTTTCACTCAGCTACGTAAAGAACTTGATGGAAAATCTTACGCAGTGGTTCTGGTCAGCAGCTTTCCTCCTGTCTGATATAATGTTAAAGCTGCACCAGTGAAGACTGCGACATGACAAATGGTAAAAATTACCACGTGTAACGTGAAATTGGTCGACGACTCCACAAAGACTTGTCACCCAGCGCTGCAGCTCCGTGGGCCTCCCAGCTCACAGTTGTGGTTTTACAGCCCACAACTTTCCTGTTTTGATTTAGTCCTCCAGCTGTCAGCAGCCGTGTCACAGGCAGCAGGCAGCTGTTTCCACGTCTGATAAACCCACTGCACACTACCTGCTCCGCTCCAAACCACAGGAGCCTTTAGCAGCGACAGAGCCAGATGTTGTCGTCAGGAGCTGGTGGAGACCGTGACAAACCTGAAGCTCGGTGATTTACACAAACGAATCCAACTGTTTGACACCAGTTGCATCATGTCAACCTTTTTAGAAAAGATGCAAATACTTAAGTACAGTTGGTGCATAAATGATACAGCGGTTTAAAGAACACACATCTGTGTATGTCTGTATGATTGTGTGTGTGTTTACTGGAAACACGTGGAGGGTTTTCTTTGCTCGACACTAATCAGTGTGTGATGTGTGTGTGATTTCAGGCTGCGTCAGGCGCCCTCAGCAGTCTGGGCCATGTGTACACAGCCATCGGTGACTACCCCAACGCGCTGGCGAGCCATAAACAGTGTGTTCTGTTGGCCCGGCAAACCCAGTGCCAGCTCTCTGAGGCTCGGCAGCTCGGAAACATGGGTGCCGTCTACACAGCGCTGGGAGACTTCACCAACGCTGTTCAGTGTCACGAACAGCACTTGGATATCGCCAAGGTACAGTACGACGAAATGTTTCTGCCGTCACAGAAAAACGTTGTTTCTTTATCTGATTCCTCTGAACCACAGAACTTCATTGTTGTTGTCACACGCTCCTTCATCACCATGAACACACACACTGTAGTTTAATTTCACCCAGTCTCACACACACCGTCCTGCTGCTGCAAATACTCACAAGTGCATCAGATGTGGATTCATCCGCCGCTGAAAATAGTCCCCAACAAATGCTATATTTCCTCCTGTTTGTGTAAAGTTTGCTGAAAACTACAGCGACCAGCTGTTTTAGGAAATTATTTAGTCTATTTAAAAAATGAAACAGTTTTTTTTTTAAATTTTGGATTAATGATATGAAAAAAACACTTCAATATAAATAAAGCTGCATAAAATAAAAGAAGAAAATATATGTCAGCACACACAGTAAAACATCAGCAAAGCATGCTGTCATTTAATTATCCTGAATATCCCAAATATCCTCTGCTGTGACGGCTGTTAAATAAAATAAAAGTCTTCTTCCCCTTGTAAGTTTATTATAATTCAGAAAATGATCCCGACCTGGTTAAATTTTCCTTTGTTTTCATTTAACTTCTATCATCAGTTGACAGGAGATGTTGTCAGTCATCAGCTGAACTCAGTCATTAGTAATGAAATAAAACCCTCTGGTGGAGTCTGACTCTTCCAGTGGTGGAGAATAAATCCAGCTGCAGAGATGAAGCCTGTGGATTTTCCCGGTGGTGACTCTGATCTGTCTCCCACTGGACAGAAGTTGGAGAGATTCTGGTAAAGATTTAAAGAACCTCTTTCCAGAAATGAAAAAAAAAAAGAAAAAAGAAGATTCCCACAGTTCATGTGAGTTTAGTTCAGTTTAATGAAGCCTTACTGGTGTAAAATCAAACCTCTGAATGATCTTATAATGTGTAAATGTACCTCGACTTCCCTCAGTGTTCAGATTTTCACCCCTCCCACACCGAGCTCTGGGAGCTGGTGTTAAGGATTCAGCAGGAAGCTGTGGGCTCTACCTCCTGTGTCACCAGCCTTATCCTGTAATTTATCAACTTAATATCTTTAACCTAAAGAAAAGCACATGCTTCTTCACCTGAGGGTAAGACATTAAAGGGACGTTAGACGGATTCCACAATAGTTATGACACTAGAATAAGAAAGTGTCTCTTTGATGGTGTCTTTCTTAAAGCAGAAGGTCTGTTGTGTTGTCTTTATGTTGTTTGGATTTATTGATCTTTTAGGCTTTTGTGTGAAATGTTTCCACTGTAAAAATGAAGGACATCACCCAGGTAGAGTGAACATAAAGCCATCAGCTACAGTACATCCACTAATTGAATTCTGGATTATTATGGAGAGAGGAATATTATAAATTCAAACAGAAGGGCTGCGTCTTCCCCACAGCAGCAGTTTCATCTCTGCACGTTTGTTGTGTGTGTTTTAGCACATCTGTCACTTGATGAATGGAGTCTTTTATAACCAAGTTATTGCATATTTCCCGAAGAATATAAAGAGCGTTCAGGACTCTGAGCCTGTAAATATTTGAGGCATCACGGTGGAGCTCTTCATGCAAATGTTACACGAACAAACACAACAAGAGACAATAATCTGTGCACATTCAGCTCTTTATATTTGTTTTTTGGATGAAGTGCAGTTTTGCAGGCTGGCCAGCGAAGCTGCAGCCAACATCATCTCCCTCTTTGTGGTTTTCTCTCTTAACATACAAATTGACCATCTGTTGACTATTAGATTTGTACCAGAATAAAGTAAAATCCTCCAACTATTGAAAGCTTATGAAGTAATTTTTGTTTTGACAGTTTAGGTCACTTCAGCTGGAAATGTTGCCGTCTGTTGGGTATGTGTGGGCTTCATACACAGAGAATCTGTTCCTTTTCTGTTTTCAGTCACTCAGTCGTTTGTGGGAGTACAGATCTTTTTTTACTGCCTCAGTGCAAACAGTGGTTTTAAATTGCTTGAGTTCTTTCTGATTTATCAGAAGTCACATGTACCTGCTGCCACAAAGGTGATTTCTGAGCAACGCTGTCGTTGGCAGACTTTGGAGAACCGGCGTGAGGAAGCGCGGGCATACAGCAACCTGGGCAGCGCCTACCACTCTCAGCGGGACTTCGACAAGGCCATATCGTACCACACCAAAGTCCTGGAGCTGGCGCAGGAGCAGGCCGACAGAGCCATCGAGATGAGGGCATATGCTGGTCTGGGACATGCTGCCCGCTGCATGCAGGTCAGTTTAAAGACCTGATTAACTGTATAACTAAATTACACAGGGATATTCTGTCTGTTCTGCAATTGATAATGTGATAAATAAACATGAATCGTGATGGTTCCTGTGATCCTCAGGACCTGGACCGGGCGCTTCAGTACCACCAACACCAGCTGGAAATTGCCCAGGAGCTGCAGGACAGAGCCGCTCAGGGCCGAGCCTCTTCCAACCTGGGTGAGTTTAACTGAGGGTCATAGTGGGGCTAGATGGTGGAGGTAATGTGGATCTGTGTGTGTGTGTGTGTGTGTCTCTGTGAGGACCGGTTTGAGTTGAAGGAACCTTCGAGATGAGACCGCCCAGTCGCGCCGCTGTGACTCTTCAAATGCAGCCTCCACAGGATGCGGCTCCTCAGTTGCGTCTGTTGCTCTTTATTCTACGTCACTGACTTCCTCCTTTGCTCCAGTCAGGACTGTGGCGGCCGTTAGAGGTCACCTAACAATAAAACACAACTGGGTCGTAATAAGCTGCTGCACAGACGACCTCTGAGTTTGATTTTTTACAGTCTGTGAAAAAGTCACCTCAATAACGTCACTGATAAATGTCAATGATAAATGACACAAGTGTCTGAGGAAACTGAGAGCAGGTGTGTGAGTGGGCGATGAGGATCAGGTGACTGAGAGTAGGAGACAGATCTGGGAGTCAGGTGACTTGGCGGGAGACGGAGGCAGATGGGCCAAAGTAAACATGGCTGACAGGAACTGTGACGGATAAAGAAATGAGCTGCGTCCGGATTTGTCTGATTCAGCTCAGCAGGTGATTGATCACACTGTATATTTGCTTCTCAGTAATTAATCAGAGCAGGAGCTCAACACTGCACAGCAGACTCCAGGCTGAAGTTGGTGAGATAATCTCCACTTTCACTCCTGTTTACCCATCAGAGTCGGCAGCTGAGGTCGGAACATTGGGGAACAGTCGTCACGTCTCTTCACTCGTGTGATCAGGTTTTTCCTGAATGGGCTCACAGCTGATATGATGCGGCCGGCCTGCACAGCTGAAGAGCCCAGTCAGTTATACTGCTCTCATCAAGAAGCCGGGTTCAATCCCACAACAATCCCATCGGGACTTTGCGTTTAGACCTGGTTTCTTTAATGCATTCCTGAGATCGGATCCCTGTAGATCAGCTGTAGGCGTCAAAGATCGTGTTTAAACAACGAGAGCCAGACCACCTCCAGACGTGGTCGGCCAGATCACATTCTGACCACATTTAGATCCTGCTTTAACATGTGTTTTTCCAGATGCAGATCGCATTTTAATACCAGGTGTAAACCAGGTCTGAAACTAGATTGTGCGACATGTTAAACAACACATGACATTTGTACCTGATCCTAATTAGCAAACCTTGAAGCTGTCTGTCAGGGAGACTGGAGGTGGTTTTATAAACCACAGGGAGAGTCTGTCTGGGTTTGCACCTGGTTTTTCAGTCGTTTGCCAAACTCCTGGATTTTAAAGAAGAATAAGGAGAAAAATCATAAGGATAAGATGAAGGTAGGA
Organism: Trachinotus anak; assembly: GCF_046630095.1. NCBI lineage: Eukaryota > Metazoa > Chordata > Actinopteri > Carangiformes > Carangidae > Trachinotus > Trachinotus anak. The sequence continues at coordinate 1,488,616 of NW_027273879.1, read as the reverse complement.
GAGCGTGGCATCATGGCGGTAATCAGGCTGCACTGTCACCCCAGAGGATTTATAGACAACAACAAACAGGAGTGTGGCAGATTGTTTCTTCGACGCATTGTGGAGGAGAAAAACAAAGAGGAGGATCTGTGCATCTACTGAATAAAAGAAGAAGGGATTTGAGCGTCTGCTGCACGCTGGCTTTAAATTACTGGTTCATATTCAGTTCAATCCACAATCTGGGCTCACAGTGTTGAATTGTTTGAGAGGTTCAATAATAATGCACAACAACTGAGAAAACCACAAATACTGTCACTATAATAAAAAACACCACATGAGACACGACAAACCACCTGTGAGTGCATCAAAAGCTTCTTATTTACAATATGTAAACTTTTTTTGCAGGAAAGAAAAGAAATTACAGGGAAGAGTAATTTTATTATTTATTTTTTTAAATTTTATTATATATTTTTATTGTATATTTTATTTATACCTATTTTATAGTTACACACTCACATTTTCAGTTTGGTTTAGTCACTAAAATCCAGCGGCTGAAGACCAGATAAGAGTAGAGAGGAGTAGATAAATATTCTGATATATTTCATTTTCATTTTCTTCTGTTATGACATCATACTGGCAAATGTTCATAAATGTAGGAAACAGCTTTCACTTATTTTTCTTCTGAGAACCTCTGACTTCACTGTGTCTGGTCCGTACCTCTGAGACCCAACACGCAGCCTCACGAGCTCAGACCTCAGCGCTGAGATGTCTTTTATTTTATTCTGTGTGAATTTCAGTGTGCGTGTGAGTGATGCAATTTCAGATAAAAGACAAACACTCTCACAGTTTTCCCCTCAAACCCAAAACTATTAACTAACGGGTGCAGAAGTCTTTATTCCATCTGATGGAGGGCTGCAGCTCCACCTCCACCTCCACCTCCAGCCTTTACCGTCACGTGAGCTGTTCCCTCGTTAACCATTGACCCGTTCTGTCACTGCTGTCGCCACCAGGACTCAATAGACTGACTGGGGTTGTTGTCCTGGGTCTGACCAACTCAATCTGCATTGATCTGCAGCACGGAGTCCACACACAAAGGACTCTTTGTGCGTTAGGTCTGAGAGATGGTAGAGCTCAGATCAGAGGCAGTGGCTTTGTAAAAACTTGAGGTGCTATAACTCATAACTTTAGGAGCAGGGCTGTGGATCATGTGACGTCACGGTCCTGCTCTCCCGTCACCTTATCTGCCACCTGAGGCCCTATCACATGACTGCGCTGATGCTTCTCTGGCCAATCAACGCTCATGTTTTATTAAGGTTTTGGTTGGTTTTGGTTTCTGCGGCCACAGTGATATCTGAGAGCCCGTGAACCCGACTCCACCGCTGAGTGGACAGCTCGCCGCTCTGTGTGTGTGTGTGTGTGTGTGTGTGTGTGTGTGTGGTAACACGAGTCACCGCCTCAGTCAGTCTGATGTATCCTGTCGACCACAGCGTCAGGAGGTTGTACAGCTGCAGCGTCGCTCTCAGTGAACGTCACTGCAGAGTCTGTTTCAGTGCAACTGTTATTTACGTCTGAGTGAAAGGGAAGCGAACGCACCAGCTGCAGTCTGTGGCTCAGATCAATGATTTAGATCATTTATGGATGAACACGTTTCTCTGACAAAGCTCCACTCTCCTCCCTTGTTTCCTCCTCTCCTCTCCTTTCTCTTTTCTCCTCCTCTCCTTTAATCTCCTCTCCTCTACTTCCCTCACTTGTTTATTTCTCTCCTCTCTCCTTGTTTAATCCCCTACCCTCCTCTCTTCCTTTCCTTTCCCCTTTTTTCATCATCTCCTTTCCACTCGTTTCCTCATCTTTCTTCCTTTCCTCCCTTGCTCCCTCCTCTCCTCCGGTCCTCACTTCTGTTTTTCCCTCTTCTTTCCTTTCACTTCCTTGTTTTCTCCTCTTCTCTTTCCTCCTCTCCTCTCCTTTGCCCTCCTTTCTTCCCATGTTTCCTCTTCTCCTTTACTTTTCTCTCCTCATTTCTCCTATTTCCTTCTCTCTTCTCCTCTCTTCTCCTCTCCTCTCCTGTTTCCTCTTCTATTTACCTCTCCTCTCTCCTCTCTCCTCTCCCCTCCTCCTGTCTCTCCTCTCCTCTCCTCTCCTCTCCCCTCCTCTCCTCTCCTCTCCTCTCCTCTCCTCTCCCCTCCTCTCCTCTCCTCTCCTCTCTCCTCTCTCCTCTCTCCTCTCCTCTCTCCTCTCCTCTCCTCTCCCCTCCTCCTCTCTCCTCTCCTCTCCTCTCCCCTCCTCCTGTCTCCTCTCTCCTCTCCTCTCCCCTCCTCCTGTCTCCTCTCTCCTCTCCTTTCCCCTCCTCCTGTCTCCTCTCCTCTCCTCAGTGTCAAACTTCAGATATATTCAGCTCATTTTTCACATCAGACTCTGCAGGTCCAGAAATATCTCATCTAGGACGTGGTCCAGTGTCGCCCAGTGGATTCCTTAGTGATTTGTGTTGGTACAATTTACAGCTTGATTACCTCCCTCCATAGACCACAGTCCAGTGAGATGTAGTGATTCTCATGTGTTTTTCTACCTTGTATTTAGAGACTTTTATCTCAGTGGGACTTCGTTGTTGTGGCTGCTCAGATCTGCTTTCACATCTCTGGACGTTTCAGGCAGTAAAACCCTCACAGCTCAGTCAGATCCTGCTTCATGTGTTAATGAGACTTTCAAACTTCATGTCATGATCAGGAGGAAGCAGTGGAGCATTTTTTTATAAACTTGTATTTTTTTGTACAACATGTTCCATGTTCGCTAATATGATGCAAGTGTTACCATTTCTGAAAGCTTGACAGATATTCAGAACAACCAGTTCTCCTTTTTTATTTTTCATTTTTTCTGGTAGCTGATAACACAAAGGCAGAGAGAGGGACAACGTGTCAAAGTGTTAAGCTTGTGTTTGCAGAGCTCACTGCCTCTGGTCCATGTGAAGTGAAGTAAAACGGTGCTGGAGATCAGAACATCTGAAATACAACAGCGAAGTCTGGCTCAACAGGTGGAAAGGTCTGTGCTCACCTGTCCGTGTGAAGGGACTCACTGTGGGAATCTATGCAGCAACAGAGTTTGACATGGGACAGTATGGGACCTTTAATATAACAATGTTGATACATGTCGCTGTAAATAAACAGGACAACAGGACTAGAAGAGCCACATGAAGACAGACGAGCAACTCATGAGCCGCAGGTCGGCCACACCTGATTTAGTCGACAGAGCCTTTTCCAGACCACCGTGGAGAAAGAGGTGCAGAGATCACCTCTCTCCTCCCTTAATCTCTCCGTGCTGGTTCAGCCAAATACCCTGTCATCAGATCTCAGCTAATTCTCCACACCTCTAATCCTCACAGCTCCGCTCTCTTCACACCGTGTCCCCTCCATGTTTGGGGATCCCACCATCCTGCAGAACATCCACAGATACAGTATCTGGCAGCCTCACACCTCAGGGAAGTGTGGGATTGGCCTTGCAGGAGATTCTGTGTGTGTGTGTGTGTGTGTGTGTGTGTGTGTGTGTGTGTGTGTGTGTGTGTGTGCGCACGTGCTCATGCTCACACCTGTGTTAGCAGAGTTTAGGAGGCGGGGTGTAACTGTAACCAGCTATTCCAGCCAACTCTGCAGGCTTCACTGTAATCCTCTTAGTGCGAGACCCCAATGAACGAGGTCCCCCTTTCCTTATCAACAACCCCCCCTTCTTCCTCGTGTAGCCCTGCTTCTTACATATTAGTGGAGACGGAGCTTATGTGAGTCCAAAAACACAGCGTCTCGTTTTTTTTTTCTAATTTCTCCAAACATACAGTTCAGTATTTTATGCACCTTAGACTTGCAGTTTTCTAGAGTGTGATATTCTGACGTGAAAACCAAAAAATAAAGATGGACAGAATAAAATATGCATCATTATTCTTTTAGGTTGTTAGACAGTTTCACAGAGCATGAATGAGCAATTAACTTAATTTTAATTCATTGCTTTTGTGCGCCCTGTTTTCTTCTTCTTTTGTTCAGTCGGCCTTTGTTGTTTTCCATTCAACATCTGTGCTTTTTCTTTGATTTGTGCCTTTATTGTGAAGAACTCTGTAAACCCTTCAGTTTGAGGGCTATAAACTAAGTCATTGTTCACCCATCTGAAGTTGGATGGTGATAATGATGATGATGATGATGATATCACAGACCATGATGCTTTATAGATTAATTTGTGATGGAATATTGAATTTTTACAAGTGTGGATGCAATAAATGGTCGTAGCTTGTGTAGCGAGCTTGTGTAAAGATGGCTGCGCTTTTTTTTGACACACAAGTATTCTGGGAAATTCTACTGTTTATTTCATTGTCTGAAGACGGGTGGGGCAGATAGAGGTAGTCGTAGATTCAATATATTGGTAAGTGTGGGTTCGGTTTGGTTTGGTTGAGTTTTGTTAAACAGAACCATGAATGGTTTTATAATTCTGGGACAGTGTATGAATGTTTCTGCTTTTGTGTGAGTTTTATGCGTCTGACTGAAAGGTTAAAGGACGAAGGTGGAATTATTCTGTTGTTTTCTTATTGTCACTAAATTCCATAAAAAGACCAAAACCAAGAACGTCTTCATCAGTTTTTATCTTCACTTCCTGACTTTTTTATCTTGTCAGGAACTCGTCGTAAATCTGTAAAGGGGCTATTTTATAAGTTTTCTCTGCTGCCAAACGTGGGTTCTTGCCCAGATCGAGTGGTGGTGACTGTTGCTTGACAAGACAATAGATTATAATACAACCTCTGAACAGGAGGCTTCAGTGAGTCGCTATTGGAAAGTGACAAGATGGCCCAGGGCTAACTGGTTAGCATGCTAACTTCACTAAAAGAAAATAGGTGCTATAGTAAAAGTAGAGGGTGGTTTCCACCTCTGGAGACATGCAGCTCTTGGTGAGTAAAGGAATGAAGTTTGATGCTGAGCTCGAAAACACGCATTAATGCTAACATTAGCTATGTAGCAACAACAAAGCTCCTTTAGCTCCTTTAGAAATAAAAGGTCATAAATAAACAGTTTAATTCTTAAAAAGGCTCAGGAATCTCCTGGGAACTGTAGTTTTTATGAACATCAGTCAAACAGGAGGAAATTTGTTGGGGCCGGTTTTCAGCTGATGTGATGCAGATTAATCCACATTTGGTGCAGTCGTGAATATTTGGGGCAACAGGATGATTTATTCAACTTAAAGTTAACAAAACTCCAAGTATTGACAATAAGTGCATGTGCTTCATTTAATGAGCGTTTATGTCAAACTAATAAACCTAAAATATAAATTCAAATGTGTTGCTGTTTGATTGTGTAAGTCATAAACTGGAGTGTGTGAGAAAAAAAGGACAAATTTTAGGATAAAGTGAGGTTGAGTGGAAATGATGTTAGCAAACACTTCTGGCTGCAGCCGTCACAGACACACAGATGATACTTGTTAGTGGAATCAACTCACTGTTCGTGGGCTTTGTTGACAATGAGAGAAAGTATAGAATATCACCGGCTTTATCCGCTGGAAATGTGCCACGGGTTTTTTGGAAGAAGGACTCACAGTTTACAGTCAGTGAATCAGAGCGCCGTCCTCTCTCTCTCCACACAGTTTGACATGAAAGCCACATGTAACCTCTTCCATCTGGTGTCTCGACACCCCCCGTATCTCTGTTTCCCCTCTCATAACCCCTCTCTCATCTGTCCTTTGTATTTTTTTCTGCAGAAATAAAGACACAGACACCGTGTTTGATATATATATGGTCTCTAATCTGCAGATTCCACAGAGCAGCAGGAAGAAGAATGATTACAGTGCAGCATTTTAATGGGGCATTCAGAAAGTTAGCGTCTAAATCTTAACATAGATGACAGCGATGGTTTTAGATTTTCTTCATGTCACAAATTTAGACCAAGCCATGTATACAGTTAATATATATATGTAAAATACTAAAATATTAGCATTGAAATATACTTAAATCTATTAAAAGTACAAGTACATATTATGCGGAATAAGCCATTACAGAATTATGTACAATATTATATCATTGGATTATAATTATTCGATGGATTTATGTTTACATCACTTTAATTTTAATAAGGTCCCCACAGGACTTTTCTGTGAGGTTCAAAACACAGAGGGGAAATCAAACGGTAAAGGTTTTATATTTGTAACATTAATTTGAAAGGTAGATGTGTAATCCAATCGTGTTAATCTAGTTAGGTTTGCTCAGATCTGGACCTTAATCAGACTGAGATAACCCAGTTAAGGTGTTTACATGAGAACTGCAATCATCGTCACAGTTTTGCCTCAATCTGGTTTTAAATTGAGTTATTTGCGTGCAGGTAAACACAATAACAATAAGAGCTTCAGACCAACGAACCAGCACATACACACACAGGTTTAACATTTGTAGCGTTTTTTTGGAGAGTTTTGTGTGTAACCTGCTTTGAGAAAAAGTATTTAGATCCTTTCCTTAAGTAACAGTAACAATACCACACTGCACACATTCTCCACTACAAGTAAAAACTAGTATCACCAAAGAAAGTCCCTTCTAATATGTCACATCTATTCATTTACCCATAAGCCTCAGTATAACCTCGGAGCTGCTCGAGGCGGAGCTTATTTATTTATATATAGTTTACTGGTGGCTGACAATCATGTTTGTTTTGTCAAACAAAAAATCTTTATCTTGCAAAGTAACTTTCTAACTTCAACTTTTTTTGCTTGTTTTAAAGGTAGATGTCCATGTGTTTGTGATTATAAAGCAGGTCTAGGTTCTATATTAATACTGTGAAAGTATCAAAGCCTCAGTCCACAGAGAAATGCACACAGCCTGTATTCAGAAACTGAGCCTTAAAACCAGCCGTCAGAACTTCTGGAACTTTGTGATGTCACAACAAAGCAGTCACCTCCCTCAGCCCGGCCCACCAGGACTCAGAGCCTCTGAGCCTCTCTTCTGATTGGCTGACTGACCTGTTGTTACTAGAGCTGCAGAGAGAAGCCTGAGAGAGGAGATGTAAAACTACACTGAGATGGTTTTTGGTTCTTAAAACCACAGATATATCTTCTGATGGAAATCAGCACTTCAGAGAAAACAATATAGAAGTGTAAAATGTGGAAACTTAGATGTTAGAATAGAGTGGAAACACTCACTTCAGTAAATTTCTTTCTTTACCTTCCACCACTGTGTGTCAACAGTTTGTATTTCCCAGGATTCATTTCATCCTGCAGCTGCTGCCTCTCTTGTCTTTCTCTCTTGTGTCCTAAGCTTCTTCCTTAACTCATGTTCTCTCCTCCAGATCTTCAGATTTCTACTTTGGCTCTAAAATCTGGTTTGTTGACAGTAGAGAAGACACATCATCATACAGAAAGTTGCTAAGGTCACTGGGACCCAAGTTTTCTTCTCCCTGGACAGAGTCAGAGTCTGTGGGACTCCCCTCCGGATCTGTGCAGTGCTGAAGTCTGGAGACCCAGAGCAGCAGATTTGTTGAATTTTCCACTGTAGCGTTTTAATTATTTACTGCTCTGCTCTCAAAACTTTCTCAGGGTTCTGGAAACCACATGCACACACACACACACACATACATATACATGTGTTTTCTTTGCATATGGGATATTTATATACCTCTGAATCCTTTTTGGGGAGTTATTATATCAGTGTGAAATATGGGACCTTTAAAATTGGACCTGGACTTGATTTGACTTCACAGCAAAAACCAATGACTGACTTGGACTCGTCTCAGGTTACTTGAGTTTTAATAATACAAGGTTTTGTCTTCAATGACTTTGGACTTGACACACTGTTTACTACTCTGCTAATGTACATGAGATTGACTTGGACTTCTCTGGAAAGACATGAGACATGACTGGACTGTCCCCAAAATACTTAAACACTGTTCTGTTGACAGACTCAAGACTTCACTTGGATTTAGCTCAAATGTCTCAAGATTAAATTTGACTTATTTCAAATGACCTGAGACCTGTTTGTTGTGTCTCAGAGGACCTGAAACTTGACTTTGACATCATGAAAAACTGCTCTGCTAAACACTCAGATCTAAAAAAGGAACTAAAAATATTTCCATTTTGTTTATCAGCTACTTAATTTCCTCCGTGTTCGTTTTGAATAAACACAAGGTTTGTCTTCCCTCCTCTCGCTGTGCATCTCAGGCATCATACACCAGATGAAGGGGGAGTACGAGACGGCACTGAAGCTCCACAAAGCCCACCTGTCCTTCGCCCAGGAGCTGGGAGACTACGCTGCCCAGGGGCGGGCCTACGGTAACATGGGCAACGCCTACCACGCACTCGGCGTCTACGACCAAGCTGTCCGGTACCACCGACAAGAGCTGCAGATCTCCCTGGAGGTGGATACCCTCACTCTCCACGGGACACTTTGAGACAGTCAGGGGGAAACAGAATTGTGAAACGTGTTTGTGTTCCAGGTGAACGACCGTCCATCGCAGGCCTCCACGCACGGCAACCTGGCGGTGGCGTACCAAGCTCTGGGCGCCCACGACCGAGCTCTCCAGCACTACCTTCACCACCTGACCATCGCGCGAGAGCTGAGAGACACTCAGAGCGAAGCGAGGGCACTAGGCAAGTGAGACAAGAGGGAGCTGCTCTGAGGACACAGGCCCAGGAATTGTGCTTGATTGAAAAATTTAAATGTTCTTTTTGATTTTTCTCTTTTTCCAGCAAACTTGGGAAACTTCCACAGCTGGAGAGGTGAGTACGCTCAGGCCCTGCCGTACTACCAGCAGTACCTGGCTCTGGCCCCAGGCCTGCAGGATCTGGAGGGAGAAGGAAAGGTTTGCCACAACCTCGGCTACGCTCACTACTGCCTGGGACAGTACAGAGACGCCGTCAGGTCAGAGACGAAACAACCTCACCACTGAAACCTCACTGAGCACCAGTAACACTACAACCTCATGATGACCCAAATACTGTCCAGACCCACAGAACTTCATTATTCTAGTGGAGATACCAAATATGTAGAGTGTGGATACGATGACGGACCAGGCATCTGGAATATTTCCTTTGATTTTTTTAATTAATTGCAGTTAATTGCAATCTTTGTTTCAGACTTGAATTCTAATACACATTTTAGCAATATCACAAAATCTGCCATCGGTCAAATCAGGAGTATTTCTGCCAAGATTTCTGTCGTTCAGTGATTCTCAATCTCGCTTTTGTTTCCACCCACACTGTAATTCCTTATCTGTCCCACAAATCCATCAACCGCCTCCAAAACGCTGCAGCCAGGGTTCTCACGAGAGCTCAAAAATACAACCACACTTCAGATTCTTGCCTCACTGCACTGGTACCAGTGGAATCAGAACTGGTTTCAAAATCTCATTGTTTTTTTTTTAATCACTGAGCCTCCTGGCCCCGAGGCCTTTACTGTGAGGAGTCCTCAACTGTGGAATAATCTCCCATTTAGAATTAGACAAACTACCTCAGTGTCGTCTTTTAAAAACTCATTTTCAGAAAAAAGACTTTTGTTTCTGTTTGTATTATGCTTTTATTGTTTTGAAGGTTTTTATTTCATTGCCTTTTATCTCTATATCATGATTGCATCACTGTTTTTTTAATGTCTGTGAAGCACTTTGTAAAGTTGTTTTTCAAAAAGTGCGACACAAATAAAGCTTTAAAGTTCAAGAATCTTTCCAACCTTAAAGTTTCCTCATTGAGAAAAAAAGGAAAAACTGTTTGTGAAGAGGTTAATGTCATGATGTTACATATACATCAATGTGTTTGCACAGAAATTCCCGGTTTTGCATTTTGCATGTTCAGTTAATGAATCGCTGTTACTTTTATGTCACATTGGTATAAAGTGTAAAAGACTGTGACGTGCTCTTCATGTTTTATCCATTTCTCAGGTATTATGAGCAGGACCTGGCCTTGGCTAAAGACCTCCAAGACAAACTAGCCCAGGCAAAAGCCTACTGTAACCTTGGTCTGGCCCACAAAGCGCTGGGGGAGTACAACAAAGCAGAGGAGTGTCAGAGATACCTGCTCTCTCTGGCACAAGCCTTGGACAACACACAGGTCACCTCTCGATGTTCACTGTACAGTAAACTGTAAAACTCCTCCTTCATACAAGAGATGGTTGTGACTCCGCGTCCCTGTGCTTGTGTTTGCCTTCAGGCCGTCTTCAGGGCCTTCGGGAACCTCGGCGATGTGTGTGTGTGTCGGGGCGACCTTCCAGGAGCTGTGAGGTTCTACCAGCAGCAGCTGACCCTGGCTCAGAAAGCCGGTGATCAGAAGATGGAGGCTGACGCCTACTCAGCACTTGGATCAGTTCACAGGTAAACATTTTCAACCTTGTGATTTGCTCGGCTTCCCTCGATTCTGTGTCTCTCACCCCTCTCTCTCTCTCTCTCTCCTCACCTTTTCCTCCCACTTCAGGCTGCTCCGCCAGCTGGATACAGCCCTGTCCTTCCACAGCCAGGAACTGACCGTCCGAAAGGATCTAGGTGACCAGCAGGGGGAGTGCCGCGCCCTCGGCCACCTGGCAGCGGTGCACATGGCCCTGGGAGACTACGCTACAACCTTCCAGTGTTATGAGGCCCAGCTGGGCCTGGCCCAGGGGCTCAGGGATGCCCGTCTGGAGGCCCAGGTCCATGGGAACATGGGCATCACCAAAATGAACATGGGGGTGTTTGAGGAAGCCATTGGCTATTTTGAGCAGCAGCTGGCCATGCTGCAGCAGCTGAGTGGGACTGAGAGCATGCTGGACAGAGGCAGGGCCTACGGGAACCTGGCAGACTGCTACGACACTCTGGGAGACTACGAGGAGGCTATCCAGTACTACGAGAAGTACCTGACGGTGGCTCAGAGTCTCAACCACGTCCAGGACCAGGAGAAGGCCTACAGAGGACTCGGCAATGCACACAGGTAAAGGCAAAGCTGGAATTATATACCTTTATTTATTCAGGTGAATCACATTGAGAGAGAAAAGTAACACACAATAAAAATTACAAAATTATGATTAAAAATACAACACAAGGAAAATTTAAAACAACACAGCCGTTGATCCAGTGAAGGAGAAAAATCCTCCTCAGTTAAAACAATTAAATTACAGGTTTAAAATCATGTTTCTAAAATGTGGAGAACATATAAGACCATTGTGCTCTGTAGCTTTTTCCATGTGTTCATGGAGTCTTATTTAACATGGTACTTTTACACTTATTCACTTTCTTGCCAAGAGTCAGATAAGAAGATCGGCACGGCTCTCATTTCTGCCTGTTCCAGTTCAAACATGGTTCAGTTTGTGGTTTTACGGGAGTTTCTAATCCGTGTCCCTGTTCAGCTGTAGTGGATCTGAGTCGAAGAAATTCAACATGACAACTGTGTGATTAAACTTCTACTGAAACTGGATAAAAGGCTTTAGTTAGTTTTCACTTTGATTCACAGCAGCAGCAGCAGCAGGGTCACTCAAGTCCCCTGGTGTCCACGAGTTTTCTCTGCCCCCCCCCTTCTGTCCATTCATCAAGTCCCGCCTCCTCATTTACATACGACTTCAAAAACCAAAATCAAAATGTTAAAAAAGAAACAGAAAAGGGCAAAAGTGAAATTTCCTTTCAATTTAATAAAAGCTTTTGCATCTAAGTAACATTTTTAGTTTAGATTGTTTTGATTTTCTTTATTTATTTAATATGGACAATGCAATTTAACAGGATGTGTTGCACAGAGAAGTTCTAGCTATTGCTAATTTTCAACCCTTGTCTTTAGTTGGGCTTTTACATGTGCAGTGTAAATAAAACAGCTTCCATTATCGGAAAACACAACACACTACAGATATGAAAGTCGACTAAAATACTGTATTGAAATGCACTGAAGTCTACGAAGAGACAACAACAGCAAAAATAAACAGACAAAAACAACTGATATCATACAATTAGATTCACAGTCTAAAAAGAGACAACTTCAGTTTGTCATTTCAACATCCAGTTTCTCACAGTACAACACAACAATTATTTATTTGGCATTTTAATTTAATCCCATGTAAGATGATCCTCCAGACGCTAGCTGTTTCCAACTGTTTCCAGTCTTTATGCTAAGCTAAGCTAATCGGCTGCTAGCTCTATCGTCATATTTATATATGACTGGTGTGAAACTTCTCATCTGACTCATGTCAAGTGGGTGAAGGTCAACTTCACTGTGACATCATAATGCTCAGCAAAAACACTTCCTGCCATTATTCTGTTCTGTGACTCAGGAAGTGCAGATTGTGACCATATTTCCAGCAACTTTGCTGGTTGGTGGAGGAAACAACGTACAGGCGGTGACTCTAGTTTTTAAATAGTTGAACTGTGTTGCAGTTCAGAAAATGATGATGATGATGATGATGATGATGATCTCAAGTGAACAAACTTGTGATTTGTTTTCCTGCTGTTGCTGCACCATGCAGCCGCTCAGTTTCACTGCTCCAGACTCTTTGATTACATTTGTGTTAATATTTATGTCATGTTTTCATATATTTATGTTCAGAGTTTTCCCATTAGTTTGGCTGTGCCTTTCAGGCAGGGCAGCATTCATGCATGACGCTCAAATGAGCTTTTCCTGCCTAAAGCATACACTTTACATATTTTAAATCAGTCATCACAATAAAGAAAATAATCATAATTCACTAAGTGTAATAACAGCAACGAGCAGCTGTGGTGAAGGGGACAGGGTTAGTTCTCTGGCTACTTTTCAGAGAAATCAGTCTTTTATCATATGAGACTATTCAACTAATGTTCACAGACAAGAACAAGGCTTAATGATGGGTCTGCTTTATCCATCTGTTGTAGTCTGCTTCTGCTCTCCAGAGTGTGAATGAGATGATAATGAGGAGAGAAGAGTCACTGATTTATCGTAATGAACTCAGCCTGTTCATGTTTCTTCTTCTTTTGCCTTTTCTCTCAGAGGAAACAGAATCTTTTTTTACAAGCCAAATCAAAATGTCCCATTATCATGAACTAGTTAGCTTCTTGTTTGCTTTACTAAAGGTTCCATATTATATAAAGGTAGATGTCCATGTGTTTGTGATTATAAAGCAGGTCTAGGTTCTATATTAATACTGTGAAAGGATCAAAGCCTCAGTCCACAGAGAAATGCACACAGTCTGTATTCAGAAACTGAGCCTTAAAACCAGCCGTCAGGACTTCTGGAACTTTGTGATGTCACAACAAAGCAGTCACCACTCTCAGCCACACCCCAAACCCCGCCCACCTGGACCCACCATCCAACATTGCAGGATTGTGTTTACCTGAAATCTGCTGTATTTTTACTGGATCGCTCAGAAAACAGAGATGTAAAACTACATTTAGATTGATTTTTAAAACCACAAATATATCTTCTTGCCGATATCAAAACTTCAAAATAAAACACCAGAAAAGTGTCAAATATGGGACCTTTAAGTTTCCTATGCGGCTCATCACAAACAGATGATCGAGCCCCTGTGTTTTCCCTCCTCTGATGTCCTTCCTCTTCTTTTTTTCCTCCTCAGGTCGATGGGGAGTCTCCAGCAGGCACTGGTGTGCTTTGAGAAGCGGCTGGTGGTGGCCCATGAGCTGGGTGGAGAAGGGGGGGGTAAGGCTCAGGCCTATGGGGAGCTGGGCACCTTACACAGCCAGCTGGGCAACTACGAGCAGGCCCTCTCTTGCCTGGAGCACCAGCTCAACATTGCCCGCACAGCAGGGGTAAGAGGTTATCGTTTCAGGAGTTTGTTTCTCCCTTTGCCTTGTTGAATATTATGCACACGAGTTCATAGTAAACGCTGCTTTGACCCTCAGGATAAATCCCTGGAAGCAGAGGCAAGTGATGCTCTTGGTGGCGTTTATCAGCTGATGGCAGACAACGAGACAGCGCTGCAGGTTTGTACAGATTCATCAAACATCATCACTCAGTATCTCCTCTCCATCAGGGTCAGATGAGAAGATGGACACCACCTTCATGTCTGTATGCTAAATATAAAACTACAAATGAGCTAAACTTAGCTTAGCATGATGATTGGATGTAACTAACTCTAACTCTTTGCAAGAAAGTAAATGAGAGCATTTCCCAGAATGACAGCCTCGTCCTCTAAGTGTTCAAGCTCTCCTGTTATAGTGGCACCAAAGGGCTTTGGATATAGCAGAGCAGAGCAGGTGTGTGAGGAGCCAGGGTCGAGCCTACGGCAACCTGGGACTGACCTACGAAGCTCTAGGAAACTACGAGCGGGCCGTGGTCTTTCAGGAGCAGCACCTGAGTGTGGCAGCACAGACCAACGACCTGATCGCGAAAACTTTGGCCTACGGGAGCCTGGGGAGGATTCACCACGCACTGCAGAACTACGCACAGGCTGTGATGTACCTGCAGGAAGGTAAGAATCCAGCAGTTATTCAGGTGAGCAGCACTGTCATTCCTGAATGAAAGATGGCACCTTCTCACTTTCACATACACACAGTCATTTGATCCATTGTTAAATATGGAAATACTGATTGTAGCAACTTTAATTATGTTTTATTCACATGTATAAATTGAAGATTTCTGACTTTGACGGCTCCAGGAGCTGCAGCGTCACTGGATCAAGCCCAGACTTAACTCCCTTTCTCTCTCTCTCCCCTCATTTATTATCAGTACTATTAAATCACAAATAAAAGTACATAAAGTGCCTAGAAAACAACTTTTCTCTGCTTTATCAAGTTTAATTTCATTCATTAATTAGCCATACTGCTTATCCTTGATCCAATCGCAGCTGACAGTGGAGGAGGGGGGGTTACACCCTGGACAGGTCTACCACAGAGCTGACATATAGAGACAAACCATCATTCACATTCACTCCTACGGGCAATTTGACAATTAACCTGAGATTCAGCGTCTTGCAGCAAAAATAGAAAAAAGACCTGTTGACAGTCACATTGACGTCATACCTGCAGTATTACACCTTCCACTATCGACCACTAGACCGAGCCTAGACACCGTCTCTATATCTATGCTAACCATTTAACCATTTTTAACCATTTTAGCAGCTGCATGCGGAGACATTTTAGAGACATTTTCTGTCAAAAATGAATCAGAAATGAATTAAAAATGAAGATAAATCAACATTCAAGTATCCTGCAAACTCTGTGCAGACAGAGCTGCAGTAGAGTGACGCAGCAGACACGCAGCCGGTGTAAACACACATGCATCCAGCGTGTCTCCGGCGTAAACCTGCATGTCTCTGGACTGTGGGAGGAGGCCGGAGAGAACCCACACAGGCAGGAGAACATCCAAACTCCACACAGAACGGCCTCAGCCAGGACCCTTCACTGAGGCGACAGCCACCACTGCACCACCGTGCCGCCCAGAATCCAGATGCAGATGCAACATTTCCTCTGTGTTGAAAAGCTGCCTGTTTTTGACACATAACAACAAACTCTCGAGTCTAAAAAGTCGGTCACAGTTGCACCTTCCCCTGCAGTCAGACAGACTCTGGCTCTTACTTTGATCTACATGTGGGTATCTGATTTAAAGTCGGAGCTGTTTAGGCCTGAGAACATGGTGAGTTGCATTTCTGTAGAAGCATGAAAGGTATTCATGAGTCTGACACAGGCTAATAGAAGATCAGTGCTGGGGTGTTTACCCTGGAGTGTGGTTTCTCGCAGACGGCTCCTTGTCAATAATCCTGTTTGATTTCACTTCTTCTTTTACTCGACTGCTCTGTGAAACACTCACGTCTCTCTCTGGTTGTAAAACTGCATCCTTGTTGAAAATAATCCCATTTGAGTCTCTTTCCTCATGTATTAAAAAGGACACATCAACATGCACAAGCTCATAATAAGACCGAGATAAATGCAAATACAAGCTAATTGTAATGGATATTTAAAATGAGTGGTTGGGTTCATTTATGAGCTCCTTCAGGCTTCATCGGGCCTGTAAGACACGGACACAGTTTGTCACTTCACTCACAGTTCCTCTGGATTTTAATTGATCATTAACTGAATATGGCAACGAGGAATTCGGCCCAGAGTTGAGGTGAGGACAGAGCTGAAGCGTGCCTCCAATTAACCTCCCCAAACACGAGAACGAGACACAGATAGCGAACATCACAGGGCCAGTCAGAGACGAACAGGCAGAGAAGTGTGAAGCAAAAACTTGATGAGATTCTGCTCAATCTCAGAACCTAATGAGAGCTAAATACAACCTGCCACATCTGTCTGCGCCTTCAGAGCAGGGGAGATAAAACATGTGAAGAGCAGAGAGAACACGAGAACAACAACAGAATAATAAGACGAGGGGAGGCGAGGAGAGACAAGAGGAACAATGAGAGAAAAAGAACGGCAAATGTGAGCACCCTCGGCTCAGTGAGAGTTTGCCAGGACTTTCAAAGAGATGATCTTCAGATCAGCCTCTAGGAAGCAGCATCTGATCTCCTCCTGCTCCGTCTCTCCCTCCTCTCCTCAGGTCTGCGCCTGGCGGAGCAGTTAGGGCGCAGGGAAGAGGAGGCGAAGATACGCCATCGCCTGGGTCTGTCTCTGTGGGCCGGCGGAAACCTGGAAGAGGCGCAGCACCAGGTGTGTGTGTGTGTGTGTGTGTGTGTGTGTGTGTGTGTGTGTGTGTGTGTGTGTGTGTGTGTGTGTGTGTGTGTGTGTGTGTCTTCACGTGTGCTCGCTTCAGAACCTACTGTACAGGTGGAGTGTGAAGACAGGATCAGAGATCTGTTGCCGTGGGGATGTTTTGGATGTTAGCCCCATTTTTAGAACGGCAGCAGCTGCCTGCTTCACAGAACCACTTCTCCCTGACGAGAACCGTTTCCTGCACCTTCACAGGCCGACGCCGAGACGGCAGCCGCTCTACAGAGCTGTGACAAGAGGAGCAGTAGTAGAGTCATGTATAGAGTCAGATTTCAGTATCAAAGAGCGTCAGAGGAGGCTGCTGGGAATTACATAACAGAGTTACAGCCTTGAGAAGTAGCAGCTGTAATGGAGTTCATGACTGATCAGTACAGATGATCAATCAAATCCATTTAACCCCCCTGAGTGTGTTTATCCATCAGCCAATATACTGAGCATGTTTCATTGATAATACGATTTATTTATAAGTCGACGCTGACACTGTCTCTGAATTATCAGTATTGTCAGTGATTTACAGACATACATCAGGTTTCAATACAAAAGGCACAAAAAGAGTTGGAATAAATCACCTAACATGTAAATAAACTTGATTATCATCATATTTACGAGTGTTTTCTGCAGCATTTGTGTGCATAAATAATGAAATAGTGAGTTTATTTACAACCTTTGACTGATCTAATAATATTTTAAGTGATTATTGCTCATTATTTGCACATTTGTTTGAGGTGTTTGTGTAATTTTCTTGTGTCCTGGGTTTTCTAGCAGCTTTTGGTAAAATGAGAAAATGAGAAGTCAGTTTGTGATGTGAGGCATAAAACGTGTTCAACAAAGATAAAAACTGATGCATAGAAAACCGGCAAAATTAATTTCATTCAATTTAACAAACAATAAAATGACATAGTTACAGTATCTCTACATGATCCTCATCCTGAAAGCTAATATTGAATTTAATAATTAATTTAATTTATCATCAGGCTTTTTTAAGCTCTTATAGATTCTTATTATTATATTATCTGCTGACTTACATCAATTTTAGATCAGTCTTGTGTTTGTAAAGTATTTATTTATTTTATTTCTATTTTATTATTTTTTAATTATTTTTATTTGCATGTGAGCAATTTTTCTAATTTTTCTTTCTTTTCTAAAGCAAAAAGTGTAAAAGGACATAAATGATGCAGTGTAAACAATTTAACTTGCAACATACAACAAAGAAAATGAGTCCGCGGCAGAGATACAATAAAATCAGTCCATTACCAATCAGCTGTAATGACACCGTCCCCCAGACTCCTCAGACTGTTGTGTATTTGTGGCGCCTCCCAGTGGTCAGTAGTGTAACAGCTCAGTCACTCAGGCTTCAGTGATGACAGTTAAAATCAGCTGCCTGTGTTTTATAAAGACAAACAAGTGACAACTGAGAGGAAAATCCTGAGACGTGTGGAGGAGCAGAACAAGTGCAGATGCTGTGTTTAAGTGTCGTCACTGTCACAACACAACTGAACATCTGCAGGAGACTGGTGTGTGTGTGTGTGTGTGTGTTTGCTGAAGTGTGTGAATCTCATGTGTGTCTGTCTGCTGTGTGTTTCAGTTGTACAGAGCGTCCGTGTTGTTTGAGATGATCCGTCACGAGACGCAGCACAGCACAGATTACAAGCTCTCTCTGTTTGACCTGCAAACCAGCTCGTACCAGGCTCTCCAGAGGGTCCTCGTCAGCCTAGGTGAACAGACCGCCCTCTCTACTTGTGTTGTTATTGTGAGGCGTGAACCGCTGTGTCTCTCTCATTCTCACACTCTGTCAGCAGTGCTCACATTATCACCTGATGTCTGGGTGTGTTTGTTTCCTGACACTGCTAATTTACACTCTCTGTTCTCCACGAGTCCTAATTTATCCTCTGTGTTTCCACTCAGGCCGGCACGATGAGGCGCTGGCCATCGCAGAGCGAGGGCGCACACGTGCCTTTGCTGATCTCCTGGTTGAACGCCAGAAAGGAAGTCAGCAGGCGGCGAGCGCCGACCCTTACATCCCAGTTACTGTAGAGCACATCCTGGAGACGGTCAACGGTCAGAGGGCCATGGTGCTCTACTACTCTCTGGCAGGAGGCTTTCTGTACAGCTGGCTGATATCTCCAGGAACAGGTGCACACATGTTTTACACTTAGCATTAGCATCTCTCAGTGACCCTCTGCCCTCCTCAGTCCAAGCACCTGTTGTTTCCTCTGCTGCTTTGTTTGTCATCTGAAGTTCCACCCACCTGGCTGCAGCTTTGGAAAAGGTAAAAAAAAAAGGCCACAGAAGAACCATAAATCATTTTCCAAATTTCCCATCAGGACTGAGCCCCTGACAACCTGAGTGAGTCTGTCAGAGTGGACCCAGGAAGTGGGCTGAAATCTAATGGGCTGATGACCATGACATTTACTGAGCGCTCTCCTTCTCCTCAGTGGATGAACCCTCTCATTTTGGACTCTCATATTCTCATGGTCTTGACATTTAAAGGAACAAAACATTGTATATTAATCACTCTGTGACTTTGACGACCACACGACCTTTCATCTCAGGCCATCCTCGTATTTGCAGCCACATTACATCACAACACTGCAGCCTCTAAGGGAGGAAAACTTGTAGCTCTGTTAATAATTAAGATATTTCCCCAAATCCTAAAATGTTATATACAAGTCTTACAGTGCTACACAACCTCCTTTAAGATGATAGCTATATCTCAGGTTCTTTCTAAAATGCTCCAACAGGTATCGTGAAGTTTAACGAGGTGTACCTTGGAGAGGCCGGAGCGGAGGTGTCCGACCTCCAGGATGGTGGTGGGAGCCCACAGGGTGGAGGAGGAGGAGGAGGAGGAAGTCCACTGTCTCTAGACCAGTACATCTACAACGCTAGAGAGGCTCTGGGGGTGGACAGCCATTACAGCAGGTAGGACGATTTATTTAGTGATGCAGTCGACTTTGTTAGATGACAGAGACTTTTTACATTTGATTTTCATGTTGTAATAAGTCTGGTGACCTTCGACCCAGAGCCTCCAGGTCTAAACTTCAGTTTGACCAATAGGCTGCAACTTCATCACCAAACATCTTAAAAAAACCTGCAAAACTGATGACTCATCAGCCTGCTCTTTGTGTGCAGTGCTGTTGCACTGAACTCAGATGGTAAACGTGAAACCTCCTGAACATCAGCATGTTGTCGTTGTGAACATGTGAGCTTTCAGCGCAGCCTCACGGAGCAGCCGCCATGACTGCACAGCCTCAGTCTCTCGCTGTTGCACGTCTCCAGTCATTAAAGCATGAGGGGAAAAGAAAGACAGACGAGCTGCACGCCGTGTGTCATCTGTCTTCCTTTTCTCCGGCTCTCCCCTGCCATATTTCCTTATCCTCAATTATCCTGCCCACAACTTCGGGCCTCGGTTGGTGCGACTGTGAGTTTGTAAATCACTACCATGTGTTGTGTCAGCAAATGTTCCCCCACACAAACTGCGTCTCAACTTTCTGTGAAAACCACTGCAGTGGAGTCACTGTAGCCAGCAGCCATTCATTGCGTCTGTCACGTGTGTGTCTGTCTGCGTGTGCTTGTCCTTGTGTGTGTGTGTGTGTGTGTGTGTTGAAGCTGTGGCGAGCCTGGAGCCTCCTTCCATTTATGTGTGATGATTATGAATCCTGCTCATCCACAGCATGAGATGTATTTGCACGTATGCAGCATTAAAAAGCTTTCCAACCCACCAGCAGACTTTTACTGCCCTCTAACATGCACCCAGGCAGCAGAAACTGCTATTTTAACGCAGATCAAATCTCCCTGAGTGTGTGAAAAGTGCAGCCAAAGGATTCCATAAAAACTAATGATGTTTGCTAATGGCAAATTCTGCGAGCCATCAGTCCGGTACATGAGCGTCCTACAAATAACTGCAGCCTATTTTTTTCCTGTAAAAAGACTCATTATTCTCTTAGTACGATGTCACACTAGGCTGGGAATAAACTGCAGAATCAAACATTTCTCCTCATCTCAGCATCGTTACCTACTGTAACTTAAATTAAAGTGTTTCCAGAAAACATCACGTGATGTTTAAAGGGAGGAAAAATAACATACATGCATAAGTAATAAAATGTATTTTGCTTAATTCAATACACTCAAAGTTTTTCTCACTGACCATTAGCCTGTGGTGGCTAACGTTAGCAAACTTTAGGTAGATATTTCTGTGTCGTCAGTCTCTGTGACTCCTCCCTCTCTGTGCTAATATTCCACTATGTTTTAGCATTAAACAACAGGCCACTCTTCAGTGAAACTTCCCATCATGCATTGCATCTCTTCAGACTGCACAATGACGGCCAGCACTTCCCCCCAAATCTCCAGAAACACGACAGCAGATTTACAGACAGGCGTTAGTTCGATGAACTGAGCACACATTAAATCTCCATGGTTACATTCTCACCTGGAAAAACATTAAAGTTTAATAAAGTGACACATTTGTTTGTCTCCTCCATCTGAGAATCAATCTGTCAATTGATTGATCTCAGGACAGTTTTATGTGCAATAATCAGATAACTATTCTGTATGTAACTTCAATCTGTGCTGTAAGTGTCATGTAAATTTAAATATGTAAATAGTGTCTATTATTTATAGGGTAATATTCTTTATATATTTTTTATTTTTATGTTTTGAGGATAGGGTGTTACATTATCATTATCATTTTTATTATATTCTGTGAATGTGAATTGGAGCAATGCAACATAACAGTTTCCTGTGAGGGTTTAATAAAGTATTTCTGATTCTGATTCTGATTCTGATATTAACAGGCCTGTGAGCGAATATTACAACAGTTTCAGTCTTAATTAAAATCCCTGCCAGTCATCAATGTCTGTGGGATACTAGCTATACACTTCAGTGTGAACAGGCAGCTTAGTATTGGCAAACTTAATCATTCATTTTGTGGGTAGTCGGCAGTATGAGTGATTCTGAACAGAGCTACTGATTACAGATAATAAAGAAAGAAACTGGTAAATGAAGTAAACTGTAGGATTTGGATCATTCAACTTTATTTTTAAGCTTCAGGGACACAGAAAGAAATAGTTGTTACTTCTGAACACAGAGTTAAGCCGTTTGCCTGCGTCATCATCTGCTTCACAGAGTCTGTTCCAGCAGTGAGACCGAGAGCGAAGCTGGAGATCTGCTGGAGCAGCAGTTTGAGGAGCTGAACAACAAACTCACCTCAGCCACCGACCCCACAGGCTACCTCCGCATGGTGTCCAGGAACAACCTCTTTAACAGGTTTGATCAGGATCTGTGGGCGGCAGCGTTCAGCCCACAGTTCGCTTCACACTGAAAGATGTAAAACAAACTATTGACATTTTGTGCCAACATGCATCAGAGGATGAAGCCCACTGGCTGTGGTGATCCTCTGTCTGGGCCTCTGGTTCATGTGTGTGTATTTGTCGTTCATGTGTGTGTAGAAGCTGTCAGAGCATGACCAGCCTGTACAGCGCCACTGTGTCTCCAGTGAAAGACAGCTTATCCTCTCCTCCCTGCCGACCCAGTAACATCAGCAAACCTCCTCTACGAGCCCTTTATGACTTACTCATAGCACCGATGGAGGGGGTGTGTACAGTGTGGATGTGTCCTGGGTGGGACCTCCATCACATCAATAGACAACATATCTGCATTCCCTTTTTATGCTTGTTTTTAAACGTGATCTTTCTCTCCTCTGGTCGCTGCAGGGCCTGATGCACAGCAGTGGACCCGTGGGCAGACACAGGCAGCTCGTATTAGTGTTGGAGGGAGAATTGTACCTGATCCCATTTGCCTTGCTCAAAGGCAGCTCCTCTAACGAGTACCTGTATGAGAGGTTCAGTCTCATCTCCGTACCTTCTTTAGCCAGCCTGGGAGCCACGAGCAAGGTTGGTAAATTCTACGTGTTTTTAAAAAATCATTGTGTAAGTCCCTCTTAAGTTTTTTTGATAAATGTAAATTGATGGATTTGTTTTGTATTTGGCTCCTTAAACTATATAAACAAATATCTGATCTGATCTATGTTCCACCCACAGCCTCACTCTCGCCGTGGCGGCCCCTCACTTTGCACAGACGGAGGTTCAGTGGCTGCGGTGGTTGGAGCTCCTCGCCTGCCCCCCAGCGTCATGGACCGCTGGTTGTGGGGGCCCTTACCTTCGGCCCAGGATGAAGTTCTTTGGCTGGGGGAGCAGCTCGGATGTCATCCCCTAACGGGAGCAAATGCCACGAAGGAGCGCGTGCTCGCAGCTCTGAGTCAGGCAGAGTGCGTTCACTTTGCCACTCACGTCTCCTGGAAGCTCGCCGCTGTGGTCCTTGCCCCCAGCCAGGAGCACACCGGAGGAGAGGGGGCCGGAAGCCGACCCAAGGAGAGATCACCGTGTGGGGCGTCGACCTCGAGCGAGACTGTGGATCAGGATGGAAAAACCAAGGGTTTGTTTTCAAAGAGTCACAGCAGCCCGGAGAGGCCGAGGCGAGCAGATGAAACGAGCGAGGACGGGGACAGTGTGTGTGAGGTGGAGAGTGTGTGTGACAGTCCACCACTTCAAGACTTCCTCCTCACTGCTGCTGATATACTGGGCCTGTGTTTGACCGTCAAGTTGGTGGTTCTGAGGTAAAACTTCCCACAGGTTCAACATTCAATAAAGTCTGTTCTGTTCGACTGATCACCTGAGTCCCGACTCTTCGCCTCCTCAGGTTGTACCCGGAGTCCAGCAGCAGGGTGACAGCTGACGGCGTGGTGGGTCTGACCCGAGCCTTCCTGGCTGCAGGGGTCCAGTGTGTGTGCGTGTCTCTGTGGCCTGTGCCGATAGCTGCCTCCAAACTGTTCACACACACCTTCTATACAGCTCTTCTCAACGGGACCAAAGCCAGCGCCGCTCTGACCGAGGCCATGAAGACACTGCAGAGTAGCAAGCACTTCTCACACCCCTCCAACTGGGCTGGTGAGCAAACAACCCTGGACTTGAACACTCAAGGCAGCTCCTCTACTGCCTCTGATGGTTTTAGTTAAGAACAGTTGATTTGGGCGACCTTACCTTGTTTTTCTCACATCTGCTCTGATCCTTTTTTTTCCAAACGGGCAGAGAGAAGCTCAAACTGTGGGCAGCATTACTTTGGATGACATCATGTAATTGTGTTTAATATACCAGTGTGTGTTTTCCTGCAGGTTACATGTTGATTGGAACTGATGTGAAGCTGAACAGCCCCATGTCGCTGGTGGGCCAAGCCCTGGCAGAGATCCTCCAGTACCCAGAGAGAGCCAGGGACGCCCTCAGAGTGCTCCTACACCTGGTGAGACACCTTCACACTAAAGTTATAACAGTCTCACAGGTTCCATGAGTCTGGACCCCCGGTTTAACACCTCCTCACAGTCATATCAGGTCTGTGAGTGGACTACCAGCTCTCCTTCAGCACTTGTTAATGCAGACTATAAATCCAGTCCTGTTGGATGACTGTAGCTACAAAGATGGATCCACAAATAACATAAATGATTCTGTATAGAGCTGAACACATTAACTGATTGGCTGAAAATTCATTTGCAACAATTTTAATAACTGAGTCATCGTTTAATTTTTTCCTGCTACCAGCTTCTCTGATGTGAACTGAATTTCTTCATTCTCTGTGATCATAAATTTAGGGCCAGTTTCACAGGCAAGGCTTCAACCTATTCCCAGACTAACTAAATATTCAGGGATTCAGCCGGTTCCGGATTAAAGGTCCCACATTTTACACTGTTCCTGTGTTTTATCTGAAGTGTTGATCTCCATCAGAAGATATTTGTGGTTTTAAGAACCAAAAAACATCTCAGTGTAGTTTTACATTTCCTCTCCTCTGACCTGTAGTAACAACAGGTCAGTCAGCCAATCAGAAGAGAGGATCTGAGAGGCTGATTGTTTTCTGACTGATCCAATAAAAATATAGCAGATTTCAGGTAAACACTCAGAGAAACCAAATCCTGCAAGGTTGGATGGTGGGTCCAGGTGGGCGGGGCTTGGGGCATGGCTAAGGATGGTGACTGCTTTGTTGTGACATCACAAAGTTCCAGAATTCCTGACGGCTGGTTTTAAGGCTCAGTTTCTGAATACAGGCTGTGTGCATTTCTCTGTGGACTGAGGCTTTGATACTTTCACAGTATTAATATAGAACCTAGACCTGCTTTATAATCACAAACACATGGACATCTACCTTTAGACTGGATGGAGCTTTAATACAACTACAAAAGGGAGACTTAGAGCAACTCTCGGACTAAATTTAAGATTAAATTAAACTTTGACAGAGGCAGATTTAACTGATGTTGTAGAAATTTCTTATAAAAACAAGAGAGTGTCTTTCTGAGTTTATTATCACACTTGCAAGTAGAGGCTGTTACAGTCTGAAGAGTTTCAGACAGCGAGAGCCACCATGACTTGACGTCCCTGAAGAAATGACAATAAGAAATCATAGTTTGCAGCTGTGTCTTGATCTGTTTCATGCTTCAGGTACACAGATTTACTTTAGAAAGATGAAGGTCATAGATGCCGGTTTTACCAGATTGTTTCCACGGTGATTGGCTGTGATGTTGAATTTATCCTCCTGGTGGAGGGGCGGGAATCTAACTGACCATGTGCAGTATGAGTGTTATGACTCCAGCGTATTTGTGATTGGAGGAATAAGGGTTGTTGCAACTGTCCTCAGTTTGCCCTGTTGCTGAGACTGATGGGAAAAACTATCCTCAGCTCTCAGAAAAAGATCAATGTAAATTTGGTCTTGCATATGCTGCGCTCCATCTATCAGACCTCCATCAGAGCGTGTTGCTAAGACGTCCAGGTCTGAAATCCCCGAAATGTCAAATTGTAAATAGCAGCTGCAGGCGCATTATCCCACATCAGAAACTCCCACGGTGATTAAATACCAGAATTACCTCCGTGTCTCTACAGGTGGAGAAGTCTTTGCAGCGCATTCAGAGTGGCCAGTGTAACCCCATGTACACGTCGCAACAGAGCGTCGAGAATAAGGTCTGAGTGCCGGTCTTTCTGTCTGTTGCTCTTTTTAAATGTCAACCCGTGTCTGTCCCCTGCTCACGTCTGTGTTTTCTGTCCTCGGGGTAAGGTCGGCGGGGTGCCCGGGTGGCAGGCCCTCCTGTCTGCGGTGGGTTTCCGGTTGGACTTCTCCGGTAGCGGCGCTGGTCTCCCTGCAGCGGTTTTCTTCCCCACATCAGACCCTGGGGACCGGCTGCAGCAGTGCAGCACCACTCTCCAGTCCCTGCTTGGTACCACAGCTTGTCCATTATTCAAAATGTCTCTCATGTCAATCACACTGATAGAATAACAACGTGTTTCATGCCTCCAGGATCCAGAATTCAAGAACTGTTACGAAATGACATTTTATTTGTGTATATTGCATCAACTAGAGAATAAATCTGTGTTTTTATAACACATGTACTTATTTAGTGACTGAATCTGATGCCAAAACGGAGCTTTTAGATCAGTTAGACCATCAAAGTCACAGCTGTACAGATTTTTTTTTCATCTGAGAAAACGAGCCCTTAGAGAAACATACTCTGCTTCTTGGGGAAATTTAGTATTAATATTTAGTTTTTTTTTTCTTCCCCCCCAAAGAAACATCTCAGGGCTTGTTTTCATATATGAAAAAACTTTCAGGGCTTCTGTACAGCAAACTATATTAGTTAAAAAAAATATTCATGATCGTGACACTGACTCTCTGCCTGAAGGTGTGATTAACCTCCTGTGCGCCCTCAGGTCTCACCCCTCCAGCCCTGCAGGCTCTCTGCAAACTGGTCACAGCGTCTGAGGCCGGAGAGCAGCTCATTCACAAGGTACTGACACGATACTCAGCAGTGTCTCAGCCGCTCATGCCACCGGTGCAAGAATTACTCAGATACTTTACTTAAACAAAAGCACCAATTCAACAAAGTAAAAATGATTCAGTACTAATCCTACTGGAGTAAAAGTACAGCAGTATTATCAGTAAAATGCCCACTGACTGATATACTGTGTAATACTGATGCAGCTTTTTACTGTTTTTAGCTGCTGGAGGTGGAGCTGCTTTATATACAGTAAGATAGTTCAGTCCAGTGGTTCCCAACCTAAGGGTCAGGCCCCTCCAGAGGGTCACAATGTCAATCTGAGGGGTTATGAGATGACTAATGGGAGAGGATTGCTGCTTGAGAAGTGTAAAGTAAAATCCAAGTACCTCATATCTTTACTTAAGTAGAGTATTTGAGTAACTGCATGTGTGTTTTTGCCTTTACTTACTGTCTCAGTGTGTTTCTGATGTGGACATGGTGGATGTTCATGTTCTCATCTTCACCTTTCAGTCATTCAGCTACAAATAAAACATTATTAAATTCAATATCCACATATTCATTTGTTAGTGACGGGCACCTGGTTACATACCAGGTGCTTGACCGTATGCGTATCTGCAGATAGCATCAACGTGAGCGAGTCATCATTCATGCATGGCTGAGTGTGCAGTGACTCAAACGCAACATTTACACACTTCTCTCTTCTCTCTTACCCACCTCACAAAGGCGGTTAAAAGCATGGTGGGAATGGTAAGTGTTTCCTGACGACATTACTGACTTGAGTTCAAAGAAAGTTTCAGACCGGTCCAAGCAGGCGCTCACAGATAAGAACTCTGAGCTGCTTGCTAATGTTTTATGTGATGGATCTTTGTGATGTGGCTGCTGCATCCAGCTCGCCTCCGTGAGAGTTAACTCAGACTAAACGATGGGACCTGTAGCAGTACTGTCATGTGATGTTAGACAGCAGTTGTGAGCAGAGAAGTGTCCACAGTGATGCATTTAATTTGAATATTGTAATATCCATGTATCACAGCTGTCCTCTCTTTTCCTTCCTATCACCTCTTTCCTCCCCAAAGCTTCACCAGGTGCTGGTGCAGCTGCAGTCGGGCGACAAAGAGCAAGACTTTTCACTGGCTCCCATTCAGGTGTCGATCAGTGTGCAGCTCTGGAGGCTTCCAGGCTGCCACGAGTTCCTGGCTGCGCTCGGTGAGTCATCAATAGAACAAACTAAGCTTCATTCTCATCTCTTTCCGATTTACTGTCCCTCATTTACTTCATTAGTCTTAATTGGTTCATAACCTCCAGGTTACATTAAAACAGCTGCTGAACATCCAGCAGTTTATTCAAACTTACAGGTGCAGACTTAATCACTTTATATAAAACCTGTCTTTTTAATAGAAAGTGATGTGCAGCATTTTAGTGCTGTAGCTGGTCTAAGCAGCGGTAATATGACCTTTCATCAGCTCATCATATTTTGTGTATGTAAATGTAAAGTTTTATAAAATCTTAATCCTCAAAGTACGTAATCAATACAGCTGTTGAATAGTTGCTGTAGTGGAATAGAAGTAACATAATAAAGTTCACTAACCTCTGTTCTACATGTTGTTGAGTTGTGTTCTTACATTATCCCAAATGTTTCCATCAATTCTCAAACCAGAGAAATCTGTGGTTTTAATTATGGTAACGCTCTGTTTCATTGGTTGCCTGTCAGTGATGTCATATCCTTTAAGATATACTTTTTACACCTTTGTGATTTTCAACTATATTTTTTAGCCAGATGAAAAATTTTTAGTCATTGGACGTCAGCATCTTAATTTAACAGAGAAACAAACTGAGCAAATGTTTGACAGCTCAGCTCCCAGCTGCTCAGAGACGTCCTGTGTCTGCAGAAGAGCGTCGGTGTATCACTGGTGTTTATAGTCAAACAGCTTGTTTCAGTGTCTCTACTGGATTTAATCCCTTGGTCAATTTGTTATGGAGAGTAGGACACCTCTGTGGATAATTCAGCTCCAGGTAAAAACCTCCTGAACATCTGGTTCATAAGTTATCAAAGAAACAATCGAAACAACTAGGAGAAGCCGATGGCAATGGTGGTGAAGACACTCACTCCCATGATCCCACACTATTTCATGACCTCACTGAACACCATCTTTTGTTATTATTTTGATTGAGAGACCTCTAGTGACAGAAGCTAGATGCTGTGTGTTTAAGCACTTGGTTCCTTTCCTCCCTCAGGTTTCGATCTGTGTGAGGTGGGTCAGGAGGAGGTCGTGCTGAAGACTGGGAAACAGGCCAGCAGACGCACCATGCATTTTGCCCTTCAGTCTCTTCTGGCTCTGTTTGGTGAGATTAATGAATAACTAACTAAATCCCGCTGAATCTTTTTCTTTATTCCAAACTAATACTTTAAGTCGTCCCCTGTCTTCCTTCAGACTCCACAGAGCTTCCCAAGCGACTGAGCATGGACAGCTCCTCCTCCCTGGAGTCTCTCTCGTCCTCCCAGTCGGCCTCCCAGCCTCAGTCTTTACCTGTCTCCTTCAGCTGCTACCCGCCCCAGCCCTCCTTCTTGCCCCCAGTCTGCCCGGACAACCTCTCCTGCGACGCCATCTCCGTCTACAGCCTCAGCTCCCTCGCCTCCTCTCTCAGCTTCCTGTCCCGACCTGAGCCCGCAGGAAGCGACATCATCAGCCAGCGCTCACATCAACAGGAGCCGGACAGACCTCGCGGCGGAGCCGGCCTCTACGCCTCGCACTGCCAGTCAGGCGGCCTGTTGAGAGGTCGACTCACTGGTCACGGAGGAGCGGCAGGAGAAGGGGAGGACGAGGAGTATGAGGGGTACTCCATTATAAGCAGTGAGCCGTTAGGACGAGGGGGGAGGGACTGTGACACTCTGCCACTTCCTGCGGGACACAGACACGGCAGAGGCGGCGCTGGGAGAGGATCTAATGGGGGTCATGGGTATCCGATAACAATTTCCTCCAAGGGAAGCGTCAGCACACCTACGTCTCCCATTAAAGCTCCACCGCTGCCGCTGACGGTCTCTTCCAGCCCCAAGCTCAGACAGGAAATGTGAGTTCAGCTGTTTGTCCAGTCAGAGGACGAGTGTGTGGTTCTTCATAAACACACTGAGCAGAGAGCTGAGAACTCTCATGTCAAATAAGTGGTGGACGATTTGTCCGCCATGTTGGTGCAGACGTTCATGTTCATGTTCCCCAGTGGATGAATCCCACTGACTGAGTGATTTGTCCTCAGCTGCCACTAACAGGTTGACGTTTGTAGTTTTGAGTGAAACATCTCCACAACTATTGGATGAATTTTTGTTCCAGTTCATGTTCTCCTCGACGTGAATTTAACAGCTTTGCTAAACCCTTAACTTTTCATCTAAAGCCTTCATCAGGTTTTAATTTGGATAAACCACATTTACCTTTGATGACATTCCCATCAGCCTCAGCTTCATTCAGTGTTCATTACCAAATGTTAACAAGCTAATACGCTAAACTAACAAAAACTAGCAAAAACTTATTAGATATCAACATGTTAGCCCTCGGCCACGAGCATGGCTCAGTGTCTGAATACAGGCTGTGTGCATTTCTCTGTGAGTCCACAGTGTTTATACAGAACCTAGACCTGCCTTATTATCAGACATGGACATCTACCTTTATACTATATGGGACCTTCAAAGTGAATCTGTAAAACAAATGTAATAACACTTTTCCACAGAGCTTAATCTCAAGCTTCCTCTCAGCGTTAGCTCAGTTTTCAGATGTGTCTGACCTCAGTGCATGTTGAGAGCTTTATTGTCTTCTCTTCCTCAGTGTTCATGTATACAGACTTTTGTCTTTGACTCATTATCAGCGAATCATATATGTTTTTAGTGCAGCTGCTTAGCTTTGGTTCTGATAGTTCAACCAGCAGTTTCATAACTATATATTTAATTTTTTCTGATTTATTACAATATATGTTGATGTTACAGCCAGGTATCGTAGTGTGCATGGTCTCATTTGTCTCCTGTTCCTTGATTAATTTAGCTCTTCTTTCATTCTTTCCAGCTCATCTTCTCAGAGGACCGGGAAAGGGAAGGTCAGCAGCTCTGAGTCGGACCAGTCCAGTACCGAGACAGACAGCACGGTCAAGTCCCAGGAGGAGAGGACAGGGCCTGCGGGACAAATGGATCCCCAGGAACTGGCCCAGAAGATCCTGGAGGAGACCCAGAGCCACATGCAAGCTGTGGAGTGTCTACAGAAAGCAAACATGAGAGGGAAGCCACTGAAGAGGCCTGAGGAGAGAGAGGCCAGGCAGCCATCTCTCTCCACTCCCACAACCCCAACTTTGACTCCCACTGGAGGAGCACGTGGGTTTCAGCCCTCTGAGACCAGTGCATTCAGCAGACCACCCAGCAGAGCCAGTCTAAAAGCTTGCTCCTCTCCTCTTTCCCTTCCTACTCATCTTTCACCCGTCTCCGCTTCTGTTTCAACGCCTCCTCCGACTCGGCCTAAACCACCCTCCCGCTCCTCTTCGCTACAGAAAATCAGCTCCAACAGTCCAGCTCACTCCTCTTCCTCTTTATCTCTGTCTGTGAAAGAGCAGGGTTCGCCGTTCCCCACGGCTTCCCCTGATGTGCACGCGCAGGCTCAGCTCAAGCTGAAATACCCTACCTCGCCTTACACCGCCCACATCTCACCTTCCCGCTCTCCTGCTGACAGCGCCCCATCGCCAGCTCTTTCCTATTCCTCCACAGGATCCGTCTCAGCCTCCTCCAGCCCCGCAAACACCCCCGAACTGAACCCGTCAAAACAGGACAACAAAGTCCAGGCAATTCATAACTTAAAAACCTTTTGGGCCAACGCCAGCCAGAAACACGAGGTGCCCTGCCCTGCCAGTTTACTCCGAGGGGGGAATAAGAAAATGAGTACAGTTCAGAAGGATGTTTTGGGTTTGCTGAATCTCTCACCTAAACACGAGTCTCTCAGCAAAAACGTCGAAGGATCCGAGGATCAGAACACTGACAGCAGAACAAATGGTCACCAAAAACTGGAGGCTAAACCACCTCCACCTCCACCCTCCACAAACTCTAAAGGAGGCATCAGACTTCCCTCTGGGAATGGCTACAAGTTCCTCTCACCCGGACACTTTTTTCCATCTTCTAAATGTTGAGAGTTTGGGTATTTGCCGCGCTGCTCCCAGAGCCAGTGGGTCTGTTTCATTCTCTGTGTTTGTACAATGACAGAAACTGTCAGTTTGTCAGTGAAATACAACCACGTTTTTGGCAAAAGCTGCTGAAAACAAGGATTAAAAAAAAAAAAAAAGTGCGGTTTCATACTGACAGTGATTTTACATGGCATTACTTTTTTTGTGAAGGGATGATAGTGTTTTGAATGTGATGACTGTGCCTTCTTCTAGAGAGACCTGGAAGGACAAAATGATTCGAAGTGAACTGTTGAGTCTCTGGCTTTAATTGTGTTTTCATGAATGACGAGAGAGCATGTGTCTCAATGCCTCCATGTACACTGAAAAAGAATAATTCTGACTTACGGTCTGTTGACTGAACGCCTGAGAAGGAGAACATTTCACGTCAACCCAAAAACTCTGAGTTTATGTAAGTTGACCTGAACCTGATCTTGATTTCTTGTGTAATAGTTATTGCTAAATGTCATTACCGATGCTTATTGTTGTCATTTATTTTGTAAACTGTGTTTTCCAGTCATTATTACACATTTTATAAAGACAATTAAAACAAGGTTAAAGTAAAGAAAGCATTATTTTTTATGGATTTTATTGATTTGAAGTGTGATTGTCAGCATGGTACCTATTGCTGTTAAGTGTTGCATTAACTTAATTATGTGCAATTTTGCAGAGGTGCCAGACTCCTATTTAGACATTTCTCAATTCTCAAGAAGTTCACAAATAAAAATGTTCCTTTCCTTGTCTTGTTTTGATTATATAAAATATATAATTTACTCTCACATCAAACAAGGAAACAGTAAATCTTAAATATCAGTCGTAATATTTATCTCAATCTTAACAAAACCTCATACAATTTTGAGTTATTTTTACTTGAGCATTTGCATTTTCTACTTCTTTCTACTTCTTTTATACTTATATATGAAGCAGTAAAAAATTAGCTCTGCCTTCACCAGCAACAACATTAAGATACCATCACATACTAATGCAAAAATAATATTCATCCAATAATATTATAATATTTACTGATCGGGATCATTCTGAATTATGTACACCTATGAAAATACTAGACATAAGTAAAAGTACATAAATATTTGCAACAAAATGTATTTATTGAATCATTGTTTTTGATGAATTAACATGGTAGGCTGCTCTTTAAAGGTAAAGGTAAAGGTGGAGTTTAAGTTAACTATATGCTGTGTAACAATCATATTTTCATAAATTTCATATTTTATAAACTGATCATATATTTTTCTAAAATCTTCATCAATCTTATTAATCTCTATCTGCTAAATAACTTATATTGCTAAAATACCAACAAGGTGTTATCAAATAAATGTAGTGGAGTAAAATATTCCCCTCTGACCTGCATCAAATAGTAGTGAAGTACAAGTATCTTAAATTTGTACTTAAGGAAAAATAATAATAATAATAATAAAAAAATAAAAAAAAAAAAATATATATATATATATATATATATATATATATATATATGTGTGTATATATATATATATATATATATATATATATATATATATATATATATGTATATATCACAGTTAATCACACTGTTCAGTTGAATATGTTATAATACATGTGTAATGCACTACATACACAGTGTATTGTGAACAATGGTGTGGATTTTTCAGCCAATCAGATTTATCCAGGTGGGCGGGACAAACTTGTTGATATCTGTCTGGTGTCGACACCCAGTGCGCAGCCGTAGCCCGGGTGACGAAGATGGTGCTCATCAAGGAATAGTGAGTCTGAAGTGCTTTTAAAAATCGCCTTTTAGCGCATTTAGAGAGACCTTTTCCTTCATCCGAGAGCTCATTCCTGAAGCGTAGACGTGTGTGTTTCGTTTGCTGCTGTCGTTCGCTGGATTCCACGTCCCCGCATCCCGTTAAAAGCCCGCTTTGAGCAGGGTGGATCGGGACGTGGATAACAAGACACACCGGTCTTTTTTAGGCGTTGCTAGTGCGAGCTAACGGTAGCCTGAGTTGTAGCGGCAGAGGGGATAATTAGCTTCTTAATGAAAATGAGTTACAGAAAAAAGCTTCACTGGTTAAACAATCTGCACATTCAGTTTGTTTACTTGACTTCGATGATTAAATATATCGCCCGGTAGCCGGTTAGCGGCGTGTAATATCAGTAAAGTGCCGTAATGTGAGGCTTCGCTCCCGTGAGTGACAGATTAAGGTTCCTTCTCCGTCGGATTTACCATTAATGCTAGCTGGCTAAGTTAGCTGTAGCAGCCGGCTAGCTGCTAGCATGACAATTTTCTTACCACGGAGTTAATCTGTAATGCACATATCTAACATTTACTGCTAAGTTATAACCGAGCCGGCAGTTAAACTACACTTAATCTCGGCGTTATCAAATGTTTCGGCAGGAATTATCCTCCAATATCGGCCCACACCACATAGCAACTGTACCCTTCAAGCTAGCGTGAGGTTATGGAAGGACTAACTACTTTGCTGTTACTTTGTTGGCGCTAGCATCAGATAGTTAGCTCTTTAACTGGGCGGCTAAGACTAACAGAAGAGTAATACTGCCTCGGTACCACAGTTAATTAAATCACTTACACTGGGATTGTGCGGTTTTATCCACTTTTTTCCCCTCAACAAAGCTAGCTTTCACTGTGTGTGGCTAACCTATATCCGCTCCAGATAACGGTACCTGTTGTAACAGCTGCCCACAGCACGAATTTTGGTTTCGGTACCAAGTAATACCAGGACCAGGATATTGATACCGATACCGAGATTTTTCATTGTTAGAAGCCTGAAAGTACTACCATATAAGGGAGAGAAATGTGTCATGATTTATAAGGTAAATGCACTATTACCAGGCCACTTCTGAATATATTTTAATGACTACTAGGTAATTATGCCAAACATGAGGCATTTCTTTTGACTGTTCTGTCAATCACTTGCAACACAAAACAGATTTGAGTGGTAAATAACAAATGATCTTTATGTCAGATGTTTAACTATGCAAATGCAGCAGGGCAGAGATGCAAATATTGAAGCACCAAGAAGATGTTTCATGTGGCCAGGATGTAATCTTCTGTGATGGATCAATTTTGCTATTGATACTAAAAGGCCACTTAAATCACAACAGGAAAAATGTGCTCAACACTGCATGCTTTTCAGACAGCAGGTAGATGGAGCAAAGTTTATTTCAGAGTTTAATCTAAGGCATCATTTGCACCATCATTTATTCTCCTCTGTAAGACATAAAGGGGGATCAAAAGTCAAACATGTGTTTTTATAGCACATTTAAAAACCAAGGTTGCATAACGCGCTACAGAAGAATGAAAGGTTAAAAGAACAGAATGAAAGCAAACATAGGAACTGTAGCAATAAGGATAATACCTGTATTTGTGTTGCACATTCACAAATTGCTTTAACTTAACACAGTTTCCAAGTAAAAACCAGTAATCAGACATAAGACTTATTTCTGGGTTTTAGGACTCATTCCTGCAGCACTCCATGAACTATCTTGCTCACAGTAAAATCAATAAGGAAACAGACCAAATCATGTCCTTACAAGTTCAGACTGTAAAATTGACATGACATGACAGCAGTTTTGAATATTGTGACTCAGTAACAGCAGTCAGTTTAGAGCAGGAATCTTGTTTAAGAGGAGATTATTATATACAGAAGGAAAAAAATGTGAATGGAAAAGATGTTGATCAGTTTTTCTAACCTGGAACAAGACGAGGTGAAAATTTATTGGTTTATATCTAAAAGCGCTCACAAAGAGAAAATTCTGTTCACTATCAGCGTTTCCAATTTCATTTTCTTACTGCAACAAAAGAGTAGGGAATAATCTGAGGCGTCTGTGAGAGAGCTCCACCATGGTTATCTGTGTGATTGGGTTATTAGTGATGCTGCAGTTCGATTTTGTTGGCCATAAACTGAACCGTACGCTATGAAAAGCCTTGTAGTAAATAACAGTTTGGTGAAGTTAAAGCTTCATGGTCATTTTTATTCTGTTCAGACTCTTTTTGGCAGCATCAGAGAAGGTCTGTTTGTGATCACTAAGTCGGCACCAAATCTAATGTGATTACTTGTGCAATCCTTGCCACAATATACATTTAGAATACAACACAATTTAAAAAAGAAAATTTTGTGGTTTTCCATGTGGTAAATACAGTGATGGGCACAAGATAACCTGCTTTACTTATTATACTGTAAATTCACCACTTGCATAACAATGTAAGAGTTGTTATCAGTGTTGTGAAATCCAGCTTGCTCATGGTGGACAGACACACATTAACTGTACATTTTGGCCTGCAAGTAATAGCACATATGTAATTAAATGATCACTCTGCTATTAACTGGTATAAACTAACAATTATTTTTATTATCAGTTAATCTTCATAACATGTCAGAAAATTGTGAAAAATGTTCATTATAATTTCCTAAAACCTAAAATGACTTTGTGAAATTTGTTCTTTTGTCTGTTCAACAATCAAAAATTTTCTGTTGATCTGACTGATCGTTTCAATTCCAGATTAACTATGTGGTTGGTTTTTATTGTTCTGCTAGTCGTAGCAAAGAGAAATGAATCAGATCGCTCATCATTCACACTCTTCTGAAGGCTGAACACCTCCTCTGTGTGTCAGCGTCCTGGTACCTGTGCTCCAGGTGTGTGTGATGTCTCTGAAGGGGTTTACACTGGAGCTTACATAAGTACAGGTTACCTGCTCTACAAGACCCCTTGAACTGTGGCTGGTCGCCCGGTGCCAAATCATTCATTGTCTGCTCTTTATAACACAACAAAACAGTTTCCAGTGCAGACCCTCTCTCTGCTGCCTGTGTCTGTGTCAGTGAGTGTAAACACAGTCAGTTCGGGTGTTTAATGAACGCCTGACACTGACTGCTAATGCTGCAAGCAGTTTTCTGTCACTGGCCACATTGTGTTGTGCACATTTTTTTCAAACAATTGACTTGGGCTTTTTTTTTCTTCTTTTTTTTTTCCAACCACAAGACAATCAATTTCTTATCAGTGAATAATCAATAACTGATTAATCATTAACATCCCTAGTGGTATGCTAAAGAAGACAGGATCCTACTTGGTGTCACTTCAGTAGTTAGGGCTTTGAGCGTGCTGCACGTCTGTGTAAAACTGTAGTGAATATCACAGGGAAAGCAGTCAGCAGTGTCACTGGTGGTTCCACTGATTGATGTCTCATCTCGTTCTGACAGTGGTTTAATCAGGGAAATGAACAGGTGTGTAAACTTCAGTTGGAGTGAAACCTCTCAGAGGGTTCACTCTGCTCTGGTGTAACGTGGTCCCTGTGCTTGATTGCTGCATGTCCAAATCTCATGCAGTGGATACTTTTGCACATTGGCCAGAGCCAACATGTTAATTTCTGTCTTGCTACAAAAACTGCAGTACACACGACCCCGAGCCAAAACCACGAACACTACACTCTGCCTTTGTTTTTCCAGTTGTGCTTCATTGTTCCTCTAGTTACATGACTGTTGCTGCCAAAACCTGGTTTTGTCTTTGAATGTTTTATGCATCATGACAGGTTTTGTATATATTATGGAGTACTCCTTATATAAAACACAATATAACCATGGTAGTAGTGGTTAAAGTTTTTTTTTTTTCTTTCCTTGAAGAACAGTAGAACTTGTTGCAAGATGCAGATGTTCAGGATGTTTTGTTGGTGGAGCTAACAGCTACTTTCATTACTCATTAACCTGCCAGTTATTTTCTCAATTGCTCGTGTAATCATTTGGTCTATAACATGTCTAAAAACAGTGGAAAATGTCTGTCACCATTTGCGAAAGCCCAAGATAACACCTACAAATAGCTTGTTTTTTCTGACCAACAGTCCAAAACCCAAAGGTTTCAGTTTACAATCCAAACAGATAATTGTTAATGAAAATCATATATTTTCTGTCGCTCATTTGTTTCAGCTCTAAAGTACTGTCATAAGTATTATTGGCCACATCTATCAAAAAGTATTTTAAAGTAACCTCACAACCCCACCCTGAACATGTCCTTGCAGGTTTTATAATACAGTCTCTCCTTCTCTTTAATTCTCTTGACTGTAAATACATCGTTTAACAGCGTCAAGTTGTTCAGATCATAGATCTTTGGGTTGAGGAACTTTCTGCCCTGAATCGAGTGTGTCAGACAGACGGCGTGCTCTCAGCCTGCATACCTTTATCAGTCAGTCTGTGTGTAGGTTAAGGGCGGGGTCCTGAATCTGCCAATCACAGCAGAGGATTTGTATGGATTGTGAGAGGAGGAAGAGGAGGTGTTGCCTGAGAGGGCAGAAAGAACGTCACCTTTTCTGTGACCCTGTGTGGTGAATGAAGCTGTAATGTCCATATACAGGCTCTGGTTACGCTGCTGTTTAACTGTTGTTAAAGTTATTTAACTGTAATTTAGTCAAATATGTTGTGCAGGAAAAAACTGAAAAAACAGCTTCTTTTTCAGTCCATGAGCGTCACATAACTGGGCATTGCAAACTACCTGTGACCCCCAACAAAACAGTTTTTATTGCAGTCCTTTGCATCAGGTCATATTTTCATCATCAGTATGTCTTAGTCTTGCTGTAAATACAAAGTCAGTCTTGGTGTCTTCAGGACTGGAGTGCAGCTCCAGTCGTATGTCACTTCCAAATGACTGTGATTTTCCTCTTTTAGCACAGGGGCCGGTTCATCTCTTCCCCACAGATGGTCAAAGTTTATCATGTTTATGCACAATTTCATGTGTTTGGTCACACAGTGCATTCAGAGATTGTGATGGTTCTTAATGTATAATCTGTGCATAACCCCAGGAAAATTAAAAGGACTCAACCACAGACTGTTTGAAATCTTTAACATTAGCGTAGCATTTGGAACATTACTCCTCTCTTCTCATTAATGAGTTACCAATGGGTTTAACTTATTTGTTTCTCTCTTCATTTCCTGCCCCACCTCTCCCTTGTTTTCCCTCTCTCAGCCGTGTAGTGTTGCCGGTGTCGGTCGAAGAGGTGAGTACCATTACCTCCATATCCTCTTTAATATTACATGACAAGTCTTTTTTAACAAATTCTTTGAATCCATTCTTTCTAATGTTACTAATAACAAAGTACATTACAGCTACAGTTTGCTGGACTGGTCACAGCTTTGTTATCATTTTCTCCTGTACACAGAAGGCTCATCCACTCAGGCTTCAGTCTGGGGCTAAGACAAAATAGCCTTTGTTACAGAGCACTGGTATTTGTGTGACAGGCTGGTGGTGGTGTTTGTGGGGAGAACTGGACCAGGGTGTGGACTCAGCCTTTAAAAATATCTCAATCTCTGTGACATCTCACTCTCATCAGAAATCACATTTTTATACTCAGTTTCTTTTTCTTAAATTTATTTAGCCTCAAAATAGGAAATTTGAAGAACAGTTTGGTCCGTTTTCATTTGAGCACAGACTTTGCTCCCCAGTGACATCATACAATGGCCCAAGTTCACAGGCTTCTATTCTTGGGGGGGGGAAACACAGTGGCTGGAAGCAGGAAATTCTTTTTCGGCATGAAAGTAAAGGATTTGCTGTAGAGTGAACGCAGCCTGAGGTGATGCTAGTTTTAGTATTCCTTCATACAGTAGTATCAACAGTGACATCCTTTCAAATGCATTTAATCTCCCATATATCCAGAACTTCAGTTGTATCCTCACTAGGCCTCCAAGTCCAAATGAAGATAGGAAGTTTTATTTTGAAAATTAACTGGGACGTCTCTCCCATAGACGGCAGAAAAAACATGGATGTCGGTTTTTTGAGGTCGGCCACACGTTGATCAAAGGATGTTTTGAAGCTGTGATTTGAGTTAGTAGCTCACTGTCACCTTGGTTGTTAATGGATTCATAAATACTGGATCAAGGCACATTAATGCAACAAACAGCACAGTTGAGAAGCTGAGACTCTTGTCATTGAACATACACCTCAACACATCTGCTTCAGAGCTGCAGAAACCTGTGTCTTCACCAGGACGACAGCGTCTCCCTTTAGATGTGAATTCACTTGTTATTCCCATATTTAAACTGAGCTTTTTGAAGAGAGTTTAATATAATCTAGGAGTCTTCTGTGCAGGAACTAGTGGCTGTTAGTGGTACTGCATCCTTGAAGCACCTTCACTGGCCTTCAGGAACTTGCTCAGTCTTTGCTTGTTCCAGCAAATATTCAGAGGAGCTGTCACAGGCGTTACGGCTGTATATTCAGTGTGTGTCTTCTCTTCCTGTTCCCATTTCTCACAGTATCAAGTAGGGCAGCTGTACTCTGTGGCTGAGGCCAGCAAGAATGAGACGGGGGGAGGAGAAGGCATTGAAGTACTGAAGAACGAACCCTACGAGAAGGATGGAGAGAAGGGACAATACACACATAAAATATACCATCTAAAGAGGCAAGGAACAAACTTTGATATTTAGATGGACCAAAAAATACCTCGTCATTCAATACCTAAGGAGTAAATGAAACTGATTAATCAGTAGAACATTTTCTTAATATGTTGATTAATCATTTTCTCTCTAAAATGACAGAAAATATTTAAAAATGTCTTCAGATGTTTTGTTTGACCAAAACTCAAAGATTTTCACTTTACAATGAGAAAAAAATCTCCTCAAACAGGAGAAGCTGGAAGCAGCAATTTTTTGACATTGTTGCTTAAAAAATGAATAAAATGAATGTTTGTATTTTTAGTTAACATGTTCATAGGGTGGCTGAAATAATGGAAGCATCATTTGAAAGAAAACTTAAGAGACAGGTGAACATCTGCAGCCTCCATATTTATCACAGAATTAAGGGAGCACCACACAAAGCTTTTGCTTCGAAAAATGAATTATTTATAGCGGCACAAAAGAGGCATTTATCACATTGTTATAGTCTTTGACCAACTCCCCAAACAGGTAACCTAAGTAAGGAAGGCAGATAAAACCCGGAGCAGCGGGAGGAGCAACATGAGCTGAGTTTTTGCCTCCACCTAAACATGTTTGTTTGGATCACAGGAAACTGTGAACACACAGTGTCGGCTGCCAGCTGTTAAATCTGATGGCAGAGCTGTATTGGCAGCCATCTGAGGGGAGACATTAGGTGTGATGGTTGCTCTGCACGGTTGTATAACAGGCACAACAAGCAACCATCTCACTGAGCCAGCTTTACCTTATAGCACAAGCTGTGATCTCTGTATTTCCAGATGATGATTTCTCCACACACACTGCCAATTTTCATGGAGTCTCACTCCTTCCTCCTCAATCAAAGGTCTAATATGCCAACTACTTACAAACAGAACATGTACACAGCAGTACAAGGAGAACTGAGGCTGTTCTGAAGACAAAGGGTTATTCTGTTCCTGTTTCCTCTTATTTTGTTCACCCTCTGATCATTGTACAGCTGGTTATTTTATATTGCAGGAAATAAGTGTTGAAGTTTTTTGGAACAGGCCCTTCAGCTCAGTGCCACTGACAACAAAAAGGACAATTCATTACAAGTAGAATAAAAGGTTTTTCAATTGTCTTCTTTAACCAGACAAGACAAAATGTCTCATTGGAGGCTCTGAGTAAAACCTGTCTTAGACCTGTGGCTGTTTTAGTTCCTATGAAAGGGTCATGGACTGACTGTCTGTCCTCTGTCCCCGTCTCTCTGCAGTAAAGTCCCAGGGTACGTGAAGATGATTGCACCAGAGGGAGCACTAGTTTTTCATGAAAAGGCTTGGAATGCCTACCCATACTGTCGCACCAGTAAGTTCATAATCGGTGTCTTTTCAGTGCCTGAACATGAAAGGTCACAGTAGCATGGTATTCATGGCTGCTCAAAAATGTTCTGCATATTATACACTGCTGTATTTTCCTCCATGCAATTTGAAAGTGTTTAAGATGATAAATGTCATCCTGATGTTTGATACTGATGCTGATTTTCTTTTTGTTTCCTTTTTTTCCCTCCTTCCTCTGCAGTTGTGACGGTGAGTTGTTCGTCAAACTTTTCTCCATTTTTCACAGAGAAGATTAAACAAAACTCAATGCTGCAACACAGCTATGAAGGAATGATAGTTTTCTCCTTTTTGGCCTCTCTGGGCCTCCATCCCCTTAAAGTTCATCTCTGTCAAGGCAGCTTATTTTTGCTGAGTGGTGCAAATATGGAGGTCAAAGTTCAGCAAAGTTGAATTTGACACAACAACTTCCACTGGTCACTGCAATTCAAAAAATAAATAAATACATTGATTTTGCTGTTTTTAAATTCTGGTTTGACTTTGGCCTCAAGGTTGTTGGACCAATTCTGTTATCTTTTTTTTTTCTTTCTCTCCTGATAAGTTTTTCACAGCCTGATAATGCTGTACTTTATCTGCTCACCAACTACTGTTGTTAGGGTTAAATATAGATTCAATCTGAGCAGTGCAGCATCACCAGTGTTGTTTCAGTCTAAATGTCTGATCAGGTAATTGGATTGTAGCTGTAGGGTTTAAGTACTTCTCTTAGAACCTCCATTCATGGTGTTCTGTCCTGTTTGTACTGGTTGAGATCAGCTGTACCTGGTTTCTGAGTAATGGCTTGAACTTCCTTTACAACTTGAAGGCAAAATGTGCATCATTCTCCATTTTTAAAATCTGCATGTGTGTTTTTTTTCCTGCTTTTCAGAATGAGTACATGAAGGACGACTTTATGATAAAGATTGAGACGTGGCACAAACCTGACATGGGAACAGTAGAAAATGTAAGTGAGCAGAAGACGATGTTTAAAGGGGTAAACTGATGATTTACGATTACACCTCCAGCAGAACATGGTCAGGTGACTTGTGAGAAACTGATTTTAAAAAATGATCCAAATCAAAGGAACAGAGGCTACGAGATCCTGACTCTTAGTTCCTAGAATGAGTCACACACCTACATTGATCCTACATTTCCCATAATGCAGCAGAAGAGCAGTTTACATTACACTGCCAGTGGATAATGAAAAAACTGTATAACTATATGCCCCCAGTTTCTACAGAGGTAACCCTCATAACATCACTAGGGCTGAAACTAATGATTATTTTAATTGTTGCTTATTATTTTCTAAATAACCAATTGATCACCTATTGTATGAAATGTCAAATATAACAATTAAAATGACCTAATGGGATCTTCAGATGTCACTCTGTCACAGTCCAGAACCTAAAAATATTCAAACACATAAAACAGAGGAAAACAGCAAATGCTTCATACTGAAATTATTATAATAATATAATGGGTTATTAAAGGTTGCATATAGTATAAAGGTAGATGTCCATGTGTTTGTGATTATAAAGCAGGTCTAGGTTCTATATTAATACTGTGAAAGTATCAAAGCCTCAGTCCACAGTGAAATGCACACAGCCTGTATTCAGACACTGAGCCTTAAAACCAGCCGTCAGGACTTCTGGAACTTTGTGATGTCACAAAACGGGGCTCAGATCCTTTCCTCTGATTGGCTGACTGACCTGTTGTTACTAGAGCGAGAGGAGATGTGAAACTACACTGAGATGGTTTTTGGTTCTAAAAACCACAAATATATCTTCTGATGGAGATCAACACTTCAAATAGTAAAATATGGACCTTTAAAATCGTTGCTGGTTATTTTTCTGTTGGTCATCTAGTCGATGAATCGACTAATGATGTCAGCTCTGGATATCAGGGTTATTTTCTCAGCCTGTTCAACCTCATGATGAGTGAACTGAACTTCATGTGTAAAATATGAGTGAGCTTTAAAGCAGATAAAACAAACCCTGTTTCACGCTGCCTCGTGCAAGTGTATCGCATCCAAGTCACAATACAAATACACCTGTGTGGTGCTGAATTTAAATCTCATTTGATTTGCATACAACAGATTTGAATGAGGAAACAAAATGTCCCTGTTGCCTGTTCTGAGCCAATGTGAGCTTTCTCATTATGGCTTTAATTGTTTGTCTTTCTCTTTGCGACAGGTCCATGACCTGGACGAGCAGACGTGGAGGACTGTGGAGGTGGTCCCCATAGATATTGCAAACAAGGAAGAAGTGTCCCAGGGGGTGAGTTTTTTTTAATCATAAACCACTAAATTGAGATGGATCAGGTGTGATCATGACATAGAGGCCTGATGAGCAGGTGTTTGAAACTGACACCTCAGATTTACAGCAGGATGTCTCCACCCTGAGGAGGAGTGTGGTCACACAGGTGGACTGAAACAGTCACAGGAGCAGGGACAGCCATGCAGACGAGTTCTCATGGCTGACATTACTCAAGCTTCAGTGAACAGTTGTTGCTGTGGAGCAACTGCTGCTGTTTGTCCCGTGAATATTTAGATACGATTAACAAACAATCTCCTCCCTGATTTTTTTTCTTCCTGTGTCAGTTGATATTATGACCGGCCCTTCCTACATTAGTCTTCATAGATGTGGTCACAGATGTTAGAAGAATGTATTTATCTATATGAACTGTATAAAAACCCTGATTTGACAACTGTTAATGCATGAATGTCATGTACTGAGGTAGAGGCTGTGATATTCTAGTTCTGAAGGTAAAATGCATATTCAGAAGACTATAGTTGCCACATTAGGAGT
Source organism: Trachinotus anak (assembly GCF_046630095.1). NCBI lineage: Eukaryota > Metazoa > Chordata > Actinopteri > Carangiformes > Carangidae > Trachinotus > Trachinotus anak. The sequence goes on along the minus strand of NW_027273879.1, from coordinate 1,444,537 downwards.
TTTATATGGTTCACACTTTACATTTTGGCCCTGACCATTAGATAAATGTATAGTTGTAAATCAGCAGGAGTGTCGGGCATCAGTGATCATATCCCCAGCTGCTGACACTCGATACGATCACTGATTGGCTGATTAACACCATGTACTCGCTGTGTTTCCAGCTGATTCTGCACGTGAATGTTTATTGCGTCTGCAGGCTAAAGAAATAAAAATATTTTCTCTCCACTTACGCAGACAGCTGTCTCCCTGTACTGCAAATCAGTCCATTAAGACCTGAGTGGATGATGTCATCTGCTGACGTTCATCCATTAACATTAACAGTCAGTGAATGACTAATGCAATGCAGACACATTACAAAAAGTCAGATTTCCAACTGTGAATCTGAAAATGCCTGCACCCCAGCAGCTGGTCTGCAGGAGATGCATCTTTCTGTTTATCTATTACGTGACAGATTTTGTTGAGGAAAGAGCATCAGAGATAAAGTCACAGATTTTGTGTTAAATGGCACCAACCAATAAAACTCAGAGCTGCTGTTTAAAACCACTTAGTAGCTGAATGGGGGCACGTCGGTCAGTAAAACCTGATCCGTCGTGTTGCCCACGGTTTAAAATCTAAAAGGAGGCATTAAGCCATTTTCATCCAGGTGGGTCACAGCGTTTCTTACACTAGCTCCTGCACAATAATGACTTAAGTGGATCAGTGTTGAGGCCGAGGCTTAATCTGAGTGTCCATCTGCTCCAGGTATTCACCACTCTTTCCCCACAGACCTTATGGATTAAAACAGCAGAGTGAGCCTTGAGCTCAGGGGACGGAGATTTGGGGGTTGGGGGGTTTCAGTATGAACGCAGCTGATTCTTCAGGGTCTGAGAGCAGGAGTGGGCACACTCGGTGGAAGTGTGACTACACAGCCTCAGTATGAGCGAGTCAGCACTGACTAGTCTGAACTTGTTCTCTGTTAGGTACACATGGAGACAGTGGATGAGTTCAGGAATTACATGACACCACGTGAAAATCATTTTTCATATGATCCAGTGAGTTTTTCAGGATTTTCTCAGTCTAATTTTCCAGTCAGTCCTAAAACAGTGAGCTGCTGATTCACATTCAGACAGGTTTTGTTTGCTGGACATTGAGAGATCACTTCCTAATGCGCTTCCTTCATAATCTACAGACTTTGTTCTTTGCTAAAATACACTGAAAATTTTACCCAAAGTTAAAATGAGGCTTCAGCAGCCTGAACAAATCTGCTTCCTGTTTACACCAGCTCGCATAAGCCCAGTGTACGTGAATGGTGATGTGATGTGTGTTAGTATGGAAGGAGATTGATTCTGATACGAAGCTAAAGCAGAGGTTTGCATGGAGATCGTGTGTTTTAAAATGAAAATATATATGTGTGGACGTAGCCTTTCCTGGGGTCAACAAACAGCAACAGGAACAAATAAAACGCCCACCAGCTCTTCCAGCTCTTGACACAGTGACTCAAAGGTGCACAAACAGTGCTCTCCTCTCGCAGCAGCTGTGGTTGACAGGTGGGGCTCAGGTACAGTTTGATTCTCGCTGGGTGTTAATGTCTTGTTGTCCTTTGTTCTGTTGCAGGACTACAAGCCAGAAGAAGACCCTGCTCTTTTCCACTCTGTCAAGACAGACAGAGGACCTCTGGGCCCCGAGTGGAAGGTACCTGACACAGAAACAAAGCAGATGTTGCACTGATGTTGAGAACCTCCTGATGTTCACAGTCCAGCCTCCTGGACCTGACTGAACTGTGTTTTCTCTCTCGTCCCTCAAAGAACGAGCTGAAGACAGACTGTCCCTACATGTGTGCATACAAACTGGTCACCGTCAAGTTCAGGTGGTGGGGTCTGCAGACCAAAGTGGAAAATTTCATCCACAGGGTAATTCACATTATCTTTCACATCACATGCAGACATTTATTCTTCTTGTTATAATTGATGGTTTTTAATAGAAAAATTACAATTTGCAATTGTAGATTTCCCCACTGTGAAACTGATAAAGGCTGTTTTAGCCTGAATCTGAATCTATTAACCCAGTGCAGCCATAAATTCAACACGTCTAACATGAACTACAGCACATGTGCACAGCTTTGCCATGATTTCAGTGACAGGTGTTATGTCTGTGTTGCACAGCAGAGGGAGACAGAGATTTAAGAAACATGTCAGTACTCCTGAAAATCCCTGCACCTGTTAGAGAATGAAACTGAGCAAAGCAGAGAAGAGGCCAAAGCAAAAACTGTATCAGCTGTAACGATACTGTCACCGTCCTGCTAGTTAGATATTAACATGATAGATGGGCTGAAGGCAGGAAACACTTTAGTCCTGCCTGTTATTGGTCTTGAAACATTTTTTTAAGATTTCCTGTCCTTTCCTTCCCACAGCAAGAAAAGCGTATTTTCACCAACTTCCACCGCCAGCTGTTCTGCTGGATCGACAAGTGGGTGGGTCTGACCATGGAGGACATCAGGCGGATGGAGGAGGAGACTCAGAAAGAGCTTGAGGAGGTAATAAATCCATCAAATACACAACTGTGACTGGAGCTCGAGGCAGAAGTGAAGAATGCAGTAGAAATATTTAAGTGTGACTGGAACACAGCGTTAAGTGAGGAGCCTCTGTGGTGAACGATGAATTATAGATGTATAAATGATCATGTTTTGTTTGGAGCAGACAGCTGGAGACGAAACAACATATGTAATCTACTTCAATTAACCCTTTTTACCCCTGAATTTCACATCAGATGCGTCAGAAGGGAGATGTGCGAGGCACCTCTGCAACAGACGAGTAGAGGCCCGTCACTGTAGGTCAAACACTAGAGGCAGGCTGAGTAAGTCTCTACAGAGGAACTCTGGTGGGGCTGCATGGCTCATTCTCCACCAGCTTCTTTTCACAAACTCCTCATTTTCCACTCTTGGTTTCCTCCGCTCTCTGGCCGCTCGACTCGTTTTCCATCTCTGGGACTGTCTGTTTGTTTTCAGGTCTTTTTGTGCTTCACATCTCTTCTGCTCTGTTCCCTCTGTCCGTGAAAACTTCCCTTTTCTTTTCATCCCATGGCCTCTGTTCTTTAACCAGGCTAACAAGAGCATCAAGACATCCTGGATAACAGTGCACTGTTGTTCTGACATAGAGATGAGATGAGTGGAGCTGGATGCTGGTGTGGCAGAAAGGCTCGTTACCTGGAGCTGAGGAGCCTCCATCATTGACTCATCGTGTCTGAAACTGACACATTTACTTCAAGTTAATTTCTTCAGTTTAAGTGTGTACTATTTCAGTTTATGTTCTAGTGGCCAAATACAACTTGCCAGCAAAGTGTTATCTTTAAACGCAGTCTTTAAATATGTGGTTCTGCTTTTTCTTGGCGGAGCCCAGATAAAATTCTGATTGGCTCTCTGTCCATGTAGCTCCAGAGACGTCGCTGTCGTCAGTTGGTCGAGACTAAAATATCAACTGCGTTTTTTATTCATTGCCAGGAAATTCTGTACAAACATTCATGTTCCCCAGACAGTAAATCTTATTAACTTTTAAGATCCCATTATTTTTTTTCTTCTTCTCTTCTAATGCCACATGATTGATTTTTACTGAAATGTCTCTTGGATGAATCATCATGAGACGTTCACATCTCCCTCAGGATGAACCATAATAACTTTAGTGATTCCTGAACTTTCCATCTAACACCATCATCAGCTCAAAGCTTCAGTGTCGAGTCCTGTGGTGTATGACACCAAATACCTGATTTTCCCATCAGCCCGAGCATGTTAGCATTTAGCCTCACAGAGCTGTGAGTAGTGTTGGAGTCTTATCTGAAAATGATTTCATCAGGGATGTGCCTTAAAAAGCCAACTGGTCTCCACTGGTGCTGGTTTAGCATCTTTAATGTGTTCAGTTTAAATGTAAAGGATTGAAAATTATTTGAAGCACAGCTTTATTTATACAGGAAGTCACATTGAGATCAAGATCTCATTTACATGTGAGACCTGAGAACAGAAAATATAATAAAGAGAAATATTATGGAAGAGAGACAAAATTTCATTGATTTGAATTTAAATTCTGATGTGTATCATATAAACAAGCAGACACCAGGTAACAATAAGATGAAAAATTGAACGCTCATAACTGCCTTCTGTAGCTGTAGTTTTTAAAAAGGTTAAAAAAGAGTCGTTAGAGAAGAGACGATGAAAAACATTTGCACCACAAGTTGGTGAGATTTTTGAATCGGCCGATCGGTCTGTGAGTCTGAGCAGACGAATTTCAGACAAACAAGGCGTGAGATGTGAATGAAGTCTGGTATTTACTGCTGGAACATCTAAAGCCAGTCAGTCAGCTGTAATCCAGCACAGAGAGAAATCCAGGCTTGTGTCAAGTCAAGCTAACTGAGTTATCCTTGTACAAAGAACAGGGCCATGGTCTGTAGTGTCTGAGTTATCTCCTCCTCTCTGCCGTTCATAAACTCACCTCATCCTCACTCACTCTAACCTTCTCTTACAGCTCCCTCACACTCACCTTGAACGCCTCGCTCTGTGTTTCAGTTTGTTTTCCTCCCGGTGTTTTGTGACCGTGGTTAGAAAGATAACAACTCACCCGGCTGAAATGTCGTCCCTTTGGTTTTTTAGAAGTGATCTGATTTTCCTGCATGTGCATGGCTTATTGCATAACAGATCTAAACCTCTTTGGAGTCTTTTGTTATTTCTTATTTTCACAAAACTGACCACGAAACCTCTCTCTCCCTCTCTCAGCTGCGTAAAACAGGTCCGATTCGAGGCACCAGTGCTGCTCATGAGCAATGAGGCAAATCAACCAAACCCTGTCACGATGATGTCATCCGAGACACGTCCACCACGCTGAGGAAGTGGCCCCGACGTCGCCTCTTCTCTTCCTGTCTCACATGATTCATTGGGGGGTTTGACAAGATTGGTTAACAGTACTGTACAGATCCTACCCCAATCACAAGCCTCCTGTTCACCCAGAAAACAAAAAACATGGTTTTGCATACATATAAAAAGAAAAAAAAAACTCTTTGCACAGAACGTAAATTGCCTGACATGTAATTGTTAGTTGATTATTACAATGGGCTTTGTTTTTATTCAGGTGTGTAAACCGTGACTCAGAAAGTCAAGCCTTTTAAATTAATTAGAATGTTGTTTTTAGGTAAACAGATTCCCACAAAAATTGGTATAAGATGACTTTAGCAGGTATTGGACCATTTATCTCCCGACCCCCCCTTGTATTATAACTGTCTCTCTCTACTTTAATCCTTGTCTCCCCCCTCAGTATTGTCTATATTCTTGTCCTGGTAAACTTTGTCTAGATCTCCTCCCCCCCGTGTCTCACTGTCCCCTCTGTCTGGCAGTCGGTCAGGAATACTGATGTTTCTGTTTTTTCTTTTCTTTAACAGTTTGAAGTTTTGAGGCTAACCCATGCCTGTTTATGGTTCAGATCAAATACGATGCTCATGCATGATGGATAATTCTTTGCTATCGTACCCCCCCCCCCCACATGTGCACACGTCCCACATTTCAACATGCACCCCGGCCCTCCTCCCCCTCCTCCGTCACAAGTGCATGTGGACAACAGCAACTCCTCAGTAAACTGTCGTTGCATGTGTACAGTCGCTGCAGTGCAGCTTCGCTCACGTGGATTGTTTGTGTTGATTAGAGAGAGGGTCGGCCCCCTCCAGGACAGTCTGTACAATACACCCGTGCGTTCGCGTGTGCATTTGTCTGCTTGTTTGTGTTATCAACTGCCTTCACTCTTCAAGGACTGTCACTCTGGGACTGAGATGGAGAATGTTCATTTTAATATCAGGGCTGGTGGGTGGTGTGTGCACTCAGCTGTGCTCCCACTCTGCACCAGCCTGTTGAACTCGGCCTCGTGCTGTCGCTGCATGTCCTTTCTCCTTGGCTAGGGCTTTAACTGGAGGGCTCCCACTGCCTCCACAAAAGCTTTTCTTCTTTTTTTTTAAACTAAAACAAATGAGGATGAGAGTCTGTGCGTTGCCGTTTGCATGAATCAAGGTGGTTTTTTTTTAATATCTCCCTCAAACTACCCTTTCCTCTCTCGGCTGACAGAGCAAATGGGTCCAGGCAGATGTGCGATGTTTGTTGCAGCTGTGGATTGACAAGCATTCTGAGTGCATAGCTTTTATGTTTAATTTTCACCATGTAAACTCATTTTTAAGCTTTTCCTCCACATTATTACAGGAAAGTATGAGGTCAGTCTGAGCTGGACTCTCTAGTTACGGATGAAATTGCTTTGGCAAAGCTTAGATTTGACTCAGTTTAGATCAGTGATGGGTGGTGATCTAGTACGAGCCTTGATCTGGAAACTGGTGGTGTCTTCATCCTGCTCTCTTTAATGCATCACAACCTTTTGTTTTTGTGGCTGCACCGACTTGAGGTTGCAGCCGTTTTATCACAGCAACAGCTGAGTTTAGCCGTCTTTATTTTGATCTTGTGCGGATCCTGTCGGGCTCTAGGTGAAATATTTTGTGATGTTTTATATGATCATGACGTAGCTTAGCGCAGTTTTACAGTTTTATTCAATCAGGTATGAGTGTCTCCAAAATGCTTAGGGTTTGTTGTAAGCTATCTGTGCGTGACAGTGTAAAAGAGGGTTATAAGTGTACTTTCAAATAGAAATGGGTAAACTGTACATACAAACACTGACTTGAATGGGATATTCACAGCTACTAGGCGTTGTCAGGTCTATCATACAATACTGTACTGCTAAAAGTAACTTAAAGGAAGTTCTGGTGTTGTCGGAGCAGCTATTGTCAGCTCTGTGGACAGTGTGCTCTGTGTGTGTGTGTGTGTGTGTGTGTGTGTGTGCGTGCGTGTGTGAAGTGGAGCAAGCTGTCCACGTGTTGTTGCTCATACCACGGTTTAACTGTACCTCATCCATGCTTACGAATGTACAGCTACGAAATGGATGTGTCAAACTATGCAGGCCGTTTGTGAAGCGCAGGAACACTGACACGTTTCACGCCTGCACGAGCACGACGCAGACCCGTTTGTATCATCGCTACATGAGGACAAGTGGATTTACTGAAGCTAGATTCCATCTGCATGCTCAACACTTTTTGCATTCTCTACATTTTCCATTTTTCTTTTCTCTCGGTTGCTCTCCATTTCCGTTTGATCAGTACATCAGTGCTTTTGAGAAGCTCTTGAACTGCATCAGACAAGAAGGGAACTCCTGTTAAAGGTCGGCTCCTCCTCAGAGTCAAACTGGGCTCAGCTCCTCCTCAGATTCACCGACGAGGAGTGAAAAGCCTGAGCGAGTTTGATGCTGACGGGAGTCGCCCTGCAGACAGGAACAGGCTGTGTGATGTACAGTGTTGTAGCATTACCAGTGATGCCAGCCAGGGTATGACTGTGAGGGGAGGGATAGAAGCTTGGGGAACAGATGGAGTCCAAAATACTGTTTTTCTTTATTGTAATCATGAATAAGCACTTGCAAAATCTACTGTTTTTTTTTTTCTTTCTTTCTTTTCTGTTTTATTTTTTTTTGTTTTTGAAAGACAAAGATTCACAATGTATTCAATTTTCTCTTTTCTGATAAGGCAAAATTCAGGGGAATTTGTAGTGAATGTAAAACAATTAGTTCCTTTTTTTTTTTTTCTTTCTTTTTTTTCACGGCTGTCGAGCTGTGACAGAAGGTCTAGACAATGGAACATAACAGAATATCTAATAAATTTGAACAAATAAGAGAATCAATGTGCTGTTTCCTGTTTTTTTGTGTGTGTGTGTGTAAAGAATTTGTGTCTTTCTGTGTGAGTACAAATCATAGTTGTGTTAGAGCCTAAATACTTTTTGGTAATATGTAAATGTTACCTAACTCTGAAATAAGAAGCACACAGGACCTTGGATTCTGGTCGGGAGTTCAGATGTGACATTTGAAGTTGAATTTTATTTTGATCTTCAGATAATTACAAACTGGGGAAGAAACAACACAATCCAAATGAAAATGTGGCTCCTTAAGTTCCAGCCTGTTGAGCCTTTTATACTGGACACAACATATTTGAGAGGAGATCATTTTACCACTAACCCTCCTAACGTGTTATTCTGATCATACATGTTTATATTCACCACTTCCATTTCTACAACCACATTCAGTTCTCACTTCCTCACTCCACACATTCACCACTTTTTTTTAAAGCTGGACTTTTTCCTGTCAACTAAAACTGATCCTAATCACTGATGCATTTGGTGTCAGAGGAGTCGGTGTGAGAAACGGTGCCAACAAAAGTTATGCATCACTTCTCAGATACACTTCACATGTGAATTCTCACAACACCTTCTAACCCAGGTCTGTAGCTGCCATTGTTTTCTAATGTTCAAAAAAATCAGGAAACACGGCTTTTACTCCACTTCACTTAAAGACAAATATTCTACTATTGACTCCACTACATTTCTTTTATTTTCTTTTATGTCCTAAAACGTGATCGCTCATACGCTGTGTTGGTCACAGGAGAAAGATCAAACACAGCTTTCAGTCATGTTGTGTTGTTGTTGTTTTAACGATGAGGCAGAAGACTTCACCACAGCATCACAGCCTTATTCAAAGTCCATGTTAGAAGTTTTAGAAACAGAGAAAGATTCGTTTTTGGTCATATTTATTTCTATAGTCTCTGTAGTTTATTGTGCCGGCTGTGATCAGTTCATTCAGTAGGTTTCACAGTCACTAGGTAACCAGGTGGTGCAACAATACAACAAACAGAATGGAGGATGCTTTTGAATAAGTATTTTTAAAAGCAGGTGCTCTAGTACTTTAACTGAAGTAAAAAAAATTGACTGAACAACTTTCACTTGTATTGGAGTAGCTAATATAGTAAGAGTATATTTTGATTGAAATAATGGAGCTGTGTACTTTGTCCACTCCTGTCACACAAAATATACACTTGTCTAAGCCCACTTCACCACAGCTGAGTCAGAAGTTTTTTTTTTCCATATATTGCAGATATCTTTCAATATAGCCTAAAAAACATTTCAGATGTCCAGGATCTCATTCTTCTGAGGACAAATGACGTCACTTAAGCCATTTGTGTGTATTGGGCTTTTAATGTCAGATAAACACAATTACATTTTTAAATGTAATTGGAGAGATTGAATATAATTCCTACCAGAGGCCCCCATTTCAGAAATCTACAATCCCATTGTCACAAGTCATAATTTTAATTTCTGATATCCATACTGTCATTTAAACATCCAAGATTACATAGTGAAAGTGAAATTTCAGACATCTGCAATTCTTGTTATGACTAGTAAAAGTGAAATTTGGCATATCTACAATATTAATTATGCCTAGTAAAAATAGAATTTCATATATCTACAATATGTGTTGTGGATATTTTTCAATAGGCAGAATTTCAGATGAACTTAATAATGACTGGTAAAAGTGAAATTTCAGACACCTTCAATTCATATTATGACTAATAAGAATGAAATTTTAGGCATCTGCAATATGCAGTTTTAATCTAAAAAGAGTTCATTAACTATCTACAATTATATTTTAGATATACATAATAACATTTCTTCTTTTCTTATTAGTGAGAAATCCACAATCACATTCTTACTGGTAGAAATTATATTTCAAGATGTGAACAACTTTATTTCTCCTTGTCCAATGCAATTTCAGATATTTTCAAATCCTTAAAAAGTAAAAGTGTCTGTTTTAACTACACGTTTTGTGGAGATCTGTAATTCACTTCCTCCAAGTGAAAAAGACAAGTCATTCTACCTGGGATGAATGACGTCACTTTCAGGTATCCACAATTATAGCTTTAATCTGCAACACAATTCTTACCAGAAAAAAACACCTGGAGTAGAAAAACATGAAATAAAAATCAAATGTGATGAGGGATATCTACCATGATGAGGATGTTTGTCACTTTGTCATCTCTTCTTGGACCAACCCATCCTGCTGCTGCCTCACACTTCACGGCCCCTGTGAAGCAACAGCCCTGACAGCTGCTGGAGGATGTTTCCTCACTTTCAGAATGACCACTGCGAGGATGGCCGAGGATGCGTGTCTCTCTGTGCGTGTGGTGAGGAGCCTCACCACCGGGCCCCTGGCACCGGGCAGGCCGGGCCGGGGGCGGCTGCCTGCGGGGGGGGCGCACACCCTGCTGCTCCTGCTGGTCAGTGTGGCGCTGTGTGGGGTGGTCATAGAAGCCTGCTTCATCTACCGCCTCTACCAACCTGAACCTGTGAGTATCAGCCTCCTCTTGTGTCTGATTATTTTGTAATTCAATGCACAAATCTCATTACTTGGAGTAAATGAAGGTAAAAATAACAAAATAATGAAATAAGTGACTTAAAAGGACGTTTTGAGATATTATGAAAGCAGCATAAATCATGTGTTGGTGGTGAGAAAGTTACTCTAGAGCTGTAAAATTTACAGTGCAAGGTAGAAGAGACGGTTACAACTGTTCAAATGACTTTTTATTGTAAGTGTGATTATCTTAGTCGGGCGCTACCTGCAGGAGACTGCTCATACTTCTGTAGTCAGACTGGAAATGTCTCCTGAGCAGCAGCGAGCTGAGGGTCAGGATGAGTTCTGGTGTGGCATAAAAAACATGTCATCAGCAAACTGTGAGAATGGAGCCGACCCGCGCTTCAAAAACGTGTCTTTACTCAACATTTCTTTGGGTTTTGTGAAGCAAAGGCATCAGTATAAACCAAAGGAGCCTTGTGACTGAGGCAAAAGTGAAACTCATTCCAACCATAGGAACCGTTGCTTCTCTCCAAAAAGTGCTGATGGTGAAATACTGTGGTGATTAAGGGGAAGAGAGTGGAGCAGAGATGGAGAACTTTAGTGAGCAGACTCGGTGCAGGGATGGTGGAAGGTCACTGCTTTCACTGCAGCCGTCACGTGGAAACAGGGGATGGTGAAGAAAGGGAAGTGGGAAATGATCTCGTTCCTATGATCGGCATTTAGCTTATTACCAGAAACAGAAAACTGTGACAAAGATAAAACCAAAAGAAAAACAAAGTGGACCTGAACACTGTTTAGGTTTCATAATGTGGAGAACTTTCACATTTTGCAACCAAGATGTGAATCGTTTTTGTTTGTACTTGCAGGCCACCTCAGCATCGTCCTCGAAGCTGCTCAGAGGTTTGTCTCAGCACATTCTGCTCAGGTGATAAATGTCTTCAGATACTTGATCCACATTGGAGACACTGTGTCTGCTCCTCACACAGGTGAACATGTTGAATCCCCCGGGCACGGTATTCATCCCTCCAAACCAGCTGCACATCTGTCAGGTGAGCCACACCATCATTTTCAGCGTATTACCAAAGTATTTAATTCATCACTAAAATGCCTCTTTATGCTTGTTCATGACGTCTGTTTTAAAATAATCCCACATCACATCGTTGTCCTGTTTTTTCCAGATGGACCAGATGTAGTTCATGCACAAGAGATCATGGCCTGGAGCATGACGGGAGAGCCTCTCCTCTACGACATGGCCTACAAAGACAGAACTCTTATCATTCAGAAGGAGGGTTATTACTATGTCTATTCAAAGGTTTTCTTCTTAGACAAAGGTGTATTTCACCATTCTGTCAATATGAAGACTGAAAGGTATTCTGGGGGAAGTATTACCCTCCTGCAGTCCAGGAAATACTCCCCAAAGCACGGCAGAGCTGTGTCCAACAGTTACCTGGGTGGAGTGTTCCACCTTTACAAAGACAATGCTCTTTACGTGAAAGTCAGCAACACCACATATATTGAGCGGCACGGATCCTTTGAGAATGTCTTTGGTGCTTTTATGATATAAACATCACATCGATCATCACGAAGGAGGATCAGTGATTCTCTTGTTGATGTGAAAGCAGCTCCAGAACCAGAACAAGAATCTCTGGGTTTCAGAGTGTAATGAAGGTCGGGCCTGTGCTGTTTCTCATTGAGTGTAAAAACACATTTTAAATCATTTTCAACAGTGTAACAAAACAAATCAGGGACGTTTTATATGCTCATTTGTAAACTTAATTATAGTATGAGAACTGTAATGAAAACAAAATAATGAAATAAACAGACAATGTCTTTTCAAGCCTTTGATAATACAAGTTTTAAACCTTGCATAGTTGATTTTATGTTGATGTTACACAAATAAAACTGACCTGACTAATAATATTCTAATAGTACAGTAACATATATTAGTGTTATTGTACTTGTGATGTAGGGATGTGATGGGATATTTTTCCAGGATGGTTGTAGTGCCTGCACCTCAGGGAGAACCTCCTCCAGCGTGAGGCGCAGAAAACGGCCCGGACTAAACCCTTTAATCGCTCCTCCGGGCACCTCTCAGTGCGCATGCGTGAACATTTACCCAGCAGGTAAACTCCACCATGGCGGCGAGAGGCCATGTGCAGGATCCCAACGACAGGAGACTCAGACCCATATACGGTACGGACTCAATGTGGACTTCTACACGTACGCGTGTTTGGAGGTTTTGCTAAACGCTGTTGTGGTCTGTGCCGGTGCATGTGTTGGAGGTGGAGGCTGTTGGAGTCGGAGGGCAGCGCTGCGGCCCCTCCAGCTCCAACCACGGGCTGTGCTGCCCGCAGCGCCCGATGACAGTGCACCTTACCCGGTCTCCCACCGAGCCCGAGGCAGGACACGAGTACCGGGGTTGGTGTCTGGGTGAAACCGTGTCTCTCCGTGTGAAACCCGCGGATGTTCTCGGTGGTGTTTGTTTCCTCCGGGTCGAGGAGTTTCTCCTGCTAACGGTCGCTGTTTGACAGCTAGCCTAGCCCGCTAATGTGTCAGCTAGCCGCGGACATGCTGCAGCTGTTTGCGCGTTAAAAAGAAAAGTAGTTTAATTGTGAGTGGTGGGTCATTGTGCCTCCGGTTGACAGGTGTTTTCTTTGTGGTTGGGTGTCCGGGTCCAGTCTGAATCGGTAACGGCTTTGTTTCCTGCTAACTAAATGTTACACGGTTAGCTTCCAGTTAGCATTAGGCTCATAACAGTTAAAGGACAATGCTTCAAGCTAACTCCTGTGCATGAGAGGTGTTAGCCTGCTAGCATGTTAGCATGGACCTGTTAATCAGGATTGTACTGTGCTGCTGAATATTAGAAATGATGGACTTTCACAGTGTTTCTGTTTATACCATTATATGAAAGAACCATTAGGAACTCCAGCTGTTTGACAGCTGTTTTGTACTGTCCAGTAGTAAAGTACAATTTTGAGGTACTTGTACTTTAGCTGAGTATTTCCATTTAATGCTACAGATGGCTGCAACTTATGGTTATTTTTGTTAACAATTCATCTGTTGGTTATTCTCTCAAGTAGTCATTTTGTCTCTGAAATGCCAGAAAGCTGGTAAAAAAAAATAGTCTGTAACTTTGTCCTGAAGCCTTGTTTAATCCAAAATATGATAAATATTGAATTAACTGTCAGATTACAATGAGAAAAACAACAAATTTCACAAATGATGAGCTGGAACTTGGTATGTTTGGCACTTTTCTCTTTAAACCTGGCTGAAACAATTAATCCATTATCAATTTAGGTCCTTCCATCAATCAATAAATAGTTGCGGATGTAAAATAATATGCCCATTATAATTTCCCACAGACCAAAGTGACACATGTCTGACCAACAGTCCAACATCCAAATTTATTATGTGAATTAAAGACAAGCATCAAATCCTCACATTTAAGAAGCGAGAATTAATTTTCTGTTGAGCCACTAATCAATGAATCGATTGAAAGTGTCAGCTGTATGTGGAGGCAATGTCCACTAGTGACTAAAGCTACAATGATTACTGAAAACCAACAGAAAATCTATTTAATCTTTTTTGATAATTGATATAAGTCATTTTCCAAGCAACATTACCAAATATCACCTTATTCCAGCTGTTCAGTCGTGAGGAGTGGATATTTGATTTTGTCTCATGTGACATTAAACTAATCTCTTTGGGTTTCAGACCATTTGTTGACTTCCATGTGGGTATTGTATCTGTGTCTATTTCTCTCTTGGTTGTATTGTCTCACTGTGACGTGTTGGTTGTGACACCATTATGTTGACAACATCTGTGTAGTAAAGAAGAAATAAAAGAGCAAACACAAAATCTGTTTAAGATGAAACAATCTGAAGTAAAATAAGAACATATTTAAAACCAAAGACGCTGACTGAGAGCACTGCTCTCCAGGTGTTTGAGAACTGACTGAAAGTCACCAACAATAAACAGCTGGGACAGTTTCTGCTCTTTCCGTACATCGTTCCATTTAGTATATTTAAAAGATTTTTTCCCCAGCTGTGTCCAAACTTATGTTATATTTCAAACATAAAAATTACAGAAAGTCATAAAAAAGAAAATAAACATTAGTTGTAGCCTTACTAAGTAACCTAGTGTATTAATATGTAAAGCTGTCACCATAACTACGTCCTTCTGAATGGATTGTAAAGGCTGAAGTATGCATGCACACGTACACACACACACACACACACACACCAACACCTCAGTTCAGCCTCCTCAGGACAGCTGGGTGCCAAAATTAACTGCGCCAGACAGGACACTGTGATTATGTCATGTCTATTCTCTCTGTTCAGACTGTCATCACAGATGAACCACAGTTGGTGAGAGCCTACAGAAATCTGAGGAACCCTGACACATCATTTAGATCCAGGGTTCATAAGTTCATGGTTCTGCTGCCAGACTAAGCAGCACTGACGCAGCAGTCATGGGTGAAAAAGACATTTAAGTTACTGACTAATTATCTTATTTAGTTTTCAAACTGCATTTTAATTTAACTGCTGCTGCAGAAATAAAACATCACAGAAGGGTGATCCCCAACAAAACCTGTCCATTCTCAGTCTGGGTCCATGTTAAATTTCAGTCAGTACAAAGCTGACGGTGAAGAAGACGACTGGAGGAATTATTCAGATCCTGTAGCAACACTTCATTACAAGAAAAAGTATAACATTCAGAATGTCACTGAAGTAAAACTATGTCAATATAATCAGAAAAATGCACTTAAAATGAAAGTACTCAGTGCTTCTGTTACACTATTGTATCATTAGATTATTACTCATGCATTAATTGATTAATATGTGTAGTTGGTTGAGGTTAGAGCTAAAACAATTAGTCAATCAACAGAACATTTATTTGTCATATCATTGTAAATAAAATATTTTGGGTTTTTTTGCCTTTTGGTTGAACAAAATGAGACATTATCAGATGTGGTTGGCTCAGTGAAGCTGTTCATGAAAATAATTGTTAGTTGCAGCGCTGCTTTCAGACTCTGGACATGATGCATGATTAAATCCAATATCCTCAATATAACATTGTTTTCTGTGTGTTTTTTCCAGATTACCTTGACAATGGCAACAATAAAATGGCGATACAGCAGGCAGATAAACTGCTGAAGAAACATAAGGACCTGCACTGTGCCAAGGTGGGTGACTCAGGGACTTTTCTCTCTGAAAGTGTTGAGTTTTGTTTTCTGTGAAGCCTCCTCCACTGTTTGCATACGACTACATCAATCTGCAGGTTTCCCTCTGGAAGACCAGTGCACACAAAACAGTTACTGGTGCCCTGATGTAGCCCTGAATCGCCTCCTCCTCTGACCATCTGCTCACCTACTGCACGTCTCCAGATGTTATTATAGGACCTTCAGCTGCAGTGTAACACACAGTTATAATCTCTGTCTTTATACACTGCACCTCTACAGAGACACATGCACACACACATCTCACCAGAGTAGTCAGAGTGCAGCAGTGAGCTCAAGGACACTTTGATGGGGATGAACACATGCTGCTGCTGCTGCAGGGGTCAAAGCTGTGACCTCTGACCCCCCCCCCCACCATCAAAACATATTAAGCTCCAAGTTTGTGTATGTGTTCCTGGTTTGGCTGAAGTTGACCTGAACATCTGTCTGATATTGCTGAGTTCAAAACACTTGTTACAGATGTTGATGTGAGATGTTTCTGGAGCCTCTGTGTTGACCCTGTTTTAGTGAAGATTTTTTTAACACAGTGTTAGGTCTCCTAAAACTTCTTTTGAGAGCCTTATCACTGCGTTATTACTCCTTTAAAAAGGATCAAGTCCTCTTGTCAAACCTGTTCAGAGGTTGCATATGAAGTCTGATCAGTTTGTCCAAAGCCTGATTTTTCCTTTACAGTCCATTTTAGAGTCCTGAAGAGGTTAGTCCACCCAGTATTTCAAAGACGAATGAAAATATTAAACAATAGTAGAACACATTTGGAACCAGTTTGGGATAAACTAACACAAGAGCACTGAGTGTGGAAAGCAGCACTTGTCATTAGACCAAATCATTGTGAGCGACTCTGTCTTATCTGAGTTACACACAAGGGGAATTATTCATATGCTGTATTCAATAAAAGGGAATTTCCATGGCAGAAAGGACCAAGTATCTTTTGAGCATATCATGAACTTCACCTGCATCTGACTGAAGACACTAAATGTATTCCTATGTGAGACGTCCAGGTGCGGAAAAAGTCCCTGCAGGGCGGTGGGGGTGGGGGTGGGGGGGCACTTACTCATGGTTGAGGAAACATCAGGGATGAACTTGCGGCTTTGAGTGTTGCTGATTTTTCAAACACAGTTTCCGCTTCTGCTACAACCTGTGTGCTGCTTCATTAAAAAATAAGGAAGTCTGAGGTATCTCAAGTGTTGTTTATTGACTTTAGAAGAAGCAGCAGTGATGACAGGACAAAGTGAACAATAGTCACAAAACTTCATTTGCTGATTAATTTTTAAACATTTCATTTTTTTCTCACGGTGTTTATGTTGAGGAGCAGAAATAATTAACCATTAATAATTAAACAATTAACCGTCAGATGTCTCTGCATGTCTCTGTTGCATCCCCCCATACACTGTGTCTCAGTCAGTGTCATCAGATCTTAATTTGTCTTTGCTCTAATCTGCCTAATAACCACAGTTATTACATTATTAGATTATTAATAATTAGATTATTAATAGAGAGATTATTAAATCCACAGTCCTTTGTGGCTCCTGACAGCTGTGTCTCCGTTCTCTGTTTTGTTTTTGTTTTTGTTTTTTTATTTTAATATTCCTCTCTGTTGTTCTGTGTGTAACTCCGTGTTTTTGTCTTTCCTTGTCCCCTCAGGTCCTCAAGGCCATCGGCCTCCAGAGGACTGGGAAGCAGGATGAAGCTTTCACTTTGGCGCAGGAAGTGGCCACTCTGGAGCCCACGGACGACAACTCACTACAAGCTCTGACTATACTGTACAGAGAGATGCATCGTCGTGAGTACACACACACACACACACACACACACACACACACACACACACACACACACACACACACACACACACTCTCTCTCTGTCTCTGATGAATCCTGGTGATAATACTCTACATGAATACTGAATACACGGTGCCTGTTGTCGACAGCGGAGTTGGTCACCAAGCTGTACGAGGCAGCAGTGAAGAAGGTGCCTCTGAGTGAGGAGTACCACTCTCACCTCTTCATGGCGTACGCTCGCGTCGGCGAGTACAAGAAGATGCAGCAGGTGAGAACGCTCACGTCCACACTCGCATATAAACAAGCACACACACACACACACACACGACTAACAGCTGTGGCTTTTGTCCATTGGTAATTAAAAAGATGGGCACATAATCAGAGTAATGAAGAGGATGTTGACGACTGCGTCTTCGCACTTTGCAGGCAGGGATGGCCTTGTATAAAATTGTCCCCAAGAATCCGTATTACTTCTGGTCTGTCATGAGTCTGGTGATGCAGGTATGGGCAGGCTTTTACAACACAGACAGTTACATTCCTTAAATGTTTGAGTTATTCTGAAGTGAATGCACGTGCTCTGTTGTTCAGGCCATCTCAGCGCAAGATGAAAAACTGGCCCAGACCATGTTCCTGCCTCTGGCTGAACGCATGGTGGAGAAAATGGTTAAAGAGGAGAAGATTGAAGCAGAGGCGGAGGTGAGTCAGGTTTCAGTGTTCAAATATTATTTCAGCTAAACTCAGGGTCTTGACTATATTCAGTTTTGGACATCTTAGAAATGAGGTTTGTTGTGCAGTTTTACTGACACAGTGCAGAGTGATAAAACTGTACTGGCCTGAATATAACTTCGCTCAGATTGTAAAATAACCACATCAGGTTTTTTTTTTAGTTTTTTTTGTTTCTGGAAAAAAAGATTCTTGTCTTTCTCATCTCCTCATCATGACGTTCAGTTACAGTAATTCTTGGCTGGTTGACTGATGATTAGTTCAGTTTCTGCAGATGTCCATGACGCTTATGACCCAGTTCTCTCTTCAGGAATTTATTTCCTTTGTGGCAATAAGACGTGTCGAATTAGCCTTCAGAAGGTCCCATAGGTTAAAGGATATGTTCACAGTTTTTAAGTCTTAATACAATTCTGACACAGGTTTTGCTCACTGTAATCTGTTCTCCTCCTGTGTATAAATGGATTTAAAAAGTAGAAAAATGTCCACCATCTTTTACTTTGAAAGACCTCCACTAACGGCCAGTAGGAACAGGAGCAATGATTACAATTTGTATTTTTTACAATGTGACGTCTTCAAATTTAATAAGATCCTCACGTTTTCAGAAAAAATGTCTTCTTATATTCAGGCCAGGACAGTAGCTCTACTTATTTCTACCAGACAAACAGAAGTTTGTGGTATTAACAGTGTTTCTGGTGTTTTATGTGTCACTGTAGGTGCAGCTGTATTTTATGATCCTGGAGCGCTTGGGAAAGTGTGTAGAGGCCCTCGACGTGATCAGGGGTCCACTCGGGGGTAGGTGGACGTTTGATTTCCTCTGTTTCTGTACCTGTAAGGCCTGAAAGGTCTGAATCCTGCAAGTTCCTTCATGTGTTTCTTCACTCCCTCACTTCAGGGTGTGTCAGTGAGTAATAAATCCTGCGTCATATCATTTCAGCTCATTCTGCTTTCTGTATAAGGAGAAAGCAGGTGAATCAACATCTGTGTAAATGTGTCGTCATTAGGCCAGATGTTCTAAAACCAATGAAGTGGCAGAAACAGATCCTCTCTTCTGATTGGCTGACTGACCTGTTGTTACTAGAGCTGCAGAGAGAAGGCTGAGAGAGGAGATGTAAAACTACACTGAGATGGTTTTTGGTTCTTAAACCCACAAACACATCTTCTCATTGATATCAACACTTCAGATTAAACTCAGAAGTAAACAAAAACCTAGCATCAGATATGAAACACACATCAGGTGTGGTGCTAATTCAAACCCGTCCTCACCGTATATTCATGTGTCCTCCCACAGAGAAGCTGACCAGTGAGCTGCAGAGCAGAGAAAACAAGTGCATGATGCTGTACCAGCGACTACAACGCTGGCCAGAGTGCAACGCCTTGGCCCACAAGCTGCTGCTGAAAAAGTGAGAATAAGCCTACACTTTAAACACTGAGGTTGGGCTGTGGGACGAGCGGTGCAGATTACACCCTGCAGTCTGACAGGCCTCACGCTGATACTGCGATGACACCTGAAGACACATGAGAGGAACCACAGATGGTAGACAACAGTAACAAACACCTGTGTTTCTGTTTCTAGTCCCGATGACTGGCAGTTCTATCCCTCCTACTTTGATTCTCTCTTCCACCTGATGGATCAGTCGTGGAGTCCACCAGAAGAAGGCGAACAGTGAGTACAAAGGATTTTTATTTTAGCTGGGTACCAGTGTGAGGACAGGAAAAATACACATACACTGTTTATTCATATTATCATAACTGACTAATAAACAACGGTTTACTTTTATTCCTACCTATACAGTTCAAACTACAGGAAAACAACTCATGATGTCAACAGATTGAAAAGGCAGTTCACACACATACCAGCTTTAATAATGCAGTAAACTAACACGGTACAGCGGCCGAGTGTAAACGCCCCCGCAGAGACAAGGAGTCAGCTGTCATGGCTGCCATTGGCTCATCTGAATGTGCACGTATTTATCTCAAGTGTTTTTTCCATTTGCCTCGTAGTAAAGCCGCTAATTTTACCAGTCAGCTGTTTTGGAAAGAGGTGATCAGACATTAGCTGAGGGGATTAGTTATTCAGAAAAGTTTAAACTTCTAAGAAGAACCACTACAAGGAGCTTATCAGCTGATATAAAAGCAGACACTGGTTCATCTGCAGTAACGTAAACTGAGAAAATCAGCCTGTCAGTCTACTGGTCAGGCTGTGGTTTGTTTAAATCCATTGTTAATTTGTGCTCACAGCAGTATGTTGGTGTTGGGATGACTGGCTGAGTGATTAGAGCTCAACCTGCTGAGCTGACCTTGATTCACTATGAGCTCCTGTGGCGCTGCACCTATGTCCACCTCTAAACTTTGGAGGGCAGCAACAGAGAAAGAGTTTTTCCAAACAGATGAATGTAATATCATCCAGCTTTGATCTTTGTCTGTGTGTGTGTCTCCAGCTGTTCGGAGGGCGCGGTACACCACACTGTGGCTGAAGTGGTGCGGTTTGTGGAAGAGAGAATTAAGGGGGAGGACGGCAAAGAGTCTCGTTCTCTCAGAGGCCCATATTTAGCCCGTCTCGAATTGATGCACAGACTGAGAGAACGAGGCTGTCCAGAAGAAAGCCTGCTAGGTAAAACACATGCACTGTACAAACACTGTAAATTCACCTTTGCCAGGTGCTCTAGCCTTTTGTATGTGACAGTTTGTTGCTGGGATTTGGACAGGTGAGCCTTTAGAGCTAATGGTGCAGTTCTTCGGGAAGTTTGGAGACAAACCCTGCTGCATCACCGACCTAAAAATATACCTGCACCTGCTCTCTCCTGAGCAGCACGTCCAGGTAGGACTGACAGCGGTGTTGTTGAGCTGCCATTTGTCAAGTTGGGGTTGACTGTGAGACACATTTCTCTCTTTGCCTTTGTAGTTCATTAACCGTCTGAGTGAAGCGGTTCCACTGGGGGAGCAGGGAGAGGAAGGATTCGCTTTTCCAGAGGATACCAAAGCGCTACAGAGGCATTTGTGTGTGTGTCAGCTGAGTCGAGCGCTTGGGCTGCATCACAGTCTGGATGTGGATGGAAAACTGCGGCTCATCGCGGAGCTCAAGGCTCACTATCGACACGGGCTCAAGTTTGGTAAGAACATTGTTTCTGTTCTTCCTCAGAGTTCCTGGATTTAACGTCTGCTCAGGATAATCAGACACTACACAGAGCAAAGACTCAATTTAAGACTTAATCAGTGTGAATGCAACATGTTTTTAGTGTTACATGCTCAGGGATCAGAAAAATGAAATCCCTTGTTGTTATTTGTGTCTCTGCCACATCTGGAGAACCATGCAGAAAATCAAATTATACTGACAAAAGAAAAATGTTGTTGTTGGTAATTTACTGTTGCATGACATTGGTTTCAGCTGATGTCAGACAGAGTGAGTCTGCTGAGGGTTTCAGGGTTATTTTTATGCCTCAGTATGTTTCTCTTTTCATTTCTCCCGCTCTCTCCCTCCATCGCTGCGTTCTCTTTCTCATGCTCGCTTGCCCTCTCTCTGTTACACATCAATAATCTATGAGAGAAATTCCCCTCTGTAGTTCTGTAGTTTATTACTGGCACTCAGTGCTTAATGTTGCACACAAGTTGTATCAACCTCAAAGCTTGTGTGTGAATGTTCAGAGCTGCAGACTCTTCCTCCAGAGGTCTCTGGCCTTCAGGAACTACACCTGGGGTTCACACTTTGTGCAAACAAGGAACTAAATGCAGAACTTTCTTTACTCGCATTTTGAAAAGAAAAAGGGCCACACCCCAGTGGGTCACCTGGTAGAGTGAATACCATGAAGGCTCAGTTGTTGTCTGGCTTGAGGCCATTTACTGCATACCCCCCCACCCCCCCCACCCCCCTTCACCAACTCTCCTGTCTCCGTCAGTGCAGCTATAATTAAAAAAAAAAAGGCAGAAAAAAATGCATTTTGTTAAGAAAAAGTTTCTGGAAGAGGACTGTTAACTTTCTGCTGCGTTCACATTCATTGAACAGATTGACTGTGAGCATTGTCCTGCTGAAAGTATCCATCATGTCTTGTGGAACATAAGAACCATGTGTTGTTGCTTTGATGTGCATCATTAAAGTGTCAGTAGTAATAAAACTTTATGGCAGACAGGATGTGACAGATTCGACAGCTGCAGGCTGCACCTGCCTGTGTTGATCTTCAGGTGTGAAGCTCGTGCTGTTGATGCCACACCTTAAATCTGCCATTGTGCTTCTGCTGCGGCTGGAACAGGGACTCATCAGATCAGACCACATGTCTCCAGTCTTGTGCAGACGTCATCTGCTGTGAGATGAACCAGTTCCTGCTCCAAGCACCTGTTTATGCAGCGACACATTTGCATATGGAAAGAGGCAATGACAGTGTTTCTTTCTGCCTGGTCACTGAGCATTAACGGCACCATAATCACATAAACCTTGTTCTGAAAGCCAGTTTTCTGCAGCTCAGATGTTGACAGGCAGCTGCAGTAGCAGCACGCACATCAAACACTGTCAGAGCACGTGTGTGTTCGATTGTATGTGTCACAGAAATAAGGTTCAGGTTGTTTATTGAAATTATTTAAACCAACATCTGGATGTGCCACACCTGTCAGGGGGATGGATGATGTTGGCAAAGGAGAAATGCTCACTAACACAGGTTGTGAAGAAAATTGTGAAGCCTCTGTGTTTGGACGAAGTCTTAAATCTTTTATTTCAGTATTGAAGTGTTGCATTTGTATTTGTGTTCAGTATATATGTAAAAAGTATTGTTCTGGTGTTGGTGCCCAGCTGTGGCGCTGGCTCTGGTTTTATGCCCGACGCTCTGCTGACGTGTTCGTCTCCGCTCACAGGGAAGAACTCTCTGAAGACGGAGCTGCAGTTCTCTGATATGTATTGTCTCATGGCAGCTCATGTATACATGGACTTGTGGACAGACACTGGTGAGTACTTCTCTCTCATTCCACATCTCTGTCTGTGTCAGTGACGACGTGTCTCTAAATGTGTTGCTCTGTGTGTGTGTTGTAGGGGATGAGGACATGGTGTGGCAGTGTTTGGGTCTCCTGCAGGAGGGTCTGTCTCACAGTTCCTCCAATGCCCAGTTCAAGCTGCTGCTCCTGCTCCTCTACTGTCACCTGGGAGCCTTTGAGCCCGTCGTGGACCTGTATTCCAGCTTGGACGCCAAGCACGTACAGCACGACACCATAGGGTCGGTCGATAATAAACACTGTTAGCTTTTATTACATATTAAACAAGCATCTCCGAGTCACACCTAAAACTAAAAACACCTCAGAGAAGGACTGAACGTGTCCATGAAGCTTCCTACGCTGACTTCTGCAAGACTTTAATACAGGAGACACAGTTATCTAGATTATTTATGCAAAAACATAATGCTAAAGCCTCTTACTGACATTTAATAAGCTTCTTCATTAGGCTGTAAGGAAACTTTGGCAGACCATGAATATACAATGGGATCCAAAAATCTTAGAGCACTTCCCAAAACATACAATTAAATAGTCAAAGTGAAATGATGTTTCTGTAACGTTACCACAGCAATGAACGTATCTCTTAAATGCAGCTCCACCCTTGGTGTAACTTTCCCCTGAATGGTGAATGAAACTGTAAACTATGTGAGTAGCTGTGTGAGTGATCAGTTTGATTGATCAGCTTCCTCTCTGGTTTCCATAAAGCTGGGAGAGCCTTGAGAGAAAATTTGCACCAGTGATGCATCAGTATGTTAATAGAGTCCGGCTCAGACTGACTTCCCGCTCTGAGATGCTTGATAAATACACTGTGCTATTACCAGCAGGAGATTAGAGTGTACAAATGCTTTCTTCTTCTTCATTTGCAGGTTTCTGTTAACACGTTATGCTGAGTCATTGGGTCAGTTTGCTGCCGCCTCCCAGTCCTGTAATTTCTCCCTCAGGTTTTTCCACTCTAACCAGAAAGATGTAAGTTTATCCCCCTTCCTGATTTGATTTCTGAGACTTTGAAATCCCGGCTCTCACGCTCTTGTGTTACCTTGTTAATTAATCTTTATCCTTTCATGTATTTCTCTCCTTTCCTTCTCTCCTCCTCCAGACCTCAGAGTATATCATCCAGGCGTATAAGTATGGTGCGTTTGAGAAAATCCCAGAGTTCATCGCTCTCAGGAACAGGTTGAACCAATCGCTGCACTTTGCTCAAGTCCGCACTGAGAGGATGCTGCTGGACCTGTTCCTTGAGGCTGATATGTGAGAATATACTTAAAACACACACACTAGATTGAACGACTTAAGATGTGGAGCTGAATGTTTCACTTGCACGTTGTCTTTTTTTTTTGTTTTCCAGTGTGTTGAGTCTGGAGGAGAGTGTGAAGGCCATGTCTTTGTCTGCAGAGGAGGACGACATCCCCTGGGATAATATGAGGGACAACAGAGACCTTACTGTTTTCACCAGCTGGGACCCTAAGGAAAGGTACAGAATTACTTTAAGATATTTTTACAGAAACAGAGGCACATGTCCCCACTTAGAAGAAATCCCAGATTAACCCATCTGCCTCTTCCCTCCACAGACAGCTCACTGACGAGCACCGGCGCCGCTCTCTAGAGGAAGAGTCTGTGTGGCTGAGGATACGCTCTCTAACACTTCGCCTCCTTGCCTTGTTGGCCGGCCTGGGACACACACCCTCGCAGCAGAACTCTGAGACGACCAATGAGAACGGAGTTGGGGACAAGACCTCGATCCTCAGCAGCCTGCTCTCCCAGCTCAACCAGACTCTGCAGACGGCTGCTCAGCTGGCAGAGAAACGCATTCAGGTATGTTTAACACACAGGAGCTGCATGTCCTGCAAATGTGATCATGCTGTTTCACTCCACACCAGCCCACATCATATCCATACAATAATACCCAGTTATATCAAGAGGAAGGAAAAAGGGGCGAGACACAACTGATAGACTGAACACAGAGAGTTATCATGTTGGAGCGGTCTGAGATTGAGACCTGCCATTACAATGTTCATGAGACGGTGGTGCAGTGTTTTCCTTGTGAGGAGCAGCAGTTGAATAACTACTGTTGTCAAAATAAAATGAAAATACAGGATTTTCTTTCCTGTTTGAAAATATACAGCTGCAAAATGAAAATACACACATGAAAACGCAGACGCAGGCTGAAGAGCTCAGTCATGTTGGATTGTTAGAATATTGTTCCACATGTGCTCCGAGGAGAGGATTTCTTCATCCACCAGCTCCTGGACCCAAAGCCACAACTTATGCACACTGACTGTCCAATAATAATGAGAATAATTCAGCCGAGCAAACATTTAATCATCCTCATGTCTCTCTTCACTCTTTCTCCTGTTCAGTCCAAATTTAAACAGACAAACGTATACCTGCATGTTGAATGTTGTGAAGAAATTGAACTCTTTGCAGTGTATTTGAACGACATAATGCTAGAAATGTGTGGAGTGTGTTGCTGTAATGATGTTATTGTTGTATTGCAGTATCCATTTCTGGGACCACCCTCCACCCGCCTGGCCCCAGCTCTGTCCAGTGGGAGCTGCCAGTGTCAGGCCGCCGCCCTCCAGCTGTCTGTCCACCTACAGGAGCTAGAGACTATTGGACTTGGTAAAAATAAATAAATAAATAAATAAATAAAAAGATGGCAGTAACATGAAGCTCAAATCAGAGTATATGACCATGATCTTGCCTGATGCCTTTACACTTGCTTCTCTGTTTTTGTCCCTTTTTAGACGATTCATCGGAGCTTCAAACCCAGATCTGTAACAGTTTCAAATCATTAGTAGTTCAGCTTCAAGGTGAGTGAGCAGCTCATGAACAATAAACAACAGTGAACTTTATTCTGTGTCCTTTGTGCCTCATGTTTCCCTCTGTCTGTCCGTCTGTCTGCAGAAATACTCAATAAATGCAAAGGGGATTTATTGGAAATGAAAGAGAGCAAATTAAAAACCCAGCCCTCCTTATTAGAAAACCTAATCTTCTTTGTTGAGGTGAGACATGGCTGCTTCCACACACACACACACACACACACACACACACACACACACACACACACACACACACACACGCACAGTGTTTGTTTATATTTCCTGCCCACAATGAGGTCATGTTGTAACGTGTCACTGTTATCCTGCACAGACGGTGTGCATAGTCTTGTGGATGGCAAGTTACTGTGCCAAGATCCTCCGACCACTTAAGACCAGTCTACAGAAGAAGAAGAAGAAGAAAAAGGATGCAAACACAGCTCTGGTACAGTTCTCAGGCATATGTGGACTCTTAGTGTTAGATACACTGTTGTGTTGCCGACGGCTGATGGTTTGTGTGTCTTGCAGCCGGTGGTGGTGTGTGGGTTCCAGGAGCTGACGGGGAGCTTGCAGGACCTGCTCACCCAGGCTTTGGAGCATATAAAGGGGCAAGAGACTGGCATGACAGCCCTTAAACTAGCCAGTTTAATCTTGGAAGGAAACTCACAGGTTAGTGAGCGCCGTCTCTTTCCCTCCTGTTTTATCATGTCCATAGAAAAAGAGTCAGAGGCTCCTCACTTGTTATTTTCTTCTGATACGGGGAGAAAAAGAAAGATACACAGAGCAGAATATAAACTCTGCTCATCTTATATTTTATGACCCATAAATTTTATTTTAGAAGAAGCCTCAGATTCATATTTGTAGTGTTTTGGTCTTTGATGTGTGCAGCATTTGCCTCTGGGTCACTTCTTTTCTGTGTTTGATGTGAAAACATTCAGGCTTTATGTTTTCAGCTTGTTGGTCTGTCTGTAACGCCTTGAGGTGGTCAAAGGTCACTGTGACCTCACAACATGTTTTTGGCCATAGCTCACAAATCCATACTCTAATTATGACATAGTTCAACACAAATTTCTGATAAGATAAAATGATGAAGTGATGACATTTTATATCCAAAAGGTCAAACGCAAACTTCACTGTGACTTCATGTTCTGCAAAAACACTTTGATCATATTTCCTGCCAACGGCTGGTTGGTGGAGGCAAAGAACCACGAGGTGGTGACTTCAGTTCTGTTTATCAACCAACTGTCCAACACTTTGATCCAGACTCAAATGTCTTAAAAGCTGTTGGATGCTTTGCCATGAAATCTGGCAGCTCACTGACTTTTCATGCAGCGCCACCATGAGGTTGACGTTTAGGTCAGGATTATTCTGCGCATCAGATTCTGACAGCGACTTCCAGGATCTGATGTCCTGACCTGGATGTAAGGAAGAGCTTCATGTCATGTGAACGTTTTGTTGCGTGTGATTGGCTGATGAGCTCTTGTGTGTTTCAGGAGGAGGCGTCGTTTACGAAGGCTGCTATGGACAAGGTGCAGAGCAGTTACCTGCGCTCACTACAGGAGGTGGGAGATCTGCTGAAGAAGAGAGCGGAAACTATAAAGAACCTCAAGATCTGAACGCCCCATCACGCACCCCAAATTAAGATGACTATACTCCCAGCATCGGCCCCCGTACGCCCCACTCCACCGCCTCTCAGCCCACTAGCTAACCTACAATCATCTACTTTCCCTGCTGGTCCAACAAACCCATCGTTTCCTCTCCTGCGTGTTTCTCACTCGGCGTTCGTGAGCTCTCAGTCTGGACCTGTTTTCTTTTCTTTCACGTCAACACACACCTCTGGAACATTTGCAACTCTTATAGCACATAAGCTTGTAAGTAAAGTCATGAATTTATACAGCAGTTATAAAAAAAACACATGCTCCTTTAAAATAAATAGAGCAAATTAGGAAAAATGAATAAGCAGTTTTAGATGAACTAATCTAATAAATTATTGTACATAGGAAAGAGCAACTACCACAGTTCATTGACTAAATGAGAATATAAGACACAATAAACCACTATACTGTTTGTTGGTCAGTTACGTTTCATCCTTATTCCTCACCTTGTTTTTTTTTCGGTGACTCTGACAACAATCGAATCTCACACACACACGTACACACATACACATATACACTTAACTCTGAGGAGGAAAGTTCTTTCAATGTGCTGCTTTTCCAGCTGTTTCTCTCTTTAAAGAGCAAACAGGCACAATTTTGCATTAAACGGATGCACTCTGTGGAGATGTGGACACCTGGCTACCAGCAGAAAGCCTTCGGACCCAAGTTTCTCATTCAAGGATTATTTTGTCTCTTCTGTGTGTGTTTTCTTTTTTTTTTTTTCTTTGTGTATCTTGTGTGTCGCTTTGGTATTGAAAGTGGAGCCACCTCTGTAGTTGCAGTATTATAATGAGCAATGTTGGTATGAGTTTAATAACCAGGACATTTTTAAAAATTTGAATTGTCTGCCACTGTGTTTCCTTTCTTTTCCTTTTCCTTAAAACCAGTAGAAGTGTTGCTTGTAAACATGTCTGTGGATTTGGGTTGTTCCAGCACAAAGAAAAAAAAAATCAGTCATGGATCAAATAATCACAATCCTTTATGACTGGACTGATAATAGATATTTAAGAGACATTGTGTGATTATCTGAATATGAATGTTCACCAAATCCAGTATGTTTTCTGCTCGGATCATGCAGGATTTCTTGTTTTCTCTGACACTGCAGACGTGGAAAGTCTTTGAAGCAGTGTGATAAATGCATCAGTATGCAACCATTTTATTTTAATCGAATGAACAGATCCTGATAAGAACTTATTTCATGGGAACCTGTGTGTGTGTAGTGACAAAAATGACAAATACAAAGGCAAACACGAACACGATTTACCAGATGCTAGAGTGTATATTTCGGCATATGAGTTCTGGTTCAGTCTAGACCAGATCACTGAGAGGATTTTGTCTCTTTTGACCCAGATCTGATTGTACAGACAGTTACTTTCAGCCAACATGCAGTTTTTGTAGATTATGTTCTGGGGTGGCTCTTTCCTTTGGTCGTAAACAGCTCAGACCCAGAGAGGTGCGTTTCACAGACAGACATTGGACCTAATTGTAAATAAAAGTCGAGGCAGCCTTTTCAAAGTAAAGCGTGCGAGGACGTTAGTGTGTTTTAAGAGCAGCTGCAGTAGATACTATCAGATTTGTCCTGTGTTCATGTTTTTGTCATTCCCACCAACTCTCCCCCCTAAAAAAAAAAAAAAAAAAAAAGACTCATGAATCAAAACAAGGTCATCAGCTTCAGCATCTTCTCAGTGTGTGAAAAATCATCATCATCATCTACTGTTACAGATAAACCAATGAGAGGTAACCCAGAGAAAAGACGTAGACACTGATGCAGTTTACAAATCTCACCAAGGAGCACTGACAGATGACCCCCGGCGCTGCAGATTGTGTGCAGTTGGGTTTTTTTTGTTTTACGATTTTAAAGAATTTGGCAGAGCAATGTGAAAATGTGAGTACATGGCGAATCCTCCCCTTCCCGTCGGCCTTGTATATGCACACCATCACACACACATCTGCTAATAAATGCCTTTTTTGAAGCGTTGAACCCATCTGTTTGAATGGAGAAGATGTTTGTGATCTGACTACATGTGTTGTTGAGGTTCAGAATAATGGCTGACAATCTGGAGTGTCATCTCACCACCCTCTTTTGTTAGAAAATGGAAAACAGAAACACTGGAATGTCAAAGATTTTTTAAATAAAAAAAGTAAATGTGAGATTTGTTTGTTGTGCAATGACTCGAACCCTTTTTTTAAAAAAAGGTTTTTATATAGTTGATGCTCCATAAAGAACTAGGCCTATTGATGAATTAACCGACAGGAAATGAATGTGCAGATATTTAGCTCATTGTGCTCAGATGCTTTACTGAATTAATACTGTACTAAAGTACACTTTTCAGGGACTTGTATTTAAGTTAATACATTTCAGTGTGAACTATTATACTTTTACTGCACCACATTTATGTGATACTTAAGTTACTTTGCAGGTTCAGATTAAAAATCAGATCCACTTTATTTAAAACTTTTTACCTTCAGTAAAATGTTGAATTCATGATTTAATTCAAATTCAACTCAGACTGAAATTGTGCTCTTTCAATTACGTCCATGAAGTACAATGAAAACTGTTCTGTTGCAGTAATGTTCATATGAAAATCAGTTGTATCAGCTTTTAGATAATAGTCATGACCCAAAATATTAGTAGATGAATTATGGGTAAGGATATTATGGTAATCTATGTTTGCAGTGCCCAGTTCATCCAACCAATAAAAATCTATATCCACAGATTTCTCAGTGTCAGTCTGCACCAATCCACTAGGTCTCCTATTCACAGTGATCACCTCACAATGATGGAAAACAAGACCAACAAGAAACATAAGACCAACAGCACAATACAAAGGATGGACACAATGGACACAGTCTGCATTGTCATGAACACAGTCCCAACTTGGTAGTATCCCACCATCCCTCATTGCACAATCCCAGAACCACCCCTGCATCCCAAAGTAGCCTGGAAGGCAGGTTCAACAATTGCACAGCTTTACGTTCAAATACATGCACATACAGTTCATCGTTTGCCAGGCATCTAATCCTGAGTGACAAGTTTAAACAAATAATTTGTATATAAAAGTGCTAACCAAGCATTTAAAATAGATTTTTTTAAAAACATCATTTTACAGTGATGAGAAATGTCACAATAAAGGAAATATAAAAACACAATAGAATAATAGAATATAATAGAAAATACAGCAGTGCTGTCTGTAAACTCTAAAGTAATTTAGTGGATAAGATGAATAACATACACGCGTTTATTAATATTAATCAGATATTCTGTAAATTCATATTAATTAGATATGCTGTAAATTAATTTTAAATAGACATGCTTCCGTTTTAGTGTTGTTATATTTCCAGACAGACGTGCGCCAGTGTAACAGCTGCAGTGCAGGGTCAGCGCCTGTAGGCGGCGGCAGCAAAGCGCCGGCTCCTCACTGCTGCTGCTGTTTGCCCGTGAAGAAGAGCGTCTTCCGGGGAACAGCTGTAAGCACAGAGAGGAGCTAGCTAAAGTCTGACAGAGACACTGTGGGTTAGCTGTAAAACACAAATGTGTTTAAAGGCGGCGGAGACAAAACAGTATGACTTACACACTGTTGTAACTTTAAGGCTTTTTCTCCAGCTGGTTATACTCAGATAATTAGCGTGCTAGCTGTGTGTAGCTGGTTTAGCTTCGCTAACTGTCACCGGGTTGTTTTGTTCTCTGTAAAAGTGGCAGTTTCCGTCATAACACATGAGTGTGTCGCTGGTCGTTATCCGTTTGGAATTAGCCGACCAGTCTCCTTCTCCACAGGGTTTCCAGTACTCAGCTGGTGAGTAACCTTAATGTTAAAGTCGCTGCCTTTATGTGGAGTTAGCCGGGAAGCTAACCAGCAGCGACACTGGTATCCCCCGTTAGCCAGTTCAGTATTTACTGATCCCGTGGTGCGGGATTCTCTGTGGTCCAGTCTGTCTGTTAGAGCTGAGAAACCACTGGTCTGTCTCTGTTTTCTTTTGTCTTGTCCTGCAGTTGAAGGGATGTCAGAGGAGGAACTGCAGGACAGAGCTCTGGGTTTAGCCAGACACACTCTGAGTGGAAAGACCGAGCTGGAGAGAGCAGCTGTACTGCACCAGCACATCGGCAGCAGAGCCATGGGGGACATGGTTATAGAAACCTTTGAACCCAGCCCCGGTAAGTCATGATTTAGTTTTAGTCTCAGTCTTTTGACTAAAATGTGTATTAGCTTAATCCGCCACTGAAAATAGTCCCCAACAAATTCACTATTTACCCCTGTGAGAGAAACTTTTGCTAAAAACTGCAGTGGTCAGCTGATTGAGGAGATGACTGAAGCGTACTGTATAGAGTACAAATTAAGTTAAGTGGGGAGTCTTATAAAGTGCAGTTAACAGTGGAAACCTAAATCGGATCAGTATTTGCTGTGACCCCCCTTTGTCTTTAAAACAGCATCAGTTCTCCTCAGTTCACCTGCTCTCAGTTCCACAGGTACTGGGCAGGTAGGTTGTTCCATCTTGAAGAACCTGCTTCAGTTCTTCTGTCTCAGTGTGTCTGTCTCTTCATGTGACCCCAGACTGACTCCATGATGCTGAGATCAGGACTCTGTGGGGGTCAGACCACCTGATTCAGGACTCCGTGTTCTTCTCTGAAGATATTTCTTTATGACTCGTCCTGCTGCAGAATGAACCTGGAACTGATCAGTCGCCTCCTTGATTGTACAGTGTGATCGAAAAGAATCTAAACATCTGAAGTGCCTAAAACTTCAGCACATTACTGTGGCCCATTTTTAAACATTTATATTTTTTAAGGAAGGAACCAATAAATGTGAAGCTGAGAGCCACAGTGAAAGCAGAGGCGTCAGATAGTGTGAAACTCTCACATTGTTAGTTTTGATATTTTCATATATATCACCAGGCTTACCCTTTCAAAGACATCAGCGTACAGATGTGAAACTACGGAATTTCTTCTTTAGATAAAGGTGGAGGTGAAGGCCTTGGTGGTCCAGGGGAGCAGAACAGTGAACTTCAGGCTGCGAAGACTGAAGCAGACAGTCAGGAGGTTTCACAGGACCACAGTGCAGCGACGGGCGCTGCTCCAGACTCCCCCTCCAAACAGCTCCCAGACCAGATCTCTTTCTTCAGTGGAAACCCCTCTGTGGAGATCATCTACGGCATCATGCACCTCTACAAGACCAAGTGAGTCACACCTGACATGTGTATTCATCGCTCCAGAAGTTTTCAGCTGTTTCGACACAGGACGTTTATTTGTTTTGTCTTGTTGCAGCAAAATGACGTCGCTGACTGAAGATGTCAGGCGCAGTGCCATGGTGTGTATCCTGACTGTCCCAGCGACCATGACCAGTCATGACCTCATGAAGCTTATGGCGCCATTTAATGACGTCATGGAGCATATGAAGATCATAAGGGACTCCACTCCTAACCAGTACATGGTTCTGATTAAATTCTGTACACAGGTAAGTTCTCAGCATAATCAGCAACATGTTGTTTTGCCTCTGCAGGTTTTTTTTAAACATTTACACTAAAAACAAACTTAAAACACACCCACCCACTCACCCAACCTACACAACCCCCCTGAAACGAGACCTCGACAAGAAGAAAGAAAGAAGAAATGAAAATTATATTAATAGAAAAATAGATAAATTAAAGAATAGTGTGGGCACCAGGCACCAACTCTTGTGTCCACTTCCCACATGTTCTTAAAGTAATAGTTGTGGTTATTTGACACTGGTTTGTGTTTTAGCCACTTGCACGTTACATATTTCTGTCGTTACAACGCTGCTGTTTTCCTCCCTGTCTTTGTTTAGGCAGACGCAGACAGTTTCTACACAGCGTGTAATGGCCGCCGGTTCAACTCCATAGAGGAAGCAGTGTGCCAGCTGGTCTATGTGGAGCGGGCAGAGGTTATAAAGTCTGAAGAGGTAATCACTCCACTATTCAGTCTTTAGATACAGATCGCCTAATTTATTCTCAAGATGTCAGCCACTTTCCCCAAAGGGGCTCATTAAAATTAAATTTTATTTAAGGCCATGACTTAAATTTACAGTTAGCTCTGATAACAGGTGCAGGGTTCCATTGTGCAATTATTAAAGGTCCCTTATTATATAAAGCTTTTCATGTGTTTGTGATTATAAAGCAGGTCTAGATTCTATATTAATACTGTGAAAGTATCAAAGCCTCAGTCCACAGAGAAATGCACACAGCCTGTATTCAGAAACTGAGCCTTAAAACCAGCCGCCAGGACTTCTGGAACTTTGTGATGTCACCATGGCCCAAGCCCCGCCCACCTGGATCCACTATCCAACTTTGCAGGATTTGGTTTCTCTGAGTGTTTACCTGAAATCTGCTGTATTTTTACTCAATCACTCAGAAAACAATCAGCCAATCAGAAGAGAGGTTCAGATCCTCTCTTCTGATTGGTTCACTGACCTTTTGTTACTAGAGCCCCAGAGAGAAGCCGCTGAGATGGTTTTTGGTTCTTAAAACCACACCACCTAGATGAGTGAAGTCAGTCCTGCAGTGTTTGTTCAGGATTGAAAACCTGCAGACTTTTGACCCCATGTATCACATCCTTTACTTTCTCTAATCTCCTCCCCCCTTTTCTCTCTGCCCCCCCTCCCACCCCCACCTCAGGGAGCCAGTCTGCCGGTGATGGAGCTGACAGAGCTGCCAAAGTGCACCGTGTGCCTGGAGAGAATGGACGAGTCGGTAAACGGCATCCTCACCACTCTCTGCAACCACAGCTTTCACAGCCAGTGTCTCCAGCGGTGGGAAGACGCCTCGTGAGTCACACAAACACACACTCACACATACACACCCCAGGGATCACCTGCTGTTATTCTGGTCACTTTCAGTCACTGGAATTACTATTGACAAAAATATGTGGACAATACAAGTTTAATTTAAAAATTTATTTTAAGCTACAGTATCTTCGAGTTAAGCTTGTTTGTGACCTCATTTTAACAAGAAATGTGACTAAAAATCAGCTCTGTCTTGATCTTTGACCTCCTGAATCTGTGTGTTCATGATATCTGGTTTAAAAACAGGACTGATCTACGACCGTGTAAATAAAGGAACCTTCTCACTGATGACAGCATCACATGCTGTGTCACCTGATTCTCAGTCCACTGGTTATTTCTCCAGGCTTCACATCATGTGTTGTTTGTTCTTTGTTTCCCCTTCACACGTATTCTTCTGTTTCACAAAGGACCACCGCACACACGTGTGACAATAGATGAATGTGTGCTGTGTTTCCAGGTGTCCTGTGTGCAGGTACTGCCAAACACCAGAGCCAGTGGAAGAGAACAAATGCTTTGAGTGTGGAGTGCAGGAGGTAACGACACCAGCCTCTGTCTGTGGGCCGCCTTAACTCCGGATCCACTTTTCATTTTTCAGTTTGACCGTCTTTAAACTCACTTTGCTGTTTCCTCCGTAGAACCTGTGGATTTGTTTGATCTGCGGGCACATCGGCTGTGGTCGCTACGTCAGCCGGCATGCCTACAAGCACTTTGAGGAAACACAGCATACGTATGCTATGCAGCTCACCAACCACCGCGTCTGGGACTACGCAGGAGGTACTGAGTTAGATCAGACACATGCTGCTGGTTCAGTACAGTGATTGATGACCTGAATGATATCGTATTGTGATTATTTTAACAGATATTGTGATATGAGTCACGATTTCAGGTTGAATTATAATTTTTGCATTTTCTCTTTCACCGAAAAAAATATAAAAATGATGATGATGTGATTTTTGTTTTGGCTTCTACCAAACAAACATGTTCCCTTTTATCTGGAGAACATGATTTGTAGACTGTAGCATCTCTGTAGCACCACAACACTTCCTGTATGGTCTGCCGTGACACATGTGACCTTTTAACAAAACTGCAG
Source organism: Trachinotus anak (assembly GCF_046630095.1). Lineage (NCBI taxonomy): Eukaryota > Metazoa > Chordata > Actinopteri > Carangiformes > Carangidae > Trachinotus > Trachinotus anak. Next base: position 1,409,253 of record NW_027273879.1, on the reverse strand, counting down.
CTCCTGTGATCTGGATATTGCTCTTGGCCATATTGTGATTTCTATTTTACTTCAATGAATTAAAACCTTTGTGCTAGTTAATTACTAGATTATAGTTACCAAGAATGTATCAATAATTTCTGTGAATTTATTATAGCTGCTTCAATTAATTTTGGCCACTAGAGGGCAGAAGATACAAAAAGAAAAAAAGCCATAATTATATAGAAAGTATATAATCATACAGTAAAGTCCAGTTTCTGATCTCTAGTTTGAAAGATTTGCTGATGAAACAGAGAAAACAGCTCATCTTGAATTCTGAGCACCTGTAGGCAGCAAATGTTTGGACTTTGTGCTCAATACGTGACTAAAACAATGAACCTGTTGTTGGAATAGTTTCCAGTTAATCGACTGGACCCAATGGACCTCCTCTGAAACTGTTGCTGGAGTTTTTAAGACACTGACTGACCAGCCCATGTTCCTGCAGATAACTACGTGCACCGGTTGGTGGCCAGTAAGACTGATGGGAAGATGGTGCAGTATGAATGTGAGGGAGACACCTGTCAAGCTGAGAAAATTGATGCACTTCAACTAGAGGTGAGTGTTTCCTCTTGTTTCTGCGTTTGTTGAATCAGCCCTGTCATGTTCTAATGAACGCTGTGTGTGTGTGTGTGTGTGTGTGTGTGCGCGCGTGCAGTACTCGTACCTGCTGACAAGTCAGCTGGAGTCTCAGAGGATTTACTGGGAGAATAAGATCGTTCACCTGGAGAAGGAGACGGCCGAGGAGGTACTGACTGAGAAGCTGATAAGTCTTTTCATGTCATTTTGTGCGTGTGTGTGTCCTCTGACCCCTGTGTGTGTGTGTGTGTGTGTGTTTGCTCTTCAGATCAACAACATGAAGGCGAAATTTAAGGAAACCTTGGAGCGCTGTGATAACCTGGAGCAGCGGTTGGGAGAAATAACCAAAGAGAAGCAGGGAATAGAGAAAAAGTAGGTGTTGACTGACGTTACATGTTACAGCTTGGTTTGTGTGCGTGTTGTGGGTTCATCAGTAAACATCGGCAGCTGGATCTGTGTCTGTGTTTGAAGGTTTTCCTGTAATGTTCATATTCTTTTTTCCATGAAAATGTCACTTCTCTCTCTGACTCATAATTTATGTTCAGTAACACTGGCTCTCTTCCATTAAAACTACCACTAAGTGTAGCCAGTGAAGCAACAGGCACAAAGTCAGGACTAGACCCAGAACAAGAAACAGGACTGGATCACGTTATCATGTTATCAGTTTCATCTGTTCTTGCTATGAGAAGCCAAACTGGTGAAAGAAGCAGGTGAAAACTTGACTCTACCTGCAAACATTAAGTTTGAGTTTTGGTGAAGGAGTTTTTAATGATAATGATAATTAACTTTATTTGTTATGAACCAAAAGAGCACACAGTGTAAACGGCAGCTAAAATATTAGAATACATTAAAAAAGAGGAGGAAAGTACAATAATAAACAGTGCACGCAAAAGTCATGAATTAACAGACTTACAGCTGCATTGTGTTTATGTGTCGAGGTTCACTCAGCTGAACAGTCGAGTGGTGAAGCTGAGCCAGGAGCTGAAGGAGGAGCAGGAGATGAACCGCTGTCTGAGAGCCAATCAGGCGCAGCTGCAGTCCCAGCTAGCAGAGGAGGAGCGCAAAGGAAAAGAGAGCGGTGAGTAGGGAGGCGACGAGACGTGATGTAACTGTGAAAATCTCCAGACGTCATCACAGCACAGCGGCCACGCCCTTGAACGCTACACTGTGCAGTGGACACAGTGATATGCTGGTAATGTACATGTTTATCATGGAGGGGGGAGTGTTTTCATCAGTACAGAGCTGACATAACAACCACAGAACACCACCTTATCGTAATGTTATTGCCTCCATATCTAGATCGTGTTCATACTGTAATATGCTCACAGTCGTACAAACCACCAGGGATCTGATCCTGAGCAAGTTAAGGTCCTTTAATGTTCAGTTTCTGCTGACAGACTCAAATCTGATACTTAGATTTATGTGAATGTTGATTACATACGTATCTGAACCAGTGAAGCCATGTAAGCAAAGACAAGAATCTGCTGCACGTCACGTACCACATCCTACATGAGAGAGGCTCTGAGGCTCTCTTCTGATTGGCTGACTGTTTTCTGAGTGATTAAATGAAAATATAGCAGATTTCAGGTAAGAGAAGCTGCAGCCGAAAGGTTTGTGTCCTGTTCTTTACTAGCACAGGGCATGAGATGTAACACATCTGTTAGTGTAAGTTTTAGCAGATCTATGTGTTTTTCAACCTCGGTGTAAGAACTCAAAATCAGTTCTGTCGTTGTGGATTAATGGATCCATGGATGAAACCCAAAGGGAAATTTACGTGTAGCAGCAACCACTTCTCACAAATCACAAAAGCAGTGAGTTAGATAACAAACAATGCAATTAAAGGAAAATAGATTAAATAAAGTATTAAATTAAATCGGGAGAAAAAAAAAATGCACCAATCGACCCAGATGCCACTGGTGTCGAATCAACCAGTTGCTCATTTACACCTTTGTGTCACCTGTTGCTGCTGATGGCGTGCAGAGCTCGCCTGGTAGACATTTCGAACATGGCAACACTCCTGAAGGGAAAAGAGCATATGAGCCTGCCTTTATACAGTAGTTCCTCATTTATACAGTAATATTTGCAAATCATAAACAAAGTACTCCACAGAATGCTGCGCCTGCAGCCGAGAGTCGGGAGCTCTGCAGGTAAACAGGAAGTGCATGGAGGATGCAGTGTTTATACAGGAGGTGGACAGAATCAAAGAAAAGTCCAAGTCAAGTCAAAAATTATTTCTCCAGTAGAAGAGTTGTTTTATTGAATGTCAATTAACAAGCCCTAATTTTTCAAATGGTGTTTGTGTTTAAAATATGATGAGAGCAGCGTTTCCACTGCATGATTCTTACTGACATTTCAGCCCAGGAAGGTTTTCATCAGTACTTAGCCTGAGGGCAACGTAAATGTCAGGTTAGAGGTCTGAATGGAAATCTTCAGTCTGCAGTTTAGACATACCTGTATTTTCCTTCAGCACTCAGCTGCGAGGATGAGGACTGTTTAAACAAATGCACCCCGGGATGTGTGTGCTCTGTTTATGTGGAAGAAACACACACATGTTGTGCCCTTTCCCTTGTTTTGATAAGAGGGGTTTGCGAGTTTAATCTGAGCCTGTGCAGAAATGTTTCAGTCAGTGAGAGGATAATCAGCACTTGTTTCCTGTTCACATTAACATGAAGTCGACTGATCTAATTTGTGTGGTTTTAAGTGACTGTCCTCAGAGTTGAGTCAAGTGATGTTATAGATACACTCATAGGTCAGACATCTTTTAGCTCACTTGGTGACTCAAGCTAAAGCAACACTTGTGTCAATAAATCAACGTTGTATTTGTCACATCGTGCGGTAAAGAAGAAAGGGATTCTCCAGAGGGCGTTCAGACATTTTTTTTCCTTTAAAGCTCAGCACGATTCATTGTTCTGTGCAACAGACGCTAATCGAGCTCGGAAATATCCTGTTGTTGTCTTTCAACAACTTCAACAGCAGTTCACCTTCTTATTATTTTAACCCAGTAAGCTTTTCTTGGCAGAGCTGCAGTGGTCCTCTGTGTAGATGTTTGGGTTTTGAGGCTGATAATGAGACTGATATTTGAGAGTCAGTCAAGTTGGAGAACAATGTACCTCAAATACAGCAGGGCCCAGAAGTCTGAGGCCACTTTCCCATTCACTGTTGATGCTTGTTACAGTAAAGAAAAAGAAACTGTAAAACTAGAATCAGACCTTCAGCCTAAAACCTAATTATTTTGTCCCGGACTCCATGTGTTTGCGCCAAAATTGAAGAAAAGCGTGACAGAGATATCGTGTTCACAAGGCCAAAAGTGTACCAGTGTAATGGTCACCACAGCCTCGACCTTTGACCTTTGACCACCAAAATCTAATCAGTTCAACCTTGAGTCCGTCTGAACGTGTCAGGGCATTACTGAGATATCGTGACCATGAGAATGGGACGGACAGCCTGAAAACAATGTGCTCAAAGATCCTTTAAAGGTGGTTAGTAAAGACCAACCATCTGCAGCCAAGCTAGCGGCCCCATGCTAAATGCTAACATCAGCATGCTAACACACTCATGCTCAGCTGTGATTCACAGATAATATCAGTCAGACTGGATTCACATGCTGGACTCCGACATGGCAGCTTCAGCAGCCTCTGTTTTTTGTGTTGCCAAGTATTTCCCTCCAAGATCTCAGAGTTTACACCACTGGAGTGTTTCACCATCCTGGGTGTTGCTTGTTAGCACAGAAGCACAGGAAGCTGCATCACTGTCTCTTCAGCCTGGGCAACACCAGCCGATCATGGCGTGTTTGAAATTCTACACCAGTGCATGTGTGGGATATATTATTCATATCATCATTTATGGTTATGATGAGGATTGTGCTGTGTAGGTTTCTCCGCTCTGTGCAGCTTTTTCTAGTGTCTAAATGTTTATCTCAGTCTCTTGTATAGACAGGAAATTGACACAGCTGTGTGGAGGCACGATCCTGAGGCCGGCAGTGTGGGTTACACATTCTGAAGGATTTCAAGCAAGTTTTCACAAGTGTAGGCAGCTGGACAACTGTCAGTAACTGGGTGATGTTTCCTTATGATACATGAAAGCAGCTATAATCAAAAGTCTGCTGTACAGAGCCTCAGTGAGTTTCAGATCATGGTTTAACTGTCCAGACCAAGCATGAACCTCCAGGTCTGAGAAATAAATGCGACACATTAGTGTCAAAAGCTGCAGTTCCTCTAATGACCACTAGAGTCTGGCTCCAGCAGTGAGTTAGTCCCCAGAGACTCACATGTTCAAATGTCCAACTTTACAGCAGAAAGAAACATGTTTACAGCCCGGTGCAAAAAACAGGTTTAGCTAATTTCCTCCTTCATGACAGCTGCACGTGGGGGTGAATTTTTATATAACTCACCTGTTCACATTTTATTAAGGCTTAAAGTTCTGATGAATTGAGGGCTTGGCCTCTTTGAGTGACAGGTGAGTGAGTGAATGCTTGTCACAAACCAGCTTCCTGCTCTGACAGACGCAGTCAGAGAGCAGCAGGTGAACATAGAGGAGCATTCAGCAGCTGGTGGAGACCAAACACGGAGCTAAAAGAGGGAACACTGGACTTTGATTCATCTGATGGACACAAACATGACTCCACATGATCATCATGCAGCTCTGTGACTGTGACTGAGTTCAGTATATCAACTTAAAAGATGATGCATAAATGTTGTGTTTACAACTTCTTTCGTCCGCCCCCAAGTCGCTAAAAAACAAATCTGTTTTTGCAGGTTTATTAAATCTTATTATCCATCAGTTAACTCTTTAAACTATATCATACATGTGTTTGTTCCCTGGTGTTTCTCTGCAGGAGATCGTAAGGACGTGACAATAGGAGAACTGCAGGAGCAGCTCAGAGATGTGATGTTTTATCTGGAGACGCAGCAGCAGATCGAACACCTGCCTCCGGAGGCTCGCAGCGAAATCCAGGAGGGACAGATCAACATCGCAGCCAGCCCCGCGGACAGCACTCTGGGACCGGCGGGGGCAGGCCCCTCCTCTGGCAGAGGCAGGAGAGGCCGGGGCAGGAAGAGGAAGTAGGCCGAGTCAAAGTTTACAGGAAAGCACTAGAAACTATGGCCACCTCTCACTGTGGGCACATGTTTACGGCTGTTCGTTGGTTAACATGTGTCTGCATCTGTGTGGTTCACCAGAAAGCACTCAGAGGAGAATGAAGACTGGATATTACACACTTGGCTTGTTTAATAGTGATGATATTTACCTGCTCGGTTTTCCACCTTAACTTAATGTAGCTTCTACAAGAAGGAAAGTGGACAGTGTGGATTTCTCAGTCATTAAAGACACAACAACCTCTGTGGTTTTCCAACATATTTAACATCCGTGTGATATAAATATATTCTGCTGTCTCCAAATTTAAAGAGTATCTATTTTGGTCATAAATGGTATTTATTTGATCAAAATTGTTCCTTGTGCCCAGTCGAGCTCCTTGTGATAGTTCTTGTTATCAAAGTCTCTTCAACATCTTTATTTCCTCTTTAAATTTAAGGATGTCACTTCTTTCTTTTCCATGTGAGAGAAGTTAGTAGATGAATGTGTGAGATGTTTTCCTGAAAATTTAGGCTGAACTCTTGTTTTCTTTGTCTGTTCTTAAAATGTTGATTTTTTTTTTTTTTTTTTTGAACGTCATTTTTCAGTAGTTTCCAGTGTAAACTCAGGATGACAAAGATAGAAGAGATGGAGAAACGTTGATTTGCCATGTTGCTTTTTACATGTGTCTGTTTTTTTCATCAGTGCAGATGGAAAGTCCAGGGACAGAAACCAGAGCATACTAACTGACAGGAAGCTTGATAGGAGGAGCAGGTATAGAGTATATTTACCTTTTACCCCCTAGGTCAGTGATTCCCAACCAGGGTGGGTTAACCACAGGAAATCCTCCTGCATTGGCCAGGAAGCATCTGAAAGGACTGTGGAATAAAGAAATCCACACATTTGTACTTAGGAGGGAGAAAAACACCCAGTTTGAATTGTAATCTGTGTAAAGTTTATTGGTTATTTTGATCATTAAACTGCACAGGACACGCCTCCAACCAGCCTCACTGAAAACACCCGAACACAACCTGCTGCATTTAAACTATAAATTAGTTCTGTAAGTTTTATTCTTCAGTGTAAGTTCAAGGTTCTTGTACTTGAATAGTTTTTGCTACATTTCAGTGAAAATATGTTCATGTTATTCTTTTTACTCCATTACTTCAGTTTACATACAAAATACAAAATACATGCCCAGCAGCCACTTTATTAGGTACACCTGTACAAAGCCATTAAATTTATTGATATGATGCCTATAATGTTGATTGTTTTTTATATTGACATAGAGGTTTTATTTTAATTCTGTTTCATCCCTGAGGTCGTAGTTAGTGGACTTGATTATAATCAGACATGTCTCTAATGTTCTAATGTGGATGTAAATGAGAAGTTCGTACGACATCATCTTCAACTATAATAATAATTTACACATTTCTGACATCGTCAACAACAACTGAACATGATCAACTTTTTTTTTTCAAAGATTGAATTTACACCAGACCTGTACTTTACACTGCACAGGTGTACCTAATAAAGTGGCCACTGAGTGTACCTTCACTCTGTCATATGATACATGTTTATAATCAGAGCTGCAACAATTGGTCAATCAATCAATTAGTAAATTAGTAAAAATTTATCAAACTATTTTAAATAAATTTTCGAGGAACAAAAATCCAAACATTTTCTTGTTTGAGCTTCTCCAATGTGAAAATTTGCTGTTTGCACTTATGTTGAAATGATAGTAAATTGAATATTTTGGGGTTTTGAACTGTTGGTCGGACAAACACAGATCACAGCGAGCTCCTGAAAATTATGGTCTGTATTTTTTAAGTGTTGTCTGATCTTTTACTTCTGATACCACCACATTTTCATACTCATACCTGAGTAAAACTTTGATTGCAGGACTTTAACTTGTGATGGTTCTGTTTTTATAATGTGGTATTTCCACTCTCACAAAATCAAAGATCCGAAGCTTCCTCCATCACTAAATCTATGACTGAAAGTTTGGGAACCGCTGACCTAGGTCACATTATTTCACCTTGTGTGAGGTGTGAACCTGCACATCTGTCCTGTATACAAAGCACTGGCCACACAACTTATTTTGAAAACACTGGTGTGACCTCTGACCTTAAAAATGAAGGTGGAAGGAGATAAAGTGGCTCTGTTCACTCCTTTATAAAGTAGTTGTGCTTTTTTTTTGTCAGTCATTAATTAGTTGAACATTTTAAATAAGATGTAAAAGCTTTAGGTGGACCCGAAAGGCCTTAAGAACTATGGTGTTGATTGTTAACAGACTTGGCTCAAAAGACCATTCAAGAGGTGGGAGGACGCTATGCAAGAGATTCTTTAGCCCCGTGGAGACAGTTAGCATCTGGTAAATCTGCTTATTAGCTTTCTTGCCAAAAGTTCGATGAGAAGATCAACACCACTCGCTCTGTTTCCAGTCTTTATCATGTGCTAAGCTAATGATGTCCTGGCTGTAGCTTCATATTTACCACACAGGCGTGAGTGGTATCAGTCTTTCCACTGTTAGCAGGAAAGCTAATGAGCAGATTTACCCAGAGGACAGTGGGAGAGAACTGGAGTTTGTGTCCAATGTGCCAGAAAGCAGCTGTCACTTTGTTTAAAGAACTGATCTTAGTTTCTCGGTGTAGTCTGTACTGTCATACTGGCTACATAAATAAACAAACTTGTGTGTCTGCGAGCATGTGTGTGTACGTGTGTGTAGCTCACAGTCCTGCTGAGTTTCATAAATCGAACTGTACAGCACAGGAAAAAGCATGAATGCATTTGTTGCCACTGAATCTCAGTTTCAGTTTTTCAGTTGTTTTCATGATCCAAAATTCAATAAAAAATGTTTTGTGAAGTTGTTTGTCTGGGGTAAATTGAAGAGGTGTGAACATGACACAGATTCTGATCAGATAGCGGTTAGGAGACGTGTGAGTCGTGGGAACAGACCTAACACCTTGTGCATTAGCGTAGTGTAATAGTCAGACCTCTGTGGCCTGATTGACTCTTACAGCCTGAGACAAAGATGCTGTCATACGTGACTAATTCTCCTCTTCCTACTGCAACATTAACAGTTTACTTACAGCAGCTTGTACAAAGTAAACTGTGTTGGGTGTAACTGCACCTTCCTTTCTAGACAGCATAGAGAAATATACTGAAAGCCCAGACTTCCTTGTGATAACTTCCTTTTCACACTAACAGCAATTCACTGACATTTACCGACTGTAACCAGACGGTCAGGTTTTATGAATGTGACTGCCCATTAATACTAAATATTGACTGGCTGTGTAGATATCAGTACAAGCATACATGCATCATACAACACGCTGTATTTTTAGATGTGTTGTTGTAGGCAAATGATGCACTATGCAAACATCCACCATCCTATTTATATCCCAGGTAGGTATATATACGGCCTCTAAAAGCACCCACGCAACCATAAGACTGCAACTATCATTCACTCACTCATTCACGTGTGGATTAATCATTGTCTTTACGAAACACTGATCACAAATACCAGAAGCTAAAATGGACATATTCAAATTGCTTGTTTTGCGCAACCAGCAGTGCAAAATATTAAGTTTCCTGTAATATAAGACAGAGCAAAGCAGCAAATCTTCATCTTTTAAAACCTGGAACCAACAGATTTTTGTCATTTTTCCTCAATATGTGATAAAAATAATAAACAATTCATCAAAATAGTTTCTGATGAACACGAAAATCTTTTTTTTTCTCCAGAGACCCACTCAGATCTGTCGTATTTCAACCTGTAAATGGGACAATTTCACCGTTTTCACTCCAGTTTCAAGACAAACTGCTTTTACTTTTACTGTTAAAGTAAAAGTACTAATACACCAATGTAAAAATATTCAATTACAACTAAGTCATGAACATCTGTTAAATGAATTTAGTGGAGTAAATGTAAAATTTACATTTTAATATCTTTCAGAAATGTATAGAACGTATTAGCTTTTTCCTGCTGCTTCTGGCCTTTATGCTAAGCTAAGCTAAGCTAAGCTAAGCTAGCTGTCTGCTGGCTTTAGCTTCATCTTTAGCGTACAGACATGAGACTGGTATTGATCTTCTCATCTTACTCTCTTCAGTTCATGAATGAGCATATTTTTTTTAAAAACTTTCAAACTTCTCCTTTTAGTGCATCATCTCAGTGGATGTTAACTTTAGAGTCATAAAAAGTCCGCTGTGAGATAAGAGCTGGTTCATGAGAAATGATGTCGTCAGATACTTTTTTTGTTTCTTTTGATGAGCTATGATCAGTTGTTTCCTGGGTAACGTATTAGTGATAAACTGACATCGACCCTGAGACGCTCACAGCAGTGTTATGAGAGGAACATGGCGTTTAATGCAAAGAAAACCTTTATTTAACATATTAGTTAAAACCAAAAATGTCTAAATGGTAGATAAAAAGTTGGTGTTGAAGTTAGAATTAGATTTCCAGCTGTTTGGATGATGACTAAAGTGAAAAGGAAAAGCACTTGACCTGGATTTGAGCTGTTTTAAAAGGCAGGAGTGAGATTTGAGGTCTGTTAAATGAACGCAGGGTTGTGTAATGAGTCAGACTCTCTGAAAAAAGGAAGAAAAAAAGGCTGCAGAAACTGAAAAGAAGAATGAGAGAATTAAAGCAGAGGAAAGAGGAGGAGCCAGCAGATGGTTGAGAGCCGGGTTTGGAGGTAAGATAGACAGATAGGAGGGCTCTTCCTGAGTAGAGCTGCTGGCCGAGTGGAGCTCTTCTCTGCTGTGTCTGCCCCCAAACTATGGACTAAACCTGCATAAAAGTTATTCCTCTTGTGAAATATTTGAGCCACATTTCAAGGTAAGCAAACTATCTTTACTCGTGTTTTTTTTTTGTGGTTTTTCACCACTTGTCTGTGCACACACTCTGCTCTGCAGGCTGGAGCTGGCTGTGCAGCTGGGTGTGAGGCAGTGGATCGGTACCTGTCTCAGTTCTGTGTCAAACATCAACTTAAAAGACACTTTTTTTTAGAAATCTTCTCATCTCCAACTTGTGTCTTTCTGTGTGTTTTCAGACAACATGCATGTCTGTGCAGGTTCACTGAGGAGGGGTTTTTATATGTTATCCATCAGAGTGTTAAAGAGCTCTGAAATGCCTGGTATGCAGCTGATCCTCTCAGGTCTTTGCTTGTGGAGAAACAGCAGAGAGGCAGATAAAGCACTGATACCGTCGCCCCCCTTTGTGCTCCTCTGAATTCTTTTCTGCTGAAGTAAAAGGGTCTTGACAGATAATTTCTGTAACTTCCCCAGAAAAGTCACCATCTCTGTTCCAAGATTAATATCCAACTCTGACCTCAGCCTTACAATGCAAACATTGTATTCTGTTTCCATTGGGATTAGTGCTGCTCTTGCTTCCTCCTCTGCCAGGAACAGAAATGAATTCTCCAGAAGGTTCTTGTTAACCAGAAGTGCTGATGGTGTTGTGCATGTGGCACATTTTTCTTTTTGACCTGATACCTTTGGGTGTAACTGATAGTTCCTCCTTTTCCGTAAGGCTGAACTCACACTGTGTGCTGTTGTGTGTTGTATAACTCTGCAGACTGACGATTTCTGCAAACTAACTTGAAGAATGTGAATTATTTGAAGATACCTTATCTGCAGTGTTTCATATTTACTGTATAACTGTAGCTTAATCATCATAACCCTAACCCTAACATACATAACTATTATTTAAAATGCTTTAATTAAAGTTTTGCAAAGCATATAGGAAGTTTATGTTACATGCAAAAGCTGTTACAATGCTCACTTGTGTGCATTTACTTTGCACAGAACTAACATTTCTCTCTGTCTGCAGGGACATTTCTACAGCAATTAATTTTGACCTAATTTGAATATCATGTTTGAGTATGTGTGAAAGGAAACAGCAGATCTGTACATGTGAAAGTAAAGTAGCAATAACTGATCAGATGAAGCTTTCACAGACTAAATAAGTCTGATTTCAAATGAAAAAGCAAACAAGAGAAGCTATTTGAAAGGAATCTGCACTGAGTGAGGTTCAGGCTGTAATCAGGTCTCTGTCTTCACAGGGTTTTGTTTAGAAAACCGGCTCAGGCTGCAGGTATTTTAACACCACCCAGAATCCACACTCCTCTGATCTTACATGTTATCAGAGACACTGCCTTTGTCAGGAATCATCGACACCAACAACTGTAAATTATACGCTGCTATTTGTTCCAATGTCCTTTCAAGTGTACACAAAGCCATGATCAGTGATCCACAACTGAGAGCATGACGGAGCAGTTTCATATCTAACATCAGTCGTGGTTACTGGTGCCAGCTTTGGGTGGATGTTGCAGATGTTGAGAAACTAGTGGTTAGATAGCGGAAAGGAAGAATGGTTAGAGTAGTAAACAGTTTTTCTCTCTGACTGCTGAGTCAAATTCCTTTTCCTGTCAAATATGTATATATAGAGAGAGTGAATGCTAATATTATATAGTATATATATATATATATATATATATATATATATATATACATATATATAAAGTAGAGGCTACTCTTTGCCACCAAGTCTGAGATGACTTAGAGATAATGTGATGATGAGGATGTTTCCAGTCTGCTCTGCTGCCCCCAGGTGGCACAAAAAAAATCCACATAGCTTTAAAGGGTGTGTTGCATTCCCCATAACTGGTGACAAAATGCTATAAATATTGATATGACATTATTAAATCTGCAACAGCTTCTTATCAGTGTGATGACAGACACCTTCTGAGTTGATATGGTGAACTTGTTAAGAAACTCTTGTCTATTAACACATCCAGCAGTTACACAGCGACTTTGAAGTATCCGGTTCTTTTGTTGCTAAATGCTCCGTAGTCGTCGTCAGGTAGTCGCCAACTTGTCTGGAGGTCTAGTTTGGGTTTTTTCAGATTGTACGTCAGTGTTATAAATATACTGATCAGAGCACCTTTAATGTCTTTCTCTCTGCAGATGAGTGACCAAGACAGCAGCACCTCAGCCTCTCAAACAGAGGGGGAGTGTGAGGGAGAGATGGAGGGAGAGATGGAGGAGGAGATGGAGGCGGAAGAAGAGAGAAATGTGAAACACAGGGAAAGTCCGGCCCGCAGCCTGTCCAACTTCTCCTCCTCTCTGTGCGCCGTCATACGCATCAAACAGAAGTACCAGGCCCTGAGGAAGCGGCGTCAGGAGCTGGCCCTGGGGCTGGAGGGAGCAGGGTCCCTCGCAGGAGCTCCAGCACGAGCCAGCCCCAAAATCTTCACTTTCGACGGACTCACCCCTTCCACCTTCCCCACCCTGACGTCCTCCCTTCCTCAGAGGAAAAAGAGGAGAAGGAGGAAGCGGGTGTTGTTTCCCAACGGAGGGCGATGCAGAGCCCCACCTAGGCAGGAGCACAGCCGAGCCAAATACTGCCTCTACCTGCTCTGTGCCATCGTCTTTCTGCAGGTGAAGGATCTCATCTGTTCACAGACGCATCACAGCAACACGACTCTTCCCTTAGAGTTTGGATGATGCATTGACCTGGTTGTTGGAAAGAGAAGAATTACATTTGCAGATAATTTAGGAATTTGTACTAGTTAAAACTAATGTTCCCTCAACAGGCATCAACATCTGTGAAGAAGCTTTTTATAAAGAAAGAAAAATCTTGAGCTTTTACTGAAGTAAATTCAGCCATGAAGGTCAAAGAGCTGTGCTGACTGATTTTCCTAAAAGCTCCAATATTTCTGACCTTCCAGGCATTAATATGGAAACACCAGAGATCCAAACTAACATGGAGGCTTCACATCAGTCAAAGACCATAGTTCTAAATGATTAAAGTCAAGTTTAATGGATATTATATTGTCAATATTGTCAGTGTGCAGTGCTTTAATATTTAGACAAGTAAATCAAACTCACAGCTTCTTCGTGACGTAAACGCTGGCAAATCTTTTGCATCTCCACCATCTATCCCACATGAGATGAATGTGGCATAAGTTGCACCTGTAACCACACCCCCACAGTGATGTCACAGTGCACTGACACACCTAGGAGTGCACTTCTACATCACTGCATTCAGGTACGAAGTTAAATCACAGGAATTCAGCCATGTTATTGCTGCATGGCTCGATTTGACCACTTTCATCCAGAGTGAAATATCTCCAATAATATTGGATTGAGATTAATTTGTATTTATTATTAATTAACTCCTCCTTTAGCATCACAAAGTTCAGGAAAATTTCTTGACATTTCCTGTTAGCACTAAATTTTCTGCAGACATTCATTCTCGTTACCCTAATGACCTCCCCCTTACTGCCACCGTGAGGTTTCAATTTGTGGTTCTGAGTGAAATGTCTGAACAGTTACTGGATGTTTTGCCTGTGAAAGAAGAAACGAAGAAAGAAGTTTGCAGGTGGCAAATATAGAGTGAACAGTTCGTCTACATGCTCCGTCATGTTCGTTCAGACCTCGACTTGCTGTGAGTCGTTACCCAGCCCTGAGGTGGTTCTTCTGGCCGGGACTGCTTTGCTGTCACGTGTCACACAGCAGTTTCAAACTTAAACATTTAAATAGGTCTGAGTGTATTTCCTGTTGCTGTCTGATATAGTAGCAGCAGAACGGAAATAAACTTGGACCTGAGCTGTTTCCTTTTGCGCTTCATTTCCAACGAAAAGGAAGGATCTGTACAGATTACAGGCTCTGTTTGTAGAAATAAACAAGCGGGCTGACGGACCTGCTCGGGAAATGTGAAGAAGATGTGAATATGACTGATGAGATGGTCCAAAATGTCCTCTCTGCTATCTCCTCAATATTCAGCTTTTTCTAAGTTTAGGTTTTATTTATTTAGTCTCTCAGATCCATACCACATGTTAAGTCCAAGCAGTTTCTGCATGTTCACAAGTCGACAAAACAGTGAGTCTGCATATAAAAAAACTTAATTAAATGTACTGTTGATTTATTTTATCCTGCTACAATTAATCAGTCAGTTACTATCACTATAAGCAGATGAGTATTAACAACCAAATTTCAGAAATTAACATCTAATTGACATTTGTATTTAAAAACAACAGGAAAAAAAAGTAGCAAGCAAAGGAGAAAAATATTTATCAAAATATGGATGGTGGTAAAAACAGCTTCAGAAAACATAGAATTAAATATTATTGGAAAATCATTTTGAAGCCTCTTTGCCATTTTAAAAACTGGAGATGCAGGATGATGGACAGGGCAGAGGGAACCTGGAGGCTTACGGAGCCCCTGGAGGTCTGGGGGGTTGCCCACTTTGCCCAGGTGGTAATCCAGTCTCGTCTTTAGCCTCCATCTTATTCTTAACATGTGTCACTTGTGTTTCCAGGTGTACAACGCCATAGAGAACCTAGATGACCACGTACTCAGGTATGACCTGGAGGGGCTGGAGAAGACGCTGAGGAGGGAGGTGTTTGGACAGCAGGGAGCAGTGGAGGGTCTGCTGTCCCACCTGAAGGACTACCTGTCCACCTACGTCCACAACAAGCCCCTGGTGGTTTCCCTGCACGGCCCCAGCGGAGTGGGCAAGAGCCACCTGGGACGCCTCCTGGCCGGTCACTTCCGCTCCGTGGTCGGGGAGACGCTGGTGCTGCAGTACTACGTCCTCCACCACTGCCCCCAGGAGGCCAACGCCCTGCAGTGCGCCCGCGACCTCTCCGCTCTCATCTCAGGGATGGTGGAACGAGCTGAGGAGGAGGAGAAGATCCCGCTCTTCATCTTCGACGAGGCCGAGCACATGCACGGCGAGATTCTGGACGCGCTGTGGCAGCTCGTGGCCTCCAAACAGTCCAATGAATACCTGAATGCTATCTACCTGTTCCTGAGCAATCTGGGTCATGCACACATCACCAAACATATGCTACACAACTCCTCAAGTATTTCTATGGCGATGACAGCATCCGGTCGTCATAGTAACCTAGTAAAAGAGCTGACTCCAATATTACGCAACACTCTGAAGAAGCTTCACCCGCTGTGGACGGAGGTGGACATCTTACCTCTGGGCCTTTTGGAGAAAGGTCACGTGATGGAGTGCTTCCTGGATGAAATGGCTCGAGAGGGGTTCTACCCGGACCGTACCAACATAGAGCGCCTTGCAGGGGAGATTGAATATTACTCCGCTGTGGGGGGGCACGAATATTCCCAGACGGGCTGCAAGCAAGTGGTGGCTAAGGTCAACCTGCTGTGAGGTGCTCTGCAGGAAATGTCTGGAGGCTTCACATTCTTGAAACCATGAAGAATCAGAGCGTGAGGTTAAAAAACTTGAAGGACACAACTCGGAGCCAAAGCTTTGCAGCGCAGCGACGGAAGGAGCAGTTTGTTCACAGACAAAGGGCAGCGAGGACGTTCGGCTCTGCTGCAGGGAAAAGGCATGAGTCCAGGGAGGAGGGTTGAAAATGCCCGGACCGCAAACAGTCCGGTTCAGCCAAAGTTCAAAAAACATACTTCCTCACTTACCTCTGGTTGTATTTCCCCATGCAGGTTTTACTTGTGAAGGTTTAGAGACGTCTGTCTTTGAGATCCCTGCCTCCATCCAAATACAATGGAGGTGAATGAAATTTTGTTAATGGATCTCACAGTATTAAAAAAAAACTTTTAAAAAAGGAAACTCAAGTGTTTCCATTGGAGCTATGTCTGTTGACAATGAGCGCTTTGTATTTGTAGGAATGGGGACGTTTCAGGCTGAAATATATCAGCAATGACTGGATGGATCACAGTAAAACTTCCTCCTGATGCCCCTTGACTGTTCTTGTTGTGCCACCAGCGGGTCAAATTTGTCACTTATCTAGTGAAATATATACAAATTTGCTTGATGGATTGGCACAAAACTTCAGACGCTCATGACTCTGAGACAGTGAATCCTACTTACCCAAATGATCCTTTAATTTTTCAACTAGAGCAAACATGAGGCCAGATTTTTCACTTTGTACATCCCCACAAAGCTGCTAGCATGACTGTCGACTCTTAGTCTTTACTTTAATGTAGTTTTCTGACTTTGTGAGCTCTGCAGATAAAGTTTTACTCACCTGCGGTGTTTTGGGGTGGAGGCAAAAATCTCAACCACAGATATTTAAAAAGCTGAACGGTTAAAACTAAACTATTTCCACGGTTAAGGTACAACTAGAAGTCATTGAGCATATGTTTATTTGAGATTTGGGTGAACCGACCCTTTAACTATGTCACAGTTACTGTATTGGCAGCTCAACCAGACATCAACTCTGATGGAAAAAAAAACAGTGAAGGACACTTATTACTGGTCATCCTGTGGTATCAAATAGAAAAAGAAGAACCTGATGTAGAAGACATTAGCGGATGAGTGAGACCAATATTCATTGATTTATAACAGGAAGTTCAGGTATTTATAATTCATCAGTTACTAAGATTTATTTTAAAGGAAGTCCTTTTTTATCATACTGTGACTGCAGCGTGACTTTTGCTAATGCTAGTGCAAGTCCAGATCTACAGTCTATGAACCTGTGAATTCACTTAAATATACAGTGTAGGAACTGCAGCAACTGAATAACTGATTCTGCCTTGGACCTGCAGATGGAGAGCTGCAGCTCGTGGCTCAGATTCAGTGATTTAGCTGGAAGCAGGATGCATCTTCTTTTCTTTGTCTGAGAATATGTGCTCCCTACGTGCGGTTTATTTATTGAAGAAAGATGTTTTTGCATTGATAGACTGTAAGTTCAGAAATGAGCTGTGAGTCAGCACAGACTTGCATTAGCATCGAGGTTTGATTTTTAATTGGTGGATATGTTTATGTCCTGTGTTCAGGTATGTTTCAGTCCAAATATTTCTCATAATAACTTAAATATGTATAAGTGCCTTGAAATTAAAGACACCATTTAAACATGGCGGTGAAGTTTTTTCTTGATTAACCAGCAGCTACAGCTGATTTGACAAAAATGAAAAAAATCTTAAAACGACTAGTTCAACATTTTGGGTTTTTAGACAGATGCATGTATAACATTTTATTAGTGTTAATTACTGAGCTTTAGAGGTGCTAGTGGGGGGATTTTTACCTTTGCACAGAGCTAGGCTAGCAGTTTCCCGTTTTCAGTCTTTATGCTAAGCTAAGCTAACTGGCCGCAGCTACATATTCACAGATGAGCCGTCAATACTCTCATCTCATTCTCCTCAAGAAAGCAACTAAGCAGATTTCCCAAAATGTTTCTACTGTTTCTACCTTCATGTTCAGTTTTTACACTATATTTGGATGAGAGAAGAAAGACGACTTTCAGATGTAGTTTTTGATTTTTTTTATTATTAGAATTCCCTTAGTTAACATTGGAAAAAAATGAGGTACTGTGTCTAAGTGACAAAGAAAAGTGAGACTTATAATAGTGATAACATATGAAGATGGAAAACACAGTTTGATCGATGATAAACAAAAAAAAAAAAACAAAAAACAAAAAAAAAAAACAAAAGAAAGAAGGATGGTCATGAGGGAGACAACAGCTTCTTACATGATCCTATAACAAGCGTTATGACTGGAATCACTCGGAGGACAATCAGCTGTATTTTTATGTTCACATCTGAGGAGGGTAGATTGTTTTTTTTGAGAGGAGAGCGCTGACAGCAATGAGTGCAGTCCCCGAGCAACATGAGGAAACAGCTGTCCTTCAAGTTAAGACAACCGGTGCCACTGAACTGCTGAGATATAACCAGACGATACACATGCAAAACCTCCTCACCGTCTTTGTGGCCGCTGTGTCGACGCAGATAGATGAAAACAATATTGTAGAAATGCAAAAACTAACTACATAAGCTAACCAGAAGATTCCACCTCATTGATTTCACCTACCGAAGCAAGAGGTCACAGAGGGTTCAAAGATCACTGAGGAGCATCTGCACTCAGACTTTCATTGTTCCTGTAAAGCAATGCAAGTTTTAAATACCTTCATTCAGTCCATGCAGAATCAAGTCTTAACCACCAGTACTTCAATATTTCAGTCCTATGTTCATGAAGTGTCTTGCAGCAAAACATTTTTATGGATTAAACAGTCCATAAAGTTCAACAACTCAAACCGTAACAAAATAAAAAGAGAAAACAGACACTCAGCACCTTTTTTACCAAGCAAATCAGCTTTCAGCTCTGCATCCAGGTTTTCATCCTTACATGCTTTTTTTTTTTTTTTTTTTTTTTTTTTCTTCAGGAAGGCAGGACTGAACACAGAAGCTTTAATGAGCTACACATTAACACCAACGACTACTTCATCCAAGACCTACAGGGAAATAAATAGTGTCACTTCCGTAACCATAGAAACGGTAATAATGCACGACTACGCACCGCCGGCTTCGGGATCAACCTCACGACTCCTCTCAGGGGCGTTTAAGCATGAAGCTGAGACTCGACTATCGCTGTCAGAAATGCTCGTGAAACGTGACGACAGGGGGACACGTGTGAGGGAGAGTCCAGAGAGGAGGAGCTACGTGTCTGTGTGTGTGTGTGTGTGTGTGTGTGTGTGTGTGTGTGGGGAGGGGAGTGTGTGGTGATGTGATTCTGGGCTTTTTTTTTTCTTCTTCGTTGGTGGCTCCGACTTCTCCCCTCTACGCCTCCAGCTCGAAGCCCATGCCGACTTTGTGTCCTCCGGCGTTGAAGTTCTTCCCGTCGATCAGGGCTGAGAGGGTGACCTTCACACCTGCAGACACACAACACACAGGTTTTCAATACCAAGTGGAATTAACACCTGTTTCACAGTCATTCTAGTCAAATAAACGTGCATGGATTTGTTAGCTCTAAAAGTATACGTCTAGGTGAGAATTATGTGGTTGGGGCGGGAGCATACCTGGCCGGAGGCTCTGGGTGTAGCCCACTCCGATCAGACTGGCATTGTTCACTTTGGCCTGAGGGGTGAAACAGGAGCAGATGAAGCACAACAGAAGAATGTGTTTATCTAAATAACAGAGCTGTGGCTGAGCAGCCAGAGCACTCACAGACAGAGAGGCGTCTTTATCCAGCTTGTATTTGGCGGCGATGCCGAAGCGAGTGTTGTTGCTGCCGGCGGTCCAGGCCAGAGTGACCGCCGTCTCCAGCTCGTCGTTCACCTTCTGGTAGATGGAGCCGCCGAACTCGGTCCCATCGTTACTGAGGGAGAAAAGACACTGATTCAGAGCCCATCAATACATTTTGCCCTGGGGCCCCTGGGAGGTAAATCCAGCCATGATAGAGATTAATTCTGATGTAGAGCTGATCCTGCAGACCCTTCTCTACTGTGTCAGGGTCATTTAAGAGGAGCAGACACCTCATGTTACTAAAGAAGCAGATTTAGTTTTGTACTTCCATGAAGTTGGAGGACTGACAGGGGACAGATTAGAGGATAATCAATTCCAAAGAGGCTTTTAGTCCCCGGCATGAGATTAACTCCAAAAACACTGGATCCTACAATTCCCATAATGCAACAGACAGCCTCTTTTCATGAACTTCTCTCTGCCTGGTTAACGTCCAAGTCTTCCAGATTCCTCCAGAGCCACGTTAGACATGTTACAGCTGTTTAACTGAACTCATCGTGTGAAGTCACTGGAGGACTCACACGTTGGTGTGCAGCTGGAAGTCTCCAGCCCTGTATCCCAGGGCAAAGTTGTTCTGGGCCAGTTTGGATTTGGCCGTGTCGAAAGCCATCTGGTAGCCGGCCAGCCAGCCCTCGTATCCCAGCACGGCGGTGGCGTGGATGATGGGACCCTCGAAGTCCACGTCACAGCCCAGGTTCACATAGTCACGCTTGTAGCCTGTCTTCAGCTTCCCGCTCTTCTTACTGCAAAATGAGTTCATAAGGTTAAAGGGATTATCTCTAATCATAGTTATTCTGATGTGTGTTATTCCTCTGAGCTTCATGTCAGTGAGTCTCAGGGTGACATGTTCCTTCATCACCATGGACACACACTGTAGTTTATTATGACTCAGTCCCACACACACTCACTGAGAACCAAACGTGGATAAAAACTGCAGTGAGCAGCTGTTTGAGGAAAATTATTTCACCCAGTCTTAAAAGATTTTCAGTAGGAACCAATGAGAGACAGACTAACACACTTTTGTTTACAATTAAAAAAAACACAGAATATTATGAAACAAAACTTGCTTCAGATCAGCTTCAATCCTCATTCAGAAATGTAAAATATGACATAAATTAAGAGTGATGTTACCATAAATATCATTATCACATACTGACATCATCTGGTTATATGAAGATATAAGTTTATATGAAATACACATAGTAAAATGTAGATATGTTTATATATCAAAAATATTTATGATGATTTTTTTATATAGTTTCACATATATGTTCACAATATATATTTTATTTATATATGTAAGTTTATCAAAGAAATACACATATAAGAATTCTATGTTTTTCTCATTCATTTGAAACATGTCTGTCTTCTCATTCTGGGAAAGTTGCCTCTGAATTTTGGACCTTACTGTTTATAATATCAACATTTATTAACAGACTTTGGGATTAATATATATTTATGTACAATATAAGCATACATGCATAAATATACATATTTATCTAGACATATGGTATATGTCAAAATATATTCATATATAATTTTAACATGATTTTATTTTATATGTACATATATTTCATATATGGAAATTCAATATATGAACATTATTATTAAATAAAAAAGAAAGAGGTTTAACAATAAATGAATCTAACTTTCAATACCATTTAGAAGAAAGCGAAAGTGATTTAAAAAGGAAAACTAGTCCCGTCACTCCTCATTTAGAGTCTAACAATAGCAGCTAATTACGAAAAGCACAGAGACAGGAAAAACTCGTCAGTGCTTCAGTGTTCAACCAGCAGCCTGACCCACAGTTGACACTGATCGATATCTTGTAACCCCACAGTCTCACTCATACAAAGAAACATGGTCTCACCCTGTGTTTGGTACAAAAGACGTGTCCAAGGCCACCTTCAGTCCCTGAGTCAGCTGCAGGGAGAGTTTACACAGGTTTTAACCACACACCAGTCAAAGATGTCAACAATGCAGTTTTATCAGTCTGTTAACACTAACACTAACACTAACACTAACACTAACACTAACACACACACACACACACACACACACACACACACACACACACACACACACACACACACACACACACACACACACACACACACACACACACACACACACACACACACACACACACACACACACACACACACACCTGGTCCTCCACAGTGACTTCAGTGGCCAGTGTGTTATCTGTGTTCCACTTCTGGTTGAAGCTCAGGCCCAGCTCCTTCATCTTGTATTTGGTCTCCAGGCTCCCTGAGGCCTTCCCTGTGTCTGTGTTACTGGAGCCCGATGTGTTGAACTCCTGGCGGGACGAGAGGAGGACGAGAGGGACACGGCGTCAGACAGACACGGGACAGACAGTGTGGACATGTGAGGCAGTGAAGATAGTGTGTTTACAGAGAATCCAAAACTACGACAGACCAAACCAAATAAAATAAGGTAAATTAGATACTGAACAGCGCAGCAGACTGTGGGACAACCAGAGACCCTGAACATTCATCCATGCAAGACACCAGTGACGTGAGATGGACAGAAAATGAACTGATAAATCTGATGAATGTCAAAGATGTGAGTTGAATTATGATGAACTAAAGCACCGTCTTAAATTTCACTATGACACTGCGCACTGGCGAGGGTGACAGAAGTTTCAGAGCAGAAACACTAAAGACATGATGTGTTTGTTTATTTTTAGATGATTATTTTGGGCCTTTTTCTTTTTTATCCTTTTAGTAGAGATAGACAGGAAATAGAGAGAGAGAGAGAATTAAACAACGGTCTCAAGAAGATCTCTCAGTTCATATCCTTGTCTCAGTATTTTAAAACATCTAAGGTGAGAAATTCTTTTAAATAATGTAGAAAACATCAGCTGATGTACATCATACAATGTACAACAAAACAAAAACATCTGAAGATCTATTTTCTGATATTTTGCAGCTCAAACCGTAAAATTAATTGAGTTGCAGCCTTCTCATTTACATAATTTAAGAACACAAGTTGAAACTGTGTAGAGATGTGAGGTGTGATACAGGATGTTTGGTGCACTTCCTGTTGCCTACATATTCAGAGACCACTGTACATCTGTCTGATACAGAACTGGAGGACGACAGTGCTGCAGCTCTGACATGAACCAGCTCACTGAATCCTCCAAAGCAAAAGTTTGGGGCTCCCTTGTAGCCAGTGACCATTGTTCCATGTCGTTCCCCTCCTCGTTTCCTGTCATCTCTTTACTGTATCTCTCTAATAAAAGTAATAAAAATGTCCAGAAAATACCAGGACAGAGCTCAAATTAAATAAAATGAATAGGAAATGTGAAAGGATGTGATGACAGTCGAATCTGTCTCTCAGTAAAATCTATATTTAACTTAATGGTATAATTATGACAGAAATGTCAGTGCAGCTGTTTTAGAAAAAAAGGTCAGAAGTCAGAAGTATTTCTGGGTAACATTAAAAAAAACAACAACTGTAGCCTGTTTTAAAAATATTAAACAGTTATCAAAGTACTGAAATGCAGTAAAACTTAACCGCTACAGTTTTAGAAAGCAGCTAACCACATGCTAACATGGTTACAATGCTAAAAATAGCATGTTGATTTTTAGCAGGTGATCCATTTGTCATGTTCACTGTGTTAGCATGCTAGCGTTTATTAATTAGCACTAAACTCAAAGCAGAACTGAGACTGATGGGAATGTCATTAGTTTTGCAGGTTTCTGATCAATCAAACCTTCAACCTGATGATGGTGCAGAATGAAAAGAAGTGAGTAGGTTTCATTCTCTGAAAATCACAGACTTGCCACATGAATGTATCTGCACAAAATGCTGAGTTATGTAAAGAAATTTAAATATGATAAAATAGGTTATGAAATGTTGAGCTTTAAATAATTTATGTTCTGAACTGTTATTCTGACAAAATAAGACATTTGAAGATGGATTTTAGGAAGAAGTGCTAGACATTTTTCACTATTCTGACTAATTAATTAAAACATTAAATGGCAGAATAAATGATAATGAAACTAAAGATGATTTACAAACTGAAAAATAAAAAAAAGTGACTAAACAAACGACATTCTCCACAAAGAAATGAAAATCACAAGGCGAAGTTTGAGTGACAGTGACGTGGCAGAGCATGGAAACAAAATCACTGTTGTGAAATAAACTGATATTCATGCCGTGTGAATAATAACAGAAAGAAAAACAACAAACATTCAGACCATGATACAGACAGAGAAACAATGTGCGAGTAAGCAGAGGATGATGTGAACAAACGGGACAGAAAATCAAATGAAAATGATCTCTCTCCCAATCACACAGACAATCAGAGCTGACGGCTCCGACACCGATCTTACCATCTACATGAGAGCGAGCGGTCCGGTACAGAGGGCAGCAGCATGGAGACAGAGCAGGGGTTAGGAAAGGCAGGTAGAGAGACAGACAGGCCACTAACACACACACCTGTCGGCCTGTCATGTTTCTCTACAACACAGCACAGGTTGAGCCAAGCGCGTCTGCATCAGCCAATGGTCCACCTGGAAACCTTCAAGCTCCAGGTTACAGCAGGAGTTCAGTTATTGCAATTACAGAGGACATGAAGTGTAAAGTTTGTAATGTGAGGGTTAGAGACTGCAGCAGGAAAACCAGGGGAGACGGACTCTGCAGAAAACAGCCGCTGAATGACAAGAAAACAACAAGAAACAAAGTGTCCTCACCACTCCGCTCTGCGATTTGGTCTTGAGGTCCAGCTTCACCACACCAAAGCCTGGTGGATTTCAAGAGACAGAGTCGTGTGTTAACAGTAAATAAGTGCAAGATAAGTCCGAAGAGATTCAGTTAATTATCACAGAAGACGACGAGCAGCAGCTGATTATCACATTAGAGAAGCTGCAACAAGGTCGTGACTTTAACAATTAGCTGCCAATTAATTTACTGTCAATCAGCTGATGGATTAATCAACTAATTGTTGCAGCTCTATGGTTTTGCCTTTAATGTCTCTGGTGCATTAGGCCCTCGTGGACAGTGGTGCAAACCAATGAGCAGAACTGCACTAATTGATTTTTATATAATATTTTGCATTAACGTGATAATTCACCCAACAATAAATTGATTTGTCAGGTATTTCTTTAGCAACAAATCCTGCTGTCTGGTTAATTTACCCATTAACTATCACACTATTGATTTGCCGATAAAATGTATAATATATACATATACATATACATATATATATATACATATACATATATATATATATATATATATATATATATATATAGACAGTGTGCTGCAGTATTTCATACACTGTGACAGAGTATTTCATCCACATTACACACCCATAGTTAAGATAGTATTAAAAAAAATATTCCTATTTTTAAGCTAGTGACTTTTTTCATCTTTGGTAGAAGCTGCCACCATTTTTTAGGTTTTCATGAATCTATTCATATTATCTGCTCCTGAATAAGAGTCTTATAACTGGTCACACTGAAAAAACAGATTTTAACAGACTCTGTGTTTCAGGAATTCTCAGCAGTTAATAATTTACTCCTGGGGCTAAAACAGAACTCACCATAGCCCTTGCTGAATATATCCTTGGCGGCTTTGCCCAGGTCTGAGTATGAAGGAGGGACAGCCATTGTGCTGCAGGAGATAAAGTCAGAAACAGGATTATTTAAACTATTCTGTTTAAGCCACAGTTTCAACAAGTCACTGAACAAATTCAACAGCAGACTGAACGATGGGTTTTCTCTGTTCTACACTCAGATTGTCTGCAGTGTTCACCAAATTAAATTTAAGGATTTTTTTAATACCACAGAGAATTTAATTGAATAGCCTACCTTCTCATGGTCACACCGGTCAAAGAATGAGAGAAAACCAGTGTGGACAAGAAGGCCTGCGATTATTTATAAGTACAGAAATCTATACACATTTATATCACATTTTTTGTCAGTCTTTCCCAGGTTCCTAATTAAAGTAATGAATCAATTAACATTACCATCATCCGGATAAGCTGCAGATAATTTATGAATGGATGAACTGATTCAAAGATAAGCAATTTTAGTTGATTTTTAAAACATTTACACTTTACATTTTGAGTTGTCAGGCCTCTTAGCTTCTGCTCGTAACAGCAGCAACAGTGTCTGATTGAAACGCCACAAAACAAGTGAACTGAGAAACCTCTGAGAACTGAGAAACCTCCTGTGAGCACTGCATATGTAGTTTATAGATGTTTGACATCTGTCACTGTTATTCAAGACTGTTCTCTTTGTTGTGGGGACATGATTTTTAAGACTGCAGAGATTCTGCACACAGCTGCTGTAATGATTTAGCACTGTAACACCCCGTCATTGTCATTATTGAGTCATCCATGATGGTGCACTACTAGCAAAGCTGATCCTGAATGAAGTTCAGTCCGTAGTTTACAAAACTACTTCAAAAACTAAATCAAATGTGCAAACAGTATGTCATGTGATTGAACAGGAGCTGCAGCAGAAAGGAACAAGCTGTTCCAGGAGAGGCAGCTGGGAAGCTAGCAACAAATAGACTCTGCATCCGGGCCTCAGTAAGAAGCTACCGGTGCACCTAAAAAGTCAAGACACAAATGCACCCTAAAAAATATATTTAACCCTGTATATGAGCTCAAAGGTGCACAGATGTAATAAGAAACAGCCAAGCCGGTGGATGGTAAAGCAGCAGAACAAAGGGCTCTCCTGTACTGTGGTCAATACATCCCAAGGTTGTAAAGAAAAAAAGGGCCAAGCACCTCATCCCAGAGGCAGACCAGTGCTGTTGGGACAAATCCACACTGTTATTTCAGATGGTTTTTAGCCGGATTAGACAAAAGAACAGTGCGTAACAAGAGTCTTTTCAAATGCTTGGTGCTACGTGGATCTCTGCAGGGACAAAGGACAGCAGATGGGCCACTGAGAGAGGTGTGGGGAGGGGTGACAGCTAGCTAGCTGCTGCCTCAGCTGCAGGGACAAGAACAGGAGCTAGACACTGATTAGTTAATGTTCATAGCAACATTACTCTGCCTGCCCACCACCTCAAACACACCCCCTCACAGCCGCCCAGCTAGCCACAAAGCGAGCTAATGGCTATAGTTAGCCTTACAGTTGTGAATCTCTGCACTATCACACAGGAGCCCTATCATTCAGGGATTAAACTGTGCATTACCAGGCTAAACATCATTACATAACACAGCTACCGTCAGCTAAATCTCCCTACATGCTAGGTACGTGGCTAACCTTGAAGAGAAACGTAATAAAAAAGCGCAGTTACGTTAAACTCAGCGCCGTGTTTGAGGTTAATTAGCAGCGTTTGTTCTTCTTACCGGTGCAAAGGTGTTTGCAAGGGGGGTCTGCAGAGCCTGGAGTGTCCCTGGCGCGGTGCTGCTCCGTGGGTTGACAGCTAGCCTAGCTTAGCACTGTGTTAACGGGGGACAGGGCACAATGAAGGAGACATATGGAGCATGCGCGGTGTCAATGCGAAACGCGAACAAAGAGTCAATGCGAAGACAAGAGGCTAATCCCCCAAACACAGCCTGCCGTGGTTTCATCCCAGCTGTGTCAGAGAGTAACGTTCGTCAGGGATCCAGAAATATTGGTTCCACTTCCTCATGAGGCATACAGCATAAAGTGTATAAATTAGATTTTTAAACTGTAATTGATGACTTTATCAATAGTTAATGAATCATTTACAAATACTTTACAGATGTGGATGGATTGGGAGGCGAAGGGGCCTTGGGCACAGGAAGGTAAAAGGCCCCTCAACTCACTCTCTGACAAACTGACAGAGACACAAAACGTTTTGTGGTTGTTTTGCATCTCTGTCACACTTTTCTCTTTGTTGTTGTTTTCTATCCAGCTTGTGGTCCATTTGTGTCCCATTGTGGTCATTCTGCATGTTTTCCGTACTTTGGTTCTCTTTGTAGCTCATTGAAATGTTTCGTGGTCCTTTTAAATTTTTCAGCAGTCATTATCCATCTTTTTGTGTCTCTTTTAAGTTGTTTTGTGTCTTTTAAGGTCATTCTACCTGTGTTGTGGTGATTTTGTGTCTCTTTGCAGCTGTTTTGCATCTATTTGTGATTGTTTGGCCTTTTTTTCCTTCTTCTAGCATAAAAATGTGTTTGTCTTTTTAGCTCATTAATTCATCAGGATCTCTGAACGACAGTTTAATTATTTATTGTCCACTCATTTTGCAGACAACTGTCCCTTGAGACTGATATTATAATAAATTACATGATAATACTGATGTGTCAATGTTTGAACAGCATTTTCTAAACTAGTCTAAAGTAGTTTTCTGAAGTTAAAGTAGTTAAACTTCAGAAGTGAAGCAGTTAGAGAGTTTAGCCTGGTGGTTCCCAACCTAGGGGTCAGGCCCCTTCAAATGGTCACCGGATGAATCTGAGGGGTCATCATATGATTAATGGAAAACACAAAGTCCTGACAGAAATTTGGATTCTTTTTTCAGACTTTTATCTAATCTTTGCCTTAATTTGTGAAATATAGAAGAATTTTACTTTAATTCAAATCTGAGAAGTTTAAATTAGCAATGTCTCTGGTGGAATAACCCCAACCCCTATTAAATGCCCAAAAGACTGGGAAACACTGGGTCAATCTTTTATATGCACTTTCCATTTACATTTACATATGCATATACATAGTATATTATTATTTATATCTGCCATTCTGTATTTTTATTTCTTTCTGTCTACCTCTGTATTTTATTCTATTGTATATTTTGTATTATAATACACCGGACAGCTGTAACAAACTAATTTCCCTTCAGGGATGAATAAAGTCATCTATCTATCTATCTATCTATCTATCTATCTATCTATCTATCTATCTATCTATCTATCTATTGTATTTTATGAACTCATAATTATTTGTTTACAATTTAAATCATAGCAGTGAAGTAAAAGGATTCTTTTTTATTTATGAGGTGTTTATTTATGACTGACCATGTGTCGCATTTAAAGTGGAGAGCTAAGTTTGGATGAGCAGTGGGGGGGGGCTCTCTGCAGAGGACCCCTCCGGTCCTCCTTAAATGTCTGTGAAAAACAGGCGCTCTCCGTGCAGGGGAGGGGGAAGTGTCGCGCCCTGCCCCGCCCTGAGTGAACACCGACTCGACGCTATCGGCCCCTGTGTGTGTGCCATGGTGATAATTTTCACTGTCAGAAGTACGCGCACGCTGTCAGGTCCAGATCAGCGGCGAGAGTCCAATGGTCAGCGCCGCCTGCTCGGCCCCTGGATGCCTGCACCCGCCTCCCGCTGCACACTGCTCCCGGACTGCCTGAGGGCGTGAAGGCTGACTGGGTCTGCGGCAACTGAGCTCGTCCGTGTTGATTTAAAAAAAAAAAAAAAAAAAAAAAGTTTGGCCGGGCTATCGCAGTCATGTCAGGACGACCAGGCATCGTGAACCCGTTCCACAGACCCCGGTGTCTGGCCGCTGCAGCTCCGGCGGGGAAAGCCAAGCTCACTCACCCCGGCAAGGCGATCATGGCAGGTAGGAAAGTTTCTGCGGGACGGTGCAGTTTTGCCTCCAGAGGCGGTTAAAGTTGTGAAGCGGGATCCCAGGCCGAGGCTGCAGCTCTGCTCTCTAACATCACACTTATCTGACGTGCACATGGAGGGAGCTGTGCGCTGCAGGCAGCAGAAAGTAGATGTGGAGCACCGTGCTGGGCTGGTCTGAAAGCCGGGGTGTCTGCAGGCCCTGCAGAGGCTTACATCTCAGTTTCCTTAAAGAGGCCTTGAAAGTCTGATGTATACTTTATACATACATGTGATAAGTTCCTGCACTTGGTGAACGATTCTAGGCTCTGTGCTCATTGGTTTCTTTCATATAACTGAAATATTACATTGCATTCTGTGTGTTTATCTTTAGTTTTAGGCCAGATTCATGTATAAACTTACCAAGTTTCTGCCAGGACAGATAATCTCAGTCTGCAGTAGCAGAACTTGGCTTGAGGCTGGAGGTTGGACCGTCTGGTTTGTCCTGGGATTTGTAGACAAAATGCATAAGGAACTTATTATGCACGGCTTGATGGTCCAACACTCTCTTAAAGGCAAACTGGCAACAAAAGCTAGAAATGAATGGAAATCCATCTGCGAGTAAATCTTAGAGCAGATTATTGGCTCCAGCACCTTGGAGCTACCAGGGTGCTGGAGAAAGTCGACGAGCGAGGTTGGACAGTCTGGTATGTCCGAGGACTTGAAGCCTTCAGCACAGACCCCCTTCAGAGAGAGCTGGTTGAAATGAACCCTGATTGCCGGCCTGCCTCATTAGTCAATCAGTGACAGATCCTCAGACTTCACACTGAGCTC
Organism: Trachinotus anak; assembly: GCF_046630095.1. NCBI lineage: Eukaryota > Metazoa > Chordata > Actinopteri > Carangiformes > Carangidae > Trachinotus > Trachinotus anak. Next base: position 1,379,251 of record NW_027273879.1, on the reverse strand, counting down.
AGCATGTACCAGAGGGCAATCGTTACTGATAACATGGCAACTGCATTAGAACATAAGAACGAGCTGAGAACCACACTATGGCTGAATCTGCTGTGTTTTCCATCACATTTGAACATTTTGATTTAAAAGCAAACTTTGGCTGGCTCTAATTTTATGTTAAATATTAAGGTGTCATCAGTTCGCTTGGTGTTTTCTGTTGACCTGCTGCCTTTAGTGTGTGTGCTCAGGGGCCACGGCCTCCCTGTTCAGTGTCATTAGCCACAATGACAAAGCACATTGCCCTGCACACTTTCACCTGGTTCCAACAAGTTCAGTTCAGGGCCTTTTGCAAAAAGGCACAAACAGTCAAGATGATTTTTTCCAAACTCAACCCGAAACCAGATGAACAAAGGAGCATCGCTCGCTGCCACTGTGTGATATCGATCCTGATTAGAGGTGGGAGATAATAGGATGACGAAGCAGCTGTGAGCAAGTCACAAGGGACCAGCTAGGTCACATGCCATTAAACCTCTAATCCCCACTGAATCAGACAGCATTGGTATCAGCCCTGGATCATCTTTATTTCACATCTTTTACATAACATCCCACACTGTTCTTTCACCTGTTCTATAAACAAATGAGATGCAATGTGTTTCTGGATGAGCTTCAGATGTGCGGGGAATCAGATTAGGTTACTGTCAGACACAGTGAGGCTAGCTGTCTCCCCCTGTTTCCAGTCTTTATGCTAAGCTAAGCTAAGAGTACTATCGCTTTTCTCACCTAGCTCTTGGCAAGATGCCAAAAATGCCAAACTACCCCTATAAAAGTGCAACTTTAAAAGTAGAACTTAATCAACATCAGATATTAACAGAAAAAGTGAATGATTACACTTCATTTCTTCTTCCTGACTGAGTGGTTGTTTTTTAATATAGTCATGTATTTTATCTTGAATGTGTAAAAGGTAAATATGGTGATCACATGTCAAAAAATGACATGAAAGGTCTGTCCCTGCATTTAATGTGGTGTTGGAATAATTGGAAAAATTAGTTTCCGACTGGGAAAAATTCACCTGAACGCCCCTTCACGTCAGAGCAACAACTCGGAAAGTCAGCGAAAATTTCGGCACACCCCTTGTCAAGTTGTGACGTCATATATTCAAAAACATGGCGGACAAAAATGTTTGGTTGATGGTGAGAAACTCAATTTTTTGCTAACATTTAATTTGCAATATGGAATTAGGTTGTAACCATCAGTTGCCGTCCACGTAGAATAGCTTTGATTAGTCAGAGACGTTATTTATTGGCATTAACTGCGATAACAAGTGACACAAACACAGGAATGGGTTTTAATGCTCTGAGCAATAAAATACAGCACATCTTCTTTTAGCAGCCACGTTGTTTCCACATTCAGACAGAAAAACACATGAACACACCTGATTTCCAAACTTGGGAAAGCGGAGCATTGGGAGAGCAGTGAATGCAGCATTTTTCATGACGTGTCGGAGCAGGAGGCGCACAGGTGGAACCAGTGGCATTAACGTGAAGTCATGATTAATGTTTTCACACCCACGCGTTTCCTCCTGTGATAACGCCGTGTTGCCTCCACTACAGCTCGTACCTGTGGCCATTTGTGATGACGTTTTCTCTCAAGAACCACACATCACTGTTTGACCTTTGCTTTTAGCACTGAAACTACTTTTAAAAAAACGTACATGAACACTGACAGTCAGCCCCTCTCCCCACACTAACTTTCAAAATACCAGTTCAAGTGTACGAACATGTTTGACTGGATAAACTGGTTCTGTATCTTTTCCCAGCCTGAACACCGGGACGTGAAGCAGGTACTACGTGGAGCCCTGTGTGTGCAGACGATGATGTGGACAGTGTTTTTGATTCCAGCCTAATTCATAGCTATAAAACCAGCCTCTAACCAAAGAAATGCCTGGGTGTGTCGTAACCAGCAGTGTTGGAGACTTCAGGCCGAAATGCATTTGATGTTTTAGTGAAAACAGTGATTTGTCAGCCTGTAATCTTGTGACTCTTCGTGCACGATCAGCCTGGCCTGCATGTGTGACTGGTGCCGAGGCTCAGTGGTGAGCTGGATCTCTGCATGACATTCCTGTAGAAAGAGTGCATGTTGAAGGCGCCAACAAAGGGCCCTTTTTTTAAATGTGGGAGCCTGAATTCTTTACTTTTTCAGTCTTAAGTTTTTTTTAACCACTGCTGTAAAAAAAGTGTTTACTTGCTACTCAAGGCCTGAATAAGCCGGGTTCACTGAACGCTGGGATTTTTAAGTTAAAGCACATGGGACAGTCTGTCAAACTTTTCCCACCGAGCTGCACAGTTACTACACTTTAGTGGCAGAAAGCTGAAGTTTCCTTCCTTCGCTCTGCAGACCTGTCACACATCACACATCAGAGGGATCGGACCACCATCTGAACGCTTCTGTGTGTTGTTGTTACGGTAATGTGGCAAACACTATGTGCTCTGCAGGTTACACGCCCCCCTGAGTTGGAACTGGGCCTAAGGGGGGAGTATCTGTGGGCAGAATCGCACTGCATCAGCTGAGCCAATCAGCCTCCGGGCTGCTTGTTTGCTGTTGAACGGCAGATGTGTGACAGCCAGTGTTTTAAGGTGGAGCTGGTTTGTCCTGCGCGGCTGAACCAGCACAGAACAGCAGACCTGCTTCCTGCAGTCATACACGATCCCTCTGGTGGCTGCTGGTGTTCACCTCGCTTACAACTTAAAGCAAAAACTCATCTCATCAACTGTGTTTTTGAATTAATTTTTGATTTAATTTCTGTTTCTATAACGATCCTATTTCTTGCATCTCTTTTTTGTGCTTATTTTTAATCGTTTTTTTAAAGCATGTTGTGTTGCATCTTTTTGTATCAAATGTGCTTTATAAATACAGTTTTATTATTATGAGATATGAAAAATACTGTATGAATATTGTTGCTATAACTGCACCTTAACATGAAGACAGTGTAATGAATTAAAATGAAACTTTGTGAGACAAGTGTGAAAGTTTATATCAAGTTAAAGGGAATCTAACATCTGAAACAGAAAAGGAGGCAGTGGAGATTGTGGATATTATTCATTCAGACAGTTTATTACATAAAGAAGTAGATTTTTAGTCAGTCATGTGTTGTCTGCAGGCGTGCTGCTGCAGGGCGAATACTGCTTTCCTGTGCGGGGTTGTTTCTTGGCTCCTTTGGTAAAATCACTTTCTGTTATTGCAGGCGGGATCGCAGGAGGCATCGAGATCTGCATCACCTTCCCAACAGAGTACGTTAAAACACAGCTGCAGCTCGATGAAAAGGCAAATCCTCCCAAATACAAAGGCATCAGTAAGTTGTTTTTTTTCTTACCCGAGCTGTTTAATTAAATTAAAAAAAAACCCACTTTACTGATAATATTGGCTGTTATTGCACAAAACAGAAATATGAGATCACTGGAAACCACAGCACACCAACAGAGAGTGTTGCTTGTCTGCAGCTGTCAATCATAGGGACAAAAATAGTCTTAAAGGAAGTTAGATCAGTGAGACTCTTTCGTGACAGCCAGGAGACAGTTAGCTTAGCATAAACCGTGAGTCTGGCTCTGACCAAAGCTAAAAAAGAAGCGTATCAGCAGCTTTTTGAAAGGTAAAAATGTCAGTTTGTGGTTCTGTTGTGATTTAGTAGAGTCTCTGCTGGATGACTGGGAACCTCACAGACCTCATGAGCTGTACCTTGCTAGCAGTTTCCACCTGCTTGCAGCCTTTATGCTAAGCTAAGCTAAATGTGTCTGAACAGTGTGAGTCTCCTCATCGACAATTACTCCTCTAAATGTGATCATTCTCACCTGCTTTATAGCTTCAACCAAACATTATCAAGTGCAGGCTGCTGGATAGTTTCCCCTAAGAGAATATGTATATCTTAATATGTTTTTGTTGCTTTCTGACAAATATTTATAAGTATATTACATTTTCCTAATAAACCAAACTAAATAAGTAAAATTACCATCATTGACTCCTGAGTTGTCACATACAGGATGAATGGTTTCACAAAAACGTCAGGAACTGGTTGTTGATTAATGATTTACGTTGATTTCATTTCACAGTTAACCAACGTTTGAGGTCCAAAGTATCAACACTTCAGAAGCCTTTAGAGTTCAGCAGCTCTTTTACCTGATTAATAATCCATAGTGAGTTGGGACGTTGTGTTACTGCAGGTTTGAGTGCGGATGTGAACGGATGTTTATTTGCGTAGTAAGTTGGCCTCTGTTATCTGTTCTCTGAGAGCCTGTGAACTTTGGCACAGACCCTGTTTTATCTGTGGAAACTCAGTATGAGGGGCTGTAGTCTCAAACTGAAACGGACACATGGAGCCCACACAGTCCCTGCTCTCAATAACTAACTGTCACAGCGGAGAGTTGAAACCGTGCAGCTGCTGATGATGTTAGCTGATTGAGCTTTTTGATATCCATGCAAAAAATCAGTGTATTTTTTCTAACCTGCCTTCCTTTCTCTTTTTCATCTTGTCTCTTCCTCTGTCTTTCATTTCCCTCCTTCTCTCTGCTGCAGCTGACTGTGTGAAGCAGACAGTGAACAGTCATGGGGTGAGGGGTCTTTACAGGGGTCTAAGCTCGCTGCTGTACGGCTCCATACCTAAAGCAGCTGTCAGGTACGGCGACATACATGTGCAAGCACAAACACACACTTTAAGAAGACATCACACATGGATTATATAGATATGTTGTTTCCAGTATATCAGCTCATCCTGATTAAAGTGCTTTACAGTTGTTGAGCAGAGGCGACCAGAGTCAATCAACAGAAAATTAATGTCATCAATTTTCCTTTTTTTTTATTATAAAGCGAAAAACCAAACATCATCTTCCGGTTCCAGCTTGTCAGACATAAAGAACGTCTACTTTTCTGTCATTATAATGTCAATATTTGGGTTTTGAACTGTTACTTCTACAAAACAAGCAATTTGAAGACGTCAGCGTGTGCTCTTGGAAGTTGTGATGGACATTTTTTATTATTTTCCACAGATTTATTGAAACAGAAAATAGTGTAAAATATTTGGTAATTGTAGGTGCAGTTGATAATTTGTTTAATTTGCTTAATGATTTTGTTATTGCATAATAAATAATTTCCTAGTTATTTATATATTAGTTAGAACTCATTAATAAAAACCAGAATATAATCAGTTTCATTCATAATCAATTAATCTGTAGATTATTTTCTGAATTAGGTGACATCAACAAATTTCTTGTTTTGTACAAACTGTAAAAATATTTACTTTCATATAGAACAAAGAAGTAATAATAAAGTAATCAATTATCATAATATTTGAGATGTTGTTCCGTCGACTGAACTCTGATGATGTTTGGGTTGCCAGGTTGTTAAAAGCTTTGGCTGGTGTTTATTCTTTTTACCTGGAAATGTTGGTGATGCACTAATAAATACTAATGCTAATACTAATGCTAATGCTAGTGCTTTCTAATAAGCCATCCAGCCCGCAGCTACTACTGTTTAATAATTGATAAACTAAAAATGAAATTGATCAGCTCTGCAGTTGTACATTTCCAGTAACAGTTCACCCTCTCAAACACAACCTGGCAACCCAGAAGTTACACTTATGAATGACTTACAACTGATTTAAAGTAAATGATTTATGAGCCATCGATAAAGGCACCACAAACTATATACCCTTAATAAAAAATATCCTGTTAGAAGCTGGAACGGTTTATTTTCCAATTTTGGTTATTAACCATGTTTTTGCTGTGTTAATCTCTGCAGATTCGGGGTGTTTGAGTTCCTCAGTAATAAGATGCGTGATGAGAGCGGTAAACTGGACAGCAAGCGAGGATTCTTCTGTGGCCTGGGAGCTGGAGTTGCAGAAGCTGTGCTTGTTGTCTGTCCTATGGAGACAGTTAAGGTAAAACAAACCCTCCTCACGCCTTAACTGTTGTCTGTGCATGCAAACAAAATGTGTATAATACTGTTTTTGAGCGTTACTCACAGCATTACTGTTTGGAAAACCTGGCCTGCCTCAGATTTTAAGGGCTACTGATTCTGTGACACTTTGGCTTGTAGAGTTTATTAACTGCTGTCATGTTGTCATTTTAGGTCAAATTCATCCATGATCAGACGTCAGCAAACCCAAAGTACAAGGGGTTTTTCCATGGGGTCAGGGAGATTATTCGATCTCAAGGTAAAGAGGTTTTTTTTTTTTTTTTGTGCAGGGTCAGTTGTGTTATACTGCCACCTACTGTTCCACCTCCACTGCAGAATGATTTTTACAGGAAGTTAATTGACTCATCACATCCATTATTTAGAGGATAATATTCTTCCTCAGCCTCATTACACCTGGACAGGGTTCATCAGTGAATTAAACAGAAAGCTGTGTTACTTTTAATAGATCACTAATGATCACTGATGTATCTCCAGGACTGAAAGGGACGTATCAGGGCCTAACAGCCACTGTGCTGAAGCAAGGCTCCAACCAGGCCATCCGCTTCTATGTCATGACTTCACTGAGGAACTGGTACAAAGGTGTGTGACTGAACAAATTGTTCCCAATCTGTCTCATCAACACATGAAACCAAAAGTACAACCAAAGAATCATCTTTTATTTACCTGTTTATTTATTTCAACACCAAGGTGATGACCCCAACAAAGCCATTAACCCTCTGTTGACCGGACTGTTTGGAGCTGTCGCTGGTGCTGCCAGTGTGTTTGGAAACACTCCCCTGGACGTCATTAAAACCAGAATGCAGGTGGGTTGAAGAACACGTTCACTTCCTCTTATCTCACAATACAACCCCGAGCACAGCCACTAACGTGTGTGTGTGTGGTATTCAACAGGGTCTGGAAGCTCACAAGTACAAAAGCACAATGGACTGCGCCATCAAGATCATGAAGCACGAGGGGCCAATGGCGTAAGTTCATATGAGGGTGGATGTGATGTACGTAGAATGCAGCGATTACACGATGTCTCACAAAACACTCTGATAATACTGGATTTGGCTTTATACTGTGAGGGATTCACACTCTTTACACATTGATAATTGAGCAAAAATTTGAGCTGCTGTCACGTCAACTACCCCATGGAGCAGGTAACGAGAGACCAGAATACATCTGAAGTCATTTTGACAAATATAAATGAAAGAAATTGTTTGACACTTTGGGAAATAAGCCTGTTTGATCTCTTGCTGAGAGTTAGATCAGAAGCTCACTCTCATTTGTTCGCATTTTAGGAACAAAAGATGATGTTTGGTACTGATTTTAATATTCATCACCCTTTTTGAGAATTATTCATCTGGTGCAAAACCATCCAGTCAGTGGTATTTAGTCAAGTTTAATTTCCCTTTAGTGTAAAACAGGCTTCAACCTGGTAAGAAGTCAGTTCTTGAAGTACCACTGCAGTAGAACCTCAGGGTACCATCCTGGGGCCACTTATGTTCTCCAGTAATCTGTAATTGATAAACCTGCTTTTTCACACCAGATTGATAATTGAAAATGTTGTTGCCATGACTCATTATTATTATTATTATTAACAATAATAATAATAATAATAATAATAATAATAATAATAATAATAATAATAATAATAATAATAATAATAATAATAACTTTATTTATATAGCACCTTTAAAAACAGAGTTTACAAAGCATTTTGACAATTTAAGCAAAAGCAATAAAGGCAGGAGGCTCAGAAGGCCAAATAAAAACACTAAGGCAAAAAACAAAGTTAAAGTTCAGAGGGAAGACATACAATATACTTCAATATAAATAAGGACAATTACAGAGATGATGTCAGCTTGAGTTGTGGCCCCTATTTTGGATGTTTTGAATTAATAATATTATTTCCATATGACCTTTCATAAAAGGCCAGTTTGACACCTTTACTGAATGAGCGTATTCACTCTTTCTCTTTATTCCATCCAGGTTCTACAAAGGTACTGTTCCTCGGCTGGGTCGAGTGTGTATGGACGTGGCCATAGTCTTCATAATCTACGAGGAAGTCGTGAAGGTCCTGAACGTAGTCTGGAAGACGGACTGAGATGGGACACCCCAGTGCTACACAAGCAGGAGTTTTAGGACAGGGCCATCCACTTTATAAACCAGGCTGAGTCCTAAACCAATCTCCTTAAACACTGCTTCTAGGTTCTAATATCTACCTCCAAGTGATTTTCAGAAAGAAAGAAAGGGATTGGTATGTTCTTGATTTTATTTATAACACAGCTATTACAAGTGGAAGCGTTATCTGTATGAAAAAAGCTCCAGATTGCAGAGTCACCGCTTACACTTTTTCTTCTTAAATTCCAGAAGGGGGAAGTTCCTTAAGAGCTCAGGGAAGGATCGGGGCATTTTAGATCTGTTTAAATGGGGAATAATGTCAGCACAAAGAAATGTGTCTCACCTTCAGCTCTCTGAGTTCAGTTATATTAATGCTGTATGTTCTTAATCAAAAAGACACCAATACCCAACCCAACATAATGTGATTTAGACACTATAGAAAAAAATTATACTTGAAAATGAGAGATTATACGAGATATCACATTTTTAAAGCCCTCTTTATATGCAAGTATTTCAATTTTTTTTCTTCTTTTAAAAGACTGTTTAAAATCATTATTTCATTCAGTAGCTGGTGGAATAATAAATATTCAGATATCACATGCTGCAGACGTTAAGGTACATTAAGAACTAAATGCCTTAAATCACGATTATCAAATCAACCAACGTTTTAGGAGCCACACAGATGCAGTTTTGCATATATTACATATGTACTCGACTTATTTAGAAATGCACATTTCCACAAAACCGTGGCTGAGGTGGTGTAAAGAGGGTTCATGTTTAAGTTTTAATCAATTAACTTACTAGTCTGATGCTATTAAAAAAAGTGCCTATGTATTATATGATTCATTTTGAGATCTTTTGAGATTAAGAATGATTGAATGTTGTATGTACTTAGTCACTACAGATTTTTTCTTAAAATGTACTCAGTTGCACACTGCACCAGTGCCTGATGTTTAATTCTAGGCAGCATCTGAGGCACATCTAAGATGTTCGTATCTTCTCAGTCCATCGTAACTGTTAGTAGGAATTTTTGCTTCTAAATTTTTAATTGCCTTCAATGCATAGAGATGCGTGTTTGAGAAGTGCCATTAATAGTGCCTTTCATCTCATTCCATGGAGGATGAGTGGTTTAGGAATGGCTTTTATTGCTGATTTTCAGGTTCTGTTTTTATTTTTAACAATGTATATTAATTGCCTTTACTTTTTACATCAACTGACAACCCAATGTGCCAACTGCTGCTCAGAAATATAATGCCATGTTATAGACTGGAGTTTGTGGCTTATGAGTCTGACATGTTTACATGCAGTGCAATGATTTTTTTTTTTTTTCTCATCACACGGTCCTTGTACACAGTGTTTACTTTGAGCTCCTTTTTCAGCTTCATGTTAAACTGGGCCTTGCATACATTTAGACCTGTGTCATAGATATTTAAATATCTGTGGTTTTCATAATATCACATGAAACATTTCCTGTAGCTAACCCAGTATTGTGCCTTCAGTCTAATTAATTATAATATGAATGCTCACAAATAAACATTGGATCAGACTGTTAACATTGTCGTGTTCATTTCAGCAGTGGGGTACTTGTGTTTTATTTGAGTTGTTTTTTTGTTTTTTTTTAATGCCGTTTACACTTCTACTTCACTACATTTCAGATGGCAATATTGTACTTTTTACTTTTTACTTTTTTACTATACACAAATAGAGCTGAAACCATCGGCTGATTGACAGAAAATTAACTGAACTGAAATCTTTTGTCATTTTTCATGTAAAAATCAGAATCAGAATCTTCTGCTTTTCCTTTTTAAAAATGATAATATATATATATTTTGAGGTTTGCATTATTGATCGACTAAACAATTATTGTGAAGGTGTCACTGTGGAGTCAGGGTAACTGGAGCATTTCTCAAAATAATAATTTCCTGCCTTGAAATATTTAAAAACAGCTCCCACTCAACCCACTACAGCAGTAAAATGCTGCTTAAACATGATTGCATGAGTAATAATTTAATGATATAATGATAATGATATATTGATAACAGACACAGGAGGACATTTTTCTGCATTTCTTTACTATATGTACTTTGTGTACATTTTCCTGATTATACTTGCATACTTTTACTTTAGTGCCGTTTTCAATGCAGAACTTGTAATAATGTATTTTGCAGAGTGGTATTAATGCTTTTACTTAAGTAAAGGATCTTCCACCAATGCATTTGAACTATCATCTGTTATCACACTTCTAAATTATTGGCTGAGCTGAGTGTGAGCAATAAAAAAAAAAGTAAGTGACTTCCTCCTCCTTAAAGCCGAGAATAAAAGCACCTCTCAGCTGATCACATCTGCAAGGCGTTCTGCTGTTGGTAAAAATAAGGTCCTTCATCAGAGAAATAATAACCCTAACCCTATTAACTATGTTTACCCAGTAAATGTTAATCAATAGCAGGTTTATTCTCATTGTTTGTTTGCATTCCTGATAAATACAGAAAAAGATAAGAGGGTAAGAGGTGTAACATATTATTATTCATGACTCGGTCGTAAAATAATAATAATAATATTAATAATTTGCTTTCAGTAGTTATTTATTCTGATTTTATGTTTTTGGATCTTAGCTGTGCATCGTGACCTTGCTTCGCGCTGTTGGGACTCCCCGCTTGCCGTAGTTGTCAGTGCGGACTGGACTCCTCCTCAGGACGAATGAGAGATGTCTATGTTTGTGCAGCAGTATTAGGGCATCTTAAAACATGTCTCTCAATGGAGGAGGAAACAGAGGGTTTTACTTCAACACCGTCTTGTCTCTGGCCCGGTCGCTGGCGGCTCACCGGCAGGCACCGATAGACAAGGTAACGTTACCGTTAACGCGGCGACAGCTAGCGACTGTAAAGAGCTAATACCTGTTAAAGAGTCTGAGACACCGAGGCCCGTCTGTAACTTCGCTTTTCTGTCTGTGTGGTCTGTGTTTTGCCTTTGAAAACACAGCAAACATGTCGTTCGTCCTGTCATTGTGTGAATTATGTTGTCGTTTTGTGATTTAACCGCGAACTCGACCCAACAGTGTTCTGTATCTGACTTCGAAGCTTTGCTAACGTCGGCTAATGTTAGCTGTTTTTAAACTCTGGTTAATCTTCCCGTAGGCTGACGGTAAAGACTTGAAAGGAAGAAAAGCTGCAACGTTATGTCCCATATTTCTAGATTTTCCATTTAAAATGAATGTGTTTCTCTCATTAACTCTTTGGCTGTCATTCAGACGGGATGGGACAGGAAACAGTGACTAATACAAACTTTGTTGTCTGTGTGTTTTCATAGTAACACAAGCAGGATAACTCAGATATTTATGCTGGTTATTCTCTATTATGATGGAGAGAGGTGCTACAGTCCTGTGTCATTCACCATTACATTATAGAGTCCATTAGTTGATCAGCAGAAAATAGATCATAAATCATTTGATAATCTATTAATTAGGAAATTAGGGCTGCAACTAAACAGTGACGTGCAAAATTACTTGTCACAGTTCCCTGAAGCCCCTTGTTAAAAATCCACAGACATTCAGTTAATTATCACAAAGGAAAATAAAAGCAGCAGATTTGGCATTTGTTTTGCATTTTTGCTTCAAAGAGATAATTAACCAGTTAATCAGTTATCAAAATAGTTTTCTATTGATCCATTAATTGATTAATCAAGTAATTGTTGAATTTCTAAATTAAATAGTTTTGAGTTTGGGACTGTTGCAGCCTACGGCTAAGGGCCTCATAAATGCCACAATCACTCTATTAATTGCTTTTTTGTAATATTAATACTTGCAAATTTGCTTTGATATTTGCACCACTAAAGCACAACTGTGTCCTGCATTATTATGTAAGTTTGTAGAACTGTGCCAAAATCTAGTTCTGTCAGCTTTATTAGTTATTGTTTATATCACTCACACTGGTGCATTTTCCTAAGTGCTTTGTGCACTGTGTTTGAAGGGAACTACAGGAGCTGCAAGCAGGTTAATCTGGCCATGACGAGGGGAAGGATAAAATCTGTATTACTATCATAATTTAGAGAAATGAGGGAAGCTTGATTTTCTAAAACACCTCTGAAGAGCAGGCAGAAGTTGAACTGACCAGAAAAGGCAGCCACTGAGATTAAAAATGGGGAAATGTTAAACAGGAAGTTTGTTCTATGATGAAAGTGCTGTGGTAGCAATAATACAATGAGCAGTTAGAACAGTGTATTAATGTGTAAATGACAGTTTGTGGAACCAGTAAGATTTGTGACCAGTTTAGTTAATTCACGTTTCTTCCTGCTTTTCTCTGTCGACTGAAGGTCTTTTGAAATTTGCTTGTTATGAGAACACTTTAAGATGTGTAGTTAGAATTTCTTTGATCTATATGGGACTTCAACTAATGATGATTTCATCGATTACTCTGCTCATTATTTTCCTGATTAACTGTTTTTTCTATAAATTGTAAGAGAATAGAGAAAAATACTTGTTGTAATTTCTCAGGAGTTGTGAGAGTCATCTTCAAAGTCCCAGCTGATTGTAGTTTTGAGTCCTTACACCTTTACACTCAGGCCTCATTGTTTGTACACTAAACTTCCTCAGTGGATTTCAGAGCAGCCTTTGAACGTATTGTTGTATTGTATTGGCTGAAAACAGTCGTGGTGTGTGATGGAAGTATCCTTTTGGTTCATCTCCAACTTTTTGTATTTCCATAAACAAGGTTTTTCTGGCTTAGTAAGAAGCTTAGGTTGTGTCTAGGTCGAGCTTTGGCATAAAACTTGCTGAAAATCTTTTTTTTTTTTTTTACATTTTATTACTATTTTGGCACTGATAACTATAACAGTGTTGACATCTTCATTTGAAATTCAGTGTTAATACCTTTCCATGGCAGATGTGACCAAAACACTTCACAAAATTCACGTCATGGCCCCTTGTCGTTTATTATCAGTTTAAAAGAGTAACAGATAAACATGTGGGAACTGTGGTCTCACTCTCTGTTTTTAAATGGTTGTTAATCCCTCTCTGAGCTCACGTCTGGCCCTTCAGCAATAGGCTAATTAATGCCAGAGGCAGGATTCTGGCTCGATTCCTGAAGCCCATTTAGGCCGACAGAATCATTATTTCTAATGGAAGTAGACATGAATGATGAGTCCGTTAAATCCCCGTGGGCAGGTAGAGTCTGTACTTCCAAATCGCTCACTGAAGTGGAGAGTCATTAAAGATAAAGCTTTCAGCACATCTGAGTTGTGAACCATGTGCTGTCCCCCCACAGGTCCAGAAGCTACAATGCATGTGCCCTGTGGATTTCAGAGGAGTCTTCCAGCTGGACGAGAGGAGGAGAGACGCTGTCATTGCACTGGGCATTTTCCTGGTAGAGTCAAACCTGCAGGTGAACATTTAACCTACTCACCTTTCGCTTTATGGTACTTTTGTTGCTGATGCTGATATCACAGTGCTTACCCGATACTTGTGTTGCAGCACAAAGAAGCTATCGTCCCCTACCTTCTTGGGTTGCTTAAAGGGCTTCCTAAAGTTCAGTGGATTGAAGAAATCTCAGAACGCAAATGTAGAGGTAAAGATACACCCGTGATACTGTTGTTGTGGTTGTAACAATATTAAATACTGTAGATCCTATTATCTGTATAATTGTCAGCTGTGGCATTGTGCTCTAATATCACTGATGGTTCAGTTTGATGACATTAGATGAACTTCCTGTCTTGCAGAAGCTCTTCCCGTTGCAGAGAACTTCAGCTTCAGTCTTGTAACACTGCTCTCAGATGTTGCTCAGCGAGATGAGACCTTACGAGGACAGGTGTGTGTTCACATCACCATGTGATCAAGTTAGATGTCAGGCTCGTTTGAGATGAGCCAGACCTGCGCTGAATCAGTCATGATCAAGGCTCAGATGTGTGACCACATTAGGTTTTATAGACACTGTTCCTTTTTTGTTTAATGGTTTATTCTATTAACAGAATAAATGCTTTGTGGTTGATGATAATTTTTATGAGCCCAGAGGCACTAAGTAAATACATCACAGATACAATCAGAGAACTGGACGTGTATTGTAGGTATTTAGTGAGACTTAACTTTTTGTAACAATTGGGACATGAGAATTTAAAGAGTTAACAGCTGCACAGACTGACGTTAAGCCCAGAGGAGTCTAATTATGTCTGACATGTTAATCAACTACGTATGATCTGTATCCCTGCTTTCCTCTCTTGGGTTATAGGTGTAAGAATATTTTTACTTTTTGATATGTTTTTCACTTTGTGATGTTAAAGACTTTGAGGTGGACAGGATCTGTCTTTTCCTATCACACGTTGTTGAAACAACATTTCCTGGTAATGGATTACAGGTCAGACAGATGACTGATGGATAACATTGATCAGGTATCTGAGGATCTGATAGATGTTTGTGTGACTCTTTATTTCCTGGAGAGACTGCTGTCCACCTGTACTTCTCTTGCTGATGTGGGTGGCGACATGTGAATGTTTATGTGATGATGTAACGTCTCTGTCAGATTCTGGAGGCGGTCATGGACATTATGCAGGTGCTGCAAGATATCTGCAAGGATCCAGAGGCTCACGATAAAGGTAGCAACATAACAAACACTGAAGCTTCCTCTCTATGTTTCCTTGCTGTTGTGGGTGTTGATATTTCCTACTTTGTCTATTTTTCCTTGCAGAATACCTGTGCAGGTACACTGTGCCCACCCTGCTCGGCGTTGCCCGTGCATTTGGCCGATACAGCAACACTGACGAGCCTTTACTGTCCAAGCTGTTCCCTCGACCGGTTGCTCCTGTGCTGCCTTCAGGTGACAGCGACAGTGACGCCTCCCGCCGGAGGTCCTTCAACGACTTCCGCTCTATCCTGCCAAGCTCTTTGCTCACAGTGTGTCAGTCAGACACTCTGAGACGTAAAGGCTCCTCAGTGTCCAGTGTGTCTCAACAGGTATTAATAGTTAAACAGGTGACATGACAAACCTAATGACCTGTGGTGAAACTGAGGAAGCAGAACCACATGTTGTCACTTCTTTCCTTTGTTTGAAGGCCAGTCCAGAGAGAGCCGGCCTGACCCCCAGCTCACCTGCTGATCCCTCTGCTCAGTACTTTGAAGGTAAGTGTCTTAACAGAAGCAGCTGAGCCTGTTGGCCTTTACAGGAAACATTAACAACTTGTTCCCTCCTCAGGCTCATACCTCCCCGACGGCAGCGCAGTGGACCCTGACTACTACTTCTCCACCATCAGCTCCAGCTTCTCTGTCTCACCTCTTTTCACTGGAAGCAGCTCTGGAGAGTTTCACGTCCCTCTGGATATGCTCAGACAGCTCCTCCACATGGTCAGCAGCAGAATAAATACGTTAATAGGAGAACTACACCACCTACATGTAGTTAGTGTGAATAAAAATGAAAATTCATCTGCCTCTTTCTCTTGAATAGGTTGAACAGTTTGTGTCTGAGTTGTTTTTAAAATCACTTGATGACGCCCTGGCTGAACTTATCGAGGTATTGCTCTTAAATCACCGCAGATGTTTGTTTACTCTTTTTTTTTTTTAACACAACTGGTTCATTGGAACATTTCTGTTGCTTCATCGACAGTTGAATCCTTGTCTTCATCTCTACTACAAAACCTTCAGTGATCCTCTGTATGTAGCCATCTTTAAAATGCTGAGAGACACCCTTTACAATTTGAAAGGTAAAGAATCCAGTTCCTCCATCTTCCTTCCATCTTTAAAGCCAATAAAGAAATAATGATGTATCTTCTGTGGCCTCCAGACCTGCAGACAGACTACGTGAAGGAGGTGCACGACTTTGTGCTGGAGCAGTTCAGCAGCAGCCAGTCAGAGCTGCAGAGGATCCTGCACGACGTGGAGTATCTCCAGAGTGAGCTGAGCCCTCTCAAACTGCGCTGCCAGGCCAACGCAGCCTGTGTGGACCTCATGGTGTGGGCTGTGACTGAGGAGCAGGGTGAGACTGTGGGTCATTCAGACAGGAAGTAATCTGTGTGAGGAGTCATCTCTGCAAAGTTTCTCCGTTTTCTCTCTTCACGTTTTCACCAGGAGCCGAGAACCTTTGCACTAAACTGTCGGAGAAGCTGCAGTCCAAGACGTCCAGCAAAGTCATCATCGCTCACATGCCCCTCCTCATTTGCTGCTTACAGGTAACACTTGACTGCAGGTGTTTTATCCACCTTCTGTCTTCCCTTTTAAGAACCGCTGAGCTGGAAACTGACAACACAGATGAAGAGCAGTTATGCTGTTTACTTTGTGTTTCTGTTAATGAGGTTCAGCTGAAGATTTGTCATTTGTTTAATGAGCCAGAATTTTCTCTGCCAATCTGTCATAGTGATTTATTACCTGTGAGATGCAGAAACAAGACTAAAGGCTGTGTTTTAATGATCCAAAGTGCACAGTCTGAAGCGTGTGGTGCAGATGCACTCAGGGTGTGTCCATAGTAAGTTGCAGTAAAAAACGGTTGCTGCTCCAGGCACTTAATCTCTGTACTTAATCTCTTGAGTATTCATGGGAGTGTTTTGGGTGTAAAATACATTAAACCAATCAGAGTGCCATCTCCCATTCCCTTTAAAAGCCAGGTGTGGTTACACCTTGGCAGATTGTTATTATAATGGTACAGTGTTTCACAGAGTTAGACTCTGTTTGTGGTCGGTTGATCACATATTGTGACTGAGCCCAGTCCTGACACACACTCAGCAGCTCTGTGTGTCCTGAGGGGCAAAGAAGGACTGAGAAACTAGTGGGATTATAATAATTGTTTGTTGTTTTTGTGTCTGGACCCCAGGAAGACTAACAATCACTGTGTTGAAGCCAATTGGGATCTAAATGAAGAAATAAAATAACATGAGCTGAACATTTGGCATCTTTTATGTTGTAAATAAATCTTTGGTTCATTATGAAACTGTGGTGGGACAAATTTAGCCTCAGTGATGAGCGGGAAACACGGTGTCAGACTGTATGCATGTTGTGTGCCCGCCTATGTAGGCGTATATTACCCTCCTGATGATGCATCCTTAAAGTATTAGTGAAACCCTGAGCACTGACTTCAGACCAGGCTTTTGTTGGTCGCTCAAGATTACAATGAACCAACAAAGACCAACACGCCCATGGACGCTCTGATGGGCGCCAGTGTATTTGCTATTTAAACAACGTGGTCGCTGGACGGGAAAGTGACAACAGTGTCAGTCTGAAACTAGCAAAGAGTATCAAAGTGTATGTTTGTGTTCAGGGTCTGGGTCGTTTGTGTGAGCGCTTCCCTGTGGTGGCTCATTCTGTCACCATGTCACTGAGAGACTTCTTGGTGGTGCCCTCTCCTGTTCTGGTGAAGCTGTACAAATACCACAGTCAGTGCACTCCAGGTAACAACACAACCCTCAGCTCCATCACTCAGTACCAGTGTCTTTTTATTCCAGATCAGTGTTTTCTTACTGAGTATTCACTTTCCAAGGTGGTGGTGACATAAAGATCCACGTGACGAACGAACACTCCCAGTCAACCCTCAGCACCAACTCCAGCAAGAAGAGCCAGCCCTCCATGTACGAGCAGCTGCGGGATATCTCCATAGACAACATCTGCAGGTGAACACAACACACACACACACACACACACACACACACACACACACACACACACACACACACACACACACACACAGATATAGTATTATGAACACAGCCTTTACTCTCCAACCTCTCCTTCTGTCCTCAGGTGCCTGAAAGCAGGACTCACCATGGATAATGTCATTGTGGAAGCTTTTCTCGCCAGTCTGTCCAACCGTCTCTACATCTATCAGGAGAATGACAAGTGAGTCAAACTTCCTGTTCCACTGACTTTGATGAGAATGAAAAGTCTTCATTTGAAAGGGTATTTACACTTTCCCCTCTCTCCCTCCAGGGATGCCCACCTGATCCCTGACCACACCATCAGGGCTTTGGGCCACATTGCTGTGGCCTTGCGGGACACCCCCAGAGTAATGGAGCCCATCCTCCAGATCCTGCAGCAGAAGTTCTGTCAGCCTCCCTCCCAGCTCGACGTCCTCATCATAGACCAGCTTGGCTGCATGGTCATCACAGGCAATGTAACTGTTCTATTGTTTATTAAAACTTTGTGAGTTACAGATCATTGAATCCCCAGTTTAACAAAATGTCTCACTTTTTTTCTTTTTTCTTGCGCCTCAGCAATACATCTACCAGGAGGTGTGGAATCTGTTCCAGCAGATCAGCGTCAAGGCCAGTTCCATGGTCTACTCTACCAAAGACTACAAGGACCATGGATACAGGTGACTACCACCTTTTTGTTGAATTGTTGACTACATGAGAAACAGACGAGCATCATTCCCAGTTTGTCCTGAACGTTCCCTCCTCTCTGTACAGACACTGCTCCCTGGCTGTGATAAACGCTCTGGGTAACATAGCAGCGAACGTTCAGGCCGAGCAGATGGTCGACGAGCTGCTGGTCAACCTGCTGGAGCTTTTTGTGCAGCTGGGCTTAGAGGGGAAGAGAGCCAGTGAGAGAGCCTCAGACAAAGGCCCAGCTCTGAAGGTATGGCACACACACACACACACACACACACACACACACACTTGTTAAGACCCATTCAGTCGCCAAATCACTAAATAAAGGATCAACACACTCTGATCTTACATGGACTTGTGAGAGCTCACCTCTTCCTGTGGCGACAGTCAGGGAGAATTTACTGAAGAATTTTGGGAACATATTTTTAAGGTGTAAAGATTCTACATTTAGAAAACATTAAATACAACCTGAGTGGTTTGACTGAAGGTCTGAACGTGTCGTTAGAGGTCTGATTAAGTTCTGCTTCTCTCTTCTGTGTCTCCAGGCATCGAGCAGTGCTGGAAACCTCGGTGTCCTAATTCCAGTTATCGCAGTAGTAAGTGGTTTGGATCTTTACCACATTTTCAGTTTGCATCACTGTGGCTTCTTTACCTGCATTAGTTAGTCAGCATGTCTCTGACTAACTAATGTATTGTGAAGGCAAATAGAAGAAATACAAATTGAGATGTGCAAAAAGGTCAATTTGAGCTCATCACATGATGGTGCCTTGCAAGTAGCTTCTTTTTAAAGCTAGTTGTGGTTGTATCTGCTGTAGCTTGATAACTACTGAGCTCTTTTCTTTTTCCTCTCCTGCTGTTAGCTGACAAAGAGGTTGCCACCAATTAAGGAAGCGAAGCCACGTCTGCAGAAGCTCTTCAGGGACTTCTGGCTCTACTCTGTTGTCATGGGATTTGCAGTGGAGGGTTCAGGTAGGAAGAGCTCTCTCACTGATATTCTGTTCATTTCTGTTTACACCACATTTCCCACTGCATCCCCATGAATTTGAAAAGTCAAACGTGAGGGAAGGGATAGACTCTTGCTGGGCCACCCGAGTTGTTCTAGTGCGGCCCCTCTTCACCTCCATCCCTACTAAACAAATATAATACTAACCACCATGATTTCCACTATTATTGTCCATTGCCTGAATATATGCATGGCATTATATTCTGTTGCTATCTCCTTATTATTGTTATTGTTGTTATTATTATTATTATTATTATTATTATTATTATTATTATTATTATATTTATTATTATTAGTAGTAGTAGTAGTAGTAGCAGTAGTAGTAGTAGTAGTGTTACATTTATCATTATTATATAATTGCTGTCATTTTTATAATTATTGTAATGTCTAGGTTATCATTACTTTAATACCTATAACGGCTATCATTATTATTGTAATTACTATTATTAGGACACAGTTAACTCCCACTATTCTACCACACACACACACACACATACACTCACACACACTGTCTGTAATGTTCTGTGGTCACAATATCCTGTGTGTTTTTGTTTTCTCAGTTTCTCACTTTATGTTGCACAATAATAAAAAATAAAAAAAAGAAAAGCGAAATGTGTCAGACTTGGTCATACGTCACGATGTGTCCCTGTTGAAATCCTCAGGTCTGTGGCCGGAGGAGTGGTACGAAGGAGTCTGTGAGATTGCGACCAAATCGCCGCTGCTGACGTTTCCCAGTGGAGAACCTTTACGCTCAGAGCTGCAGTACAACTCTGCACTGAAGAACGACACTGTCACCCCGGTATGAGAACACACCCACCTGTGTGTACAAACGCACACAGACGATAACATCTTCTGACACTAGTTCATGGTTGATTGTTGAACTTCAGGCGGAGCTGAATGATCTGCGCAGCACCATCATCAACCTGCTGGATCCTCCTCCTGAAGTGGCTGCTCTCATCAACAAACTGGACTTTGCCATGTCCACGTATTTGCTGTCTGTTTACCGACTGGAGTACATGAGGTAAACTAACATGATGAACACATCGCCTCATGTGCTCGACTGCGTTCGCTGATTCTAACCTTTATTCTGCTCTGTTGTTGTTAGGATGCTGCGCTCTCTGGACTCGGATCGCTTTCAGGTCATGTTTCGATACTTTGAAGACAGAGCGATACAGAAAGATAAATCTGGTGAGCAGAAGAGAAGTAAAGATGTGGAGCTTTTCTAAAAGACATGTGCTGTTGGATTAATGTTAAATAAATTCCTTCCAGGCATGATGCAGTGTGTGATCGCTGTCAGTGACAAGGTGTTTGAGGTCTTCCTGCAGATGATGGCTGAAAAAGTAAGAAGAAGAACTCATCTATCCCATTTAGAGCAGATTTCTGATGCTTTTTAATTACACCATGTATCTTAATATAATGTCACATTTTCAGCCAAAAACCAAAGCCCATGAGGAGGAGCTGGAACGCCATGCTCAGTTCCTCCTGGTCAACTTCAACCACATCCACAAGAGGATCCGCAGAGTGGCTGACAAATATTTGTCAGGCCTGGCAGAAACGTGAGCGTGCATCGAGACACACGCTCATTAACTCCACACTCAGCCTTTAATAAACTCTTTAAAACGCAGGTTCATTCCCAGTGAAGTCAACACAGTCTTGTCTCTCTGCTCAGTTTCCCCCACTTGTTGTGGAGCGGCCGCGTGCTGAAGACCATGTTGGACATCCTGCAGACGCTGTCCCTCTCGCTCAGCGCTGTAAGAAATCACCATTCACACTATTCATCACTGCACTGGTTCCCAACTAGATCTGAAAAGATCTAAAATAATAACAATAATAATTAATTAATATATATTTTTAGATTATATATATTTTTTATGTTCTAAAACAAAATGATCTTTAAAATCTCCATTCATTGTTTTTTTTTTCTTGGATTAATGATAGGAACTTTTATGTTGTAGCTGCTGGAACACATCATATATCTGTTTCCTATCTCAGTCTCATTCTGTGCTAAAAACTGGAGTCAAAATGGATAAATAGCTGGTTAACAACAGGAAGAATTAGGAAAGACAGACAAGAGACAGAGGATGAATTGACAAGTGATCTCACCTCTGTCAAACTGAAAAGGAAAACTGAGCTTCCCCTGTTTTCAGTCCAGTCCTGAATGTTTGATCGTTATCATTAAAATTAAAGGTCTTCTGAGGAGGCATCACTTGGATGTTGAGATTCTCAGGTGGGCTGTGAGGTGGAAAAGGTTGGGAATTGTCAGATTACTGTAACATCTTTCTTTCAGCCTGTCTCTATACTTGTGATAACTGATGTTCATATCATGACATTAACAGTGAGGCTTGTGCTGCGTTGCAGGACATTCACAAAGATCAACCTTATTACGACATCCCAGACACGCCGTACAGAATCACTGTCCCAGACACATATGAAGCCAGAGAGGTAATGTTGTTTTACACAGAACCATCATCAGAGTGTGAACTAAACGCCACAAACGTGATGAAAGTGCCTGTTTTACACTCACGTAAGACATGCAGCTGTTTTATAAAATTGTGTCTTTAATTGCAGAGCATAGTGAAGGATTTTGCTGCTCGCTGTGGGGAGATCCTGAAGGAGGCGATGAAGTGGGCTCCATCTGTCACCAAGTCCCACCTACAGGTAACATTTCACATCAAACCTTCACATGTAGAGCACATGAAGTCTGCATTTAAACCTCTGTACTTTATGTTTGTGTTTTTCAGGAGTATCTGAACAAACACCAGATCTGGGTGCCGGGGCTCTCCCAGCACACAGGCCTGGCCATGGCCACAGAGAGCATCCTGCACTTCGCTGGTTACAACAGACAGAGCACAACTCTGGGGGTGGGTCACACACTGAGTTTTTATACTCTAGCTTATTAATACAGCAGCAGAACCACAATACTACAGCCTGATAATCAGACTGAGATGTCTTTTTGTTTCATGTATTTATGTTGTCGAAATTGTGGAAATCTGAGATGTGGTCAGAGGTTCAGGGGATAAGATCAGTGATGAGGGAGTTATTTGCCAGAATTCATAAATGTAATGGAGAAGCTACTATTCTATGTTTCAGACATTTAACATTCTTTCTACACGGTTTATCATTATTATTATTATTATTGTATTATTAATGCTTCATTTTACTTCTTCCCTTTCACCTCCAGTCCACTCAGCTGACTGAGAGGCCAGCCTGTGTGAAGAAGGACTACTCCAACTTCATGGCCTCCCTCAACCTCAGGAACAGATACGCTGGAGAGGTAAAACCCCCTGATCATAGCAGCTACTGTGGCTGATGTTGACTGGATCAGTCGCTCTCTGTGATCACCTGTGTTGTGCCGTGATAAAGCAGAATTCACAGCTCAGTTGTTCTCATTTACATCGTTTTCTATGTAGTACCATGGCTGGTTTATATTATTCTATTTTTCTTTATTTTACCAGGAAGTCCCATTGGGATAAATAATAAAAAAATAAAATAACGATACATTTTAAAAGAGAGACCTGGCCAAGACAACAGCCGTACAAACACACCACGTATTAAAATAGAGCATGAAACATAAAATATCATATTTACAATTTGACAGCAATTTGAGAAAAACAGCTGCATGTCTCATTGGCCACTTTCTTTATGATGCCTTTAAAATGTATAAATGATCTAATTTTATAACTTCTGTAGCTTAAGTGCAGTATAAGAGAACCTGATAACCTGAGCAGCTGTTGTGACTAAATCATTACTTCATCGTGATGTTGTTTGACAAAGTAAACAAACGCACAACAACTGTGTGATCAGCTACATTTAGGATCACAGTGAAAGTTAGAAGCAACAAAGTACAGAAGTACAGAATCTGTAGTCGTCTAAATGAGCTTCTACAGGCCTGTAAAATTGAAAACGATCACGTCTTTTGTCTTGTGTCTGCAGGTGTCAGGAATGATCCACTTCGCCCAGGCGGTCCGAGGACAGTCCGATCTGAGCCGGCTGATGATCAAACAGATGGGAGAAGCTCTGGACTCTGCACAGCCTGAGGCCTTCACTGAGGCCATGTTCAAACTGGCTGCTTTGCTCATCAGCACCAAAGGTTTGACTGTTTCTCTGCGGTTGTCTTCGCTGTGGGGACATTTGATTATGTTTTGAACATGCTCTGAATTAACAAGCTCGTTTTCTGATTGGTCTCTAGACTGTGACCCTCAGCTCCTGCACCACCTCTGCTGGTCTCCTCTCAAGATGTTTACAGAGCATGGCATGGAAACAGCTATCGCTTGCTGGGAGTGGTTGCTGGCAGCACGTGTCGGAGTGGAAGTGCCGGTACGTAGACGTCTTTTTATGATTTTTCATCAGTGCATCAGTGTTGTGATTTGTGAACCTGCCGTCCGTCTCCTCTCTGGCGGCCTAGTTCATGCGGGAGATGGCGGGAGCGTGGCAGATGACCGTGGAGCTGAAGATGGGGTTGTTCTCAGACGCTCAGGTGGAGGCTGATCCTCTGGCTGCATCAGAGGAAAGTCAGCCCATCCCCTGCCCTCCAGATGTTACCCCTCATCACATATGGATCGAGGTCAGACAGATGTTACGCTGCTCAGCCTGTTATTACGTCTCCATCAGTCTTCTCCACTTTCACTGACTTTTGTCTCCCTCCTCCTTGTCTCCAGTTTCTAGTCCAGAGGTTTGAGATAGCCAAGTATTCCAGCGAAGATCAAGTGGAGATCTTTTGCAGTTTACTCCAGCGTTCGCTGTCTCTCAACGTGGGCGGGGCTAAGAGCAGCCTCAACCGCCACGTAGCTGCTATCGGACCTCGTTTCAGGTGCACAGAGTTTAAAGAAAATCTCATGATTCCAGTTCTTAATCTCTTGGTGTCATTTGATGTCATTTTACTCTTTTAGGGATCGTCACAAGTAGCTGCATTTAAAAAAAAAAAAAAGTAAAATCACTGTGTGTATAATTTTGAGGGTATGTGAGCGTATTCCTCCTTCCTCAGGCTGCTGACTCTGGGTCTGGCTCTGCTCCACTCCGACGTCGTCACCAATGCGACTGTGAGAAACGTGCTCAGAGAGAAGATTTATTCCACAGCCTTTGATTACTTCAGGTACTTAAACACGTTACTGTGCACAAACTTAAACCTACGGCTGAAACATGCAGTCATTCATTCATCTACTATTATTCCAGTGAGGTGATAAACGTTTTAGTCAGAAAATACTGAAAACTATCTCAGTTTCCCATAGCAGAGGGTGATGTCTTCATACTTCCTTTTTTTCCCAGGTGACATCAAAACAACAGATTGAAAACACAGCAGAAAACCCTCACATTTAAACGAACGTCGCCTGTTTTTACTTCACAAAGTATAAAATGGTCACCAGAATTACCAGTAAACACATTTTTTGCTTTGCATTAGTCAGATTCCTTCATTGGTAAATGTTGTTGCTGTCCAGTGAAAACCACGTATCTACAAATTTGTGATTACAAATTTTTGGAAAGGAGAAACATCCTGCACATTGCTCTCACTCAGCATCACAAGTTATTGATCATCCTAACGTTTCGGTCTCTCCAGACCTTTGTCAGGAGTATTTCTACATATAAATACATACCGTATATAAATATGTATACTACAGGATATTCTTCTTTTCAAGACTGAAGTGAAACTTTCCAACGAACAACAAACTTTCCAACGAACGAAGACATTTGGATGTGCGAATATCTTCATAGAGAAAAATTATTACGAATTTTTCAGAAAAACTGAAGCATAAAGACACAGTTCATAGTTTCTGCAAGACATAACTTTAGTCATCTGACCATATCTGAAGAGTCCAGACCAAAGCCTGTGTGCAGACCAAAGTTTAGGACTGTAATGACAAACACGTCCACAAACGTGTGAACACGTCCACTTATGCAGACACACAATTTAGAAAAAACAAAACCATGTGTTTGTTCACTGGATATATCTGCTATACCTGTTTCTTAGACTAAATGAACTAAATCTGAAATAGAAGAATCTTAGATCATAAGAAGACAATATGAATCTTTTCAGTTCAAACCTTTATTGTCTCACACAGATGCGTATCTGAACTACACAAATACTTAGAAAAAACACTGAAAACGCATAATACAAAACAAACAGCAACACAATTAAAAAGAAATGCCATCGAACTCTACTGATGGTCTAACTCTCCATTGTCTGTCCCTGCAGTGTGTCTCCAAAGTTTCCCACCCAGGGCGACAAGCGTCTCCGCGAAGACATCAGCATCATCATCCGTTTCTACGCCAGCATCCTGTCTGACAAGAAGTACCTGGCAGCGTGCCACTTGGTCCCACCTGGTGAGCTTGGTACTACTCCGGCCCCGAGCACGCTCTCTGCCGGGATATTTGGATCGCTTATCGTGTCCAGCACTTCTCCGATATCTATCTTAAGTAAGCCTAAAGCGGTGGAGCTCGGACTGCACTGCAGCAGGGGCATGCTTTTACGCCTGACAAATCTGACGCTTTTTATCCTCACTGCGCTGCTGATAGATCCTGGTATCTATCTGTTTTTATGGACCTT
Organism: Trachinotus anak; assembly: GCF_046630095.1. Classification (NCBI taxonomy): domain Eukaryota; kingdom Metazoa; phylum Chordata; class Actinopteri; order Carangiformes; family Carangidae; genus Trachinotus; species Trachinotus anak. Next base: position 1,353,365 of record NW_027273879.1, on the reverse strand, counting down.
AAATTTTTTTTCCTCTACTTTCATCTCTCTGTCACTCACTTTTTTTCTTATCTCTTCCTCTTTCTTCTGTTTTTCAAGTGTTTTACTCCTTTTTCTACCACAATCAGTCTGTTTTTACCTTTTAACATTTCGCAGCTGTGAGGAAAAGCTCAAATTTGTCAGCTGCGTTAAGATGCATGATAATTCATCATGTCAGCCCACCTGTCTGCCCCTCTCCTCCACTGATCAGTTTGGTATCAAAAGAAGAAACTACAGAGTGAAAAATGTTTTTTCTTCCAACCCAGAAAATCCTCTCCTCCTCATTCCCGACGTCCCAGAGAAAAGACATGGTCTCATTCTCATACACATCGAACCGCTTCAGGTAGACGAGTCCTCTAACCGCAGATCCTGGATCAGATTAATCGACTCCTTGCTGCCCACCCCCTGCCACGCGCATTAATATGATTAAGATAATATCTGACCCAGTATCAGTGGTTCAAGGCAACTTCTACCCACATTTAAATGCCACTGGATTTCCCTGCAAATGCATGACCATCACAACAACAGAGGACTAACTGAACCAGCTCATCTCGCTCTTCAGAAGCTCCTTCATCATCAATCATACTATTGATGTTTGTCACTGTTTACAAATCATAATATTGATTCAGAATAATGTTATGTGTGTAAGAAACTTATTTACTTATTTACTTAATAAAATGCAGATTTTATTTTGAGACATGTTTTACAAGGTGAAATGTATGATAGAGACTAAAGCATCATCATCATCATCATCAGAGAGAGAGTCTGTGTGTACTGAATGTATTTGTATGTGAACAGATAATCAGGACCCGTCCTTGAACAGTCTGTCAGTTATGAACGCTGCCGACCTCAGGAGCAACATGGACTCAAGCTCCCGCTCCCAGCAGAGCAGCCAGGGATGGATCAACACCTACCCACTGTCCAGTGGCATGTCCACCACATCCAAGAAATCAGGTACCGCTTACACTCAGCACGTGAACAGTAACAATACACAGATCACTTCTCCATACACGTTAAAGTTGAATTTGAAATGTTGAACCTGGAAATACAAACTTCACAAACACTCAGTCTGCAGCTTTTTCAAACTTAAACTCAAACTTAAAGCTGCTATTATCAATATTTGATTATTAACTATGGAACAAATGATCAAATATTGCCTCAACTTTAGCTTTAGACAAATTAATTTGGCAGCAACAGAAATTATATTTCAACTCTGAGATCTGTGTTTATCTTAAGTTATTATTGCTTACATATTAAAATGATGAGACATCAGTGCCACTGGTAAGAGCTGTTAAGATAAAACTGGATGATGATGGACGGCAGCTCACAGCCTGGCTTCATATCTCTGAAAACATCTTAAAGTTGATGTTAATTTCATGAATCAAAAGTTATTTCTATGCTGAATGCTCAAATTTTCTGCCATCACCACTGGTTGGTGTGAAATCCATGCTGGACACTTGTCTTGCAGCCCAAGTTCACTCAATTCAGCTTCTAAAATAGCTTTGATAGATACAGAGTTCACATTGGAGCAGCACCGGGTCTGTGAATTCAATTCCAACTTCAACACAACTGCAGACAAGAACGTATACTGACTCATACTGGCAGAGTGGTTTTAACTTTCTGCTCCTCCTCTCCACCCAGGTACGTCCAAGAAGAGCAATAGAGGGACGCAGCTTCACAAATACTACATGAAACGCAGGACTCTGTTGCTGGCCTTACTGGTGAGTGCTGAGACTCTCATTTCCTGGTTCTGACTCCCGCTCACGATGCCTGTTCATCATCGGCCTTTCTCCTCTTTCTCTCTGTGTTGCCCCGTCTTTCCAGGCCAGCGAGATCGAACGGCTGACGACGTGGTACAACCCGCTCTCCACTCAGGAGCTGGCTATCGCCACAGAGCAGTCGGTGGAGACCAGCATCGCCAACTGGAGGTCCAAGTACATCAGTCTCACCGAGAAACAGTGGAAGGACAACGTCAACCTGGCCTGGAGCATTGCACCGTACCTGGCGATGCAGCTACCAACAAGGTTTTCAGTCTCTCTGTGTTTCTGTAATAGATTGGATAAACACTCAGAGAAACCAAATCCTGCAAGGTTGGATGGTGGGTCCAGGTGGGCGGGGCTTGCGGCATGGAGGAGGGTGGTGACTGCTTTGTTGTGACATCACAAAGTTCCAGAAGTCCTGACGGCTGGTTTTAAGGCTCAGCTTCTGAATACAGGCTGTGTGCATTTCTCTGTGGACTGAGGCTTTGATACCTAGAACCTAGACCTGCTTTATAATCACAAACACATGGAAAAACTACCTTTATACAACATGGGGCCTTTAAGATAAACTTCAAGGGCATAAATAATCCCCACTGACAAAAAAAAAATTGACTCCCCTTCTCGTCTCACATTTACTTGTTTGTTTTTAAATTCAGGTTTAAGAACGACGCCATAGTAGCTGAGGTGACCAGGCTGGTGAGACTGGACCCCGGAGCAGTCAGTGATGTACCTGAGGCCGTCAAGGTAAGATCACTGAGTCTAGTGAGGCTCAGCTGTTAAATGTTGGAAACCTGTGAATAAATAAAGTTTTCTTTATGTCACCAGTTCCTGGTGACATGGCACACTATCGATGCCGACTCCCCTGAGCTGAGCCACATCCTGTGTTGGGCCCCGGCAGACCCGCCCACTGGGCTGTCCTACTTCAGCAGCATGTACCCTCCTCATCCTCTCACTGCTCAGTATGGGGTGAAGGTGCTGCGCTCCTTCCCTCCAGTAAGTCACAGACCTGTGGACGTTTGTTTCTTGGCTCAGCTCATTTGTTTTTCCTTTGTGATGCAGAAACTTTCTATTGAATGAGTCTGTTTTCTCTCCTCAGGACGCCATCTTGTTCTACATTCCTCAGATTGTACAGGCTCTCCGTTATGATAAGGTAAACATTAAGAGCTTCAGAGGTGAAAGAAAATTACACACTGTAATTTGTAATAAGCTGCAAGATCAACAGTATTTTGCTCTTACAGCAAACTGCTTTAATGGAATAGATATCATTTGTATGAAGCAGACTTGCCAAAGTAAAGAGCATTAGTAGTAATGGCTCTGACTATGTGTCCCGCTCAGATGGGTTACGTGAGAGAGTACATCCTGTGGGCGGCGCAGAAGTCTCAGCTTCTCGCCCACCAGTTCATCTGGAACATGAAGACCAACATTTTCATGGACGAGGAGGGACACCACAAAGATCGTGAGTGGAGACGAGACATCAGGGTGAACTGAGCACCTGGTGTAATGATGCAGCTGTGGCTGAATACTGGGAACTTCCAGTGCCACTGTGTTGCAAAAAAGGTTTTACACAGTTGTAAAATGTGGTCAAAGTTCAAACCTACAATAAAAACTACAACACAGGTGATTCAACATGTAGCTAATGTCTGTATCCCTAAATCTGAATGCAGAGTGGTATTGAACAGAATTACACTAAATGAATATACAAGCTCCCAAAACAACACAACAAAAAGGCTGTATGCAGTGGTGTAAAGATCATTATACCCAAAATAAATGGTGTTGTATATTTTCCACCTCAAAGTTAGTTCGGTTTTAGTTTTTTTATTTCAAATATTGACAGATAATCAAAAAAATAATGAAAAATTACATCATTATAGGATTTAAACAGTTGACTCAGTTCTGTGTCCAGAATCGAACATTGTTAATGGTGAGAAGAGTGAAATATGTAAACTCAGGATGTTTTGGTTTTTTTGTTTTTTTTTTTAATGATGGGGAAACTTTAACCCTTAATAGAACCACTTGTATTAAATCTCCTCAGTTATTCTCAGTGCGTTCATTCATTTAATGAGTGTTATAGTACAAACCCTGTCTCTCACAGTTTGTTGCATTTGCAGGTGACTCATTTGACAGTCATTATGTTTGTTGTTATTGAAATGTAAGGCTCCAGATTGATGCATGAATTATTCATTCATTCATTCATTCAGTTCATTAATCACTGATCTGTCATTTTTTTTTCCTTTCAATGCATCTCTGGTTATTCTCTGATATCTTTCCTTATTAATGTGTAATTAGATTATTCTGCCTGATGGGAAAAGTCTTATCAGGTCTAATTAAATCATATTAAGTCGATGTAATCAGACTTATTCGCGCCTCATTAATGTGTGTGTGTAGCTGACATCGGGGAGCTGTTGGAGCAGATGGTGGAGGAGATCACAGGCTCTCTGTCGGGTCCAGCCAAAGACTTCTACCAGAGAGAGTTTGACTTCTTCAACAAGATCACCAACGTGTCCGCCCTCATCAAGTACGTTCACTTTACAGATCATTAGCATCTGAAGGAGGCGTTTGACTGTGATCTAAACCCCTGATGTGTTTTTATTTGTTTTCAGGCCGGTTCCAAAGGGAGAGGAGAGAAAAAGAGCCTGTCTCAAAGCTCTGTCGGATATCAAAGTCCAGCCAGGTAACACCGTGTTCCACAGCAGGTCCGGACAGAAGATTTAGAGAAGCAAACTGTAACTGAGCTGCGGAGAAAACATTTCATTTCATCAGTTTAACATTTTAATATTACACAACACTCAAAAATGCAAACTTGTATTTAATACAAGTCTATTTAAAAATGGAAAAACACAACAATGATACCACAATGGTCCGATATATTGTGTTAACGAACCAAACCATCTCTAAGATGTTGCATCATGTTTGTCAGACAAACATCAAGGATTTGTGCTTTGGACATCATGGACTCCGGCTGTTTTCCAGTTATATAAAATGAGTCTGGCTGCTACAATAAAACCTGTTGCTGAGCTTCAGTAAACCTCAGTAGTTTGATACATTTATTCCCAACAGACGGAGACTCCACGCTGCTCTTTAGCTGTAAATACTTCCAGAGATCCTTTATCAGTTCTGTCAGTTGCTCAAATGACTTGAATAATAATAATAAACTTGTATTTCATTTGCCAACTACTTCTCTGATATAAAAGATATTTTCCCTTCACAGACGGAGATGATATGGGAGTATGGTTGTGTTTGTGTTGTAACATTCACAAAGCTTTGTGTGTCTGTACTGTGTTTGTATTTTTCCTTCTCTCTGTCTTACTGTGTTCTCCTGTGAAAACATGAGGTGTTGAAGTTTGAACATGTGAACATTTGCTGTTATGAAACAAAAAATGTTCTTGTTGACTCTTGTCTGTTCCTCCAGGCTGTTACCTGCCAAGTAACCCTGAAGCTATTGTGCTGGATATTGACTACAAATCTGGAACACCCATGCAGAGGTAATGACGGATTTGACCTCATGCTTCATGTTGGGTTTTTGCTGATAAAGAGGGAGGGGGGGGCGGCTTGTATCTACTCTGCCCTGTGTCCTCTGCCTCACTGGAGTGTGTTTCCTGTCTCAGTGCTGCCAAGGCGCCCTATCTGGCCAAGTTTAAGGTGAAGCGCTGTGGGGTGAGTGAACTGGAGAGGGAGGGTCTCCGCTGCCCCTCAGACTCTCTGGAAGACGGAGAGGAGAATCCAGACGGATCACGCAGGGTTTGCTGGCAGGCGGCCATCTTTAAAGTGGGGGATGACTGCAGACAGGTACCTCAACTTTCCTGTACTTTATATTTTCTGGGACATGCCAGGGAGAGGGAACTCTGACCCCCCTGTGTTTCTCTCCTCTCTCTAGGATATGCTCGCTCTGCAGATCATCGGGCTCTTTAAGAATATCTTCCAGCTGGTGGGGCTGGATCTGTTTGTCTTCCCGTACAGAGTGGTGGCTACTGCACCAGGGGTAAGATTTATATCACATTACTCCGTCCAAATTCCAAACTCTGAAGGTGCAAAAAATACCCAAAATGCCTCTGAAGTACAGAGGGTTAAACTGGGAACATGTTTAAAATGTGGTTTGTGTATTTACTCCATGTTGTCAAATCCTTGTATCTCCACAGTCATCCTAGTAAAACTTTGACAATGAGGCTGTAAAAATTAAATTGTTGTTTTGATGAACTGATCCTCTTCTCTTCAGTGTGGCGTGATTGAGTGCATCCCGGACTGTAAGTCCCGAGACCAGCTGGGCAGACAGACGGACTTCGGGATGTACGATTACTTCCGTAACCAGTACGGCGACGAATCCACCCTCGCCTTCCAGAAGGTGCAGAGATTTTAACCTTTGGGTATTGCCCTTTTATTCATGATTGTTTCTCAGATTTCACAGTGAGGGTCCACCATCAACCCGACACTGTCTGAGATTACTGCAAGGATGGATTTCAGTGCTGCGTAAATGCTACAGCCATTTACCACTATATTTTTCTGCTCTGACATGGAGAGAAGGACTTTTTCAATCAAAGATCTATAAAACAGTGTTGCCATGAAACTTGGTTGTTGGTGTTACTGTTGAGGGTGAATTTGTTGTCCATTACAATGCACAGGCACATACAGTGTAAAACCTCAAACAGGAGCAGTGTTTCAGTCGATCACGTCCGCTTCTCCTCTCTGCAGGCTCGGTATAACTTCATCCGCAGCATGGCCGCCTACAGCCTTCTGCTGTTCCTGCTGCAGATCAAAGACAGACACAACGGCAACATCATGCTGGACAGCAAGGGCCACCTCATCCACATAGGTACACTGTGGTGTATACACTCATATTCAGTCACTGGATGAACTTATCCTCCCTGTGCAGTGGTGATTGCTTTGTGTTTATGTGCCTCCCGTGTTTTCTACAGACTTCGGCTTCATGTTTGAGAGTTCTCCTGGCGGGAACCTGGGCTGGGAGCCGGACATCAAGCTGACAGATGAGATGGTGATGATCATGGGAGGGAAGATGGAGGCCACTCCTTTCAAATGGTTCATGGAGATGTGTGTCAGAGGATACCTGGCTGTACGGTAAGAAACCAGAAAAATAAAGGTTGGTAGCAGGTTTTATAGAAATTTGTTTGAAGATTTCTGTTTGTGGATTAAAGAGTTGGAAGATGTTGAGTTTAGTAGATATAGTAGTGTTTTTTTTTCCCTCTGTCTAACTTCGTCATCACTCATTTTTGTTGACATTTGTTTCTCCTCTGCACACACAGACCCTACATGGATGCAGTGGTTTCTCTAGTGACCCTCATGCTGGACACTGGATTACCATGCTTCAGAGGACAAACCATTAAACTCCTCAAGTAAGTCCAGCAGGAGGATAGTGCACCTGATAGTGTCAGAGAGGGAGAAGGGATATGCAGTAGTTGGCACCTTTACCATTCAGCCAATGGGGTCTTGTCTCTGTGTGTGTAACCTTTGGTGTCAGTCTTTTCAGATTTTATCATTGTGCACTTGTTCTCTTTGCTTAAACTTCAGTAATTGGTACCGGGTATCACAGGTCTACTCTCAAATCTTCTTTTATTTGTGGGAAATAAAATGTTTTTTTAATATTCATATGTTGTCTCTGTGCACTTCCTGCCAAGCACCAAACAGACCGACAAAAGTTAGCGACCAGCAGGTGAACATTGTGGAGCATTTGGCAGCTAAAGAGCCGGAAACAAGACTCAGAATAAATGATAATGTTGCTTCGTCTTGTTCTCTGCTGCAGGTGTAAAAAAATGAGTGTTTGCTAAAATCTTCACCACAAAAAAAGACTTTTCAATGTCAGTGTTGTATTTACAGCTGCCAGAAAATCATCTTTAAATATTAATGTGTATTTTTTGTTTTTTAATCAGGGGCCGGTTTAACCCACAAATGAGTGAGAAAGAAGCAGCAGCGTTCATCATCAAAGTCATCCAAAGCTGTTTCCTCAGTAGCAGGTGAGAGGGAGACGCAGCTGATCTGTTAATCCCACATGACATTAACTTCATGCAAAACACTCCCACACTTATGAGCTATAACACAACATAACACAGACCTAAAGATTTTCACCGACTTGTTTTCTGCAGGAGCAAAACGTACGACATGCTGCAGTATTACCAGAACCAAATCCCTTACTGAGGATCCTCCACCAGACCGCCACTGTACGTCCAACACACACGACTCTACACAAGCAATGCAAACCTCCTTTTAGACGGTTTTAATACGGTGATGGATGCACCTTTATGGACTGATCTGTATATCATTCTGCTCCTTGTGAGACAGACAATAATGTGGCACTTTGATCAGTATTCTCCAATTTTACTGTAAGTTGTCAGATTTTATAATGTACACCTGAGTTTTAAAGTAGTTCTTTGTTTGACTTGAGATTGAAGGACGATGTATGACTTTAACCAAAAGAGGTATTTGAATCACCCTTTAAGTATTTTCTTCTTGATGCTGTTATTTGTTAATCAGCAAACATGAACTAAACTGTCACACTAGAGGAAGACGGCCATAACAGGAGCCATATTTATAGTGTTTGTCAAAGCAGCTGTTATATATCATTGTTATCATTTTGTTACGATGCTGTTCTTCACTTTTATGCACTTTATAGTATTTCATTAACGTCACCTGCCTATGATCAGGTGGCAATAGACAACTTTTTCCCTCTAGCGTTTCCATGTAGTGTTAATGTTGGTGAAGAATATAGTTTGTTTCTCCACTGCTCATTTTAGAAAGGTCACCACCGGGAGGAGGGTTTGGTTTCTGGCTGCTAGCGGTAGAGTTAGCAACATGGCTACTGCTAGCAGCCTGGCTACTAAAACCCAGATCTCAGTGTTGTGATAAAGGCGAAACAGAATAAAGTAAAATATCCTGTTGTACTGTGATGTAGGCAGGTTTAATGTCGGGTTTGAACTTCTCAAGTCCTGGAGCTCTCTCCATAGTCGGACTGACTGTATGGACCATATAGTCCATACAGTCAGTCCCATTTGAACCAATCCAAGGTTCAGTGTCTACCATTCTCCCTCTTCACCTCCTCCACCTGGATAAGGCAACCAGAACCTCACAGGGAAAACAAAACCATCCTCTTCCTGTTCTGGTTGCACAGTGGAAGATGAACTTCCTTTAAATCGAGATTTCATACCAGTGGCAAACAGAGTTGCATAATAAATTTGAAGCTAATAGGAAGCCAATCTAAACACAGATGGTGTTATTATTCTGTGCTGTCAACATTTATTTCATATTGATGCGTTAAAACAAGAAAGTTGTCTATTGTCACTTTAAACAGAGATTAAAACAATGTGCAGTTTAATCAACTGATAAATAAAATTTCAGTAGTTTTGATTTAGTAGAAGACAAACCAGTGTTGTCAAGTAGAACAAACATCAATGCAGGAAGCAATCAGCATTTAATCCAATAGTAGTGTTTAGAAATGTAAAGGTGTTTAGAGAATCAAAGGTAATGATGCTGTAGTGTTTACTGTAGAATCACATCAAGATCACAGGTGTTTGTCTGTGATTTCTGTGGAACTTGTAGAATTATATGTGAAGAGCATATTTATCAGAAGATTTTAAAACCTTTTAACTTTGATGTTTATCTTCAAAGTGAGTCATGTCGCACCTCCTCGTTTCGCTTTTAGGTCAAATCTCTAATACTGGAACAACAGGAACTTAACAACCCGTAACTTTTAAGAACCAGTGAGGCTGTGAAGCCACAGGTCCCGCCTTGTGTTTCCACTGTGCACACTTTATGATACACTACGTTTCTGATGAGGAGACACCAGGAAATATGCTGTAATGCAGTTTTATCTGTTTGGCAGGCGAGTGCAGTTGTGGGACAGAAAACAGTGGAGTAGGGAGAGTTATTCTAGAAGCAGGAGCAGGCTGCTGACGTCTGGTAAGATCACATCTTTCTCACTCCACACCTGCAGATTTTTTTACCTTTAAAACGTGTAGTCAGACTTCACACAGCTTCCTCTGGACACACCGCAGGCTTTATACAACTTTTTAAATCTTTTACTCCAACAGGACTGTCTGGTTCTGCTCCCACCGGCGCAGTTGTCTGTGCTGTTTTAATACCAGGCTGTTTCTGCTCTGAATCGCCACTAAAAACTGGTGGAACTCACCTTTAAAAAAAAATTGCATTTGTATTCCCTCCCTCATGAGTATCTGACTCCTGCGAGTTACGTCACGGGTCGTTAGGTTCCTGTTGTAGAAAAGAGCAGAAGGAAGGAGCTGATGCAGCACACAGGGTAGACCAGCTCAGCCTGCATGTCTCAAACACACAGTGAGATGTACAGTATTTCGTCCTGTGTCAGAGTACAGGTGTTGTACATGTATACATGCCCTTTACTGTGTGTGTGTGTGTGTGTGTCACCCTGTTTGGAAACATTCCTCTGTGAGTGTGTGAGGTAAATCAAACCTCTTGGGTTTGGGTTTTGTTGGATGATCTTGCAGATGATGATTATACCTAAAAAGCCATTTCTCCTACCCTCGGTAGAAACACAACTGTAGTAATACTTGACAAAAGAGAACTTTATGCAATATATTCATGTATATCGATGCTGTATCTGTGTTGTGTTCAACAGATGAAATTTGTTTCCTTCCATCTTAATCGTTGTGTGAGAAGTGTTTTATGTTGCAGCTGTGACTGTCGATACACACATTTAAATACACATACAGGCTCATATCGACAGACCTGACAGGCTGTGATACGCAGCCATTTTTAATGCAGTTGATTTTATTGTCAGTCCTCCCTGACGTCCGCTGCTTCCTGTGAACCAGAGGTGTCGGTCAGTGTGTGTAATATATATGCTGTGTGTGTGCGTGTGTGTGTGTGTTTGCTCGGTTTGTGGCGACATCATCAGATGAAGATCACATCTGTTATTCTGTCCATATGTGAAACCTCATAATTTCCAGATTAAATGTGTGTAACATTTCTTCAATTTCAGGCTGTTTGTGTGTTTTATTCTTTATTTTTTCTTTATTTTTTCTTTTCTTTTCTTTTCTTTTCTTTTCTTTTCTTTTCTTTTCCTCTTTTTGCCTCATCGCTGGCGACAACCAGGACCGGAGGTTTTATGAAAAAAAGGTGAACTTCACTGTGACCTCATAATGTTCTGCAAAAACACTTCTGGCCTTTATTCAACACTGTGACTGAGGAAGGAGATTGTGGCCATATTTGCTGTAATTTGTCTGGTTGGCGGAGGGATTCAACCACGAGGCGGCGATTCTGATTCTAGTTTTTACTTTTTTGTAGCCTGAAAAACAGCAGAGCATTTTTCGAAAATTACACAAAGACAAATAAAATAAAGAATAAAAGTTAGACAAAAAACATTCTTCACATATAAGGGTTGAGTGACATCAATTTTTTTCAGTGAATACTGATTAAAGAGGACACACAAGAAAAAAATGAAACCCCCTTAATACCAATCAATCACTGTTTGAACCCAGACTACCTGAGTATCACTGCTGACCATGTGTTTCCCTCTATAGCCACAGTTCACCATCTTCTAATGGCTGCTTCCAGCAGGATCCAGCATCTTGTTGAATCTGTGACATGAAGATCAGAGGCTGTTTGAGAGCAGAGAGAGGCCCTTTAGTGAACTCTGACCTTTGACCTCTGTGACACTTCAGACCAGAGGAGACCATCAGGTTAGATGATCAGGATCTTTGCTGGTTGAGATTAGCAGGAGGAATCAGACAGGGAACAAACAGGAACTTGGAGAAGGTTGAAAATATACTTTTATGTTTAAACTGATTCTGTGATCAGCTGATAATAGAACACAGTAAAATAACAGTCACTCCTGGTGTCGTCAACCCAGCAGGGCAGCCATTAAAGAATATTTACGACAGTAACACAAAGGACGAGACAGCGGTGGGAGTGAAACACTGACTCGTTCTCACGGGACGGCCCCCACGTCTTTGGTTCTGTCTTTGGTTTTATTTCGAGTGTGAACATGTTCATGAATCAAATCAAACAAACCAAGACTGGACTTTTTACGCTACAGTTTGAACTACATGGCCTGAAATTTGTAGCACAGACATACAGTGGTTAGTTACAGTGTAATAATACAGTTCTGCATCAGTTCCAGTCGCGACTTCTGCACAAACCACAGACTGATTCATATTAAGCTCCTGTTTGTATAAACTCGAGGAAATTGCTGAGAATTGATTAAATTACTGTAGTTTGACAACAGGTTATTTAATAATAACCATTTTATTTATACAGTGTTTTGATGCTCTGATGAACACACTGTCATTTCCTGATTTGATACAGAGGTTTTAATTTTGTTTTTTATATCAAATTTGGGGAGAAATTAGGAGTTAAAACATTTGGTGTTATGACTTTTGAAAATGGAAACTTTCTTGTGAAATTTAAACCAAAGCTTTGGTTAAACACTAATTGACAACAGAGGACCTTCACCCTGCTCTGAAACTCACTACAGATAAATAAAATTATGTTTCACCATAATGTTAGGTCTGATGTCATGATGCAGGATATATGCTCCTGTATAAATTAGGATTAAAAAACACTGCTTCCACAAGAATACGATGCTTTCCAAATGTTTTCCTTCTGACAGTTTAAATTTTAATTTACTAAAGCACAACTAATAAAAATGAATATTTCATCATCCTGCACTCGACAGCTGATTGTATTCATTTGTGCTTTAATGAAGAATAAAACAGACAGTGTTGTTTTTGCCTGTTAAAAGAATAAATGACAGCTACACAAAGACTTCAGCACTAAATTAGCACGTTGTGTTAAAGCGCGTTGGGAAAAGACTCGGTCTGGTTTGACAGCAGCAGCAGTGTTGTTTTCAAACTGCTCGACAACTTGATGAATTGTTTCCACAAACTGTCACACAACTGTGTGTAAATGGAAAAACACAAGGACTCTGTAACAATGCAGTTTTATCATCAGCTTGACTCCAATAATTCCACAGCTACTCTTTAAAAAAAAAAAGGCTTGTGTGTTTTTTTTGTGATATTTGTAAAAAAACAACAACATATTTTACAGCTTTGAATACAAAACTAACTCATGTCTGTAGCTGTTGATCTGTTTCAAGTGTTTATTTTTCATCGCATGCATTGTTATATTGTAAATTCATTTGTATATAAAGCAGTTAAAATGAGCTCCATGTCAACCAGCTATAGCAGTAACACTACCAAGCCAATACATCAGTAATAACCATTCAATAATAACAGAGGCTGTTGCTGATAAATACTCCTTAACTTCATCTTCTGTACAGTTGTAAACATGGAGGTGTTGCTACTGTAAGATAAATAAAAGATCTAAATACTTGAGTTTGATTAAATTTAAAGTCATTAATGTTCATTTTATCAATGCTTGTTAAAATACAGACTGAATTAATTCAGGGCATCGATGAAAAATAAGATCAAGGAAAATAATAACTGAATTCTATTTGTTCATGTTCTGGGTCTATTTATTGATTTATAGAAATATTCTCAGACTTCCTCATAAAAAAAATGACTCATATTCAAAATCTTGATATGAAAACAAATCTACCTTTCTCAGGTATCAGGTGATAAATTAGTCAGAGTACCAGTGCGCAGCCTCCTCAGGTGTGCGGCTAACCTGAGGTGAGCTGCTCCTCTGCCTGAGTGACGTCAGAGGGATGGGCAGGTCACATGGTCTGGTCCGAGGGGAACCTGTGAGTGAAGTGGGACAGAGGAAGACGGAGGGAAGAAGGAAGCGAGCAAGGTAAGCAGCCCGCAGACCCTATTTACATCCAGTGTTCAACCGGCCGAGCGGAGCTGTCGGGAAATTATCGATTATGAGTCGATTATTGATCGAGACGTGAAGTTTTTGCGTCGAGAAGTTGGCGGAAAACGTGTGGTTACGTGAGGAGAGAGGAAGCTCTGGAGCCGCGGTAGTTCTCGGGACTGAGCCAGTTTAACCGGACGACGTGTTGGGAAGTAGTTTAATAACCTGCAGAGGAAACACGGAGAGATCGAAGCTGCAAACAGAGTCGGAATAAAGTGTTTGGTTTGAGTCTGAGTCCCTGTGGCGGGAGCCAGCTGGAGCAGAGGCTCCACAGGTCTGTTGTGAGGCCCAGAGGTGGACTTCACTGGCACTTCACTCAGGTATTACACTATACTGCGGTGGTGGTGGTGTTTACAGGTGCTATGAAGCATTTTTCAGCAGAGAGTTGACTTTGTAAAGCTCCATCCAGTCTAAAGGTAGATGTCCATGTGTTTGTGATTATAAAGCAGGTCTAGGTTCTATATTAATACTGTGAAAGTATCAAAGCCTCAGTCCACAGAGAAATGCACACAGCCTGTATTCAGACACTGAGCCTTAAAACCAGCTGTCAGGACTTCTGGAACTTTGTGATGTCACAACAAGGCAGTCACCGCTCTCAGGCATGCACCAAGCCCCGCCCACCTGGACCCACCATCCAACCTTACAGGATTTAATTTCTCTGTTCACCTGAAATCTGCTGTATTTATTATTTGTATTTTTAATTAAGAGGCTCAGATCCTCTCTTCTGATTGGCTCACTGACCTGTTGTTACTAGAGCTCCAGAGAGAAGCCTGAGAGAGGAGATGTAAAACTACACTGAGATGGTTTTTGGGTCTTAAAACCACAGATATATCTTCTGCTGGAGATCAACACTTCAGATAAAACACTGGAGAAAAAGTGTAAAATATGGGACCTTTAAAAACTCTTAACGTGGACTCATCTCAGAATCACTTTGCTTTTACTCAAAATTACAACACAAAAATTACTGAAAATTAGACAGAGATTTGGTGCAATCTGCATCTAAAGAAAATAAATGGAATAAAAATGCGTAAACTCCTAACTGGGACACAACACTGAGGCCTGTTTTCTTTTCTTACCTTTATAAAAGACTGGTGACGTGTTAGCCTGAGCCTGAATAGGACTGAACAATTAAATGTAATATACTTGAAATATTAATATCAAATATATATATACAAAATAATTGCAGTATTATTTCTTTCTGCACATGGTTCAGCCCTAATCCTGAAGCTTTTTTATAACTTTATGGAAGAATGTGGCGTCTCGCTGGTCTCTCCCGGTCACAATAAATGTGTGGACATACCTGCAGACAGACTCTCTCCAGGTGTGTTCAGGGTGTGATGTGGATGAGGAGTTCTTTAGTGCTGTCGTATTTTTATTCCTGCTCTATAAATGTATGCGACTGTGTTTAGTTTGTTGTTTTATTTTGGGCACTTGGACCTTGGTTATTGTGAATAT
The DNA here is from genome assembly GCF_046630095.1 of Trachinotus anak. Classification (NCBI taxonomy): domain Eukaryota; kingdom Metazoa; phylum Chordata; class Actinopteri; order Carangiformes; family Carangidae; genus Trachinotus; species Trachinotus anak. The sequence goes on along the minus strand of NW_027273879.1, from coordinate 1,338,342 downwards.
TGTAAAGAAGCAGCGTCATGTTAACATATCAGAGCTGGGATATTTCTAGAGTCTGATATTATTATAACAGAGCAGCTTTCAAACAGTTTCCTGATAACATGAGTAGGCGTCTGTTGTCTGACTCAGCCTGATGATGTAATGCGTAAAGAGTTTGAAGTCCCCCAACAGTCCTCGGCAGCGTCAGCTCGTCTCCTTGTTACTGAAGCACTGAAATCATGACACACACACGACTTATAGAAGATAAACGGCACCAAGCTTGAGGCTCAGGAGTCGTCAGAGCTGTGCAGCTCAGTGAGAACAGCTGATGGATCTAAAACACTCAATCTGTAACAATTTCTGATAATGAAATCAATAATTAGATTAGATTAGATTTAGGATTCACTGGTTTTCTAAAATGATGTTGCATGAATAATCTTGTTCAGACTAATCTTGTTAAGACTTATTTTTGTTTGGCTTGGTCCCTTTTATACTTTTAACTATCAATTTATTATTGATTAATCTGCTGATTATTTCCATGATTAATCAGGTAATTATTTGGCCAATCAGAACATTAGAAAATGGTGAAAACTTTGGTGATTTTTCAGTTATCAAAACAGTTGCTGGTTAATTTTCTGTCGGTCGACTTAAAGATTAATTGACTGTTTAAGTTCTAGTTCGTTGTAGCTCGAGCTTCAATGTTTAGTTGATTAATTGATCAAAAATAAATCAGCAACTAATTTGATTTGACAATGTCACATGGTTCTGTTTATCAATATTTAACTTTATTATTTTATTTTATATTTAAAAATGTTTTGTAGACTAAAGAATTAATCGATTCATTGAAAAAATTATTAGGCAGATTAATTGATGATGAAAATAATTGTAAGTTGCAGCACAACTAATAATTATTTTTGTCCATCTTTAGATTATTTTCTCCATTAACTGATTAAATATTTGTTCTATAAAACATTGAAAAAAAACACATAATCCAAGAGCACAATTTGATGTCATCAAAATATATTTGTCCAAAGATATTACATTTACAGTAATGTAAGACTAAGAAAAGCAGCGTGTTCCCACATTTGTATCTAAAACCAACAAATATTGTGTCAGTTTGAAAAATTACACTTTCAAAATAAAACAGTTCCAGGCTCAGTTTCTATCAATCAACAAACTGATCAATTAATAGTGAAAAATATGCATCAATTTTTTTAAGTTGACATATTTACAGTTCAGATATTTGATTTAGTGTCAGTTAAGACGGACTGAGAAACTACCAGAGATTTATTTTGGTTTTAAAATGACTAAAAGCTCAAGGTGACATCTTCATATTGTTGTTTTTGTTCAAGTCCAGAAAATATTTATTTGAATGTGAGATCTGACAAAGAAAAGCAGCTGGAACCAGACAGACGAGCTGTTTAATCCAGACAGGCTTCTCATCGGCCCGAAGAGCTGCTCTGTTTTCTTTTATTGCTTTGACCTATTTCCTCATCTGTGTTTGAACTTCTGTACATTGTTTTTATTGATGTAAAGGTGCCGAGCTTTAGCAGGATGTATAATCTAGCGCTGATATCGTGACTCATATCGTAATCGCAGTTTCTACCAAAATAATCCCACATTCCTACTGGAAATAAAGGTTTCAGGCTGTTGTGAACATCGTCGTCTCATCTTCACGCCTCAAACCTTCATATCGTTTGTTGTCTTTTCTGTTTCAGGTGATTCCCAGGAACAGTGTATGTTCATACCAGGTTTGCATTCTCACCTGCAAGCCCATGTAAGTCGTGTTGAGTGACTGCGTGTGAAAGAGGTATTCAAGCACAGCTCATTATTATTTTTTTTTTAACCTCTCAAGATCAAATCCACTTAAAGACGCGGGCGTCTGAGGGTTGATTTGGATGTTAAAAATGTATTTTTGTGATGCAACAGCTGCTGCAACACACAAGCTGTTATTACAACAACAGGGAAATTCGACCTGCTCCTTTGCAGCACAAAAATGCATTCTTGACTCAGCTTGCATGGAGGATGGTGGGATAACATCTCCACTCATGAGATCTGGTTGAAGGGTGTTTTCTGTGGTGACCTCAGCTGCTGGGGCTCAGGTTTCTGTCGCAGGCAGAGATGACGTCGCATGAATGTTGGTCTGAATGTCTCATTTAAATTTCTTATCAGTCTGGGTTTCCGTGTTTTTATCTTTTGGCTTCTTCCTTTTCTTATTTTCCCTTTGCCTCCTCAGTTAATGATGTGAATTATAGAGATTTGAGTCGACAGAAAATTAATCAGCAACTATAACTATTGTTTTTCTTTGTCCTATGGGATAGTAAATTGAATATATTTGGGCTTTGGACTGTTGTTCAAACAGTCGTCACCTTGGAATTTCCTGTAGCTTCAGTGATTAGGTAATTAGTTGATTATTTAATTGGCAGAAAATGAATTGGAAACTGTGATTTTTGAAGCCAAACTTCAATAATTGTCAGTAAACTGAATATCTGTCGCACAGAAGCAGACGTCTGAAGGTCGCAGCTTCACTCTGAGAAATCATGATAAGAATTTTACAGACCAAACGACAAGAAAAAAAAAAAACAGATTCATCGATAATAAAAATATTATCAAGAGTTGGATGACTAATGTAGCCCATCTACTGTGAGTAGAAAATTGGAACACATCAGAACTAGGGCTGATCATCTCCCCAGAGTCTAAGGTGATGTCTTCTGATTCAATCAATCAATCAATCAAACTTTATTTGTACAGCACCTTTCATACAGATTAGTGCCAAAAAAAGACAAATTAAATAAGAAAGCTGACAATGAGATACAATAAAATGTATTTAAGAAGCTATAATAACATAAGAAAACAAAAAATAAGAAAAATTGATGATAAAATAACATAAAAATAGAATAAAATACAGTTACAGCAAAGATACAATAAAATTGACTATTGACTAAAAACTACGCTCAAGTAAAAGCCAGGCTTTTGAGTTTATGTTTATTTTTTTTCCAGTTTATTGTTTTATGTAATAAAAAAAAACATAAGAAGCTGAAACCAGCAGATATTTTTTATTTTTTTTTAAATGACTTAAATGATTAATTATGTGAACAATATGAAATCATCAGTTGCAGCTGTACTGTAATGCTTTTATTGTAAGTAACTAACAATACTGTGTGTGTGTGTGTGTGTGTGTTCTCAGGGACCATCACTATCCTCATGTCCTATGGAGGAGGCTTTTACGGACGCACTGAGCGTGTCCGCCAGGCGCCCCACTATGACCAGGTACCACAGGGCTCCTTGTCCCGGGAAGACTCCTACGATCTACAGCCGCTGAGGGAGCAGAGAGCGCCGCATCTCGCCCACAGCGCCGACCCCCTCCCGCCTCCACCTCTGCCCGACCAGCCCCCTGTGGGCCCCGAGTTCGATCCCAGCGGCAGCGAGGACAACACGGACCCAGACCCCGACCCCGCCATCGACATCAAACCGGTCCACCGCTTCATCCCCGACTCCTGGAAGAACTTCTTCAGAGGAAGCAACCGCAGCAGTAACAAGCCGTGGTCCATGCCCGCCTCCTCCTGTAACAACAACAACAGCACCACCGAGGGGGTGCGCTGCTCCCCTCCGCACTCCCCCTCTGTCCCTGGGTCATACCGCGACCCCTATGGGGGCTCAGGCAGCAGCTACAACTCCAGAAAGGAGCTTCTGGAAGGCCCTGAGTCCGTGTCGGGGCACACCTACCGCACAGGTCTGACCTACAGCGAGCGGGTGGAGGAGTATCATCAGCGCTACGGCTACATGAAGTCCTGGGCGGGGCTGCTGAGGATTCTGGGATGTGTGGAGCTCCTGCTGGGAGCGGCCGTGTTTGCCTGCGTCTGCGCGTACATCCACAAAGACAACGAGTGGTTCAACATGTTTGGATACTCGCCTCCTGGAGGAGCGTTCGGAGGAGGTCTGTACGGCGGCGGCTTAGGCGGAAGCTACTACACGGGCCCCAAGACCCCGTTTGTGTTGGTGGTGGCGGGGCTGGCCTGGCTGGTGACTGTGATCATGTTGGTGCTGGGGATGACCATGTACTACCGCACCATCCTGCTGGACTCCTCCTGGTGGCCTCTGACAGAGTTCACCATAAACCTGGCTCTGGCAGTGCTCTACATGGCTGCAGGTGGGAGCAGATCTGCACAGCCAAACCTCAAACACACAGGCCATTACTTTTACATTTGCAGGTTATTGTCATTTCCTCTGCAGGATTACACAAAAAAATACTAAACCAGTTCACTTGGTGGGAAGTGAGACGTGGGCCAGGGAAGAAGCCATTAGATTTTGAGGCAGATCCAGATCATTCACTGGAAATTTGACTTTTTTTCTCTGAAGTCTGGTGTATGATGTTTGACATTGGAGTTCTGTCCCCTTATATTTAAAGTTATAATATCCCACAGCACACAAGGTGACTGATCAACAGGATATGAAACAGGAGAAACCAGCAGGTCCACCTTCTGCAGATTTTTGCCAGTTTTGCATAATCTGAACCCCACAGGAGCGTTAAAGCTCTCAGGTATCATGTTGTCTTTAAAGCATCATTACTCCACAATGGTTGGAGCGAGGGACCTGCCATTTTTTCACCTTAAACTAGAGAATCAGCATTTTCCAACGATCCCCCATTTGTCCATGTCTGTCACTTCCTTCAGTTGATAAAGTTAGAAAAGTTTTAGATAGTCTCACAGTTGTTCTGGCACATTGCTGCTTTACTTCTGTATGAGTATCAATCAGTTTTCATCTGCTAACTAACAACTAAAATGATTTTTAGACAATCAAAATAGTTCCCAGTGAATTTCTTTTTATGGGGCTGAGGTATCAGTTACACAAAGAGGACTCTGCTATAAAAAAAGAGAGAAACTTTGCAAGAGACCTACTTGATTTTGTCTGACAGCTGCTGCAGCCTCGTCAGCTTCTTCTATTGAAACTGATCTGGGATTGTGTCTCTTCAGGGTCAGTATGAGCAAGAGGGATGATTACAGCGATAAAAACCTGTGGCAGTGTTCATATGGACACCTGACTGTTGTTTTAAGACACTTAAAAAGTTGTGGACCTGCCCTTTAAATCAAGTTACTACATCAGTCTTTTCACCCTTTATGAAAATGTCAACAATAGAGGGGTGTGGTGTGGTTCTTGAGGAAAAGATATCTTGCCAATATTCAAACACCATTTTGTATAATCACAACTTTTTGATCAGTTTTAGTGTATTTTGGTGTTAAACTTCAGTGCATTCAACGCTCTGTGGTATTAATACTTCAGTGTTTCTCCCACCACTACAGGAAAGAGAAGCTGCTGTTTTTTCATCTATTCTGCCATGTTTGCTGTTTGTTCACCAGGTATTGTCTATGTCCGTGACACAACTCGCGGAGGGCTCTGCTCCTACCCGGTCTTCAACAATGGCATCAACGGGGCGTTCTGCAGGACAGAGGCAGGCCAGACCGCTGCCATTATCTTCCTGTTTGTCACTATGGTCGTTTATCTGATTGGAGCCATCGTGTGTCTCAAGCTGTGGAGGCATGAAGCTGCTCGCAGATACCGGGAGAGGTACGGCCAGGAGGTAAGATCTCAGACTGCTCTGTGTTGTGTTGTGTTGTGTTGTGTTGTGTTTATGGGGTTGGGTCTTGGATTCCTCGACTTAACTCAGGAATTCTTCTGAAGCTGTGAGGATTGTTCCAACACTGTCTGCAATTTAGATGAGTAGGGGAAACAAGCTGTTGTTACAAATGTCTCCACCCACACACACACGCAGACACACACACACACACACACAGACTGCAATGCAACAGAGGCCATATAATTTGCACACAGGCTTACAGCTGTGGTGTAGTGAGGAGGGAAATGAGGTGTACACACAGTCTAGTTTGTGTCACTGCACCTTGTCAGACTTGTTGGTCTGTGTTTTGGCCTCTTAAAGGAAAAGTTCACTATTTTGAGAAATATGCTTGTTTGCTTTCTTGATCGGCTACAGCTTAGCTTAGCATTAAGACTGGAAACAGGGGGAAACGGCTAGTTTGGCTAACAGTTAGCCAGCTTTTTCTTCCGGAACCTCGGCCCAAATCTGGCCCATATACTTCCACATCTGGGCAGATTCTGGCTGTTATCCTCCAGGAAGATTTTCTGTGTGTTCCCCAGAATTGGTCCAGATCACCTGACCATCATGCAGTATGTGGGCTGGACTTGGACCAAGGAACCAGGTGTATATTGAGCCAGAATAACTTTGCAATGCAAATAGTATATTTTTCAAAATGGTGAACTATTCCTTTAAGAGACCTAAAGCCTAGATGGTTAGCTTATCTTAGCCTATCTTAGTGTTTATGCTAAGATGCTAAGCTAACAGTCTTCAGGGTGTCGCTGCATGTTTGTGGCGTCGATCTCCTCGTGAAACTTAAGTCAACTCAGGAGAAAAAGAGCACAAGTTGTTTCCTAAATTGCCAAACTATTACTTTAATAGTAAATTCTAATTATTAGTTATGTGTCAGTGGTTAATGTGTTTGTTTGTCTTTCGTGCACAGATGCAGCCGCCTGAGATGCGAGCTGCACATTCAATGGTAAGAATCCTAATGTAGACACTGATGAAAACATGATGATGAAAACATAAAAGCTGCAGCTCTTTCCTCTGTATTCAGTAGCTCAACAATTATTTTGACATAGTTGTATTTTGGTTTTTTTCCTGTTTTTTCTGCAGGATTTTCCAGATCCTGCTCCTAAAATTCCAGACCAGGTCGAGGGCTCCTCAGTCGTTCCAGTGCACGTTGTTCCTAAAGCGGTCCCAGCAAAGATTCTGCAGGGAGCCATACCCTCAGGACACATTCCCAAACCTGTAGTGGTGCCAGACTACATTGCGTAAGTGATGCTAACAAAAACAAATGATTATTGTCTTTATCAATAGCCGATCACATTTCCCCACAGCCCACGTTGAAATCCAGAGTTACAAAGCTCAACCAGCAGCTACACAATGTTCATAAAATACACAATCGCTCCAGCACAGTAAACGATGCAGGTAGATAAAGACGGACTGTTGACAAACAGACAAGATAGATTCTGTTCTTCTTGTGCAGCTTTAAATGAAAATGGAACTAGGGCTGCAGGTGAAGATTATTTATTATTTATTATTGATAAATCTGCTGATTATTTTCTTAATTAATTAATCAGTTATTTGTCCATAAAATGTTAGAAACTGGTGAAAAAAAAGGCTAAATAGTTCAAAACTGAAAAGAAGAAAAACATATCTGAGGAGCTGGAACCAGATGATTATGAATGACTCAAAACCTGATCGACTTATTGATTAATTGACTAATAGTTGCAGCTCTGAGAGAGACTGAGTTAATGCACGCTGTTGTAAACTGGTGTGCAGTCGCTCTTGTGTCTCAGCAGAGGGGGAGATAAACCATGAATGATCTTGTACATAAGACATTTACATATTTAATCAGGTTTTTCCAGCTCAGCATGTTTTATTTAATATGTCGATTTCTCCACAAGGATTTTAAGTGTTTGTTTGGTTCGAGAGCTGTGTCGCTAACATGAGACCAGGTTGTTAAACAGTAAGTAACATTGGAAGTAAACATTAAATGGATGCACATCTCAGCTGCCTTTGTTGAATCTGGAATCTAAAATTAGCAAAACTGATTTTAAACCAGTTTCAAACCTTTTTCACCGCAGCCTTAAAAGAAAGGTTAGACTCAACTCTCTGATTTTACCTGTAGCCTCTCCTCAGTACAAAGACACCTGCTATATTATGACCAAATATGGCTTTTACTGCTTCAGTAAACTATAAAGAAACCACAGTTCACACCTGTAATGTTAAAGTGTGCTTCTGTCCCTCCACCCCGCAGTAAGTACCCGACCATACGGTCCGACGAGGAGCGGGACCAGTACCGAGCTGTGTTCAACGACCAGTATGCAGAGTACAAAGAGATCCACTCGGAGGTGCAGGCTACCCTCAAGAAGTTCGATGAGATGGACGCCATGATGCGCAGTCTGCCCCACAACCCCACCAGCCAGATGGTGATTGGTCACACACGTCACTCAGTGATGTTACATCACATGACTGAAAGGATTCCCATGAACGTTTCTACACACATTCACCTTTACATCTTTTTTTTAATGCTGTTGAATCCTGATTGGTGCGCAGAAATACCAGTGAAGAGAGCTCAGAGAAAAACAGGCTGAATCTCTCTAAACTCATGTTCACATAAGACCTCATCAGAAGTGTGTCTGCGTCCACACGGATACTGATCAGAGCTCCAGCCTGAGCCCTGACACACAGAGGCGTCGCCCTCTCAGTCTGATTGTGTGCATCAGTGAACCACACTGGACAGTGTCTGGTTTTATGTGAGCGCTGAGGAAGCATTTTGGAAAGAGACTGATTGCGTGTCTGAAATACTGCACCCAGTCTTTTTGTTGTGCCTCATTTCCCCATCCTGTAACTTCCTCTGCTCGCACTTCCTGTTCCCACGCTACTTCCCCTCCACCCTCAAATTCCTTCTGCGCTCCATCCAGAGCTCTGACTTTACAGCACCTACTTTTCAAACTCGTTTAAGGGTCGTGTGACAGAAGTTTAACACAATCTCTCTTCCTCTTTTTGTAGGAGGTTGATCGCATTAACAGAATCCTTCAGGAATACCAGAGGAAGAAAAATGTGAGCTGATTATCATGTCAATCTTTCCCACATTCATATAGCAGTGTTTTTTTTTCCTGCCGTCCCTGTTGGGTTTCATCACAGAGGCTTATCTGACTCGCTGCTTTTCCGGGTTCAGTATTATCTCTTCAAACACTGACAGCAGCAGATGAATTGTGTCCATCAGAGAAGACAGAACCTTAATAAAGTGACAGATTAAAGAAAGGCAGGCGCTTTTTGAGCATACGTGGAGGGACATGAGGCCATCCACATATCTCTTGTTAAAAAGTCATTTCCTAAAGCAGCTGGACATTGTAGTTTTTTAATAAACATCACTCAAAGAGGAGGAAACGGCTTTGGTTGGGAACTATTTTCAGTTCTATGGCAAAGTCCATCAGGCTTTGGATGTATGCAAGTTATATATTAGTAGGATCAATTCATTCATTATCACAGTGTTATCTGTAATGTATAATATCAGTCATATAAGTAACGGCTCCTTAACAGTCTCTGGTTTGTCTGAAAATAAAACCTGAACTGGATTTTTAATCCTGTGTGTGTCTCTGCTCCACCGACCCAGGACCCGACCTTCCTGGAGAAGAAGGAGCGCTGCGAGTACCTGAAGAGCAAACTGTCTCACATCAAACAGAAGATCCAGGAATACGACAAAGTCATGGAGTGGAACGACGGATACAGCTAAACCTCTGAGGCGTCTCCACCTCGGGTCACCACCGGACACAAACACAGAACTAATGCTGACGGCTGAGCAGCTGCTGGCGGTGAAAATAACATTTTAACAGGAAAGTGGAACCGAGTCCAGACCACAGGAGGAGCGGGCGCTTCGTCTGGGAGCAAACATTTATCTGCAGTTTTGTTTGTCTCTTTGTCCAAGCCCATGAGTAGAAACAAAAGGGTTTGACCTTCAGCAAATCAGTATCACTCCCACATCTGTAGTTCAATATAAAACTATGTCCAGGAGCCAGTTAGCTTAGCTCACTGCAAAGACTACAAAGCCGCCTACACGCACCTCTAAAGCTATTATATTATATTATATTATATTATATTAGTATGTTGTTCTAGTGTAAAAATGACAGCCTTTCACAGGGCTTAATGTGCAGGGTTACTTTCTTTATAATCCTCTGTAAAACTTCTGCTTTTGTGCAAACAATGTGATACTGAGCTTTACAGGTGACTGTAGACGGACTTTATAATTGTTGGACAGAGCCTGGTTGTTTCCCCTGGTTTACAGCCTTTATTGCTAAACTAAGCTAACAGTCTCCTGCAGAGAGATATGAGAGTGGCACTGATGTTCTCATCTAATGCACTGGTCCACTTTTCCCAGTCAAGTGAATGGGAAAGTGGTCTCAGACTTGGGGATCCCACTGTGTGTATATATAATGATGTGTGTGTGTGTGTGTGTGTGTGTGTGTGTGTGTGTGTGTGTGTGTGTGTGTGTGTGTGTGTGTGTGTGCGCGTGTGCGCGTCTGTGCGCGTGTGTGTGCGTGCATGATACTGTGACTCTAATTGTAGCAGAGGCTAACCACTTCATCTCCTCAATGACTGGACTCCGACGTGAATGTTTGCATGAACCCGGTGATGTCAGATGGAAGAAGAGAAGAAATATAAAATATTCTGCGTTATTCTGTCCAGGTTTACCTCCTCTCTCAGTCCGCCTCCCTTTCTCTCAGTCCTCATATTTGCCAGACGTCTACATAAATTTCACGACCTCCCAGCCTGAATGTAAACCACTGCTTGAGCCCCGTCTGAACTGCTGTGATGAATGTTTGGATTGTTTTAATTGCATTATGTCTTTTTTTCTATGCAACAGACAAAAATCTGAATCTGGAATTATACATGTCCTTTAGTAAGTCCCTCATTTCATAGATTAAACATTTTGTACTTTTAAACATCTTCAGTGCCTTAATGTCATTTTATCTTCTTGGTTGAATGGAAATACTGTCATAAAGTCTGTATTTCTCTCATGTTAGCAACTATAACTGTAAATATTTTGCTGTAAATGTCCACTTACTTTCATAATTTAAGTGATCATTTGGTGCTTTCTGCCCTCAGATTACACTTCTGCTTATCCACTGAGTCTGTGGTCTCTTTATTTTCCCTCCATCAGGTTCTTTCACTGGAAACAGGAAGAAGAAATACCAACCAGGGTACTTTGTCAAATTCAGCAAAATAAAGTTGAAAGAAAACTAAGTTAGAGCTGAAAGGATCAATTCATCTGTAGTTGACTGACAGAAAGTTTTCATGCAAAAATGCTAAAAATTCAGTTGCTAGTCATGGAAATGTTAAAATTTGCTGCTTCTCTGGGATTTAATCTGAGTATCTCTGAGTTTTACACTTTTGATCGAACAAGAACAATTTTAAAGTCACTTTGAATTTTGGGAACTTGTGGTCAGCATTTTTCACTCTTTTCTCTCATTTTATGCACAAAACAAACTAAAAATAATAGTAATTAAACAGAGAAAAAGATAATCATGAGTCGCCACCTTAAAGTCATTAATTATAAAATAATAACATTCAACCTAATTTGACCATTGTAGTGTTTGATGTTTAAGAGCCTCTTCTTTTTAAGTAATTTACATTATTTTGTTTATCTGTTCATGTATGGAGTCCTAAAAGTGATGAAATGTAAAAGGTTGTCAGACAAATCAAAAACATAGCATCATAAATCATCAATAAATTATATTCTTAAAATGGATCTTAAATGAAATGCAGTATAGTTCTGTAATTTTCCTTTCTCCTTCAAACACTAATCAGTTGATTAAATAAATTAAAACTAATTTAACTTTTCGATTCTATCTTTTTATTAATGTCACCAGTTTGATTTTTTTATTTGTAATAGGCTTTAACTTTTGTCGTTCTTCACCCTTTCTTTTATTCTTTATCATTTTATTATTAGATATTTCTCTAAACTTCATTATCTGGACTTAAAATGGCCTGAGTAAATGTAAAATGTTTTATTTTTGATTGTGCTGTGTAAAGCATTTGTTTTAAATCTTTCATTTTCCCTTTTTGAAATTTTTATCATTTATCTATTTTTTCCAAAACCCAGGAGACAAAACAAAAATAAAATGAGCAAGTAGAAGATAAATTGAAATGTAGAGTTATTAGGTTCAAATTTTAAATAATGAAATAGGTTTGAATGTATTTAAACAACAACTTGGTGGTAAATAAAACTTACAGTTACACTGCATTATAGTAATTTAACCAATACGATTATTTATTTATGCATTCATTTTTATATTTGACTTGTCTGATAACCATCTGTTTGTCAGTGTTTGAATCCAGACTCTCATCTGCCAAACTACTGGAGCATTTCCAGGTATTTCCATGGAGGCTGACGCAGCCAGGACTTCCGGTCTTGTGTTATTGGGTAATGTGACACCTGTGCGGGGGGCGGGGCTTCGCTGGGTGTGGCCTGGACTGTTTCTATCAGCGGCCGCAGTTTCAGCTGAGACGCTTCAGGTGAGACGCGGCGCAGCCACCGAGCGACAGGTGAGTGTGTCGACGCCCGTTCGTGGGGGTAAAAGCAGAAAGTCTTCGGTTTACGTGGATTTAAACCTGTGATGACTCGTTACCTGTAGCTGCGACAGGAGGTGTGTTGGTTCCGGCTTTAAATCAGTGATCTCCTCAGCAGCATCTCTGCTGTGTGTTTAGATACTGAGGACAATTCATGCTGAAATGTGCAGAATTATGAAAGATTAAACAGCTACAGGTGCTTTCATACGTTCACTGTCACAGAAACATTTGTAGTTTTGTAGTTTTATTGATCAAAATACGAAGTTGTTTGATGTTTCAGACTCATATCTGCTAAACTCACACAATACTTTCTTATTGTTGTATAATTTCAAAATAAAGCTTATAACAGAAAAATGATCAGCAGTAATCATCATATTTGAAGCAAAAATGCCAAAAGAAATCCGTAGTTTGCTGCTCAAGCTTCTCAAATGGGAGAAATTGCTTGTGTTGTTAGACAAAACATTCATGAGAATCTCAGGAATTTGTGCCTATTTTACTGATATTGTACAAACCGAATGATTAATAAAGAAAATAACCAACAGATTAGTTGATATTGAAAATGAATCATTGGTTACAGCAATGTTTATGTTGTGTTTTATGATATAAATGTGTCCTAATAATAAAAATGTCCCTGCAGATTCTTCTCACAGGCAGCACCCAGTGGATCCAGCAGTAATGTCCTCCAGGCCCAATGGGAGTCCGCCTCCCTACGAGTCAGACGGATAGTGAGTCTCTTTCAGTGATGCACAGTTAACCTGTTGTTTATCAGTAAATACGCCTCCAGTATTCAGCCAGTTAATGACCTTCCTATATACGGAAGCAAAGAAAGGCCAAAATCATTTGAATTTTGTTGAAATGTGAAGTTGAACAATTATTAAATATCTAATGTTGAGAATGAATTTAAAACATTTTGCTTTGAAAAACATCTTCGTGAATTTATGTGGTTTATTCCCAGTTTTGCAATTTCAAAAAGTTGGATTTCCTTTTGTTTGGTTTCAAGTTTCCAGTTGCTCATATGAACTTTTCTGAAATTTTGTGATGGGCAGAACATAATCTGATAGAACAGATCTGATAGATGCAATTTAGACACAAGTCCAGTTGTGCAACAGTGCAACAGTCTAAATTTTTTAACCTTGAATTCTTTTTTTTAATTTTGAAATGAACCAACTTACTGTGAAATTGAGTCTTTGCACAACTTGAAATTATCTCCAGGAACTCGTTTGGTTTCAACATAAAATATTTCAATGCTGTAGATTCAGTAGTATTTTCTTTAATTTCAACATTAGGTATTTGTTTGCTTACATGATTCAAATCTTTATGGTTATATATGTTTATATAGCTCTCAGGCCGCTGTCATGCTTTTACTATGCAAATCAGGTAATAAATGTATGTTGTTTTTTTTTTAATTTCCAGTAACGCCCCGCCCCAGCCGGCCTACTCTTACTACCCAGATGATGAGTTCCAGCATTTCTACCGCTGGACCTCTCCACCAGGCATCCTCAAAATCATGGCCATCATAGTCATCGTGCTGTGTGTCGCCATATTTGCTTGTGTTGCCTCCACTCTGGCGTGGGACTCTCAGGGAGCCATGTCTGGCTTTGGGGGTATTGGGGGCGGTGTGTACGGCGGTGGGTACGGCGGTGGGTATGGCGGTGGGTACGGCGGTGGGTACGGCAGCTTTGGAGGCGGTGCCTATGGAGCAGGAAACAACTATGGCTACGGTGGAATCGGGGGGAACTACAATGACCCACGATCAGGCAAAGGCTTTATCATTGCCATGGCAGCCATCATCTTCATCACCTGCCTGGCCATCTTCATCATCGTTGTGTCCCACCAGAGCCTATCAGAGAGCAGGAGGTTCTACCTCGCAGTGGTGATCATCTGTGCCATCCTAGCGCTGCTAATGCTAATAGCCTCCATAGTGTACCTGATGGCGGTGAACCCCATGGCCCAGTCCTCCGGGTCGGCCTATTCCAACCAGATCGCTGGCCTGTGCGCCCAGTACCAACAACCGCAGCCCTCAGGAGTGTTTGTCAACCAGTACCTGTACCACTACTGTGTGGTGGAGCCACAAGAGGTGAACACACACACACACACACACACACATACACATACACACACACACACACACACTCACGTCTGACTCCTTCTCTCGTGAGGAGGATTTCTTCTGTCTGTAACCCGGAGTGTTGTGTCTCATTTCAGGCCATCGCCGTGGTGTTTGGGTTCCTGGTCGCCATCGCTCTGATCATCATGCTCGTCTTTGCTCTGAAGACTCGCCAGAAAATCCGAAGCTACGGCAAGAGCAACATTTTGTGGAGGAGAGTGAAGGTTATCGAAGAGGAGGCGCCACCTCAGGACGTGGAGGCGTGGGTGAGTGACGTGCTGTTAGGATTTTCTGCTTCTTCCAGTTTTATATTATTTAAACTGAATAGTGTTGGAATTTGGACACAAGGAGACCTTTGAAGACTTTACCCTGAGCTTTTGTCCAACCAACAGTCTAAAGCTCAAAGAGATTCATTTCATTATGATGTTAAAAAAGCAGCGTGGTGTTTGTTCTGAAGGGAGCAGGTCATACAGGGATTTTCTTGACCCTGCTCCATTTCAGTCATGAAATATATATTGTTACAACTTTTTGTTTATATTTTCTTTAACATTTTGTGTTGAATAACAGACTGAAGTGATATAAAAAAGCATTAGTTGATTGTTGACTTGAAGGGTTTGTGCAGCTGCAATAATTAGTCAATTAACTGATTAGTCGACTGAAAGAAATTCATCAGCCACAAGTTTTATAATTGCATGATAATTTTTTAAACAAATTGCCAGACATTTGCTGTTTCCAGCTTCTTAAATGTGAGGATTTGTCACAGTGAAGTGAATCGTTGGGTTTCAGACTGTCAGTCAGACTAAACGAGACATTTGAGGACGAATTTACTTTTCACTATTATCTGGCATTTTACCTGAAGCCGTTAAATGAGTTAGTTCATTATCAAAATAGTACACAAATAACCACAAGAAGTTTTCATAGCTGATCCCAGAAGCTTGTCTCAGGTGTGTGTGTGTGTGTGTGTGTGTGTGTGTGTGTGTGTGTGTGTGTGTGTGTGTGTGTGTGTGTGTGTGTGTGTGTGTCAGCTGGAGTTGTACAACCAGTTTGGTAGAAGTCCCTTGTTTGTCAGCGGGGGAGGGGAGGTGTGGTGCAACAGGATCCTTCTGTCTCCTGTGCCTGGTTTCAAGGTGTGGCATGTGCACAGGTGACAGTTTCAATCTCATGCTGACATGTCACAGAGGGGGAAGAAGTCCGGCAATAAAAACGCGGAGTCGCGGCCGTCAGTGTGCGTTCAGGTGTTTAAGATTCAGAATGTGCATGAATCATTCCGTTCGAAGCTATTTCCAGAGCGTGTTTCGCAACAGCTCTCACATTCGACATCCCCTAGTGAGTAGAGATGAGAAGGTGAGTCATGTTGTCTGAAGTCATGATGACATTCAGCAGATGGAGATGCAGAGGAAGAACAGGTCAGACAGGTACCTGAACCTCGCAGCCCACCAGTTAGCAGACATCTAACACCACCACAGCAACGTGACACTGGGAACCAGAGGCGTTTTCTGCACTGGAGCCTGTGGGAACCCGTCTGAAAGTGCTGAGGCAGTGCGGCTGGAGCAGCCTGCAGCACATACATGTAAACTGCTGTTATGGAGGAGTGCAGCAGGGTGTAGCTGAACTGTATTCAGAGGACAAGTCCATGCAGGCTCGTCATACCAGAGCTGGTAGAGATCCAATGTGTTTGTAGGAGGAGACCAAATGTCACAGGATCATTACTGAAACAACAGTGTCGTTTTCACTGCAGATTATTTGCAGTGGTTTGATTTGGTTGCAGCATAAAGTCCATATTTCTGCTGTGGTGAAACAAATAATGAAAGTCACACATTCTAGAGCTGCAGCTAATGGTTCATTTCATTAATTATGAATCATGTCTGGTCCTTAAAATGTCAGAATATAGTGAAAAATATCAGTTATTGTTGCTGTTGCTTAAAAAAAAAGTTAATAAATGTTTTGCTGATTGATAAATTAGCTGATCCTTGCAGCTGATACATTTAAAGGTCCATAGTTTAACTTCTCCTGTGTTTTATTTGAAGTGTTGATATTAATAAGAAGATTTATTTAGATCTGTAGACCTGCTTTATAATCAAAAAACACATGGACATCTACTTTTATACAATATGGGACCTTTAAGTTCTGTCATATTATAATATAGATATGTATGTTTTAATGTGTGTTGCTAATGTGAGTGATTGTTGTTCTCTGAAGGTGAACAACGTGTCCGTGGCCCCTGAGGAGCTCCCGATGTCAGACTACCCTGAGAAGCTGAGAGGCTCCAGGACTTACCTGGACGACGACAGCACCAACTATGACAAACCCCCCTACAGCTACACCCCCCAGTGAGTACAGTGTGTGTGTGTGTGTGTGTGTGTGTGTGTGTGTGTGTGTGTGTGTGAGAGAGTGGGAATTTGAGGAGAACACTGGGTCGTCCATAATCGAACTGAGGCTGTTTATGTTACATCATAGAAGTCTCAGACCACTGGGCCACAGAGACACTCTGCTGAAATGTTAATTACCATTTTCCGACAGTCGAAAGCGAAGCAGCAAATTGTCTCAACTGAGAAACTTGAACTATTCATCTTAAAAAACTGCAGACTATCGGTTCATCAACTATTGGTTTCATCTCTAAACTGAACAACAGCTGTTTACGTTCATCCAGCTTCATGAATCACATCCTCTGCAAAACTGAAACTATGTGAAACATGTGAAATATGTTTGTGCTGATACGGAAACGAGAGAGAGAAGAAAACCTGAGGGGAACAGGAAGTCGCTCACCTGTTGACTCATCCAAGTGTAACTGACAGTTAATCAGGGTGTGTTCTACTTCCTCCTTCGTCAGAGGAAAGTTACTGAAGAGCAGAGACGCTGTGTCACTGGATTTAAGATCATCTCCCACTGGTTAAAGAAAACCTTCAGCTTTAAACTGAGGGAGTTTTAGTTTCTCAAGGACCAGTGTTGTCATTTTTTTTTTTACTCCTCCAGGGTTAGGGTTAGTAATTTCCTTATTTTACTTAATTAATTATTATAACTGAATAATACCAATTTAATATGACTGTGTTCTGTATTTTCTGTAACTTTGTCTTGTTGTCGTCTCAATGACATATTATTGATTAAATAAAGGAAACTGAAATAAAAATTAAAAAAAATAAATAATTACTTATCCTTTGTCCCACAGGCCTCTGGTGGAAAATGACGCGCCTTTGCACAACAGCGTTCCCTACAGCAGTAACTCGGAGGTGGCCAGCTCGGCAGGACGCCCCAAAAAGAGACGCGCGGGTCGCCCTCGACGCGCCGACGGACAGGACTACGACACCGACTACTACTCCTCAGGAGACGAGCTGGACGACAACGACTTCGACAGGTACAAAGATAATGAAGACACAAACGTCTGCTGCTGACGTAGATGAGTGTGACTCACAGAGGTGGAAATGTTCAGACCCTTTACTAAAGTATCAAAGCGTGAAAATACCAAGGACGAGTAAATGTGAAAAAATCTACAGAAAACAACTTCAACATGTTCTTTTTTTTTCTGTAATTCTTCTCTCTCCTTCCCCCTTCAGTGAATTTCCTCCGATTGCAAACGAGCAGCAGCGCAACGACTACAAGCGAGAATTCGACCGCGACCACCAGGAGTACAAAGACCTGCAGGCGGAGCTGGACGCCATCAACAAGAATCTGTCGGAGGTCGACAGGGAGCTGGACGAGCTGGAGGACGGAAGCCCACAGTACCTGGTGAGAGCTTCACAGGAACCAGCTGAACTTGCTTTATAACCAAAAGAGACATGGAAATCTCACTTTGTACAATATGAGACCTTTAAGAAGGAAGAAGAGACAGAAGCTTGTGTTGAGATTGTGTTGAAGTGTGGGTCTGATGCATTGTTGTCGTACTCTTTAACAGGATGCCTTGGATGAGTACAACAGGATAAAGAGCATTAAAAAGGTGAGTTTGGTCATAAATTGATCTAAAATTGAAACTTAATAATACCAACACTGTTATGTGGCATTATTTCTAACGTACCTGCGTCGCCCCCACAGTCTGCAGATTATCAGATGAAGAAGCGCAGGTGCAAATACCTGAAGTCCAAACTGAACCACATCAAGAAGATGGTGAGCGACTACGACCACAGAGCCTGAACAAAGCTGTGAGGATTAAACGCCTGTCCAGGACGGGACAGAGAGGACTAGGCCTGGGGTGCCAGTGTTGGGGAGGTGGGGGGCAGGAGGGGTGTTGGAGCGTAGAGGACGGAGCTGCGCTGGTCTACGTCGAGCACAGAAGCCGCCACAGTCTGAGCTGAGAGCCGGTGACATTTTGTAAAGCTGTTGTTTGTATTATGAGCATCACCTGACGTAGATACTGGTCGATGCATTTACTTGACCTGATGTGATCTGTCATGGTCTCGTGGAAGAGTCCTGCTCCTAGATTGTGGAGTAAATACATGATCCTTATTTGTTTTTAATAGCTCTTACTGTCTTTTAATCCACAATTTTAATTCTTCTCCTTTTTTATCAGCAGTGTAAACATGTAAATATGTGGGAAACGCTCATGTTTTTAATGTTTCTAGCATTTTAAGGAAGAAAGTTCACACGTGTTTCAGACAGACTAATGATTACGTATGTTTAATGCATAGTGATGTACTTTGACAATGATTTGTGATGTTTTTATCAGAATAAATTCATTTATTAAACATTTTGTTGGTGTTGTTACACAGTGAACATTTGTACTCGCATAGTTTCTAAACACTAACTACAGAGACTTTTTTTAAAATTATTTGACAATAATTTGACAATATTTTTCTGTTTTTCGAGACATTTTCCAGCACCTTCACAGGTGTGGATGTTGACAGAGGAATGTGATCAAATGTTAACTCGAAATTCATCAAACTGAGCTTGTACACGTGTGACACAATGTACGTTCCTGCCAGTAGTTTCACTCTGTTCCTCCAATCTAGAGGTGGCAGTAAAGCACCAGAAAAAGCAGTGAAGAAGAAGGAGAAGACTGCGAGCGTTCATGGACGTTAGCGAAATAAACTTGCAAACAGAAAAAAAGCTTGTCAGGCCTCCAGGATTCACACAAACTAAACAGAAACTTGTTTGTTGACATGAAAACTGCACAGGAGCCTGATCCAGAGTTTATTCAACCTGAGAGCTCAGAGCAGCTGATCAGAGTCAGCCCAGTCATCTCCGAGTGTGTTCACTCTGAGTTAAGTGTGTGTGTGGCGACTGAAAATAAACCATCATCAATGGAGCTCTTTACTACAATTCACCATGGCAACAGGTAAATAAAGATTCACCATGGCAACAGGTAAATAAGCCTCCATTTAATCCAGTGGAGCCAAAAATATTCATGTGTGACATTGTACATGTGTCTTAAAAAACTGAGCTGGAGTCAATGAGTGAAAACATCACATTTCATTTTTACATTTCATGCTGTGTCACCCACTCATTCATTATTTTGCAGACTTAAAGTTCTTTTGTGTAATTTTACTGGATGTTACATTGAAATTGTAAATCTATTTATTCAGCTGTAACATGACAAAGTGCTGCTGGTAGCAGAAGATAAAACACAGAGCAAGATAAGACACAAGTTTACTCGTAAACCTATGAGTGTAACCTCACAGTAACTCCAGACTAGTTTCTATGTTATTGTTTAACCTCTTTCAGCTCATTGTTTTGGTTTAGAATCTGCAAATTTCACTTTCTTCAGTCCTGTTTTCCAGAAAAAAAAACCTAATGTATGCTTCTTATTCAGCACTAAACAGAGGACAGACACCGTAAGCGACCAGCTGTGGAGCATTTAGCAGCTAAAGATCCAGATCTTTTTCCCAGGAGTCAGCAGAGATCCAAACTGAGCTAAAATGACCGAGTGAATATCAGATTTACATGCGTCAAGTGGCTGGAAACACAACACCGAGGTGATGCAGATATTGCACTGAGTCTGTGCTTTGTGGCAGATGTTTGCTAAGACGTTCACAATAGCAACTTTTTAAGGTGGAAATATGTGTTCAGATGTGTTTTCAGTTTGTTCCGCTCTCTGAAAACTGAAGCTACGTGCACGACGACACACACCACTGAAGCGGAGGAAGGTAACTACAGTATGAAGGCTACTGCATGTTGTTACATCCGTCGGGATTTTTTTTGTTTTTCTTAACTCTTTGGTTTCCCTCGTTGAGTTTCACTACACAGACAACATCACATGGCAACACATTTCACATTAAAACGCACTGATGAGCTTCTTGTTCCAGGTGAATCTCAGGCTGTGGTTTTGAACTGTTCAGTCTGCATCGAGTGTCTCCTCAGCAGCATCCTCCTGGTCAGCTCTTTGGGATGCCCAGGAGGAGCAGAGGGAAGGAAATGTTTTAGACCAGACTCTTTCTCAGAGAAACCACCTCCAGCGCTGGAGCTAAAGGTGTAAGCATTAAGGATTGGGGCGTTGGTGGAGTTGAGGGTCAGAGGTGGCAGAGACCTGGGTCTGGCCTGGGAGCTGTGGTCTAACAAGAAGGCACCGGACCCTCTGCGCTCGTACCCAGACAGCACTCTCCTGCTCGGGCCCGAGGTTGACGACGACTCCCTGGAGCCCATCGTGCTGGAGCAACGTAAGGGGGCCAGCTTCTTGCCGTCTGTTGGGTCTCTTGCTCTCTGCTCTTCAGGGAGGGTCTGAATGTTTACAGCGAGCTGGGGGTCAGAGCTGTAGATGTCTGCACCCAGCTTGCGCCTCTGGATGATGCTATGAAGGCTTGACGAGGCCATGCTGTAAAGTGGAGTGCCATGGTTTTTGCCACCAGGCAGGGAGGAGGAGGAGGAGGCGACTGAATCTGTTCCAAGGTTTTCAGAGTGGAGGTTAGGATGGGAGACGGAGTGGGACGATAGGAGACCTGGTAAAGATATCTTTTGTCCTGCATGTTGGGCACAGTCATTCTTGCCATCTCCTTCTCCTCCTTTATCCTTTACCAGTCTTCCTTCATACCATTTGAAGCCGTCCAGTTTGGGAACCCTAAGAGATAGGTCCTCAGTTTGGTGAAAGTCTTGGCCATTTTGTGAAGACGAGGCTGCATGAGGCTGCTGGCTGAGCAGAGAGGACGGGATCTTCAGCCAGGGCTCAGAGTTCAACCTCAGCAGGGGCTGCTGCAGTCCGTTTGCTGCTGCTTGGCTGAGCCCTCGCAACCGTGATGGGGAACATGGGTGGGAGCTTACGCCACAGGACTGGCCTTCTTTAAAGGAGAAAACAGGCTTTGGGGGACATAAGGAAGTGGAGGTGCCCTGGGGGGAGGTGATGAGCTGAATATCTGAGGGAGATGCAGGAGCTGCTGATGTCATTTTGTCCGTCCGATCAAGAGGACCAATGGGAGGCATGCTGAGGTACTGCTTGGCTTGCAGTTTCCCACATGGGAATTTGTCAGTGTTTATGATGATCACCTCCTTCCCCTTGGCCTTGCAAGTGTCAAGCAGCAGCTTCAGGACCTTCCAGTCTCCAGCCATGACTGCGTAGACCAATGCTGACGTCCCGGACTGATCCTCCAGGCTAATGTCTGCTCCACTGGCCAGGAGCAGAGACACCACCTCAGGGCCGGCCTGCTCCTGGCAGGCATGCATCAGAGCAGAGCGACCTTCCTTATCCTGGATGTTGGGGTCCGCGCCTTTCTCCAGTAGAAACTGGACCAGTTTGACCCTGCTGGCGCTCTGGGCGTCAGTATGCTGGGTCCTGCAGGCCACCATCAGGGGTGTCTGGCCTTGGCTGTCGCTCTCATTGATGTAAGCGCCCCCCTCCAGAAGCAGCCGTGTCAGTCGCAGGCGACGGAGGAAGACTGCCTTTAGTAAGGGGTTACCTGAGTCCATCGCTACCCCAGAATTACAGCCTTCTCCCTCCATCCCTCTTGGTCCCAACAGGTGGATTTAGAGACGTACTACGACAGGTTTCTGTGGATAACAACAAAACACTTTTAGAGAATCATGCAGAAGTAAATCAATTGCACACAAACTATTTTCAGAGACAATTTGAGGCTGTGAAATTTCTGAAACCGGCCTCACGTCCTAACAGCCATTCCTCCCAGGTACCCGTCCTCTTTTCCATTTCTCCACTTCTTTATCTATGTTCTTTTTTCCTCTTATTTATTTATTTGTTATAGTTTTGTAGTTATTATTTATATTGTTTACATGCACCACACCCATGCATGAATTTCTGCATTGTAACACCCCCACCTTGAACTTATGCCTCATCCTCTTTCCGAGTCTTCTTAATGTAAAGCTTGTGTCATTGTATGCATGTTTATCTATGTTAAATCACCTGTTATTGTCTTCTGCTTCACTACAATAGAATAAATAAACAAATTACTCAAGACCTCCTTTAAATCTGATGAGATATTCTCCATTTTCTTTTCCAACATGTGAAACATGTATTCCGGAGTTTGCAAAGGCAGAACATGTTAAGTTATTGTCTTTTTTTCTTGCAGATCCTTTTAACAGTTGTTTTACATGCACTCATCCTGTGCAGCACCAGCCACTTTCTATCAGCCTTTGTACTGTTTGTCCTTGGTTCTCTCCACTAGAGCAGATAAGGTGGCAGCTACCAACGTCTCAGACAGTAACATAACATTTTCCTGCATGAGTCACAGAGCAAAACTGAAACACTGCAAGGATTTACATCTATAAAACAAAGACATTATTTTGTATTTGCATGGGATGAAGGAGCAACAGTGATGTACAGTGTGTGTGTTCGGGTCCATGGATGTTAAACTATAAGGAAGCTGTGGTGACTGTGGTTGACAGACTGAACAGCTTAAGAAAAGTGAGAAAGAGCTTTTGTTTTAGTCCAAGTCTGACATGAAAAGTCTTTTTGGGAAAGTTTTTGAAATTGTTCATCTCACTGTGAGGAAAAGAAATGTCAGGTAGGTAGAAAAATACAATATGACTAAAAAATAATGGCAACAATCAGTGTCCAGTTGGTGCTAATTACACAAATAAACCAGGTGAGCTTTAAAACTATGCATGTTTCAATGCATCACATACTGTATGTCTCTGGTAGTTAATATATGGTAGTAGTGTTTTGAACTAACATTAGCGTGCTAGCATGCTCACATTGACAAAGCTAACATGCTGCAGTTCAGCAGGTGTAATGTTTTCCATATTCACTTATCTTAGTTTAGTGTGTTAGCATGCTAGCATGTGCTGCTTAGCATTAAAGACAGTGCAGTACAGCTGAGGCTGATGGTAATGTTGTTAGTTTTACTGGTGTTTGGTCACAAACCAAAGTATTGGACAAAATGAAATGTTAACCTGATGATGGAGCCAGAGGTAAAGTCAGAGAATCACCATAATAACAACAATTCACCCTCAGGGGAACATGAACGTCTGAAGCAAATATCACAGCAATTCATCCAACAGCGGTCAACATATTACACTAAAAGCCACAGATTTCAATCTCGTGGTGGCGCAACTGGAAAGGTCAGGGGGTTAACAAAGTCATTAGATATCAGCCAGAATCTGTCTGATAAATACAACGCAGTGAGCACGACAATATTTCCCTCTTAATGAAGTTAAATTATGAAAGTAAAGTACATGTATCTCTTGAATTGTATTTTCTTCCTTTCCACCTCTGATTTCATCACTTATATATTTTGGCTCTGATGGATTCACTTGGATTTTTTTTTTAGCTTCACTGATATTTGACATTTCTTTGGTCGTCATGTTGGGAAACAACAGCAGACCTCAGTGCAAATGTCACACCTATAATCAACACTGGACCTTTCTGTTACAGCTCTTTTGTGCATGAAGTAATGATGACAGAAAACATGACTCTCCAATAATCCTTTGTGCAGCCAATCATCCAGCTGTACTTGGGTTTGGACCACTGAAAGTAGGCTGAAACTGAAAGTGTGCACTGTTTCCCCTCAAACCAGTGTCCTAATGCTCAACAACTGCACTGTATCTACACTACATGTGTATATTGCTGGGTTTTCCTTCCACCCTGCCTGCAGACTGTTCTGCAGATAGCGGATATAAAACTCCACTTCACCTGAACAGGCTTACCTCAACACTCATCTTTTACAAGAGCCCACTAATGATCACTGTGTGTTTGTGTGTGTGTGTGTGTGTGTGTGTGCGTGTGGACATATTCGCATTGCCAGCATGTGTTCATGGTGCACATGTTAGAGCTGCTCTAAAAGCGCATAAAGAGCTCAATAAGAAATGACATGTTTTAGTCAGAAATGATCTAATACTGCATTACGCAACATGGTCAATTATTATATCTTCAACCACCACAAAGCTTAACATCATCTGTACGTGCAGTTTCCTTCTGTTATCAACCAGGTTCTCTCAAGAGCTTGTAATGTGGTAAAATTAAGTTGCAAACTTTGCGAAGAATTGTTGATAATTATGCTTAAAAATTATTGTAATGATAATAATAACCTACCAGCCTTCAGTCAGGATCAGTCCTCTCTCACAGACATTCACTCTCTCGTAGCAGATCTGCGACTGACGTCCTCTGTGACCAGGCAGTGCTGAGTTGATGTATGTGTGTGTGTGTGTATGTGTGTGTGTGTGTGTGTAAGCAAGTCAGAGGAGACAGGAGCTGCAGCAGTCAAGGTTTCTCACAGTGTTTGCTCCTCAGACAAAGTGTATGATGAGAGAGGGAGGGGGACACAGGTTTGTTGTCAGGAAATGTCTCAGAAATGGTTAAACCATCGCAGCGGCAGCAGCATCAGCAGCAGCAGAGCTCAGGAGAGAGTTACTGAGAGGGAGAACAGGAAAGGTTGACAGAAATGAACACGCAAGGTGAAGCGCTATGGCAACCCAGCGCCACAGCATGTCTGATTTGTCTCTTCATTAAAGGAGCAAAAAGCCCATTAATGGCGAAACCGCCTCACAGCACTTTCTTTAGTTATGTGCAAGAAAGGAAAATTATTTTGTCCACCTTATCAATGACATCTCCATGACAACCATCAAGGAGGCCGAGTGACGGCACATGTTGTAATTGTGCTAGAGGAACTGTTCTTTGTGTCTGCGTGGGAGTGTGTGCGCACCTGTGCAAGAATAAGAGTCTGTGCATATACTTTGCATGCACAAGATATTGCTCATAATGTAATATAAAAAGCATGAGGATGGGAGGGTGACTCTTAGACTGACTGATTCATTGTGTGACCAAAGACAAGTTAAGAAGAGAAGAAGAAGAAACACTGATTCCAGTTTGTTGCTACATTACAAACATAACAAAAATTAACATATGTGAATGTGTTTAATATGAAATATGATTTTTAAAGAGTCCTTGTTAAACAGCAGGAGTATCCTCTGCTCAGACCATTACTAACCCAGCTGCTGATTGTCCAGACTATGGTACAGGGTCTCCATCATTTGCTGTAGCCATAGAAACACCTGTGAATTCACAGCACAGTTTGTGACTCCACCACAAGATGTCAGCATCTGCCTATATTCTTTCACCTTCATATCTGCTGGTTTGGACTGAGGAGACAACAAACTATGATGTCATTCTCTGCAGTGGAAAATTTGT
The DNA here is from genome assembly GCF_046630095.1 of Trachinotus anak. Taxonomy (NCBI): domain Eukaryota; kingdom Metazoa; phylum Chordata; class Actinopteri; order Carangiformes; family Carangidae; genus Trachinotus; species Trachinotus anak. Next base: position 1,312,596 of record NW_027273879.1, on the reverse strand, counting down.
GATAAGAACTCCTTTACAAACAAGGTCAAGAGGATGCCTTTCATAGAAATTTACTGATCAAATGTATTGATCATGGATTACAGGACAAGTTTTTGTTGACTGTATAAGGAAACTATCTCCCACTTTCTCTGTACTTACGCTAGCATCTTTTGGAGAGACTTAAAACCAATTAAATCAAATTTAAATAAACCTTAAATTTAAATACAGTTTTGATTTAAAGGTCCCACATAGTCTAAAGGTAGATGTCCATGTGTTTGTGATTATAAAGCAGCTCTAGGTTCTATATCAATACTGTGAAAGTATCAAAGCCTCAGTCCACAGAGAAATGTACACAGCCTGTATTCAGACACTGAGCCTTAAAACCAGCCGTCAGGACTTCTGGAACTTTGTGATGTCACAACAAAGCAATCAGCCATGCCTCAAGCCCCGCCCACCTGGACCAACCATCCAACCCTGCAGAAACATTTCAACAGTTTTTTGTTCATGTTGGTTTATTTGAAGTGCACATAGGGAATATGAATCAAGTTGAGACAAACAAATTTTATCCTAACTTCTGAGTGAAAAGTTGAGTGGAAGTCATGGTCATTTAAGGTTTTATTTTATTTAATATTCAAGTTTTTTTTTTTTTTTTTTTGAAGAAGCTACTTTGGATTGTTTGGAGCCTAACATTGTCAAGTTAAACCTCTGTGGTATTAAAAACACAAACTGATGCCCAGTTCAACCCAGTACAGTGTTTGAGTCCTGAATGTGATGTACAGCAGTAAAGCAGGCAGCCATTACCTGTACTTTCCCTGCCACCACTGTGAATAAGTACTCTCAGCTGGAAACGGGAGACACCCACGGGACTGTATGTTTAGCCATCATGACTAACCAGGCACCTGCTTGATCGCCCTCTTAGAGAGAGAACCCACTTCTGAGTTTTTCATCTGGAGGTATTTGTTTGTAGATAACGATCTTCAAGTGAAATGAATTACAGGTCTAAAATTTATGTTTTGAATTTCCTTATATGAAATGTATATACTGTACATGTAAAATAAAAACATATGTAAATGTAAAAATTATATATGAAACCTATTAGAAATTGGAATGATTTCATATATTGACATATATATCAGCTCCTACAAATACGTATGTTTATGTATGTATATTTATATTGTAGACATATATAAGCATATTTTACAGATTCTGATTTATCCTCTAAGGAGCTAAACATCCACTGGTGAAGCTACAAACTTCTTTACCTTGAGTTGCTGACAAACACCTTAAACAAAGATATTGTGCTTAATATTGCACTTAGGTGCAGACTTAGGCTTTACAGGGAATGATGGATTATTTTACAATTTCTTCTAGATAATTTATTTGGAGACTTTAAAATTTAAATTCTCATCTTTAACATTTAAACAAATTTCCAACAAAGTTGATATGTTGAACTTGTTGGCAAACAGTTGCTTATTTCCACATCCATCCACCTGATGAATCTCAGTCCAGCATTTCCTCTGTTAGCTCTGTGTTTGGGCTCCTCCAGCTCTTTAGCTGCTAAATGCTCACCAGCTGCTCTCTGACTGAGTCTGTCTGCTGTTTGCTGCTGAGCAGGTCGAGGACAGTGGCTTTTTACAGATGTTTCTCTGAAAACATCTGTCTGCTGCAGCAGAAAACGGCACTATGAGAGTGAACCAGAATGGTTGAGGTTTAAAAACCAAAACAATGAGCTGAAAGTTGCTAAAATGCTGCATAAAGCTGAGCTGATAATTCACTGTGGATTCATCACAAGTTACGCCTTTCAGCTACAATTTAATTTATTTTTTGTATTAAAACACTGATTCTTGCTGCTTTGATGATGATGATAGAAATGACAAACTAATCTATTTGAATGTGCATGTATTTACTCTTCAACACTTTTAGTCAATTTAATATTTTATGTTTTGTTTTAAAGCTGCTGCTTTAACAGATTTCACAGACAAAACACAGGAAAACAAAGTGAGTGCTGCTCAGAGACACATCTCTGTTATGCAGCACAAAAATAGACCACAGAAATAACCACAACTCTATCTGCAGACCGCAGGACTGAAGCACTGCGGTGTTGTGGACGAGCTGTGGGTCTCCTCTGCCATCTTTTCAGTTCCACATAGTTGCTCTCCCAAAATAACACAACCAAGCATCAGTTCACATCACATGTCTCAGATACAGAAGCAGCTGCATTTACTAAAGCCTGCACAGAGATTCACTGATGGTCTGATATAAACTGTATTTCAGAGGAAAGGAGTGTTGATTCGCTGTCATAGACAAAGTAGATCATGATCAGTAATGTTTGGTGATTTGTGTGTGGCAGTCATAGTGGCAGGCGCACAGTAATGGTAATCCTCTATAATCCTTTGCTGGTTATATCTACAGATGAGAGCACTGTTATTAAAGCCCCTTATGCCCCCACCCAGGACCACCCACCACGCACTGTCGCTTCTTCATTATCAAATAAAATGTTCATGCTCCTGCTCCAACAGATTTGAATAGAAAATCTAAAAATGCAACTTTTTCTTCTATCTCATTTATTTATTTAATGATGTAACTGCAAACAGTTTTTGCTTTTTTTTACTTATAGTCCTGTATTTTACTCGGTCTCCTCTAAAAACTGTTCCTTTGTGTTTTTTATGTATTTATTTACTTTTCACCTTTTCCCTTCATTTCTTTGTTTTTGTGCATTTTATTTATTAATTCATTGCTTTTTTCCCCCTCTTTTCAATTTTTAATATAAAGTAGTAATTTGTTGTTAAAATAAAATACTTGAATGTGTTGAAAATAATATTTAAAAAAAAAAAACAAATTATAAACTGTAAATAAAAAAGGTGAACTATGGAAATAGCTTCAAATTAAATTGAAATCTGGGAAAAAACTGCAGCGAGTGACTCTGCAAGTACACAGCTTTAGTAAAATGAACATTATCTACACTCCTCCTTCAAGCTATTATGTATATATATATATATATATATATATATATATATATATATATATATATATATATATATATATAATATATTTTGATATTATTTTTATAAAAAGAATCACCAGCAATTCTGCAGTTCCTCTCAGTTCCCCTTGAGATGTTTTAGCCTCTTTCAGCTCATTGTTTTGGTTTTATGGCGTTTAACTTTAATGTTTTGGTTTTCTCACTGTTCTCATTAGCATTAGCACTGTTTTCAGTTGTTTTTATGTGCATTTGTCAGGCAGCAAAAACCATGACTGTACCGGATGATGAATTGTTACAGCTAACACGTTAGCTATGAGATGTGATATGCATTCTTGCATGATTTTAAATATTCAAAACATTCGGCTTTTCTCATATTTTAGGAGGTGGGAAATACACTCAACAAGGATAAACACAATCCATTTTTATAAGACACACTGAATGCAAACATAACTTTTATTTGTGCACAAGTAAAAGCCGCCGTTGATGGTGTTTAGTTTGTAGCCATGTAGGCTACCGTAGTTTGTATTATAACGCACCAGATGAATTTATCCCATGTTTTAAATGACAATTCCCTCTGAAATTTACAGAATAAAAGTGGAAAAGAATAAAAGTACTGAAGCTTGAAGTACAAATGATCAAGTGAGGTACCACTTCCCCATGATGGTGCACCTCTGAGCTGAGGCAGCTGTGGTGTGTGGTGCATTTCTATGACAGTTGGTGGAACGATTGTGCTGCTTTGTTAGTGTACAGATTCTCAAACTGCCCCGCTCTGTGCTGAACTCCCCCCCAGGCTGTTGAAACTGAGCAGCGTGAGTCTGATGCCCGGCTGTGATGCAACGTGTGCGTGTCCTTGCCCTCTCCTTTAACCTCGGAGGGATTGTTTCTGTCTGTGCTCCTCCCCATGAAGCCCTGCTCATGATATTAAGCTGCAATGAGACTTTTTCATTTGTCAGCATTGCCACTGTTTGCCTGTGGAGGGGTCAGATATGGCTTTTAATGCCTTGGAGCTGATAAGATGTGACAGGATGAGGTCAATCTCTAAGAGTTGGCTCATCAAAACTTTATAGGAGCCTGTTCACCTACAAAATGCTGGATTACATACATGTACCTACAATATTTTATTTACATTTTATGGTTATAGCAAATAAACTGTGCTTCAGATATAACAACTTGGTTAAGTTAGATCATGGTTACAGTTAATCAAAAGAAAAACATTGTGTTTATTGCTGATTAGCATGTTAGCAAACTACGATGATGAACATACACATTATACCAGCTAATTTTTACCATGTTAGCACTGTTTTTGTGAGTAGGTTATCATGCTGACGGTCTGCGTAAAGGGGCGTGAGACCTAAAGTGTTTGAATCCAATGTCTGAATCGTCGTTTGTGAAGATCGAATGAGTTGGAAAATAAAAATGTAACTTACCCAGAGCTCGTCTATGGATAAATGAATTATCAGACATCTTCATAATTACACGTCAGACGTGCTAACGTTAGCTTCTAGTTCAGACAGACTGACGGTTATGTGTTGTCACGCAAGAGAAAACTGTTCTGAAATGCAAAATAAGAGAATTTTAATCATGTGATAAAACATGCGATTAATCACAATTAACTATTTAATTTCAGCGATTAAGAAAAAATATAACGTTTGACAGACCTAATTATTTTCAAATGAGTATTTGGGGGTTTTGGACCCCTGGCTGGACAATTTTACAACAGCCAATAACAAAATTGTGATTATTTTCTGATATTTTGTAGACAAAAGCAACAGAATACTTGAAGAAACAATTCAAAATGTGATCGGACCATTGAAATCAGAAAGAAGTTTTTTCATACATCTTAAAATCTACAAAGACTTCATTTTGTTCTGGGTCAAACACACTGTCTCTCTGTGGCGCTTCACGTGCGTCTGAATGTGCGTTTGTGCAGAAGGGTTTCAGGATCGAGGTGGGGTGGGCGCTGACATGTGGTCAGCCCTGTTTTAACATCCCAGTGGGCACGGAGCTGCACCAGCGTGGGTTTGGTTATTCTCCGTCAGCCCTGCTGATGTGGGTGGCACCGCATCTGCTGCACTGGGAAAGAAGCACTCGGGCCTGAACTCCAAGTGTGTGTGTGCTTTGTTTTAACACAGTGTGTGTGCGTGTCCTTGTCACATTATCACACTATAAAATAAAATCTCAACAGGTCACTGCAGAGCGGAGCAGGGTTAGACTTCATCACAGTAAACTGACACTAAGCTGCCTAACAGATTAGACTGGCATCGTCTGTGTGTTATATTGTGTCTTTTGATGCTGCTCGTCGCTGAGGAAGTGTGAGAGTGTGTGTTATCTGTTACATGATGTTCAGAGGCTGTTAAAGTGTTGCACGTTTCCGACCAGGACCACAACCAAACCTTGACCTGACCCTGAGACTGTAGGGTGGTGGTGGTGGTGGTGGTTTTGGTGCAGGGGTGGACCTCAAACGAAGACTCTGAGGGTTTACACCACATTATGTGCAGTACAGTACGTGTACAGAAGTGAAAGACAAAATCTGTGGCAGCTTAGCACAAAAGCACACACAAATATATGCACACACACACACACACACACGCACACACAACATCTGTCTACATGCATTTACACACACACACGCTGTCAACTAAAGCACTACAACATCTGTTTGTGCTTTCAGGCCGAATGGCTTTCAAAACAAACACCCATCTTCTGAAGCATATCACCAATTTACAGAAATAGAAACTTCTGCTTTTGTCCACCTCTCAAGCGTGTGTGTGTGTGTGTGTGTGTGTGTGTGTGTGTGCATGTGTGTGCACCTGTATGGCCATCTCTATGAGGACCACTGTGAGTTTTAGAGGTTTAGTTGGGAGTAAGAACATTAAGGGCCGGTCCCCAGACTTGTTCTAAGGGTTCAGGTCAGAGTTAGGTTAGGGGCTGTTGGTTGAGGTTAGGGTAAGAGGCAACATTATATTAGCACAAGTGTGTGTGTGTGTGTGTGTGTGTGTGTGTGTGTGTGAGTTGGATGTTATAATGTGGCTGTATGTGTGTGTGTGCAAATCCAGTAGATGTTTTGCAGAGTTACACACTTGTTGGTGCAGAACTCTTGGTGTTGGTTGCTGAGCCACAGCAAAGCGTAGATCTGCACTGAATAGACTGTGACTTTGTGAGACACCCACCTGATCTGTGTGACCCAGATCACCGCGGCCTCACTGTGAAACGCATCTTTGCTCAGAACAAGGACTGTGGAGTTCATCCCCCATCACTTACTCACTTTAGATTCTCCTCCATCACACAACACCATCAGTGCCACTGAGCCCGGACACTCATGGAGTCAGAGCTGAGGCAGGTTCTTCTACCTGCCCAGCACCTGAAGGACAGAGAGAACTGGTCCTGTTTAAAGGACCGGGGGGGGGGGGGGGCACAGCAAACACTGATGAGCGCCGCTGGCCGCAGCGACCTGTCTCTTTAAGTTGGTGTCAAAGCCGATTACCGCTGATCTCCGTCGTGATTCTGCCTTCGCCGTCTGTTCCCTGAGTCTATTTCTGCTCAGCGCCGCTGCCGGTAGAGAAGCTCTCTCCTTCTCATGCTTGTTTTTTTTTTTTTTAATCTTTGGACAGAAACGCTGCAGCGCCCGGAGCTCCCCGTTAAAGTTTGGCGCACAGGGACGCGGTGGACGCGCGGTAGCTTTTGCTGCGCCGCTCCAACTTTTTCTACCATGGTAAACCCGGATTACCTTTTCCTGCGAACTGAGGCACTACCCGCTGTCTCCCCGGTGTCCCCCCGCTAGAGATAACTGCAGATGTGATGTGAAGTTGGAAGTTGGCACCGAAATAAAACACAACATGCAGAAGAGCGTCCGGTACAATGAGGGCCACGCTCTGTATCTGTCGGTGGTGGCGCGTAAAGAGGGCACCAAGCGCGGCTTCCTGAGCAAGAAGACCACGGAGAACAGCCGCTGGACCGAGAAGTACTTCGCCCTCTACCAGAATGTGCTCTTCTACTTCGAGAACGACCAGAGTACGAGGCCCTCCGGGATTTACCTGCTGGAGGGATGCACCTGCGAGCGGGCACCGGCGCCCAAGGTCTCCGCCATCAGCAAGGAGCCCCCGGAGAAACAGCAGGTGAGTCCGGCTTCGGCTCCCTGGAGGGGGGCACCACACTGTCAGAGTACTTCAGCACAAGGATCATCTGCAAAATATACTGAGTATGAAAAAAAAGCTTATTTGGTTGTGTTTTATTTCACACATACATATATTTATATTTTTCTTTATATAGAAAAAATGAGGCAGAAAAAGTTCAGTGCAATAAAAACACGATTTTGTCACTTTTTAAAAAAAAGGCATTAAACACTAGGCTACTCTAATATTACACAATAAACAGATTGTGTGCACTGAAGTCAAACTGTTTACATGGTTTGAAAGTAAAATCTTGATCTGCAGAATCACAGTGACAAAAAAAACCTGCAGTGAAGTGAAAAGCAGGAATATTTTCCACTGAAATGCAGGATAGAAAAATAAAAAGTAGACCTGGGGCAGCAGAGACAAACCAGTTAACCCGGTTAAAGGTTTACTGTTTGAGAGCATTGGAAAAAGAAATGAAGCCATGTTTTTAGCATTTTTATGAAAGAAATAACAGTTTAACTCCCTGGAGTTCAGCTTCATTTTGGTTCATTTGCAGACTTTCCTTCACATTGATGTTTTTTTAAAGGGCTTTTTATCTCACATGTATGGTTTCCTTTTTTCAGCACAAACAGTATCAGTCTGACAATTTTGTCAATTTAATTCAAAATATAAAACCTGCAAGGAACCGAAATAGAAGAAAAATGACACAAACTTCCATAAAAATGTGCAAATCTGTAGTGATGATGACTCAAAATCTTATTATAGAACAGTTAATGTTGTAAAAATATTTTTTTCACTACTTCTACAAAAAAAACATGCAGAAAAAATAAGACATAAAACTATAATACAGTTTATTTACACATGAAGTCATTTTATCCCTGCTCTTCTTTGTGCCAGCTTTCTCAGCTTGCCTCTACATGACATATAAATAAAGTTATGTTACTATAAATAAAGCACGTCCAATATTCATATGTGGAAGTTTTATATACATAATTGTTTTAACCTGACCTGAGTCTGGTCTCGAACCACGATAGTAAAGATTAAACTGATACGACGATGTGTGACAGAATAATCTACACTCAAGTATCTGCAACTAACAGTTATTTTCTTTGTCAATTAACCTGCAGATTATTAATCGTTTGGGCTTTAAAATGTTTGAAAATAGTGAAATATGAGCAACACAAGTTCCCACAGTCCAGTGTGATGTTTAAATATGAATAAATACCAAAACCTTCAGTTCACTGCCACAGAAGATGAAGAAAATCTGAAAATATTCACATTTCAGAAGCTGGAACAAGCAAATTAAAAATATCATGAACGATTATCAATCAGTTTTCTGTCCATTGATTGTTCTGATAATGTTTCAGCTCTAAACTCAAGGTCCACTTGTCAGGAGCTTTCAACAGCATCTCACAGTCTTCATCTGCCCCCCCCTCTGCCTGAATGAGATGCTGATTAATGTAGAGCTGAAACGATGAGTCGACCAACAGAAAATCAATTGGCAACTATTTTAATAATCGTTAATAAGTCATTTTCCAAACAGAAATTCTCCTGTTCACTTTTTCTCTAATGTATTTTGCAAACTGAATCTTTAGGCTTTTATTGACCAATTAACTAATTGATAAATAATGAAAATAATCATTATTTGCAGCCCTGAATTAATGTGTGCTGATTTTGTTGAAATTAGCAGAGAAGCTTCACCGTCTCTGAAGCACTTCCATGTTTCACAGTAGAAGATATTAACAGGAACATTTGCTGCACATGTGCTATTATCTGCTCCTCTGTAATATCATAGACTTTGTGATGTGTGGAAAATAACACGTCCTCTTTAGTGAGGATGGCATAAAGAGCCTGGAACTATTGATAATTTCACTGTAAACAGAATTAGTCTGATGAAAATATTTGTTCTGGGAGAGCTAATGCTAATTTTAAATGACCCATATTTGTGTTTTTGCTGCTGCGGGATATGAAGATGTTTTTCCTCCCATCAGCAGCTGGGATAATGTAGATTATTATTTAATTCATTTGGGTTCTCTGGGAAAAAAAATGTTCATTTTCTTCCCCACACTCGGCCTCGTGTTCCTGTTTGGACGCAGTTAGTTTCGATTTTTAGATTCAAGCTGGATTATATGAGTTAAATCTAATTGTCTCATCGCCGCTCAGGTAATCTGTCACGCCTCGCTGGACGCACGCCGCCGGTGACACCCTGACCCAGTCATGACTTCACATGCTGTGTTTACAGGGGACGGAGGGGCGGATATGTTGGAGGCTGTTCGCAGCTGCGGTGGAGCTCAGATTGTCAGTTTGTTCACAGGCAGATTTAAATCTGTTTCTGTTGTGACTCTTACCGGACAAAATAAGAGGCTGTGTAACCCTGGATAAATCTGCTCTCCTGCAGAGAAACACCCACTTTGCACATCTGCAGATAACAGAGTTTTCAGTTATTTTCCTTGAAGGGTGAAAGGACCAGGAGGGCGGCCTTTACTCCAAAAACCAAACCAAATCATAGTATTTCTGAGCATTTTTGTTACTAAGCAGCAACCTGCCTTTCATGCAAAACAGAGATTTAATTCTACAGTTACAGGCCTGTAAACTGCAGTCTCCTCATATACCAGAGGACAGACACTGTGTTGTGTCGTTGGATGTTTACCTGACACCTCACCTGTGCTGTGAATCCCGTCATTTACACAGGTGCTGGCTGCAGGATGCAGAGGAGGAGACACTCTGTAATCTCTTATTTACACATTCACACTTAAACAGAGCCGTTTGTTCCTGCTGTGGTTTACAACTTCAGAGAAATGATCCCTGAGGATGTGATGTGATAATATGACAGTTGCACCTTCAGCTTGTGGGAGATATTTGTCACCACGGTGTCACCTGTGGACCAGGCATCCCTGCCGGTCTTGTGTTGCAGGCTCATGTGATCTCAGCTGATTCGTCCTTTTTATACGTTCATTTCATTTCCACGTGTAGCTCAGCTCTTGAACCGATCTCGACTACACCTGTAAAGCTTTGTGACTGGATCTTGCAGGTTGTGTCCACAGACAGACACACCTGGGCTCAGCACCACCTCTGTGGTAGTACCTTCCACAGAAGGTGTCTCCAGGACCACGCACAGACTCAGAGAAGACACTGACTGAAACCTGAAACCAGCTGTTTCATGCAGACACAGTTTGATGGACTGAGGCCACAACATTTTTTCTTGACCAACAAACTCTGTCTCTCGTTGTTTATCTCTCTGTCACACACACACACACACACACACACACACACACACACAGTTGGCTGAGAGGGGACAGTGCTGTTAAACTGCAGTGTGACAGTCTGGTAGCAGCCTCGGGAGGGGGGGGCTGTCTGTCTGTTTGGACTGAAGCTACTGTCAGAGTCAGCCGGGAAACTAGACCGGACAGTACAGCCGAGCTGCGTTCAACACCCCTGAAGCAGTCAGTTAACAACACAGAGGTCGGGCTAGTTCAGATGACGTGTCACCAGGGTTCATCAGAAGGCTGCAGTGTCACAGCGGTTCTCAGTGGCCACAGTCAAAGATGGAGCCACCACAGAGAGAGAAGTGATATGAGATTTTTTAAAAAAAATGTAAATATAGCCCACATTTTCAGATTCACGTGAAAAAATGACTAATGACTAAAATGAAAAAAATGGCGCTGTAAATGTTGAAATGTCAGTTTTAGGAAGTAGAAATGATCGTCCACAGCTGGTTCTATATTAATACTGTGAAAGGATCAAAGCCTCAGTCCACAGAGAAATGCACACAGCCTGTATTCAGAAACTGAGCCTTAAAACCAGCCATCAGGACTTCTGGAACTTTGTGATGTCACAACAAAGCAGATCACTCAGAAAACAGCCAGCCAATCAGAAAAGAGACTCACAGCCTCTCTTCTGATTGGCTGACTGACCTGTTGTTACTAGATCTCCATAGAGAAGCCTGAGAGAGGAGATGTAAAACTTAAAACCACAAATATATCTTCTGATGGATTTCAACACAAATGTTTTTTCCATTTTTACTTGTAAAAATTGTGAAATGATTATTTATCAAAATAACAGTAGATACATTTTTCAGTTGTCGCTGCTCTACGTGACACATTTTAAGTGGCGCTGTAGAAAATAAAGCTGTAACAGCCTCCACGGTTTAGATCAGTGCCAGCGACTTTGTGTCAGCTGAGAGGAGGCGCATCAGACGTCCAGACTGAACGTAACAAGATCCACAAACACAAACCGTCGCTGTCTGATCTCCACCTAATGAAGGCTGCTGAGTCTGAGGCCGAGGTTTTTCATGGAGCAACATTAAAGTCACACAAAACATCAGAGAACATCAAAGCCAAGATGTACAACAGACAACTCTGCTCCTCTGATGCCCACTGTCACATATACTCTGGTGGCAGCAGTATTTATTCACTCACCTGGTCACAATAGTCCTGTTCATTGAGCTCAGTGTAGTAAATATATGATTTGTTAACTTTCTCAGCTTCACTGCTCGTCCAAAGAGTGAATGAGAGGAAGCAAATATGAGCCGTGATGATCTGAATCGAATAAAACTGATCACCTAATACTGAACTTTGACCTCTACTGAAATTTCAATGATTTAAAGCTTTACTTTGAAAATTACCATCTCAACTCACTGTTTGTTGTTTTAGTTCTTCTTCTTTTCCAGCTGAACATGTTTGAAATATTCTTAAATTGATCTAAAATTTCAAGTAAAATAAAAACTGTAGCTGCTCCAGTTGAGTTGGTATTGGTTGGATTTGTAAAAGCTATAAATTCATTCATTCAAATTATCATCTGCTTCCGGATCAGTGTTCAGTTTTATAGTCGTCATGCTTCAGTGAGGTACAGCGTCTGATTTTTACTCACCTCAGTGTCACTGCTTGTGGATATATTTGCTTTTGTTTGTGCCAGATGTTTCATTTAGCTAAGGTGACACCTCATGGGATGAAAATAGAAATTTCTGGGCGGTCACCGGTCTTTGCTTCTAATTTTGAAACTGTAAAAACATGAATAGAAACAGAAGCACCTGGTTTAAAGCTGAGGTGTGACTCCCGCAGGAGGGAGAGGCGCGAGGCAAAGATGCTGCGAGAGGTGATAGGAACAGGTGTCCTGAAAGCAACAGGAAGTGAGTAAATATAGTTTGTCTTTGGTCTATTTGTGTCACATCTGAGCTCACAATGCCATTGCAAATAAACGTCTTCATGAACTCTTCACAACTGCAATACTTGCCTAAGAATCGTCAGGTTTTTATGTTTCCTTCAGCATCACAGTGACACTGCAAACAGAGCTGCTAATGGCTGATTCAGCAAACCAGGTTCCCCTAAATCTGTGTGTGCAGCTGTTTAAGTTTAGTTTTTAACAGCTCTAAATGTGATCAGTATTACATTTTAATGGAGGTTGAAGTTTTAAAGTCTATAACTGTCCTGCTACCTTTTATCACACTCAGGTAGAACATACAGGCTGCAGGCTTAGTGGTAGAAATATTGTTTGTTCGTGATGTAGATGAGACTGAAGATGTCTGTAATTTGAGTTTTCTCGGTCGGATGATTTGAGTTGTGTCTTTGTTTGTCAGTAGTCTTTGTTTACATTATGTTGATATATGCAAGAAGTATATTATTCTTATTCTTATTCTTTCACCACTGCAGCAATATTTTTGGTGTCTTTATTAGTTAATCACGCAGGTAATGACATAATTAACCAATACACAGTCATGTCACAGAACCATGCAGATGTTATTATTCTCCAGAAGCTTCTCTGTTGTTCTCAGTTCTGCTCCGTGGTGACAGACCTACCTGGACAATAGTGTTTACCCAGTGAGCATGATGTTTGTATCGTCGGCCTCAACTGGATTAGTCTGAGATGATGTGAACGGGCGGCTGAATGGAAACAGAGAGCTGCAGCGGACTCCAATGTTGTGATTACTGTCTAATGAGCTGGAAACTGTGTGAGCCAGGCTGAAAGCCCGGGACAGCCCTGCGATCTTTGTTTTTGTGCACTAATCTGTTTCATTCTGAGTGACAACTCTGTTCTGTAGCTTACAAGAGGAACTGAAATTCACACTTTGTTTACACTGTTAGACTCAAAACGCTCTTTTCCAGTCTGGTGACATGTCAACGATGCTGAGGGTAAATTTACTGTTACATTGTTGTTCAGAGCTGCTTGAGGCTTTCTGCTGTGCACACCTTAAAAGCAGCACAGTTAATCTGATGGTGTCAGTAATTCTTTATGACCAATTTGAAGATTAAATCCCATTTTGTCAAGCGACATGACTGTGAGCTGTTTAAATGTCAGAAGTCTAATTTGTCTTGTTTTTCAGACACTAGTGAGCCACGAGACGAGCTGTAAACTAACAGTCGACACATTATCACCTCCAGAAATGTGTCTGGTGAACGTGTGAGCAAACAGTCACATGTTTACACACCCAGCTGACACTAACGACATCAGAGTTTACTTCACTTCACTAATATTGACTCTTCTTTTCGCCTTTGGTTTGCCCTGTGGAGAAAATAATATCTGACTCTTGATCTGGCTGCTAAATGTTCCACCGTGTTCACCAGCCAGTCGCTAGTTTTGTCTGTCTGCTGTTTGTTGCCGTATCTGAGAGGGTTGATGAGAGTGAACCTAAACATTAAAGGTCCCATATTTTACACTTCTCCTGAGTTTTATTTGAAGAGTTTATATCCATAAGAAGATATAATTGTGATTTGAAGAAGTGATGTGAAGTGATCCAATAAAAATACAGCAGACTTCAGGTAAACACTCAAATCCTGAAAGGTTGGATGGTGGGTCCAGGTGGGCGGGGCTTGGGGCATGGCTGAGGGTGGTGACTGCTTTGTTATGACATCACAAAGTTCCAGAAGTCCTGACGGCTGGTTTTAAGGCTCAGTGTCTGAATACAGGCTGTGTGCATTTCTCTGTGGACTGAGGCTTTGATACTTTCACAGTATTAATATAGAACCTAGACCTGCTTTATAATCACAAACACATGGACTTCTACCTTTATAACAATGAGCTGAAAGATGCTAAAAGTCCTCTGTGGAGCCGAAGCTAAACTGATAATTGACGCCTTTCGCATTTATAAAAATATTTAAGTGAAAAAACTTTATTGAAATTCAAATTATTGCGAGCCTGCTCTACATTAATCTGAACTGGTTCCTTTATTTTGAAGGGTTGGGTCAGATGTGGTGATTTTTTTATTTTATTTTTTCCTTCCCCCCCTGCCCACCGTTGCTTTATGCTAATGTTACTGCCCACCATAGGCTACTCACCCATGCACCACCTGACTGATGTGTTTCCATGGTGACGGGGGTTGATAGTTGAAGAGGCTTATGTACTGTGACACATGCAGTAAGTTGGACGTGGTGGAGACACAGAGATGTGAAGTGAGGGGAGAGATTGTGTTTGTGTACAGCCGGACAGAAGCAGCAGCGGCGGTCAGTGATGAAGAGGAAGAGGAAGATGATCATTATAATGAATGTGTGAATGTGAACATTGTATGAGAGCCTCCTCCCATGTTCAGGTGATTTACAGCTGTAGAAAGACAGACATGAGAATGAGGAAGCTTCTTGTTGCAGTTAGCTGGACTCTGGGAACATGTGATGCTGCCGTCTGTGTTTTGTGTTGGGGAGTTTGTATCTCACATGTGGCGGTGCTCTGGGATGCTGCTGTGCTCGACTAAGAATAGCATCCTTGCTGGTCCTTTTGCCTGCAGTCGCTGTCTGAATACCAAGTCAACACAACTGCACCTCGCGCACACACTCTACTACACACTGCTGGTACCTGTGCTATTTGTAGCCCACCTTTTACTGTACTCTGAGTGGCCCGGTCTATTTGTCTGTCTCTTGCTCGTCTTTCTCTCGGTGCATCGAGCCAAATCATTTCATCTCTTCTGTCTCTGAGCTGTGTGTCAGGAGTGATGATGGTTGAGCTCCTGAAATGTCCCGAAGCCGAATGGATATTTTAAATTCTGTGGATGTGTTTGTTCGTGCATGAGTGACTTCACAGAAGTGGTGTTAACATTGTCGTGTGAATAGTTGAAATAAGAAACATAAATGATCAGGTGAAAAAGCATCATGAAGCAGCTCACGTAGATTACTGTCCTGTCGAGTTACGTAAGAATAACACAAGGAATAAAACGCCTTCACAGCCAAAGCTAAATGGTCATAAGTCTGGACACAGAGTGGTTCAGTGACAGCTGATCTCTTTCTCATGAGCAAAGGACAGTAAAAGCAAAAATCTAAGCAATTAGACAAACATGAAAACTTACAAAACTGCAAATAAAAGATGTAGATAAAATGGTGAAAGGATAAAAACGGGCAACAAAGGATATGCAGTTCACTCCTATGTAATCACTGCAGGTACATGAATAGTCAGTGGTGGAAATTAGATGATCCATCTTCAAATTCTGCTGAAGTGGAGCAAAACATTTGAAAGCCTTTTTACCGAGCTCTGTCTGCAGAGAGAGACACTCCTGAGATGAGAAGCAGTGAGTTTGACTAAAGAGACCAGAGAAGAAAGAAGGAATGACGTCTGTTTTCTCAACCAAAGTTATTTTAATTCACCTGGGCATCATGGATGTCTGTGCAAAAATCTGTGCTCATCCATCCAGTAACTGTTGAGATACCGCTCAGTGTAAGTGAAAGGTCTGACCTGCTGGTGAAGTCAGAGCAGGACCACGAATATCAAAAGGAAACATCCAGTGATTGCTGAGAAAATTCAGTCTGAACCAAAGTGGTCCACACCACTATATGTGCTGCAGAATAATGTTGGAAACATAAACTAAACATAAGCCAGACTTCCATCCAAGATTTAACTGAATTTTAAGAGAATCTGCAAAAGAACTTGTACTTTGTAGGAGTAAATGTACTTAACACTAATACTATACCTGGAATATTCTTCATGTACTTTTCAGGCCACCCTCCAGGTCAGACAGTTGACCTCAGCTTTCAGGTTCAAAGTTCATTTTTGACCTTGGAGCAGTTTGTGCACATCAGTGTAAACATTTCTCCACGGTTCAGTTGGAGATCTGCGTGTTTTAAGTTTGTAGATATTGAACCTGGAGCATCTTGGGTTCATTGAGATTAACAGTTATTAAGAGGAAGACGCAATGAGATGATTTTAAAAGAAAAACTCCAAATAAATGTTGAGAACATGATGGAAATGTGAGGTTTCTGTTTGTTTCTCCTCACTGCTTCACACAGATCTGATGTTTTTGTCTCTTCACTGGAAGTGAGAAGTGATGTTACGGTCACATGATCATTTATTCTCTGAATCTGTTTCCATCGCTCTTTGTTGCATTTTGCTTTTATTGATACACCAACATTTTTACCTCATTCAAGCGTAAAAACAATCTCTGTGAAAATTCAGGTTTGCTTTTTAATTTTCAACATTTCAGCCGAGTTTAATGCAGATAAATTGAAGGAAACTGATCATTTAAACTCAGAAAAAAATGGGTGAGAATCCGTTAAAATAATAGTGGTAATACCAACAAAATATAACTACAGTGTGGCTTCACAGTAGGACAGCGGAGTGAGTTTGTTCAGTCCCGGGACGTCAGTTGTTCTCTGTTCTCCCAGAGAACACAGAACTGTGGTCCTGCAGGTCGTTTGATGTTGTAGGTGATTAAACTCTGACAGCTGGCTGCAAACAGGAGCGCTCTCATTTGTGTCTGTGCATGCCAGACAGATGAACTGATGTCTGTGCCTGGACGCAGCGATGCTGGGTGCAGGGCAAAGCTTGAAGCTCCCTCTGTCTGTCTGCCTGCCTGTCTGTCTGCCTGTCTGTCTGCCTGCCTGTCTGTCTGCCCGTCTGTCTCTCTCTCATTGTTATGTTATCCTCTAGCTTAAAGCAGGCTTGTGGCCGGGGAAGCCGCATTAGCAATGCAAGGAGCTGTACAAGCCTTGATGGTTATGTAAACTCTCCCTCCCCCCTACATACACACACACACACACACACACACACACACACACACACACACACAAAGACACACAGACACACAAACAAGCCCTTAAGCCTCTCTCTGGTCCACGGCCGGCACACGCTAGGAAAGTGTCTCTCACCCGCTTATCGTTACATCATTACTATACAGGCCGACTTTTCTCCCTGTGGCGGAGTCACAGTAAAGTGTATTGTCAGATGTTGTAATATAATGTAAAAATAAACTGTGGTGTAACTTTAATAAGCAAAAACTTTTATTCATCAGCAGATAAAAAGGTAGAGGTGATAACTTTCTGTCAACATTTAACATGAAGTATATTTGTCATCAATATTGCTTTTTTTTTTTAAAGAAAAATAAACATCATATTTAGATCAGTGCAGTTAAAACGTTGAAAGACTAATTGTTGTTTATCCTCTGTTTGCTCTTCAGTCTGCAGTGAAGTGGGTCTGTTATTTAGAGCAAATATTACATAATATGTTTCTAATGTTACTAATTCTGTCTGTGCTCATTTCCATTATTAGACTCATCTCTTCAGATGTCAGACTGTGAAATGTGTGAGATATCAGGGATATTATCATTGTCATTATTCATCTGTCTCTTATTTTCTCAGTTAATCGTTTGGTCTGTGTAATGTGCAAAATTAGTGGAAAATATTTCCAATAATTTCCCAGAGTTCAAGGTGACGTCTTCACACGACTTTAGATCGATATTCACTTTAATAATGTGACAAAGAAAAACATCAAATCCTCATGTTTGAGAAGCTGGAAACATCAAATAAAAAACAGCAATGACTATAAAAATAATTATTATTGTAATATAATAATAATTGTTTTTTTACTTTATAAATTAATTAATTAACAGACTAATCTTTGCAGCTCCATATTCCTTTAAATAAATGTCATAATCAGATCAGTGTAGTTTTAATTTTCCAGTTTAAGCTCAATATTTTTTTGATATGTTTACAAAATCTCAGTTGTTTACTTGTCTCATGAGATTCTGGTGATTTAAAAACAATTACATAACATTTCATTGGTCTTGGAAGTTGCACAATGTTTCTACTATAATCTTATAGTAAACCGTCTCTTGAGACAGTTCACGTTAAAGCAGACAAACACTGTTCTTTGTAATCAGTTCCTTTCAGTTTACTCTGGTGTCTTTTATTTTGACATGGCTACACAGACTCCACCCTCCAAACTCTTTGTATGCGGACGACAGGCTTCGCTTTAATTCATGCTGCTGTCAGAATTAATGAATTCTGAAAATGAACCAAACATGAAACTCGGCTGAAAACACGAGTCTGCATAAGAAGAATGTGACATTGTTTTTGCCTCTGCCTGAGGAATGTGTTCATGCATAAACACATGGAAATCAACTCTGTGTGCAGAGGGTTTACATCTGCATACATGTACTGTCTAAATTATGCATATGCTGATTATAATGTCCCAGTAACCCTGAACAGGAGGAGTGGGTATAGAAAGTAGATGTATGGATGATTAAAATGACTGAAGTCTAAATATTGCAGCAGGTGACATTAATTATTTGTCTTCTTTGTTTTTAAGAAATCATTAAAGTGTCACTCTCACAACTGGTAAAATGTTTTGCTCAAGTAATTTAGCATCATATGAAAAGTTTTAGTTTTAAACTTCTCCAGTGTTTTATCTGAAGTGTTGATCTCCATCAGAAGATATATCTGTGGTTTTAAGAACCAAAAACCATCTCAGTGTAGTTTTACATCTCCTCTCTCAGGCTTCTCTCTGGAGCTTTAGTAACAACAGGTCAGTCAGCCAATCAGAAGACAGGATCTGAGCCTCTCTTCTGATTGGCTCACTGACTGTTTTCTGAGTGATTGAATAAAAATACATCAGATTCCTGGTAAACACTCAGAGAAACCAAATCCTGTAAGGTTGGATGGTGGGTCCAGGTGGGCGGGGCTTTGGGCATAGCTGAGGGTGGTGACTGCTTTGTTGTGACATCACAAAGTTCCAGAAGTCCTGACGGCTGGTTTTAAGGCTCAGTTTCTGAATACAGGCTGTGTGCAAATGTCAGCTTTAATCTGTCATTGACAATTAATTTTATGTAAGAGACTCATGACCTTGTTCCTGTTGGGACTACAACAGAGTTTTTGTCTTACTGAAGTTTCATAGTAGGGATTTGTGAAACTTTACGTCATCCGAGGCCCAAATATAAAACACTTTTGAACTCTGCTCACTGAGATCTGTCCTCTGTCTCGCAGACATAAATTTAGAAATCTTTAATTTTCTCTTTATTCTATTTTCAGTCTGTCAGGTTACAATTCTGCCAGAAAACAAGTCTCTGACCTTAAACTCCCAGATTATCTTGGTGCTTTTTGTTGCAGCGTGTTATGCAAGAACTAGAACTCACCATATTCATGCATTCCTCTACCTTGAAATGTCAAAGAGAACAAACCAAACCGACATGTCAGACCCGCTCATGTACAGTAAATCACTTAATTAGATCATTGATGTTTGGTCTGGCGACGCTGGGGGGGTTCTAATGTGCTGTGACACGTTGGCTCGTCGCTGTTGATGTGTTTTCACGGAGTGGCAGGACTCAGTGCTGTGAAGACAGGCCGGTCATCCAGGTTAGAGCCCAGAGCAGGCACGGAGCTCATGGATGACATGACCCTTTCACAGAGCTGCAGTTCAGCAGCAGTTCAGCTCTGTAAGTCACACATTCATCACTACAACTGTTCCAGTTCACTGTTCACCAGCCTGCAGACACTCTCAAGTTATAACATTTAACTTTTCTACATTAAAACAGCGTCTTTTGTTGTTGTTGATTGAGAGACACTTAACGGCAGAAGTTACTGATCCTTGCAGTGTCTGCAGGTCGGCCCAGCTGTGTTCAGCAGTTTTTCTCCAGGTTTGAAGTTAATGATCCAGATGTTGGTGTTGATGTTGGTCCTGCAGATGTTTAAGAGATGAAAATGACAGATGTGGCTCTGTTGAGTTTGCTCTCACCTTCATTCTCTCTTTAATAAACCAGCTGAGTTTGTCCTCGTCTCAGTATCTACAGTGTTTTTAAAATGTGTGACTGGTAATTAAAACATTTTGTATTAATTGCTGCTATGGTATCGATACATTAGTTGTCAGTGACAGAGGTTTGTCTTGTTCTCAGCTTTTGCAGTGACTGGTGAACAGTCACTGAACTCTCCCAGTTATCAGCTCTACACAGAAGCTCATGAAAAATCATGAAAAAATGACCTTCAGATGTTCAGTTTCTATCAAATATGACAAAGAAAAAAAACCCAATAAATCTTAATTTTTAGAAACTGGAACCAGGAATTTAGCTTGAAAACTGTGAATGGTTTAATTATATCTTGTTAGTTTTCCAGGTCAGGTGACATAATAAAGAGTTGATCTCACAGCGTGTGGTCAAAGATAAACACAATATGACAATATCACACATATATATCACACATACTGACAGATGGATGGAGTTCTGTGAAATTTGACTATTTACTTATACAGAATTATTTTTTTGTCATATTTAATTGAATGTAGCTGGTGAGTTAATGGAATTTAACCAAGTACATTTATTTAGATACTGTAGTGTCTAAAGCCAGAGGAGGAGGAGGAGGAGGAGGAGGATGAAGAGCAGTCTGTGTAAACACCATATCAAATGAAATCCTCCTCTGATTATTTTGTGTTTTCTCTAATGCAGCACTACTTCCTGGTCATCTTCGGCCATGACGGACAGAAACCTCTGGAGCTGCGGACGGAGGAAGAGTCAGACTGTAATGAGTGGGTGGAGTCCATCCAGCAGGCCAGGTAGGACTACGTCCTCTCCAGTACTGTACTTAAATACAGGTTTGATGTACTTTTACTGTACTGCACCACACTTTAGAGGGAAATATTCTCCTTTTATTCCACTACTTTTATCTGACGGCTGCAGTGAAGATTTAAAAACATGATAAAATCTAAAATACATTGATTTGAGAAGATTAGATCAGTTGTTCTTAACCTTCTTGGCTCAAACAATGTCTACCCGTCGTCTACCTGTGTGTATGTTTCTTCTCCCATAACAGGATGCAGCTCACACACTGATGCATCAGAATCTACTGATGTTTCTGCAGAACAACCACATTTACTGATGATCCATCTGCACCTTTACCTCAGTATTTCCAAAGCAGACTTTTACTTTGTAATAGAGACTTTTACATTGTGGTAATTGTGCTTTTACTTCAGTAAAGGACCTGACTATATCCTCCACCACTGTTAATTTCATCTTTGTTCATTTACCCACCTAGTTTTCTCTCCTGCAGTTCAGTCTCCTGCATATATAACAAACAATATATTTTCTATCGTCATGAAATTTAAGGTGGTTGTTAAAAAAATAAAAATAACAGTTTTCTACTTTCATGCTTTTTGTGCTGATGCATATTTGATTTGTGTTATTTCATATTTGTTTAGCATCTGTGTCTGTGTGTGTGTGTTTGTTTGTGTGTGTACACGGACGTGTTCTGCTCGCAGCGGTTCACATTTAGGTCACACTGGTGCTGTATTGCTGCACTGATTACATCACAGACTTGATCTCGCCACTCGACCTCTGTTACTCTCGGCTCTCTCTTCTCTGAGGCTCTTTTCCTATTTTTATCTTCAAATTCAGTAAAAAAGTAAAAGTTATGCACCTCAAACCTCCTGGTTGTTTTTGCACCGTGACATATTCCTGTGTGTCCACACAATGTGAGGTTGTCGCTTCTCATACTGAACTGTCAGAATTGTCAGATGAAGCTGTGTGTGTGTTAAATTCGATGCCGCACCCACATGTCTTCAGTCACTGTGCCTGTCTCTCGCCCATGCTGCCTTTAGTTACTCTGACGTCATCATCGAGCGTGAGATCCTGATGCAGAAGTACATCCACCTGGTCCAGATCATGGAGACCGAGAAGATCGCAGCCAATCAGCTCCGCACTCAGCTGGAGGACCAGGACACTGAGATTGAGAGGCTGAAAGCTGAGGTATGCATGAGTGCGTCCACATCTGCGGGCGCGTGCATACATAAATCCACCTATTGCACGCGTGCACGTGCACAGGCACTCAGATGCACTCTCAGATCAAAGCATGCAAATGCATCTGGCATGATGGGAAAACACTCGAGTTTAGAGCGCATGTTTCTCTTAAATGAAAGCACAGCAGGGCTCCAGTGACTCCAGGACTGTTCCTTCCTCATCATGCAATGACATTTGTTGTTTTCAGCCTCTGAAGTGGAGGCATGAATATTTTACCCTTTGTGTGCCGGTGTATTCACATGGAGACTGTTGTTGTGCCAGATTGTGGTGTTGAACAAAGCCAAGGAAAGGATGCAGCCTTACCAGAACAACCAAGAGGAGGAAGACCCGGATATTAAAAAGATCAAAAAGGTGAGTCGTCGATTTATAATAAATAATTCGTAATAATAAACAGAGAAACGAATAAGAACAGTGAGACACTCCTGGCTGTGCTGTGTGCAGGTACAGAGCTTCATGCGGGGCTGGCTGTGCCGAAGGAAGTGGAAGATCATCGTTCAGGATTACATCTGTTCCCCTCACGCCGAGAGCATGAGGAAGAGGAACCAGATCGTCTTCAACATGGTGGAGGCAGAGACGGAGTACGTCCACCAGCTGTCCATCCTGGTGAACTGTTTCCTCAGGCCGCTCCGCATGGCCGCCAGCTCCAAGAAACCTCCCATCAGCCACGACGACGTCAGCAGCATCTTCCTCAACAGGTGCATTTATTCTCCTTTTATTTTGAAAATATTTAATCCTACAAAATAAAATATTCATCCACAGTTCTGCCTCTCCAGTGAGACCATCATGTTCCTGCACGAGATCTTCCACCAGGGTCTAAAGGCCCGGATCGCCAACTGGCCCACACTGGTTCTGGGTGAGTAGTTGCAGAGTTTACAGTTATCTCTCTTCATAAAGTTGCATGTTTTAATTACATTTAATTACAATGCAACAATGTGCATCACATTACTGCAAACATTTTCATTTTATATATATATTATATTTTAGATTGACTGCGAAACAATTTAAAAACTGTAAAAACAAATTTTTAAAGTTTTTTTTTTTTAACTTTTCACAATTAAAGTAAATGTGATTTGTAGGTAAATGTGATTTTCTGATTTCACACAACACCGAAAGAGTCAAATTCCTGTCAGCACCTTCATCAGAGTCGAATGAATTTGACTTTTTATTTTGCATAATTTCACTATCACATCGATGTGTTTACCAGGTGTTCATGAGAAAATATTCACATTCTAGAGGCACATACACAAGTAAATACAACAAATACAACTGTGGCAGGTGTGTAATTAAAACCCAGACTCTGTCCAGAAGGAGGGAAACATTACCCACTTTGTTTCTCTCACCCAGCCGACCTGTTTGACATCCTGTTGCCCATGCTGAACATTTACCAGGAGTTTGTGCGAAACCACCAGTACAGTCTGCAGGTGCTGGCAAACTGCAAGCAGAACAGGGACTTCGACAAGCTGCTGAAACAGTACGAGTCCAACGCTGCCTGTGAGGGACGCATGCTGGAGACCTTCCTCACTTATCCCATGTTCCAGGTAGAACACACGTTGTAGAGCTGCGTTAGCTGCTGTAA
Source organism: Trachinotus anak (assembly GCF_046630095.1). Classification (NCBI taxonomy): domain Eukaryota; kingdom Metazoa; phylum Chordata; class Actinopteri; order Carangiformes; family Carangidae; genus Trachinotus; species Trachinotus anak. The sequence goes on along the minus strand of NW_027273879.1, from coordinate 1,288,972 downwards.
CCACGACAACAGCATTAACAACACTAATGACAAACACTGAGACACAATAACTCAGAGACCTTTGAAGTACAAATGTTATCACCTGTAGGAGAATGGGCTGCACCTCTCAACCACTCAGAGAGCTTTACAATACATTCACCCGTTCACACACACGTTCATTCAATGATGGAGCAGCCATCAGGGGCAATTTGGGTTCAGCATCTTGTCCAAGGACACTTAGACGTGCGGAGGAGGAGCCGGGGATCGAACCACCGACCTTGTGGTTAGTGGATGAGCAAAGCAACCTACTGTACATGACAGCTCTGTATCTGGATTTCACTTCTTGCCCAAACTTTTGCATGTAACTAAATCAGCCATCAGTATCGACTCCTTTCTGACAGGTTTTCATCAAATTATCAGTCAATTTTTTTGTAAAAAACAAAAGCAGAATGGTCCTAAACATCTACCCTGAGGAGCTCCACATCTTACTGCCGCTACCTCAGAATAAGAACCTTTTAAATCTGCTGTTATTTCCTGTTGCACCTTCACTCACGTTTAAAAAAATCATCTAGTGTTGAAAGAAACATTGTCTTTAAATCTTTATTCTGATGATTTTTATTCCTCATTTTATCTTTTTTTCATGAAATATATTCAGACACCTGTTTCTCACTAATGCACACACTTGTATTTGTGTGTCTGTGTGTGTCTGTGTATGAAAATGTGTTGACGGCTCAGATTCCGCGATACATCATCACTCTCCACGAGCTGCTGGCTCACACACCTCATGAGCACGTGGAGCGTAAGAGCCTGGAGTTTGCAAAATCCAAACTGGAGGAGCTGTCGAAGTGAGTGTGAGCACAGGTCATAGATACGGAAGGTGATGATGATGATGATGATGATGATGATGATGATGATGATGATGATTGGTTGTGCTGTCAGGATGATGCATGATGAAGTGAGTGACACGGAGAACATCAGGAAGAATCTGGCCATAGAGAGGATGATTGTAGAGGGCTGTGACATCCTGTTAGACACGAGCCAGACCTTCGTCAGACAAGGTGAGCCTCCTCCACAGCAACCAATCATGTTGTCCCGCTCCTCCATCACTCCTCACTCACTCCCGCCTCTCTCTCTCTCTCTCTCTCTCTGGGGCCAGGCTCTCTCATCCAGCTGCCGTCCAGCAGTGAGCGGGGCATGCTCAGTAAGGTCCGCCTGGGCTCCCTCTCTCTGAGGAAGGAGGGAGAGAGGCAGTGCTTTCTGTTCACCAAGCACTTCCTCATCTGTACCCGAACATCTGGAGGAAAGCTTCACCTGCTCAAGGTCAGCCTCACCTGTCCACAGATGTTGATGACGCTGCAGGAAATAAAACATTTGTAGAGAGCTGTTCTTCATCTTCTATCACTCATTTACACGACTGTTTACAAATTTAGAGACAGCTTGTGAAAAACCATGAACGAAAAGACTGAGACAGGAAGATTTATTGATTTATTGATTTTATCAGCAGATATGAAAACAAATCTGCAGCGCAGAAATATAGAAAATTATATTTTATAGGCAGTTTTTATTGGAGTTCAATCTTCAAATATAAATACATCTTAAAAAAAAGTTTTCTTGTAGCATCACACTGACAGAAACAAAAAGACTCCAGAAAATAAAAGATAAATTAGTATATAAAGATGTATTTAATGGTAATAATACAGGTTTTCATCACACACAACCTTAATTAATGTTCATTATAGTTCAGATTTTAAGGCTGTTGTTATTTATTTCTCATCACAAATAATATATAATGTTATTTTTTTATCGTCATCCGATTTTTTTTTAATCTCTAAAATATTAATATTGGTATCAGTCTCAAAGGCCCAGTATAAAGTTCAGTTACTGATTATTGATATTGATATTGATTGGTCACTGACACATAATCAGTGATGCAGGACTCTGATGGGCCCTAGACAAAGATGCAGACTATTATTAGATGCTGCGATTTCCAGATGTCCCCCAAACGCCTCACATGCAGACGAGATAGGCACTAGCTCCAGACCACTTCATCAGGGGCCCCACTTCGGGGGTTTCTAGGGCAACAGCAGTGGACTGTATAGTGTTTTTATGGAGGGTTTAAGGGGGTTTATAGTTGTCATTACAATGTCAGAGGCCCCTTTTGCCCTTGGGGGCCCCAGGCATTTGCCAGGTGCTCCTCCTGACTATGCAACTCAGCACACAGTCCAATGCATGTTGGGTAAAGATGCCATTCATAAACAATACAGATCTCATAGATAACAGTTGAAACAACCTCTTCGTGAGTAGAGTTTCAGAGTTTAGTCGATCAATAATTTTTAATCATGAATATGAAACATTTCCTGGTTTCAGCTTGTACAATATGAGAATCACCTGCAGTAAAGACCATAATTAAAACAGTGACCTCGTTCTCTCAGCTGTTAAATCTCCCCTGTGTCTTTTCTTTTCGTCCCCAACAGCAAGGAGGGGCGCTGTCTCTGATCGAGTGCACTCTCATTGAAGAGCTGGACGCCAGTGATGAGGACTGTAAGTGTCTTCACACTTACTCATGTCTGAGCCTGGTGTCTGTTTCTGGGTCCTGTCCAGTTTCAGTTTTCACTGTGTTGTGCGGCACCTTGTGTTTGTGTTTGCAGACAACGCCGCAGGTCAAGGCTTCAACCATCTGGAGTTTAAAATCGTGGTGGAGCCTCCTGATGGTCAGTCCTTCTCCGTCGTCCTCTTGGCTCCTTCTCGGCAGGAAAAAGCTGCGTGGACCAGCGATATCAGCCAGGTTAGACTGTTTGTTATTGGATCAGTGGTTTAGGATGAAGATGGATTTAAACTGTGGGATTAAAGAGAACTGACGGCGTCTCATGTTTCTGTGTCTCAGTGCATCGATAATATCCGGTGTAATGGCCTGATGACCAGCGTGTTTGAGGAGAACTCCAAAGTTTCTGTGCCGCACATGATCAAGTAAGAAAAGGAAGATTTCAAACTGTAGCAGTGGAGATTATATAATCTGATAATCTCTATATTTCTGTCTCATTTGTCTCATCAAGTATTTCTTTGCTGAAGGTATTTTGGCTTTACTTTGTTGACAAGGCTTTTAAGTAAGGTTGATGGTTAAACATGCAAAAGGTGACAGAAATATATATTTTTAAATAACAGTAGATGCTATAAATACAGAAATCACATCTTATTTTATTATAATTAAAATATTGTGTATGTTTTTAGTCATCTGTTTTTTTGTTTTATTCAACATTTTTTTATTCCATGAAAAGACCAAAACAATAAATCTGTGTATTAAAGCCTGATATATCTTATTGCTCTGGACCATAGAGCTCCACTGTTTCCAGAAATGATTAAAAACACATTGTTGCACCAGGCGACATGTTCCTTCATCACCATGAACACACACACACACACACACACACACACACACACTGTCCTGCTGCCACCAAATACTCACAATAGGACCAAACATGGATTAATCCGCTGCTGAAAATAGTTCCCCATAAATGCATTATTTCCTCCTGAGTAACGTTTGCTACAGAGATGAAGATGAAACTAGATTTTTTCCAGGTGTTTGTAATGTTCAATGTTTTTTTGGTCTTTTCATGAGTTTTGTTGACAGTAACTCAACATGGTGAATAAATCCGATCCTGGTATTTTCCTCCTGAAGGTCTGACGCCCGGCTGCATAAAGACGACGTCGACATTTGCTTCAGCAAGACGCTCAACTCCTGCAAGGTCCCACAGATCCGATACGCCAGCGTGGAGCGTCTCCTGGAGCGACTCACCGACCTGCGCTTCCTCTCCATAGACTTCCTCAACACCTTCCTCCACACCTACAGGATCTTCACCACAGCCGCCGTGGTCATCGACAAGCTGGCTGACATCTACAAGAAGCCGTTTACTTCCATACCTGTCAGGTACACGTCACAGGTGTCCATGAAGTGGACTGTGATTGTCCTCCACCCTCCTCTCATACAGGACATCTCATCATTCACTCCATCTTTTCATTTCTACATTTTCTCCTCCTCTCATTATTCACTTCCTTTCTTCATCTATCACTCTCCTCCTCCTCCTCCTCCTCCTCCTCCTCTCACTGTCCCAGGATTGAGCAGCATTCATGTGATCGTCTGTCCATCATGTCCCTCTGTCCTGACTACAGTCTGAAGATCACGCAGCTCGCTCTGGACCAGTCCAAGTAAAAACCATCAGTAGGACTGTGATTCACCATCGTGTGTCAGAGATGGAGCTGCACATCAACTCTTCTTCTTCTTCTTCTTCTCTCTCAGGTCTCTGGAGCTCTTCTTCGCCACCAACCAGGGAGCGTGGGGGGCGGACCCCTTGAACAACAAATCCCCGAGGCTCTGCCGCAAGTTTTCCTCCCCTCCTCCCCTCTCCATCCCCTCTCGCACCTCCTCCCCTGTCCACAGCCGCAAGCTCTCCCTCAGTTCCCCGATCAGTGCGAAAGCAGGAGCCTTGGACCTGTCCACCACCCCCTCCTCCTCCGCAGCCAACTCCCCCACCTCCAGCCACAGCCCCTCCATCTCCTCTCCTCCTCCCGGCTCCACCAGGCCGCCCTCCGGCTTTTCCTCCCCACCGCCCACCGCCACGCGCTCTCCCAGCCTCCCCCAGGCCTCTGGGGTGTCCTCGCCGCCCCCCATCTCCACCAAGGCCCCGCTGGACCTCAGCCGCGGTCCCAGCTCCCCAGAGCTGAGCCCAGCTGCAGGGGAGGACGTCAGCGTGGAGCTGCCTCGCCTCGACGCCTTCTGTGGGAAGTTGAGGCGAAGCATCCGCAGGGGTACGTGTTCACACTCAGTCAGTCCCATGTGAACATCAGCACGTGTGGGCGCACACACACACACACACACGCACACACACACACTGTTGTTCTGTTATGAAGTTGTGGTTTAAAAACAGGTTTAAATATCTTTTTTTTTCATGTAATTCTGACTTTTGAACATTAGTGCAAAAGTCCTGTTTGCATGAAGATGATTTATTTATCTCTACTTCTGTTCTTGAATCTGACACATCTCTGATCGTGGCCTGGCAGCCCGAACAGGCTCAGGAGTGAGACACATAAATGGGTCACGGTTACCCAACAGAGGAATAATCGTGCTCTTAGATCACCATCTGGCTTCAGCTGACAGCTTGTTCACTGTGAAAACAGCAGCGGAGCACCAGGTCAGAAAATGTCTGACAACAAATTGGAGAAGAGAAGAAAAATGAAGTGATAAACAGAGCTGTCACCCGGCAGCCAGAGTGGCTCCTGAGAGGAAAATGACATATTGAATGGGTGAAACTGAGAAGCTCCAATAGTTCAAAGATACACGAACAACACACCATTTCAGGTCTGTGCAAAATAGAAGCAATTGCAAATGTTCTGTGTTTCCACTGAGTGATGTTATTGGAATACAGCTGAGTTTTCTCCTCTCGGAACATCATTGCCATTTAACGTGATGACGTATTTCTAGGATCCGTCACTCAGTTGGAACTTGTGGAATAGTCTGGAAAACCACCTCATGTGAGGGTATAAATGTTTTTGCGACATTTGAGTTTTTTTTTAATTCATGTGTTTCCATCCCTCGTTTTTAAATTCACAATTTCAAATTCTGCAATAAACAGGTTAATGGAAACACACCCACAGCCTACTATGTACATTGATTTAAAGATCATATTCAGAGTTGGACTCATTATGTTTTCAGGGTGTCAGATTTTGGTGGTCAAAGGTCAAAGGTCACTGACCTCACAAACCATGTTTTTTGCCAAAGACTAACAAAATCCATGTACTAATTATGACACAATTTAACTCAAGTGTCTATGAGGATAAAATGAAGCGATGATCAAAGGTCAACTTCACTGTGACATCATAATGTTCTGCAAAAACCCCTGTGGTTATTATTCAACACTATAACTGACCAAACAGTATTTCCTGTAACTTGGCTGGTCGGTGGAGACATACAACCACGAGGCGGTGACGCTAGTTTGGTAAATGAATTAGACTCAAACACAAGTGTAGGGAGGTGAGAGAGAAAGAGCGAAACAATAACTGCAGAAAACTACAGAAAAAGTTGCACTTGAAGAGGCACCAGATGAACTGATAAACAAAAGATCCACAGGCTCTGATGTCTGCCATCACCTGTTACCACATGTGTTATTAACACACTATCAACATTTATTTTTTAAAATATTTTTTTATCACCGATATTGTCATTACCAGTATATCACCACATATAGTTGGAAGTTCAGTTATTAATGCAACCGTATCCTTCTGCTCCTGTAGATTTAACTTGATGCAAAGCCAATTCCCAGAATTCTCTGCGGACACCCCATCTAGAGACTGTTTGATTAATCTTCATGTGTTGATTACAGAACTTAAATCATGTCAGCTTGTCTTGTTATTGTATCCATGTTGTTATATTATAATGATGTTTGAGGTCTGACTGTTTTCCCCTCACAGCTGTATTAGAGTCCGTATCTCTGGACAAGTTCATCCCTGAATCACCTGCCAGCAGCGAACCAGGCGACATGTCTCCCTGTCGCTCGCCTTCCACGCCGAGGCATCTCCGCTACCGACAGACAGGAGGTACAACACACACAGACACACACACAGACACACACACACACGTGCTGCCGTCTCTCTGTTCTTAATGTCTCTGGTTCCTCGCAGTCACATCAGGGGAGAACTCTCGCTGTACGATGTCGCCGGCCTCAGCGTTCGCCATCGCCACCGCTGCTGCCGGGCACAGCAGCTCCCAGGGTGAGCACGGCAAGCCATGAAGGCCAAAAGACACAGAGCCCGGAGAGAGAAGTGTTGTTTTGTTGTGTGTTTTTTCCAGAAATCAAACTCTAATCTTTGCATTTTTTTTCTCCCAGGTTTCAGTAACTCTGAAAAAGCCTGTGACAAAGAATTCATCATTCGCAGAGCTGCTACCAACAGAGTCCTCAACGTGCTGCGGCACTGGGTTTCCAAGCACTCCCAGGTGAGTCTGTTTACAGGTGTCCGAGTGATGTCATCAGTGAGGGAGGGCAGAAAACAGCAGACTCGCTGAGGACTGATGATGAGAACTGAAAAGTTGTTTTTGTGCCTGAAACTGCACAAATCACAAAAGTGATGAGTGAAAATGTTCATTATCCCAAGAAAGAAAGCTGCCTGGTAACACAGACGGGTTCACGCTGTCACTGTGTGTTTAAGCCTGTTTGGTGAAAATAAATGTGGAAAACATGTCATGTTATGTTACAGTTTGTCAATTTGCATTACAGTCAGTTGTAATTTGAGTTTCTGCATTAATGTAGCACATCTCGAGAGCAGGATTTTCATACATGCTTTATACAATTCTCCTAAACCGTGCAGCAGCAAGCAACATGCCACTGCTTTGTTTTGGTTTTTTTTATTTTAATGTATTTTTTTGCCTCTGCTGAGGCCGCGGGCTTTATGTTTTCAGGTCGTGCATCCCTCTCATCCTCATGAATGTGACGCCTTGAGGGAATTTCTTCAGATCTGGCAAAAACATTCACTTGGATTCAGGGATAAACGGACTGACTAAACACATGTTGGCCCACAGAACTACTGAATTCACACATTAGGTAACTGCACTGGAGGGACTGACAGGGGATTAAAACTGTGAGGAGGTAAATCTACAGGGTTTCTACACATCCTGGAAAACCTGGAAAACAGTTGGCTAGTTTTCCAGTCATGGAAAATAAGAGGGAAAAGTAAAATGTCCTGGAACATATTGTGTTGTCCTGGAAAATTATTCCAACATTCTAGTTATGTTCAGGGTCATGTCGACATAGGCCAGTTTATGGAGGACAGTATTTTGAATGCTAAAGGTTTTATTTGGCAATGCCGTGAACGCACCACGAAGTCACATCACCTGCTGCAGGTTGGATTACTTGAAACTCTGAAGAATGTAAGTGACATTATCTTTTAAATATAGATAAGTCACCGTTGGCTGCTAACTATGGTCGTTTTTATCAGGTTGATAAATGAACGTTTTCTTCTCAACTTGTTTTAAACTGTGTTAGCATGTTTGGCTAACGTTAATGCGCTTGCTAGCTTGTTTTGCCTGTAGCTAAAGTTTTAAGGTTTGCGATTCAACTGGTGGAGCAAAGGTTTCAAATGTTTGTTGGTTCATTACTGATAGTTGGATAATAATTAAAATATGGAGCCGTGGTCAATACAGCGAACAGGAGCCGACTGTGTGTTAGTGAAACACCGGCTAACGAACTTGGGCTAGCACAGGAAGGACCTGCAGTAAATACAGGTGGTCCACCCGGCTGGGAATCGAACCTGGGACTCACTCCTCAAGGCTTTTATCCTCATGTGAGCCCTGAACACTGGCCTGACGGGTGTGTTTTTAAGTTTAACCTGTGCTGTCAGCTGATGTTGGCTCATTTCTCTCTGAGGAGCTAACTGTGTTTAGCATTTCCACTGCTACTAGCTTCTGTCTGTCAAGTTACCTGCCTGATGTCTATCAGAAGGTGCTGTGTGGTTTCATATAAAAAAAAAATAATAATAAAGGCATGTGAATTCAGCTCTGATCAGTAATGTCACAGGTTTCCAGCAGCTGCTTTATTTTTAAATGGTGAAAATGTTGTATTTAATATTGTGGATGCTGAAAACAGGAAATCTGTCTGTAATCCCACTTTTCTATGAGCCCTGTTTCCTTACAACTCATTAAAGACGCTCGTCTCCAAGTTCTGTTACAGATGACCCAAACCTGGACAAGGCAGGACACCTTCAGCCCACCTGGAAGAGTGTGTTGTTGTGTCACCCCCTGTGTGTGTGTGTGTGTGTGTGTGTGTGTGTGTGTGTGTGTGTCTTGTCCCTGGTGGAGCTGCTTTTTGCTCTGCGTGTCTTTTCTCCCACCCAGTCTACAGAAAGGTCAGCCTCCTCCCCAGGGAAGCTGAGGGGACCATTATTTTCATTTAAGATTATATAAGAAGCTATTTTTGTACCTGGATGTTGTTGCCTGAAAAGTGAACATTTATTATTTGGTTGTATTGATAAACAGGGTTCTGGTAGACGTCAGGTGTTTTGGTGGGATTGGCTGCAGCCCCTCCGTCACCTGTAAGGACAGGTGGTTGTAGCTGATGGATGGATGAATATTTACTGATGTACTTGTACTTTAATTGAGTCCTTTTCTTCCCATGCAGCTTTAGTCTTGTGCTCCACTACAGTTCAAAGGGAAATATTGTAGTTTTTCCAGCACATTCATCTGACAGCTGTAGTAATTTGTTACTGTACAAATAAAGATTCTTGCATACAAACAGTGGGTCTCAGACTTTTGGACACCACATACAAAACATGATTGAAAGTATTTACAGCAGTGAAAATGAGCCACCTGTAAATGTCCTGTAGAGGGCATCACAGTGTCTCTGAGTAATCCTGTCACGGGCTTTAAAAGGACAAACCTGGACACTGTGGGACCTGAATCTGCTTGAGTCAGTGTGTAACACCTCAGTCTCAGCTCCACCTCAGTGTATTAATGCGTTTTTGCATCAGGACTTTGACATGAACGGTGAGCTGAAGATGGGGGTAATCAGTCTGTTGGAGGAGGTGCTGCGAGATCCAGACCTGCTGCAGCAAGAGAGGAAAGCAACTACAAACATACTAAGGTACACAGTCCCATCCATCCATCATTCATCCATCCATCCATCCATCAAGCCATTTGTTCATTTATCTATTCATCCATCTTTTTATAAAATAAAGTTCTCAGTGGATTAAGTGAAACAGTAGAAAATAAAAATAGAAACTCTGCATTTTAAACTGATTAATTCTCTTCATGAGGTTTATTGGAGAATTATCTTCATTTTGTTTTCATTTGTTGTTTATTGTTACTTGTTAGACAACTTAAGTATTTAATATTTAAGAATGTAATATTTGAGTATTAACCCTGTTTGATTAACATTTATCAAATTTGGTTGAGTTGAGTTTATAATATATATATGTATGTATATATATATATATATATATATATATATATATATATCAGTATCAGCATATGTGTCAGTCGATAAATGACGATCTACAGTTTTTCCAGCAGAGAATAAAGTTTAATTTTCACCTCTAAAATGGTCTCAACAAATTCAATGTTTATTGTTCATTTAAATTGTGGGTTCTGTAAAGAAAATGTATCAGATTGATGTATCAGATATATCAGAATTTTTAAACTCTCAAATATCAATATTGATTGCATCATAAATCCTCTATCAGGACACAGTTCATGTTGACTGGTGCTGTATATGATGTGTAAATCTGCATAACACACACACACACACACACACACACACACAGAGCACTTGTAGCGTGTTTTATTTCTGGCAGCACCTTGTAACTCTGGTGGTAGAAAAAAAGCTGACTTCCTGTGGCTGTAACAGCGTGTGCTTTGCTCTTCAGTGCCCTTTCTCAAGAAGAACAGGACGACGCTCAGCTGAAGATAGAGGACATATTACAGATGGTCAGTATCACCTGTTGTTACAGCACAGTGAATAACAGAAGGGATTTCATTACTCTTATTAAACAAACCTCTGAGCAGTTGTTGAAATAATGTATCTCCTGGTTGTGGAACAGAAAAGCTGCCCCCTGCTCCACTTCATCGTGGTAAGAATACTGTCATTGTTATGAAGAAGTCCCTCCCTGAATGAAAAGCACAGGTTGTAGTTACTGTGTGTGCAGGTGGAGGTGGTTTGTGGAGTTAGTTTAGTGTTTGTGTTGTATTGTAGATCTTTGAAGTATCTTCCTGTCGTTTTCTTCACATTTAAATACAAACTGTACAGATGCAGCATTTGTGTGTCTGCGTGTGTGTTTCCAGGCAGACAGTCCTAAAGCAGAGTGTTTCGAGTCTCTGTCAGCGATGGAACTGGCCGAACAGATCACGCTGCTGGATCACATCGTGTTCAGGAGCATCCCCTACGAGTGAGTGTGACCCAGCTCCACTCACATGAGCTCAGACTTTAACAGTTATTTTACACATCTGTAATTGAATCACTTTCTGTAAGGTCTTCCTAGAAAGACCTGTGTAATTTGGTACTAATCATTGGGAAAATAATAATACTGTATTAGATTTAAAATGACAATAATAAACTATTTATTCAGCAGTTTTCAAACAAAGTTAAAGTGTTTTACATAGTTGAACCAGGATTAAAAAATTGCAAAACATCAGTTAAAATCATTCAAATAGAAATAATACAAGAATAAAATACCCAATAAAAACAAAATATAAACAATAAATATAATAATAATTTTAAAAACAACAACAAATAAGACATATTGGTAATAAAACAGATGAATTGGTAGTAAAACCCAGAGAGCCTCTAAGTCAGTTCACAGCATTTAAACTGAGCATGCAACACTTCATAAACCAAACACACTGTAATGTAAACTTTACAAATGTAAAACTTCAACAATGAATGAACTGAAGTTAAATAAAGTGAAGACTCAGTAGGTGTCAGGTTAAGATCCTGATATGCCCCAGAACTTCAGTCCAGAACATGACGCTGAGTGTTTCCTGTGGTGCAGGGAGTTCCTGGGTCAGGGCTGGATGAAGGTCGACAAAACTGAGAGGACTCCGTACATCATGAAGACCAGCCAGCACTTCAACGACGTGAGACTGAACCTTTGATTTTCAATACTCTCCACTGACAGTGACTGTGTGTCAAACTGAACATGGCAGTCTGTTGGGCTGGAGAATATAAACTGTAGTTAGTATAAAATATTGTCTGAAGTTTCCCTCTCTCTCCCCACAGATGAGTAACCTGGTGGCCTCTCAGATAATGACCCACACTGACGTGGGCTCCAGGGCCAGCTCCATAGAGAAGTGGCTGGCTGTGGCCGACATCTGTCGCTGCCTCAACAACTACAACGGAGTGCTGGAGATCACCTCCGCCCTCAACCGCAGTGCCATCTACAGGCTGAAGAAGACCTGGGCCAAAGTCTGCAAACAGGTGGGGATCTCTCCTTTATGAGCACAGTTCAACCCGTCCACAAAAGTGTTTCTAATTTGTAAAAATGTTTGTTTTCTAGACAAAGGCGTTAATGGACAGGCTGCAGAAGACGGTGTCATCAGAGGGGAGGTTCAAGAATCTCAGAGAGACGCTGAAGAAGTAAATAATGCTTATTCTCAGAGGAGAGTAGAGGGATAAATGTGTTGATCCAGTCTTTAGAGGCCATCTAATTTTTGTCCTGTGTGTGTGTGTGTGTGTGTGTGTGTTTGTAGCTGTAACCCTCCATGTGTGCCGTACCTGGGCATGTACCTCACTGACCTGGCTTTCATTGAAGAAGGAACACCCAACTTCACTGAGGAGGGTCTGGTTAACTTCTCCAAGATGAGGATGGTAATGACACACTCTGTGATCCTTAAGGAGGTCGAATTGACTGTTTGCTCAGCGTCAAGTTTTGGATTTCTGCTCATGTTGAACTGGTGACCATGGGGCTGTAGAAAAGAGGCGCTCGCTGTTTATTTAGAGAGTTTAGGGGTAATTAAAGTGTGAGGAATAGATTAAACAGCGTGTTTATCTGCTTTAATCTAAACTACAGTCGTTAGTAACGTCTCACTGTCCTCTGACTGAAAGACACCAGGATACTTATAGGATCAGCTAGATCTACACTGCAGTTTTACAGGATCTTTGTTCTAAAATGTGTCAGCTGAAATATAAAAAATTCAGCCAGAGTCTTCAATCAATTTAATAGCGATAGCGTTATCTTAATCAGCTAGCAAGATATAGTTGATCTGCGTTCAAATCTGACTGCAACAACGGAAAAATGAAAGGTTGTCAACAGGAAGCTGCTTTTATCTGCCTCTGTCTGAAATTTGTGACTCTCAACTTGGTACAGTTTTCATTGTCACTGAATATGTGTTAGAACAAAGAGCCTGACAGGAACTGAGGGGGCTGGGGCTGAACGTGTAGACACACACGAGGGCTTTGAAGCTGATACTTGAACACATTTTGGGTTTGATGGCTGATGGGACCAAGTTGGACCAGGTCTGTTCCAGTCTGGGTCAGTAAAATCACACAGATATGTGAAGACTCATGGAAGGTCTTCAGCTCCAGTTGATCTCATTAGGATTTTTTAAAACATCTTTTTATATTTGCACCTGACATTGGTGACCAGTGATGTCACTTGGAGACATACAGGTAGATAATAAACAGTTTCACCTGGAGTAAGTTTTCTGAAGTTCACTCAGCTCCAGGTTCCTCCAGCTCCATCCAGGATCCCACCATCTTTTTTTTGGCCTTTCAGCAGAAATGTCTCTGTAGAGAAACAGTGCAATCAGCAGGTTGTCATCCACGTTTGCTTTGGTACAAGAACATGTGACTGATGGAGTTCTGTGTAGAATTATGGGGTCGTCTACCTCCTGAACTCCACAGGTTACTGAGCAGTGGTTCAGTGTGTTGTTTGGTGTGTTTACTGAGTCGTACAGTTTCTGCTGACTGTCAGAGACTAAAAACAATCTGTGTAAGTTGATGGAAACAGTTTTTACATGGGGTTTGACCAGTCTGTGAGTTTTAACCAGGCGTCAGGTTTGTCGTAAACCTACGTTGCCTCTGCTTTCTCAGATTTCTCACATCATCCGGGAGATTCGTCAGTTCCAGCAGGCACCTTACAGGATAGAGCACCAGCCCAAGGTGTGTCTGGTCAAACACCTTTAAATCCCCTGTCTTTACGATTCAATTATTTGTGCAGTTTGAAGTAATTAGATTTAACAGTCTTGTCCATCGTACCTGCCCCCAGGTGACACAGTTCCTCCTGGATAAGACACTGGTGATGGATGAAGACACACTCTACGAGCTGTCGCTGAAGATTGAACCCCGAGTACCACCTGGCTAATGATAACTTCATCTCTTACACAAACATGATGCATTAACATATATTTACAGTATAAACACAGGCAGACAATAGATGAAGAAACATGCGGGTCATTCTTAGTGAAGCAGGGGTGGTGACATGAAAACACCACAGTTGTTGTGTTTAGGAAACTCAGGAGAAAATGTGCCTTGTTGTATGAATATCTGATGTATATATTTAGTGAGCAGAACGGACTGTAACATACACAACTCTTTGCCATACAACTGACTGTGGAAACAACCACATTAGCTACTTAACACTAGAAAGTAACCAGTTGCTGCTATCACACTGTAAATACCAAACAATCTGCCTCTGTAGTCTTGCACATAGACGTTGTCAGATGAGTTTTGTATTATTTGTACAATCACAACCTGTTAAAGGACAAAAATGAGTCGCTGGGCCCCTGTTAACCCCCGTTCCTCACCCCGTCGTTGTGCGTTGTGTGTAGTATCTGTATGCTGGAATATTACAGGCCCTGTTAATTTACAAAGATGCACCACGTGAGCACAGGATGTATAAAGAGAACGTGCACATTAAAGCTGCAGTAACTGCTTTTTGGCAACTGAGGGGCAGCAAAACAAGCTGTAAACACAACACTGACCTATTATAAAGTTGGTATATAAGTTGGCATTAGCATAAAGATGCCTGTTTTAATAGACACAGAGCGACATTATCATTTATCTGGAGCTGTGTTAGTGTTCACCTGATGAACATCAAATGTTCACTGATCATTTAACTCTGTTTTTGTCTCCAACAGCTCCTAAGAGATTTATCTGGGTCTTTAGTAGCTAAATGTTCCACTATGTTCTCCAGCTGGTCTCTTTTATATGTTGAAGTCAGCTGCCTTTGATAAGAGCACTGAGTGAAGCAAAACAGTGACGTTTTACTGCTGTAAAACCAAAACAAACAGCTGAAAAATGTCGAGGAGTCGGTTGATGGTTCTCTGAGTGACCGCTCTAACACTGTCAGTATTAAAACAATGATCGCTGCAGCATTCATGTCATTCATGTGCTCATTAATCAGGAGAGGGACAGAGTGGCACATGATTTATGGGGAAACACACACTGCTGTGTTTTCTGTGTTTTCCACTCACATGTTGTGTCAGTGTTGTGTTTACAGTGTTTTCTGCTGCCCCCCGGTGGCCAAAAACCATAAACTGCTGCTTTAAAATACTTCACACTGGGCTTTATACTTGTCTCAGCTGTGACAATACAACAAAAATTACCGCATTGGCCTAAATATAGGACAGCCCTGATTATACATCTGACTCTTGTCTGACTGACAGTATTTTTATCTGTTTGTTTTTATTTTTATTTTTTTAGTTCTTCATCTGTGGCAGCTGTAATTATTGGCTGTTTGATTTTGTCCCGGGTTCATTCCTGCAGCGAAGACGTCGGGAGACATTATGAGCTTGTTTTCAGAGCTGATGAATTTATTTCCTCTTTGTATCTGTGACAAGCTGAATCAAGCAACTGGACTTGACTGTAAATACTTGAAGACTGAAAGCAAACCAACAAGACTACAATAAGACAATATAGACTATTTATACAATATATAGTATAAATGTTGTGAACACATAATTGAATATAACACAACCCACCAATTTTTTTCATTTCCAGACAACAATATTATCTTGTATTTGGGCCAATACATTATTTTACTGTGGAAATAATCTAAACTTTAAAAAATCTTTCTGAGCCAATCACAGCGCATCTTCTGCAGTTTCAGTTGTTGCCACCAGGTGAAAATATGGCTCAGAACAGGAGAGATAATGATGCATAATGATAATGAAGCATCATCCAGCCCTTGAGTTTGACTCATTTAGTTATTACATTGTTCCCTAACAAAATGACAATGACTCAAATGACCACAAAACAACTGCCACACATTGAACCTGGGGTTTTTTTTGGGGATCTTTGGTCCTCGGATGAGTTGGCCAGTTGGTAAGCCAGCCTTCGACACGCTGGGACTCCTAAACGGTGCAGTTCACATATTTAATCTACCTTAATATTTACTGACTCGTCTGTTTGTAGGTGTTGATGCTCACAGTTACAGGAAGTGTCGGCTTCACTTCAACTTTTTTTACATCTTTATTTATCTGTTGACGCAGGAGGTTTATGTTGTTGCGGTTTCTATTGTATTGCATTTGCATGTTAGAGCAAAAATCTTACAAACATTCCGACAACACGCTTATCACAAATATAAGATATTGTTGCGTATCTTGACAATCAAAAGCATGTCTGCTACAAATCATCACATCTTTACAGTTTTGTAATATTTGTCATTTTGTACAAAAAGAGTTACTGATTTTAAGAAGCCATCATGTCCACTCTTAAAAAAAAAAAAGAATTGGCCGAAAAAGTTTCTTACACGCTTACAAAACCAAGTCAAATTTCTTTTCCAT
Organism: Trachinotus anak; assembly: GCF_046630095.1. Classification (NCBI taxonomy): domain Eukaryota; kingdom Metazoa; phylum Chordata; class Actinopteri; order Carangiformes; family Carangidae; genus Trachinotus; species Trachinotus anak. The sequence goes on along the minus strand of NW_027273879.1, from coordinate 1,272,735 downwards.
GTATTACTGTTGTTATTATTATGATTAGTTCCTTGTCCATGTGATCATTAATCATATTTTAAATCGTTTAAACATTGTTGACTGTATTAGTACAATAGTGATATCTTTGCACTATTCATTTATAAAGAAAGTCAGTAGACTCTAAACTTGTTTATAGCATGGTTATAGCATGATCCCCCCCTATCCTCCAGATGACTCTTCCTGGTGACTGATACTGAGTTTTATTAGGTTTATAAATTTGTTTTGGCCCCTACCTCATGTCAGGAACCTTTTAATACTTAAATGCATTAGTGTATAAGACCCTTACTTTCTTACATTGCTTTATTATTTGAAATTCAAGGTTTGCTGTTGTATTTTTCCATCATTTCTCTGTGTAATGTACAGATATTTACACACTCCAGGCTTCAAAATAAAAGCAAACACAAATTATAATGCATTTTCAAGTTGTTGTTAACAGTTAATGGAAGCTGAAGACAACGTGTGCTGCCAACAGAGAAAACATCAAAACACAACCAAACATTAAATACAGAAAAATACAAGAAAACCAAAATAACACCACTAAAGACAGCAAACGCAACCACACGCACAAGATGCAACCAACCACAGACAATGCAACCAAACATAGAAAACGCAATTGACATAGAAAATGCAACCAACACAGAAAACACAACCAACACAGAAAACGCAATCAACACAGAAAATGCAACTAACACAGATAACGCAACCAAACACAGAAAACGCAGCCACAGAAAGTGCAACCAAATGGTAAAAACACAATTTAATACAAAATTGTACAGCAAATTCAAATAACACAAGGAAATTGAGAAACCCGGAACAAAATTGAGTTAAATTACAAAGTGTCGCAAAAAACTTAGTGAAAACTAACAAGTTTGAGGCTCAGTTCATTGCTGATTTATGAATTTTGGAAGATGAGCTATAGCAATGAATATGGAGGCTAGTAAGGCTAATGCTAGTTGATTGGCAAATATCTGTGATAATATCTGAATCATACAATCAATGGGTTGACAACTCCATGAGCCACATACCAGGCGAAATGCCCCCTGGAAACTGACTCTGTTTGTGACTCAGTTGTGTTTTGTCAAGTTTTCTGCGTTTGGTTGTGTAGTTTTCTCAGGGACGCTGGAGAGAAAAGGGTCAAGGACGGTAAGAATCAGGGAAGTAGGAGGAGGTGTGTGTGTGTGTGTGTGTGTGTTAGTGGCTGCGGTTGAAAATATCAAGGTCAAACTGGTCAGTGATATCGGACCCTTCGGGCTCATGCCTCAACATGAGCGGGCTGTGCTGATGTAGCTCATGTCGATGGCCCTCTATTGGCTCATAACGGTGTGTTTCTGAACTTATGATTGGTCTCCAGTTCCTAATCCCACATGAGGGGGTGGAGCTCCCTGTGAGAGGAGAGTGAAAAGCTCTTTAACCAGAGACCTTCAGCAGAGCAGCTTCTCCACAGGTACTGTACCTTCTTTTCTTATTTCTCTTGCAGAAATCCTTCATTAGCCTCCAGTACCTATGAATTCATCTCAAGTTGTTTGTAAAACCATTTCTAGAGCATGTATCAAAGACGATGGAGGCTATATTGATCAATTTCATCTGATCTGTTTCCATGCTTTTGACATTTATAGTTAATCTTAACAGTGAGTGCATGTTTCAAAAGTCAAATTGTTTAAAATCAGAGCTGTGGGTCAAAGCTAGAGGCCTGTGATGATGAGTTTATGTGTAGCTGAGCAAAGTACAACAAGGCCTAAAGAGAAGTGAGAAATAAAAGACGGAATTGCAGTCAAATATATCCTCAAGCAGCTCTTTTAACAAGAAAATCACTTTTTTTCTTCATTGACTGTTTTATTTTAAATACCTGAGGCAGTGTTAATTCGTCTGTGTCCTTTGGAGAGGACGAAGCTGGTCTTTCGTCCTGCACGTAGTCCCTCGGAGTTAAAAGGTCACGCTGGTCAGGGGAGGGGAGGCTGAGTCTGTCGTGGTTTTGGTGTAATCCTGACCACAAGACCATGTGAGCCACGGCGCCAGTTGGCAGTAGAAGCTTTACACCATGTAGCCAGGGAAGATGTTTCTTGTCTTATCTAAACTTTCTGCTTTTTATCCAGAAATCATTCTCTTGTATGTATTTTTTTTCATCACTATTTCTGCCGCTCCATGTTCTTTACCTACCTCTGTCCCCGTTTCATCCCTCTGCCCAGCTGACATGGCCTCATGAGGGTCTGGTCTTGTGATCAGTTCAGAATGTCACTGGGTTGTGAGCCAGAGACGGCTCAGGTCTTGGCAGTGGATCCTGGCAGCGCAACTGCCCTCCAGTGATCTATAAATAATACTACCACTGACCTGAAGAGTCTGCAGTCTTTACCCTCCACTGAGTGAATGGAAAAAAGTCAGTGGGGTGAATGTAGTAGATAAAAATCATGTGATAACTGGGTGAATGTGTTACTCCTCAGTCAGGGCGGTGCGGGGGCACTGATCGGCCACGTTTCACCTCTGACCAGGATTAACAGGAGTAATGATGTCCTCGCAGCTTCCCTCTATATTAAGACACAGTCGCATGGTCTGTACCCGCTCTGTGTGAAGGACGAGCCGGAAAATGACCTTCCACATACAACAGTTCCACTTACAATAAATTAATTTAAGTATTAAAATTTGCATTTTAAATCACTTTTGATGGTCTCAAGTGGCAACTGCAATCTGATTCCTACCTGCACGCCCCACCGCTCCTTTCTCCCTGAGCTTAAGCCAGACTTCTCTGGGGAACTGTTCATTACTTAAGCCTGAGTGGTCGGATGAAACCTACTGTTCTGTGGGTGGGAGACTGTGATAACACTAAGAGGCTAAGAGCATCTGCCACGGCCCTGCCTCCCCTAATCTCGTTACTGTATTGAACAAAAACCTGTGGGGGGTCGTCAAAGCAGCAGCTCTGAGTTACTGTACTGAGACTTGTACCAAGGGACTGAACACTTAGATTAGTTAGTTGGAAAAGCTGCTGTTTTAAGGAAGCTCTCAAAGAGTCAGGGCAGCATCAAGGATGGAAGATCTTATCCAACCCCTCCGACGTGAATCAGTGACACCAGGAACTATGTGAAGGTTGGGTGGTGGAAGGAGCTGCGGCAGAAATGTCTCAGGATGTTCCAAAACCTTTTTGTGAACCTGTGATACGGAGCATTGACCTGATACCATTGCACTAAAAAAATCTTTTTACCATCTGTCCACCACAAACTCTGCATGGATGTGATATGATTGCTGTCATTGCCGTATGGCTCAGGTAAAACATGAACAGATACATGCCAGAGAATCTGTCTTTTACTATCTAATTAAAGAAAATAAATATAAAGCTTCCTACAGTAGTCGTCCTGACACCAGTGCCACCCTTGGAAATTAAAGCCTTACATACTGTACATGTTGCCTTTTTACCGGTGGGACTTTCCAGTGTAACTTGATGCCAAATTGCAGACATTTCGCTAACAGCTAACGTTACACTATGCATCTGAAATCAATTCTTCCTTGAGGCTCTAGGACAGAAGCGTCACTTCCTGTGTAGGCCACTGTTTTAGAGCAGTGAAGAAGAATTGGTGTTGGTGTTAAGACAAATCTGTTTTGTCTGCATCTTCCCCAGCCACCATTTTCTTCTCAGTACTGTACATCATTTCAGTAGAGTTATTGAAGAGGCGGGAAATGCTCTCCTAGCTTGCTACAGCTATCATTTAGCAAAGCTAGCTGGTTCACACAGTTTATTCAGAATTCTGCCTCATAACATTAAAGCTTCCTCCTCAGTGCAGCAGTTTTTACTCACAGAGGAGTTTAAATAAAACCGGACGCTGGCTCTGCTCCGTCACAGGTCGGCATTGTCCTGACATCTGTCAACGGCACAAACTTGCGTGTGAAAGTTCATCAAAGTTGAATGTGATGTGAAAACTTTACTAGATTTCCAATCAATTACTAGTCAGAACGATTCCAATGAGATTAATTTAATTTGCTGTGAAAATTTGCTGCTTTAATTGCTGGTGTGACATGGCCACAGTAGTCAAAGGCGGTGCTGTACACCTGCATGACTATGATTGGACGAGACTGGTTGGCCTTTAGTTTTGCAGGTACGACCGAGGATTGTGAAGCATGAATGAAACGATCCTCCAGTGTGTTTTGTACCTTGTACTGTATCATATTTCAAACACAAGTTGACAAAACTATATGTTCACTCTGTTGATTTTTTTCAGCCAGCTCATTTGCTACCGACAGAGTTACCCAACGAGCAGAAAGATGGCGAGCTCCTTCACACGTTTGATCTCTGGCCGCAACACGGCTGTGATGTTGGCCAGCTTGGGCGCGGGAACGATGGCGACCGGCTTCCTGTTGAGCGAAAACAGCTCCCTGGTCGCTGAGGCGAAGAAGAAGCTTTATCCTCCCAGGTGAGACGGGGTAACACGCACACCACAGATGTGGAGGAAGACGAAGATGTGTTTACGATCTCATTCGTGTTTAAAAGTGAAAGCGTCGCACAAAAAAGCATCAGTGAACACACACTGAGGGTCAGTGTGAATGTGAGTGTAGCTTCAGCCTGGTGCGAGGGAATATCTGAGAGTATGAGGAGGTCACAGGCGAGCGCTGGCCCCGTCCTGCAGTATCACTCACACTCTCAGGTTTCAGCTGCTTTACCTTTGGCTCACTCTCTCTGGACTCTGGAACAGCTGCACTGATCTCTGTGGTTTGAAAGGTTTAAAACTCTTGAATCTTGGACCAACGTTACAGCTGAATGTTTGGCTTTGAGTCAAGTCCAGTTTTTAAGGAGTCAAGTCTCAATTCAAATCTCAAATCCTAAGTTTTGTGACTTAAATCAAGCAGCTTTATGAGACTGGGTGCAGAAACTTTAACAAATCTTTCGGCCTACTTCCTCTCCTGCAGCTCTGACTTCCCTGACCTGAGGAAACACAACAACTGCATGGCCACGGCTCTGACTCCAGCCATTTATGCCAAACTGAGGGACAAGTTGACCCCCAACAACTGGACCCTGGACCAGTGCATCCAAACCGGAGTCGACAACCCCGGACACCCTTTCATCAAGACGGTGGGCTGTGTGGCTGGTGACGAGGAGAGCTATGAGGTAAGAGAGGTCAAAGGTCACAGACGTTATTGTTACCCCCCACTTCTGAAACCAAACCCACACCCCTGACTTTCTTTACTGTTCCCTGCAGGTGTTTGCTGAGCTCTTTGACCCCGTCATCAAGGACAGGCACAACGGCTACGACCCCAGGACCATGACACACCCCACTGACCTGGACGCCTCCAAGGTGTTAGCACCATAACGCCCCCATCCCTCCATCATCCCTCCATCCACACTGTACCTGCACCTATAAAACTATCTTTTCTGTCCCTCTCGCCAGCTGACCCACGGCGTGTTTGATGAGAATTACGTTCTCTCGTCCCGTGTCCGAACCGGCCGCAGCATCCGCGGGCTGAGCCTCCCCCCGGCCTGTTCGAGGGCCGAGCGTCGTGAGGTGGAGCGGGTGGTTGTGACGGCCCTGGCCGGCCTGAAGGGAGACCTGGCTGGACGTTATTACAGCCTGGGAGACATGACAGAGAAGGAGCAGCAGCAGCTCATTGACGTGAGTTTCATCTTGGCTCATACAGGAACACGAAATAATGTGTTCCCCATCTTCCTGTGACCTTCGACCTGTCATCCCTGGTGTGAAGAAAAACTTAACTAAGGGAATCGTAAATTTTCCTTTGGGTTTACTGCACTGATCTCAGCTACAAACAGTATTAACCCAACGTCCTGCTGCACATTTCAGTTGATGGAGCAGCTTTTTGGTTTATTTCTAATCAGTGGTCTCGACCCTTTTTGGCTTGTGATCCTTTGAGATGAAGGTTGTCTATGTCTGACTGTTCATCACAGGTTACGTAGACTTTATGTGAAGTCCATGTAAGTTCAAGCAAAGAAACATTTTTCCTTCTCAAACAAGCCTGAAGAGATGAAAATTAAATGAAATTATTCAGTATTTCACCAGAAAAAAAGTAAAATGAGATTTTAAATCAAGTCTCTAGACAGGTCTCCAGACGTTGTGTCTGGAAGCAGCAGGAAGCAGTTAGCATAGCTCTGTGCAAGTGTGACAAAATGCACCTACTACTACCTCTAAAGCTTAATTAATTAACACGTCTTATCTCGTTTGTTTATGCAGAGACTTTGATGTAAATTGTTTTTTTGTGCTCCCAGCCCGAAGTCTTTCCCTATAAAACCATGATTGGACATTTTTACACTTTGGCTTTTTGATTAAATTAATGAAACATAAAATGTGAATGACTGAACTTTAGAGGTGTTGGTGGGTGGATTATGGAGTCAAATTAGCTGTTTCTCTTTTTCCAGTCTAAATTAAACTCTCTGTGAGAAAGCAAATGACTGCATTTCCCAAAGTGTGTGACACAGAAAGTCTGCATTACAAACTGGAGTGAGGAGTATAAAGATGGGGGTGTTTACCAGGTAGAGAAGCTCCAGCAGTTTTGGAGTCATGACCCACACTAAGGACTAAAAATCATTATATAAATGTTAATAATTTTTTCTCTTGGTCATGATAACTTACATCTGCTGCATCATTTTTTAAATTGTCTGAGTGCATTTCTTAAAACATAAAAAATGTTAGGTCAGTGAGTTTCAGAACACGTCCTCACAGTCCAGTTGTTGTGTAAGTCCCTGTCAGTCCCAGAGCTATGTAGGTTCACTTTCGTTGACCTCTCTGCTCTGACCATTTCATGCTGCGCCACATAAGGATCACTTCCTGTTTGACAAGCCCGTGTCTCCATTACTCACCTCGGCCTTCATGGCCCGGGACTGGCCTGACTCCAGGGGGATCTGGTAAGGCCGAAATCCCAAGTGAAGAAAGGAAATGCAGTTCAGAGCCAACGTGTCTGACCCACACCCTTTCCTGCTGTAGAGTCCTGATCTGTGAAGTCCTCACATTTGGGTGGAGGCTGTAGTTTCCTGCAGTGGTGGAAGAAGCACTCAGATTCTTTACATACAGAAAAGCAGCAGTGGCACATTATAAAATTTCTCTGTCACAATTTCAAACCTGCAGGCTCTTATCTCATTAAACACGATTAAAAAAAGAGCTTTCAGGAGCTCCGGTGAATCCCAGCAGAGCTTCTCACAACTCTAACCTCAGCCAAACGTCTGTAGTCACTTTCCACCACTGATTTCTTCACCACATTATAGACAATTCCTTCTGCTCCTCTTTAACCCCCCCTCCCACCTCTGTTCTCTTCATCCTGTCCCTGCCTCCCTGCACCCCTCCCACCCTCAGGACCACTTCTTGTTTGACAAGCCTGTCTCTCCATTGTTGACATGTGCCTTTATGGCCAGAGACTGGCCAGACGCCCGGGGCATCTGGTAGGGTCTCTTCAGCTCTGCTGCATGTCTGCGCTGTGACCTCTGACTCTAACCTCCACATGCTGATCCACATATTTAATGTTTAAATATCGTCTGTGAATAGAAGCATTCAGTTTTTGCTTTTGATGCATGTTGGTGGAAAAATACTTTCAGGCGACAAGAAGTGTGTTTTTGTGTTTGTGTGTTTGTGTGTGTGTGTTGTCTGTTTCAAATGCATGTGTCCCTCATAGCACTGTTGCACAAATGAATTCTACACAGACGAACAGATTCATTATCAAAGTGTGTATGAGACCAGGTCCTTCGTGGCTGTTGAGTCATCTCCAGTAATGAAAGCGTGAAGTGTTTTACCTGGAGAGCTCTTTATTTAGCTCTGGAGCTGCTTCTCTTCAGGCACAACAATGAGAAGACCTTCCTGATCTGGGTGAACGAGGAGGACCACACCAGAGTCATCTCCATGGAGAAGGGAGGCAACATGAAGAGGGTGTTTGAGAGATTCTGCAGAGGACTCAAACAGGTAGAGTGGGGGCTGAGAGATAATGAGAGTGACACAAACAGGTCGTTCTGAGGAGAACGTCTCTGTGGAGCCGCCGCTTTGCTCCAGGCTGAAATATCTCAACAACTGTAGGATGGATCACTATGAAATTCTGTACAGACGTTCACAGTCACTTTTCATGTAGCGCCACCATCAGGTCAAAAATTACACTCGGTCAATGCTTTGATTCATCCACAGAGTATCTTGCTGACATTAGCATTTAGCTCGAGCCACTGCTAGCATGGCTGCAGATTCTCAGTCCTCTGATTAAAGCTACACTGGTGTGTAAAATAAGATCTGGGGGAATTTTCTCTGACTGCTCAACTCCTCATCTCCTGTAGGTGGAGCATCTGATCCAGGAGAGAGGCTGGGAGTTCATGTGGAACAAGCATCTGGGCTACATCCTCACATGCCCCTCCAACTTGGGCACTGGCCTCAGGGCGGGCGTCCATGTCCGCCTGCCAAAACTCAGCAAGGTAACACACACACACACACACACACACACACACACACATTCAAACCTTGTGTTGTCAACTATGGTGTACAAGATCAAGAATGAACTTTGAATCATGATTAAGCCTAAAATGTTCAAATAACTATCCTGTAATGAATTTAAATCAATATTAACTTTTGCATTTCTGCTCGTGGAAAACTGTGTTTTGTTTTTTTACACTGTAGTTTTTATACCTTGTTACAAATGACTGAAAACACTCTGCAGGACCCACGTTTCTCCAAAATCCTCGACAACCTGCGGCTGCAGAAGAGAGGCACAGGAGGAGTGGACACAGCTGCTACTGGAGACACCTTTGACATTTCCAACAACGACCGTCTCGGCAAATCTGAGGTGACGATCAATCAATCGTATTGCCTTTAAAGGTCTCATACAGTATAACGGTAGATGTCCATGTGTTTGTGCTTATAAAGCAGGTGTAGGTTCTATATTAATACTGTGAAAGTATCCAAGCCTCAGTCCACAGAGAAATGCACACAGCCTGTATTCAGAAACTGAGCCTTAAAACCAGCCGTAGGCTCAGATCCTCTCTTCTGATTGGCTGACTGACCTGCTGTTACTAGAGCTCCAGAGAGAAGCCTGAGAGAGGAGATGTAAAACTACACTGAAATGGTTTTTGGTTCTTAAAAACACAGATATATCTTCTGAAGGAGATCAACACAGGAGCTTTAAGAAGTGTCTCGTCTTGTTCCTGCTGATTGTTGTTTATTTGTTCATGTTAAATGTTAGAGCCAATCAGAGCCGCTGTTATATTGCAGAAATAAGCTTTGGTTTGTGTGTGTGTGTTTTTAGGTGGAGCTGGTGCAGTTGGTGGTCGATGGGGTCAACTATCTGATTGAGTGTGAGAAGAGGCTGGAGAAAGGACAGGACATCAAGATCCCAGCTCCCATCGCTCAGTTCAGGAAGTAAAAAGCTGGACTCGTCATGTCATGGGTGCTGGCAGGAGGTCAGCGCTCTGCTCGGTCGCTGCCTCCCAAACTGAGCCTGTGGAGAAGCCTCAGAACGACGTCCGTCCACTGCCACAGAGGAGGCTGCTTCTTTACACCTCCTTCACAAAGATTTCAAATCTTTAGGGTAGCCTAAACTTAGACATGATCTGCTGTTAGGGGGAAATTCTACCTCAAGTTAAGGTCCTCACTGTAACCCTGACTTCAATAAAACCGACAGTGTTAAACATTTATATTTTATCTTTTATTTCACCCTGACTCACAAAAACCTTCATTCACATCAATTACATCTGATCCTGTGTTAAATGGTTGTTGGTAACACTTTAATAGAGCCCAGGATTTACAGTACAGCCTCCCTGTATGAACCAGTAGAATACTTACTGGTTCCCACTGGCGCTTAAATGTAGGTACAGTGGAAGAAAAACTGGCATTTTAAACTTTTTTCTACATTCTTTTTGTCTCCATAACTTTTTCTTGTGTAATTAAAGAGTAAAAAGGGGAGACAAACGCATGTTATTTTACAGGACACATTAATCTTACTGTGTATTATAAAATACCTGTTGTAGTTTCACTCAATAATAAACGTTACTCTGACATGTAGAAGAAAATAGAAACTAACATAATAAAATCACATATTAATATGATCTGTAGCTGTAGGTGGATCAAACATAGCTAAACTTTAATGTTTAACGAGGAACCTAATGATTATTTTACGTCTTTTAATTACACAGTAAGAATAAGATATGCAGCTGTAATGTAATGTGGCTGATTTTCCTTTTTACACTTTAATTACACAATAAGAATAAGAAGGTTATTAACACTATTTATCCTTAGCTATAAGTACCCAGTACTGAAAAAAATAGTTTACTCTGATTTAGTTTATTCTTATTTATTATATTATATTGTTATATTGGTACAGTGGATATATATATAAAATATTAGTGAATTTCCCTGAGGGGATAAATGAAGTATTTATCTGAAACTTAAAAAGACGTCACTCCAAAATCTCCTGTATTGATCGGCTGAACTGGTGACTGTGATTTTCATACTCATCAAACCACTCATTGAGCTTTTCTGTAAGGAAGCAGCCGCTTTCATGTTTATTTGCTGTTTTATTCAGGTTTTTTCTTTCTTGTATTTTTGTTATACAAAGACTACAGAAGATAATAAACAACAACGATACAGGTTTGATTAAGCATCCATCACAAATCTTTATTCATGAGTGACCCTCTGTCCTGCACCTGCAGTTGGATTTATTGCCTTTATACTGGATGTGCCAGGATTCGTCAGCTATCAGGAAATATTGACCGTCATTGTGTTTATTGATGAGAGAAGCTGTTTAACTGCAAGTTGAAAACACGTCAGCGCCTTGTGTATCTTGTTCTTAGTATGAAAATATTGCCAGCAGGGGTCAAATTAAATAAGAGAGCAGACGAAGAGCAACCCTGTATGTTTTTAATCATTTTAAAGCCAAGATTTGTCTCATTTCCTCTGTGAACAAGAGAAAAATTCACAAAATTTAAGAACAAAACAAATTGCTAAGTGCCACAGAAGTCTGTCTGACATCCAGACATCCAGTAGTTAGGTCAACAAAACAAAAACATCCAATGTCCCATCTGCATAAAAAAATGAATATAATGCTCACTGACAGTATGCACTTTCCTGGGAGGCCAACAGAGGTGGAAGGATTTTAATTATAAGGGATTTTTTTTAACAACATCTCAAAATACAAAGACATTTCAAAGGACACATGAACGTTGTCATAAATTTCCTTTTAACGTGTGTGGTTCTGCATCATTAAGAAAATGTAATTTTCACGTACTGCGACAAGTGATTTCACAGAGTACAGTGCATCTGAGGGGAAACAGAAACAAAAGGTAAATAAAGAGACAACAGATATAAACAACAGCATCAGATGCTGAGCAATTTTTAACTTTTGAAAACAAAGCTTAAAAATCTGTAAACAGGTCTGCATAAGCTAACGATTAATCTGAGAAAACATTCAACATTGAAGTAAGCAGAACAGCACTTTTCATTATTTCTGACAATTTTCTTTCCAGGATGCCACCTCTGACAATTTTCTTATTTTTTTCTAAAAAGAAATCAGTAGAAAGAAGTCATTGACAAACCATAAGGTGACACCTAGAGGCCAGAGCCTGCCTATTCACCAAAAAGTCCTGCTTTTTTTTTGGCAAAGTGAAACAAACACAAGCCTCTATTCAGGAGTGGTTGGAGAGTGCTAAAACAATGCAGGTATGCGAGAACAGGGCATCTCTGTGTGGTTTAGAGATAAGAACAGACAGTCAGGGTGAGCTCTTTGAACAGGGAACAGAAAGGAGGCCAACAGCCGTGAGTGTCAGTGTTGTGTCGTCAGTCCACAGGTCGCTTTTCACTGTGTTTCTTTGTAAACTCTTCGGCGTTCTTCATGAATTTTGCGCGGTCTTTAGTGTATTCCTCTGCCAGGTCTGCCCTGAGCGGGTGCTCTGGCTGAGGGATATTCACCAGAGAAATGAGACACTGAATCACTGGAGGAGAGAGAAGAAAAAATGTGTGTGATTCACCATTTTCATATTTGTGGAACTTTTTTTTTTTTTTTACCATCCTTTAAAACTGCGATAACAATGTTTTGGCTCCTTGGTGGCAGCAGAAACAAGCTGTGGACCATATTTCTACACATCCAGCAGTTACAGAGCAACATGATGGTTCGTGTGTTGTGGTGTTTGTGTCCATCTGATTAATCTAACTTCACTATTCCCTCTCTTTTAGCCCCGTGTTTGTTCTCCACCAGCTCTTTAGCTGCTAAATGCTCCTCTGTGTTCACCAGCTGCTCTGAGTCCATCTGCTGTTTGCTGCTGAGCAGGTGGTGGACAGTGGATGTTTCTGGTGGTGGTGGTGGAAAACCCAGTTTGGCTGATTAGCTGAGATACTGGTTGATGTATTTTCACTTTTAATGTTACAGGAGAAAATCCTTTAGGATGAGGACTAACAGATGTGTTTGGTAAACGTGATGCCCTCTCTGGGATAAAGAGCAAACACTGATGTCATATGAAACACTACTTGGCCTTTGAAGTCATGCTGGTTACTACCACTTATTATGTTCTTTAATAAATCTACCAATTATTTTCTTGATTAATCAATTGGTCTGTAAACTATCAGAAAATGTTCACCAAGGTAACGTCTTCAAGTCCACAACCCACAGATGTTCAGATTGTATTGATATAAAATGGAGAAAAAAAAGAAACTTTTGTTTGAAAAATGACTCAAAGGATTAAAATAGTTGTTTTTAAATTTTCCGTCTGTTGACTTATTGATTAGTAGGTAATTAGTTAGCTAGCTAGCTGGACATGCTAATATTTGCCATTTCATCCATTCCTTTCACTTTTGCTTCTGCAGTTTTGGTTTTGCAAAAGCTAAAAAATGACAACACTCTCCAAACTGTGTGTGAGTCCTTCTGCAGCTCCGTGCACAGAGAAATCCTCGACAGGTCTGCTGTCTTTATGTTTATTAAACTGTGATTGAACCATGACAGTCACTGATCAGGAGAGGAGTTCAGGGAAAACCCTAATATACTGTATAGCTTACAGGGTAAAAATTAGCATTCTGAAAAAAAAAAAAAAAGGCCAGATTAATGAGCCAGTGCTCGACAGTCCTGCCCCTCCCCCGCCTCACCTTGGCAGGTCCTCGTGGCTGGCTTCCAGTTCTCCACGCTGATGATGGGCAGGCAGACCTGACCCTTCTCGTCAATGTTGGGGTGGTAGATTTTTGTCTTGAAGGTGATCTTGGGGGGCTTGAAGGGGTACTCGGCGGGGAAGATGATCTCAATCCGAAATGCTCCTTTGTCATACGGAGCACAATCCTTGGAGAAAATAAGAGTTTGTAGATGGGGAGACAAAAAGTTTTTTATTGATGTCTGACATTTTCATCAACAGTGTTTTATTATTATTAAAAAGGAATAAAACAGCCTGGGGAAATAACAGAAATGATCCTCTTCCTCTCAGCAGCTGGAGAGGTGTGTTTCTGTGTCTGACTGACAGCAGCTCTAACATTAGATCCATGAGTCAGGTGAAAACACCCTCTGTCTCTCTGACATTTTAATATTTCAAGCCGTCTCATTTTAAAACTAAAACCCTGAAAATGGGTCTTAAATGTGCATTTGATTTTCCATCGATTCTGATAACTCAAAGGAGAACACAGGATGTGTAATTAATGCTGTAGCAGAAAAGAAATAAATCATGATTTCTGTTGGATTTTAACCAAGTCCAAGCGGAGCACTCACAGGAACAATGAGGCCTTGCCAGGTCAAGATATTTGCTTCATCCACTTGAATGTTGCGGAAATGCTTCATCCCAGATTTGCGGATGTCATCAAGCTCCTGAAAGAAAACATAACAGACTTCATTTAAAACAGGATAAAATCATAAGAACACTGAGACCTCGCTCCCTCATGGAGACTCACTCTCAGTGGCCACTTTATTGGGTACACCTGTTCTGCCATAACATCTACTGTAATGGTCCCTATAATGTTCTTATTTTCTACATTTTAGCGTCGAGGTCACAGTGGGGATGTTGTACTGGATTTCATTTTATTCAGGTGTTCCTAATATTCAGCCCTTCTTGTGTGTGTAAATCAGAAGGATAAAAAAAAAAGAGAGATACCTCAATATAATGTTTAAAACCACCTTTAACTATGACCTCGATAATAAATACACTAAAGCTGAACATCACAGGTCGATATCATGGCTGAGCTGTTGCACTGAGTTGCAACAGACTGTACAGGTGTACCTAAAGAAGTGACCACTGTGTGTACTGCATGTAATAATGTTAATACTTCAGACAGGCAGCAGGGGGAATAAACGCTGCCAGGTGAGGAGCTGTGTAGCGTGGCCCTGATGGAGTGAATCCAATCAGACGGTAAACAGTTACATCACTCTCTCCACAGTGAGTCAGATCCACTCTGCTTCACTGTTCATCCTCCTCCTATAGTTTTCACATCAACACCACCATGTTGTTGGTACCTTTGCGTTACATGGTTCAGTTTGTGCAGGTTGAGTGTTGTGTGCCTCTAACGGAGCAGCACAATGACGTCCTGTGTGACGTCTTTACTGATGTTAATATTCTCTAACTTGTATTGTTGCTCTGCTGTGATGCTTACATGGCAGCAACTAATGATTATTATCATTAAAATACAGATTATTTCCTTCATTAACTGATGAATCATTACCTCCCGTCACAATTTCCCAGAATCCATGATGACTAAGGTTGGGAGAGAAAACAAAAAACAAAACCTGCCCTGATCATTTGTATGAACTACAGAGAAACAAGAGAATTTGTTCTAGTTTCCAATAATTACAGTCAGGAAGGAGTAAATCTGTACAAACTGTTCTACTTCCCCTCACTGTACTGTAATTTACCTGTAAAGAAAACCGGACTGTAAGGGGAATTCAGGAAGTGGTAATAAGATACTTAACTGTTGGTTTCATGTGGGGGAATTCCTAACACACTGAATCCATTTATGCCGAAGTGAAACTGTAAGTATGAGACTGTAGAGCTGAGCAGCCACAGAAAGTCATTACACACTGTCATACAGCAGACGTCATATCAGACGAGCTGATAGCAGGTGACTTTCTCCATAAAACAAGCATTTTGTGGTTTGAAAAGGTCAAGCTATCTGGAATCAGTCACAGAAATGAAACAAGGGAAGAGGCTGTAAGGATTTCACCAAATAGTGGCTTGTGTTATGTATTAGCTATGATGCTGCAGTAAACTATTCACATTCTTGCCCCATGAATCAGACTGTTGCACTTTTCGCATTTTTTATTTATCAGTCATGATGCTGTAGTTTGTGAGCTCCTGTCTGCTTTACCAGAAGGGAAGAACAGACTCCATTAAATATCAGCAACTTCAAAAAAGTGAAAGTGAAACACAGCAGGCTTCTACAACAGGACCACGATCCAAAGCAGACCTCGAAAAAATCCACCATGAACTACTCCAAGAAAAACAAGCCGAAGCTGAGCATCATCATCAACCTGCAGCGTGAACCGGACAGATATAAACAAATCTGAGAACCTGAGGTGAAGAGGCTGAAAATGTGTCAGTCAAGAACAGAAAGAGTCTGAGCTGCTACACAAAGTGTTTACAGGCTTCTGGGGGGTGGGGGGGTGGGGGGTTACCAAGACTTGGGTATCAAAACTTTTTCATGTCACATTTTCTGTTTACTTTTTTAAAGTTCAACATATAAAAACGGACACTGCATTAATATTTGAAAACATGTTTTAATGTCTTAATGGATGTACCGTTATATTTACTTCCTTTCACTTAAAAAAAAATAGACAAAGGTCTATTTCACAATTTTACCACATTTCATCGATTACACAACTAATCAGCAAAATTAATCTGCTGATAACTGAATCAATGGTAAAAATAATAATAATTGTTCACACCCCTGATGTTAGGTTAAAGCTACATTTTTTTGCTTGATTACCAATTAAACTTCTGCCGACCGATTAATCGACTAATCGTTGCCTTATTAGTTGTTTTTAAGGATGCTGGATGGCCCAGCGGAGGTCGACCGTCACGCCCCAGCCCCAGTCTCCATGTTTCTGACTCAGCTGCTGCCTTCAGTCGGTGACAGCCCGTCGAACCAGCCGTGAACCAGCCGTGAACCAGCCGTGAACACACGGTCACCGGCTCCCGTCTCAAACACAGACACGTCGATCGACTCGTTGTGGTGTTTGATCGTAGTGTGTTCGTGCTGAATCACGCTCCGCCGGCGGCTCAAACTAACCAACTAGTTAGTCTCAGTAACCGTCTGTCGGACGTCATTATCCTTTCATTTTGTCGGACACACGACCGACAAACACTTGGAGGTTTTCTCTGGGGCCGCGGGTCTGCAGCTTCACGCTCTGAGCTCAAACAAGTAGTTCAACCCGCCTCAAAGTGGACTAAATAGAATAATTTAGGATATTTTTACCTTGCCTAGTCTCCTGGTCGAAGTCATTGTGGAACCGATCTCGTCTTCTTCTTCTTCCTGTTTCTTTCCGTTGCTCTTCGTCTTCTTTTAATGTTGTTTTCGAAAGGCCGGCAGCCGCGCCCCGGCGCTGTGCCGCCGCCTGGCGGGCCGGAGGCGCACGGCCGGACCCAGAACTGCAGGGAGACGAGGCTTGGAGCTGGTTTGTTTGCTCCAGCAGTGGAAAGTCCTTTAAATTTAATTTTAAAAAAAGTCACAGAATACAGATGTTTACCTAGAAAGTAAAGACTTTACCATTTAACCTACTGTTGCAAATGCATGCGTGGGTTTACAGTATAAAAACAGAAAAAAGAAAAATGTTTCTGCAATTTCTACTCTGTGAAATGAACTGATGTCATTAAATCAATGAAGAATATACATAAGAATAGAGCTTAGAGTGCCCTCATATGACACAAATAAATAAGAAGAACTTGATACAAATAAATAAAAGAACTTGATTATAATAGTTTAATTTAAATTATGCTGTATTTATAGAACTGAATGTAAATCTGAATGCCACACATTAAATGAAAACACTAATGACTGTACCTGAGAGAAGCCATGACCCATAAATGAAGACTGGTGTGAACCTGTGCCTTGAAGAGCAGCCTTCAAACCCCATGATCCTCTGCTGCCCTCTAATGTTAAAACATTTGCTTATTTATATATTTATCTTCCTCATTATTGTCGAGCATATTTCCTACAAATGTTTACATTTTCTCACAGAGTCGCTCTTTGAAACTCTACTTTTAAATAAACCTAAAGCACTATGACAATGCCTGCAGTGTATGAACTGTGCTATACTGAATAAGTAAATTTGCTCTTGCCCTTAGAAGAGTGTGACTACCATTCACACACAGAGGTACTGGGGTTAAGAAAAGTGCACAAGTATTACAAGTACAAGATCATTTATCATTTATCTAAGTAAAAGTACCACTACATTACTGTTAAAATACTCCACAAGCAAAAGAAATTTATCTAAAATCCAATTTAAGTAAGAGATCACAAGTATTATGAGCAAAATGTACTGGTACTTCAAGTATTAAAAGTAAAAAGGCACTTATTCTGTAGAAAAACGTCCTCTGTGACTGATATATTATTATATCTGACCAAGTGGAGATAGTTTTGACTCTAATACACCGTTAGATAGTTTGGTCCAGTGGCTCCCAACTCACTTCTTTGGGCCGAGGTGCCACAAAATGAGAAGATTTAGTAGTACTGACTTTTACACATGCCATTACTGTTTTAACTTTTTTAATTTGTGCATTTACATTTGAAAAAGGGTTTTATTTACTTCTTACAAAACGTAATCTGCAGCCAAACTTTGCAGCATTAAAAAAACTAATTCAAAAGTCATGCATATAATATCATAAACCTTTGAAGAAATGTCTGTGTAATGTGTGTAAAACTTAACATAAAATGAGTGAATTTCTGTCACTTTTCTACCCTGTAATCCCGACTCACTGCCGCGTTTGTGCAGAATAACGACGCGACAGACGGTGAGAGCCTGCGACCTCCCGACGGCGCAGCTCAAGATGGCCGCCTGAGTCTCCGGAGGAGCGAGTCCGACAGCCAGCTACCCCGGCAACTTTCACGGTCTTCTCCGAGAATGAGTCCGCGGTACCGGCCACGTTTGTCGGTGGACCGGCGTTATTGTTGAAGACGACGTCGGAGCTATGGAGTAAAACGGTGCTGGTAAGGAATTCAGAAAGAAAACCAGGTTAACCCACAGTCTGCTAGCTGCATTAGCCGGCGATTAATAATAACTAACAGGCTAACTTTAGCTACACCTGCTACAGGTTTATTACGTTCATACACGGCGACAAACAGCGGTCTGTGTTGTTGACAGTTGGTCGAGCTAAATGTGTTTCTTATGGTGAAATGTTAGCTGCTAACGTTGCTCGCTAACGTCAACGCTTTCATGTGTATTATTAGCTTATCGTCGGGCTATCCAGGTTAGTTAGCTTGTTTGCTAATTTCGTAAAGGTTTTAAAACGGCACAGAGTGGATAACACTTCACCTTCATGCCCAAGAATATCCGCCAAGCTGCCCTTTTTGTGATGTGGGGATTTTTGTGTAATGTGAACGTTAGGTAAAAACGCTCTTTCCATGACGGAAAAATGTGTTAATGTTATGGACACAGATTAATACACAGCTCTGCGTTGGTGCGGTTGCCAGTGAAATCTGTGCCCTGTCAGGTCCTGAGACTGCAGCGGTAAACAGACACCAGATTACACTGGCTGTTCATACTGTCGATAACCTGACCTCATAATATTTAAATAAGTTCACACATTTTGATAGATGTGGCGAGTGATAAAACTGTCAACTTAGAACCACAACACCTCATCTCAATATTTAATCTTTTTTCCAGTTAGTTTAGTGGCCTCACAGCTTTCTCTCTCCTATAAATATATACTCCTACCTGTCACTGAACCCCAGGTTATAGTAGTGTAGTTTTGTTTATTAAAGTCAGAGAAAAACAAGGTGGGAATGCTCAAAATTGTGCTTGTGTTTCCATCCTGTCTGACAAAATAGTTATGGACCCTGTCTTCCTCAAATGTTACTACTACATGATGAGTTGGCCCTATCTTAACTTAAGAAGAGCTTTGTCTATAGGTTGTGGGATGGATAATTAAAATCGAAGATGTAATTTTAGGAAGACCCTCAGCTGCGGTAGACAACTGCTGAGTGCTACATGGTGTGAATCTAGGGCAGCTGTGCCAGTGGTTTTTGTGTAACTCTTGTTTTTTTCTGCTCTATTATCTGCAGCAGAATGGTACTGATGTGGAGTATTACTGGTTTCTTCAGTATTACACAGACCTAAAGCACAGATTTTGATACACATTTTGCCTTTTTCCAGAGACTGTTTTTCAGATTTCATTAATGCAGTCTATGACTTTTGTGTGAAGGCAGTTTCATCTGTGCACTCATCAGTAAAATGGGAAAATTAAATAAAAATGTTGGGCTCAAAGAAAAATAATAGATGATGTTAGAGACACCTCTTAATTCCAGATATAACAGAAATGGCAGATGGCTGTTATTAACAACTGGTAAGTCCTGATCCATGGAAGTGCATATTTTTACTGTGATGTTTAAGTGACTGACTTCCTCATTCCCATCCACATTTAGCCTACATAGTTACCAGTTATTGTTTGACACAGTAGAGGGTTTCTGAGGGAAGTAGGAAAGAATTTGTTTGCTAAATTTACACATCACTGACACACTAACTTGTGGAAAAAGGAGGCGTCTTTAGCTGCCTTTAGTGTCCTTTGTGTTGTGGAGTCACTACAATATGCTTTGTCTTTGTTATCACTCTTGTGGGGGTCTACATCAGCTGATGTCTGCCTGGAAGTCGACAGTACTTCCTCCTATTCCTACTCAGTAATGTAGTGGACAAAGTGATAAAAGAAACAAGCATTTGTACGAGTTGTTTTGATTACATTGATTGCAGGAAAACAAAGAGTGCCATCAGGCATCTGATTAAAATGCTGGACACTTTAAAAGTAATCTGACATAATCCCATTTTGTCCCTGAGGTTACTACAAAATACTTTCCATGGCAATACTCAAACGATGTTGAATCCACATTTAAAGGTTTTAAATTAAACTGCTGATCATTTTTGGAGAGGAGGGTGTTGTTCTCTTCCTTTTTCAAGCACTTCATTTTTAGAAAGTATTTGATGTTTGCCCTCAGTTATTTTCAGCCATACTTGAGATTTGCTTTCTTGGAATTTGACCTGTTTTCATTCTCAGTAATATTAACTGATTTCTGATTTCCTGCTCCATAAATCTGGTTTAGATTTTTTGTAAAGGTGTTGACAGTTTATTTGATCCATGGAGCTTAACTTTAGGAGTGAAGAAGGGCGACAGAGTTAGAGGAAACAATTTGATTTAACATGTCTCATTGTGGGATGATCAGTATCATGCAAAAGTACTGTAGGATGGGGGGCTCCTGTGTTTGCTAGTGATTGAGGCTGAACCTAATGGGAGTGATGCAATTATCAGACTACACTTCCACACACTTGAAGCAATATGAGTGTTGTTATTGTGTTGGCACAGTGCATTATTGCAGCCAGCGACCCACAATACACACTTCTCCCTTTTTGTGAGTCGCTCATGCAGGCTTCTTCCTTTTGCTGTTGCATAGAGGTTGAGTTTAGGACATCCATGACTTACGTATCACATTGTTCTCCCAGTCATGAGGTGACATAACATAGATATTAATATTTCCCTCTGGTAAAAGTTGATTCTCAGTAGTTCTGAGCTTTCTGTAGCTGGCTCAGCCAAACAGCTGCAGGCCATCTGAAATTGGACAGTGTGTCTCCTGTGCAACATGGAGAAGGAAAGTCATGACATTGCCCCCAGGTGGTAGTGTTCAAGCCTCAGTGGAAAAACCCTCAACTTTTTGAAAACAGAGACTCAGTTGAGTTTGTGCTGCAGATTATACAGAATTAAACAATTTCCAAGTTAAAGGTTAATAATCAAAATATGAGCCGTTTTCCTACCAAGCAGAAAAACTGAATTAGTTGGTGTTGACACTGATCACTAATGTATGTGTTGAGTGGTGATAGAAGAAAATCACATGATGCAACACGGCTTGTTTGCTGTGAAACTGGTCTGTGTGAGGAAAATGGTGATGGTCCCTTCTCTGCGCAGGTTATATACTCTTATTTAAAACCAGAGAGCTTGTGTTTTTCAAATTGTATTGTTTTGTCAGCTTTTAAATTTCTGAATAGTCTGTTAATGTATATAAATTAAGCAGTAGGGCTTGTTCTGATGGTAGACTTCTGTGCATGCCGAAGGATGTTTTGCAAAGTTATAAAGTTAGATTCTTTTTCCTGTCAAGAGCAGGGTGATATATCAGTATAGTGTCTATTACATGACACTAGATACTGTCTGTATCAGCTAGCATAACACAGTATCATGATGTAGTTTGAAAGTATTTTCCTGGCCTAAAAGGTTACGTATCAGGTAGATACTATCATTTTCTGGGCTTGTACAGTTCCAGCTGGTTGACATGAAAGCCTCCACATGTCCACATTAGCATTGACTGTTGAAGCACAGTTTTGTTTTGCATAAGATAAGTTTGTTAAGAGTTATTTTCATTATCAATTAATTTGACAATTATATTTTCAATTAAATGTTTAGTTTGTGGAAAAAATGCTTGTTGCAGCTTTGCAGAGCCTAAGGCGAAGTCTTTGTTATATTCAACCAAAACCAAAGATATTCAATTTACAACAAACAACAAAGAAAGGTAGCAGACCCTCTCACCTGAGAAGTAGGAATCAGAGAACGTCTGGCATGTTTTACTAAACTTTTTGATGGATTACCAAAATAGTTGCCGGTTGTTTTCCTGTGGACTAATTATTTCAGCTCCATCATAAACATCACATCCTCTAAAAGTACCTACAACCATCCCAAAAATATGTCCATGCGTGATCTGACGTCATTGTTTACTTGTAGGAGAAACACAGGGTTTGATGAACTTTAATATCTGGCCTAAAATCAAACCCGGAGAAGATGTTATGTTAAGTCTCTTAGGAGCCTCTGTGTCATTTTCAAACTACTCCTAACGCAACACAGTAAATGTTTAGACAGTTTTAAGGTGTGGTTGGTGCCTTGCTCTGCTGTAAAAAAACAAAACCACTGCCACGACCTCCTGCTTTAGTAACTAAATCTGAATGATTTGTTGTTGTCACATTCATGTATTTGCTGCTTCAGTGTTGCTATAATTTGTAATGTTTGACTTAGTGTTATTGTTTGCATTAACCCTTAAAGCTGTTATGCTCTGCTGCTTGTGAGTAAACAAGAAAGTCACAGTGAGTTAATGTGTCAACAAGTGACCTAGATTCTTGCTCCTAAAGATAATTTTTACAGTACCGCCTTAAAAAGCAAAGATAAGAGACTGTAAGCTTATGGTGTTTGCAATGATACTTTCTTTTTGCAGGATTACAACGCATCTTTTTTTTTTTCTGTGTAGGAATTGAAGGGGATTAAAGGCCCTTTGCTTTAACCCAGCATGGACAGCTTCTTCAAGGCAGCTGTATGTGATCTAGACAAACTGCTTGATGACTTTGAGCTCAATACAGGTAAGTTCTCAGGCTGCAACCAATGCCAGTGATTATTTTTTATTAATGATTTACCTTTTTATTATTTTCTCGATGTAATTGATTTTCCCCACAATCAACACACTCGATAGCAGGATCTGTAGATATCCATCAAATAATTTATGAGAATCTGGGAATGGTAAATGCTTGACATATAAAAATTGACATACACAATTATTATCAAAATGGTTGTCTGATTTTTTTTTTGTTTTGTTTTGTTTTGTTTTGTTTTATCAATCGACTACTCAACCATAAATTCACTAATTGTTCCAGCTCAACAAGATGATTCACAGTCAGATTGGATTAATGTCTGATCCATCACTTTTTATGCATAAGCTGGTTTTGTGTTGTTTTTTTTCCCTCTC
Organism: Trachinotus anak; assembly: GCF_046630095.1. Classification (NCBI taxonomy): domain Eukaryota; kingdom Metazoa; phylum Chordata; class Actinopteri; order Carangiformes; family Carangidae; genus Trachinotus; species Trachinotus anak. The sequence continues at coordinate 1,249,882 of NW_027273879.1, read as the reverse complement.
TAATTTTTTGTGAAGTTGTTTAAATCATTGTGAAAAAGAAATAGAAATTTGGTAGTTCGGTAGTAGTTAATTACTTAAAAGTGGAAGCATAGTGTGATATCTCTATGATCTTTGTGTATCTGAGCTTAACTTATTTTGTTCTTTTTTTGATTCCAGAGGAACTTGATTCCACGTCCGTTTTCCTGAAGCCCTCTGTGTACCCCTTCTCCTCCCTGGGCTCTCAGTGTTTATCGTCCGAGGCGTCCACCGTCCCACCGAGCCTCCCTGACCTCAACTCTCTTCATTATGGTTCTGCCACCAGCTGTCCCGACCGCTCCAGCAGTCACAACCGCAGCACCGATGACAGAGAGGTCAAAGGTCAGCCTCTCACCGGAGTGGACCTTCTCTCTTCGGTGGATCGCGGGCCAGCTAAAAGTTCTGCGCCCCCCTGCCCCGATCGAGCGCTGAAGCCAGTGTGTGACCTTGTGAATGACACGAGCTCTGCCATCCTGGTCAGGGCCAACAGCCACGATGCTTTCAGCGAGCTGGACATGGTGGAGAAGCAAATGCAGGAGGAGGAGACCCTGCTTGTGGACTTTGACGGCCCCGTGGTCACGGAGGAGCAAGGGGGGCTAAGCCAAGGTGATGGCAGTGGGGGCACTAAGGAGGAGCAAGCCTCTGCAGGGAAAGACGAGCTGCTGAGTCTTGATTCCCTTGAGCAGGGTGGCGGATACTCGGCCTCACTCAGTCTGCTGGACGTCATTCTGCCTGCAGCAGTGGAGAGGGGCTGTGAGTCTACAGATGATTCACCATCACCAAGGACTGCTGAGTCAGCTGACACAGAGGAGAGGGACTGTGAGGAGGTGGCTTGTACAAACCGAGTGGTGGATAACTCTTTAGACCTCTGTGAACCAGAGGACACCCTCCCTGCTGAGAGCATTAAAGAATCAACAACAGCCACCTCAGTGAATAAAGAGGACGAGTCACGAGAAGCCTCAGATAAAGGTGAGGCAGAGTCTCCTGCTGGTGACCCGGTGGGCTTATCATGCCTGCCCATAGCCGTGTCCATGTGTGGAGCTCTGGTGAAACCAAAGAGCACAGATGAGTCAGGACAAGCTTCAGAACAATGTGATGAGGCAGATGTGTCTGAGAGCACAGAGGCAGACTCCCTGTCAGCACTGGAGTCCAGGGAGGATGGGTCCTGTTCAAAGGAACCTGTTTACCCGACAGTGTCTGTGTCCCAGCAGGCCGCAGAGGGCAGGCTGTCACCAGAGGGGCAGCATGTGTCCCTTGAACCTGCTTCTGCCGTTCCTTCTGCGGACCACACCTCCTCTGATCGCTCAGAACCCAGCCCTGTTGATCCTCCTGAGTTTGGCTTTGAGTATCTGCCTGAGAGTGACCAGGCTGAGCTGCTGGTTACTGATGAAGAGTTAGATGCATTCCTGCAGGCTCACACAGAGGCAGAGCAAGGCAGAAGTGTCTCTTATTGCAGCAGTTCTGGAGATTGTACTCAACCTAAAAGTCTCTCAGACTCAAATGGGGAAATAGAGCACAGGCTTGTGGAAGAGGAACTGAGAAGCTGTGGTCGAGGTAGACGGGAAGAGCTAGAGGGTCTGGCTTCTCCAGAAAGTGACAGAACAATGTGTGTGTCTGTGGAGGGAAGTTTCAACCCTGGTGCTCCACAACAATCACACGACTCTTGCAGACCTTGCCAAGATGAGCCAGAACTCTCCTCTGGTGTAAGCCATTCTCTGACCAGCAACACTCCCCAGTCCCAGCACAGCAGTAGCCCTGATCAGCAGCCCTCCTATGGAGGTGCAAGACCTAAACAGCTTCACTGCCAAACTGCAAGATCTCCACCAGCAGGGGAAGAAGAAGAAGAAGAAGGGGAGCAGCCTCAGACTGTCAGTGGTTTTTCCAAAGGGCCAAGTTCAGCAGAGGATGAAGAGAGTTCACCCATAAGCCAGAGTCTTACAGAGGAGCATTCCAACATTAGGGATTCAAGCCCTATATACGCCACTCAGGAGCACCAGGATTATAGTGTGGAGTATGATGAACTCTCAGAGCCCCCACCTTACCCTGGGGAGTCACCCACAGATGGTGCCAGGCCAGTGAATTGGAAGAGAGAGGGAGCGGAGGAGCTGGGGAGCAGGCAGCCTGCCTGGGTGCCAGACTCTGAAGCCCCCAACTGTATGAACTGCTACCAGAGGTTCACCTTTACCAAGAGGCGGCATCACTGTCGAGCGTGTGGGAAGGTATGTTAAACAGCCTAGACATGAGAAGCTGGAACAGATATATTTCTGGCATTTTGGCTTGATTATCAGAGTTATTGGTAATTAATTTTGTGTTGATCAACTCACTAGTTGACTGACTAATCCTTGTTCTAAAATACTAGTAGCAGAAACAAAGCTTCAAGGGGAACTGTTAACACAAAATGAAGATGTTAGTTATCTGAATATGTTGAAAACAGTGATAATGCCCATTACGATACATGAGACGGGACCAATAGTCTAAAACCTCAAAATATTCTGTTCAAGAAAAGAAGCAAGAAAAGCAGAAAATCCTCGTATTTAAGAGGCTGTAAATAAAGATGATTTGGCCTTGTTGCTCAAAAAATGACTGAAATGAAACAAGTCAGTTATCAAAATAGTTGTTAATCAATCATGTCAATTGACCAATTGATTAATCTTCTGGCTGAAGCATTTGCAGTAATTTTTAGGAGCCTTAATGTTGTTACTTTAAGAGATTGAATAAACGATTTCCATTAGGAAATTAAAGCGGACGTTCTCATGAACCTTCGTGTTTCAGAGATGGTTAAATAAAACAGATTACCTCCCAGTACCAAATATAGCATAGTGGATCCATGGAAGCGAAGAGCGTGAGTCAGCAGTTCTTTTTCCAGCTCCTCTATAGATCTCCACTGAGCCATGTGTCCTAAAGCTAGCGCTAAGTCCTTTAAAGGCCAGTGATTAAAGCAGCATTAGAGGGGACTGTTAAGGATGTGTTATTGTTCACAGCACGACTGCTGCTACTTAAACAACTAGATAAACATGCTTAGATGTACCGTGCATTCCTGTACCTTTGGTCCTAGTTATGAGGATTTACTGTCCATGTCTCTTTCATCCTCTCTCCTCTGTGGCAGGTTTACTGCGCTGTGTGCTGCACCAGGAAGTGTAAGCTCAAGTACCTGGAGAAAGAGGCTCGCGTGTGTGTCATCTGCTTTGATACCATACACCGAGGTAAGGCCCTAGTTCTCTCTGACTGGAGATCTGGTTCAGCCACAGAAGTTTCACTTCATATACAAGAGAAAAAACTAGTTCCTAATCGATACCCAGATATGATCTCAGCATCTTACAAGGAAAATCACAGTGAATCACAGTATGATTGTTGACAGAAGGGCGTTGTCATTCAGGGGTTGCCTGATGGTTGATGATCATTTCAAGAGAAAAAGCTTTTTTCTGAGTTCTGATCAGTTGTATACTATTGATAAACCCCTGAAATGGGACAACTCTGTTGTGTATGCTCAGTTTCTAAATCTCTGTGGGACACATGGCATTAGAAGGCTGTGATTTATTATTATTTTTTATATTTGGATTAAAATAGTCACAGAATTTCAATGATTTGCCTCCATTGTAAACACACAGCATGTTCCTCCTTTTCTGGAGTGTTTTGCTCACTAATAGAGGATCACTAGTGTGTAAACAGAAGGAAGAAACACAGTTTTTGAGGTGGAAGATCCGGTAGATCAGTAAATAAAGTTCTTGTCAGTGTATATACAAAACCTTGGGTTACATGACTGAAAGCGTTTTTGTTGAACCTAATTGATTGAGAACATGCGCTTAATCTATATAATGACATTTTAAAGCTGCAGTAATCACTATTTTCATATCAACAGATCAAATTAAACTGTAAAGTGAAAGGTGTTGATTTTACTGAGCTACAGAGATTTGTCACCAAACTTCACTCGACTATTTGATTTCACAGTCTGTAATTTTACAGTTTTGGTTCAGTTTCACTGCTCTCGTCAACGTTGTTTGCAGCAGCAGCTGCTTCCTGCAAAAACAGCTCTGTTAAAACCACTAGTCCAGCACCAAACAGCAGTTTGTGAGGACAAAAGGTGGATACAAATGAGACTCCAAATTAGTGTTAACAAATGCTAATACATTTGTTGTAACAACTTTAGAAGCTGATGCTATATCAATGTTGTGTTTATAGTGTGGATTCAATTCTCCCAAGTAGCCAAAAAATTATAGTTATAGCAGCTTTAATATTTCACACTTGTCTAGGTTGTACTGTTTCCGTATGGTGGTTCAGTTTAACAGGATGCTATTAGTTTGAGCTTTTCATTCCCTCTCAGGAACAGACAAAACCTTCAAGTCACCATTAAAACTTAAAGTAGCTATTTGTATGTTTAGCTATTGCTACATAGCTGATGTTAGAATTAACAGCTGTTTACTTACCTACAACACAGTGAGTTCAGTATCAAACTAATTCACTAGTTGTCATTAAAACTTAACATAACTTCACACTAACATTTTCATCGTGCAGTTGATGAATATTTAAGGCGTAAAACAAAAAATGTTCTGTACAAAATGGCTCAGGGGCTTTCACTCTCATGTCCCTCTGAACATTATTAAAAATTTAAACATTCATATAAAAAATTGTCTTCTCACTTCAAGAACATTATGTTTAAAATAATGTAAAATCAGATGTCTTGTTTCTGTTTCTTTAGTTTAAGTCTCTGCCTTGATGACAAAAGGCATGAGAGGCACCTTTTTATAGTTAAAGACTGCAGCATGGACACGGAGAGGGAGACAGGAGGGGGGAGGTGGAAGGAGAGGGCAGGAGGAGAGGGAGGAGAGTTATAGCAGGACACTGGCATTTGTCCTTGATTGTGTGTGTGATACAGGAGCCGCCTAACGCAGTAGACATGTGATGCTCACACTCTGTCTAAATTAAGAAGAAAGAGGTGATCCACTTTTAGTGGCCGACGGATGCTCGAGCAGCGTGATGCGATCCTTCTCTCCTCTCCGTCACCTCCTCCTTTCCTTCCCTCCCTCTCTCCTCTTTGCTCTCCATCTCTCATATCAGTATGGTGAGCTGCATGTGAGGCTCACCGTACGCACCCCAGCCTAGAGCTAACAGGCTATCATGGCTAACAACAGACATAGACTCATGGAGATAAGCGAGGAGCCGTGATGCGAGTGTCTAAAGTCAGACTCAGACTCATGGTGATTTGGACTGGTTGAGTTTTAGCAGAGGGGATGATGAGGATGAGGTAAGATGCATTGACTTCCTGATAAGTAGGCTGTTGTTATTGTGTTGCGATTGTGTACTGCTAATGTTTTGCTAGTTTGTTGTAGTGTTTATAGTCAATGCAGAACATGTGATTCACCATTTTGACCGATTTTAAAGAGGAGTATTTGTGTCTGTTAGTGTGACATGTAAAATGAGGTCACTAATGTATTTTTACTTGTACTTGAAGTAATTTGCCTCAAGCCCTGGATGACTTTTTGTGCCTTGTCATCCTTTCCTAGCAAAACAAGGTGAAACAGCTCTTCTCATGGTGACGCTGTGTGACTGACAAGGGACTTTTTTTCCATTAACAAGGGTCTGAATACTTGTAATGTCTTTGCGGTGGGCTTCTTTCCTCCTGATGTGGTTGTGCTCCTGTGCTTCTGTAAGCCACATTGTGGTTGTTGTCAGTGCACACCAGATCAATAAAAGCCTATGATGCTTAATCAATATAATGTAGACGTGTGCCACATCAGCATTTTCTGGGAATGCAAGTGGAAAAGCCTTCCAGTCGTAACCAGCTTTCCTGGAAGTAACCGCTCATGTCTGTTCTGTTTGCAGTAACTTTCATTCATCTGCACTAATGTCAGTTTTCAACAAGCTTCTACACAGACGTTAATTAAAATGTTAATTGTCTCTGATTTGATCTGAGATAATTGCTTCTTTTCTAAATCTGTGACAGTGAATTGCAGCTCTCATTGTAACACAGCGGTGTGCACTGTTGAGCTGTTATTGTCACACTCATGTTCCTGCTTGTTTCTGTCTGAGCTGATATTACAATATAATCCTCATCATCAGCTGCCTCAGACGCACCTTCGGCACTCAGAGTTTCTGTCATCAAAACCCTCCAATATCAAAAAGCAGAAACATAAACACACATCTTTATCATTGTCTGTGCTAATTTCTAATATAATTGTCTAATTTCTAATGCCAAAAACACTCTTCATACCTTCATACCTACGAACATGAAGGCGTTAGAAGAACTGTGATTTTCAACAATGTTGTAAAGTTGACACCAGAGAACTTTTAAAAACAAATAATTTTAATAGTCAATAGAAGGAAGGTCTGAGGAATAAGATATAATAATTGTCCTGGGTCTCTAAAGAACTGAGCTCTCTGTTTGAGGGTAAAGCCTGTAGCCTACATAAAAACAGTACTGTAGTATCACTCATACTACTATGCTGCATTAAGCTTATTTCACCACTAGAGGGTAGGATATAGATTTTAAAACAACAGCTGCTACAACAATTTTTCAAGTTGTTTACGGCTAACATGTCAGCAAACACTACTGTGTTTCATACACATCCGGCAGGATGTGGGGAGTTTATCTCCCCACCTGTTGCACAGTGTAAGACTGGACTGTCTAAACTTAGAGCTGCTGCACATGGTTTTAGAACAGCAGGAGAGGCAGAGCAACAAAACTACAGAAACCCATCTGTAACTACAGAGCTGGTCATTATTTGAGTTTTTTAAGCTTTTTTAAAACTTTATTTATTTGGCAGTTGTTCAGTCATAAACCAAAGTGTTGAACAAATTTTGATTTTGATGATGACTAAAGCTGTTACAGTTCATCCTGAATGAATGTGTGAAGTAAATATTGTGGTAACTCACAAGTGTCAGCCTCAACTGACAGGAAAGGAGAAGTCGGAGGATAGAGATCAGCAGGATACATCATCTGGAAACCATCAATGTCTGTACACAGTTTTGTGCCTGTCCAACCAGTAGAGATAATTTACATGATGAGTGAACACATTGACCAGTTGGTGGATGAATATCTGAACCAAATTTTATGGCAATTTCTCCAATAGTTATTGAGATATTTTACTAAAACAGAAATGTCAACCTCATGCTGGCACTAGAGTAAAAGTCATTAGGCTTCATCATCTAAGCTCCTTGAATGTCCTCTGAGTGATCAGCTCACATTATCCTGAGACCCATTCCACAAGCGTGGCTGCTAAAAATCAGTGAAGTGGAGAGCACCACCACTGCGACTGATATCTGAGTCAGATTAAAATGAACACACCTCTAATGACATCTCTCTCCTTGTAGCCCAGGCCCTGGAGCGGATGATGAGTCCTACGGGTCCCAGCCCAAACCCCAACGTCCCATCTGAGTACTGCAGCACCATCCCCCCTTTGCAGCAGGCTCGTGCTGCCGGAACGCTAAACTCACCTCCACCCACCGTCATGGTGCCTGTGTCCGTTCTCAAAAACCCAAACAACGACAGTACGATCACTCTTACATACTGTACAGTCTGCACTTTGTTGTTTAGTTTGTTTTCCTGCACAGTGTCCTTGAAAAGGCCGTTGTCCGTGTGTTGTCAGGTTGTCCTCGCGAACAGAAGCGCGTGTGGTTCGCTGATGGCATCTTGCCCAACGGAGAGGTGGCAGACACAACCAAGCTGTCGGTGACGAGCCGCAGGAGCTCCCAGGAGTTCAGTGGTGTCACTCCAGACCAAACAACAGTAAGACGTGTTTACTGTCCACTCAGCCAAGCTACAGGGAAACAGTAGACTCCAGTACACATCAAATCCATGAGTTTAAGCCACTGTTTATATCTAGCTAGAGACCTTAGTGGGGATGAGTCACAGTGGCCATAATATGGTTATAGATTATAAATATTTCAGTACTGTGAGCAGTAAAAGTGACTCTGTCCATTGGAGTTTAATAGGGATGGTAGCACAGTGACTGACCCTCTCATTTCAGCCTGACCCAGCAGGGTCAGAGGTTGGAGTTGGTGGTTCCCCAACCCCCGAAGTTTGTGGAGCTGCAGAGGTGGTTCGACCTCCGGTGTCTGGACCCTGGGATTACGCCCTGCTCTCTGGAATCGGCTCCTCAGTTAAGAGGGTCCCCAGTCTGCTGCCCGACAACGAGGATGAGCTCCCGCCCCTGCTCATCACCACCGGCGAGGATGACGGAGGAGGTGTGTGTCTACTCGAGTGTATTTGCATGATTTCAGTGGTTAAACACCACTTTCAGACAAGCATCTCTTTCTGTAATGTGTTGACCGTTGAACATGTTGGTCTCATGTCTGAATAAGCATCCCAGACAATACAACAACAGACCTGTGACATTTCTGACGCTTTCAGCACCGTCTGAATTTAATGTCACATTAAAGTAAAGGCCACAGCACAAAGTTAAGTCTAACACTATATAAACATGTAACCGGACATGTACCCTGTCTGCTCTTTCCTGTTCAGATGTTTTGGTTGAGGAAAGTCCCGCCCCCTGCCAGATTCTGCACTTATTAGAGGAAGGAGGACCCCGACCGCTGACATTTGTTCTGAACGCAAACCTGCTAATCAACGTCAAACTGGTGACATGTGAGTAGAATATATCTCAGATCTTGGGTTTTCTTCAGATGTGTTAAACATACAGACCCAGCCCTGATGAACTGTGCGTTTGTTTTATCTATCAGACTCCGGGCGGCAGTGCTGGTGCTTTGGTTCTAATGGTCTGCAGGCTCTGGGGCAGAGAGAGGTGGTGTTTTTGTTGGAGTGTTTGCCAGAGGAAAAAACTCTTCCAAAAGACCTCTTCACTCTCTATCTCACCATTTACCAAGATGCCCAGAAAGGTAAACAGCACGTACCATACAGACCATTTATTTCCCTCAATAGCAGAATTTTATACTAATGAAAGAATCATTATTCTGTTACAGGGAAGTTTTTGGAGGAGCTGGATAACGTGACGTTCACCAGCAGTTTCCTGGGAAGTAAGGATCACGCTGGGATGCTCTTCTTCTCTCCCACCTGTCAGCCTCTAGATGGCCTCACTCTCCCTCCTCAGTCCTTCCTGTTTGGCCTCCTCATCCAGAAACTGGAGGTGCCCTGGGCCAAAGTCTTTCCACTGCGGCTGCTTCTTCGGCTTGGAGCTGAATACAGTGGTGTGTAGCTCTCTGTGGTTTAATGTCTGTATCAACTGTTTGTCTGAACTTATTAAAGCTGAGACGATGAGTTGATTAAGAAATTGTTCTTTGTCAATTTCAGTTTTCATCTTTATTTTGAACAAGCACATAGTTGGACATGTTATACAGCAGAACTGGATTTTCCTATCACATGGAAAAAACTAACGACAACAACTTTATATTCCTACTTCTAATCTTTATATTTATAAAAGTATTTTCAATTCTTTTATATATTACAATGCAGTACATTTAAAGGTATTAACAACAAAACATTAAAACTACAGTTCAACAACAACATCAACAGTATTTTGCAAAAAGGAAGGAAGTTGATCACAACTGATCAGTGACAATAATAAGTTAAAATAATGATAGCAGTAGCATTGAACAGTAGCAGTTATTGATTAAGTAATTTTCCAGGTTAAAATGCTAAACATCATGTTATGTGATAATAAACTGAATCATCTTTAGGTTTGAACTGTTGGTCGGAAAAATGAAAGCATTTTAAAGACGCCAAATTGAGCAGGTCGCAGGTCTAAAAATGATTTTAAGAGAAACGTAATCTGTCAATGCTAAAAGTATTTTTCTTGTTTCTGTTTTATGGATTGTGTCTTTGAAGCAAACCTTGTAAATTATTGTATTTAAATAAGTCATTATGTTGTTTGTAGGCTGCAGGTTGATGCAGTGTTCTATGGTTTATGTAGTGATAACTTACTAAATCTTCTCTCTTTCTCAGTGTATCCCACTACATTGACCAGTGTCCGTTTTCGGGACTCTGTGTATCGAGAGACAGGACACACCATTATGAATTTACTGGCTGTAAGTATGACAACACAACCAGATGCAGTAGACGCCTTTGTTGTTGTCAGTAGTAGTGTTTCTATCCACCTGTTTGCACATAAAAAACGTCAGTGAAGAGTCATCAATAGAAGCAAAATGTGACCAAGTCCAATGAAAACGGTGACTAATAAAATAGAAGAAGAATGTAACGTTCACTGAGGAAAAAAGCAGATGTGTGTGGAGTGATGATGAGGAGGCTGGAACCTTCCTCACAGTAACACAAACAGAAACAAATAGAAATGTCAGATTTAAATCATGTTTCCATTTATTTTAAGTTTTACTGTCTGCAGCTCTTTAAATGACGTCCTCTCGTGTCGTCTTCTTCTGTAGTAGTTTAATGGCAGCGACTGTAGAATCAGCTCCAGCAGCTGTTTATCTCGATGCTCCCAATTCCTAATATTCACAGATGGAAAAGAACATAACTGTTCTTTTTTTGTTGTTGTTTTGTGTTAATTCTGTTAAATTTTGCACAACATTTGAATGTAAACCTCACTGAGGACAACTGTTCTTAATCCATTTGGCACCACATTTTTTAAATTAAGTTACTGAGGTGGTCCTGTCTGCTGTTAATCATTCCCTTAAATCAGGTTATTTCCCAAATGGCACAGAGGACTGTCAAAGTGATCAGCTGGCTCCACAGATGAGGTTTTGTGGATTCTGTGATTGCTTCAAGGATCAGTTTTGAGTTCCAGCAGTAACAGCAGCAGATGCACGTTGTTGGCTGTTGCATGCAGACATGAAAACTGTTGGATTTTTACTTTTCAGATGTGATTCAGTGGCTCTGAACTGTTTTTCCCACAGGACCTGAGGAACTACCAGTACAGTCTGTCAGTCGTGGAGGGGCTGAGGATCCACATGGAGATGGGCCACAGTTACATCAACATTCCCAAAAGTAGCTTCAATGAGGTAAGTAAGAAAAGGCTGGATGTGACGATCAGCACCATCCTCATCTAACAGGGACAAGAAAGAAGACTTCAGTTTAACATGTCTTTACAGAAGAAATAAAACAAGACCCTGGCAGACACAACAATGTGGAGTTTTCTCTGTTCCACAGATGCAGAAGGTGGTGAATGCGTCCAATGAGCACGTCATCAGCATCGGAGCAAGTTTCAGCTCGGAGGCCGACTCTCACCTGGTGTGTTTCCAGAATGAGGAGGGAAACTATCAGACGCAGGCGAACAGCATGCCTGGGAAGACCCGCACAGGTGAGAGTCTTTATAAATGCTGCTTACTCCTCCGTCTCCTGTTTGTATCAAAATAAAAAAGGGACGAGTTAGCACAATATCAATGTTGAGATCCTGTTTATGTTGCGTAGATAGTTAACTTGTACTGGTCTGTGTTGTGTTGCAGTGACCGGGGCCAGTTTTGTGGTTTTCAATGGAGCACTGAAGGCATCGTCAGGCTTCATCGCTAAGTCCAGCATTGTCGAAGGTAACACTGAGTCTCATGTCATTGTATCAAAGCTGTGAAAGAAGCTTGTATATAATGACCTGTCTAATACATGTTGTACAACACTTGACTGTTGTTGGACAATAATGGGACTTTGTCTTTGTGTGTCAGACGGGTTGATGATTCAAATCCCTCCAGAGACCATGGAGTCTCTGCGCTCCGCCCTGAGGGAGCAGACAGACTTCCACATCCCCTGCGGCAGGAACGACGGAGGGGAGCTCCGAGAAAACGTCACTGTCCGCTGGGTTGACTGGAGTTCACCCGTCAACACAGGGTAACGGCACTGCACTCAGTACACACACACACACACACACACACAACTGTTTACACACTGTTGTGTAATCTGTCCACCGCTGACTCACAACTATCACGGCACACAGTAATTGTCTGTAGTGGTAGAATTTATTTTCTTGAGTTTGTCAAAGAGCAGGAGCAGCTTTCTCTTCTCAAACAGAAATATTGTTTTTATTTTATTTTTTTTTAACCTTAAGGCACTGCACATAGATTTCACATTAAAAGCTTTCCTGTGGCTCAAAGAGCATAATCTCTTCCTTACCTGTATGTCTGTTAGGATTTTATTTTGAAACATTTGCAGGAAGTGTTCAGTTTGACTGACTTAATCTAACTTAAAATTGATGCAAAAAAAACTGCAGAAGTGATCAGAATTTGTGAAGGAAACAGTATTTGTGTTGAAAAGAGAAACTTGGAGCAGCAAAGTTGAGAGTGTGACATCACTCTGTGGTTGTGCTGATAAATTAGGACATAATAGGACAGATAAAATAAATCCTGAGCAGGCCCAGACTCTTGTTTGAATACCAGTTTTTAATTTGAGAATTTACATTATCTGTAATGTCATTTTGTTCCTCTGCAGCAAAGCTAGTGGAGTTGATGCGAGACCACTGGATGGAGTCTGCAGTGTGAGGATGCAGCAGGACGCAGAGTTCGAGTCAGACGGTCGCACCATCAGATGCACTGAGGTGAATTTCATTTACAGTTTTCTCTCCTGTCTCACCCCCTCTGTGCACCAGGCAGGGGTCAAGTTTCCAGCCTGAGGTTTTGAAATGATACCAAAAACAGCAGGTTCTGTCTGAGGACCTCAGGTTTTGCACAGGTTGGTAGAGGGAGAAAAGCAGATTTTAATGAAGTAAGTGAATTCTGTAGTAGTCTGAGTTTAATAAATTTTAGTGTTCAGGTGACAAATTCCTATTTTAATGTAAAATAAAAATGTTGAATATGAATTTATCTCAAACTACATTTGGTTTGGTTCTTTTTTAGTGTAAAAACTTTTATTTTATTGTAACTTATGTCTATAAAATTATGATCAAATAACAAATCATAATGATTCCTCAACAACCTGCATACTGTCATCTGAAATCATAATTATATCAGCACTAAAAAATGTGTTGGTCATGATCCAGCTAATTGTCTGACAACAGTTAAACCAGCTTTGAAGAACAAAAAAATATCATTGGACATTATAATCTGGATGACTGGGTTATCCAGGTATGAAGAACGAGGCCCAGGTGTGTGACCTCACCTGAATGTCTCCCCCAGGTGTTCTATCAGCTGAAGAGTCCTGACTGCAGCCTCGCGTCGGTGCTGTCGTCCTGCAGCATGTTTCAGAAGGAGATGGCTTTGGCCGCCTGCAGCGCTCTGACTCCTCACCTCGTCGTTCTCACCTCCAGTGGCATCAACTGCATCACTCTCCGCATCTCCACACAGGCTGATATGGTACAAAACAACGTTTGTAGCACAGAACAGTGTTTGAAGTATCTTCTGTTCTGTTAAAATAAGGTGTGAGAATCTGTTTGCTTGCTCTCAGGTGGAGTACCAGGCTGGCTCTGGAGGCAGACTCCTCCCTCAGCGCTACATGAACGAGCTGGACAGCGCTCTGATCCCCGTCATCCATGGAGGTAGCGCCAGTGTACCACAGACTGCCATGGACATGGAGTTCATCTTCTACATCACACACACTATGTAACGCACATGCAGACCACGTCACACTCGAAGTATTACTTAACAGATGGCGGTTGAGCACAGAGAGGGAAGCTGTTGATCGCAGCAGGACGTGCTAATGCAACAGCTAACGGTGCGCTGTCGGACTTGCACGGAGGACACATCGCCGCTGGCACAACATTCCCACTCTGAGGTCAGAGATGTGAACTGATATGGAACCGGCGTATGTTTGTGCGTTTCGTGCTCACCAAAGTTGCTTTAATACAAGAAGCCAAACACTAAACAAGGAACATGACAACACGACCAAATACAAGCAAACTCTTGAAAGCGTTTTCCTCGGCTCTGCCTTCCAGGCTCCCCGCTGGCCCCCGTCGGCTCGGAGCGCCTCAGTGAATGTTTCCCAAGGACACTCTATGGAAATGTCTCTCATGTGGATGTATTTATTATATTTTAATATGAGCTTATTGGTTGAAATTACTGACTGCAGTATTCAGCACTCGAGATGTGACTCATACGATCAGGTGCTACTGTTCCATGCGTAGCTGGTCCGTTCTAAAATAATGTGCATTACAGGAATGAAAACAAAGTGCATCTCCTGTCATCTCGAGATGCTGTGACCTGAGCTCACCTGCTGCACAGGTAACAATGGGCCTCATGCAAAAACCTTTTTCTATTCTTACCCTAAACTTCAGATTTTTTTTCTACTGAGGTTTGCTCGTACGAGTGTTCAAGTCAGAAGGTTTATCAGATGTCGAGCTTTGCACAGCTGTTTGGAACAGTCTGGACAGTCATCAGGCAGCAATCATTTTAACTCTTCTACAGTACAAAGTCTTCTACCAGGAATTTGACCAATGCAGAAAAGTTTTAGGCAGATTTATCTCTTCTGTTGAATTTTCCTGCCACTCTCATTCAGATGAACGAGGGGCCTGTGGGCAAGTTTGATTCTCAAAATTAACATCCAACAGTAAAAAGAAAGAAGTTCCCACTGCATGGTTTTAAGTCTGTAAGGAAATCAGCAGCCATATTGGAAAACCCAGAGCGACTAGAAAATACTGATACAGCTGCCAGTCACCTGTTGTCTGTGACAGAAATCTTCTGACATGAAGCTAGATGCTAAAAGAACAGTCTGTGATTAAGTTGGGAGGAGGTCAGTGGGACGTGATGTGGCTGTTTATACATCAGGTGATTTCATTCTGTCAGGTGTCAGAACAGAGGACGCTCTCCTTGTTGTCAAACCTGTCAATAAATTGGCAGCCGTGACAGTAATATGGTCAAAAGAATAATTAATAACTCAGCATGAAATTTATTTTAGTTTGTATCAGTGACTTATTTAGACTTCAAATTCATTCATTCATCGAGATATTTATAATTCTTAATGAAAACTGTGCATTTCCATTGTAACTAGGAGAAAATTAGAGTGTTGTGGTCAGTAAAAGTCAGAATATACGGGTGCATTACTCGTACATGCTGCTTCAGAACAAATCTGTTGATGTGAGCGGTTCCTGCATGAGGCCCAGTGTGTGTCAGTAACAGGTTTTGTGTTCAGGTGTAGTTCTGGTTCTGGGGTTTACCACCGGCTCCTCACCAGAGACTAAGTGTGACCGACAAGTTGGTTCTCAGCCATTTGGAGCTTCCACTTCATCCACAAGTTATTTTGCTAAAAACTGAATGTGACTGGTTTGTTTCAGAGTTTCAGTCATTCTGATGGTCCGATGACAGATCCTGTCGTGTCCAGGATGAAACTTGAATCAATTTAAAACTAGAGCTTCATTACCTTTTGTGTTCCTACTTGTTGAATGAGCAGCAGCGTCCTTTCAGTGTTGACCAGTATTCAGACTCAAATACCAATGATTTTCTTTACTTCAGGAGATTTTACATGTGTTGTTCAGGGTTTCAGTCTCTGTTAAATGATCAGATTTTGCACATTTTCTGGCTGTTCAAGCTTTTTGCAAGTCATCTCACATTTTTTTTTAACTTTAAAGATTTAGAAATGATATAAATATGCAGCTTTTTAATTGAACATTTTGGGAAATATGATTAAGTACTTTGCTACCAAGAGTTAGAGGAGAGGATTGATGCTACTCTCCTGTTTGTACTGTAAAAATGAAGCTACAGGCAGGAGGCTGGTTAGCTTAGCTTAGCATAAAGACTGGAAACGGGGGGAACTGTTAGCCTGGCTCTGTCCAGAGGTAACAAAAAGGTACCAGCTAAACTGAACTAAACAAATGAAGCTATGATGTGTTAATTAATGAGCTTTAAAGGTGCTGTTAGGTGGATTTTTTCACCTTTGGAGCCAGACTATCAGTTTCCTCTTGTTTCCTGTCTTAATGCTAAGCTAAGCTAACCATCTCTTGGTTGTGGCCTCACACTGAGGTCACAGACATGAGAGTGGTGTCGATTGTCAGGACCTGGTTGGAGCAGGAATAGTGAAAAGCTTCAGACTGGTTTCATGTTTTAGATGAATTCACAGCAGCTTTAAGGCACTTTAAAGCAGGAGACGGCGCACAGGAATTGTCATGTGGAGGTTTTTAAGTCGGTGGCCCTTCTTTCTTCACCAGCTTCTCATCTCATCCACTAAATGTAAAGCTCTCTCATACAAGTGCTGTGGTGACCGGAGGGTGTTGTGGTCAGTAAAAGTCAGAATATACAGGCGCAGAGAGGTTTTCCATCACTGTAAAAAAAGAAAAAAGAAAATGCAACCAGGTTAGCATGCACCGTTTGAAGTAGCTTTGTCCCCATTATCTGAAGTCAGGTCTCCGTTTTCACGTCTCGTCCCAGCGTCTCGCTCAGTCGCCTTTTTCCCATTATATATAAGATACTGTATACATGGAGATTGTATCAAAGATTTCTTTTTCTTTTTAAATATTGAAGAGTTATTTTTGAAATAAATTTTTTGGAAAGTTATAAATGTTTTAAAAAGACGGAATATTTTTGATAGGACGTGGGCCACGTTCATTTCGTAGTTTGTGTAGCAAGTTCCTTGAGCACTGAGGGGGAAAAAAACACTAGACTTTTAAACTAATCTGATATATTGTTTTGTGATAAGGTGGAAAATATTTAATCCTAAAATGCAACATAAAGTGCTTTAGGTTGAGATGAATATGTCGGTAAAGATGTAAAAGATTCAAAACAAAATAAAAGCCGCTGTACACCAGATGTCAGCTTCGACCTGCTCTGCAGCTCTAGTTATTTTTACCCTCAGTAGCCAAAACATTCACATCTTAATGCTCAGACTGCTCATTAAAATAATCCACAGACTGATTTGTCATTTTCATCTTTTCTCCATATAACACACGTGAATGTGGCTGCTCACCCAGCTGTTTTTCCGACTCGTAAACCTCCACATTTAGGCATTAAGTGGCTCATTTAACAAATTGTTAATTGCAGTGAGATGTCGTGCAGATGGTCTGACTTAAGAAGCTAAATGTTCTGTGTCATCAGTAGGTTTGTCTTAAGAAAAAAAAAGTAATCTTGTTTGATGTTTTCCAGTTTGTGACTGAGTTTTATTTTCATCTCAGTAAATGTTGAGTAGATGTTTTTAGGTCGGCCGAGTTCACCTGCCACCACATTAGATATGTTTAGTAAACAGAAGACCGACCGTCTTAACTTCTGTTTTGAGTTGTAGTTGCGTTAACGCCGCGGCTGCAGGGAGGACCGTGCTGGTTGCCTGACCACTTCCCTCCAGACTGAAATATCTGAACAGTTGTGGGACAGTTTTTTTTTGTTTTTTTTTGAGGGACCCGAGTGAAGACCGAGGCCTGTTTGAAGGGGAGAGTTAACATGTTTCACCTGCTGTGCAAATAACCTCTAACCTGCATAAATGGTTTCTGGAGGGCTGATTGATCTTGACAAAGTACACACCACTTTGTCTTCACTATGTGAACTTTGGAGCGCTGGAAACAGGATGATTAAGTTAAAAAAAAAAAAAAAAAAAGTTCCCAAGGGTTGATTTTTTTTTTTTTTTTTTTTTCTCGTCATTTTCTGTCAGGGCAGTCGTACTTTGGAAGGTAAATTATTATTATTATCTTTCTAGGGTGATTAAAAAAAACTTTCCACTAAGTCAGAATGAGACGTACTTTTATGCTTTATGATTGTTTTTGAAGTGTTGTTATGTGTAAATCATCTATTTATTCATAAGCACCAGCTTTATTTTGGTGAACCTGGTATCTGGGTCCTGATCAGTTTCTGAAGAGCTTGTGTATTTAAAGAATAAAATGAGTTTTATGAAAAATGTCTGTAGTCCTTCTATTCCACAAATACACGTCATCCATTGATTTAATTCAGCTACATTTTTACTTTTCTATTCTAAAAAAAAGTACAAAGAAACATAATTTTTCTGTACTTCAGCACAAATCTTAAATTTATTCGATTACCTCACAATAAAGCATAATCAACAAGTAAATGATTTGCTGTTATAGATTAAAATAAGACTTTATTGATCACCAAGCGATGTCCATATATGTCTCAATATCTTGTTATCAATCAACTGACAGTTGTATGACAGAGTGGAGACAGTAATTCAGCCATTTTGAATCTGGCTTTCACAAAGAAACATGGTTTGCTCGATGCTGGAAAATACTGAAAAATAAACAATAAAATTATTGTAGATTTTGTATTTATAAATGATAGCAGCAATTCAGAGAGGTCTCATACAATTTAATCTCTTCTGTGAGCTGGGATCAGAATAACCACCAGACTCCTGTCTCTTAGCATCTTATCTTTTATTGTAATACATTTAAAATTCTTTAAATCTTACCTCAGGTGAACGCAGAATAGATCGAACTGAATATTTGTTGTAACTGAAGCCCTCAAAAGTGATTTTTGTTGAATGAATCTAATGAGGTTCTGCAATATAACCTCAACCAAATATATTTGTTACTGTTTCATTTTCGTGTTTTATTTTTGATATTTCTGGGCGACTTCCGTAATGGAACTTTTATTCTGAAGGCTTGAAGGAAGTTGTAAAAAAAAAAAAAAGATGAGCGGTAAATAAACGAGTGTGGACGGCGGAGCCAACTCAACAGTGTCTGTCAACGGATACCGAGCAGAAAACTATGTCAAACTCAGCGCTCAAAGTTCCCACACAATGTGTGACCCTGAAGAGACAAGCACAAATTTCGACCTTTGTTTAAACCTGAATCTGGTTGGACAATGCCTGTCCAATCACAGCGCAGAGTCCAATTAGAGGATAGGTGACTTTTTTTTTTTTACAGAATTTTTGCAAATGTACAAACTTAAATTTCTCGTGAAGATTTATTTAACTGATTTACAACCTCTGAAATGATTTGAGTAGTTGTGGGTAATCTGTCCTAAAGATAATGAGAATCTTCTGAGGAGAATTCGTTATATGCCATGGATGTATTATAAGACCTTCTTATAATACATCCATGTTATATGCACGGACCGTTATGAAGCACTTCCGCAAACATATAAGCCAGTATGTAAACTTCCGGGTCACTTTGAGCAGCATCTTCAAATTAGCGAGTTAGCTTAGCTGTAAGCTTTCTAAAGATCCATATTAGATATATATCTTTTCATGGTTAGATAATTAGTGAGGTCCAGGATTTGTCACAGTCTGGATAAGAGATTAAATGAAAATATGAAAAAGATGTTTAAATTTCAGCGTCATGAGGGAATTACATCTGAGCTCCATGAGCTCAGTGAAAGTCAACTCTTCCATTAGTTTTCACACTTTACCCTCTGACGACCAACAACGAAAAAGCTGGATTGTAAATATAACTCAATAATATCTCACCATACCCGTGTGTAGTCGACACTTTGAGCCAGAAGAGGTCACCGGGCCGAATAAGGCTGCACTCAAAGTCAAAATCATCTCGTCTCCAAACACTTTTCCTGACAGTTTCTACACCCAGCAAACACCAGGCTAAGCTGCCAGGACGCTGCATCTTTATCTCCCACTGTTAGACTCTTATTAGATTTTCTTAGAGTGTAATTTGTGTCGCATTGAAAGTGAAGTGTCTGGTAAGCTGAAGTGAAACCCATCATCATGTTGAGGTTGTTGTCACAGTTGCAGAGCTTTGATCAGTAAAGTGAATCAGAGTTGTTTGAGTACTTCCTCATTACTTCCTCATTATATCATAATGAGTTCCTTAACAACAAATCAGATGCAGCACGTTTCCAAACAAGTCTTTTAATCATATTCAAGCCACATTTATATAAATAATCACAGCCACGTTATTGTCTGATGCATTAGTGAAGTGTTTTAAACAGATTATTTTAACTCATCTTAAACATAGAAGCTGATTTGTTGTTGAGGAACTTATTGTGATATAATGATTTAATAATGAGGAACGACCCAGTAACAACTGCTGTATCACTTTATTCACCAAAACTACACAACTCTAAAAACTACAATATGATGATGGATTTCACTTCTGTTGTACTGTGTCACAAATTACCCTCTAAGAAAGTCTAATGAGAGTTTAATTACAGAGAAGAAAAACTGTGATGCTCAAAGGTTCGCACACAGTGTGAGTCACTGAAGTTACAAGAATCAAAACGTGTACTTATCAGTGTCACACTGGGAATGTTGCCTGTTGAGTTTTACTTTCTGTATCTGGAAACACACATTACTTCACTCAGTGTCTTTGTTCAGCTTCACCACTGATCATTTGCTCAGCTTTGATTCACAGGTTTTCTTTTTTAACAAACTTGAATTTCTCCTGCAGATTTAATTTACATCTTAACAAAGGTTGATTTACAACTGCAAACGTTGGAATTATTTGTCAACATTACTTTACAAGCTCAAAGTCATTTTGATCCCAATTTGAGCCTATACAGGGTGAGGGGGGGTTAAGTTGGGGGCTAGTTCACGGGCTTAGTGGCTGGGTGCAGGGCCCACAGGGGCCCACAGGGGCCCACAGGGGCCGGGCTGGCTGCTTGTGTCTGTGCACTTCTTATAAGTAAATCTTTGCTGCTTTGTTTGACACACGATTCACAGGGTGACAGAGTGTCTGTGTCGTAATAAAGAGCCTTCAGCTACAGGATGAAAGTCCACCTGTGTGTGTGTGTGTGTGTGTGTGTGTGTGTGTGTGTGTGTGTGTGTGTGTGCAGGGGGCGTGGTGTTTACTACTCTACCTCTGTTTCCCTCTGGTGCAGCTCATTCGCAGACGCAGCCTCTGTCAGAGCATCACAGCAGCTGAGACATGAGCGGACGAGTCGGAGACTTGAGCCCCAAACAGGCAGAAATCTTAACCGAGGTACGAAATTAATAATCAATATCAGTCCAGTGTGATTCTGTCTCTGGACTGAGCCTGTTGTTGTGCTGTGTGAGAGCAGATTGACTTTGTTGTGCTGGTCTCTAAGACTACTGGTTGCTTTAGTTGTGGTAACCCTCACGATGCCCCTGGGGTAACTTCAGCTGACTGTTGAGTGTTTATAGTGACATGGTTTTTATTTAAAGTTCAGTTTTCTTGCTTTTATCTCCAGTGGTGGAAAATACATTTATTAAATACATTTAGTGAATTACAGGTTTGAAGATTAATTTGAGTTTACTAATATCCTTTACATTTTATGCCACTTTCTACTCTATTGTACTTTTTCCTCCACTATATTTATATTTATATAATAAGCTACAAACTATAAAATACAGATTAAAGATTAAACGAGTGGCTCCCAGACTTTTTTCTTACTGTATCTAGCTGGGGCCCCTTGTCATGTCCAAAGAGCTCGATATTTTTATACAATACTGAGAAAAATCCAGAATAATTAAAACTGTTAACTCCACTACATTCACTGTACAACTACTGTAACTATAGTTTATACTTTTCATTTTAACATTTTCATACAAAACATGTGAGAATTTGATCAAATTTGACTCATTTGTTTGAATTAAAACTTTGCAGTTGTGTAAAAAGTCGTTAAAATTGGCTCCAAAAAAATGCTCCTGTGGTTTTATTGATCATCTAATGTTGAGAATCAGTTAAGAATCTGAAATTTGTCATTTTGCACTTGTGATACTTTAAGAACATTTTGTGAATAGTTTTAATTTTGAATGTGAGATTGTTGTGTTTGTACTTTTAAAGACTTATGGTTGGTCACAGTAACAACAACATATTAGGCCTTGTTATTATCTGTTGTGTGGAATGTGCCACAATTACTTTAATTATCAGTTAATGTTCCAGTTATTGTCTTCATGAATTATTCAGTCACTTGGTCTGTGAAGGCAAAACTTTGACGAGAACAGTCGACATTTAGGTAAATACGTTATTTCACTCTGTTAATGAAACGTCAATGAGACAATCAATACCACTCACGTCTGACAGTTAGCTTAGCTTAGCATAAACAGAAGGAAACAGCTAGCCTGGCTGTGTACAGTGGTCACTCTAAAACTCATTGATTAACTCTTTTAAGTGTAAGAATGATAATTAGCTGTTTCTAGCTGTTTGTTTTTTTATTTTTTTTTTTTGTACAGTTTTTTCAGTCAGTTATTCAGTTTCATACAGATTAAATAAACAACACGTTAATTACTGAGCTTTAGAGGAGCTGCTAGGTGGACTTGTTCCCTTTGGACAGAGCCAGGCTAGCTGTTTCCCCCTGTTTCCAGTCTTTATGCTAAGCTAAGCTAATGTGCAGAATAAAACAGAAACAGCAAAAAATAAAAAATAAAAATAACAACAACAACAACAAAAAACATCTGCTTCTTTAAAAAGTTTCTTTACATGAACTTTCTGATCCTTGTGATTCTCCTGCTCCAGTTTCGGGGGAGAATCCAGGACATCCTCCCCGACCTGCCTGCACAGCACGACCACTACCTCCTCCGCTGGCTCAGAGGTGAGAGACCACACACACACACACACACACACACACTCACACACACACACGCACACACACTCACACACACACACGCACACACACACACACTCACACACACACACACACACACACTCACACACACACACACACACACACACACACACACACACACACACACACACACACACACACACACACACTCATTATTTGGTGTTTTCTCAGTGTGAGCACAATGCTGGTAAAACAACCCTCACTCACCTGTTCAGGTACAAGGTGACTTCTTTGATCCACAGTAGAAACAGCCCCCTCCCCCACCCCCCCAGAGAGAAACAGGTTAGACAGAAAAGATAAAAATGATGACACTGTGGAGGCACCAGAGGCTTTTAGATCAACACATTTAAAATCAGTTTTCCAATATCACAGGTGGGAGGTAGCGAAGTACTTTTACTCAGGTACTAAAGGTTTGAGTTTCTTGTACTTTTCAGAGGGACAAAGAGTATTTTTTTTACTCCTTTACATAAACAGTTATTGTTACTTTTCCAGATTAAGATTTAACATAAAAAACATGAGATAATCTCATACAACACAACAGTGTTGAGTTAAAGCAGTGGTTTCAAACCCTGAAGGTTTATTCTGCTTCATACTTCTACTGCAACACAGTTTCATTTCATTTTATCCATCACATTCATTGAACAGCTATAGTTACTTTTCAAATTAAGATAATAAAATAGGAAAAGTCTATAAAATACCACACAGATTAAACCAGTGTCTCCCATCTTCTTCTGTGGCCCCTGACAGAAAAGCAGCGTCTTTTTGGGGACCCTTTTCATGTTGAAGGAGAAATTTCAAAGAAGAAAAATTATCCAATTGGAGAAACGACCAACAGTTAAAAACAAATTTATGTACAGGAATGTTGTTTTTTTTCTTTCCTCTCCCGTGAATCATCACATGACCCTTCAGATTGATCTGGTGACCCTCTGGAGGGGCCCGACCCATAGGTTGGGAACAGCTACAACAGTAAAATGCTGCTGAAGCATTAATGGTCAGTGACAGGGGCTTTTATTTTGATACTTTAAGTATATTTTATTTATAATTCCTCTACATCTTTTATTTCAGTAGACAGCAGGACTTTTATTTGTAAAGGAACATGTTTACATCCTGCGTGTTTACCTCAGTAAAGGGTCAGAGCTCTTCTCCCTCCACTTCCTGTGCGTGACCAATAGAAACCTGCTGTGTATTGGCCGTTGCTGCTCAGATGCCTGAGGCGGCGCTCGCTCTCTGAATCGTCGCACACAAACCAGTTCCCATGTTTTTACAGGACGCTGCAGCCGGTTTCACTGGACGACTGACTGAGTGGAAATACCTGAGCTGGAGGCTCTGGTATCGACACCTGTCAGAGTCCGTCACGCCGGCGTCCGTGTCTGCTCAGCTTCACTCAGTTTGAACCGTTTAAACCAACAACTAATTTCATTTTGCTTGTTTTACACGAGCAGCTTTAGAGGCACAAAGAGGTGAAAGATAGTTTCTTGGACTTTTCTCCATAAAATATTGGATTATTGGAATAATTTTCCTCTTTAATGTGGAAGTGGATCCGAGACTTTTGAAGTCAAATAGGTTGGAAACAACTGACAGTGTCTAAAATCCAAATATGAAAAATAACAATGGCTATCAGATAAAATGTGGAAGAAAAACTACAATATTTGCCTCTAAAATGTGGTAGAGTAGAAGTACAATTACCTCAAACTCCTACTTAAGTACTGTTTAAATACTTTCCACCACTGGTACATTTCTCAGAGTTTTCAAGAGCTCAAGAAAACAGATGCTTCATACTTTTATTTCTCCAGTTGTTGCAGCTCTGTTCTTATTGGCAGAAAACACTCTGTTGTTTTCCAACACTCAGGCTAATGTCAGCGTTAATGTCAGAGTTTCATCCAAAAGTTGAATTTTCTACCTGTTCAAACTGTATAAAAGTTAATTCCCTGATGTGATTTAAAGGTTTTAACAGTTCCACCGTTTGTGTGGTTGAGTGTGGAAACTGTCTGTGGTTATAAATCAGCTCCTGTCGCTTCAGGAGCCTGAACTTTTCTCTGTCTGCGTAAAGCAGCCGTTAAAACGTCGTCATACAAACTCCCCTGCAGCTCCATCAGCCTCTGCTCTTACCTGACATTTTATCTAAACCTCACCTGTCCTCACTTTAACTCTTCACAGCTTCAGTGATACTGGAAGTGTCAGCTCATAATTAGCATCAGTAAAGGGAGCGAGGCGTGTCTCCATAAAACCAGCGGGACTGACAGAGGAGGTGCTAATGGTTTGTTAGACAGAGAGTGAAGCTGAAACACTCACAGAGGAAACTGTGTTTAGTTAGAGTCCAAACTCACCAGCTGATGAATCTGCTGTGATTTATCTCCGAGGAGAAGTTTGATACTGAAGGTCGAACAGATCTCATCACCACAGCATCTTTTTAATGATGCATCACGAGTCAGTGCGTCCTCTGCACAGAGCCTTTGTTTTCTACCTCCACAGGTTCATGGTGGGTTAGTTACTACTGTGTGAGCACAAAGAGGAAAAAAATAAATTAAAAAACACTGAATTCACAGGAGAAAAGCCGTAAACACCCTAAATTCTGCATAAATTCACTAATAACATCCAGCTCCACACTCACTCCTGGATGCTGTGTCCTTCTTTTTATTCAGAGCCTGTTTTTTATTTGGTTTCTGACTAGTGAAATGTTAATCCATATGAATGTGCTCTGCCCGCTTTGGTTTAACAGCTTCTCTAAACCGTGTGTTTTTATACAAAGGGCAGTAAAGAGATACACAGTAAAGAGGACACAGAATAAAGTTCCCTTATTCACAAAAAAATCAATGAACACAAAAACACACAAAAATCACAAAAATCAATGAACTGACTCTGAATATCAGTGACGCAGGATTTTCTGTCTGAAGTTTAAACATTCACCACGTCAGCTGGAGGTCGTCAAACACCTGGTTAACAAGTTTTACTTCTTATGAATTCAGCTTTTCATCCTTTCAAAAGTTACATAATCTCATTTTAAGGCTGTTTGATCAGATAATTGATGAATTTTCCAGCCGTCTCTTGGTTAATCAGTAATTTCCCTCCTATAATCTTCATTCCTCTGAACCTTGTGGCCGTGAAAACATATGGTGTTTACTCAGGTTAGAGCCACGTCCCCTCAGCGGTCAGTAAATGTTTGATTTACGCTGCAGACAATTAGACTCCTGTAAAGCTGCAGAGATTTAAGTTGACGTACTTTTCACCATTGTTTAAAAACTACAGATGATGTGAGATAAAATACATGATGTGCAGGTCGATACCTGTCAAACCCAACCTGAGCCGAGTCAAGTCAGCGCAGCGTCTCTCATTAGATTTAGATTTGAATCCTTTTCTGTCACAAACAACTTACACACAATCCAATAAAAACAAGTTTCTTGCATGAAATTAAAACAAAACAGGATAAAAACACTAACAACTAATATCACTTATCTGCACAACACAAGCAAACAGACAAAACAAACTAATTCGAAAAACATGAAAGAAACATGAAAAAACTGGACAACACATGTGCTGCAAAAACACAACACAACAGAAGTGTTTCCAGGGGACATTAAAAAGTGATGAACCCGGCTGGGGTGCACCTGTTCGATGCTTTTAACTTCGGGTGCGTCGCAGCTGGTTCATCACTATTTAATGTTTTTACTGTTACGGCTTTTTTTTTTTTTCATTGTTTTTTTTTTTCAGCCACAGAAAAATGAAGCTTCTGGCCCAGAACACAGAGTTTGGCCCTTCTACCTCCACATCTGTATAGATCCCAGCTCTTCTCCTCCAGGGTTGGTCCAGATGTGGAGGTAGCATCATGGGCTCAGAGCTGAGTCAGTCCAGTGATGATGATGATGATGACGATGATGATGATGATGATGAGACAGGGCTAGGAGGAGGGAGCAGGGAAAGCACAGCTACAGGTGTCAATGCACAATGTTGTGAGTCCAAAGTACAGGACGTCCCCCCTCCAGATGCAGAATGTGTGTGTGTTGACTCTTCACGCAGGGGGTCATAGGTCAGGGAGGCTGGATCGATGGGGGACTCTGTCGTTCAATATTAGCTCTGATCGTTAACCTTGGGCAGTTTCCTGAAAACGAACCAACTATGTCAGAGTTTCTGTTGAACGTTATCAGACGTGATCAGGGTTAATTAATAATTAGCAGAGGAAATGTTCTTTATGTTCTGTCTTCATAAACATCTGACATGTTTTAATTAACAGGTTATTAATTGATAATCTTTTCTTTTTCCAGCTCGTAGCTTCAATGTTCAGAAAGCTGAGGCCATGATCAGGAAGGTGAGTTGAGCTCAGCTTGTTTCCTGTTGTCTGAGTGACGACTGATCAACTTAATCACCGTGAATTTTCCATTTTACACCACTGTTGTTTCACAGAGTCACTTTAACTCCAAGTTTTCAGACTGAGATTTTATTTTACATGAAGAAACTAATTATACGTCATATTGTTGAAGGTTAAACCAACGTTTCACAACATTTTCGACTTGTGATGATTTACATTAAATCTGTGTCAGTTCACGTTCGAGGACACTGGTCAAATGTCAAATGAAAGGAAAAACAAACGAATATAGAAGCTTCCGTACAGGAGACAAGAGGCTGCAGTGATTGATTATTGTCATTATTGATTAATCTGCCGTTTATATTTTCAATTATTCAATTTATCTTTGTGAAATGTGAATGTGAAAAAAAAATTGGGAGAAATGTCTAATTTTGTTTTCCAGATATGACATCTTCAAACCTCTCTCTCTCTCTCTCTCTCTCTCTCTCTCTGTCTCTCTCTCTCTCTCTCTCTCTCTTGCTCTCTCGCTCTCTCTCTCTCTCAGCATGTGGAGTTCAGGAAGCAGATGAGAGTCGACTCCATCATCTCGGACTGGAAACCTCCAGAGGTTTGTCACAGTTAATATCACGTTAAAAACTCTAAGCTGTTTGAGTTGTGACAATACAATAAATATGATTTTTATCTTGTTGCTTTTTTTGGACTTTTCAACTTATTATTTCTTTCTTTTGAAACTAAGGAAGAAAATAAAGTAATAAAATAAGGAAAAACAAAACAACATATAAATAAATAAAATAAAGTTAAATATGTAATTTATTTTAAGATTTTAAAAAATGATTATGAATTAATTATGACACAATGTTAAGATTAAGTTTTCTGTTTCACTTTGGTTGTTTCATGGAGCTAAGATGTTATTTCTAATAAATCGGTGCCATTTTTCAGACGTCCTTTAATCTAATTTAATCTGATCTAAGATGTTTCCAGTGACAGTGCAGCTACTAACACAGTGAAGATGAATACAGGGTGAAACATTACCTGAGGTCATATTGTTTATTTTTATGCATTAAAAAGAATCCACAATAAAAGATGTGTGACTATAAAGAATGATTTTATGAAAGGGTACTTTTACTGTGAAAGGACAGCTCTACTGCTTAGTCAAGGCTCATAATTTGAAAAGTGTTTTTAAATTAAAGGGTTAAATAAGCAGTTTGATGTCAGGTGCTGGTCTCACCTTTACTCTGGGCAGGTGATCGAGAAGTACGTGTCCGGAGGGATGTGCGGCTACGACAGAGAGGGAAGTCCCATCTGGTACGACGTGATTGGTCCCCTGGATCCTAAAGGTCTGCTGCTGTCGGCCACCAAGCAGGACTTCCTGAAGACCAAGATCCGACACACGGAGATGCTGCGGCGGGAGTGTCAGAGGCAGTCTGAGAAGGTCAGGGTTCTCCTCCTCCTCTTCCTCTCCTCCTCGTCTCCTCTCCTCCCCTCTCCTCTTCCTCTCCTCCTTGTCTCCTCCTTTCTTGTCTCCTCCTCTCTCCTTTTCTTGTTGTTATCACTTGTTTTATCTCTCCTCTCCTCTTGTTTCCTACTTAGTCTCCTTCTCTTTTTTCATTTGTTTCCTCCTTGCTTTTCTTCTCCTCCTATCTCCTCCTGTCTCCTCTTGTTTCCCTTCTTGATTCCTCTCCTTTCCACTTGTTCTGTCCCCTCTTTTAATCTCTTTGTGTCTTTTTCTCTCATTTCTTCTGGTTTCCCCTCCTCTCCTTTCCTTGTTTGTTTCCTCCTCTCCTCCTCTCTTCCTCTCCTCTCCTCCTTTCTTGTCTCCCCCTCTCTCCTTTTCTTGTTTCCTCTTATTTCTTCTTTTATCACTTGTTTTATCTCCTGTCCTCTCCTCTCCTCTCCTCTCCTCTCCTCTCCTCTCCTCTCCTCTCCTCTCCTCTCCTCTCCTCTCCTTTCCTCTCCTCTCCTCCTTTATTGTCTCCTCCTTTTCTTGTCTCCTCTTATTTCTTGTTTTTATCACTTATTTGATCTCTCCTCTCCTCTTGTTTCCTACTTAGTCTCCTTCTCTTCTTTCATTTGTTTCCTCCTTTCTTTTCTTCTCCTCCTCTCTCCTCTTGTTTCCCTTCTTGATTCCTCTCCTCTCCACTTCTCTTTGTGTCTTCTTCTCTCATTTCTTCTGGTTTCCCCTCCTCTCCTTTCCTTGTTTGTTTCCTCCTCTCCTCCTCCTCCTCTTGAACTTGTCCACCTCTCTGCTCTCTCTCTCTCTCTTTCTCTCTCTCTCTCTCCCAGTTGGGGAAGAACATTGAATCCATCACTCTGATCTACGACTGTGAAGGACTGGGACTGAAGCACGTATGGAAACCAGCCATTGAGGCGTATGGAGAGGTCTGTCGCCTCCTCACACTGATGCTTTGTGTTTCCACTGATTCACATTAAACTGCTGCAGCTCTTCATCGCTGTCTTCCTCTCCTGCAGATCCTCACCATGTTTGAAGAGAACTACCCAGAGGGGCTGAAGAGGGTGTTTCTTATCAAAGGTACCTCAGCAGATCTGCAGCTCTTCGTCTGCAGGTGTTTGTGTTTCCTTTAATTGTTTCCTGGTTGTGTTTGTCTCCTGCAGCTCCCAGGATGTTTCCTATGGCCTACAACCTAATCAAACACTTCCTGTGTGAGGAGACGCGGCGCAAGATCATCGTCTTAGGAAGTAAGACAACTTCTCTTTTTAACTCAGACAGGAGCAAAGAGTCATGCTAGCAGATCTGGGAGGCTGGGAGCTAAATGCTAATGTTAGCATGCTAACATTTACTTCCTGTAAGGAGATGACAGGAGGAAATAAGTGAGAGGAGGAAACATGGGGAGAAAGGAGGAAATGAGAGGAGGAAAGAGGATATGAGGAAACAAGAAAAATAATAAGAGGAAGAAAGAGGAGGAAACAAGGAAGTGAGAAGGAAAGGAGGAAGAAAGAAGAGAAGTGAGGAGGAGAGGATAAGAAGAGAAGGGAACAAAGAAGGGAAGGGAAGAAAAATAGATGAGGAAACAAGAGTGGAGAGGAAAGGATGGAAAAGGGGGAAAGGAAGACAGGACTGAATGAAATAAGAGGGGGTAGGGGAATAAACAAGGAAGACAAGAGGAAAAGAAAGGAAACAAGGAAAAGGAAATTAAAAGAGAGGGCAGAACAGGTGGAAAGAAGAGGATGAAAAAGGGGGAAAGGAAAAGAAGAGAGGAGAGGAGGAAATAATAGAGGAAAGAAAAGGAGACGATAAACCAAGAGGAAAGAGGATGTAAGGGGAGAGGAGAGGAAAGGACAGGAAATGAGAGGAGAAGAAGAGAGGAAACTGATCAGCGTCAGAAAGGACTCGGGGCTCACCTGTGAAAACACCTGTGTGACTGTTCACCTGATCTAACGGGACACGTCTCTGTCGGCAGGTAACTGGCAGGAAGTGCTACGTGCGCACATTGACCCGGAGCAGCTTCCTGTGGTGTACGGAGGAACGCTGACCGACCCTGACGGAGACCCTCGCTGCAGAACCATGGTGAGAGCAGAGAGGCTGTCTCCTAGGTGACGATGATGATGATGATGATGATGATGATGATGATGATGATGATGATGATGATGATGATGACGATGACGATGACGATGATGACGATGATGACGATGATGGTGATGATGGTGATGATGGTGCTTTGCTGTGGTTGCAGATCAAGTATGGCGGCACGGTGCCCAGGTCGTACTACGTTCAGGACTCGGTGAAGGTTGAGTACGACAACAGTGTGACCATCAGCCGCGGCTCCGTCTTCCAGCTGGACTGTGATGTCACTGCACCCGGCAGCCTCCTGAGGTACACGACAGCATCTTAGAGCCAATCAGAAGAGAGGATCTGAGCCTCTCTTCTGATTGGCTGACTGTTTTCTGAGTGATAATCTGGCCTGATGAACTCTGACCCCTCCTTCTTACCCAGGTGGCAGTTTGCCAGCGATGGCGCAGACATCGGGTTCGGCGTGTTCAGACGGACCAAAGAGCACGGCGGTCAGAAGGTGGCCGACATGCTGCAGGTCCTGCCCAGCCAACGCTACAACGCTCACCTGGTCCCTGAAGACAGCTGTGTCACCTGCGCCGAGCCTGGAGTCTGTGAGTAACCAACCACACGCTAACGTACGTCAGGGTCGTCACAGGATCACTCCTCACTGGATTACATCATTTCCTGTGAATCTGCTGGTTGTAGCTTCATACTGAGCTCATACAGACACGAGAGTGATTCTTCTTCTTCAGCCTCTTCTCTTTGAAAAAAAGATTATTATTATTGTTGTTATTATTATTATTGTTGTTGTTATTATTATTATTATTGTTGTTGTTATTATTATTATTGTTATTATTGTTATTATTGTTATTATTATTATATGTCACTGTGTCCCTCATGTTGTGCAGACGTGCTGTGTTTCGACAACAGCTACAGCATCTTTCAGTCGAAGAGGGTGAGCTACAGACTCGAGGTTCTTCCTCCTGCAGACGCACAGACGCAGAGTCAGCGCAGCAGAGGAGACAGGAGGCTGCAGTGATGGAGTCACGACCCTGGTCCCTGTTACCTGTTACCTGTTGTTACTGACGGTGAAATCAATGCTTCTGCATCAAGCCTGGATTAAAATGAGCAGTGGAACATTAACGCCTCATTTCCCCCACTCTGTGCATTGAGAATGTGTTAGTTTGTGATTATTGATCAGCAATTACTTGATTAAATAGTAACTGAACTCCAAGAGAAGAAGATGAAAAGCAGCATTTCACTGCCCTCTCTGACGGACGGTTTCACCAGAGACCACACCCACCATCAGTGACATCACTGACGGATGTTGCACCTGTGGAGCATCACTTTGATTTCTCCTCTGTCCTCAACCTTTATTTTGAATTTTTTTTTTATTTCTATTTTAACTGTGGCAGAGAAAGAAATGTGTCTCTCATGTCATAACTTTGACGGGTATTTCAGCCCAGATCCACTTTTACTGTTTGATACAGGAGACGCTCGAGTTCTGCTGTCGTCACAGCTGCTTTACTGAAGTTTGTGTGTTTGACTTTTATAGAAGCTAAAACACTAAGAAGGACAAAACACACACACACACACCCAAACACACACACAGTGAGGCAACCAAAGGAGCAAAGTTACTCTGAGGTTGTGTATCAGACTGCGATGCTCACACCATGCGACCTGGACTTCATTACAGTCTGTTGTACTATAATGTGATAATAATCTGATATGTGCTTCTGTATCTAAACACAAAATAATGTCAAACTAAATAATTATTTTTTAATTTATGGAAACTTGTTCATTTAGTTTTTAGTACTTGTAATAAAGGCAGAAATTGTGTAACCATATATACACAACAATTACTGTTGTTTTTATTGCTTCACACTCAGTGCTTACACAACAATGTCAAACATTCATTCAATTCAATAAACTTTATTTGTCCCCAGAGTCTACATCAATAAACACTCACAAAAAGAACTCACAGCCAGTGCAAGACAAACTGTACACATGAAGAAAAACTGACTGTACACATTAAAGAAACTATATGTATGAGACATAATTTTAGTGCAATAAAAAAAACTATATTACGTAAATATTGTATAGGAGCATATTTGCTATTTGAGGTACATGAGACTGGATGAACAGCTGCAAAGTCCAACTTATGAAATAATTGATGCAAATAATGATTATTTCCTTATGAGTTAATCTATTTATTATCGTCTTTGGTCCTTAAAATGTCCTAAAATGTCAAATTAGTACAAATAGATGTTTAAATTACTGACAAACAGTCAACACCCAGATATATTCAGTTTACTTTGCATAAAATGTGAATTAGATAATGAAAATATCGTTAAACTGTTTGATGATTTATTTTCTTTGAATCGGTTAATGGACTAAATATTATTTTCTGATATCAGATCATTGATCCTGTGTCCTGCTGCAGGTTCTCCTCTGAAACATGGCGGAGTAAAAAAATAATACATAGACAAGTAAAGTACAAGTACCTCAAACATGTGCAGTACATGAGTAACTGTTATATTCCACCACTGCATCACTGAGGAAACTGCAGTCATTTTTATCAGATTTCAACTTTCAGCTGTTTGACCAGGAGGTGGCGCTGTAGGCCTGGACAGAGGGCAGCGCCACAGGCTGGATTACATAACCGTCAGTCACTGAATATTAGGACCTAATAATAAATAAAGATGGTTAATAAACAGTTCACAGGTCGAGTTAACAGGAAAATATCAAGATTTTAACACAGAGAAATGATGGTCAGACACTAAAAAGATATGAAGTCTTTCCTTTGTGACACAGCTCTGATTTAATTAATAGTAAAATGCATTTTTATAGATTCAGATTTATAGTAGAGATAGTTTGTATCATTATTAATATTATTATTATTACACAGACAGAGCAGATCCCAGCTGCAGAGAGGCTCTGCAGAAAACGCTGAGTGTCTCTGCATCCAGCATCCAGGACCGGGCTCGGTGCCAGAGGGATGCTGCAGGATGTGGGGGGGGGGGGGGTCCACAGATGCCATGTGCGTTTACATAACAGCAGCTGACTTCGGATACAATAGGATGAGAAACCGCTGGACAGCAGCAGCGGCAGCGGCGGAGGCAGCGGCAGCGGCGGCGGCGGCGGCAGCGGCAGCGGCGGCGGCAGCGGCAGCGGCAGCATCCCTCCGCTGTGTGCCGCATTGCCCAGAGCCTGTCAGGGAGAATAACAAGGGGGGGGGGGGGGGGGTGTGTGTGTGTGTGTGTGTGTGTGTGTGTGTGTGTGTGTGTGTGTGTGTGTGTGTGTGAGTGTGTGTGTGTGTGTGTGTGTGTGTGAGTGTGTGTGTGTGTGTGTGTGTATGTGTGTGTGTGTGGTGGGGGGGGGGTAAGTGAGTGGAGGGTAAAAGGGGTAAAAACATATTTTGGGGCATGTAGGAGCATCATCAGAAATAAAGCGTGTAATCACGGCCTGTGGGGGGGGGGGGGGGGGGGGGGTGCAGGGGGCGGGGCGCAGGGAAGGGGGAGTGTGTGTTTGTTTATTAGCTCTACCTGTCCCTGTCCGGTAGGCGCTGATGACGGGGGGGGCGGGGCCGCTCGGACATGAGTAAATGACGTCACTCCCAGGTCGCCGAGCAGAGAAACAAACATGGCGGCAGAATGGAGCGGGCAGCAGGGCTGCGTCCTCACCGTCGTGATCTGCCTGTGGAGCGCCGTGGGCGGCCGCACGGGGACGGCGGCGGCGGCGGCGGCTGCGGCGGCGGGGACCGGCGGCAGAGGCGGCTGCGGGAGTCAGGTGCTCGGCATGCGGCTGGAGAGGAGCGACAAGCCCGCCAGCACCAATGACGACGGTGTCATCCAGGTGACCGAGGAGAGCACCGTGCAGCTCCGGTTCTACGGGGTGCAGCTCCACTCGGGCGCCTGGACGCAGATCCGCTTCACGGAGCTCACGGACGGCGGCGGCGGGGACGAGGAGGAGGCGGAGGACGCGGCGGCGGCGAGGAGCGGCAGCGGCATGACGGACGCGCCGGACAGGACTTGTGCCGATTTCACGAAGGACATCAACGTCGGGACCTTCATGAACGTCAGCAGCCGCGGCACGTCGGGGCTGCTCACCGTGCACATCAAGCCGCTGCGCAAGAGCGAGCCGCACAAGGAGTACGCCCTGTGCGCCCTGAGCGCGGACGGCAGCCGGTGGGTGCTGCTGGGGGACAGTGATGGCAGGGTGCTGGTGGTGGAGGAGAAGAAGTCCCTGCTGCCCGTGTGGCTGCAGGCCATCCTCATCTCCTGCCTGCTGGTGCTGTCCGGGATGTTCAGCGGCCTGAACCTGGGCCTGATGGCGCTGGACCCCATGGAGCTGCGCATCGTCCAGAGCTGCGGCACCGACAAGGAGAAGAAGTACGCCCGCAAGATCGAGCCCATCCGCAGCAAAGGGAACTACCTGCTCTGCTCGCTTCTCCTGGGCAACGTCTTGGTGAACACCACCCTCACCATCCTCCTGGACGACCTGATCGGATCGGGCTTGGGCGCAGTGGTCGCCTCCACCATTGGGATCGTCATCTTTGGTGAGATCGTCCCCCAGGCGCTGTGCTCTCGCCACGGGCTGGCCGTGGGCGCCAACACCATCTCGGTGACCAAGCTCTTCATGTTCCTCACCTTCCCGCTGTCCTTCCCCGTCAGCAAGCTGCTGGACGTCCTGCTGGGCCAGGAGATCGGCACCGTGTACAACAGGGAGAAGCTGGTGGAGATGCTGAAGGTGACGGAGCCGTACAACGACCTGGTCAAAGAGGAGCTCAACATGATCCAGGGCGCCCTGGAGCTCCGCACCAAAACCGTAGAGGATGTGATGACGCCCCTGGCGAACTGCTTCATGATCCAGGCGGACGCCGTGCTGGACTTCAACACCATGTCGGAGATCATGGAGAGCGGCTACACTCGTATCCCCGTGTACGACGACGAGAGGTCCAACATCGTGGACATCCTGTACGTGAAGGACCTGGCGTTCGTGGACCCGGACGACTGCACCACCCTGAAGACCATCACCAAGTTCTACAACCACCCGGTGCACTTCGTGTTCCACGACACCAAGCTGGACGCCATGCTGGAGGAGTTCAAGAAAGGTGTGTCAGCAGAGTGTGTGTGTGTGTGTGTGTGTGTGTGTGTGTGTGTGTGTGTGTGCATCATCAACATCTTCATCATCATCACCATAGCCCTTCAGCAGCTGGTTTCTCCTGCAGTGAAATCAGCTGCTGTTTGGTTTGTTGTGGAATGAAAACCTGCAGCCATCACTGCCTCCACACACACACACACACACACACACACACACACACACACACACACCCTGCCCCCCCCCCCCACCCCCCCACCCCCCCACCCCCCCCGCCTGCAGGCTCTGTCTGTGTTGATCAGCACTATTGATGAGTGGAACATCCCAGCCCACATCTGAGCAGCAAATCAGAAGTGATGCAGAGCGCAGCCACGTTTCCTGGACAGAGGCCGAGGCTCTGGCCTCAACCTCAACACACCTGATCTGAAAACGTGCGGCGCCCTGGAGGTGTCGTGGGGACAAAAAGAGAAATAATTCATCCTCACAATTTCATATTGAGTCAAATATTTTTCTTCCTCCTGTCTTGTGCAGATGACCCTGCAGCGTCATCAAGTCATTATTCAACCAGTGTTCTCAGATGAGAGAGATGATGATCGTAAATTTAATATCTTTGGGTTTTTAATTGTTGTTTGGATGAAACGAGACATTTAATGACATCATTTGACTGTTTTCTGATGATTTATCGTCATTTATGTATTTTATTAACATTTATTCATTCAGGTGCGTCCCACTGAGGCAGGAATCTCATTTTCAAGAGAGAACTGAATGCACATTAAAAAAAAAACATAATAACACAATTCATGATTAAAAAAAACAACAGATGAAGATGAAGAGTCCAAAAATACAACACAACACAACCACCCTCAAACTACCCGAGAGCAGAGGTGGATCTGTTTACTACAGATCTGTTTTTACTGAAGGCACCAAACTCAGAAGCAACTGAGGCAACTTTTTGTTTTTGCCACTATCTCACAGTTTAAATCTGTGGCTCTGTTTCTGTGCTGCTTGTCAGGAAATGATGTTAAGATAAGGAGAAAAGCCTGTGAACTCTGCAGCTTTAGTAATGAGCTGGACTCTGTATTCTGTGATTTAGTGTTTTGCACTTTGCCTGAACAGAAATCTGTGTTTAAAGGTGAGAGTTTAATGAGTGACGTTGGCTCTTTGCACAAGTCTCTCGCAGCAGCTGCCGCCTGTTGTTTGAGTATCTGACAGAACCAGAAGTCCCTCAGACTGACGGCGCTGCAGCCAAACCTCATTCTGTCTGACCCACAGTCAAAAACACACACACAGGGGCGACCTGATAGCTGAGTGTGCAGGGCGTCGTACCACGCGGGTGTACATTCTCTGAGCAGGCGGGCCCCCGGTTCGACCCCCGGCTGGTCGGACTCTTTGCTGCATGTCACTCCCCTTCTCTCTGTCCCATTTCCTGTCACTCAATCAAAAAATAAAGACATGAAAATACACAAATATTCAGTTTAGAGAAAACCAGAACATTGACATTTGAGAAGCTTTTGTTTAAAAAGGTTAGTTCCAGTTTCAGCCTCGTCTCCAGCGTCGCCCTCCTCACGGTGGGCTCAGGTCTGTGTCGTGTTTGAGTGTCATACATGTGACGGGAGGAAACACGATGTGCGTTTTCATTCATCAGCCACAGATCAGTGTTGGATATAATCTGGATTTCGCTGCTGATCATCTTCAGTCAGAGCAGGAACGCGTCAGGGAAATCAGCCGCCGTGTAATGGGATGAAACTCTGCACGTTCAGGTGCACAGGATTAGTGCCGGAAATCTCAGCGCTGATATCCACACCTTGAATACAAAGCGGGTGTCATAACATAATCATCGTAACAGCGTCGCACCTGCAGTGAATTAAAGCTGATTATGAGGACAGTGAGGCTATTTTAAGATGCAGTCGAGCAGTAAAAGAGCAGAGATGAGCAGATTCAAACAGCTCTGTTGAATTTATCTGTGATGAAAAGAGCCCAGAGAGATTCAGTTCACTGTCACACGAGACAGAGAAGAGCATAAACTCACATTTTAGAAGCTGGAAACAGAAAATCTTTGGCATCTTAGGTTGAAAAATCATGAACTGATTATAAAAACAGCAGCTGATTCACTTCCTGTTGATCAGCTCACTGGTTGTTGGAGCAGGACTCGTTCCAGCTCTGATCTGAACCTGCAGCAGGGTCGCTGACTGTGACCTCTGACCTCCCTGTGGCGTGTGGGCAGAGGGGAGGGAGGCTAACGTCGAACACAGTCTCAGACAGCATCAGGCAGCATCATCATCATCATCATCATCAGTTACTCTGATAGCAGAACACCTGATGTCAACACTAAAAGAACCTCACTCTCACCAACATCATTCAAAAACTTTATTCAGTTGCTGTTGGCTACTTTGTTTTTCTGGGTCAAACAATGACAGTCGTCCCAGTTTAAAGTAAAAGTAAAGTAAAAGTAAAGTAAAAGTAAAGTAAAAGTAAAGTAAAAGTATGCCGAATGGTGTATGATCGGCTCCTGTTTGTGATGTTTCTGTGGATGTACAGACAACTGTCACCGGACGACTGTGACACTGAGGAAAAGTTGAAGATGCAAAGAATCTCAGGCAGGTTCTGTAGCTGTAAAGAGCTTTTGCTGTGATTTTCTGGGTTGGTTTATGGACAGTGAAGGTTGCACTGAATCTATCACATCAGAGAGGCTCAGATCCTCTCTTCTGATTGGCTGACTGACCTGTTGTTACTAGAGCTCCAGAGAGAAGCCTGAGAGAGGAGATGTAAAACTACACTGAGATGGTTCAGATAAAACACAGGAGAAGTTAAAATATGGAGCTTTAATATGAACTAGATGCCTCACTGCTTCATGTCTCACTGCAGGTTTTCATCAAGTTTATTATTTTTATTTGTGGAGAATGATTCATTTACTGACACGAGTCGTTCAGATCAGCCTGAGCAGAGAGTTGGTCTCAGATTCACTGGGACATGTTTGGAGACTGAGGCACATATAACACAACACACAACACACGTGTAGACTGGGCAGCATCGGTGCACAGGCCTGAATTCCTGTCGACCTGGTGGTGTTTCTCACTGGCAGCCATCAGTGTGCACATCATGTCAGGTGTGTGTGTGTGTGTGTGTGTGTGTACGTCCACACTCAGCCTGAGAACCATCCAAAGGTTTTATGTGTGTTGTAATGAGGGGAGCTCAGAGCGGAGCCAGGAGTGGATTAATCTGTTGTCTCTCTTTTCCTCTGCCACATCCCCCTTTGCTCTCTTCCTCCTCTCCCTCCATCCTCCCCTCTTTATCTGGTTTTGGCATTTCCTCCCGCTCTCTTCCCTCCAAAGCTCTTAGTGCAGTCTGGGCTATATTAAGGCCTCAGGCTGTCCTCCCAGCAGGAACAATAAATCCACTGATGGATCGAACGGCAGCGTGACGCCACACCGCCTCCCAGACAGAAAAACAAGAAAGGATGTTTTCATGAGTGCGTTTGAAGGGCAGCTGCTGAAGTTTAGGAGGCAGCAGCTGCAGTGAAACTCACCCCCCCCGTGTTTGATGCTGCCCTACTTTCCTGGCAGTTGATTTCTTCACAGCCTAGAGAACGTGTGGGGCATAAAATCATCAAATTTCGATGTACGCTCTCAGCGGTGCACTCATGGCTGGTTGGTTCTCTCTCTCTCTCTCTCTCTCTCTCTCTCTCTCTCTCTCTCTCTCTCTCTCTCTCTCTCTCTCTCTCTCTCTCTCTCTCTCCTCTCCAGGTAAATCCCACCTGGCCATCGTCCAGAAAGTGAACAACGAGGGGGAGGGGGATCCTTTCTACGAGGTGCTGGGATTGGTCACCTTGGAGGACGTCATCGAGGAGATCATCAAGTCAGAGATCCTGGATGAATCTGATCTTTACAGTGAGTCAGCGGCTGCAGGTCGTCGGCCGTGACACAGATTCTGATGCATCAGCACAAAACACACACACAATGTAAAAACACGGATGTGGTTTAACAATAATAATAATAATAATAATAATAACTTTATTCATATAGCACCTTTAAAACAATTGAAGCAAAAGCTTTGATAGACAAGAGGCTCAGGAGACGACATAAAAACAGAAGCAGGACAGAGATAAGGTGAAGTTCAAGAGGGAGACAAACAATATACTTCAATATAAATGAGGACGACTAGAGTAGATGTCATATAAAAGCAAGAAAAACAAACACACACACACACACACACACACACACACACACACACACAAAATAAAAGCAATAAAAAGACAATAAAGAGACGATAAAAAGACGACATCACATAAAAGCAGGTCTATAAAAATTGGTTTTAAGAATTGATTTAAAAGACGTCTCTGATTCTGCCTCATCTGGTCGCTCCAAAGTCGAGGGGCCTGTAGACTGGGGGGGGTCTTCAAAGTCTGAGACCCCCCCAGTTTTCAGATGAGGAAGCTGCAGGCTACAGGTAGTTAGCTTAGCTTAGCATAAAGACTAGAAACAGGTGGAAACAGCTAGCCTGGAACAGAGTCTGCTCCTCTAGAGCTCATGAACTAACATGTTGTATCTTGTTTGTTTAAAAATGACAGGTTGTGGTTTTAGAGGGGGGGGTCATGGTCCGGACTGTATCTTGACTTGAGACGTTGTTGTGGATCATCTTTCTTTCTGCAGCTGACAACAGAAACAGGAAGAAGGTGGATCCCAACAAGAACAAACGGGACTTCTCAGCCTTCAAGCACGAGGGCGACAGTAAGGTGAAGATCTCTCCTCAGCTCATGTTGGCAGCTCATCGTTTCCTGGCCACAGGTGAGCTCTGAGGGGGCAGCGGCTAATCTCAACTGATCTGTGTCGTATCTCATTTACACCAGATAGAACACAACAATCTGCATCAATGGAGCATTTTTCTTTATTTTATGATCTGTAGTTTTAGCTCAGTATCTGACCACTGCATTAAAATAAAGTTTTTAAGTCAATATCTAAAAGAGAGGGGGGGCTTATCATTTTGTACCGAGGTTCAGTCGTCTCTAAGATGCAGACGTCAGATCAGTTGTGTTTGGATTAAGACTTGACCTTAAATCCAGTTCAGAAAAAAAAGAGCTTAAAAAATTTAAAAATACCAAACTGAGGTCTCTGTGTTTTCCTGACTGCCCCCCCCCCCACCCCCCATGAAGAGGTGAGCCTGTTCAGCCCGTTCCAGATCACAGAGAAAGTCTTACTGAGGATCCTCAGACACCCGGACGTCATCCAGGAAATCAAGTTCAACGAAAACGACAAACGCTCGCCGCAGCACTTCCTGTACCAGAGGGGTAAACCTGTCGACTATTTCATCCTCATCCTGCAGGTGAACACACATTCACACACACACACACACACACACACACACAGACACACACACACACAGGAGAGATGTTACAGTCATGCACAAGCTGGTTTGATGGAGACTCTCTGAGACTCTCGCAGCTTTCTGCAGATCCACAAGACAAACACAATAGCGTCTGTTCTCAGTTCAGAATAACTGTGTTTGTTCATCACTATAACGAAGATCTGATCATATTTTAAGATAAACTGAGATGATTCTTTGCTCTGTTTCCTTCACTGTCGCGTCGGAGCAGAGCGGCTGTCGAAGGGTCATAATGACGTCAGATTGGATAACACAGGTTGACCTGTTAAACTGGTGACAAACAGGTTTATTCCAGGTCACCACGTCAGTCTGGAGGCGGTACATGCTAAACACGTCCGCCTCTTAAGACTCGCCTCACTTAAGGTAATTAAACAGTTTGTTTAAAAAATAAAAAAACAAAAAACCAACACTGATTTGTCTGTAAATTCCATTTTGTGGTGATTGTTAACCACATATATATAGATATAGTTTATATTTCTAATTATCTGCCCATATTGAGTGTATCTTTAAGGGTATGTATTTTCAGAATACTCAGGTATATTCAGGTGAATTTCTTCTTCGTCTGCCTGTGGACGTACAGTCCAGGTTTGCTGATGATTATAAATGTGAAAAAAACAGACGCTGCCACTTTGGTAGAATCTTAAATTTTCATTATTTTCAAAAAAAATCCAAATAAACTACTTTTGCAATAAAATAAAATAGACACATCAAAGATATGGAAAAACACAGTTGTGCTTTGTTTTGCGTCGGGTTGACGTCTCTTAATTTTACCTGGATCCCTTCGTTCTTTTTCTGAGTTTACGTCACTTTCAGAGAAACTGTGGCTCAGTTGGTCAAATGCTGACAATATTTCCTGATAAAGTTTCCTCACTGAGTGAAACGACCCGGACGTCTCTCAGTGGCAGCCATGATAAGAGCTGGTCTGATTCTCCCACAATTCCTCGTTGCAGCAGCATTTAAAACGACGCCCCGCTGTAGATGCCCTTATTCTTATTTCAGCATTTCAGTCCTGTTTGTTTTGAGTTTGTGGTCAGGGAAGAAGGATTTATCCTCCATGGGTTATAAATAAAGTTAAAGTGCAGTCGGGTTCTTCTCTTTCCTCGACCTTGTGACGTTTTCCATGGAGGTCGAGGAGAAGTGGTGAGGAAGCAGGAAGGACCACAGAAGACGTGAACGCCTCCAGGGAATTTCTTCAGATTTTATACAAACGTTCACTCAGGCTCGAGGATGAACTGATGAGAATTTGGTGGTCAAAGGTCAAAGGTCAAGGTCGCTGTCTGTCCCATTTATTGTGAATGCGAAATCTCAGGAACATCTGGAGGGAATTTCCTCACATCTGGCACAAACAGGTGATTAGTATTTGGAGGGTGGAGGTGTTAGTCAGTGGTTTCCCCTCTTTAAGTAAAGGATCTGAATTTGAGTTTGTCTCCAGTGTTCCGCAGAAAAGCTGCAGAGTAAAACGTCCTTGGACAAATGTTTATCTGTGAATAAACATCTATTATGATATAAGACGACTGATCCAGACCTCTGATTATAATTAGTCGTCTTTGTGTCAGTCTGGCTCTGATGGTCGGGGGGGTGTCGGAGGGGGCGGCTCCTCACGCTGCTCGACCTTCACTAATATACATCCTCTTACATAAGTCGAGGGGATTGAGGGGTTAAGGAGGACGGAGGAGGAGGAAAGCAGATGAGAAGCAGCGAGCGCCGAGCAGCCGAGCATATGGAGTGAGAAATAAAGAGCGGAGAGGAGTTAGAGGAGGAGTGTAGGAGGGAGGAGAAGAGGAGACACTGTCAGTCAGTAAATCCCTCCTCTGCACCAGGAAGAGGAGACAAAGAGGCAGCACACACACACACACACACACACACGTACAGTATCAGTACACGAGGTGTCGCAGCTTTATTTATTTCTTATTTCTTTCTTTCAAACAGATGCAGCTGAAAGAAAAGAATCCATCAATAAAAAATGAGATTTGATCAAATGAAATGAAAAACATGAATTCAGTCAAACCTTTATTTATACAGCAAAGCAAACAATTCTGAACAGATAAAGCAATAAACAGTAGAAACATTGGGTTGTGTCACACACAGACACACAGTTTCTTTTGGCTCAGTGTGTGTAAATGTTTGTGTATCGTTGTGTTTGAATGTGTGTGTCAGTACACGGAGACTTTGTTGTTGACACCTGAGGTGTGGATAAGGTGACTGCAGACACTCAGGACGCAACCTGAGCACAGCTGCTCCTCTTCCACCAGTGTGTGTGTGTGTGTGTGTGTGTGTGTGTGTGTGTGTGTGAGTGGTGAAGAGACACTGGACCCCTGGCAGAATGTAATATTTATGGGATGTCAAAGTGTTTGTGTTACTGTCACAGGAGACGACTTTGCACAGCAGAACCTCCTGACTGAGACACACACACACAAATGTCATTTACACTGTCAGATAAAAATGAAACAAAATGTTTGTGTGTGTGTGTGTTTCAGGGCCGAGTGGAGGTGGAAGCTGGAAATGAAAACATGAAGTTTGAAACCGGCCCGTTCTCCTATTATGGAGTCATGGCTCTAAGTACACCATCACTGGGTAAGACAGTACACACACGCACACACACACACAGACACAATATATATATATATATATATATATATATATATATATATATATATATATATATATATATATATAACACAAATAATACAAAAAAATTAGCAACACCTCCACAGTTTTTTCTACCAACTCATCAGATGAGACACATTGACGCTTGCTGTGTTTTATTTTGAAAGGACTGACTTCCAGTTTGATTAGAGTAGAGCCACCTCACCGTTCTCAGGCCTCTGTTGCATGATGGGTAAAGATGGCGGTGTTGGTGGTTTTCAGGAGCTGTGACGACAGTTAAAAGACAACAAACAGACACAGTTACATAAGAGGCTGTTTCCACGTCTGTGATTGTGCAGAGTTAACACACAGTGATGCAGGTTTTTACCTGACAGGTGGAGGGTGTGTGTGTGTGTGTGTGTGTGTGTGTGTGTGTGTGTGT
Source organism: Trachinotus anak (assembly GCF_046630095.1). Taxonomy (NCBI): domain Eukaryota; kingdom Metazoa; phylum Chordata; class Actinopteri; order Carangiformes; family Carangidae; genus Trachinotus; species Trachinotus anak. Next base: position 1,206,319 of record NW_027273879.1, on the reverse strand, counting down.
GTGTGTGTGTGTGTGTGTGTGTGTGTGTGTTGTAGGTGGCAGGTGTTGGATGATGTAAGCCTGTCTGAGGAGGCCACGGTGTCAGGGCTCAGGCAGCATCATGTTTGGTTGGTGAAGTCGTAACACTGGCGCCTCCTGGTGGCTCAGCGTCAGAACAGCTGATAAAATGTTTCTCCTCAGTTTCTCTTCTTCTTCTTCCTCTTCTTCGTTCTGTTTTTCTCTCTGTGCTGGATAAACTGGTGTCTGTGCTTCTTGTGCACATTATGCAGCTCCGTGTCTGTGCATGTGCAGCTTCAGATCTGTCAAACACTTGATCATGTCTCATCCTAAACTCCCAGCCTGTATTTTTAACTTAACCTCCTCTGTTAGAAAAAAAACGAGTCCTGGAAACTTTCCTCATAATTTCCTAAATTATACCTGATGGGCCTGAGCAATGTGGCACTAATCAGAAGAGAAATGTTCAGAGACATGTTATCTGAGGTGTTTAAATTTTAATCAACAAATAAATCCTGATGTGTTATTATAGGTCAAGGTAAAATAAAACTTTATTAATCCCTCGGGGGAATTTCACAACATACCCAGCAGTATATAAAGAAATTTAAATAATCCCACCTTCACACATGAATGGATCAATATTTATAATCCAGTAATATTACAAACATTATTCTGCAGAATGAGTTGTTTTTTTACTCTTGGTATTCTTTTTTTTTTTTAACTTGGAAAAGCTTTTATTTCACAATTAACATTTGACATAATATCAGTATTAATGCAAATGGCTTCATGAGCCTTGTGCACATTTCAAACCAACAAAAACAATAATAATAATAATAATAATTTTCAGTATGTTTCATCACCATTTTACAGACAGGTTCTTCCAGAGGTTTTCTCTTATAACAGCTTTTAATTATTTACAGTTGAACGTCTGAAGCTTTTACTTTAGTTACTACAAACTGCCAAATGGGGGAAAGAGTACTTTTGGTACTTTGAATATATTTTGATGCTAATACCTTTGTACTTTTACGTCAGTAAGATTTTTAATGCATGACTGAAACACAGGCTTTTTCACTGTGGTGTTGGTGCTTAGTACATCCTCCACCACTGCTCTGCCCGTTGAACAGCACTGAACGTGAGATTTCTGTGTTTGTGATTATAAAGCAGGTCTAGGTTCTATATTAATACTGTGAAAGTATCAAAGCCTCAGTCCACAGAGAAATGCACACAGCCTGTATTCAGAAACTGAGCCTTAAAACCAGCCGTCAGGACCTCTGGAACTTTGTGATGTCACAACAAAGCAGTCACCGCCCTCAGCCATGCCCCAAGCCCCGCCCACCTGGACCCACCATCCAACCTTGCAGGATTTGGTTTCTGACCCACTGACCTGTTGTTACTAGAGCTCCAGAGAGAAGCCTGAGAGAGGAGATGTAAAACTACACTGAGATGGTTTTTGGTTCTTAAAACCACAAATATATCTTCTGATGGAGATCAACACTTCAGATAAAACACAGGAGAAGTTAAAATATGGGACCTTTAATGTAAGCAGAATGACATGGTGTTAATGAGCCAGTAAAACAGCAGCGGCACCAAAAACAAAGAGTGACACACAGAATCAGCTGATGGCAGTAGAGCCAGAGTTGCATATCATCAGACCATCAGTCACTTCTCCATCTTTTATCAGGACTGTTTTTTGATTCAGGCGTAGAGCTGTGGAAACGTTCAGTGAGCTTCGCTGCAAACACGCCACAAATGCAGCGAATGAGCAGATTAGTTTTCACTCTTTGAACGAGGAAGACGATCAGAGGAGTCGGCTGCTGCGTCCTCCGAGTAGAAATAAAAACCTCCTCAAAATGACTCCACCTGAAGCGCTGCGGTGGACCTCAAGCAGGGATGTGATCTTACACAAATAAACCAGCTCACCTCTCTCTCTCTGCCCCTTCCTCCCCCCCCCTCTCTCTCAGCCGTCACCCCTCCTCTCTCCCCGTCAGTGGCGTCCCCCCCTCCACGACGCCTCTCTCTTAAGAGGTTTTCTCTGTTCTCTCGTTTCCCAGGTAAACACTCGCATGGGCCAGAGGAGGGAGGGAGGGAGGGAGGGGTTCCTCTTTTAATACGATCTCTCCATTTCCTTTTTTTCATCATCTTCAGAGCCCTGATCCAGCAAGTACAGGCTCGTAGTAAAGACAGACAGATGGCAAGAAGTAAACACATTTCACATTTTTCATTATCAATTTGGCTTTTACCCTTTTTTCTGCTTTTTTGAGCAGCCACTGGTTGTTTTGCGTCACCTTTGACCTCATTCAGAATTAAAGTAATAGCTGGGGGCTGTGTGATAGTTATATGGTTTGTAGTGCCGGGTATCATTACTTGTTGCCTTACTTTGAAAAATTTAATATTTTGGGTTAATAAAACCGAAAAAGTAATTTTCTTGTTTCTATGTAGTGTTGATATAAAAAATGAGTAATTGTTGTCATTATCTAATCTGTTCATTCATCACATGGTTCATAAAACATCAGAAAGTTTTAAAAAATACCCACAAAATTTCCCACAGTCCAAGGTGACAGTTAAAAAAAGATTTTTAAAGCTCCATCCAGTCTAAAGGTAGATGTCCATGTGTTTGTGATTATAAAGCAGGTCTAGGTTCTATATTAATACTGTGAAAGTATCAAAGCCTCAGTCCACAGAGAAATGCACACAGCCTGTATTCAGAAACTGAGCCTTAAAACCAGCCGTCAGGACTTCTGGAACTTTGTGATGTCACAACAAAGCAGTCACCGCCCTCAGCCACGCTCCGAACTGATTAATCATCACTACAATAGATTAGTCTGTAATGAATTTAATATTTAGTTGACATAGTCTTTGCAGAGGCTCAGGTCAGTTTACCAGGCTCCCCCTCACAGGTGAGGATGGAGACAGGTGTGACGGGCCTGCAGGTAGGTGGTCACTGCTGAAGTCAGCAGGTGTTACCTTAGCACTGCGAGGAGAGTCAGACAGTCTTGCTGGATGGGGCTCCTGATGCTCTTAATTTGTAACCCTGTCACCACCTCCCCCTCTTTAACCGCTGATCTACGGTCAGATATTATTCATGGCTCCTGTGATGTGATGTCGACAAGAGGAGCAGAGTAATCTGACCGCAGACCTGTGGTTAAAGGAATAGTTTGTCATTTTGAGATAGAAGCTTGTTTTCTTTCTTTCTTTCTGAGAGTTGGGTGAGAAAAACAAAACTACTTTCATATCTGTGCAGAAAATACCAAGCTAAGTTTAGCTTAGCTTAGCATAAAGAGTGAAAACAGCTAGCCTGTTTCTGTCAAACAAAAACAAAACAAAATCCACCTTCCAGTACCTTTAAAGTTTATTCCTACAAAAAGTGTTAATTAGTGCTAGTAGGTGGGTTTTGTTGTGTTTGTTTCCCCTATTTGTAGGGTTTATGCTAAGCTAAGCTAATTAACTTCTGGCTGTAGCTTGCAAAGCCGCTAAGACATGAAGGTAATATCAATCTTTTCATCTAACTCTCAGCAAGAAGACAAATAAACACAATTCTCAAAATGTCAAACTATTCTTTTTGGCACTAATGTTCTTCCGTACCTCCCACTTGATCTCCTCTGTCCGACATTAAACTGACGTTCTCTGATCATCACTGGCGTCTCCCTCCTCTAACACAACCCTCCAAGACAGACTACAGGGATGCCTTCCTGCCCCTACGTCACCACCTCCATGACATCACTAAAACCAGCCAATGAGAGAGGTTCCTCCTCTGACCTCAGACAGTCCTGCTGTAGCCATAAAATGCTCAAACGATGCACTTTGCCTCGTCGCATGGCATGTTTGTCGCATTCTTCACACCATCACTCAGTCGTGTGTTTCAATGTGTTTAATGTGTATTTGTGTATTTAATGTGTATTTGTGTGATGTGTTGCAGTGTGTTCATCGCGCCTACACCTCCACACTGTCGACATCAGTGGGTTCACTTCATTTTCCCTGTTTTCTGACACCATCATCTTGTTTTCACATCATTTTTCTCTGTTGTTTCTTGATGTGTTTTCTGCTTTTGTTAATGTTTAAATGTGTGTGTGTGTTTGTGTGTGTTTGTGTGTGTGTGGGTGTGTGGGTGTGTGTGTGTGTGTGTGTGATCTCAATTGCTTTTTTTTTCATCCTCACCCTCTTGCTCACTCTCTCTCTGTCAATCCCAGAGTTCCGTTCTCCGTCACACGGGGGCAACCTCAACCGCTCGGCGTCTCTGAGCTGCACTGAGCGCGCTCCGGAGAGCGGCTCTGTCAGTGGGAGCAACACTCAGATCCCAGGCACCCCCTTCCAGTACATACCAGATTTCTGCGTACGTGCTCTCACGGACCTGCAGTTTGTCAAGGTAACTCTCTTTTAACTGATGCCAGGTCAGTTAATGAAGAACAGCAGCTGTGTGCAATTTCCTGTCATTTTATGCAAAATATTAATTATGAAATTCCTTTTTTTTAATACTGTTTTTTTTTTTTCTTTGGGACATGAGGTATTGTTTTTATACTGTTTATTGAGGTGCAGATAAATCTGAATTTAGTGTCTATTCATCTAACTGATTTACTAACCAGCACACATAGATTTTTTTCTCAGAATTTCATGCCATTAATTTAATGAGCAGTGGTGCCAGATACTTTTTATTTAACGTTATAATATATAATTTTCCCACATTAAAATGTCTAAAAACAACTAGACCTATGTTGTGTATATTGTTCAGTTGTGTACTTACATTACCCCGAATCTTTCCATCAATTCTTATATCTGTGGTTTTAATCATGGTCATTGGTCACAACACAAAATCACAACACAAATGCAAAAAGCCACAACACAAATACAAAAAGACACAACACTGTTCTCTCACGCCGCCTTTTCCATTGCTGTGTGTCTTATTGTTGGTGTGTCGGCCCCTCAGGTCACTCGTGCTCAGTACCAGAACGGTCTCCTGGCGTCCAGGCTGGACAGCACGCCGCAGTCTCCAGAAGGCAGCCACACTCGTCTGGACACGTCTGTCTCTTTGCCCCCCGTGACACCACCGGGGACTCGCACTCCATTGCCGCTGGCCACGCCCCCTGCAAAGCGCCCGCCATCTAATGCTCAGCCGACGCCGCCGAGCAGCCGCACCAGTCTGCCCCACACCACCTCCTCCTCCTCCTCCAGCCGCAGGCCAAGCCAGTCTCTGCCCCAAGCCACTCCCCCTCCGAGCAACCACACCTCCCTCTCCCACACCCCCCCGTCCTCCATGAGTACGGTACCGTGCACCCTCAACCCCCACCCAACTCTGTCATCCAAGTCCCAGCCGTCCCCGCCCTCTGCCGGCCCCGAGAACGGGCCGGGAGAGACCACCACTCTGCTCAGTGAGCAGCAGAACTGCGTGGGCCCCCGCCGGCCCAGCCACACCCAGGCACACCACCACCCACACGTTCACACCATCAGTCACGCACACACTGAAAGCACCATCTAACTGAAGTCCCTGTGGGGAAACCAAACTACCTTTGCACTCACACACTGGCACTATTTCTTCTTCCTGTTTGCTCGTTGTCTCCTGAACTTTTGTGTAGACGTCTGAGGGAAACTGAGGATCAGCACATGATGTGTGTTTTGTAAACAGATCCTCCTTCACCCCTCCTGCATGCCCCCCCAACACTAAAAAAAAATCTAGAATAGAAACAAAGAGGGTGGAGGAACAGGGAACACTAGTGAGTATTGTTAGACATGTAGACAGGGTTGCGTGTGTGTGTGTTTGTGCGTGTATGTGAGTGTGTGTGAGTGTGTGTGTGTTGTCTGTTTTCAAAGGATCAGTTCACCCAAATTACAAAAAGACACATTTTTTACTGCGTTTTGGTTTCATTTGACCAGATTTTACGTTTCAAGTTTTCTGCTCGTTCTTAATACAGTAAAGGTGAATGAAATTTAATTTGTGGTTTTCACAGTGTTGAAAATTTTAATTTTATAAACTAAACAGAAACATTTTCCTCACAGAAATAATTTTCCTTACGACAGTTTTTTTTAAGAGGAAATAATAATAGCTCTAAAACAGTTGGCAGTGAAAACCAAACTAATATGGATTCCTGTTGACTTGAAATGTAATAGATATGTTGTTTTATCGTCTGCATAGAATTTTAGTTCTCACACGGCAAACTCTCGAGATTAGTCGTTGACGTGGGAATCTTTCACATCTCTGTCATGGACGCAGCAATAGTCCCACTTGTGATTTGAACACTTCTTGTGTCACTTCATGTTGTGATTCAAATCACTGTGTATTGTACTGAGTGACTCTTGAATTGTTAATGGTACGGAATCAGTGCTTCGGTCACCTCAGAGCAGCACAAAAGCTGCATCATTTGTTGCAGCTGAAACTGTGGGAATTTTTATTATTATTTCTTTTTGTAATTTGTGTGAACGGACCTTTGAAGTCATCTCCGGTAAGACATTAACAGAAGATGTACATTCCCACCTGGCGTGTCCAGATCAGTGCTTTATTCTCAACCCTGCGACACAGGTTACTGTTTAGAGAAGTTCTTTTTATGTAGCCTCTTAATTTTCATTTTACTTTTCCAAAGAGTGAAACGATAAAGCTAAAAAAATCTACAAAGTTAAGAGTCAAGGTTTCATTTTCACCAAGTGTGTGTTTTTTTTTTTTTTGGTACGTCTTGTTGTTGATCACCTGTTTGAGTGTGTTCGTTGAGGTGAGTCGTGACAGGCGTGAAGAACTGATCTGTGTCTCCTGCCTTTGTCTATGTCTGTGCTGAGCAGTCAGTGAGTCAATTCAACTACCAGCAAATGGACCAGATTCACAGTATTGAACAGCTTCTGCAGTCTGAAGGGAAAGTTAAACAATCGTACCAGTGAATTTGCACGTTTTCGCCCATTTTATACACATTCTGGACGCTTCGAGTCATTCTTGAATATTTTTGCAAACCAAGCTGTAGTTTTTTTAAATGTCCCCTCATTTCTATATTGAAACTTGCTTGAGTGGTGTAATTGTGCAGTGTCTAAACTGTATAACTGCACAATTTTCATGGTACAAAAAGAAATGAAAACGGACATTAACACAACTCAAACATCATCACTATAACTTAAAGAAATTTCTCAGTGTCCCTTTAATTTAAACAAAAAAAATCTGAAGCCCAGCTGCAGGATTGGATTTAATTTCAGATGTAATTTTCAGGTTTTAAAAATCTTTAAATGAAAATTGACACAAATTGCGAGATGAAATACAATTGGAAGACTAATAAGTAAATAGAATAACCTAAATACAGTTTTGCATTTAAGATTTTTTTAAAATTAATTTTTCTTTTACATTTTGAAATTTCAATTTCGAGACAGAAAAATATCATAGATTTGATTAATTATCAGATAAATACTTTAAGTTCACCGACATACAATTGAAATGCAAATTCAATAAATTAAGTATAAATAACTTTTTAAATGTATCAATTCATTAACTGATAATATTTAAGCTTTATTCCAGTGGCACACTCCATAAAGAGTCTGCCCATTCCTCAGAGGGAATAAATGGAAATCAATGGCTGCCTTAAAAGCATTGGAAAAACAAAATTCTAAGATTCTGCAGATTGCAATGTAAATAGTCAACAGCAACATAAATTACACACAATTCTGTAGCTCAGAGGCTAAAACTTGCAAAACCACTGGTATGGTCCTTTAAGTCACTATTAGTGCTGTGAAGGTGGATGTCTTTCTGGCCTACCTCCTGTCCAAGATAATATGTTTTAAATTATTTAATTAAGAGGGATATGAAATTAAAATATTTATTTTGCGTAATATTAATTTATATGTATTTGACATTCAGTTTGTTGTTTTATATTTTAGTGATTATATTTATTTTTGCTTCATTTGGTTCTTGAAAACTCTGCAGATTGAGCTGAAGGACAAGCTGCATATATCAGATGACACTTACTGCACAAACACTATTTATTACGAACAGATTCCGCTCAACATCTCCACTAAATATTCCTCACTGTGAATGGAGCTCGGTGCGACGCCGGCTCCTGCTCAAAGCTTCACATCGTTAAGACACAAATGGCCAAACTGGATCTGAAGTCGTTGCTTTAAACGACGCACAGAGGTCGTGGCTGATGTCAAAAACTCTTGGTTGGAAATTACACTGGACTTTTTTTTATTTGTTTCCACTGAGTTCGTGTTTGTCTAAGCTACAGGTTTGAGTTGACAGAAGAGAGGACAAGTGACATGAAGACCAAATAACCCAGAGCAACAAGTAGTTTCATGCTCAGTTTTCAGTAGCGAGTATGTTCACAGCACAGTTGGCTGGCTTTTCAGTTCCACGCCATCTGCTGTGCAAGTTTAATGAGGGGATTTCTGCATGTTCTCTGCACAAGACGACGTTATTAAAGAGTCTGATAACATACTGTCACACAAACCCTTGTCTCAGAGGCTCTGGACTGCGTTGCCTGTAGCCAGGATTTTAGATTTTTCACAGTTCTTGGTTCAGTTCCATTTTCTGCTATAGTTTTATCTAACAGAGCAGTCGTTTGACATTTTTGGAAATACACATTTTATTCACTTTCTTGTTGAGAGTTAGATTAGGAGATTGATGCTACCAAAGCTGTAGCCAGCAGGCAGTTAGCTTAGCTTAGCATAAAGACTGGAGACAGTAGGAAACAGCTAGCCTGTTTCTATCTAAGGTGAACAAAAGCTGTAAAGCTTGTTTGATGGTTTTGGTTTAAAAACCCAAATATGTTTGTTTTATGGAGAGTTATCTGATAGAACTTGGCCAACTTGTCCTCACATATATTCACTCCATTTATGTACAGAGTAAACAAAGAGGATGTGGAGGTGTTGCTTCCAGTCTTTATGCTAAGCTAAGCTAATTGTCTCCTGACTCTAGCTTCATATTTACTGCACTGACATGAGTCTCCTCACCTGTCAGAGGCAAGAAAGTAAGACAGTGTGTTTACCCAAGTGTTGAACTGTTTCAAGTAAGTTTAATTCCTTATAATGTCATAATTTGACATGACTGACTGAACTAAATTTCCTCGGGGGGGAGCAGTGATTTCTTTAAAGGCTCTGAGCCTCTCTTCTGATGGTCCAAGTGGGCGGAGTTTGGGCTGCTGCTTTGTTGTGACATCACAAAGTTCCAGAAGTCCTGACGGCTGGTTTTAAGGCTCAGTGTCTGAATACAGGCTGTGTGCATTTCTCTGTGGACTGAGGCTTTGATACTTTCACAGTATTAATATAGAACCTAGACCTGCTTTATAATCACAAACACATGGACATCTACCTTTAGACTGTGTGGAGCTTTAAGATTACTTACATAACTGGTCATTTTACTCTTAAACACAAGATATATTGTGTTAATTAATCTTGAATCCACTTGGTTGATGGACAGACATGACAGTGGTATAAAGTAAGAGCATTTCCCAAACTGTCAGATGATTCTTTCAACCTGTCTCACACATGTATTTATTAACCTTTGAGCTAACCGTCAGCCCGGGGTTAAGGATTGACACTTGAACATCAGGTTAACATCTCGGGAAAACTTACAGCACAATGACTTGTTGAGATTTAATGGACAACAAACATTCCACATCGTGTCTTCACAGTGATGTGAACCCGGTCTAACTGTAACCTGAGAAACCTGTGTGTTGTTTTCTGTAACTGGACAACATCTTCCACAACATTTCCATACGTTGTGTTTGTGTGTGTCCGTGTCCGACATTCCAAACCAGGGATTCATTCACATACATGACACTTTACACCATGTGAAGGACGTTTTGATGTGTGTGTGAATGACACTGCACCTGTTCAGCCTGTGTTTAGAGCAGACGAGCAGGTGGAGGACGTTTGGTTGGACCGACGACGCAGAGATAAAGGGATTAATGTGAAGACTGGAGCGGCTCACGCCTCGCTCTCGCTCCCTGCGGCTGACGAGCTGAGCTGAGCTGAGATGTTAAAGCTGCTAGCATGTAATCTACCTATTCTTTCCTATGTATGCAGTGACCCTGAAACGATTGAAGTGACTGTAAAGATAAATTATTTTGTCGATGATATAGTGGAAGATATTTATTTGAAAAGATACAAATGAAAAACTTGTTGTATAAGCTAGCACTGATTTGAAAACACTTTAAACTTGTGAGTTATGTAGCATAAAGTCTGAAAACATGAATATTCCAAAGCTTTTTTTTTTCTTTTGTGGGGTGATTTCTGGAGTGACGTGATCAAGGCTGGATTACCAACTGAGCAAAGCCCCAGGTTCACTGTGTCTGCTGGTTTGTGGTCATTTGATTTATTTAAATATAGATTGGGGAAATGCACCACTGAAGCCCAAAATCAACTGTTATGGGCACAAAGGTTTATTTTCTTAACTGAAGGTCTTTTCTTGAAGAGTATAACACTGTTAAAATCTGATTTTAATACTTGATTATTTACGTTTTGTGTCCACATGTTGCACATTGCTAAATTGATTTGTGCTTTATGAACTGACTGCAGAGCAAACCTGGAGCCAGCATAGGAGTGGGGAGTTACTGGGGCCCCAGCAGCTCCTTTTTACCCTGGGGCCCCCTGAAGAGGTAAATCCGGCCAAGGAGAAGATCGTCACTCTGTGAAAACCATAGAATTTATTCAGCAGGAGGTGAAAACCTGCTCATTAAATGCAAATACACAGTCGACATAGCCTTACCCTGTGTGTGAAGAGAATTTAGACCTGCCTGCTGGTTCATATAGGTCTCGTAGCAATTGGTTTCCAGTGAAGCCACTGGCTGGCAGTTTGTGAACTGGGAAATGTGAAAACAATTGTTCTATACTTAGTAATGTTGTATTTATTGTAAGCATTGTATTTATTGTTGGTTTTTTTTTGTTGTTGTTTTGTTATAGACGTGCACCTGAAGGTGTGGTTCTGTGAAACGGGCTTCCAGCTGTAAGATGCAGCTTTTTAGTGGGTGTCTTTACCCAGAAACACTGTGTTCAGTTCTCTGATTGCTGTTTGTGTTTTACTTCTGTAAATACTCTGTACATGAAGAGATGTTGAAAATAGCTCTATTTATAACGAGAGATGGTGTTATTTTAAGTTTGATTTCCATTGTTTTACTAGGAAGGCATCGCATAGCAATAAACACTGCACACAGTTGACCTCAAAGATTAATTTACTCCTCCTCTATCTCCTGGAGCTTTTTCCCATTAGAAGTGAACTGAAATCCTTCCCATCCTTCCCCTTTCCTGTCATCCTCTGCCATCCTGTATCTCCCCCCTTTTTCTTCTCTCCTCCCACGCTTCCTCCTCACTTTTCACTCCTTTTTCCTCATCTCATTTTTCATCCTGCCCTAATCTTGACTCCACTCCCGCCGCTCAAAAGTATTGAAATTCCTTCAATCCTTTGACTGCCGGACAGATCTGCTAAGCCGTTTTTATTGCTCGACCTTTTTTTTTTTTTTGGTCTGGAGCAGGGGAGCTGGGCTTATCAGCAGTTCCTGTCGTGTTGTTTTTAGCCCGGCAGCGGTGTGATGATTAGACCTGTACGAAGGTTAAATATTTTCTGCTGCAGAGTTTCTCAAGCCGGTGACTTTTCCACACTGTGTATCATTCACAAGTGAACTGAGGTTTCATGCATGTGGAGAACGGTGCATTGCATCTATTATCATCCACTTTAACTATATTTAGGTTAGGATTTCTTTGCACATGAGAGACATTGAATCAGTTTTTTACAGGTTTTAAGAGCTGCCGTGCAGATTTGAGGTGATAAAAGGAACAAAAATATAAAAATACTGATGGGTAACCACTACAATAATACTGCTAATCCAGGCAGGATTCCTAAACTCATTTCTCCAGGGTGTATACAGATGTGGAATACCTGTTTGGCAGGTTTTAATATTCAGACACTGTTGCAATATGTTTGACTTAAGTTTTTTGTTCTTTTATTGCTGTGGTTGAGCAGAGACGGAGGAGCACCTCCAAACATGGACTGTGTAACTTAAAGCAATGTGTACATACTATTTTATATAACTCCTGTAAGGCATTTGAAGAAATCTATGAGGTTAATAAACCTGAGATATATTTCTCTATAGAAAATCTGTCTCTTTGATTCAGCTGCAGAAACTTGACTCGTTTCACATTCACTGATGTGAGAAATGTTTACAGGACATGTGGGTGGATCCTCAAATTCTGTTATCAAAAGGAAGCTGGTTATTATATCTCTGTCAGTACCAATGCAGCACTTCTCCTTCACAGACTGCACAAATGAAAACTATTATTATTATTATTATTATTATTGTTATTATAAGCAGACACAACAGGGAATACACACCATAGATTGGTTTGATGACTTCATGCTGCATTGTGCTGAAGCTCAATTTAAAAGATAGTGTCACATTTTTTCAAGTCTGTCTTAAGACAGTAATCACATGCCCACATTGAAAGAGTCACTTGTCTCTGTAATCAGTTCATACTGGTTATAAAAAGATGTGTAAGGAAATGGGAAACAAAAACACAGACAGTCCTCGTCCTGAAGTGAAAATATTTTTGCGTCAAGTTGGAGTTTGGAGATTTTTGCCCCCTCTTCAACAACTCTTTATTAAATTAAATAGCTAAATGAAGCATCGGTCCTCGGCCCGAGTCTGGCCCATATAGCTTTTTCCACATCTGGGCAGATTCCAGCTGTTATCCTCTGGTATTGGCTGAGTGTGCCAGCATTGGTTCAGATGTGGAGGTAGCACCTGACAATCATGCCGTACATGGGCCAGATTCAGGCCGTGGAACTGGGCGTGCACTGCCCCAGAACAACACAAGCATGTAGCCCGATTATGGGCCGGATCTATTTATTTTTTACCTATAGAATACATCCTGAGAATAAGACACCAGGGTTGGGGTTAGGGAGCTGTTAGCCGTTATTTTGCCTGCAAACCTCTAGCATCACAAATTTTGCAATTACACACAACTTTGAACTTTGCTGTGTTGCCTTCTGGTGTCTTCAGGAAGTGGGAACTTCCACAACCCTCGTTTCTTAACACTCAAAATTTAGCTTTACTCTACAAAGACTCAGCTACCTCAGATCAGCTTTGGTTGGGTTGTGCTGTTTTTGTTTTTGTTTTTGTTTTTGTTTTATATTGGACTGAGAGATACCTTCACTGCCAGTATAGAGAGTAGGAATTATTACAACCAGTTCCTCCTTCAGTCTACAGACGTGTATGAATACTGTTTTCCTCACACTGAGCACATTTAGATTAAATCTACATGAATCGGTGCAGCTGTAGTCTTTGTGCCAGGCTCGGACAGATGAATGACTTGTTGTTATGAAATAAAACAAAGATGGGCGTGAGCTCCTTGTTGTTTTCTCCTGTTTCATTGGCTGTGAACTCACACTGAGGAGGGGGCGGTGCCAAAAAACCCCGAAAACACTCAGAATCCAGCCCCGGAATGGACGGCGGTCCCGGCGCCGCGCCTGCGTGTTTAGATCCAAAATGGCCGCCGCGTAGGCCAGTTGCAGCGCTCGTTCGTTTGTTTGGCTGGCTCACTCCCGGGTGGGCGGGGCCACTGCGGGGAGCTAGAGTCACATGATCCGCGCAGAGCCAGGCTGACCAATTCCAATATGGTGGCCAGCTTGGCAGGTCTACGGTTCCTGTTGATGATATTGTTGTTCTGCGGGATCAGGTGCGGCGCCTGCAGCCAGGAAGCTCCGCCGGTCCTGGGGCTGCGGCTGGAGGACCCGGCGCGTCCGGTGTGCATGAAGAACCGGATCATCTCGGCGCCAGAAGGAGCCACGTTCAAGCTCCGTCTCTTCGGGCTGTATCTGAATGGAAGCTGGCCGCGGGTGGCGTTCGCGGGGGCAGCCGGCGGAGCGGCCGGGGCCGTGGGGGATGCGGCCGACCCGTGCGGGCGGGACTCCAGCCGCAACGAGTCCGCTTTCCAGGTGAAGGGGGGGTTCGTCCCGGATGAGAGGTACAGCGGGCTGATAACGGTGGAGGTCCGGCACAGGAGCATCTCCGCGGGGGCCGCTGAGGGCGAGCAGACCTACCACCACCTGTGCGTGCTGAGCGGGGGGAGGTGGGCATCCGCGGGCCCGGACAGGCTGCGGGTCCACACCGACCCCGGGCTGCCGGCGGACCACGTCCCGCCGTGGGGGCTGGCCGTGCTGACCGTGCTGCTGCTGCTGGGCTGCGGGCTGCTGAGGACGGTGAGCCTGAGCCTGCTGTGGCCGGACCCGGTGGAGCTGTACGTGCTGCACAGCTGCGGGTCCGAGGAGGAGAAGCGGGCCGCCAAACGCCTGGAGCCGATCAGGAGGAGGGGGAACTTCCTGGTGAGTGTGGGCTGCGGGTGGTGGATGAGGTGGAAGTGTTACTCCGCTGCTTTATGCCTCTTTGCCCCTGTCTCCACCCCAGACGTGCTCCCTGCTGTTCCTCTGTGCTGTGGGACACTCGGGCCTGGCTGTGCTCCTGTACCGGGCTCTGGGCTCCATCCTCTCCGCCGTCTTCACCGGCGGCCTCCTCATCTTCTTCCTGGCTGAGCTGGCTCCTCACATCGTGTGCTCCGGGTACGGCTTCCAGCTGGCCCCGGCTCTGACCTGGCTGGCCCAGGTCTGTTTGGTGCTCACCTGCCCCCTGTCCTGCCCCCTGGGGCTGATCCTGGACCTGGCGCTGCGGAGGGACATCAGCACCTGTGGGATCAGGGAGAGGGCGATGGAGATGATCCGCACAAGCGTCAATGATCCTTACAGGTACAGACTTACACTCAGCTGCATGTCCAGTGAGGGGCTGAGGTTTTAGTTACTGAAACTAAACCATCATTGCAACAATAATCCCATAAAACCGCCGGCTCTCCTCAGTTCTCGGTCTCTGTTGCAGGACTCCTTGTTCTTCTTGTCTCTGAAGTCAGTTCTTTGTGACTGTGGCTGAATGTTTGGGTTGGATAAGAATCTAAATATCTAAAGTGCCTAAAGCTTTTCCACAGTGCTGCATGTATTTCACTGTAAGGTGGAGCTGGACATGTTACACTGCACAACCAGTTTCCTCCATCACATTTACTTTTTGACATTTAGAACCAGAAGAATAAAACAGACTCAACACTTTTTACATTTCTCTCAGTTGCTCAGAGACTTTTTGGACTGGAGCAACCAAACTTTTCTATATTAAACTTATGTCTGCCAGCTCATTACCCACGCCACCTAAACATGATTACATCATTCACAATATTTATTTAAATGGAAGAATTCAGATGTTGCAACTGACCCCAACCCTGGGGACGGTCGCAACATATAGAAAATACATTAAATTTCAATAATTAACTTTAGCTTTTTGTCTCAATAAGCATAGTATTCTGAAGATATGTATTGTTTAATTTATTTATCTGTTTTCTAATATTTATCGAAGAGCAGTTGTTGAGTTTTGTTGTGTGTTGAACATACCTTAAGTCAAAATAGGCACAATTTTGCTATGGAACAAAATTAGCTGCATGTTTTGTCTATTTTGAACTAAAAATGTTGAAACAAACTGTCATTTAGTCTCTGTTTTGATTTGGCTGCTTAGCTCAGTTGCAACAGCTTGTTGCAACCGTTCAGACATGACACATCATGTGCTAACACTGACCTTGACGCATGCTAACCCTGTGGTTCAGAAGTCAACAAAACAAGGATTCAAACTAAGTAAGTTTTGATTAATTACTTGATTTGATTACTTTCATATCACGCTAGTATGTTTCTGATTGGAGGACGGCTCGATCGCAACCATCACATGTTGCAACTGTGCCCAGTCTCCCCTGTATTCCTACTTTACCTATATACATGCCTACACTTAAAGTCAAACACATATACGTGTGTACATTTACACTTCTACATTTACACATGTGCAGCCAATGTTTCTATTTATGAAAGAAGAGTTTTCAAACAGTTTTTTGAATCTTAAACAAACATAAGTTTATAATATAATATAATGAGTCACATGACCCAGTTCTCACCTATGAGAGTTTCTGTTTTCATCAGTTTTCTTGTACTGTGCGCTGTTTATTATTTGCAGTTAACAAGATATTAGACATGTATTTTCTTCCACAGCTGTTAACATTCTTACTCTGGTGTGTGTTGTTTGTGCAGTGAGTTTGTGAAGGAGGAGTTCAGCCGCGGGACTCTGCGCATTAAGACGGTGGAGGACATTCTGACCCCCCTGAAGGACTGCTTCATGCTGCCCAGCTCGGCCGTGCTCGACTTCTCCACCATGTCTGAGATCATGCAGAGCGGATACACCAGGGTGCCCATTTATGAGGAGGAGAGGTGGGCACGGCGACAAAAAACTTTGTCATCTTAGACGAACAAAAGCTGCAGTTTGTTGATGAAAATAGTCGATTCAGTCACGGCCGGATTCACCTGTTAGAGATTGGTTGTTGGCTCCCTGTCAACCCCCACTGTACTCGGCAGTTTCACTTTTTCAGCTGGCATCCAGAAACCAACCAGAGCTCTGAAGCTGACACTGATGGTTAATTTATTGATTAGATGACTGACAGATTATTAATTGCCAGCAATTTTGATAATTGATTGATTTTTTAAAATATATATCAAAAATAACAAAAATTTGTTCCACCTCCTCAAATGTGAATGTTTGTTAGTTTCATAGTTTTTAATTCTTGACTGTTGCCCAGACAGAACAAGAAATGTCAGCTTGGGAGACAACAATGGGCATTTTCACCTTTTAGACAGTTTATATGCTGAAAAATGAATCGATTATTAAAAAATAATTATCAGATGTATTGATAATGAGAAAATGATTGGTTACAGCCTTACGGTTGATGGAATAATACTATTTAATGTGTTCAACTTGTGTTACCTCAATGTTAACTAAAACGTTAAGCTCTTCAAACTAAAAGACCAAAAAAGCTCCTTTTCCCTTTAATCTGAAATAATAATAAGGAATTAAAATTATTATTATTATTATTATAATAGAACAACTAATAAAGCTAATAACACGAGAGTTTCTCAGGAATTTGTTTAATCAAAATCTAGTATAAATAATATTTACATTAACACCAAATTACAAACATGTTCTATTAATTTCTTAATCACAAAAATATTGATTATAGACACTGAACAAATCCTCAGCTCTTTTTTCATTTGCAGGTGTTTTCTTAACACATTTAAATGTTTTCAAAGCTGCTGACATTGTCTTGTTTCTGACTTTGTTTTGCTTTAAGTCACAAAGTTTGGGAACCAACATGTCTGTGCACCAGCATCCGTCACCACCGTCAGTGAAATATGAATTTGTCACCATAACAAATATCAGTTCCTGGACACTTACAAAATAAGTAGGTTAAAACTGCAGCTATGAAGCATAAAAACAGAGAAGTTCAGTGTTTGAACTTTTCATAATGACACAAAGAAAGAACCAGCACACACATGGTTTTATTTCCAGTGGACCAGCTTTCTGCTTTCTGCCTCTAAGTGTCCAGTCATCAACATGTGGTCTGGTTTCCAGGTCCAACATAGTGGAAATCCTGTATGTGAAAGATCTGGCTCTGGTGGACCCAGACGACTGCACCCCCATGACAACTATCACCAAGTTCTACAATCACCCGCTGCACTATGTCTTCAATGACACCAAACTGGACGCCATGCTGGAGGAGTTCAAGAAAGGTGAGCTGTGGACACGCTCCTCTGTTGCCGTGGAGTCAGTGAGTCAGAAACCGCGTCAAGTTTTACGTTTTAAAATTTGCAAATTTAATCAGCAGTTCATTGCAGCGTGGGGACAGAAATCTCAGAACCTGGTCAAATAAAACCAAAATGAGGAATTCACTTTCTGTGATTTGACCTCTGACCTTTTCACTTCTATTAGGCAACTCTCACATGGCCATCGTCCAGAAAGTGAACAATGAGGGGGAGGGGGACCCTTTCTACGAGGTGCTGGGATTGGTCACCTTGGAGGACGTCATCGAGGAGATCATCAAGTCAGAGATCCTGGATGAATCTGACGGCTACTGTAAGTCTCTGTAAACGTGCTTATTGCTTCAGCTTCTGAGCTCTTTATATTAAGACTTCTGACCCTTCACCTCCTCCCCCCCATGCAGTGGACAGGAAAGTGAAGCGCCCCCTCCCTCAGCTGGAGATTCCTCTGGAACCTCGCAGCGTCCACGAGGAGTTCTCTCTGTTCAAGCCCCCTGAAGGAGAACCCAAGATCCGCACCTCGCCACAGCTGCTGCTGGCTACACACCGCTTCCTGTCCAGAGGTGTGTACCGGTGTGTGTGTGTGTGTGAATATTTACTTGCATTCCTGTACATATGCGACAAAATGGAAAGATTGAGTAAACTGACTGAGTAAATTAGTCACAGTTTAACACAGCATGTGTAATGATTATGTTACTGTTACATATTATCAAACATCCTCCGTCGTCCCTGTGGATTCTGAGTCTGAGAATGGGTTCAACAAACACACACACACGGAAATCAAACTGCTACTTGAAGTCAACAGTCTGTGTTTGATCCACTGTGTGACTGCCTCTCTGACCTTTGACCCCTGTAGAAGTGGAGCACTTCAGCCCTGGCCGCGTGTCAGAAAGGGTCCTGTTCCACCTGCTCCGTCACCCCAGTGTCAACCAGGAAGTGCACTTCGACCCCAGCAACCGGCTGAGCCCGGGCCACTATCTCTACACCCGCAACCACCCGGTGGATTATTTCATCCTGCTGCTGCAGGTTCGTGCTCACGTTCACACACAGACATCGACAGCTGGAGGAATCAGATATTTCTTTATTTCAGTCTTTAATTTCAGGACAAATCAACTATGATGCATCATTTTGTTTCCAAAAATAACTGATGACATTTAAACAAATATATGCACATAACAGCCAACATAATAAGATCAATAAGATCCCAAACCACACTCACCACATCTGTCATAAGGTTTAAAACCTTATTATGTAGTTATAAGAAATTATATGGACATGGCTTCTTATTAATGTACAGTATTTGTAAAAAAAATTAATTTCTCCTATGAAGACATATTTTTATATTATTATTCTACAACAGCCTCCACTCACAGGTGGAGATGCTGATAAATACGTGAATAATCGCTTAGATCTGCTTACAACTATATTATAATGTGTTATAAACCATTTATTAAATGTTAAAGCTCCATCCAGTCTAAAGGTAGATGTTCATGTGTTTTTTAAAATGTTTTATTATAAAGCAGGTCTAGGTTCTATATTAATACTGTGACAGTCTCAAAGCCTCAGTCAGTCAGTAAATATTCAGTTTGTTCGGTAAAGTTTTATTTCATGACTGAGCTGAGACATGATGAAAACATGAGTGCATCAGCTCATCCTGAGCTCAGTCACTGTGTTTGTTTTCATCATAAACCTGTTGTTACACGACACACTGATCACAGGAGAATCAAGTCCACATTTCTGGATTTAACATGAAGAGGCACCAGGAGAAAAAACTAAAGACTGTGTTGTTTGTTTGTTTGTTGTCAGGGTCGTGTGGAGGTGGAGATTGGAAAAGAGGGGCTGAAGTTTGAGAATGGGGCGTTCACATACTACGGTGTTTCTGCTCTCACGCTGCCATCTTCAGGTGAGTTCAGGAGCTGCAGGAAGAATCCAGCCTCAAACTGATTTTACATTCAGACAATAACAATAATAATAACTTCAATCTTTTCAAAAATCACAAGATTACTGTGCTTTATAAATAAACTGAACTCAGGTGAGATCAGAAAACCAGGTAAAAACCAGCAGAAACAGA
The DNA here is from genome assembly GCF_046630095.1 of Trachinotus anak. Taxonomy (NCBI): domain Eukaryota; kingdom Metazoa; phylum Chordata; class Actinopteri; order Carangiformes; family Carangidae; genus Trachinotus; species Trachinotus anak. Next base: position 1,186,637 of record NW_027273879.1, on the reverse strand, counting down.
CAAATCAGAAAATAGAAAACAAAACATTTCCTTAAACCAGGATCTGCTGCAGAAAAATGAGTTTTAAAAGAAGGAAGAGCCTGAAGTCCATTGACAGGTTTTAGACGCATTTATAAACACAGACAGTCGACGTCTCCGTTAGATGGGAGTTTGATTATTAGTAATGTAATTGATGATGTCATCAGCGATGTTTGAGGATGTTGCGTCCATGGGTTTTATTTGGACGTTGACTTTGAGCCGAGTGAGACAATGTTCTTACAGCTGATTAAAACAACTCCTAATGGTCACTTTCATTACTGAGTTACTGAGTACTAATCACTGAGTTTATAAATTGTCGTAAAATAAAAAAAAACAAAACATCTTCAAATGGCTTTTTTCTGTCACACCAGTTATAGCTGTTATAACAACATAAAACAGAAAAGCAGCAAATCCTCACATCTGAAGCTGCAGCCACATAGTTGGTATTGTTTTTCTTTATAAATGACTTAATAACAACAGGACAGTAAACCAGCAGACAGGAAAACTATGAGACTGATGCAAAAAAGAAATAAAAATGAGGATTAAAAACCTAAACAACAAAAAACCCATAAATCTAAAAGATCAGTGTCAAAATTGTGTTTCTCTTCAGATTTTTTTAAAATTCCAAATATGTCCAGTATCTCAGTATCAGTCAGGCTGTAAAATAATAACAAACTGTATTTTATGTTTCCTCTAATGTTTGATTATTTCTGATGCAGTTAATACTTAAAACGTGATTATTTCAAACTAATAATTTCTATTGATTGATAAAGTTTTATTCCACTGTGTTTACAGAATGGGTTCCACATGATGATGAGCAGGCACGTGGTTATAAATAGAAACTTGCAGGATTACAGATATTGTGCTGACGTGTGTGTGTGTGTGTGTGTGTGTGTGTTGTAACAGTGCACCAGTCTCCAGTGTCGACCCAGCGTCACTCTCCCAGGGATCCCTTTGAGTCAGCAGACGCCACCAGCCCGTCCAGCTATTGTCCTGACTACACCGTCCGAGCTCTCACCGACCTGCAGCTCATACGGGTGAGTGCGTCACGCCTGCCAACATAAACATTTATAGTTGGATATAGTTACATGACAAACACGTAACCTAGAAACCGAAGTGGAACAACACATGAAGTGATACAGAACAGACTGAAACAAGTGTGAAACAGGTCGATACAGATAAACAGTTATTAACATTTGCACACTTACACTTACTCTTTTTTTTTGTAATTGTTGTCATTGTCTAATCTGTTCATTCACCACAAGGTTCATAAAACATCAGAAAGTATTAAAAAATACCCACAAACTTTCCCACAATCGAAGGTAACATCTTCAAATTACCTGCATTGTCTGAACAACAGTTAAAAAATAAAGACATTCAAAGGTTCCCTCCAGTCTAAAGGTAGATGTCCATGTGTTTGTGATTATAAAGCAGGTCCAGGTTCTATATTAATACTGTGAAAGTATCAAAGCCTCAGTCCACAGAGAAATGCACACAGCCTGTATTCAGAAACTGAGCCTTAAAACCAGCCGTCAGGACTTCTGGAACTTTGTGATGTCACAACAAAGCAGTCACTGCTCTCAGCCACACCCCAAGCCCCGCCCACCTGGACCCACCATCCAACCTTGCAGGATTTGGTTTCTCTGTTTGCCTGAAATCTGCTATATTTTTATTAGCTCACTTAGAAAACAGTCAGCCAATCAGAAGAGAGATCCTCTCCTCTGATTGGCTGACTGACCTGTTGTTACTAGAGCTGCAGAGAGAAGCCTGAGAGAGGAGATGTAAAACTACACTGAGATGGTTTTTGGTTCTTAAAACCACAGATATGTCTTCCGATGGAGATCAACACTTTAAGAACTGTGTAAAACAGACACCTGAATGTATTCTACAGGTGAATTTCTGACAGGTTGCAGGTATAAATAAAGCAGTGAAGAAGTGTTTCAGTCTGACTTCCTGATTCGTGTGTTGCAGGTGACACGTCTCCAGTATTTGAACGCCCTCATGGCGTCGCGTGTCGGCCAGAGTCCAGATCCTCCTGAGATTAAGATCCTGCCCAACAGTCAGACCAAGCTGCTCAACGACAGAAACACCACACAAGGTAGCTTTGCTCAAAACGCCGTCTGACCCCCGTGGATCTCTGAACTAACACTCACTGCTGATGAGAAATCACTAAAACTCTTGAATACGGTTTTACAAAACGCCTTTGTAGGATTTTTTTTAGGAATGTTCTTTCCTGTTTGCCTTCAGCTGAACTAAACTCTCTCTCTCTCTCTTTTTTCTTCCCTCCTTGCCTCCGTGTCTCCTTCTTCTCTGGCGCGTCCAGAGTTTCCTGTAAACTTTTCATTCTTTGATACCATTGAGAACTACTGTTAGTTTGTTGTTTCTTTGCATGAGGTAAATGAAACACAGCCTCACAGACAGCAGACACAGACTGTACACACACACACACACACCGATATTTTTAACCCTTTACCTTCTGAAATCAACTGTCTCAGTGGATGTTTTTTTATTTTCATGAAACAAATTTTAATTACTTTATTCAGAGTCAGGTGTGTGTGTGTGTGTGTGTGTGTGTGTGTGTGTGTGTGTGTGTGTGTGTGTGTGTGTGTGTGTGTGTGTGTGTGTGTGTGTGTGTGTGAGGCTCTCTAACCTCTGTTTCTTCATCCTGTGTCATCTCCGTCCTCCTGACACCCCCTCACGTAGACACTCACACCTGTTCCCTCATCACCTGCACGTCTGAGCTGGTTCACACAGAAGTTACAGTCGTCATGAATCACATTATAACCACTCGGAGATGAAACGTGTCCTCTGGCGTCCATATTAGAGGTCTACAGCTTTCTGCTCTGACCTCTGACCTCTGACCCGTCCATTTCAGATTTAGTGGATTTGATTATTTGTTTTATGTTTTTACTGACAGGACTGGTCACATGATCACTGACACACTATGAAACAACAATCCCTTAAAATAAACTGCCCTTAATTAATCCTTAGTTTACATCACTCATTCAACACTTTGAGCTAATTAAGTAGATTTTAAAGGGTAAGTTACTTTCCCCTTAATTAACACATTAATTTCACATCCTCTAATTATTGATTTAAGGTTTTGGAGTTTGAAATATTTTCAGGTGCATATTAATTATTTAAATTAAGAGATTTTAAAAATGAAGTATTGGGGTATTTAATAGGTTTACATCAGATTTGAGATCATTCATGGATAAAGTAATGAATTGTTCTACTTTGGGGGGGTTTACTGGGTTATTGTTCATGGAATAAAGGTTATTTAAAGGAGAAAACTCCATTACATTTACAAAATAACATGAAAGGTACACTTTACTTTGCAGTGGTTCTGCCCACATTTGGGTTACATTCGTGGTAACATTCATTACTTAACTACAATTTGTCTTCTTACAGTAAGTTTGGATTTGATTTTTCTAATTAAAGAGCTTTATTGTGGATTATCTGCTAAATTTGGATGGATTCATGCTAGTTGGTCAGTTTGAGTTTTTATTGCTTTTTACTGCTTAAAAAACAATTTAATTGTGCAAATCATCTATTAAGATACTTTAATGTACAATGAATAAATTCCTTAAAATCAATGAGAAATAACTTTATCACATTATTCATGTGTAGATAAACAGGATTTAAGGTAAAAAGATTTTGTAACATAGTGATGTCTGACTTATTGTCTTTAAATTATACCAGTTTAATCAAACATTAGTGCATTTGTGGACTATTTTCAGCGGCGGATTAATCCACATTTGATGCTCCAGTGAGTGTTTGTGGCAGCAGGATGTTGTGTGGGACTCAAACTAAACACAGTGAGACTCTCTGAAGTTTCTCTGAGAGAGAATTAAATGAGTCATCAGATGAATGATGAATCATAACTTCTGGTCAGGACTTTCACAATAAAATCTGAGCAGAAACAGGATGGAAAACGTGACAAGTTTGTGGTTTGCGATTCCCCTCAAAAAGATTTTCATATGATCTTTTACCCAGATCACCCAGCTCTATTTGGATTTTTTTGTACATCACTTTTGTACATCATTCACTGTACATCATACTTATTGTGATATATAAATATTTATATATAAATATATAAATATCACAATAATAAATAAATATCACAATAATATATAAATATCACAACATGTATATCGCTGTATTTGGCCTGGACTATACTGAGTTATTACATTCTGCATATCTGCCAAGCCTACTTCTCAGGCTGTATTTTTGGTCAGTTAAATTCTTAGAAATGTCAGTGAGGTTTTGAATGAGGTTTTCTTACTTCTGTAAGAGAACAGAGACGTTCTTCTTCACCTCTCTATGCCCCGAGAACGACTTCCTCTGGCTTTTCTTCGTCTCTTTTGTGCCATCTTTCTTAGTGAGTGTCGGTCTGCTGCTTCCTCTCTTCATCACCTGAACACTCTGTCTGTCTGTCTGTCTGTCTCTGTGTGTCTGTGTGTGTGTGTCTGTGTGTGTGTGTGTGTCATGACCATTCACTTACCCCACCTCTCCTCTCATTGGTCGGGTTTCGCAGGTGGCAGTAGAGCCCAGGAAAGCTCCACAGAAGAGGAGGCTCATGGGTAGTGCGGTTCTGTCTGCCTGCTGTTGAAAAAACAAAAAACAAACAAAGAAACACCTTCAACCATTTAGAGATTTTGCTTTTATTTTATTTTATCGATGAATCATCTATGGCTGGAACGTAGTTTTTGGACTTGACTGGAGTGAGAGTGATTTTATTTGTCTGGGATGTGGATCCACCGCTCACACGTCTCACCTCCATCCCCATTCCTTCATGTGCTTCCCATTGCGATTATTATTTTATGTTGTTTTATACACTTTGAACGATGTGTATATTATATATATAAATGTATAAATACATTTTATTTTAATTTGGCGGTGCCTTTCTTCCAGGTTTAGCCTTTCATACTAAACTCTGCATTGCCATTCCTCACTTTTGCCTGTCTGGGTGCCAAAGCTACATGTGTGAATGTATGATTCGTTTGTGTGTGTGTGTGTGTGTGTGTGTGTGTGTGTGTGTGTGTGTGTGTGTGTGTGTGTGTGTGGAAGCATCCGTCCGTTTGAGACACTAAAAACGCCAGTGCTGGTCAAAAAGCAGATTTGCACATGAAATTTGTGCACTGTTGATAGTATTAAGCTATTTTACAAGCTGTAAGGTACGTTCGGGTTTTTCACCCTCACGTAACATTTCTGTCAGTGTGAACGGCCAAAAATGATCAATTAATAAACTGTCAATATTCAAGTTAGAAGCAGTGAGTTGCCCAGGATGTAATCCAGACTGAAAACCTCCTCCTTTTTTTTTATTATTGAATCAAATTAACATAAGTTCAAAATGCCCCAAAAATTAGTGGTTAATTAGAGCAGAAATAATTAGTCAATATATTAATCAAACTATTTTCATAATCCATTAATCATTTTAGTTAAAAATGCAAAACTTTCCAGGTTTTAGCTTCTCTGCTTGGAGCATTTGCTGCTTTTCTTTCATTTGTGTGATAATAAATTGACAAAACAAACAGATTTGGAGACGAAACTATTTTTCACATTTTTTTAAGATCAAGTAATTAACGGAGAAAATAATTTGTCTTTAATTGCAGCTCTAGTCGTAAATTTAACATGCATGTGTTGTGTATCAGCTTCATTGCTCAAGTTATTTACAGTGGATTTTACTTTGACTTCCAGTATCTGTCTTTGGAGCTGCAGCACAAACAGAACAACAGGCTGCTCAGAGTGAACAGAGACGACTGGGTCACAGGGCTGGGTATCAAACCTCAGAGTGTATTTGGTCAAACAAAATATGTGACAAGTTTATCAAAGTTGTCACGTTTGTAATTTTGTTCACTGTTGTTTGATGGGACAGTTCCAGACTTCCATCAAAATTTTACCAATTTTAGACTGTATTTGTTCAGGCAGTGTTCCTGTACAGCTTCTTATACATAACACTGGAGAACGTTCGTTAAAAGAAAATAAATTGTTTTGTTTAAAAACATGTTTGTAGAGGTTATTGATTAATTGATTAGCTGATCAACAGAACACCAAATGACATCGGTTTTTATGTTGGATTGATCAGTTTAGTCAGTATGTTTTCACCGTTTTCCAACGTTTTATAGACAAAATGATTTATCAAGACAATAATCAGCAGATTCATTGATAATAATAATAATAATAATAATAATAATAATAAAAGTTAGTTGCACATGTTTATATTCATCAAAGTATGGTGCTGAAAAAAAAAAAAAAAAACATGTTGGGTTTGGTGCTGAAACTCAGGTATTGTATCATCACCAGTACAAAAAATTTCAAATGATACCCAGCCCTGCTGATTAGTCCCATCTGAGTGAGATTACTGCAGTATATTACCAGAAAATTAAACAGTAATTTTGATAATTAACAAATCATTTGTCTGGAAAAATGACAAATTCTCTGATTGTAGCTTCTCACATGTCAGGATTTGTTTGTTTTCACTTATCTCATATGTGACTCATCTTTAGTTTCTGAAGACGTCATCGGGATGCACTGATGAGTCATTTACTTCACCTTTTGTGGCTTAAATGAATCACCAGGTAATCATCTTATAGTTCTCAGTCATATTGGGAGAAATAAAGGAAATATGTTCTATATTTTTGTTCTTGTCAACACCCAAAACCAGCACTGCGTTAGTTTGTCTCTCTGATCCTCATTTCTAAAGAGTCTGTGCAAAAACAATGTTAAAAAATAAATCAATTTTAAAAAATTGCTCAGTATTGATAAAACAAGAAAAGTCAAACCATGCTCATCACAGTAAAAGCAAATCAACAGTAAAATCAAAAACAAAATTAAAATAAATAAATGAGGTTGTAGATACTTAGAACATGTTTGTAGAGACATTCAGTTTTGGTTTGATTATTTTCATGGGATTTGTTGACAAAGAATAATTTATAGAATATCAAGAGTATTTATCAGAGACAGTGTTGAAGGCAAAATGTTTTTCCATCATAAATCATATTTATGTATTTTTTTATCATCATAATTTTTCAACTTGTTTCTTATCCAAAACAGATGTTTTCTGATTTACAGTCCTCGACAAATGACTCATTGTTTATCATCTGAAAAGCAGGACAATTCAAAATTTAAATAATAAGGGAAAATACAAGCAAGATACAGATTTGAACCAGGTATGTGGGCTGCAATATATAGAATAACAGCAGGATTTACATAAATATTTTGAATATTATTTATTCCTCCTTTCCTCTGAAATGCTCAGTTGTTTCTCCCTTGTCTCGTTTTCCTCCGCTGAACAGACGTTTAAGAACCGGTCAGTATTTTACTGCCACTGAACCTGTGAGCGCTGTGACCGACGCCTGCACTGACTCACTGACTCCTTTAAACCCTGGAACTGGAAATCAGATTAACGGTGAACTGGTGCATGTGGTCAGATTCAGCTGTTCCCACCCTGTAGTTAAAGCATCCAGTTATTAACCTTAAAGCACCTTGTTTGTTCTCCTGTGTGTGTTTGAGTTCTGTTCACATTCCTGTGTGTGTGTGTGTGTGTGTGTGTGTGTGTGTGTGTGTGTGTGTGTGTGTGTGTGTGTGTGTGTGTGTGTGTGTGTGTGTGTGTGTGTGTGTGTGTGTGTGTGTGTGTGTGTGTGTGTGTGTGTGTGTGTGTGTGTGTGTGTGTAAACATACAATATTTCACTTGTACATGTCAGCAAGCATCCAGTCGTCGCCACAGCTCCATTAGCCGCACTGTGTGTTGATGACATGCATTTCAAGCTTGTGTCAGTCATTGTTGCATGTGTGTGTAAACATGTGGAATATGTCATTAACGGCCTCTGAAAAAAAAAACCTTTCCTGTGTTTGTACATGAATATGTTAATGATGAGGAGGAAATTAACGAGGCCAACTCTTTTCAACATAGATCAGTGTTTTTGTGGACGGTTTTCTCAAAGGTGTTTTAATGCAACACTCACGTGAAGCGACTCCTGTGACTACACTGTAAAAAAAAGTGCACTCTGAAGTTTAAGGTGAGGGGCATCCTCGAAAAGAACTAGTTTGTGTCCTCTAAATATGGCAAACACATAAATGTTTCCTGGAAGGAATTTGTTGTATTTAAATTGCACTTAGTCAAAAGTTTATTAATTAGTTAAATTAATTAACAGCTATTTTTATAGTAAAGTAATTGTTTAATTTTTTTTTAAAGCTAAAATGCCAAATATCTGCTGGTTCCAGTCTTTGACATGTGAGAATCTGCTGCCTAATAAACTGGTAAACTGAATTCTTATTTATAGCACTTTTCAAAATAATGTTACATCATGTTTCTCCAGGCAATAAAAGTCAGATAAATGAAGCAAAATCAAACTAACTACTAAAACAGAGCAACACAAAAAGGAATCAACAAATATAAAGTAAAAAAATTAAACAAGGAGATATGTGTATAAAAAAAATTCAGTGGGGTCCAATCGTCATGATGCTGAGTTTTGTTTAAACGTGTTTTGAATTCAGTACCGCTCTGATTTTCGTCTCCATAGCAACCAGATTACCAAAGATTCAGCACCAATAATAGAAACAGCAGCAGATGCTCATGGGTATTGTAGTATTTCACACTGTCCATCAATCTAGATCTCGTAGAAAAACTGAGGATACTGGTAAAAGAAAAATTTGAATGAACGAGGGAAAATACTGAAGGAAGCAGAAACTCCTCCCACTTCACAGCTCTACTGGTCCCGGTGAAGCCACCAGGACGTATCCCTCCGCCACAAGCAAACTGGGAATTTCAAACTAAAAAAAAAAAAAAGATTCAACTCTTATTCACCTTAGTTGAATTTCAAAAAGCAAGTTTGTCCACAGTCTCATTTTTTTTACAGTGTAGTCACAGCACAAAGGGGGGGTTTCCTCACAGCTGGGGTGGAGAGCTGGAAAGATTTCACTCCCTTCACTTGTGAGTGTTGTGTTCAGATAACCTGCAAGCAGCAGCGGAGTCGACTCTGCACCAGATGTGTTACATTTCCACCTTTTCTTTTGATTCCATGTGTGTTTGATTCGTTCACTGGCATCGCTCGTTTTGCCATATTCCATGAGATTTTGGTTGTTTTTTTTTCCACTGTTGTGATTCTGAGTAAATATTTTTCCGCTGTTTTTCTTTGTTTTGTTGTAATAAGTTTTTATGGTATCACAAGACTGAATGTAAAAAAGATCATCATTACTTTGTGCTACTTATACTGATCGAGAGAAGGGTTGGGGGGTGGGTGGGGGGTGGGGTTGAAGAGAGCTGTGTATTAATATATTAGATAGAATATAATTGGAGGACATAGTTTATTGGAAAGCGAGTCTCACTTTTCAGGAACAACACTGTTACCACAGGAGATAATGAGAACTCAACAGGTTCCTCTGTCACGTTTGTAGAGAATCTCTTTTTTGTTTTGTTTTTTTGGGAATGCTGCTGGTTTCAGGTGCATTGAGACTCCACTGCATTTAACACTTTCAGTAAGTTTCTTAGGTAATAAACTCGATCCTGTTCTAAATGTGTTGCTGTCGTTTGCCTTTTCTGTTCCCCACACAGACACGTTTCCCCTTAAATGTGACAAGCATCTTCACCTTCAGTGACTCGGTATCGGAAAGTGATGAGATGGACTAGAGCTAGCTGGTTAGCATGCTAATGTCAGTAGAAAATAAGAAATGAGTTAACACAGGCGTTGTTTTCCACCTCTGGAGGCAGCTGTTGGTGAGTTAAATAATGAAGTTTGATGCTGAACTCGCAGTGTTTCTTCCAGACTGGTAAGTAAACAGCTGCTAATGCTAACGTTAGCTACATAGCCATAGCAAAAACTTGCAAACAGCTCCTTTAAAAATGTGTATTTTGTCTTGATTTCAGAACAAATCCAGAGATCCATAAATCCAAACTGCTGCTCAGACACTAAAAGCACATGGGGCGAGACCCGGGATGGTTGTAACAACACGTATCTCACAACACCTTGAAAGTTTTGGAAAATGGATATAAATTCACACGGGTTGTGTTGTGTTGGAGAACACAGTCTGTAACAGCACAACTGAAAGTCTTCACAACATTCAAGCCTTTCTCTCTTTAATTGCGAGCTTCTGTAAAGCCTGATAAATTCTTACTGTTGGAACAGTGCCTGACCTTCATCTGTGTCTCAAACTATGCCATGTTGGGTCCTTGAATTTGACAGAATTGGCCTTTGAAAGTCCTTGAATTTGATATTTAAAAAGGTGTAGGTCTCACTCCCTCGTAGAGGTTTTAAAAGGTGTTAAATCCTTTACACTGTCATAACTGTGGAAGGGAAACAAAGCAGTTAGGTTGTGGGTGAATAAAACTTCTGACAACTTTCATGTTAAGTGCTAATTATATTTTCACAGAAAACAGAGCACAAATAATGAGCGCAACCATCAAACCTATATATAAAAACTTTCCATTACCACATGAACATAACCTGTTAAAGGTGAGAATCTGCCTTTCAAGAGCCACAAAACAGAGACAGTGGTTTTTCTGTGTACTAGTGAGCAGCTCACAACAAGCAGACTACATGGTCGACCACACACACACACACACACACACACACACACACACACACACACACAGCTGTGAGTTAAAAGCAGATAGTTCACACCAGTGGTTTCTGACCTCTTGTCTTCCGTGTCCCAGAGGTTGAATGTAAATCAGCATTTTACGAGAGTATTTCCATGTTATGTAACTTCATACTTCCACTGCTCATATTTTATCTTTTACTTCACTCAGCTCATCTTTGAGCTTTGAGCGAATGTTTGTGGAAAATCTGAAGAAACTCCCTCAGTTACTGAGACGTTGAGTTCACAGACAACCTGGAAACAAAGCATCGGGTCGTGGCTGTCCACAACTACAAAAGCAAAATGTAACATACACAGTAATATCAGCCCAAAAACATAATCTATAAAAGCAAATACTACTTAATTCTGTACATCTTGTATTTTCACTTTTGATACGTTAAGTAAATTTAGTCAATAATACTTAGAATACACACTTTATTTAAGTAAGGTTTGAGTGCTGGTATTGTCAAAGTGTGTGATATTGCCGTTTTTGCTTAAGTTAATGACTTTAGTAGTATGCGGATTCAGATTCATAATAAACATAAATCAATAAATTACGATGCATCATCATCATCATCATCATCATGATGTTAAGATAATACTTGATTCCCAGGTGGAAATTCACAAGCTACCCAGCAATAAAGAAATTAAAATGAGCTCCACCTTTACCAGCTGCAACGTTAAAGTGACACTGATGCATCAGTAATTTTAATCCCACAGCGATCATTCTGCATAATGAGCGCTTTTATTTTGTTACTATAAACCTGCAGGTTTTGGCAGCAGAAACAAATGATTCCTGATCGGGTAACTTCGCATCAATTCTGCAGTGTTGCATGAAATAAAATAAGGCAACTATTTTTTATATCAAGTTAAAAAGGTGATGATGTCAGTGTTGCATTTTGTTTCCGCTGTGATTTAGTGGCCAAAAAAAAGTGTCATTGTCATTGTTATCACAGTTTTCAGATCCTCTGATAATGTTTGTTTAATTTATTAGAAGAAGGAACACCTGAAACACAGAGCCACAAACAAACACACACACACACACACACACTGTGCAAATTAGCTCAGATGATTGCACTTCCAGGTTTGACATAAGCCACAATTAAATTTTTTTTTTTAAACTGAAGTGGTCACTTCAGTTTTTAATATGCAGTGGTAACTTGTTCCAGTTTCTTGCACCACAGAAGCCGAGGTTTAGATCCAATTAAATGAGTTTTGTTTTGGCCATATGAAGAGAGAACTTAATTTATTCTCCTCCTTATACATTGCAAAAATAATTGAGTCATCAGAGAATACATGTTCAGAACAAGCTGATCTCAAACCATTTACATACAGTACAACAGAAACAAAAGGTGACCCAGACCACAGCCCTTTTATTTTAAATCTGGTTCCAAGATGGTTAAAAAAAAAAAAAAAAACAACTCCAACATGTAACATCTCATCTGTGAGCCGGACAACAAGTGCTTTGTTTAAAGGTTCATCTACCGTCTAAGATGTAGAAACTTTTGATGGATCGAGATGGACTGAGAGTGCCAACCATTGGGGGAAGAAAAGCTTATCGCAGGTGTAAAGACTGACGAGTATATTTCCCGAAGACACTGGTTGCATGAGTTCATGTGTACCACTTCCTGCCACAGGACTGCAACACACAAACACACACATACACACACACTCTCTTTTCCTTATGTCTATAGTATTTATTTGTAGTATTCATTTGTCTGTCACTGTTTCCTGTACTGGAAATTACACCGTAAAGTCCCCTGCCATTGTGGTTTTTAAGATGCAGAGGGTGAAGTAGGGACGTTATTATAACACCCCAGCATCAATTTTCCCAAGAAATTACATCATATTGAGCCCTGTAGCACTTAAAAAAAAGGTGTTAGAACCCAATGAGTTTTCCATTGAGTTTAAAGTTGTAATGATTCCATTTTGATCATTGGCAGTTTGGTCATGTGTAAAAGTGAAAAAGACAGAAGGTGAGAGCTTCTGTCACAGTACGGGGCTGCGGCTACTTCCTGAATCAGGACGTATGAGTGCAAACTCAGGACTCACAAAGAATCAGTGCTGAAGATACAGTATGTCCATCAGACCTCACAAGCCTGACTGAGCCGCTGTGAGGAGGGAAATGATCAAATATGACGCCTGAACGTTTGACAGCACAGACAGGTGCTTTATGAGCAAACCGACTTTTCATTTAAACCATAGACTGTGAAAGTGCTGGTTTCTGTTTTCTTAACCTCAAGACCTAAAGAGGTTCTCCTGGTTAACCCTGAGCTAGTGATCTGTGTCACGTCACCCTACCCATGTTGGTAGTAACACGCCGACTCATAATGTCCCCTGAGGAGATCCTGAAGGAAGAACCAGCTGTTCCAGGATCGTGCAAACACACTGAGATCACTTCACAGTAAACCCAAAACTAACCGCCACTTACACAATGAGATTTAGGTAACAAATGGTCTAACTGTTCACATTAGCTCCATTATCAGGTCAAAGTTGATGTTGAAGTGTGGTTGTCAGTCCCAGAAGGTCCCAGACAGAAGCTGTGGGAGGGGGCCGCGTCCTGTTCTTTCATGGAGTTGGGGAGATTAACCAGATGAACAACCTGTTAGCCCACATCCTTTATATTTTCATTTTGCCAAACCAAAAATGACTTTTTGGATGAAGCGTTAATCTCACCATTGCGCCTCTTGTCCAAGTGCGTGTTTTTTAGTGCGAAATCGTCACCTCACTGTGGCGCACCAAACCACAGGTTATGACACAGAGGGCTCCATTTTTGCTTTATTGTTGAAAGCAGTTTATTCCAGTTTCAGAGGAGGAAAGACTTGATGAAAACTAACTTGTTGGGTCGGCAAATGTGGTTAATCTGGTAAATTTCCCCACTTCTGTTAAACAGCCACATCCTGGAGTGGTTCTATGGGATCTCCTGATTAGTACATGTTAGCATGCTAACACGCTAAACTAAGGTGAAGAACAGGCTAAATATTACTTCTGCTAAACATTAGCATGTTAGCATTTAGCTCAAAGCACCGCCTTACAGCCTCACAGAGCCGCGAACATGGCTGCTTTTGTGTCAAGGAAACTCCCTTAAATTCCATCGCGTTAAGGCGGAGGCACAGACCTCTCAGAAGTCGGACAGATAAAATCAAAACTATCTAAATGACCAGATACCACTAGATGTAAACAGGAAAATATATTAACGGTTTTCGTTAACTTCAACTTACAGGATGTAGCACTTGTTAGATAATATGCACTTGAGCATAATAATAATAATAATAATAATAATAGTAATAATAATAGTAAGATAAATAAAGAGAGAGAGCAGAAGGAAGGGACCACCATGGAATGATTATAATTATTATCATCATTACTGTTGCTACCAACAGTGGGGGTGGCGGGGTGTGTGTGGGGGGGGTTGGTGTCCATTGTAACTGCCACTGTCGAATAAAATAAAATCTGCTGGCGACAGTTGTCATGTCAGCTAAAAATGACCCGCCTGATTTCATCTACTTCTGTGTTGAATTAAAGATGCATGGTTTCAAAAATTACTGAATTTCTTCGGTAAAAATCTGATGTGTGGCATGTCAGGGCGGAGTCTTGGCATAAAAGTTGACAAAAAATGTCACAGACACACTGATCCCTCACATTGTGTATAACCTTCATTATCCAGAAATGACTGGTGCCAGGTTTGGTTTTGACAGTTTACATTTGCATGGGTAAAAGTAGGTCATGACAGTTTCTGATGATCACCACAGAAGATGCATGTGTAAAGCAACAACAACAAGGAAGCTGAGAGGCGGTGCTGCTGCTCATAAGAGACGTCTGTGACTGAACAGCTCAGTCAACCTGCACACAAGTGGAGGAGCTCGGACGAAAGGAAACAGACGAACCACTGACAAAGAAAGAATCACTCAACTCTTATCATTAATCTGAATTTAGCAGTTTACATCAAGACAATGTGCGACTTTGATTTGTCTCAAGCTCTGGACGGGTAAGTTTAACAAAGTCTACAATGTTCTCTTTGTGCCTCACATTACAGTACTTTTGTATTTTTAAATTTATCTTAACGCTGCCTTCACTTACTGTCAGAATATATCAATGTCACAGGTTAAAAACCTCTTTAAAAAGTGGGATTTCAGGTCATACTCGGTGTGTTAGGGGAGTGTAGAGCATGACATATGTGTTGAGGAAGAGGATTTTTTCAAGAGTTTACATTATATGCTGAGTAACCTGCTCCAAAAAGGGAACGGCGTCCAGCCTGTCTGACGTGTTTCACTTCTGCACCAACAAAGAAACGTTTATTAAAAATGTGTTGTTTATAGGGGTTTGTCATTTAATACAAATAAAATTCAAGCGTCTATAAACAGCCTGCAAATGTCACTTCCAAGTCTTACAACTGATAATTAGAAATCTTTCTTTGTCATGTTTCAGCCCACTGGGACCGGACAATACTGAATGTGAATCGCGCTGCTTTGAAATGACGGTAAGAGGAATTATTATGAGGATGTGGAAGTCCTAATTTACTTTGGGGCTTTCACGTTTATCCGTATCATCACTCTCACTTGACAGACGTGTTTCATTCTCACATATTTTGTCACTTTCAGATGTTCTTACTTGATATTATGAAGAATATAGTGTAACTGGGGTATTAAAGGTCCCATATTTTACACTTTTACACTGTTTTATTTTAAGTGATGATATTCATATGAAGATATATTTGTGTTTTTAAGAACCAAAAACCATCTCAGTGTAGTTTTACATCTCCTCTCTCAGGCTTCTCTCTGGAGCTCTAGTAACAACAGGTCAGTCAGCCAATCAGAAGAGAGGATCCGAGCCTCTCTTCTGCCTGCCTTGACTGCCTTGATGTCAATACAGATGCACAAGGTTTGATTAGGTTGAGGTTGAGGTACGCAAACAGCTCAGCTAGGGTTAGGAAGGATGATATTTTGGACTAAAATTACTCGGTTTGGGGAACTTTGTTATCATGGTCCGAGTAGTAACCACTCAGAGATTAGGTAACTGTGGAGAGCACAGCTAAGAGAAACCAATGCTGACTGTCAGCAGGAAACAAAAAGTACTACCATCTTCATTTTGTTGACTGACCACAGAAACCTCCTCCCTCTGTGAACCTCATGGCCCCACAACTATCTAAGAAAGTCACATTACTGACTTCCTTTGTGCAACATGTGTTTGCATTGAAGTGACAAAGGAGCAAAGGAGGAAATGTCAGAATTTGGCACAGATCTGTGTCCTCCTGTTTCTTATCTACAGGCAATATCTGTTTCTTTTAATCACGACCACTATTGTTCCCCAACCAAGTAATCATTATTCAACCACGGTGCCGAAAGGTCTCCTGACCTTAATGAAGAAAACACCTGTCGCTGTGGAAGGGAATCACACTGGTTTCTTTGTCTGGGTTCATCAGAAGGGCACAAAAATAAAAATTAAAGACATTAATTAAAAAAAAAAAAAAATCTGTTGTGTTTCAGTCTTCAACTAATGTTGAGATTCACTGAAAGTCCTCCGCACATCCTCAGGAACAAAATCATCTTTACATTAAGACGTCTAATTATTACAATCATTGTGGAGAAATGTTCTGTAGTAATTAGTCAAGGGGGCTCACTGATGTGTCTTTTTCCTTTTATTTTTGCGATACATTCCTGAGTCATCACCACAAACTTTGGCACTGTCACTTCTGAGGGGAAGCACCTGCTGAGGATCTGATGTGCGGTTTCTGTGCTGTGTGTGTCTGTGTGTGTCTGTGTGTATGTAGGACATGAAGGATGAGATCATCAAACTTGATGTGGGACTGGACCTGGTGGTTTCCCATAACCCGAGGACCATGAAGAGTGTAGCTACTGTGCTGCTTGCAGTGAACAGAATGAAAAAGCCCCCAACTCGCAGTCCCTGGGAGCTGAGTGACAATGAGCTCTGCGCAGTGATCATGGACAGTCTGCTGGACGGTGGGTGATGACAGATACATGTTGATGCTTCACATTATCATTATTATTATTATTATCATCATTATTATTATTACTTTATTTATATAGAAGCTTTACAAAGTGTTTCGATAAGTGAAGCAAAAGCAATAATGGGCAAAAGGCTCAGAAGGCAACATAAAAAAACAGCCCTTTGATCCGACCCACAGCAGTGTCTCTGAAATAACGCCCCTATAGCAGACAGAGTGGACTTTGGTTGTCATGGTTACTATAATAAAGACACGGACTGTACCAACAGTGGCATACCCACCTTTGTCACCGTGGTTACTGTAATAACGGTCATGGCTTGGTCAGGTTTAGTAAAAGATGGTGATTTCGGTTAAAGTAATTGCTTCCTCAACATTAGACAATTTTTGTTGTCATGGTTACAATAATAACAACGAAACAACATAAACTGCTACTGTCACATGGGAATCGAACACCGCTCTCCTGGTTCATATTCATCCATCCACCCCAACCTCCTCCTGACGTGGACTTTGTCGCTCTATAAACTACGTCACCGCACTTTTCCCTTTGCTCCTGTCATCGTTACTACGACCACTAGATGTCGCCTAGCAACAGAACCTGACTCTGGGTCATAGTGACCTGCTGACAGACGACCTGTGACCTCTTTTTTTTTCTTTTTCTAACATCTACTTCGTCCTCTCCACAGAAACAATTGTGAAGACGGTTGCAGACGTTTCCACAGGAAAGGAAAGGATCATCTTCCAACGTACCAGCAGCTGGGAGTGCACGCTGTGCGACAGCTCGCAGAAAGCTATCATCTGCAAGTCGGAAGAGTTAAAACTGCAGGCCGCCACGCTGAAAGGAGGATACGGCGATCGCAAAGGTACGAGGATCATCTACTCAAAGACTCTACTGCAATACTGTAAATCTGAGTACTTGAGTATTTTCACTTTGTTATTTAACACTTCTGCTGCACTGTATTTTAAAGTAAAATATAGTTTTGTCCAATAAACAGCTTCAGTTACTTATTATATTAAGAATTTACATTAAAAAAAAATACAAGATTATAAACTTCAACATATAGTTAAATATGAACCCAGCAGTGGCGTAAACTAACAAACTGCACAGTTTGACAGTAGAAATATAATAATGCAATGTCTTTAAAGTAACATCAAATCCTGTATTTCTGTTTGTTCCCTTCACATTAGTGAATTTTAAACTGGTGAACTACGTCTCTACTGGTCCTTGTCGACCCAACGGTCAGACTGTTGTTCTGTCAATCAAAAATCACAACTTGTACATTGCCTGCAATATGGAAGGCAACCGTGCTCAGCTGAATCTGGAGGTAACACTTCTATCAACTTTGAGTTTCTATCTAATATTTTGTCATAATTTTAAGTGTCTATCTTAAAATTTTATCCCACAATTTAGTTTTTACAAAGGTTTGAATTTTTATCTTATGATTTGGATTTCCTAAAGATCCCTAAGATTTAAGAAGTCATTTGTAACCCTTCATCCTTTTTTCTCTATTTACCTCCAAACATAAAATAATTAACATGCGACGTTTCCTCTGTATCTCTCTGGTGGCAGGAATGCAGTGAGGAGAATTTGAGGAGGATCAGCAATGACGGAAACATGGACCGTTTCCTCTTCCAAGTGGGAACCACAGGAGTGAATGTGACCACGTTCGAGTCCGTTAAATACCGCGGCTGGTTCATCAGCACTTCCTCTGAGGACGATAACCAGCCTGTGGAGATGTGTAAGGTGGACGCTCACCAACGCGTCACCGCCTTCAGGATGAACTACTAAAAAAAAAAAATAAAAATGCTTTGATTGGCTGAATGAGCTGTGCACAGTTGAATGTATCCAGAATTATGCTGAGGGTATTTTTTTAAATA
Organism: Trachinotus anak; assembly: GCF_046630095.1. Classification (NCBI taxonomy): domain Eukaryota; kingdom Metazoa; phylum Chordata; class Actinopteri; order Carangiformes; family Carangidae; genus Trachinotus; species Trachinotus anak. The sequence continues at coordinate 1,168,201 of NW_027273879.1, read as the reverse complement.
CTGTCATTATACCTGACCACTAGATGGAGCAATCGCCCGCAGTATGAAAATGCTCTTCACTTAGAGGCAGAGATTAATAATTCTGTATAACCCACTAAAAAGACTGGAACTTTATGTTCCTTTATTCACTGGTAAATGCTGTGAAATGTGTATCTTCTTTGCTGGAGAATGTAACAGGATATTCCTCAAAACTACTAATATTTTTTGTTATTATAACCCGTTAAATTTCATTCATTATTGATTATTTTTGTTATAGCAAATATGCTACTTTCATTTTAAGTGTTTTGCATGTAAAACATTACAGTGTTGGGCTGATGGGCCTGATTCTATGGAAAAAGCATAATTGTTTTAGTTTTTTTATGTATCCAATAAACCTGTTGAAAACTGTGCATCTTTTCCGTGCCTCGATTTTAGTGGCTGTAAAACACTAACGTGACCAGACCAAGATTTGTACGACACTTGACCACCATGCAGATGAGATACAGGAGGGACACATCAGAAAATACTCAATTTTAGCTTTGAGTACTATGATAAAAATACTGCATGTGCTACTGTGATGTTGAATTTTATACAATATATTTATGAAAAACAAGGTTGAAAAACAACTTTGTGTTGTTACTACAAACACATTGTCCAGATGTAATTAAATTTATGATTTCACTGTAGTTTCTGTGAAGTTCAGTCCCATTGAACCAAACGCCTGCCACACTGACCCTGAACCTTTACAACAAGCCTGTTTCAATTTCCCTTTAAAGCTAATGAAGCCCTTCTCATCTGAGAGGTGACTTGTTATTGATTGGTCTCAGAGGACATATGGCAAGACACTAATACAAGACGGACAAGAGTCGCCATATTAAAACAGTCCATGTGCGAGAGGCGTACATCAAATTCAGTCACGCTTTTCCAAAATAAATAAATTGTTTATGTCGGAGTTGGTGCTGCGGATATAAGGCTGCTCACTGTTACCTTTAACACTGTGTGGGGGTTGTATGTCTGCTCTATTCTGCACTGAGGCTCATGAGGACGGACATTTGGTTTCCCTATATGAATCTCAATTAGGGCTGCACAATGAATTGAAATTGCATTATTTAATTAATTGAAATGAAGCATTGTGGTGTCACAGAGATGCTCTGACCTACAAATCATATTCTCCAGATGTAAAAGGAACAAGTTTGTTTGGTACAAGACCCCAAAATATATGCAAAGAGTTCAGCACCATCCACAACTAAAAGGTACAGTGTACAGAAACACAGGCTTTCATGCAGCCAGGCCTCCTCTCCTCTCTTAAAGGTAATTAAATGATCAATAAGCAGGAGTTCAGACATGGATTCTATCAAGACAACAACCATAAACCCACGTTTAAAAGAAATTAATCTCTGGTGATCAGTTAAATCACATGCACCAGCTAACAGAAAACCTCCAACACAACCTCAGACCACAGGGGGGATGTGCTTGAATTCAAATGTATGGATCACACCGGGCATCGGCAACAAGACACGTGTCGAACAACCGAGAAATTAGCTCAACTGCAGCAGGAATTTGATTTATTGTTTGTAATAATAGCAAAGCAAATGAAAACACACAGATTAAGCAACATGATATCGACTACAGCATCATTTTTCTGTGTCAAGTAATCAACACACAGAAAACCTTGAGGTGAGGTGTGAAGCTGCAACAATCATTATTTATGATTACTATTCATTTATGATATTTACACTCTGACAGTTATCGTCTTTAATATGTGATTTTAGTGAATAAAATGTTAGAAACTAGTGAAACACGTCTGTAATTATTCCCTAAAGCCCAAACTCACATATTCTGACTTCATGTTTTAATCACCAACAGTCAAAAATACAAGAATTGTTCAATCTAATGTCACAGAAAATTGAGAAACTCAAGCATTCACATCTGAATTTTTGCTTTAAAAAATTACATAAAACAATCAATTATTTAAAAAAAAAAACTATATTATTATAGTTATTCGACAAATTGATTTAATAATAATCAATTATTTCAGTTCTGGGGCAAAATTAGTAGGGGACCACTAACAACTTTTTGCCCCAGGGGCCCCCAGGAGGAAAACCCAGCCATGCAGAAGCCATAAGTGCCAATAATTCATGTTGATCACAAACTGAAGCGGAACAACAACAACAACAACAACAGCAACAACAGCAACAACAGCAACAACAGCAGCAGGAGGTAACAACAGTGCACCCACAGCTCACAGCACCGGAAACACAACCTGACCAGCAACATGAACACAGCAGCAGGTTCTCACCGCATCACGGCGGGTCGAGGTCCGGCGGTCATCCCCTGTCCTGCAGCCTGTGAACCGGCACCGGGAACTGCACCGTCTGCTCACCGGTGTGAGCCAGATCATCTTAATGTCCGCGCCGTAACACCTGAATGAATATGATTGGATGTTATTAGCTGTGAATGAGCCAATCACTGTGAAGCATTCTGCAAACAGCTGGTGCCAATTAGCCAATAGGAGCTGCCAATGCTGCCAATATTATTTACCTACCTTATATGTATATATATATATATATATATATATATATATATATATATATATACATGATTTACAAATGTAGATATGTTTTTCTGAAGTAAAATACACTTGCATCTGAATATTTGTGCAGAGCAAATTAAATTCACATTTTTACATTTTTGCGCACAAATTCACAGCTAATAAACAAGATAAACAAATAAGAGATGCTAACTGTGCTAACCTCTGACACATCTGTTATAGAGTCAATGAGGAAGTTAGAGTAGATGTTCTTATTTTTTCACTTTTTATGTGGGAAAACCATATTAAATAAAAATATAAATCATAGAAGAGTATTTTTTTGGAGAGGAACTTGCAGCTGAGGTGTTTCTGTTGTTTATCTCCATCTTGTGGAACTGGTTTAGTTCAAACTGTACATCTTTGTTATAAATTTGTGTTTTATGAAATTGCTTTCATGTTTTGTATGTGTCATGAAATTAACACTTAGGAAACCTGATGCGAGGTCGTATTCCTTCACCATAGAAAAACAGTCAGGCTGCAACCAACAAGTATTTTCATTGTCAATACATCTGACAGTTATTTTCTTTAACAATGGACAGATTGTTCAGAGTATAAAATTATTTCCTGAAGTCCAAGTTCACATATTCAAATTTCTTGTTTTGCCTGAACAACAGTAAAAAGCACAGAGATGTTGTGTTTACTGTGATGAATAATAAGACTTTATTAGATTGTCTAAAGAACTGGATTGTGCTCCTCTGAACCTGTGGAGTTCCAGACATGCTCCCTTTAGGACACATTATACAGTACGTACATTTGGCTATTTCTCTTATCATAGTTATGCAGAAAATGTCCAGATTTATGTATTTTTGAATCCAGAGGAATCTGTCTACTCTGCACAATTGTATGAGTGAGATCAGTCTCATAGTTTCCTGCAGCTGAATTCCAACAAAACTGAAGTTATTGTCTAATAAAAATGAACAAAAATAACATCAGCGTCGTAAGATAAAACGATAAAACTGATTCCAGAAGATAACAGGCTCTACAATAACTGTATGCTCCAGAAAGGGCTTCAAAAGATGTCGCTGACTCGGTCGGCCTGATTTCCTCGAGCAGGTTGTTCCAGCGTCAAGGTCATAAATGCTTTGTCCCCCTCAGTTTTCAGCTGGGTCTCTGGAACAGATACAAGTCCTCCAGCTACATACTGGCTCATATGGTGCCCAGAGGTCACAAACTTAACTGGGAGAAAGGCCATGAAGAGCCTGAGAGGTAATCAGTGAGATCTTACAGTCAGCTCTTACAAACATACACTGGGAGCCAGTGTAAAGAAGCTAAGAGTGATGTGGTCAGGCATCTTGGTTGTGGTTAAAGCCTGCTTCCAGAAACCTCAGGGCCGTCTTTGACTCCCTCTGAGAAAGATAACAGTCAGTTATTCAGCGCCGTGATTTCCAGTTATTGTCGAACAACCTCCTTTCTTATCCTGCAGCAGCTCAAACACGCCACCCATCGCTCCGTCTCCTCTCTGTGGACGGTTGTAACGATCTGTTTTCCTCGTGCTGTTATCAAACCTCAGCTGCATGACTGTGTCACCACACTGGCTCCCTGTTAAACTCAGGATTTAATCCAGACTTTTAAGGCCTCACAAAACTTGGTGCAGCCATATGTATATCAGCGAATCACTGACCTCATATACAGTAGATCCTCTAGCTTTTGCTGTCCTGGCCCCCAGGTTCTGCACGAATGTTTTAACTCGCAAGTCAAGACTGTTATGAAATAGAAAGATTCATGTGCAGCACCTGTTAAATTAGTACCTGAGTAAACGTACTTAGTTATGTGCTTTATTCATAGTGCAAATACCAAACACAGACACACAACTGCCTGTAATCTAAAATTTCACAGCCCTCACCAAATTGAATGTCAGCCTGTTCTTACCCTTCACAGCCTCAGCCAATCAGAGTCGTTTCAGAGGAAGTCGACGTCTCCTCATTGGTAGGGGCTGCGCGGGTTTGCATGGCGACACCTTAGGCCGTTTCTTGACTGACTACACACCAATGAGAGATGCTGAGCTCTGCTCTGTGGCGCTGCTCGACATTGTGGATGCAAAAACCAGATTAGAGAGTGATGTGCATTCAACTTTAAAGAGGCAAAATAGTACAGGGGGGGTCAAGAGCTGAGGAGAAAACACAGCACATCAAAGCTTGTATCGACCGTGTCTCTGTCCTGCCGCTGCCTCAAAATACAAAATACACTCTCTCTGAGGATCCGTGCTTGTTTAACTTGTTTTATCCAGGTCTGAGGAAACTCCAACAGGATTCATTCAGTCTGTTTCCCACTGAAGGGTCGGTTCAGTGCCCGTTTTTCAACACGTGCAGCACAAAACATTTTTTTTTTTTTACAGTTGATTTCTCCAGTTTTGGTGATTGGCTAAGACGTTAAAAATCACGTGTCAGTATGTGTGACAGAAAGGAGAACACTCATGTTTACATGTGCGTGCATGAATACAAGCACATATTCCATACGTCCCCTCACATCTAATGCAGACGTGGGGAACGTGGGGTCGATGTGCAGATGATCTCATGTCTGAAATCATAAGAAAAACATCCCTGAAACTGGATCATTGATCTGCACACACACTCACATGTGCAGGAGTGCATGACCAGTTGTGAACCTATTGTGTGTGTGTGTGTGTGTGTGTGTGTGTGTGTGTGTGTGTGTGTGTGTATGTGTGTGTGTCTCCCTCTGCCATGCACATTCCCGGCACATGGCAACAGAAGCTAAATATAGCCCAGCAGCCCAGCTTCACAGCAGGATCATGCTTCTTCTCGCTCCCTGCCGCCATCCCTCTCTCTCTGCTTCATACAAACACAGGTCCCTCTCGTGCACCTCTCACCCTCCCTTCCTTCTGCTTTTCTTCCTCTTTACTTTGTCACTTTTACCCGCCATCATTCTCCCCCCTCTTCTTCAGATACTCTCCTTGTGTCTGCATATGTCGTTTCAGCTACAGCTGTCCTGCTACGCTGAATCGTAGTATCTGTAAAAACACGACCAGCCGCCTTAAAACCCCAAAAAGCAGCAGCTTACCTCACCATATAGAAATTATCATGCTACAGAAATGTGTAATTTATGTGAAAAAACACAAATAACAGCATGTAAAAAGCAAACTGCAATCACTTACCGTTAACTGGTACAATAACCTTAGCTACAGCTAATGTTTCCTGTCAAAAAAAAAAAAATCAATTTTGATGCTCTTAGATATTGAGTTTATTACAGCACATAAATAATGCAGCAGCTAAATCTAGACATAATGGAGAGAAAAAGTGAAAAGCACTTTAGCCTAGCTTAGCAGAGGAGGAGCTGCCGCCTCTGAAATTCCCATTATTTGATGTTGTTAATCTACCTTTAAAAGACACATTTATTAAACTAGGTCAAATGAGCAAAACAGATTAAGAATAAACAAGAATATATTTGGTTTGTACTGTTTGCTCTTTAGATGACAGAGAGCAGAAATGTCGTTTCGGTAGTTTGGGAAATGTCTGGTTCAAATATCTGGTTCATAAAGACACTGTTTCTGTAGTTACGGCTTTGTACTTTGTACTTCTGCTCAGCTTGGATGGTGGATCTAGATGAGCTGGGCTTGGGGCATGACCAAGGGCAGTGACTGTTATAGCTGTATCCACAGAGAAATGCACTGAAGAAAAACAGAGTAAAAATTACGAGTTATGTAAGTAATCTTGAAGGTCTCATCCAGTCTAAAGGTAGATGTCCATGTGTTTGTGATTATAAAGCAGGTCTAGGTTCTATATTAATACTGTGAAAGTATCAAAGCCTCAGTCCACAGAGAAATGCACACAGCCTGTATTCAGAAACTGAGCCTTAAAACCAGCCATCAGGACTTCTGGAACTTTGTGATGTCACAACAAAGCAGTCCCCCTCAAGCCCTGCCCACCTGGACCCACCATCTAACCTTGCAGGATTTGGCTTCTCTGAGTGTTTACCTAAAATCTGCTATATTTTTATTCATTCACTCAAAGACAAGGAGCTGAACTGAGAAACTGAACTACACAGCAGAACAAACCCCATAATCAGTCATATCAGTAATAATAATAGTTCAGTAATGTAATCTACATTAATGTAGATTAATGAGCGACTCTACAGTATTTTACATGTTTGTATCATTACCTAAGTGAAGGATGTGCAGACTTCCTCCACCACCTCGCTGTGTGAGGGCCCGACACACTCACACCGACGCTCATACGAGTCAGTGGGGTTGGATCTCAGTGATCCTAGCGTGATAGTAATGGACTGCTGGGAGCATGTGGTATAATCCTGGCTTGGGTTGGCACACTGCCTAGTGAGGTATTACATTGCTCACAGGCTGCATTAGTCCCCTTCACATGTGCATGCTTGCACACAGTACTGCGGCACTGCCCGGGAGGTGAGAGTGGGTTGAGAGTGGTGATGGGAGGTCACTGGGGACGTGGAGCTTTTCATCCATCCTTTCTCTGAGATGAACTAATTTACAGTGTAGAAATGTGCATGTAGAATCTGCAAAGTGGTGCCAGAGCAGTTGAGAATTTCTGCTGGAAAAGGAAAATGCTAATGCTAGTTATTGTTATCGTTTAGCTTTGGCACAGAACGTGGAGCTACAATTATATCCTCCATCACTGGGCTGAATGTCTGAACACCAGCTTCCTCAGGTTCTTCTACTTGAGTATTTTCATTTTTTTACACTTTAAAATTTATTCTCCATTAAATTCACCTCACAGCTGGAGTTACTAGTTTTTTTACATATGACATATACATATGACAAAACATATGATAAACTTCAACACATTGATACAAACCAGCCTTTCTGGCTTGTGACCCTTTCCCCTCTAAACTTCTCAGATGGGTTCATTTAAATAATTGTTTGACTTTTCTTCTTTCCTCTTCCATTAATCATCTCATGACCCTTCAGATTGATCTGGTCACCCTCTGGAGGAGCCCGACCCCTCGGTTGGGAACCATGGGACTAAATTAACTAAATGCACACTGTGCACGTCTTTACCTGATCTTCTTGCACCTTTCACCTTACTGAATAGATTTAGTACTTAGTACTTAGACCAAGTTCTTCTACTGCACTGAAGCTTTAGTGCTGATCCTCCCTGTACGTCGCTTTAGATAAAAACATCTGTGTCATTACTAAATGTAAATGTAAACTGTATATGACATAGTTAACGCAGCTCCACCAGGAGCAGCTGCAACAGTCAGATCCTTCTGAAGCATCAGTGATTCAGGATCAATGAGCTGATCAGAGATCAGTTACTGGAGACAGTTTACTATCGAACAAGTTACTCAGAAACTTCCCATACGCAAATGTAATATAAGTACATATATAACATTTCCATAAATGAAATATATTTACATGTCAAATAAAAACATATGTATAAAAATTATTATGAAACCTATTACAAATTGGAACAATTTCATTTATTGAACTATATGTGTAGTCCATACAAATATGTATGTTTATAGTGTAGACATGTTACATAAATATATATATCATCCCAAAATCTGTCAATATATGTTTAAGATTAATTAGAAACAATGATATATATATATATATATATATATATATATATATATATACACACACTATGGGTATTTTAAATATGTTAGAAACTTATATCTTAATATATCCAGTGGATGTATAGATGTGATAATAATATATCCCCTATTAGGTGACATATATGGCAACATCACTCTTGATAAACAGACATATATTACATATATATACAGTGGTGGACAGTAACGGAGTAAATTTACTTGAGTACTGTACTTAAGTACATATCCAGAGGATTTGTACTTTACTTGAGTATTAGATTTCTTTGGTACTTATTACTCTTACTTGAATACATTTCCAAGACAAATATTTTTACTTTTACTCGAGTAAATTTCTAGGAAGGCTGAAAAGTACTCGTTACTTTCAGGTCTGCTCTTTTTGGAAATTTTTTTTTTTATTCTAAAATACTATTGGACACAAGCTGTGTTTGTCAAAGAATGAAACCTATCACAGTGCACGCTCTCCACTGGGATCTACGTAAAAGCGGATAATAGAGACAAGAGACAAGACAAGACAGACATGGGGAGACAGAGTTTGTTGTGCTCCTATATTGTACTGGTACATGTCCTTCCTGGAAAGTCAAGTGACTTCAACATTGAGTTATTGAAAGCAGAGATGTAATTTTTTGTAAAGCAGTGGTTCTCAACCAGTGGTCTGGGGACAACACTGGTCTTTGAGGGGGTTCCAGTTCCCAACTTAGCTAAATGATAGAGAGTTAGTTGGACGGTGCAGGTTCATTTGGTTACAGTTTTAATGATTGTTAATAAACACTGCATCTGCAACATCTGCTGTCCTCTTACGATCCCATTCATTTTATTTGTTTTTATAGGTGTTTCTGCAGCCTTTATATAACTTTGTGGTTCTAAAAGCAAGCACATCAGTGCAGGTGGTTTCAAAGAGTTAATTCTCAGAAACAAGAGTTAAAAGGTCCTTAAATTCATTTAGAAAAAATTATAGTAATTCATTGATGTGAAAAATAAGAAGTTTACTCTTACTCTTACTTTTACTTAAAGTAAATTTAAAAGCATGTACTTTTGGATACTTAAGTACCTTTAAAAGCAAGTACTTTTTTACTCTTACTTGAGTAACATTTAGACTGAGCTACTTTTACTTGTAACGGAGTAAATTTTGACCGGTAGTATTTGTACTCTTACTCAAGTACTGGGGTCGAGTACTCTGTCCATCTCTGTATATATATTACATTTCTGTATGGGTTTACATATAGTATACATGTTTTACAGTTGATATTTCTCACAATATGTTGGTACTTCAAATATTTATTCATGCAGTATTATTAGGCTACTTGTAGTGGAGTATTTTACGTTGTCGTGTTGGTAAGTGAAGGACATCTGTGGCCTCCTGCTCCGTTCATGACGCTGTAACTGACCTGGCTCCACAGACACAGCAGCGGAGAGAGGTCTGATGTAACACCGTGATCAGTTTGCAGAGCCACTCTATCATCCAGAGTGCAGCTGAGCGGTGTCCTACACTACTGGCAGATACACACAAAAATGCTAATGTGTGAATGTACCAAAATAGATTTGAATAATTTGCGAATTGAACTGTGTACAAAATGTGTGGTTGTGTAACACAGTTTGCAAATGTGAGAAGTAGGGTACCAGCAACTCTGCCCACCAGCCACACTCTTCTGCATGTGACAGATTTAACACGTACATGTCATGAGGGATGCTGGTTTTCAGGCTTTCCAGTGAAGAATAAGATGCTATTCACTATGTAGTTGCTGTTACTGTTGGATCCTTCGTGGCCCAGCCAATCCCCAAGAGCTGCTCTGATTATGAAAATAATAGGCACCGACAGAGAGCCTGAGGATCACACTTTTAAATGTCAGTCTTGTGTTTCAGTTCAGTTCAACAGCTAGTGATGCAACTGTTAAAACCAAGGGCCTTAAAATCTCAAGTTTCTGTAAAAAATTTAGGTGTTGTCAAGGTTGCTAGGCGACAGGCCACTATGGTAAAGGTGGGCACAGCTGGTGACACAAAACGAAAATCCTCCGTAGGCCAGATGTGACCTGCTGGTGGTGCTACAGGGGATCCCCAAACTGCTTAGGATTCATCCTCTGAGGACCATGAGTGTCTTTACAGTTTCACAGCAAAACATCCCAACACTGATGAGATATTTCAGTCTGGACCAAAGTGATGGACGGACTGAGCTGTGAAGCCACCAGGAGCCATGGCTACATTTTCTCATTGGAAAACATGAAAATATGACAAAAGGGCCTGAAAATATCAGAGTTAGACAGTATTTATATGCTTTAGATGCACTGTGCAAAAACAAAGTGTAAAAGAACTGGGAACTGCTGTGAGTCACTGCAGGTCTGTGATCTTAAGCTGCAGCAGCCTGCTCTCATTAGGAACCGTGGGGGGCGGGCCTCTCAGCCCAGCACCCAGGAAATGAAGCTGTCTTGTAATGTGCAACATTACATGCTGCTTTAATATCCACAGAGGGCTTCGTTAATAGAAGAGCGAGTGGAACACCGCTGAGAGCACGCTCAGCTGCACTGTAATTTCCAAGAACATGACACGAATTGTTCTCACTTTTAAAACTGAACTCCCTGACACCCAACGTGATCTCACCTCTCCCTTTTTATCTTGTCTTGTCTTGTTCTCATTTTAATTTAATAAATATTTCAAGTAGTTATTCTTTTAGTGGATGCCTGTATATTACATCAGCTGTATCAGACAGAGGCCAGTTAAATTCAGTTGGTTGTTGGAGGAGGAAACACTGCAGTTTGCCAACTTTCCATGGCACCGTAACAAAGCTGTCAAATTCAGACTAGGTTCAGAATAGACGTTAAATTACAGTAATATTTGCATAAAGGGAAGATAATCATTCCATGTGAAATATGATGAGTTTTCTTTACTTCTTTTGTTTCAAATATGTAAAGTTCAAAGCACGAGGTGAGAGAGAGTCATAAGTCAGTCAAATCTCAACACACATATTGATACACATGTTGTTTGATCAAGTGTGACTCACCTTTCCCATAAGTATCAATATCTCTGATGTGCATCGTGAATAAATGTCCATAAATCCACTTAGAAATCACTAAAAAAAGATGCTCCTTATTATTACAGAACTACCCTGAGAATATTCAAGTTTTTAAGTTTCCTTCAATATCAAAGTAATCCAGTAACAGATGACTGTACATTCATGAGTATGTTGCAAAAAGGAACAACTAAAAGGTAATTCGGCATACTTTCAACTCTGCTACTTTGGTAAAATTTAAATAAATAGGCTAAAAAAAAACAGGGGTTCAAGTTGTAGCCCACAGCTTAACTCACAGTAAAACTTTACACTTCCTGTTTACATGCCCCAAAGCTTTATGGGAGCCGTAGTTCCAAAACCTAGACCATGATTATTCCTCAAATTGAAGTAAGATGAAGAATAATGACAGGAGCTAAAAAATCCATTAATATTATTTGCTGTTAGGAGTTCCTCTGACAACTATCAATGAATCACTTCAACAGTGAAGAAAACCTAAAAATGTGATGATTCTAAGGCAAGTTCTGTACTATCAAGTGCATCTTTTTTACTGTGGTTGCTAAGTGGGTTTATAGTTTATTTGTGATGGACAGTGGAGTATCATCAGAAAGTGTAGGTCATGCTGAATGAATGAATCATGTCTATGTGTTCATATTTGACTGTGATACTAAGGGTTTTAAAGTAGTCTACCTTAAAGATCCAATATTTAACTCTTCTTCTGCGTTTTATCTGAAGTGTTGATCTCCATCAGAAGATATATTTGTGGTTTTAAGAACCAAAAACCATCTCAGTGTAGTTTTACATCTCCTCTCTCAGGCTTCTCTCTGGAGCTCTAGTGACAACAGGTCAGTCAGTTGCATCTCATGGACGACATCAAGGTTAAAAGCCTCAGTGCAGGTTGCCTCAGTGTGTTCAAAATGCCAACTCAGTGAAGACATGATGCACACTTTTACATTCACTTTTCAATGATATCATTATCTTAGACGTCCATGGGAAACAAATGGTAGAAATCATAGTAAAATGAGGATCTTTTCTGCAGAACTTGACTAAGATTTATCATCTTTTAAGGTTTTCTCCAGCATCGCAGTAATACGTTGTTAGATGTCAGTACATCCAGTGGCGCGCTGAAAACAGGAACTGCTCATTGTGAATTCGGCATTCTTCATTTTCTAAGATTAAAGGAAAATGTGGGCCAAAAAAAAAAGCCCACAGTGTAACTCAATGAATCCACTGCAACCTTTTCTGACCTGTTTCTGTCTGTTCATTTAAGTGAAGACGATTGGGCAGTTTGTGTCAGTCCCATCTGGCAACACTGCCCTCTCTACTGCCCCCCCCCCCCCCTCTCCTTCTGGGTCATTTTGTCCACATGATTGTACATCATTTCTCCTAATAAAACGTTATTGGACAGTAATCATGTCCTGGAGCTTGTAAGAAGCCATAGAAATAATTGGGGACTAATGGCAGAGCCTCTCTCCTCTCACCACAGTCCTCACTGATATGAACGAAACATCTGTTATAGCTACACGTGTTGTACCTGCCTGCACACAGCTGAGGGAGTTTCTACAGGAGGATCTTGTGAGCCCATCTCAGCACAATCAAACTGTTGTGCGACCGTGTCCCCAGGCAATGAGGTCCTAATGGCACAGCTGACTCCTTGACTAGGAATGTCAAGTCTGCCGAGGCCTCCCACATTAAAATAGCCGGCGTGCCCTGTCAGCAGGCCCTTACAGCGGACGCATGGCTGCCTAACAGCTGCCAAACTTAGGGAACTACTGAGTGAGTGGGGGTGCGGAGGAGAAGAAGGGGTCTGGGCGAAGGAGAACCAGCGAACAGGCTTCAACAACAGGAGAACAGATCAGCACGGGGTGGGGGGGGGTGAGGGAATCAAATTACCCTCAAGTCTCTTCACCACTATGTTCCTCACACTAGAGTCAGAAAACAAGTTCAGCTGTATGTTTCCTCACAACACGCTCATCTGATGGGCGCCATGAGGGACGAGGTGGAGGCAGAGCGCCGAGGGACCACGACTAAGACGCCATGTCGGTTCGATTTGTTGGAGAACAAGCTCTGGTTGTGTGGAGCTGTTTCCTGCAGAGTCTTTATTAACTTGAGAGACAGCTGCTGCGTCATGCCAAACAGTGTGTGTGTGTGTGTGTGTGTGTGTGTGGGAGGAGAGCAACTGTAAAGCATATGCTCCTCATGCCCCGCTGCAACGACCATCTGATACTCACGTCCCGTCAGGGCTGGAACTGAGCATCATTTTCTCTGTGGCTGAATCTGCTGATTATTTTCTGGACTGATCTCTAAATTCCGTGTTTTCTCTTATTTTCCCGTTCGCCCACAACCTCCCCAGGTTCACTTCGGGTCATTCACGTCCCCATAATTTGCTTAATTACAGATTTGTTTGAAATGTTGTGGGACCTTCACTCCTCCATCTTGTCTTATAAAAGACCCTGAGTTAAAGAGCTGCTTCAGTTTATATCAGGGTCATTTCTCATCAAGTGTTTATCAAACTCCTTCAATGTTTTCTGTGTCACGTGATTAACACATAGAAAGAGGATGAAGCATAGAAATACTGCAGAGCTGCAGTTCTACATGCTACATCCTTATGTTGTTTAGTCTGATGTTGAGTTTTCTGTCATAGGAAAACTGAGAAATTAGCAAATATTCACATTTGAGAATCTGGTAACAGGATTTTTTTTTACATTTTTGTCTTAAAAAATGACTTTAACGATTAATCAATAATCAAAATGTATCCCAATTAATTTTCTGTCAATCAACTATTAAATTAGGCTAAAAAACAGAGTTTTGAAACGAAATCGATCTCGGTCCCGACGATCATGTGCACTGGGCATGAGCGAGCTCGTGGAAACAGGAAGCTGATTGTCTACTCTGCCGCTGATTGGTTGCAAGAAATACCACGAACCAGGAACAGCAAATTTAACTAAACAACAGCTGCTGCAAAGACATCAAGTCAGTAACACTTTAATTCATTATTCATGTTGTTTCATCACTGGTGGTCCAGGCTGATAAGAGCCAATCAGGGAGCGGCTGGAGGTGTCCACGTCATCGCCTCTGCCCGTCCACACTTACATTTTCTGGAGTTTTCAAACTAAAACGGTTCCAGCAGCGTTTCTGAAAGTCTCAGTTTAAGGCGCGTGGACGTCAGGAGTGAACTTAAAGGGAAGCATTTAAAACTAAAACGACGAAGTGCAGATGTAGCTTCAGAATATGATTGGTTTCTGTTCCTGAAGAGACAGCAGGGGCCCAGCAACAAATTTTGCCCAGGGGCCCCTTTGGAGTTTAACCCGGCCATGAATTTACTTTAATATTTGATGAAGAGAAGCAGAAAATCCTCATGTTTGAGAGGCTGAAATCAATTATTTTCTGGATTAGCATTGACAAGACGTCCATCACAGCTTCACCGAGCCTTCAGATTCAAACAGTCCAAAGCAGCGAATCATCAGATCTGACAAACTAAGATCAAACAACATTTGTGCTTAGAAATTTACTGATGATTAATCAATAATCAATATTCAGGTGGGGATTCTCTTGACTTGAGCTGCAACTAACGATTCATCGGCCAGTTATTTTCTCATTTAATCAATAAGTCTATAAAAAAGTTTTTTTTTAAACTGGCACCAACAGTTTCTTAGAATCGACTGTGATCTCTCCAGTTTGCTTGAAACCAGAGGTTATGAAATGATTAATCAATTGTCAAAGGTGACCAATTAATTGTCTATCAATCGACCTCTTGTTTCAGCCATAATAGTCACTTCTGAATTTTTACAGCAGGAGTTTATAAGTTATGATGCATCGTAACAGCAGCAGTTAATCTCCACCTCAACCATCCACATTTACGTTAATGTAATAATAATAAAATAATAATTCAGCCTTTTCTTCTGATACTGTAAGTACAGTTTGTAGTAATCCCACTTTACTTTTAGTCATTAATTATCCTTTGACTGATTTTTCATTGCAGCTTTAATTCTTACATCAGTCTACTGTTCTGTCCTTAATGAGCAACATTAAATCAATTCAACAAGATCAATGATACGGAAATAAACTTCAGCAGAGAACGTGGTTTTAATCTGGTTTTAAAATCACACAAAAAGACGGCTCCTTGACTGACAGAAAATTAATCAGCAGCCATTTTTAATAATCCTTTGATTAGGATTTTGATTTCTTAAGGAGGAATGACAGAAATTCTCTCGAACGTGAGGATTTACTGGTCTTTTTCATCTCTGATAATAATAAACTGAATATCTTCAGGACTTCAACAAGACCTCTGACGACATCATCTCTGACTTTAGGAACTTCCAATAAATATATTCTACTCTTTCTGATAATATATTGATCAAATGATTGATTAGTAACTAAAGTCATTGTCAGTAGCCGGCCTGGACTTATTTCAATATGTGGCTGAGGCCTTAGATGCTGCCTGTGGCGTCTTTTTAAATCCTCACACTGACCTCTTAAGTGAAAGCACAGTAATCCTGGTCTGGATTTGACATTGCTGGATCTCCCAGTGCGGGTTTCTCTGTGCATCACGCAACTTTGGACAAAGATCAGCCAGAAATGAGAAGAGGTTTAGATTCAGAGACGGAAAAACTGTTAAAAAAAAAATAAATTAACGCTGATCACTGGAAAACTATTGGATTAACAAGTAATAATAATAATAATAATAATAATAATAATAATAATCATAGAATCTCTGGTTCCAGCTTCTCAGGTGTGATTATTTGCCACTTTTCTGTTTCGAAAGATTCAATTTTCAACTGCTGGACTGAAAAAACAAGCAGTTTAAAGACGTCACCTTGGACTCTGAGAACTTTTCACAATTTCCTGACACTTTCTGGGCCAGTGGTAATCAATCAATAATAAATAATAATCAGTTTGATAATGAAAATCATCATATTTCTTTATCTCCTTGCGGAAACCAGGCTGCCGAACGTGTTACATATTAAAATATGAATACAGAGGTTTAAAAATATACAGTCACAACGTTGGTTATTGCATTTAAAGTAGTTTTAATTAAGGAAGTGTTATATTTTCACTCTAGGAAAAACAAAATGAAAAATAATCTGGAGGTTTGAGTCACAACTTTGTTTTAAGAAATTAACCTTTTCTTTTATTTTTTAGTCTTGAAATTCTTTTTTACACAATACATTTTCCTTTATAAGTATTTGAAAATATCTGTTGCTGGTTTGTTTGGTAATATCTTTCCTATAAGTAGAATCTCATTTCAATATAGTTCTCTTTTGAAAAAACAAACGAAAAAAAGAAAACATCCATCACTGTGTTTCTGTCCAGGGTCTTCACGCGTTGGAAGATGTCGTCAGTGACGTCAGAGCGTGGCCTGTGGCTGGTTGAGACCGACGTCCGTCCAGCTCTGACCACGACAGAGAGGCTGATGGCGAAAGCTGGTCGCCGATGCTCCGCAGTCCGGCTGAGCTACAAGATCAGAGACGCTCTGCCGGGTGTTTGGACCCTTGTAGTGGCGTGTGGGAGCAAATGAGCATCGTTAAAAAAGTCCCATACATATATCTGTGTGTTGTCCAAGGTGGGGTGAACACAAAAGACGCTCCTCTCCCCACGTGTCGGCTCTCCAAAAGCAGCCGTTCTCAAACACCAGGGATGCTCTGGTGTCAGGAAACAGACTGCTCGTCCTCGCTGAATGTGAATCTTACTTCAAACTATCTGAATTATGCTTTGAAAACACTGCTAAGATTGTATGTATAACATAAAACCCAGCTGATCTGCACCGTAATTGACTACTGGAGTCAAAGCTTTAATTTAGTCCACGAGGCCCTTGTTGTTTGGGCTTACAGATAATCCTCTCAGTAACTTCCCCTAACATTTTTGGGTAGTCTTTTCAATTAATGGCCTGCTGCTGCTGCTGCTGCTGCTGCTCAGCTCTGTGTTGTTTGACAGCTCCTCGTCTCTGAAGCAAAGCATCCACAGAGCGACGGCAGCTCTCTATACATTCTTCTCAGGTTCATCTGACTGACTTGCAAGGATCCCACAAACTGCCCACTGAGGAGAGACCTGGACCGGAACAGGAAATACAATGGATGCTAGTTCTCTCCTTAAAGTGAGCAAGGAAAACATCTTAAACAGGTTGACTCCTCACTCTTTAAATATAAACTATGTTGCAGATAGGAAAGCATTCATTGGCTTCATTTCTAGTTATAAAAACCAATTTGCTGGTTTTAGTATGTTCTCTCTTTCCTCTTTCTTTTTTGTGTCGTTTTTACAATAAAGCACTCTTTTTTTTTTCAGCCAATGAGATATATCTCATTTACACATTTAGTCCACTTTTTTTTTTTTTCCACTTTCAGATTCACACAACCACTCCAACCCTCAACCCTACAAACTTTAGGATAATACACCAATAATTCCCTGCACATGTACTTTTTTTTAACGCCACGATACTTTAGTAGGCTATAACAGCACGATTTGTCATGCACTTTATCTTTTTTTTCCTTTTTTTGCAAAATACCCCTATATTGCAGATCTGTGTGTCGCTGGACTAACAGCTGTCTGGCTTGGTGCTCTCAGTCGTCATCCACGTCGTCTCCCTCGGACTCATCCCTCCTCTCGTACAGCTTATCCCTCTGCCTCTCCTGGATCTCCTTCATCTCCTCGGCGTATCTGCAGAAAGCTCCTCCGAATTTGCTCCAGGCTTTGAAGGGGATGGTGATAGAGTTCCTGTAGCTGGGCTTCACCTCGCTCACCCGCAGGAACACCCCGTATTTGTTGGACCCGACGTCGAAGAAGAACCGTTTGGAGTCCACCATGATGGAGGTGCCCTCGGGGAGCTCGCCGTAGCCCCCGGCGGCGGAGCCCCCGGTCAGCTCATCGTCGTCTCCCCCGTAATCATCTATGAGTTTAGCAAGGGCGTCTCGAAACTCTATTAACCCCTGGGCCGGAAGGGCTATGGTCTGGCCGGCCAGCATGCCGCCCACAGGGCCCCCGACTCCAAAGCCAGGTCCACGGTTCACGGTCTGCCGGATCCGGAGGAACCTCCCCCGCTGGTTCTCCTTCAAGTCCAGGTAGTACTTGCGGTTTTCCCGGACGAGAAACTCGCTCTTGAGCGCTCGCCGGGGCCCGCCGTCCTCTCCCACGGAAGCCTGCGCTATCTGCTCCGGACTGCTAGGCCCCAGCTGGGCGTAGTGCTCGATGAAATCCCCGAGGTAGTCCCGGAACTCCGCCGCCACGGACAGGGAGAGGGTCAAGCGACTTTTGGAGCCCCCGGCCCCCACCTCGGCGATTTTGATGAACCTGCCCTTGCTGTTCTGCTTGACGTCCAGATAGAAGCGCTTGTTCTGGATGTCGAGGCGCTTGGACGCCAGCTCCTGGGTCTCCTGGTCCCTCTGGAAGTGCTGGAAGCCGCCTCCCCCCCCGCTGCTGCCGCCGCGCTCACTCCCGCTGTCGCCATCCGCCATCTTCAGCTCCACCATTCGGCTTCTGCCCCTTCTCCTGCGTAGCTGCTCTCTGCGCGCCCCCGGCCGGTGCGCGCCCCCTACACACTCACCATGAGTGCACTCCGGGGAGCGCTGTGATTGGTCCAACCGTCCGTCACTTTCGCGGGTCGACACGGTTACAGTCCTCCCATTGGTCCGTGGAATTAGTCAATCACGCCCACATGTAATATCCCTCATCAGCCATTGGTGCAGGGTGAGGTTCCGTTTGCGTACTTCTTGTAAAATGTTTTTTACCAACTCCCACCGGTTGTGAAATTTTCCTTGTTTGTCTGACATAAGATGTTATATAAAATTATGTTTTATTTTTTGGCCTCAGCCGTAAAACGATGTCAACATAGCTTGTTTTTCTTCACACAGTTGTAGTGGGAAACAATCTGGGGACTTCCAGGGTCACGTTTTAATGTGTTCAAAATAGATTTGTGGCTTAGTTATTGGAAAAATGTTAATATTACTGAACGTGCCAGTGTTGGAACAAGTACCCAGGCTTCTTACTGAGGTAAAACTAGCAATACCACATAAAAAAAGACTGAAGTAAAGGTTCTGCATGCAAAATTTCACATAAATAAAACTACATAGGCTAAAAAAAAAAAACCTGACCTTGAATGAACACTTGAATGACTTTAACCTCTCTGTGGGTCATCTGTGCAGCTTTAACCAAAATGAGTCATTTTAAAAAATCGTTTGAAAACCACTGACCTAAATTATAGCACATCTGTATCAAACCACATCTATTACTGTCAGATTAAGGGCAACAGGAAACATCATAATTCACACTAGTGTAATGTACAACCTTTAGTCGGGTTGTTTTTTAAAATTCATGTTATGCCGCTTTGCGCTCCACACTGCACTAGTTCCTCCTCTACATTTCTCTGACCACCTATAACATCAATATTCTGTTTACATGTTGATATATCATTGATAATAATAATAATCCAATATGATAAAATATAAAATTCTGATCATATAACTCTGAAGGTAAACATTCTGCAGAAGACATACTGTGCTTAAACTTGTGATACTTTAATGACATTTTTTTTTGCTAATGCTTAAGTTAAATTTTGAACACAGGACTTTAACTTGTAACTGAGTATTTACAGTGTGGTTTTGCTAGATTTCCTGAAGGTCTGGATGTTTCTTCCAGCCCAGGCTTTAAGCAGTGATGGTTTGTGAGTGTCTTCTGCCTGCATTGCCCAGCTCGGCCAACAGGTGGCGGTATAGGTCCGCTTGCAGCTCAGGTGTTCTGTCAGGTTGATTTTCCTCCTAGCTGGACATGTCAGCAGCACCTGTCAGTTACACTTCTGCTGCTGTTTATTTCACTTTGTATTAAATAGATGTTGAGAATTTGGTTTCATTTTTATCTGTTTTAGTTTTGTGTAAGCATAAACCCTGAGGTTTTGTTTTGGACATTACAAATATAAATAACTTAAAGACTGAAAGATGTGCAACTTTGGTAATGAAAAGCTGAATTCACTCTTAAAGGAGGTGCGATGGTTTGGTAAACCCTGGTCCCTAAAGTCCTGAAAACACCAGAGAAGTATTTACACGCAGACAGGAACAGTAAAAATATTGAATTCATGAGTCCAGAGTATTTAAAAAACACACACAAGTGTCACATTTTATTTTTTCAGTTAAAATTAGTTTATATCTCCCTGTGTCATGGTGTAAATCCTGTCTCAAAGTCTTCTCAACTGCTGGGTATGCACTTCTCATGGATACTAAATCATTTTTTCATTTATTTAGTTTACTGTCTAAAGACATTTTATTCTAAGATATTCATGACTTTTATTGTGGTCCCAATATCTATATCTGATCAGGTTTGGTTATTGATTTCTGTGTCTTTTTTTATTATAAAACAGGTCTTGGTTCAGTATTAATACTGTGAAAGTATCGGAGCTCAGTCCAGAAACTGGGCCTCAAAATGAGCCGTTGAGACTACTGGAACTTTGTGATGTCACAACAAATCAGTCTCAGCCACCCCCCAAGCCCCGCCCACCTGGACCCACCATCCAACCTTACAGGATTTGGTTTCTCTGAGTGTTTACCTGAAAACTGCTGTATTTCTATTTGATCATTCAGAAAGAAATCAGCCAATCAAGATCCGAAGAGAGGCTCAGATCCTCTCCTCTGATTGGCTGACTGACCTGTTGTTACTAGAGCTCCAGAGAGAAGCCTGAGAGAGGAGATGTAAAACTACACTGAGATGGTTTTTGGTTCTTAAAACCATAGATATATCTTCTGATGGAGATCAACACTTCAGATAAAACACAGGTTAATTTAAATGGGACCTTTAATATTTATATTTGTATTGTGATGTTTAAGTCAATTAACTAATTAACAAACTAACTAGAAATATTAAAACCAGCCTGAATGTAAACTCATAAACTGGGTGTCCTCAGAGTTGTGACCCTGTTTGCACAGACCTGCAGCAGTAGATGGAAAAACACTCGACACCATAAGATTTCTTAGTGATTGTGCAACATGAAAATCACTCAGTCTGTACTTTTGTTTTCCCAGAAAAAAGGATCAGTTTTTGGAACAGGATTGCACAAACACACAAATTCAGAATCACTGGAGTTAGAATTTAGTTTTGACCAAACTTTATGCAGTTGAGGAACTTTAGAGAGAGTAGCTGTGTTTCGTTGGATCAAACATAAGACTGGAGTAAATGTACTTAGTTACTTCACCACCTCTGTATGAAAACACATCAGACGACCTGTAAAGTTTATGTAACGGTTTTATTTTAACAATCTGATTTCACAGTGACATTAGAACAAAAATCTGATAAAACACTTCATAGATTCAAATTTAAATATATCCAAACTATACATCAGTTACAAGCAGAGATACACACACAAATCACAATATTGCACACTACCCTGTTTGACTCTTGATTCAGATTTAACCTTCGCAGCAGTAATTGTGCCATGTTTCTTATAAACCGTCTCTTTCTGTTAGTGTCGATCCTATTAGGATAAGATGAGAACATTTTTTGTTCAAACAATAAAACCAGAACAATCTTATTTTGTTTGACAAAATATCACAGTCAATATTTCCAGATCTTCTTCACTAGACAGACAGTGTTAGTAATACTGAGGATAAGTTGGGTAGGAGCCCATCAGCTGAGTTGTGGCAGAGGGCAGCATGACCCCCGGGAGGCTGCTGTACTGGTAGAAGGGGTCCAGAGTGGAGACGCTGGGCAGAGGCGAGCTGTACTGCAGGCTGTGTGGGTGGACGTAGGAGGCGGCAGCCGGGGCCTCTGGCGCCGCCGCCGCCGCCACTGCTGAGTGGTACCTGGGGTAGGGCCCCGGCCTGTAGGCCTGCAGCTCGGGGTAATGCATGAACTGAGAGGCGACGTTTGCCTGGCAGGCGTGAGCCAGGGCGTCCTGCACCGTCCTCTTCAGCTTCATCCGTCTGTTCTGAAACCAGTTTCTGATCTGAGGACAAGAAGAAAGTCTCATGAGGAACAGTTTTCATCAAAGAAGATGAATATTTCTCACTGTTAGAGGACATCAGGGCTGAAGCCAGAACTCTTAGAAACACATTGAATTAAATTAGATGAAACACAGTGAGGCTCGTTACCTGTTTGTCAGACAGGTTGAGCTTCTTGCAGAGCTCGGCTTTGTCCTGTGTTCCCAGGTAAGCGTTCCTCTTGAACGCCCTCTCCAGGCTGCTGATCTGCTCCGCCGTGAAGGCAGTGCGAGGTCTCCTGCCCAGTGGAGGGGACGGCGGTGAGGCGGGGGCACAGTCTGGGGGGGCCGAGGGGGAGAGGGAACGACCCCCTTCGCTCTCGTACCCGGAAGTCTCCTCCTCTGTCCCGCTGCTGAAACCGGCCTCTGACGCTGGAAAGAGGAAATCATTTTTAATATTTATTATATTTGATATTAAGTATTAACATCTTTTACTTCAGTTAAAGTAAAGTGAAGTTATATCTTTACTTGAGTCAAGTAAAGTAAAGTAATACATCAGTTAACTACAGTTCTTACAAAAGTTTTAACTTAACCACATTTAATTCTTTCAAAATTAATGTTCTACACCACAGCTGTATTATCATCTTATAAATGAAATACTTGAACCTCCTCTATTTAGTATTTATTAACAGTATATAAACATGTAATTAATGGTATATAACACAG
Organism: Trachinotus anak; assembly: GCF_046630095.1. Taxonomy (NCBI): domain Eukaryota; kingdom Metazoa; phylum Chordata; class Actinopteri; order Carangiformes; family Carangidae; genus Trachinotus; species Trachinotus anak. The sequence goes on along the minus strand of NW_027273879.1, from coordinate 1,145,473 downwards.
TGTTGTTGAAACTAAAGCTGCTGTAAGACATGCATCAGTGGAGGCTGCTGGTTAAACAGATAATGAATGACATCACAGTAAAACAGCTGCAATAATATCAAATATATTTTATGATTATAATTGTTTACAAACACTGAACAATAATAAACACTTAAGAATGTTTACGACTACATTATATTGTGTTATAAACCATTTATTAAATGTATGTGTATATTCTAAAGGTTAAATGATACCAAAATAGTGTATTTTATAAGCTGATAATACGACTTGTAAATAAAATATTAATTTATAGCAGATAAATGTAGTGGAGTTATAAGTGCAGTGCTTTCCTCTGAGATGTACTGAAGTATAAAACAATACTGTTGATGAATGAATCCTTTTATCAGACCTACTTTTTAGTAGTTTACTGACGGTTATGTTGCTACAAATTCCCTTAAAGTACCAAAGACTCACAGGAATAATGTGAGAATAGCCCATTATGTACATATTGTAGGACATTAAGTAGAAATACTTGAGTACTTGAACGTACCTGGATTATTGTGAGAGGGCTGGTGCTGCAGCGAGCTCAGGCTGTACTCATCCAGGCCCTGACTCCTGCTCTCCTCTTGCTGCTCAGGTACAGTTTCTGACTTTTGCCTGCAGTAAAAACCGGGGAGACTCTCTGAATGTGTCCCGCAGGCCGTGGGTCTGGGGGCTGAGACGGTCTGTGCTCCTGTGGGCTGGCTGCTCTGGGCCATCCACTCGATAGAGAAATGTCCTCTCATGGCTGCAAAGTGCTGTGGTTCTCTCCTGAAAGAAGCCGGAAACAGTAGATCCTTTCGTTTTAAAAGGTGGAACCAGGATTCAAAACTCTGTCCAGAGTGAGGTTAGACTTTCTGAGGTGCTCAGTCCTGGTGGAGGGACAGCTTTAACTGCCTCCTCCTCCAGGAGAGCTGTATTTATAGGGGGGCATCCCACCTCATTTCAAACTCTCAGCTCCAAAGATCAAAGCACACATCCTCACTTCCCCCCACCCTCCCTCCTTTAGTTTTCACAACTGGAGTAATTAAGACGTCTCATTCAGTCTCAATGAGGCTGTTACAACATGGCTCCAGTAAGTCTGGGAAGACCCCCCCCCTCCTCCTTCCTGCCTCCAAAAACAGATAATAGACACACCTCACCCCCAAACTGTCTGCAGCTCCTCTACACCCACGTCCACACTGTAAATACATGTGTGTGTTGTCTTTTTCCACGGCAGCCGAGGAAGAACATCACTTACTTATTTCATTGTTCAAAACACTGAGCATCTTTTATTTATAGTAACATCATTGCATTGATTTTGGTTGGTCATCAATAAAGATTTGTATATTTTATTGGCACACGTGTAATTTTTCTAGATTTTTTAGTGTCTGGCAGCTTTTATACTTTTAAAATGGACAAAATGATGAGACAGAGGTGAAGCTAAGTTTGTGCTGAATAAAGGACGTCATGACCAGGTACGGGGGATAAAAGGTGCCAAACAAAGACTGACATAAATTCATCAATATGAACCAGAATAAACCTGGTTTTCTAGGAGGTGAAGCCCCAGTGTCCATAAAGCATCTTAAATATTAACTTATAACATTACTAGTACGCTCACATGAGAAGAGCTTATCTTTTGAAGCAAAAATGCTAAAAATGTCTGTGTTCTCGCTGCTTTTCTCTGTTCTACATTTAACATAAATAAAAAGTGTCTTTTGAATTTGGACCGTTGGTCGTATAAAACAATTCTGCTCAAATTCTTTCTAAATGAACATTTCAGGCTGAATCTCAGAATTAAGGATGTTTTTTTTTTTAAAAAGAGCATTTAACTTTATGTGTGTATTTTTATCCATTAATTTTACATAGAGGTAATCCAAAGAGTGGATATCCTACATAACAAAGTAAAAAACAATAAGAGGAAAAATAACATAAGATGAGAACATCAGACTAATTTAGAGTTGAAACAATAAATCAATCAACTACTTTGATAAAGTAAAAAATGATTATTTAGTAGTTGCAGTTTGCTTGTCTTTGTTTTTTTATGATTTAATGTATTTGGCTTTCAGACAAGGAACAATGTTTAAATACATCACTTTGCTTTTCTGGGAAATTAAAACAGGCAAACCAAAGAAGAACATCACCTGAAGACATCAGCTCCAGCTGTGGGAAACATTTTCACCATTTTCTGCAGATTATTGGATGAGAAATTAAAGATTAGTTGCAGCCACAAGTCTCTTTCTTCTCCAGTCATTAATCAAGATCTTCAGATGTTGTGTGAGTGTTAAACTGCTCATCGTACACATTCATTCAAGTTACAATTACTTAAAAAATTACAAACTTCCATCAGCCAAACATAATGAGCAGTGAGTGGCTTAATAACCTGACAACACACTGATCCGGGATGATCCCAGGATTAAAGACAGCCCGTCTGAGAGTCACTGATATGACGTCAGCTGAGCTTTAACGATGATGGGTTTTAAGGTTGTGTGATCTCTTTTCTAACTGATAGACTGACAGGGTTTCAATTTAACTGAAAAAACGAATTGATCAATTAATTTTAAACAAATAACCATGATTTTCTGTTGTAATATTGTAGGATTCACATTATATGGAAGTGTTAACTCAAATATTTACACAAGAAAACACAATTTAAGTATTAAAATATGACTGAGCCGAACATCTGATCCTCCAAATAAACTGTGGTGGTACTCAGATATTTTATTTAAGTAAAAGTCACAACAACACAATTTTAAAATAATTACAAGCATTTGCATTCAACATCCTCCATATAAGTGTTAGCAGGAAAAAAGCACTTAAATATCAAAAGTATATATTATACTACAATTATTATTTATAGGGTATATAATATAATAATGTTAGCAGCATTAATGCAGCAGCTGGCAGTGATACAAGCACTTTCATTCATTTTAAATACTGTTGGGTTTTTCTCCGTCTCCTGTAACAATGCCTTGTATATTTTATTCTCATTATAGGTTTTTTACAACAATATTTCCCTATGAAACGTAGTGAGTGGAGCATCATAAAATACCTAAAAAAATAGACCCTACTTCAGTAAATGTAATTTCCAACACTTACAAATAAATATCTGGGGCATCTGCAGGAGTTTTAAGTATTTTACCAACAAATTCACTAATTAATTCACTTTAAGCACTCACATGAATGAATGAACAGTCAGAAATATTGTAGGATATTAAGAAAATATCACAATTACTGTAGACTAGAGGCGGAGGAAAAACCACTTCACTGTAAAAGGCTAGAAGCAGTGACACTATGTGAAAGTAAAAATAAAAGCCCTGATTAAAATGTTACTGCTGGAAAAGTTTGAGAGTTTTCAGCAGTAAATGCAGTGAAGTAGTAAAATTCACTTATTATTGAGTTATTTGCAGCAGAATGTAAAATTAAAAGAGTCCAGTGAAGAACAACTGCCTTTAAATGGGAGGCTGCTTTATTATCAGAGTAAAAGTACCTCATTACTTTCAGGCACTGACCCCCCCCCCACCCCCGCCTGCAGCCGTCCCCGGCCTGCGGCTCCTCTCAATGCTAAACAGGGTCCGGATCAGGTTAAAGCACCTGATAACGACCTGCGGAGGAACATCACCTGTGAAGCGGCTCGGAGCGGGACGAGCTGAAGAGGACGAGCCGCCGTTTGTGTGCAAATGGAGCGTGAGTCAAAGAGACTGAAGAATTAAAGGATTCATCGGGTCAATCAATGATCGGCCCCATTGATAAGATAATGAGAGGGATCGGGCCGTGATCGGGGCCGTGCGGGACTATCCCCGCATCCAGACAGCGAGTCTGAGAGAGGAGAGAGGAGGAGAGGAGAGGAGAGGAGAGAGGAGAGAGGAGAGGAGAGGAGAGAGGAGAGAGGAGAGGAGAGAGGAGAGGAGAGGAGAGGAGAGGAGAGAGGAGAGAGGAGAGGAGAGGAGAGAGGAGAGGAGAGGAGAGGAGAGGAGAGGAGAGAGGAGAGGAGAGAGGAGAGGAGAGGAGAGAGGAGAGAGGAGAGAGGAGAGGAGAGGAGAGAGGAGAGGAGAGGAGAGGAGAGGAGAGGAGAGAGGAGAGGAGAGAGGAGGAGAGAGGAGAGAGGAGAGAGGAGAGAGGAGAGGAGAGAGGAGAGGAGAGAGGAGAGGAGAGGAGAGGAGAGAGGAGAGAGGAGAGGAGGAGAGAGGAGAGGAGAGGAGAGAGGAGAGGAGAGGAGAGGAGAGGAGAGGAGAGGAGAGAGGAGAGGAGAGAGGAGGAGAGAGGAGAGAGGAGAGAGGAGAGGAGAGAGGAGAGGAGAGAGGAGAGGAGAGGAGAGGAGAGAGGAGAGAGGAGAGAGGAGAGGAGAGGAGAGAGGAGAGGAGAGGAGAGGAGAGGAGAGGAGAGAGGAGAGGAGAGAGGAGAGAGGAGAGGAGAGGAGAGAGGAGAGAGGAGAGGAGAGAGGAGAGAGGAGAGGAGAGGAGAGAGGAGAGAGGAGAGGAGAGGAGAGGAGAGAGGAGGAGAGGAGAGAGGAGAGAGGAGAGGAGAGAGGAGAGGAGAGAGGAGAGAGGAGAGGAGAGGAGAGAGGAGAGGAGAGGAGAGGAGAGGAGAGGAGAGGAGAGAGGAGAGAGGAGAGGAGAGAGGAGAGGAGAGGAGAGGGGAGAGGAGAGGAGAGAGGAGAGGAGAGGGGAGAGAGTAGAGAGGAGAGAGGAGAGAGGAGAGGAGAGGAGAGGAGAGGAGAGGAGAGAGGGGAGGAGAGGAGGGAGGAGAGAGGAGAGGAGAGGAGAGGAGAGGAGAGAGGAGAGAGGAGAGAGGAGAGGAGAGAGGAGAGGAGAGGGGAGAGAGTAGAGAGGAGAGGGGAGAGAGTAGAGAGGAGAGAGGAGAGAGGAGAGGAGAGGAGAGGAGAGGAGAGGAGAGAGGGGAGGAGAGGAGGGAGGAGAGAGGAGAGGAGAGGAGAGGAGAGGAGAGGAGAGAGGAGAGAGGAGAGAAGAGAGGAGAGAGGGGAGGAGAGGAGGGAGAAGAGAGGAGAGGAGAGGAGAGGAGAGAGGAGAGGAGAGAGGAGAGAGGAGAGGAGAGGAGAGAGGAGAGAGGAGAGGAGAGGAGAGAGGAGAGAGGGGAGGAGAGAGGAGAGGAGAGGAGAGGAGAGAGGAGAGGAGAGAGGAGAGAGGAGAGGAGAGGAGAGAGGAGAGAGGGGAGGAGACAGGAGAGGAGAGAGGAGAGGAGAGAGGAGAGGAGAAGAGAGGAGAGGAGAGGAGAGGAGAGGAGGAAACGAGGAGAGGAGAGGAGGAAACAAGAGGAAAGTAATAATAATAATAATCTATAATCTATACTATGGACACGTATAGATTCTATATGTGATGAAACTCAGCAGGGGATGATTCTGCGTGAAGTCCTGTTAGTTTTGGTACTTTAAGTGTATTTTGCTGATAAAACTTGCAAATACTTTTATTTGTAGAAGAGTGTTTTCACATTACTTTTACTTCTCTGAGTACTTTAATTTGTTGATAATGCTCATATATTTTTATTTTGCAGTTCTTTTACATGTACTAGAGTATTTTCAGTATATTATACTGCTACTTTTGCTTCTCTGAATACTTCCTCTACCACTGGTTCATAGTAATATTGTGATATTTTGCAGTGGCAGAGGTATTCAGATCCTTCACTTCAGTAAAAGTACTAATAAAATGTTGTAAAAATACACCAAAAGCTTCAGTGAAAGTACAAGTATCAGTAGAATGCAGTTCAGAGGTTGTACTTGTACCTGACAGTAAACAGTGACTGTGCAGGTTCAGATTCATCAGTTTAGAGCTGCAGACTGTTGACGTGTCCCTGTGTCTTCGTCTCCCGGCCCCTCGTCTGTCAGCCCCCCCCCCCCACATCAAAGAGCTGCAGCTGAACCACACAGATCAGGATGGAGATGACGAGGTGGAGCGGGCCGACGCTGATACCCATCATCCTCCCTGTTATACGACACACAGACGCAGACAGAGGGGCAGCGGCCGAGGTGATCAGGACCTCTTTGAACCTCTCACTGTACCGACCACCTCACTGCTGTTGTGTTTCTCTGGGTGCGTTTGTTTCCTCTGACTCCTGATTCACCCCGGCCGGGAACATGGCCTCTCTTCCTCTCATGTCCTGGATGAAAGTTCCTCCACTCGAGTTTCTTTTAGCATAAACATCTAAATACAAACTGAAAAATCTCACAAGTTGATCTTACTTCAAGAAATCTAGGAAACTGATACTGAAGTAAATATAACAAATTGTCTTAAGTTATGTTCACTTTAAGTTTACTTAAGATTTTGTTGTGTTTACTTCATTTTATTTCATCTTATTTAAAGTGTAAAGTACCAAATGTAAAAAGATTGATGATGCAGAATGGGACCATTTGAGATGATTATATATTATATCATTAGATTATAATTTTAATGAATTAATATCTGTGTCACTTTAATGTTGCAGCTGGTGAAGGTGGAGCTCCCTCTGCCCATGCAGCTGATAATAACACCTCATAATTGATCTGTTGATTATATTTGGTATTAATTAAGTACAACATGAGCCTGTGATTAGTACTGTGGTAGAAGTATAACACTCAAATACTTCAGTACAGTAACCTGAGTAAATGTCCTTAGATACTTTTGACCAACATTATTCTCACTCATTGATATTATGATTAATTAGTGCAAATTTGCCCAAAAACACAAATTTCACCAGAAACTTTACAACACAGTCAAACTGGTGTTTACATGAAGAAAATCAGACTGCGGAGAACAACTGGGCCTTTTAGGGGAAAGAAGAAATAAATTATACTCTAAAAAGTATTTTGTGAAAACTTGGTAGCTACAGGTGCCGTGATTTCATAAAGAAAACTTCAGAAACAGTTTACGACATTTTAATTATAACGACTCCTTTTATATTATTATAGGTTTAAACAGCAGCTTCCACTTATTGAGTTGTTAACACCCACAGAGATTTAGAATAATCCACAGATGAAGAACGTTGACAATAGAGGGAACTGTGGGTTTTTCCTGAGTGACCTGAACCGGCTGTGGAAATACACACTGCTGTTGATTTTTTTTTCTAATGTAAATTTGAAGTTCTTTGAACACCACAGACAAAATGAGTCGGTGCAGACGTCACAGCAGAGGCTTTCGTGGCTCATTAATGAAGGCGAGGTTATTATTTTGTTTGTGTTGCAGTATTTGTATGAAGCGATGCTTTAAACCTGCTGCTGCGACGGTTCCTGCACAGTCTTTGGTCTTCGTTTGTTTACATCTGTTCCGGACCTTTGGACTGAAACACAACACATGCTGCATTTACCTGAACCAAACATACACGAGGACAGGCTCGGTCTGTAATCCTGTGTGTGTGTGTGTGTGTGTGTGTGTGTGTGTGTGTGTGCTCCTTATCCATGATGAGGGTCATTCATCCTCCCCGGCCCCAGTCCCAGGCTGCTGCTGTCTGTGGGGTAACGGTCTCCTGCCGGGTTCGTCTTTGATTGGCTCCATTCAGACTCTTTCATCTCTAATGGGCCTGTTTGCTGCTCTGTTATGGACACAAACACACCTCGACCCCCCTCCATCCCACCCCCACCCCCCACAGGCCCTGACAGGAGACCAGAGGGAGACACATGTCCCAACAGAGCATAGAGGAGCTGATATCTTTTTTTTTTGTCTCTTAACTCTTCATGACTTCACTGCCTCGTCTGTGGCCCCCACCCCATCGGTTCCTGAACCTTTAAATATGAAATAATATACAGGTTCATGTTTAGAACAGACTACATAACAATATGTGGTTAATTTGCATCATTTATCTAATTTACATAACATTTTCCTACTTATTTATTTCTTATCCAAAAGAGATTCAAAAAATATACATTCACTGACAATAAATTAACCATTTATCATCTGAAATGTAAATTCTTAAGATGAAAAGCAGGAATATAACACTTCAAAATAAAGTTTAAATAAACACTAAACTACAACTCTGCCGATTTAATACTTCTCCTTCTTTACGGAGAAGTATTAAATTGACCCAATTATTAATGATAAAAGTGAAATAGTTAAAAGATCAAAAAAGCTTTATCTCTTTTCCTAAAACTGATCTGCTGACAAGAAGAATAAATAAAAAAAAAACAACCTAATCTGTGACTGTTTCTGCTGCTGAATGGATTCTTCTATGCAGATCAAGGCGCTGATGACGCCCAATAATCATTGATCCATTGCCGGCAGTCTCCAGCAGTTGCCCGCCCCGTCTGTAACACAGTCAGTTAAGGCCTCTTCCCCTCTCCCATTGATCCCTATCAACCTCATCAAAGGCTCCCGGGGCTTTGATGGGGCCAGCGGGACTGGTCCCGGTGGAAGAGCAGGCGCTGCGACTCCCCTCATCAGATGGGGGAGACAAGAGGGACAGAGGGATGTTTTTAAGACTGTGAAATTTAAATTTCTCCCCAAATCTGCGAGGCTGTAACACACCTGAGGGTTTCTAAGCTGTTATAACAGGTACGAGAGAACGTCCTCAAGACCTTCACTGTCATTGTGCAACAAGGGACGAGTACGTCCTCAGTCACAGAGACAGGATCAGACTGACTGTGATTTAATCTCAGCTTAATGCTAACATGTAAAATAATGTCTCACCCAGATAAATTATGAACTTTTCATTAGTTTTAGTGAACTAAAAACATTTTAGTCTCGTTTTTATCAGTGAAATTTTTCTTTCATTCCGTCACAGTGTCTCTTAGAAATGATGTTTCTATACAACTAAACTGCTACAACGAACACATTTAATAGGAAACGTCAGGGAGTCACCAGGAGGAGCTCAGGACTGTCACGCCAGAGACCCTGTTCACATCCAGACTCCAGACTCTGTGGTTTAGACAACAACAGCTCTCTGGTTCAGGTCAGTGAAAGATGGAGGTCTGAAGTCAGTGTGAACTGTTCCTGGATTCAACCAGACCAGGATCGTTCCTGAACCTGAACCAGGTGCTGTGAGTCACTACAGGCGGACTCTGAACACTGAGATCAGATATTTTCACGTTGTCTGTGAACATTTTACCGATAAATTCAGTATCAATGTATTTGTGACAATAAATAAACACCATTCCTTATAAATGAATCCAGTCACAATCCTGTTTGCTGCAAACATATTTTCAGTTGCAGTTTAATTGTACAGAAACATAACCTCCAGGAGACAGTTTTCAGACACTGTTAGTGATTTAATGTCTGATATTAACCAGCTCCACTGGAGCAGCTACAACAGTAAAAACTTTACGTACATTTAGATGAAAAACCCTCTGTACAAACGTTTGCTAAAGATAGATTTGGTCCTTGAAATGAATTATTTTTCCATGTTTTTAAGGATCTGAGCACTTCTTCTACCACTGTCACTTTGTTTTTCACTCTCGTCTTTTCCTCGAACAGGAAAACACTCGGTGAATAAAACATGATGTCTGTGCTGCAGAGGAGCTGTTCAATAAAGATAAAGGGGTCACTTTTTTATAACAAGGACATTTTCGCTGAGAGTCCTCCATCCACAGTGAAATGAATTTACATGTCCTCTCTGTTCTCACAGGGGCCCAGACTCCCAGTCTCCTCGGAGCAGGACGATGCTGCTCTCATGTCTCCTGCTCCCTCAGAAACTTTTGCTTCACACATTCGGTGTCGAAAACATAGACGTGTCAATGGTGATTCAGAAACTCTGATTTCATTTATAAAAACTGCAGACACACAGTATGCAGAGCTGTCTTCACGTCATATAGTTCACCCATCCTCAGTTTGAAATATAAACTGTTTTTTTTTTTTTTTTTTACAGAAAACGTGAACATATTATGTGACGTGTGTGCACAAGTCACAGAGAGTGGAAGTGAGAGAGGAGACGGAGGCGTGAGCCCCGACACGGCTTTTGATGTTAAACTGGTATTTAGAGGTTAATGAGGCTGTTAGGAAGAGGTGAAGGAAACGCCTGTGAGTTCACACATCACACACACACACACACACACACACACACACACACACACACACACACACACACGGGAAATGTTTCTGCAGCTCCTGACAGGCCTCGACTGTGAATGAGGATCTGTTGTTTAAGTATCAGGGAGATGATCTGAACCATTTATCAGGTTTAATACAGGAGCAGAGGAAGTACTACAGAGTACTCAGTACTCAGATACTTCACTGTAGTAAAAGTACCAACATCATGTTGGTGGAGTAAAAATACTCCACAACACAACTGCATTCAGAGTCCTAGTTAGATAGTTTAGTCCATTGATGGGAAGTAACTAAGCAGAACTGTGTAAAGTACTACTTTGAAGTACTAGTATTTTACCTCAGTATTTTCCATTTATCTTATTTTAAACTTTTCCTCCACAACAGTTCAGAGGAAATGATCTCTAACGTCTCAGGTTTGTAACTCTGAGATGATCATTTCACCCAAAGACACATTTTCCCTCAACATCTGCAAATACGTTCATTTAAATGAACCTGAAGACAGATTACTGCACAATGAAGTACTTTTACTGTGGTACTCTGACGACAGGAAGTACTTTTACTGTCATAATGTAATTACAAGAAGTACTTTTACTGTGATACTGTAACTACAGGAAGTACTTTTACTGTCATAATGTAACTACAGGCAGTACTTTTACTGTGACACTGTAACTGCAGGGAGTACTTTTACTGTGATGCTGTAACTGCAGGAAGTACTTTTACTGTGACACTGTAACTGCAGGGAGTACTTTTACTGTGATGCTGTAATTACAGGAAATACTTTTATTGTGATAAAGTAACCACAAGAAGTACTTTTAGTGGGATACTGTAACTACAGGAAGTACTTTTACTGTGATACTGTAACTGCAGGAAGTACTTTTACTGTGATAAAGTAACTATAGGAAATACTTTTACTGTGATAATGTAATTACAGGAAATACTTTGCTGTGATACTGTAACTACAGGAAGTACTTTTACTGTGATACTGTAACTGCAGGAAGTACTTTTACTGTGATAAAGTAACCACAGGAAGTACCTTTATTGTGGTACTGTAACTGTGTGTAGGTATGTATTCTGAGGTAAAAGCAGCTGCAGTAACTGCTCCTCTTGTTCTCAGTGAACGGAGGCGTCGACGAGGACGTTGGAGAAACAGGTCACTGGTTCACAGGTGTGTTTGTGGGTAAAACAGGTGAGTTTAAAGCGTCGTGTTTATAATGTGCAGCTGCAAATGTCTCATCGGATTAGATCAGTCCTGCTCTTATCTCCTCACACAGCTGCTTTAATCCCTTCCCTCCATCACAGGAGAAACCAGCTCCTCTCTGTCTGTTAGGGACCTGAGTACCTGCAGCTTCTGTTTGTTCGGTTTGTTTTTAGCGGCGTTGGCGCCGTGACTCTGGTGATGTCAGTGAATCCACCACTTTGGTCCAGACTGAAACATCTCAACAAAGACTGAATCCTAACGACGTCAGTGATCCTCTGACTTTTCTTCATGTTTAGGCTCTTTTCATGTGATTTATAATAAATAAAAATAAAGAACATCACCCAGTTTGAAGCCTGTTTTTTCAGATTCAGTTTTTCCACCCTGGTGGTTTTGGTGGAGAATTCAGCTCCAGGTCAAAACCTCCAGAACCACTGACACTGCAGGATCCAGACCAGGAGAAGCTGACGACAACAACAACTTCCATGATCCCACGCTGCTTCATGTCTTGTCAGGTCTTTCGTCATAGTTTTGACTGAGAGACTCACATCCTGCGTGTTCAAGGTTTAATTCATCACATTTTATTAAAAAATATAATCAGTGCAGAAACAGAGTCGAGTTCAACAGATAAAAACACACCTTCTCACAGACGGTCGTATTACAGAGGTAAAAGTAAACTCCTCCACTCAGGAACCTGAGATAAAACAAACTGTATTTCATTATACTAACAGGTCTCTATTATTTTATTATTACTATTCATTTACATCAATGGAGATATGGAGATTGGGTCTGCATCCGTTACCCAAACTTCCCGGATGCTGTTTCATTGTGTCACGGTACCTAAAGCAACACGCCACCACCCTCAGGTGATAATCCTCCTGCATCATCAGGCGTTTCTCTCTGACGGGGGAACGAACTCCAGACCGAGATGAGCAAATATCTCCTCCTCTGACGTCACTCTGAGGTACCTGCCCTGAGAGAGGGAACGCAAACGTGTAAATATTTGAAACATTTTTAATGTAAAAATGACTCCAATAAAAAAATGTTTGTACCTGTTTACTATCGTAGAGAGCGTGGCTGCTCAGAGACATGTTCTTCTCATGTCCCGCCCACCGCCGCAGCTCTCTCTCAAACAGCTGTGGACAACATCACAGCAGCATAAACATTAAAACTGAGCGAGGTCGCTAAGATGTTAAAGGACGTCACTCATTAAGACGTCACCTTGGATCCAGTCCAGCCCAGAAGAGCAAAAGCAAACTGGCTGATGGGAGAAACCACCAGGTCCACTCTCACAGCTCTCCACAGTTTTGTCTCCTCCGGTCCTCCGTCTTCAGCAGACACGTGGCGTCTCTGTTCGTCTCTGAGGATCGGACTCTGTGAACCAGAGTCTTCGTCTTTAACCTGGACGTGAGCTCCGACGCTGCTCGTGTCCTCTGCTGCGTTTGTTCCTCGTCTCTCGTCCTTGTCCAGTTTAAAGATGGAGAAGCACCTCTCAAAGCGGTCCATGTTGGAGGACGGCCGAGCAGGACCGTCCTTAGACTCCAGGTACGAGTTTCTTGTAGTTTTCTGGTACAACAGGAAACCCTGGAGAGACAGAGAACTCCTCAGACTCTTTTCTAACAGACTGACAGGTTCACACTGGGCACACTGCACGTTTTCATCGTCCTCTCTTCACAACTAGAACCCGAAACCTTTACACTGCGGCGTTAATAAAGTCAGTTAAGTTTATTCACATAAGACGACTGTGTCCTGAGGAAGTCAGCGTCACTTTGTGCAGCTCTACTGTGAACGTGAAGTGAGAAGAATAAAGACAGATGATGCAGCACAGCAGTAAAACACCATCTCAGTTATATTAAAACAAGCTCATACACTGAACAAAAATTGTTTCTGTTCCCAGTAAAAAATAAAAGACGCTCGGACTTTTTCTATCCACGCTGGAGTCGTCTGTCTCTGAAATCTGGTTCACAAATGTGTTTCAATCTGTGTTAGTGATAATTTCTCCTTTGTCAAAATCATCATTCACCTGACAGGTGTGGCATGGTGTGATCACCATTTGAACTCCTGCAGTTCTGAGATCTCTCGTTCACGACAGATGGAGGTATGAAAAATAAATAAATCGCTTCCTAAAGCAGCAGGTTGTGAATTTACCTGCGACTCGAGCCAGGACACCACTTTAGACATGAGTCCATCCTCTCTGCCTTCCTCTGGGTGGGTTATCAGGAAGTCGACATCGTGACCCGTCAGCTTCCCTCTGGAAAAAACAGATTCTGTGAAACTGCTGCACAAAAGTTTGAGTAGATGCAGATCTGTGTTTTGGTTTCCTGATAGAGCCCTCTCTCCTGTGTGTGTGTGTGTGTGTGTGTGTTACCTCCTGAAGCCTCCGGTCAGAGTGACCTGTGCTCCTGGTAACACAGAGACCACGGCTCTCTCCACCACCTCCCTGATGGCGTCGGCCTCCGCCTTAGTGACGGGCCGGTTGAGGTCGTCGTAGTGCTGCAGACCTGAGAGAGGACGGGGACAGGCCCTCAGCCAGAAACCACAGATACACAATATGAAGAAACACACAAGCGCCGGGACACACACCTGCTTGTTGCGCTCGATTGAGTGTGTGTCCTGAACCCCGTAACTGGTGCAGAGTGTGTATCCCCTCTCTGATCCATCGCTCTGCTGTTTTTGCTCCAACTCCAAAAATACCTGTTAAAACCTGAAACACGGTTCAAGTGTTTTTCTCCTTCATCACTAGAAGAGTTTGGTGTTTGATGTTTACAACATTTAAGAGTCTGGACCCCCCCCCCCCCTTCTTTAACACCCACAAACACGGAGACTGACAAGAAGATTTCAACTCTGGATTTGTTTACTTTTTTACTTTATATTTATTTAGTCATTTTTTTCTCTAGGTCGTCTTCTTGTACTGCTGAAGTACTTGTACTTTACAGGGTTATTTCCATTTTATGCTAATTTTTACTTCTACTTAAATATACTACAATACTTTATGTACTATATATATACTCATACATACTTATACTTCTACATTTTAGGGGCAGATCTTCTTCTTACTGCTCTAGATTCAGCTGAGTGAAGTTACTTTGTTCTGTTATTTTTGATTCAGAATAATAAAATAAAAAATGATCAACAAACCAGTTACAGTTTTATTTCAGGTTAAAATAAGACTGATCCCAGAGTGGAAACTTACAAGGTATGCATCAGTATATAAAGTAATAACAACCAGCCTCACCTTTACCAGCTGCAATGTTAAAGTGATGAACACATTAATGCATCAATAACTATGATCTGATAATATAATATGTATTATTCTGTGTAATCAATACTTTTACTTCTCTTACTTTAAGGTATTTTGATGCTGATACTTTTTGGCTTTGGTGTTTTCATAAAGTTTGTTGACAGTAATGATCCTTTAATGAGGCTCAACACAACTCACTGCTTCACCAGAGCCACTAGGTGGAGCTGAAGAGACAAAGAAAATAAAGTAGTGGAAATAAAAAAGCACCACATGTGATTGTGGAAAAAAAAATAATTTAGGAAAAAAGGTTTTATTTCTTTTATTTTATATCTTATCTGTCCTGTATTTAAGATGCTGCAGCTGTGTGACACATCACAGGTTGTTTGACTTGTGGATCCTTAACTTTCTTTTTTTCTTGTTTATTTTGAAGAACTTTTAGGTAAAATTAAGAAGATGATGCCTTTAATCACCTTCAGATTTCTGGTGGAACATCTCAGAGGCTGGAGACCACTGTGGTAGATCATTACATTTATAATATGAGCAAAGCAGCTGACAAACCTTTAGGGCTTTATAGCGCTCAGACTGCTTCGTAGATTCAACCTCAGCTGACGCTCCGTTCTCCAAAATGTCCTGCAGGACCAGAGAGTGAAACAGGGATTATAATAATAATAACAATAATAATAATAATAATAATAATAATAATAATAATTATTATTATTATTATTAGTAGTAGTAGTAGTAGTAGTAGTAGTATTATTATTAGTATTATTATTATTATTATTATATCTAAAGCAGGTTAGAGAGATGTTCTTTATTTTATTCACCTTGATGACTCTCATTGAGTGTTCTCCGAGACAGGGCAGCCCTCTGAGCTGCGTCACATGTGTCACCGACCCGGGCAGAGCCTTCAGCACGGCGGCGGCCCGTCGGAACGCGACGCCTCGCCCCTCCTGGTCACTGAGCTCAGCGTTTTCAGCCAGGAGCGACAAAGCATCCTGAGACCGAGAACACGTTCATACATGAGACTTTTATTTTTATTTAGGTGTAATACATGAGGTCTGGACCTGACGTACAGTGAGGACGGTGTTGTGGTTCTCCAGGGTGGTTCTCCTCTGACAGGCGTAGCTGGGCACCGAGAACACCACCAACTCTGCTCCATCAGTCTGCTGCTCCTGTGATTGAAGAGTTGTATAATTACAGCTGAAAACCAAGATCTGAGGAAGCATTATGTATAATTCACATGCACTTTTTCTTTTCTTTTCTTTTCATTTCTCAGGGGTGAAAAAAACAACTATAAAGCTGCCATTGATTTTGTTTGCAGTCATTGTCACTGGTTTATTTAACAGGGACAGTGCTCATTAATAAACATGACTGTAAATGTGCCAAAGGATGTTTTTCATCTGTGACTAATGTAATAAAATCACAATGAAAACTGAAGAATATATACATATATAAAATTTAAATCAGAAAGTTATACATTAATAAACATTCAGATCAACAATAAAAAGACAAGAGCATATCAAGATTAGTTTAAAACACATTACAGGACTCAAACAGTATTAGCTGCATTATTACACATAGATAGAGATAAAAAGCTAATACATGTACATAAAATGTATAATTAACTCTAAACAAAGCCACAGTAAGAGGGAATCTTTGATCAGAAAGTTTTACAGTTATGTATTTATCATTTGAGAAATAAAGCCAAGGCTAAGTGTTGGATAAATTTGATAAATGTCACAGAACCTTTCTGCTCCTAAACTGTCCTGTATAGCCCAGATTTCCCACAGACCTGGGTTCAGAAAAGCTGTGGCACTTTGTTGTGTGGAGTGAAATGTACCTGCAGTTTGTGTCTGTCCAGGATCTGGACAGGACGGCCTGCTTGCATGCTCTCTGTGTACCAGCTGATGTCCAGGAGGTGAACCGGAGTTCGGCCTCGACCCCCGCCCTGCGAGTCCAGCCACGTCCTGACCTCATCACCAGAGTTGTTTTCAGAAACGACATGTGTGACACTTTCACTGTGAAGAGACGAAGTTCAACACAACATCTAATGTCACGCACAGGCCTGACGAATATATTTAACAATTAAAAGTGTTTTTTTTTTCAAAAAGTAATATCAAACATTTGCTTAATTGTATATCAGTGTAAATTTAAATCTACTGGGTTTTAGACTGTTGACTCACTGAGGGGGGAACAAAGACAAAATCTAATGGGTCTAACAGTCTGTCCACAGTTATCAAGGCTTCACATCTAATTCCTTATAATTATAGATGTTAAAGTGAAGAATGAAGAGAGACAGTGAGACTCCTCCATTCAGTCCTAGAATAAAATAATAATCAGTTTTTTACACTTTAATTTCCCTGGATGGGATAATTAAAGTTCCACTCATCTCACCTGAACACCTCCTCCACCTGAAATCCTTTCTTCTGACCGAGCTGAGAGAGAAAAGCTCTTCGACTGGCGCCCATTTTTCTCTCCAGCAGGAATAAAACAACCTGAGGGAACTTGTTTTCTGCTCCAGTTTTAATATTCCCAACATTTGAGGAGACGACTTTTCTTCGCTTTAACGGCACCATGGTTCAACTCACGCTGGTGTTGAAGCCTACAAACACGCTACGTCCATGTCTTGTATCAGAACATATTTTATTAGTTTTTTGGCTAATTTTGACATTAGCCTCTTTCCCTCCTGGCTTACATCCAGGACTTCTGTGACGCTAGCTTGTTTTAATGACGCCTGTTATCATAAAAATATAATTATTAAACATTAAATGTTAAGACAGACTTTAGTAAAAGTGTTTACCGGGACTGTCTTCATTTTCTGAGGTAGGTTAGTGACACAAAAAGCGGCACACATGAGTACAGGAGCGCAACCGGATGCAGCTGTGCAGGTGCCGACACCACCGGCACGTAACCAAAATAATTCCGACTGGAAACAGTGACCTGTGGGGCCGGGCGGCCGGTGTGGAAGCCCATTTCTGTCAGGTAATAGAAAATAAATAAATAATTGAATAAATAAATAAATAAATGTCAGTTAAGATAAAAATAAAAAATAGTCATGATAAGTAAATATAAATATCAAGTCAGTTGATTTATGGAGCACATTCAAAAACAACAAAAGTTGACAAGGATCTTTACAGAGAGATTAAATCATGGAAATCTCAAACAAAACACGGAAACAATATAAACACAGGAATAAAATAAAAATAAAGATGAATAATAAAATATGTGTAAAAAGCACAGAATATCCTGAAAAACAAACAACAAAGAAACTACAAATAAATAAAAGCCATAATGTGATCGGGCATGTCTTCATGATGACATATTTCTGAACTGGTGTCTCATAAATGTGAATTATACCATTGGAACTACTATTTTTATGA
Source organism: Trachinotus anak (assembly GCF_046630095.1). Taxonomy (NCBI): domain Eukaryota; kingdom Metazoa; phylum Chordata; class Actinopteri; order Carangiformes; family Carangidae; genus Trachinotus; species Trachinotus anak. The sequence goes on along the minus strand of NW_027273879.1, from coordinate 1,127,695 downwards.
GTCACCTGATAAATCTGAGCGATCCCGAGGTGATGAATGTGTGAGGAAAGTTCTGATACTCAGAAAGAAAATGATGTAAATGACATGATTTCAGGGGGGAAGTCACTGTTTGAACAAGGTTCCCTAACAAGACATTTTTGGAGAAGAGTCACAAGCCAAACAGTTTGGAATCCACTGCTTTAATTTTTAATAATGCATATATTTATATAAGCTTATGAGGTGAATTTTAATATACAATTTTAATTTGTGAAGTAGGCCTTACTACAGCTGTCGGAGGAAAAACTACAATATTTCTCTCTGTATGGAGCAGAAGTAGAAAGTGCCTCAAAATGCTAAAGTTAAGTAAATTCTTAGTTATTTGTTATCACTGAATGTGGCTGGTAAATCGAGTGGGTTCTTCCACTACAGTTCCATCACAGTACAGATGATGAGGATGAGAAAATGTCTGATATCTTCACTGTCTCTGAGGCTACTATCAGCTCAGCAGAACACCCTCACCTGTCGGCTCATTTCACGGATCGACAAGCAGCAGGTCAGACATAACTGTGCTCACTGATTGCTACATGACTGTACAACACCTCATCACAAACAGCTGCAGAAAAACTACACGCTGCGGATAAATTCAGAGATAGGTGAGACATAATTGGAAATATATGGATCATTTAATCCTCCCTCTCCTCATTATAATGTAAGTCAATACAGAGAAGCCAATAGCAACGCTCATGATGAGTAAATCTGAATCATCATCACTGCACAATATGTCAGTGTAGGCATGAATGTATCGCTGAACAGGCCTATTGGGCAGAGAGGCCTGAGGGGTCAGGGTGTCCCTGCAAAATATCCCAAAAAAAGTCACAAAAAAACCAAAAAGAGACACAAAAAATCTACAAAGAGACACAAAAGCAGCACAATGAGACTCTTTGGCTGTGGATGAAATCACTCCCTTGTCGATAGTGGACAGCAATTTGAGATTTACTGACAATTTGAGCCCTTACAACTATAAAATGTATTGAATTGTGCGGTGGGATTAGTAAATATCATGGATACCACTTTTTCCATGTCAATGTGGTATTTTTTTAGGGCACTATTAAATAAATCTATAAATTTCAATATTCAGAAATCAAACACCAACATAAAATGGCAAAGAGTAAATATACTTCACTTTTTATAAGATGATATACTTATAATGATTTCAGAAACAGGCCCACCAGTGCAAAGGAAGTGCTCAAAGATTGGATTGATTAGATATCAAGATATCTCTTATGAGTATGCTGTGAGAGATAATTACTTGCAGATGAGCCTTGTGGTTCCCTCAGTAAATAGACTGTATACCTTTTCTGGCACACAGTGTTCTCTAGAGAACCAAGAAACATTGGTGGTACATCACAGCTCCTTCAACCCAGAGGAATCTTTGGTAAGTTGATCATTACAAGCTCATGTTGTTCGTTTAAAGGCACAAAACTCTATTTCAAATTCTACTCAAGGAGCAGAGGGTCCTAAATAGATCAGAAACACTGTCTTCACTGCGTAGTTTGTCCACCAGAGAGCACTGACAAGTTTATTTTTCAAATGTAAAATCCCCAACAACTCAATACTCATCTCGATCACATTTGTGGAAAAACTGAATTTAAGGATACCTCATCCAAAGTGTGTTTCTGTAAAAATAAAAAAAAAGATTAAATAATTTTGAATATTGACTTTCTATATCATCCATCCATCAGCTATATTAGATATAATATATTTATGTTGTTGTTTTTATTGTTCCATTTAAAATTCAATATGATATTATGTAACATTATAAAATCTAACATTAATATTAAATACTACAATAATCAAACAATCTTACAATAATAATTATATATAATAATAATAATAAATTATAAGAAGATATGATTATATCCAACTATACGTAATAAACAATGAAGCAGTTATATTATATTATATTATATTATATTATACCAATAAAATAAATCTTCTATGTATATTATTAAATTTGATTGTCCATTGTGACTTGTATTTTCTGTCAAGTTGAGTGAAGTCCACGCTGTACACCGTGTTCTCGGTCCTCACTCCTCCCACTGAGTCTGATCATATGACCAACACTTGACACCACTTCCTCAAACTCTGAGCCTCGGTGTGTTTGTCCGGCCCGAACACACACGCAGCCGCACACCCACCAGCGCAGACTCCCCCTGGGCAGGAAACGAAACCGAGCTTCGGCCGAAACACGGGCGGTTGTTTGTGCTCGGAGCGGCGGGTCCGGAGCTGCGGGGTCCCGATGGCGGGTCTGAGGAGCGGAGACGGAGCGACGACACGCCGGCAGAGAGGCCACCGCGCAGCCGTCACCGTCCCCACGCTGCTGCTGGCGCTGCTCACCTGCTGCGTCAGGTGTGCGGACAGAACCAAGCCGAGCAACATCGTGCTCATCCTGGCCGACGACCAGGATGTTCAGCTGGGGGGGATGGTGAGTGGATCCTGAAGACACTTGTTGAGTTTACTGTGACATTTAGTGCACTTTCCAAGCTCCTGCCTCTGAGATGCTCTCCTGTGTAGAGTGAGGTTATAGTCACATAATCTGTTGTAGAGTCACATTATCAGACTTGATGGTGTTTTTATCACCGTAACATCCATAAAATGTAGAAACAGTAGTGTGAGGCTGAGCTGTGGAAGTGGAAGGAAACCTGCACATTTCATACAGGAGGGAATTCAAAGTGCTTTTCATAATGCAAAATAATACAAGAGGGAGAGTAAGAAAGATAAATAACAAGACTAAATGAAGCAAGTAGAAGTGATGTAAGAGTCAAACACAGAATTCGATTAAAAAAGCATTAAAAAGGATAAAAATCTGATCTTATATTGTTTATTTTGGTAAAAGGAGCAATAGTACACTATAAAAATGCTCATTACAAAACAAGTCCCACATTAAACAGCACTAAAACAGACTCATCATGCAGAATGGCCCCATTAATTTTTGTTCTATTATTTCTTTCTATTCTTTCTATGCTCAAGTAATTAGCAGCTGTAGTGAGAGAAGCATTTCTCACTCTACTTGTATCTATTGATCTTTCACCAATCAGATCTTGACCAACACTGGCAGAGTAACTGACGATGAGAATATTCATTAGCTCCAGCCGCTGAGTCTGGCTCGTTCAGGCCATGACGAAGGAGGGAGGTCGACACAGGAGCAAGATATTTTATTTATTACGGTTAAGTCAATGTAAGCGAAGCAGGATGCATGGAAACAGGAGTCAGTGTTGACGTGTAGGTTAGAGTCTGAGAGGACAATCGGACTCAGCAGCTATCGACATCATAATGTCTCCAGTTGAAGTCATAGACCCACAATGTTCACCAATCACAGTCATTCACAATCTGCGATGAGGAATTTGTTTTGTGCTTAGACAGGAGGCCAGACTTCTCCTTCCTCAGTTTGCGTGTTAGGAGATGTGACACTTTGCATGTGTGTCTGTTCTTGTTTTTGTTCTGCAGACGCCGATGAAGAAAGCAAAAGCTTTAATAGGAGACGCAGGAGCAACATTTGTCAACGCTGTGAGTACATTTACCCAACTTGATACCTCACTACATTTCAGAGGGAAGTATTGTGTTGTGTTTTTACTCCACTACTTTTGTCATCAGGAATGACCCTTCACTCTAAGATCATACATTAAAAAACATATGATAAGCTTATGAAATATAAGATATTGAAGATTGAACCTGTAGTTTTCAACCTTTTTTGCTGTTGACTCTTTACAAAAAGATCAGTGTCTCGTTGGGACCATTGTCTTATAAACCATGTACACAGATTTCTAAACCCAGAAGCCACACATTTACACATGGATCTGATTTTTCATGCAGCCCAGGCTGAGCAGTCAGCTCCTCCTGACAGGCACATCTTAAACAGGCACTGTGAGCTGTGCAGTTCCACCAAAAACACATTTCCCCTCTAAACTTCCCACATGGTTTCATTTAAATGACTTTTAAAGAACCAAAGAAGTCTGAATTGTGAAATACTTAAATAAAAACTAAAGGAAACTTGTGAGATAGTGTTTCAGAATTTGAAATATCCAAGCCAAAACATATGAGATCATGATGCTGACTCAAAATTATCCAGTCACAAGTTAAACTTATGAGATAATGACTCTGACTCACTCACTATAAAATGTTGAAACTGGATGAGTTACACATCCTTCTTTGCTGTCGTGTTTCTTTCATAATTTCTCTCCTCTCCTGTTCTCATCTTCCTCTTATCGCTGCTCTCGCTTCCTCCTCCTCTGAAGTTTACAGTCACGCCACTGTGCTGCCCGAGCAGGAGCAGCATATTCACGGGTCGGTACCCCCACAACCACGAGGTGAGGAACAACTCTGTGTCTGGGAACTGCTCCAGCCCCCTGTGGCAGAAAGGGCCCGAGTCCGAGGCCTTCCCCATCTACCTCAACAAACAGAAGTACCAGACGTTCTTCGCTGGGAAATATCTGAACCAGGTGCGAACACATGTACACCTGAATGAGTTCTGTGTACGACATGAACATATATAGTGTATGAAATATCCTGTAAATATATAACATGTTGTAATCATTGTAAATAAGTGTTTAGTTTATCAGCTGCATGAATCAGCTTTTCTACATAAATTTAATTTAGTCTTTGTTCAAACATCTCACTCAAAACTACAGATGTTGACCTGATCCTCTGGGGACCATGAATGTCCAGCAATGTGCAAAAAATGTGCAGAATTTCACCCAAACCTTTAGATTTTTCAGTCTGGATAAAGTGTGGGAACGGCCTGACATTGTCACTGTGCTGGTTATGATCATTAAAAAAAGATGTTATAGGTGAGAGGCACTGGCGACTGGGTTTATAGCTACAACAAAATAAATCTTGCAACAATAACCTTCCTCAGACCACTGGGGGCGGGGGTGTTTTATCACCCTTCTGTTCACTTCCTGCAGACTTTCACACTACCAGGCTTCACAGTTAAGTTAATCATTTTATCAACAGGCCTAAATGTCTTTTAGTGCCATGGTTCTGTGGATGGAAACTTCATCCAAACTGAAATATCAACCTTTCTGGAAAGAAACACTGATCACTGGAAAAGTAGACAATAAGCATAAGTAGCTTTATTTTAAGGATCCATAGATTATTTCCAAATAACCTCTTTAGAAGTTTCCTTGAAAGTACCTTATGATTGGTGCTAATTATAGGCAAACATTGGTACACTTCCAGCTATTGCTAAATGCCAAGCTAACACAACCTTTGGACATAAATGAAGATGAAAGTTTCCGACTAGAATGGCACTCAACAGAGCGTGTTCCTGCACCAGGACAAACAGTCCTACATGTCTGTTCAGTAGAAAAATAAAGGAAAACATGTCGGATTAACTTGTGGTTCCCAGACGATGAATCCTCGTGGCTTTGGAGATCTTTTCCTCTAGAGCCACCGTGGAGTTTACACTATGAGAAGTGTTGCATGGATTGCCATAAGATTTGGTGCAGATATTCATGTCTCCCTCAGGATTAACTGCAATAACTCTGGTCTCCCTCTGACTTTTCACCTAGTGCCATCATTAAGTCCAATTTTGAATGTGTCTAATACTTTTGTTTATCACTAAATACCTGAAAAGCTAATGACATTCCATTCAGCCTCAGCCAGGCTTTGTCTTCAGTGCTAATTAGCAAATATTTAGCATTGCTAACATGCAAAACTATGACTACAACATGTTAGCATGCTTGCATTAGCATTTAGCAGTCAGGACATCATCACAGGGCTGCTAGCATGGCTGTGGAGGCTCGTTTTCTACTTAGACTACTTCAAATTTACTTTATATCTGTATGAAGTAAATACTCAGAGCAAATACTTTAGTTTATTACCATTTACCTAAAAAATCAGCCTCAGCTGTGCTTTGCCTTCAGCGCTGATTAGCAAATATTAGCATGCTAACACGCTAAATTATGATCATATGTTAGCATTAGCATGTTAGCATGCTGGCTTTAGCATTTAGCAGTGAGAACAGGGCTGCTAGCATGGTGATGGACTCTTGTTTTCTACTTAGACTGCTGTATGTTTACTCTATATATATATATATATATATATATATATAAAGCTTTAGTGTAATTTCTTTTTCATTTCTAAGGTAACTTCTATTTCTTGTTTCTTTTGTTCTGTATTTTGTCATTTTTATCTGCACATTTGTCCTCAGTGAATCTATCAAGTATTATCAGTTTTTTCAGTGTTCACCAAGTTTAATTTAAGACTTAAAAACCCTTTTAATAGTATATTTAATCTAATTTAATATCTGCTTCACTACACACCAAATTTGGTCGTGCTAACGTGCTAAACTAAGATGTTAAACTCGATTGAACTGTTTTCTTCCGTCAGTATGGTAAGAAAGAAACAGGAGATGTCGCCTATATCCCTCCTGGCTGGGACCAGTGGCATGCATTGGTGAGTTTCACAAACGCATGTAAACACACACACATGCACAAATACTATTTTTCCTTCTGTTGTTACAACCTGTGATATTTGATTTGCAGGTGGGGAACTCACAGTACTACAACTACACGCTGTCAGTCAACGGCAAAGAAGAAAAGCACGGAGACAGTTATGAAAAGGACTACCTGACAGACCTCATAGTGAGTAGTAAAGTGCTGGGTGTTGAGTGCAGTGAGTTCTGCTTGATCTGAGCCTGTGATCAGCAGTATTTCACATCCGTGAGGACATTTATGTAAGAATTTATGGGAAGAAAAGGACTGTTCACCTCCAAACTGTCTGAATCAGCTGCTGTCATAGAAATATAAAACATCAGCCAGTCAGCAGAAGGAAGGTTTATTATCGACAATCAGAGAGAGAATGAGTTTTATATTTGAGTGTTTGGGTGAAGGCTTTTAGCTTCTTTGTGTTTTTATTAGGTTGTGTTAACTCTTCAGTTTCAACAGCTGAGTGTCATCCTCATCAGGTGACACATGAGAGTTCCTGCTTAACCATCTGCCAGCGTATTGTGCTTCAAATATAGTTTATGAGAGCTGAACTTCCCCTTTTCACCTGCACTGTCAGCTGGCAATGAGCTGCAGTCATGTCAGGGCAGCAACAAAGGCCGTAACAAAACACAGATCTTAAAGAGGTACTCCACCCATTTAATCCATGCCACTGCCTCTGTGAGGCTGTATTTAGACACTGTCAGCTAAATGCTAACAAGTTCATGCGGACGTGCTGATATTTAGCAGGTATATTGTGAGACCGTGCTGAGGCTGATGGGAATGGAATAGATGATGGTGCAACATCATAAGTTGAGGAATCACCAGAGTTATTATGATTCATCCTGAGGGGAACATGAATGTATAATATGTACCTTATTCCATGGTAATCCATCCATTAGCTGTCAAGATATTTCAGTGAAAACCTTGAGAAGTCAGGTGGTCACTGAAGTGGTCGGTTCGTCTTCCGGGAACCATGAATGCCTGTACAAAGATTTGCCAGTACAACAAACAGATATTTAGATGTTTCACAGGATGAGACAAACTTTGATCTGCTGGTGGAGCTGGACAGAAAGTCACAAGATGTTGATGATGAAGTTATTAGTATTCATCCTCTGGGGACCATGAATGTACAAAGTTTCATACCAGTCACTGTCAGAGTTGTTGACATATTGTTACCTACAGTAGATTTATGAGAAAGTACTAACCCTACAAAAGCAAAAACTTCAGGTTTAATGATGGGGCTCAGACTGGATTTGGCTCTGTTTGTCTCCCACTGATCTAAGGTCTGTGTTAGGGATGTATCTTTGCATCATACCAACAAATGCTTGTGGTTGCAAACCTTTAAGGTGTTTAGTATGAGAAGTATTCTACACCTGAAACTACAAAAACAAAAACCAAACTGAAATTCAAGAGAGAAAATATTAATAATAATAAAACCAGCTAAAAAATCTAATCAAAACAAACCAATATGGTTACGTGGACTTTGAAGTTTCATAATTTCATCAGACAGTTGAGTTGATTAGCAGTAATTTGAGCGTTGAGAAGACAGATTTAACATTGTGTGGGACTCACATCTAATAGCATGTGTTTACCAGCAATCACCCAGTTGTAATTAGACATCCTGTGGTGATAATGACTCACAGATGCTGCAAATGTACAACCCCCCATGTTCTTGCAGCTCACTCAGTTTATTTTTCCTTCTGCTCACTATTGGTGTTGGATTCCTGAAATCTGATCCTGGTTCTGTCAAACAAAGATGCTGTTGTTTTCCCTGAGTTTCTGTTGAACAGTGGTGTATTTTGCGACGCAGGTGAACCGGTCCCTTCACTTTCTGGATGACAGGAGTCCCCAGCATCCCTTCTTCCTGATGCTGTCTCCTCCAGCTCCTCACTCCCCCTGGACGGCAGCACCTCAGTACCAGAAAGAGTTCAGCAACGTTAAAGCTCCTCGAGACGGGAGCTTTGACAAACCAGGGAAGGTATGACCAAGACAACGTCAAACATCATGACATTCAATCCCTGCTTTTTAAAACTGTCCTCCCACTGATTCTTTGTCTGTGTGTTTCAGGACAAACACTGGCTGCTGCGTCAACCCATCAGCCCCATGCCAAATACCTCGCTCACCTTCCTGGATAATGCGTACAGGAAAAGGTACATCTCATAAACAGCCCTCTCTTTTTATTCATGCTAGTGGCGAGGCTCTGCAGCGATGCACAGGTGTATTTGAGCAACATTTAACAATGATAATTATAAGGATCAGATTGGATCTTTATTAGCAGATACCTGAAATGAAAGTGAGATTAAGGCCAAAAGAAAACTTCATTGACATCCCTAATTTTCATATTAGAATTTTTTTAGCATTAGTCCCATTTAAAAGAAACAAGTGAACAAATGAACAGATGTTCATGCGTCCTGCAGGTGGCAGACCCTGTTATCTGTGGACGACATGGTGGAGATGCTGGTCAAGAAGCTGGACAGTATAAAGGAGCTGAACAACACCTACATCTTCTACACCTCAGACAACGGCTACCACACAGGTCTGAGCGTGCTCCCGTCAGACCTCCTCCTCTGGTGCTCTGATGATTTAACACCTCCTCTCTCTCTCTAATCACCTGTCTTCACTGTTCCAGGTCAGTTCTCTCTGCCCATCGACAAGAGGCAGCTGTATGAATTTGACATCAGGATCCCGCTCATGGTCCGTGGCCCTGGCATCAAACCAAACCAGACGCTGAAGGTCAGACATTCATTTCTTGCCTCTTTGCCTGTAGATCTTGGTTTAACTTGTGTTTTTCAGCATTTTTAAAAGTTTATTTTATTTCTTTTGCTGGACACCTTCAGGCTCCCGTATTGAACATTGACCTGGCTCCGACCATACTGGACATATCTGGTCTCAACCTGTCCTCTGTGAATGTGGACGGGCAGTCTTTCCTCGGTCAGATGGTCAGCTTGTTTCTTCTTTAAACGTTTTCCTACACACTGCTTTCATTTTCTAAATGATCACTGAGCTTTTTCTGTTCAGGCTCCTTCGCTTCGTAACAGCAGCGCTCGTCCCTTCTTCCTCGTTGAATACACCGGAGAGGGACATCCAACAACAGACCCCGCCTGTCCCAAATTAGGCCCTGGACTATCTGTGAGTGCAGTGAGATATTTCAGCCTGGACCAAAGTGGTGGGCCGTGTCACCGACAAAAATAAGCACTAACTCAAAACTTCATTTTCTTTAGCAATGTTTCCCAGACTGTGTGTGTGAAGACGCCTACAACAACACCTACGCCTGCGTCAGGACCCTCGACAGTGAACACGACCTACAGTACTGCGAGTTTGCAGACAGCGAGGTAGAGCAGGACTCTGTTTGCTGTGTTAGAGACACACACTTGTATGTGAGTCATTTTGTGAAGCTTTGTGTGTTTGCTCCCCTCTCTGTCCCCAGTCGTTTGTAGAGGTGTACAACCTGACGTCAGACCCCCACCAGCTGGAGAACATCGTGAAGAAGGTGGATCCCGCCGTCCTGCAGGCGATGAACCAGCGGCTTATCAAGCTCCAGTCCTGTGTGGGCGACAGCTGCCGTGACATCAAATAAAGAAGAGGAAACAGACCCAGCACCGTGGAGGGTTCACGTGCTGGGTGAAGCTGCCAAACACCCACTTCAGCAAACTCTCAGAGGAAGATCAGGCTGGTTTGTCTGGTCAGAGTATGATCGATGCACAGGCCTTTTTCACAGAAGATATTTTGACTTGTCTTAGGAGGGAATTCCATTTAGCTGCCTCAGTTTCAGGGTCTTGGTCTTGTGCATGCTGGTTCACTGTCACACTGTCAAGTCCTACTGGAACACTTCAATACAACAGGAGAAGAGTGATGTTTTGGGAAATATGCTTATTTGCTTTCTTTCTGAGGGACCTCTAAAGCTCGGGAATTAACCTGTGACACCTTGTTTATTAAAGCTCAATGTTTTAACTTCTCCAGTGTTTTATCTGAAGTGTTGATCTCCATCAGAAGATATATTTGTGGTTTTAAGAACCAAAAACCATCTCAGTGTAGTTTTACATCTCCTCTCTCAGGCTTCTCTCTGGAGCTCTGTGGACTGAGGCTTTGATACTTTCACGGTATTAATATAGAACCTAGACCTGCTTTATAATAAAAACATAACCCCTGTAAGATGTAAGATTTTTGTACAGACCATCAACCAGAAAGTGATTAGGTGTATTTCCCAAAATGATTTTCCTTTAGTGTTGTTAGTAACACCTGTGCTTTTCTATTATGACAAGTCAACATGTCTGCAGTGAAAAAGGCCTTTTTTTTTTCCTGAGCTGTGCTCATGTATCACAACACAATTTCATGAGTTGTTATATTTTCTTTTAAGACAAAGGGAACTTGCCATATTCACCCTGTGCAGATTGAGCGTTGTCAGTCAGTCCTTGCTGGCTGATGTGTTTCTGTGTAGACACTGCACTAAAAACTTACTTTTCTTTAAAATGTTTGGGGTTCACAGTCCCACCTGAACATTTAACCAACCACAGACGCACAAGATGTTGCCAGTGTTTGTCAAATGTGGAGATTTATAGTCTCACGTAACCAAAGGTTTGCCAGTACACTGCAGCATCTCTGTAAAGGAACAGTCCAGCATTTTAGGAAATATGCTTATTTCTCTTCTTGCAGAGTTGAATTGGAAGTTTCATTCCACTTTTGTGTCTTTCTATTTCATTTAAAGCTGCCTCCAACAGCTGGTTAGTTTAGCCGGGCACACGAGGCAGCGGCAACAGTGTTTTCCCATTCTTTATGCTAAGCTAAGCTAACTAGCTGCTGGCGCTATCTACATAACTACGGTCCAGATGTGTCAAGTCTTCTTTTCTAAGTCTGTGGAGGATTTTTCCTAAAATGTTAAACTATTCTTGAGCTCTGTGTTTTTAACATTTCTGTGAAGTCTTCATTTTATCTCTGCAGCACTTTCAGTGAAAGAAGTTTAGCCAACAAGAGATAATTGGATTCTCTGTTTGGTTTGTCCAATTATTATTTCCACAGTTTTGTGCCTCAGATTTAAAGAGTAGACGCAGCATTTTAAAGTTTTAATCCTGACATGTGGTTGTGACAATATTTTTCACTGAGTATTGATGAAAACATTTGTAAAAGGAGGGAAAAAGTGCTGTGTGTTTTTGTTAGGATCTCATTAAGGGAAATCTTTCGTGGTAACATTTGAAATGGACGTTGTAATCCTGTGTGCCTTGTTATTTGCACTGACAAGATGCATGTGCCTTAAATGTGAATGTATTTGCACTGTGATGAAACTGATTAAAGGTAAACCAGAAGCATTTACATGGAGCTTGTCATGTTACATGTCCACATACAACCTACACTAAAAAGTCAGGTTACATGTCTTTTATTGTCTAGTTTGGAAAGCTTGAGTGGTGAAAGTGGGGTAAAGGGGCAGATACCCTGAGGCTGTGGATCACAAAGGCCATTGTTTAATGTAGAGATGATGCCACACGTAATGGAGTAACTATTGATTAACGTTTTATTTCGGTGAAAGTTCTAATACCACATGTGAAAAAATATTCTGTAACAAGTTAAAATCCTACAAAATGTTATTTCATTTATTTATTAAGCCTCAAAGATCATTGAGGGTTCCCACATTTGCAAGAAGTAAGAGAAATTGCAATAAATTCAATTTGAAACTTCCATGTTTCCAAGTGGGAAACATCTTGTGTCCATCAGTTAAACTTTATGTAGATTTTCAATGAGTGAGAAGGAGCAGGTATTTTTTAAGTACTTAATGCAACATTTATTGTGAAAAAAACATCAGGCACAAATTATTATTCAAAGTAGTCTGCAAAGGATATTTAGGAATTTTAAGTGTCCAGCTCAGGCTGAGATAACTCACATGACCAGGGTTCTTCTTTCACACAAGACATTATGTGCCTGTTACAGGCTGAGTAGTCTGTGTCAAGTAAATTGAATTTTATGTATAAAGTTGAAAAAAAAACAAAGAGAACTGGACCTGTTATATACACATAAAGAGAGTTTATTAAACAATTTCAGGTGAAATATTTCAATGACACATGAATTATTTTCTTTTCTTTAAGTCCAAGAGTTTGTTTCACAAAGAAAGTTCATATCACAGGAGGTGGCATCACTCAGTGAGCAGGAATGGAGATGGGGACAAAGTCATCATTTGATATTATTAACTCCAGCTGGAGGTTTACTGTGTCTACATACAGGAGACATTTAGAACAGAATTAACACTACACAGTTCCATCAGAGGTACTTGTACACAACTTTGTCCTGCAGGGTCTGAATCTCTAACTTGACAGGACATTTGTAGAAGTATGACAGTAATGACTCTGTGTAGCCTATTAAGAAGTAAAACTTCTGTGGTTGGAGTTTCTGAATCATCAGAGCGCACACAACGAGCAAGTTCCCACGTCTTTTGATCACAATCTCATTGGCCAGGCAGCCATGGAAGGTCCCGGCCATGAATTTCCTGATGTACATGTCCTCTATGGTCCGCTCAGCGGCTCCGTCCTCTCCTTTCAGGTTACCTGGTGGCAAGTAGGATAGTAGGGTAGTTAAAAAAAAAAAACATCAGACAGGATTTATCTGTGATGATTGCTACCTTCCACCTTATATGATGTGTGCATGGCATGTATGAGCAGCATTTCTGGTGTGTTCAAGCTCAAACGACACGTTCAACAAACTCACTGGTGTGCTGTGACAGCCATCCTTTGCGGTGGCCAATGTGATGAGGGTGATGTGCTTGCTCATAGGTCAAAGGTCGGTCTCCTTTCCCCACTCGGATACGAGCTGCTCGATTCTGAAGACGGAAGAGAAAGAAACCAAATATCAGGGAAAACTGTCTAAATGTCTCCAGCCTTAAAAAAAAGACCTCTTGTAAACAAACTGACAACAGGACAAGAGGGAAACAGGCCCGAGCCTTTATCTGAAAGCTAAAGTTCTCACTTGTGTTTATCTCCAAACTAACAGAAATCCCAAATAAACTTATTTTGCCTGCTCAGTTTTTGCTGTTGTGAATGGGAGGATTTGCCCCCACAAAAATCCTGTGTGTCTGAAAACCTATTAAATGTAATGAAATGATGATGTCAGGATCCCATGATAATGACAGTAAACTATATTGTATAACTACCCTCACCATCAATTAATCAATGATATATCCTGGGTTACTGATCAGGTTTTCTATCTAATCTGTTTGCTGCTGGGCCCATGGTATCTGATGTTCATGGTTCTGAAAACACAGACAACATTATTTTATTACACAAATTGGAAATCTATGAAAAAGTAGTTGTCTGGGTTAATATGAAGCTTTATTCCACAAAGTTGTTCTTCTATGTTAATATGGTTTTCCCTGATTCCCCTATCTTAGTCAAACTGTAAGTACATTTGATATTGCAGTTTTCAGAGGGTTTATAACAGCCTGATTGATAACTGTGATGATGTGTTGAGCACAGTGTTTACCTTGCAGCACACCGCAGTAACATGGAGGCCTCTGCTTCCAGAGGAGCTGCATAATAATCCGACCCTGGGTAAAGCACTCTGTAGATAAACCAGGGGAAACATCATGAGGGTGAAAAGCAGGATTACTTCAATGAATGCTGAGGACAGATGGTTTTTAGAGTCTTAAATAAAGGTCAGTAAAGGTTGCACTTGTTAAATGATGTTTAGAAATATTTTTAAAGCCTGTGGTCATCTATAAAACCATCATTAAAATGTTGTATGAGAAATTTGAGTTTGTGGAAGTGTAGAAAAACTGACTGCCCCCGACATAAAGACAACTGCAGTAGTTAAGATGTGAAGTAAAAAATAAAAAAATTGTGAGAGTTAACAAAGACAGAATATGAAACTGCTGTTGACAAGGAGCAGCTCAGAGATATCACATACATTCAGTTAACAACGTGAAACTGAAGCTGCTAGCTAACGGTATGTTAAACTGAAATTATGCCGTTGAATTAACCACACTATAGTTCATATGACAACATGATTTGATAGAAATGTATTAAATATTAAACTTTAAAATTATTTTCCTTACCAGTAGCCTCACCACGCCAGTGCTGCTCAAGGGCACCGCCATGTTTTCTGAATGTTTGTTACCGCACTCTACTATAAGAGCTAACACTGATGTCTAATTTGATTATTTTACAGTGCCGTCGTAGTTTTTAATTAAAATGAACTCTTTTCGAGCATTATGACTATTTTAACTCCCGTCAAAAGGACAACTTTGTAATTTTTCATGGAAACTGCGCCTGGAAACTGGGACTGTTTATCCCGTAGCTTGTTATCTGTTTCCACCGGACGACTGGTGGCACGTACCAACCGGATAGGGAAAAATAAAATTGTTTATTGAAGGAAAAACGTTCAATAAATATGTTATAATAAATTTTGGCGCCTTTGAAAAATACTTGATATGTTATGATATCATTATACATTTTTTTAATTTTCGTGTGCCATCAATTATGTGTATTTTTAATGGCTGTGCACTTATTTTGAAACTACAGGACCGGACGTGTTATTATTGTTCTGGAAGGGGGAACACGGACGTTGAGAAACCTTACCCAGCTAGCTCTACTTATTTTTAACTTATATTTCTTCACGTACGGCATTTTAATTTCGTATGTAAATTGTCGGTTGAAATACTTTAACGGTCGGTTGAGACGGTAAAAGCCGCGATGGCGTCGCCGCTGGAGATGACAGAGATGTACGACAACGCTCTGCTGGGAATCCTGCAGCATGTGGGAAACATCCAGGACTTTCTTCAGGTCTATTTCGGGTTTTTGTACCGTAAAACGGACTTTTATCGCCTGCTTTCGGCTCCCAACGACAAGATGGGCTTCCCTCCCGGTGTGGCGGAGAAGATGGTTCTGAAGGTGAAGTTTGTCAACATGAAAGACGAATATTTTCACCGTCATTGCAGCCGTGATAAAGAGTGACTGAAGTTATGGAGCCCTCTTAAATTACAGTCTGTGGATCTGTGCTGATATAGATAGTAGTGCAGCAAAAGTAAAATAGCAACACCACGGTGTATTGCAGCAATTCACGACTTTATCACCTGAATAGTAAGAGTACCAGGAGTACTCACTATAGAATGGCCCATTACAGATTCACACTCATCGATGCATTTATGTGTAAGAATCACTTTTGTGCTAACTGTTTCATATCCCATATCCTTTACACTTTAAATTCATTTGTCGATCATAGTTTGTATTAACAATATCAATCCCAAAATACAATTAAAAAGCCAATTAATACACAATTACAAAACTGTACAGAAGTGTACATTAAGTGTAAATTAATTGTCTGTGTGAAAATCCTAACTTTAATATGTATACATAGTACAATGATAGTGCCCAGTTTGTGCTAATGTTGAACTGTATTACATTATACAGAAAGGTGTTTCTGTCCCTCTACCCTCACTGATATAAGTGTGTTGGACATTAGTTGAATTCAAGCCCTGATCTGTGATAATCTCATGTTTGCTCCTCAGACATTTAAGCTGTTTGAGAAGGTTGCAGAGCACGACAGAGAGAGACAGCTGAGCGAGATGCAAAAGAGAGAGGAGAGTAGATGTGTTCCTCAGGCAGTTCAGGAGCTGGAGGTCGCCACTGAGCCGAGCGAGGAGACGCAGGAGCCGAGCACAGAGGCGGCACAGATGGATGCCGGGCATGTTTCAGCTCCTGCAGCCTCAGAAGCGAACGTCAGCCCTCAGTCTGACAGCAGCGGCAGCAGCAGCGGCAGCAGCAGCGGGGGTCCAGGACAGTCAGCTGAGGGAGACCAGGCAGCTGCAGCCAGCACAAACTCAGCAGAGGGGTGAGTAACATCCTGTTCCACCGCTGCACCCTGGTCATGTAGAGAGTCTCCACTGATTTTAGACACTTTGAGCCTCACATCCGTGTAAACTAACAGAAGAGAAGGGAGGTTCAGACGCTGTTCGTCTCTGTGTTCATGTTGTGCTTCAGGCGACAGGAGAGATTTCAGGCTGATCCTGAAAGTTACAACGGGGCGGTGAGGGAAAACTACTGCTGGTCTCAGGACTACACTGATGTGGAGGTCCGCGTGTCTGTGCCCAAGACAGTTGTTAAGGGCAGACAGGTAAACACAGTTATTCAACCACCTGACACACCGGGACTCCTGTTCTCCCTTCACTGATTGCAGTTGTGTGTCCTTCTTTTTGATGCTGCGTTGGCTGAGCCCAGGTCAGCGTTAATCTGCAGACCAGCAGCATGCGAGTGTGTGTGAGGGACGGAGCCGAGGAGAAAACGTTGATGGAGGGAGAATTCACACACAAGATCAACACTGAAAACTCCCTGTGGAGCCTGGAACCTGGGAGCTGTGTGGTCGTGAGTAAACACGCCACTCACATAATTCCCCTCCCACAAGATTCACGTTTAAACAAACAACTTTTTAATTTAACTTTTAAACTGTGTTTGACTTCCAGCTGTCGCTCAACAAGACCTCTGAGGTTTGGTGGAACGCGGTGCTGAAAGGAGAGAAGGAGATTGACATAAACCAAATTAACCGCGAGCGCTCCATGGCGTCCGTGGACGACGAGGAGCATGCCGTTTTGGACAGACTCACGTTTGACTACCATCAGAAGCTGCAGGGCAAACCGCAGAGTCATGAAATGGTGAGGACCCAACTCTGCAGAAACATTAAGACCAGGTTGTGCTAGAAAAGACACGCAGCTCAAAAACCACAGAAATGTGAATGGTGACAGAAGACGAGACTGAAAGTTAAGTGGTATTTGTTTTTCAACCCTGCAGCTGTCGAGACTGAACATTACACATAAAGAGAGGGGGTGGTGGTCTGATCTGACCAGAGAACAGTCTCCTCATCAACATGAAGTTAGCTCTTTCTTGGTGTTTCCTAGTTTATTAAACAGATTTTATTTTCTCTGTGCAGAAGAAATGAGAATTGCAGAAACCTCCCATGCTTTTCTCAAAACTGTAAAAACAAAACCAAGTTGTCCAACTTCATTCACAAAACCTCTGACTCACTTTGGAAATAAAACAATCACCTCAGATCAGTTTTATCTGAGCTCAAAATCAAACACTGTTTTCAGATCCCACACAAAGCCAGTCACAATAAAAACACTACAGAGCAAATGGAAAACACAGCGTTCAGAGCCTGCAGCTCTGAGTAAAGGCTTTTTATGTTTTCCAAAAAATATTCACAGCTCAGGAACAGTTTCAGTATCACACACTGTAAGTACAGTAAGCAATAAACAACTGTATGTCTGAGTTCAGCACTTGCAAACAGAAAAACTGCAAAATTACACCTAGTGAGGGTTAGGGTTTTGTGAGTTGCTGCAGTGATGGGCTTTTCCTCTCCTCTACTGTTTCTATGTGCAGTAAACTTTCAATGACAAAATGCCCTGTCACAGTTCTTGGCCTTGATCTTGTTACTATGTTGAAAATGATCAGGAGAAGCCAGTTTAACATTGGTGTCAGTTACAGCAAAGCTGACTCACCTCCAGGTGGCACTGTGATCTCTATTAGCACGGACGCTGCATATTAAACATCTGTCTCCACGTCTGTCCGCAGAAAGTGCACGAGATGCTGAAGAAGGGCTGGGACGCCGAGGGCTCGCCGTTCAAAGGGCAGCAGTTCGACCCCTCCCTGTTTGACATCCCCCCCAGCGCGGTACAGTTCTGAGACTCAGCCAAAACTCAGCCAAATATGAACTGAATCCTACTTTCCTCACAGAACTGGTTGTAATAAAGTCAACATTTACCTGCTGCTCTGTTGTGTTGGAGGTTTGTCCTTTACTGTGAGAGCAGAGCTGAAGCTGCCAGTGTGGGTTTGTGTGGAGTGGAGTGGGAGAGGAGAGCAGACTGTGACCTGTCGTCATATCAAACATTGACTTGATGTTCAGGCAGAATGGAGCTGTTTGGTTTTGCTCTTTATTTAATAACTCTGCAGTGCCTTTATGTTTGTCTGCACCACTGACTGATTCTGGGCTTTTTTTTCATTTTATTCTCAGACTAGTGTCGCACACTGTTGAGCATTTAGTCATCTCTCATTAGTAGGTGTCCATTTCATTTTCTTCTTTGTCATTGTTTGATGACACAGAACAGAGAACACCTCTGTTTTCTGTCTGATCATAATATTAATACCTCAGATGAAACTGTATAATTAAGAGTGGATTAGTTCTAGTTCTACACCACTTTTTCTCTTCCTTTTGTTGGGGGGGGGGGATTTATATTTATCAGGGTGCAAACAAATAAGAGTAAATCTGACATTGATTTTTCTCTGACGTTAACAGCAGAACGTCTCGCAGCAGAATTTCCGTCCTGTTTATATATTTATACATTCATATATATATATACATTAGATTGTTGTTCAGATTGCCTGTGTTAATTATTAAAGGTTTGACATGAATAGAATTAACTTTGAAAGAATGCATATAATCCTAAATGTTCAGAAAAACAAGGCACAGAATAAACTGTCAGGATGTTTTTTTTGATATTGCACAGCAGATGTGGGGTCAGTCTGATGCACCCTGTTGACTCATTTGATTATGGTTACTTAACAACACAAAACCAACAAAACATCATCAGTATTCATCATCAGATGATGTTCTGAAGTGGAATTTTGGTCACCTGTCATTACAACCTACATTCAACATCTAACGGCGTTGGTGGGCAGCTGTGTGCCTGGGAGGGAGGCAGCAGCACGGCAGCGATCAATAACGACTTAAACTTCCTCCAGATGTGTGGAAACAGCTCTGTAGAAATCTTCTGCTCTGATTTATGTTTAGTTGAACATGTTTTCCCACATAAAAACTGGTCTGAAGCTCATCTACTCTGACTTCCTGACTGAGAAACCTGGATCAGGCCTTGGCCCCGCCCACCACCTGCTGGCTCCAGGTGTCCAGGTGAAAGAGCAGAGTGTATGAAGATGGTTAGAGGAGGAAACATCAGAGAGACTCAGCCTCATGTTGGAGCCTCAGTCAGACCCAGACTCAGATGAGGAGTCTGTTGAGACCAGAATCAGAGACTAGCAGACGGATCAGAACCGTTAGCATAGTTAGCATCTTTTGTTTGTGCTGTTTGTTAGCTTGTAACTGGCAGTGGCTGACACAGTGCTAGTGGTTATGTTAATACTAACTCTGGCTCAGAGTTAGGTTTCAGGTTTATTTAGCCCCGCCCCGCCTTCTCCGCAAGTTGGCAGGAATTGTAATTATTTATTATTAAACTAGATTTTTATTGGAGGGGCTCTTTAACGAGCTATTTGTAAGTTTTCTTACTACATAGCCAACGTTAGCGTTCAGCATCAAACGTCATTCCTCGCCAGCAGCTGTGTCCAGAGGTGGAAAGCAACGCCACTGTTAATGCTTGTGTCTATGACGTCTTTGTTTCATCTGAAGTTAGCACGCTAACCAGCTAGCCCCGGCTGGCCTTGTTGATCAGGGTGTCGCTTTGAGGCAACCTGGAATTCAACAGGCAGAAAAGGGGGGTTGGTGGGTCTGTGGGGGCCCGACAGTAGGTTTTTGCCCTGGGGGCCTCCTCACAGGTTAATCCGGCCCTGTCCAAAGTGAAACTGATTTGTTAAGTGTTTGTTTTATTTGTGAGAAGGAGCATGGAGACAAGCTGCGCAGACTGAGCCATGACTGAACCCGCCGAGGAGCTCAGCTTCCCCGAACACCTGAGCATAGACGCGCCTCTGGCAGCTGAAGTCAGAGACAGTGGAGTAATTTCATTATGGGCTGCGGGCTTCTCTTCATTTTGTGATTTATAATAATGTGTAATCAAATGCTGCCCCCCCCCCCCCCCCCCCCGCCCCGCCCCCTTCAATCAGCGCTCCCTGCCTTTGATTTCACTTGTTCTTTATTTCTTTTCCTTTTTTTAAGGGGGGGGGGGCGTCATGTGGTGAGCTTACGTTACCGATGTGTGTGGTATTTAAAGAGTCCGCCCTCCTCTCACACCGGAGCGCAGAGCCCGGGCCGTGTGTGTGTGTGTGTGTGTGTGCGCGCCGGGCTGCAGCTGAACCGCTCCGCCGTCCGGAGCTCTGAGGTGGGCGGAGACTGAACCGAGGCTCTCCCTGTCCGCAGCGACGCGCCGCGCATTTCGGACTCGGAACCCGCACCCGTCCGAGGAGGAGGCAGCATCATGGCAACGACCACTTGCACACGCTTCACAGATGAATACCAGCTGTACGAGGAGCTTGGCAAGTAAGCCGCTGTCCCCTTCTGCCGACCCCGTCCTGCAGCCGCACAGCAGCGGGAGGGATGGAGCCGCGCACAGCCGCGGTGATGGACGCGGCTCCATCCCTCCAAAACAAAACGCACGCTGGTCCGGAGCTCTCCTGCTTCTATAATTAGCCTCTCAATGATGATTATTTCTCAGTGCATGGCTTCTTTTTTGCACCACCAGACTTCTTTAAGAGCAAGAGCCGGGCTATGGCAAGCCGCCAGATAGTTAGATTTTGCAGGGAGAAGGGGCTGCATGAGCCCAGGAGCACTTCTGGGCTCACCCCCACTCCCCCTCTTTGCCCAGAGGCTAATTAGGGACAAACAGGCCTAATATCAGGGAAAAGCTGATGTGTCGGAATTAAGCTCCCTCATCATCCTCTGGCTTTACACAGTGGCACAGCTTTGGAGGGAAGTCAGAGAATGATGCTGCTGCTCTTGATCTGCTGCGAATCTAATGAGGTTGGTCTTGTGATAAAACACAAAAGAAAGAAATAGAGAGACTGGGGATGTGTGGCCCCCCCAATAGGATGCAGACAGATTGAGAGAGACTGAAGAGGATATGGGTGCCACAGTGGGTAGATGCAAAGTGGACTCAATGTCTCTGTCAGGTTGTGCGTGGGTAGAGAGGATCTCTCTGCAATGTTGGCCTCACAGGAACATTTATTCCACAGCCGCTGGGGATAAAAAAGCAAGTTCAGGGCTGTGGTTTGGTTTCATTTGTCGACCTGAAATGTTGGTATTTTATATTACAGGCTGCTTCTGTGATGGCACTGATGTCCAGCCCTGTGTGTGTGTGTGTGTGTGTGGGATGTGATGAGTTAAAGACAATAGGCATGTTTTAGTAGCAGCAGCTGCCCTCGCTGATAACAGAGTCTTATTACTGTTTTGCTTGTTTTGTCACTGGTGTCACTTGTGTGTCCTGGGTGTGTGTGTGTGTGTGTGTGTGTGTGTGTGTGTGTGTGTGTGAAGACTGGAGGATCGTTCTGAGCAGGTGAAGTGTTATGAGTTCAGACTTTTAGGGTTGGGCTTCAGTTACAGTTTAAATGATTTGTGATTGACAGAAAAATAATCGGCAACTATTTTGATTATTGATCAGATGGAAAGTAACTAAATAACTGTTCAGAGGCAAATATTGTTGACTTGATAACTTAGTTTGCAGATTGGCATTAATAATACAAATATAAAATGACACAAAATATAATTCACAAATAAATTAGTAATAAGTAATATGATTTTTTAAATTGATCTTGGGGGTCATTTCAAAAGCTACTCAACAGTAGGCTATATAAAGTAATCAAAATTAGCCTAGCTTTGCTAGCTGCAACATTAAAGTGATGTAAACATTAATGCATCAAAAACTATAGTCCAATAATATAATAATAATAATAATATAATATTCTGAAATGGGAAATTCTGCATTATGAATAAAGATATTTTGATGAAAATAATTTTGTACTTTTACTGAAGTGAAATTTTGAATTCTTGAACTTGAATGTCCACACTGTGTAGGTGAAAAGTCATTGTGCTTCTTCCATCACTGCACATGAGTCACTTATCAACAACAGATGCCAGATGTTCCCCAGGTGCAGCTTCTCATTTGTAAAGATTTGCTGCTTTTCATCCCAGTGGTTGTAATTTGATCAGATATGGACGTCAAATCCATGGGGAAATCATGCATCGCACTCCAATAACATCAAAAACTGGAACCTTTTAAGTGAATATGTTGATCAAACAGCACATGATCCTTCATCTGGAGTCATGTTTATATCCACTTGATGAATCTCTCTTTTAGCTCTGTTTTTGGTCTCCACCAGCCCCTGACAATCTTAGTTTACATCCTTAAAGTCTCTTCGCTTGTAAAACAAAAAAAAAAACATGGTTTGAAAACGTCTGATAAAGAAAAGAAAAATCTCACCATTGTGTGACTTGTTTGTTTTCGAGAGTGAAATGAGCTCATTGTTGCCCCTTGTGGCTGTTGGAGGGGTCTTACAGCCTCAGGGGTTTTATGATTCTTTTAATGAATCAAATTAGGTTTAGCTTTGCCACAAAAGTTTAAAAATTAATTTAAAACACTAAGATAATCAAGTTTGACTTTGCACAGTCACCTCATTGGCTTTCTCTGGAGCTTCAATAGCCAATGGATTTTGCTCATTTTAAGGTGGAGATAGTAAGACACACTTAAATGCTCTAGATGATGCTGATAAGTTGAGTCAAGAATATCATTATATTGTTATTACTACTAATATTAAAGCGTTATATTACATGTTTGCATATTTGGCTAAATGGCTCTACCTGACGGTTAAGTTCATTACTTTTTGCTAATAAGAAACGATGGAGACTTAAAGAGATTAGATCAGGGTACTTGTTACCCTCGGAGCTCAGCTAATCAGCAGGTACTGGATCCAGATCCAGCCCTCCCCCTGACTCCCACCCGCCCTGCAGATAACCTGTCATGTCGAAGCAGGGCTGCCTTCTCCACCACACGGCGGGAGTGTCAGCGAGTGTCATGCTTATTCACCCCGTCTCCTCATCATGTCCGCGTGTTGGAGAGCTCGTGAGAGGCAGGGGCTCTGAGGGGAGTGTGAGTGTTTCATTGCATAACAATCCTGAGGTGAGATAAAATTAGCTCGGAGAAATGACAGAGGTGGTTATTTCTGTTTGTCTCTGTTGGGTTTGATGAGCAAATGTGGCCCTAAAAACCCCAGAACACACACACACACACACACACACACACACACACACACACACACATATATATATTACAGGACTTATCCCTAAATGCTGCTTTTCTTTTTCTAATTCTTGCTGTTTGATGCCACTCACTTCTCTGAAATTATTCAAGTCATGGAGAAAAGACGCCTGTTGACTGGTTTCTGAAAACTGAATCAGATGAAGTGTGGCCTGAATTAGCTTCTTTTTGTAGCAGGTTGTTAGCAAGTGATGTATCTGCCAGCTGTTGTGGTGCATTTGCAGCCATTTGGTGACATTTCTGTTTGTTGTTTGTTTGCATTACAGACATTTTTGACATTTGACATTTTTAACCTCCCAACTGTATGTAACAATAATTCCTAATCATATAATTAGTCAATTAACGTGATGGATAAATGGACTGATGGATTACCAATCGAAAAATAACTTCTTCATTCATTGGGTACCTGACGGTCTTGAAAACTCTTAAAAAGCCTTGATTTATATTTCCTAAAAAATGCCTTAAAGGTATTAAAAAGTACAAAATTTGATTTACAAATGACATATGATTTTCCATCCTGCCATTGGCAATATGTAAAATGTTTTTGTAGGTGACTGTAGCGAAGCCTGGCTGGAAAATCCCCTGCACAGTTGTTAAATTAGCTACTGTTAAATTAGTCCATCCATCCATTTTCTTCCCCTTATTGAGCTTCAGGATGAGTTAAATGATTCATTTATTGTATTGTTATTAAAGTGAATATTTCCTAGTTTTTGTAGTTTTGTTGTTATTTACAATATGTTTACCAGAGGTTCAGGGAATAATGAGGCATTTTTCACTATTTTCTGATATTTCATACACTGAACAATCGATTACAGAAATTAAATGTCAGATATGTTGATGGTGGAAATAATTGTTGGTTGCTTGTTCTATGAAAGTGTAATTCAACCTTGGCCCTGGTTCTCTGTATTAATGTGTATTAATTTTCTGTATATTAATCACAAAACATAAAACAGTGAAGCTGTTTAAGGGAAACAGAGTTTGACAGAGCACCAGATTCATGTACATCAGGCATGCAGGTCAGGGTGTTTACAGGCAGAGAGGGCTCCAGGACAACTACGAGGTCAGTCCGATAGCTGAGACGTCCCTTTTGATGCTGACGAAGCTGATGTGGCAGCTGACCCGTCTCCTCCTCCTGTCTCCTGTCTCTGTTTCCCAGGGGGGCCTTTTCAGTGGTGCGCCGCTGTGTCAAACTCTGCACAGGCCAAGAGTACGCCGCCAAAATCATCAACACCAAAAAACTCTCGGCCAGAGGTGAGAGAGAAGGATGTGAACAGCTAACCCTGTACTGTGGCTGCATGTGTGTTTTCAGTCGTATGCGGAAACAGAGGCATCATGGGAGATCATTATGTGCATGTGTGTATGTCCCAGATCTGAAAGCCTACATTAGCATATTTTAGCGCTTGTTTTGATTCCAGCGTGTGAAGCCTTCACGTCTGTTCCTCAGAGAGAGGCAGATGATGGTTTCAGTCAGACGCGCTGCTGAATCCACGGCGAGAGGAAGCATCCGAGGAATCATCCTCTGTCCATCCTTTGTGTCCAGTCTTCACAGTCTACTACAGACTGGTTGTGACAGAATAGGCAAACATCGTCTCTTTGAAGCACCACTTAAAGTGTTTAGGACATTATGTCATTGTCAGTGGGATGAAGCAGCATCCTGTGTCTTTTCCTCCAAATATAATGATCATAAAAACCTGTAGGAACACCTCAGATCAATCATCTAAAAATAGCAACAATGGTTTAATTACTGCAAAGGAACAAGATATGGGTGGGGCTACGGTTGCGTCGATCTCACACCATCTTTGTTGAAGACACATGAGCTTGTTTGTCAGATGGTGCGGGCCTTCCACTTCCTGCTGTGGGGTCTTTGAGGACGATCGTTCAGCCATCTTTGTTCTTACATGACTGACAGAGAAGCTGCAGGAGCTGAGCTCCTGAGCAGGACAAACCAGCAACTCAACTGGATCTCCCTCTCCTCTCCACTCCTCTCCTCTCCTCTCCTCTCCTCTCCTCTCCTCTCCTCTCGTCTCCTCTCCACTCCTCTCCTCTCTTGTTTCCTCTCTTTTCCACTTGCTTTGTCTTCTCCAATTTCCTCTTCTTCTTCTTCTCCCTTGTTTCCTTGCCTCTCCTGTCCTCGCATCTCAATTCCTCTCTTCTTGACTTGACCTGTCTCCTTACTCCCTCCCCTCCGCTTTTTTCTTCTCCTCTTGCATCCTCTCCTTGTTTCCACTCCTCTTGCCCCTTTCCTCGCTTCCTTTCCTCTTCTGTCTATTCCTCTTGTTTCCTCTCTTTCTCTCATATTGGTCCTACTTTCTTCTCATTTCAATTTGTTTCTTCCTGTTTCCTCTCCTCTCTTAACATATATTTGATTTGTCTCCTCTGCTCCTTGTTTCCTCTCCTCTTATTTCCTCTCCTGTCTCTTCCACTTGCTTCTTGTATTCTCTCATCCCTTGTTTCCTTTTCTCCTCTCCTCTCCTCTCCTCTCCCCCTCTCTCAGGATTGGGGGGTTAAATAGGCATCTGGGACGAGTGAAGCCCTCAGGCCCTTCTCATCTGTGTGTGTGTAAACTCATATGAACATAAGTCTTGTGTGTGTGTGTGTGTGTGTGTGTGTGTTTCAGAACTCCTTGTCAATCACCTTGAAAACAGTCACCACTTCACCCTGTACAAACTGTTTCCTCATGATACATTTGTGTCCCGTTGTGAAGTCCACACCAGCCCGAGCTGCTTCTTCAGCTTTGACGTGTTTGTCTATATTTTGTTTTAAACCTTTGTGCGACTGTGTTGTAGACCACCAGAAGCTGGAGAGAGAAGCCCGCATCTGCAGATTACTCAAGCACCCCAACATCGGTGAGACTCTGCTTTTTCAAATGTGCTGCTGCCAGTTGTTCCCAGAGACAGTCCCCCGTGACCCCCCATCATTAATACATCATGACCGGCTGCTGAGATCGTTTAATCCCTTTACAGTCGCTACAGTCTCGTGCTCTGAGACCAAACATGAACCTTCTTGCAGAGATCCCAAAAATAACAAGTGTGTCAGTCTGAATTTTTAGAAAATGTGTGTGAAGCGCTGCACATTCCATGGTGTAGCTGTAAAAACAGAGTCACGGCTTAATATCCCTCAGTGTAAACATCAAGAGTTTCAGAACGCCTGTTTTTTTTATAGAAATTCAAGAAGATTAAAGGTCCCATATTATATAAAGGTAGATGTCCATGTGTGTGTGATTATAAAGCAGGTCTAGGTTCTATATTAATACTGTGAAAGTATCAAAGCCTCAGTCCACAGAGAAATGCACACAGCCTGTATTCAGACACCGAGCCTTAAAACCAGCCGTCAGAACTTCTGCAACTTTGTGATGTCACAAAACAGAAGTCATTACTCTCAGCCATGTCCCAAGCCCCGCCCACCTGGACCCACCATCCAACCTTGCAGGATTTGGTTTTTCTGAGTATTTACCTGAAATCTGCTATAGTTTTTATTGGATCACTCAGAAAACAGACAGTTCATCACAGTTGAACTCACACATGAAAGATTTATGCAGCCACTGACTGTAGTGATTTAATTTATTTCAAACATCATTATCTTTATGTTTCATCAGTGGTTTTGGTCTTTTCATGGGATTTATTGACAAGACAAATATAGAATATGACCAGTCTGGTCCTTTAAGACTAAAATAGTAAGTTATGTGGATTATAGTAAATGCTGGATGAGATGAAGAGAATGTGCGCCTTAGATCGTCCCCAAAAAGAAGAAGCTCAGATAATTGTGACACCTCTGTTTCTGTTTCTCCCTCTCTCTCTTCACCTCCCTCCAGTTCGTCTCCATGACAGCATCTCAGAGGAAGGCTTCCACTATCTAATCTTTGACCTGTGAGTTGCTTTGTCTCCTCCTCCCTCCTCCCTCCTTCCCTCCCTCCTTTACCCTCTTCCTCCTCTTTGCCTCTACTTCTTCTTCTCTTGCTCTGCCACGCTGTGCTGCGCTCCCTCCTCCTCCTTCATCCTTCATCCTCCTCCTCCCACTCCCCTGGTGCTTCATTTTCCACTCCCTTCCTTCAATCTGTCTCCTCTTACGCTCTCTTACTTTTTTCCTCCTTTCTATCTGCATTCTCTCTTCGTTCCTTCTCTTCTTCTTCTTCTTCATCCCCTCCTCGCTTCCATGGCAGTTTCCCCCATTACATAACAGTCCAACCCCACCGCCTCCACCTCCTCCCCTCCCTCCCTCCCTCCCCCCTTGCGGCTCCCACTTTAGTGCACACACACACAGATACATCCACACTCCCCCACACTGGAGCCAGTCTCCATGGCAACCCAGTTGGAGTGAATCCTGCAGCCGGGGTTTCCCCCTAATGAGGACATCCCCCTCCTGTCTGTGTGTGTGTGTGTGTGTGTGTGTGTGTGTGTGTGTGTGTGTGCGTGCGTGCGTGCGTGAAAAAATGTGCATAATTCTGCATTTTAAACTCCATCTTTACGTTTCTCAGGGTGACAGGAGGGGAGCTGTTTGAGGATATCGTGGCTAGAGAGTACTACAGTGAAGCAGATGCCAGGTAAACACCCATGAATCTCATCTCTCTTGTCTTCTTCATCCCATCCATGTGTCAGTCCTGCAGCCTCTGCAGTCCTCCAGCAGCTCTGAGAGTTGGACTCTTCTCATTAGCGCACACACACACACACACAATTTTGACACATTGTTTTTGGTGTTAGAGGCTCTAGATACGATGGATAATACCTCTGCGCGGTTTTTCTGTGAACTGAATTGCAAATCGAGGTCGAGGAGCTTTCCCCAGAGTCAGAATTTTACAGACAGATGGAAACATACACATGCACAAAATGCACACACGCCCACGTTGTAACCCCCTTAGGAGGTAGACTTAAATCAATTTGACTGTGGAGGCGGTTTGTGGAGGCGAGAGAGAGAAGACAAGAAGGGGACAGAAGCACCATGAGGAGGAATGAAAGAGGTAGAATGAGAGACGCAGGAAAAAAAAGACGAGAAACTGTTTATTTTCCATCTGATTTTAAATATTTTCATCTCTCACTCCTGGTCTCATCACTGGGTTTTTATCACCCCACTTGTTGCCATATTTGAGGCTATAGATGAGCTTTTCCACACTGTATGCTTTCAACATACAGACACTGAAGTATTGGTTATTTCACCTGTCGTCAAGCACATGATGAAAAACATCAGATTTCAAGGAGAAACGGGTTTTATTTTGTGATTTGAACAAGTTTTTATTTTACTCCTCCACTTACTGTAAGACGCATTAATGGCATTATCTGTATCTATTTTAATTACTAAAATCTAAATTTAATATAAGTGAAAAGTAATTAATGAAAACATCACATCTAGTTATATTAGATTTTGGTAAAATCAGCAGCATTAAGGATGAAAGTGTTGATCCTATATTTAAAAAAATGCCATATTTAGTAGATTTAGTAGTTTACTTGCATGTGGTTTCATAGCATTAGTGCATTTATTCCCAAGTCATGTTTTTATTTTCCCTGTTTCACTTTGTTCTGACAGGGTTCAACCTTAATGAAAAATATGCAGATTTATGCAAGTGCAGGAATTAATAACACAAATGCAGAGGTGATAAGGCAGGTTTCATTTGCTGCTTACTAGTGGCTGACGGTAACCAGCTAGCAAACATGACACATGAAATTCCAGTGAGAAATGGCTGCTCATGCTGCTGGTGAACAAAAAGTGATAATGATACCATGTGTACATTGGCAAAGCTTGAAAGTTTGTAATTGCTTTTCTCTCAAATTCTAACAACGTGAAATGTGACATTGGTGCCATCACTGCACCGAATCTCAGCAGCTGTCGTCAAGTCAAGCACTGAAACTAAACACATCAAGCATCAAGAAACAAGTGTCTCAACCGAACATCTGTTCATTAAACCAGTCATAAACACAGTAACAGTGAGAGCTGTCCCACATTAAAGCAGATATTGCTTACTCACTGTCCTACCCTCCTTTTTTAGGACGGTCCATTTCTCTCTGGTTGAACTCAAGTAGAAGTTTGTAGTAGTTACACAGTGCTCTTAAAATTTGTAAAGGTGGACTTATCCTCTTTTATTCCCTGTTTACATAAATAATAATTCAGTGATTACACGTTGAAATGTATGTTTTTATGCAGATGATACCACTTTATATACTATAGCTCTTTACTAATGTGGTAACTGTACATCTACAGTGCAGTATATAAAAAATATCTGTTATCAAAGTCAATATCTTCCCTACTTCATCAGTTTAATTTGCACACAGACATTTTAAATTCATCACACAGCTTATGTTTATATGTTGGTTTGACCACCAGGGACCACAGGTGTCACTAAAGCTGGAGATTTTCAGGACCAACACATTTAGGGGAATTAATACAGATTTGAGGCTAACCTTTAAAAGCAATGTGGGAGCCTTTGGTGACACTACTTTAGGTGTGTTTTGATCTGTGCCAGACTCAGTCTTCACACAACCTTGACAAAGTCTACATTTTCTTAAGCCTCCTGGGTCTCCTGATTCTGTCTTTGCAAAGCATTTAATGTTCCCCATCACTGCAGCAGCTGTTGACTTGACTCTTTGGTTGTAAAATGTTAAGAGTTACCTTCCAGAGGAGGCCAAGGTAATGCAGTGCAGTTTGATTTTGGGTATATTATTTTCAGACTTGTGCACAAAAATGGTGGCGTCTGGTAGCAGGTAAAAAAAAAGGAGGCAGGATTTTCTACACTGGCACTAAATAAGTGCCACCAAGACAGTTTTTTGTATTCACACCTGTGGTTCCACACTGAATTTTCAGTTAAAATGTAGGACACATACGCAACCAGGGTAACTGCACATAAGAGCCGTGATGATTATCTCACTGTGGAGATTCCCTGTTATTCTTCTGTATTCTAAAGCCCCTCATCTCTGCCTTCACTCTCCATTATTCCTCTTACTTAAATTGTGTATCTGTGTGTGTTTGTCTGTGTTTGTGTGTGTGTGTGGGTGTAGCATGGCTTGATTACTGTCCAACAGTATCTTGCTGACAGTTTCCTCTCTGTACTCCATCTGCACACAGAATCGCTTGATCCTTCCCGTCTCTCTCCACCCTGTTAAACTGAGGGTTCACCCAGATTACACAGAAACATATTTCCTCTCTGATCTGTAAGAGTGTCCAGCCATGGGAATAGTTTTGGTTTTATGCATCCAGGACCTGTTTCTCAGATCTCTGCCTCCATCCTGATACAATGGAGGTGAATGGAATTTAGTCTATGGGGCTCATAGTATTTAACAATTACAAAAAGTCGAGACTGTCTGAAGTGGGTGTTATTCTCAGATTATCAGTTTCAAAAAGTTGGAGACATTATCAGACACAGAGCTCCAGGATCTGACATTGGAGAGGTGTGGGGAAGGAGTTTCTCAAGGGGTGTCCCAGGCTGATTAGCATTTAGCTCAAAACACTACTGTCCCTAAGCAGAGCCTCACAGAGCCTCTAGTATGGCTGTGGACTCCTTAGTGCATCTCACAGTGGCGGCACCATGTAGGGCTGCATCATTTGACTGCACACACCAGACATCCCATGTAGACAGGAGCAGTATGTGATGGCCCAGGGGGCGATGTTGGGAAACAGGACTGTGACGTATCTCGATGAGTTGATACAAACCTTCAGTGACGCTCACCAAGATGCTGCTGGTGTGTTGCCCTTTACTCTTGTTTATATACAACACTGTGCAAAAGTTAGAGGCACTTCTGATGTTCAGATTCTTCTCCATCGCACAGTCTCATCAGAAAGACGTAGGATCGGCCCCAGATTCATTCTGCAGCAGGACAACGAGCTCAGACATACAGCCAGAGTCATGGAGAGCTAAGCTCAGATCGCAGAGGCCCGATCTCAGCATCACGGAGTCAGTCTGGGGTCACATGAAGAGACACAGGTACTGGAGCACCTGAACTGTCCAGTACCTGCAGGACTGTGAGCTGAGGAGAACTAACGCTGTTTTAAAGGCAAAGGGAGTGAAAGCAAACACTGATCTGATTCAGTTTTTTTTTTGCTCTTTACTGAATGAAGTTAATTGATAAATTAAAAAAACTCTTTGGTGCGTAAAACTTTTGCACAGTGCTGCACATACTTTTTAATTCTATGAGCTGCGCAAATATAATTTCATTCACCTCCATTGAGTTTGAGTGGAGGCAGAAATCTCAGAGAAACCTGGGAAAGTAAAACCAACACTATCTACATGACAAGTTGGACACAAGTCAGGAAATATGTTCTTTTTTATTTTTGGTGAACTGACCCTTTAATCTGTCCCCTCCTCTGTATTACTGTCGTGTTCCCTCCTTTATCTGCTCCTCACCTGTCGTTTTGTCTCCGCAGTCACTGTATACATCAGATTCTAGACTGTGTGTCTTACACCCACCAACATGACATAGTGCACAGGGACCTCAAGGTGTGTGTGTCTCATTGTGTTGCACTGTCCTGCACCCTCTGTACAAGGGTTGTGTTTTTTTCCATGCCTGTGTTTTATTGATATTTTTTATAATTTTTGCCTGTGATTTAAAAACAACTTGCTTTTGCATGCTGTCTGTCTATCTGTCCGTCCGTCTGTCTGTGTGTCTGTCTGATTTTGCGTGTCTGCCTGTCTTCAGGTTTTGCTTCTGGGACTCTTGTTGCTCTATTTTAGACGGTCTGAACTAGAATGGCGATTTCCTGGGGGTCCTTAGCAGACAAGAGCGAGAGAGAGAGAGAGAGAGAGAGAGTGAGTGAGAGTGAGAGTGAGTAAGCACGAGAGAGAAAGTGAAAGAGAGTAGAGTTCAGTAGAGTAACAGCAGAGCAGTGTCTACTTCAGATGCTTGGAAACCTGCTAAATCTTTCTCGTCAAAGGTGGTGTTGCTGCTGCTCCTGAATAAATTACACAGGGAAATGTGCAGGTTAGACACAGTGTCTCCCACATGAAGCTGCAGCACACTCCTACACGGCCTGACTCATGTTTGGCCCTTTTCTTGAAAACAGAAAATAGAAAACTGCGCACCTTCTCCCTCGATAGTTCACAGACAGGTTCACTCTTCACACTTTTTTTTGTATGTGTGAGTGTGCAGTGAAAGAATACATTGAATACGTGTGTGTGTGTGTGTGTGTGTGTGTGTGATGGTTGTGTGGAAACATTTTGGTTTGAAACCACTGTTGTGAGGATGTGTTCACAACTTAGAGTGTTGAGGGTTGAGACTTGGTTTAGGGTTCAGGGTAAAGGTTAAGGTTTGGGTAGATAATGCATAATGTCAATGAGTCTCCTCACTACTAACAGACAAGTACGCGTGTGTGTGTGTGTGTGTTGCCCATGTTGAGAGGTGGTTGCCTCTACATGGATGCTGGGGGCTGGATGTGTTCAGACTAACCTGCTCCCCCTGCTGTTTGCATGCAGTCATTGCATCCAGCAGATCCTGGAAGCCGTGCTCCACTGCCATCAGATGGGGGTGGTACACAGAGACCTCAAGGTGAGTCACCTGCAGGGGTGTGTGTCTGTGTGTGTCTGTGTTTGTGTGTATGTGTGTGTGTGTTGGGAGGGATTTACAGTTGTATTTTGTCTGTCTGACTGTACTAGATTCTGACGTCTGGTAAGTGCAGTGAAATATATTAAAACCCAGCATGTCTGTGCACGTCGGTGGGCCTGATCTATCAATACATGCATGGGTGTGTGTATGTGTGTGTGCATTTCTGTCTCACTGGATTGTTTGTGCATGCATACGATGGATGTTTTCCGATAATTTTTAATTGAAAGAGCAATTTAAGAACAGCTGATAACATTGTTTTGGGTTGAAGCTCTCAGTAGAGGTGTACTCTAAGGTGTGTCAGTACACCGTCACATCACTGTTGGGTGTGGTTACAGCTGCAGCATACCTGAAATTTCCAACCAGAAAGGGCAGTGAAAGTATTATAGTATATTATTATATATTATCACAACTATGTCATACTGTGTTATCAGGCATTAATTTCAGAAGAGCCAATCAGAGGAGAGGCTCAGATCCTCTCTTCTGATTGGCTGACAGACCTGTTTTTGGTTCTTAAAACCACAAATATATCTTCTTATGGAGATCAACACTTCAAATAAAACACAGGAAAAGTGTAAAATATGGATCTTTTAATGTGTTATAAACATTTATTAATAGTCTATAAACCATCTATAAAGCCTAATCAGGGGATTAAAGTCATATTTATATTTACAATGTCTATCATGCAAAACAACACTGTGATTAGTGGTGTGACAATTCATATTACTTATATATGTTCTTCTCCATACCAGCCTCAGATCATCTGATATTATTGCACTGAGACACTTTGGGGAACTCCACAATTACTTTACCCTACAGAAGTGTATTAAAGGTTGCCCACACAGAGGAGACCAAACGCGAAAGGTCTGAGGCTGTGGTGTGATGATTTCCCCAGAGGAGGTTTATTAAGTTACTACAGAAAAACAGTTGTGTTGTTGGTTTCTCATTAGATGTTCATGAAACAAGGCCAAACATACAGGCCAGTATCTTCTACCCTGAAGGCATGGAGGAGAATGATGCCTAATATCTAGAGGATCGATATTTGACCCACAATGTGCTGCAGAAAATGTCATGTTCTGTGAGTCCAGTAAGTTAGTGTGTAAAACATGGGTTTTATAAACAACATCAGAAACAGAGGCTCAAATCTGTGCCTTATTCTAATTATTTTATTCCATAATAAATCTTTCATCTTCCTCTTTGTACAGAGGCCCTGAGCACAGACACCGCAGCTAAAGAAAACTCCTGCAAATAGACAAAACATGAAAAAATTATGAAAACATCTTAACCAGCACCTGCTTTAACTTTTTCATTGCTTCAAGCCTTTATGCAAAGCTAAGCTAATAACCTGCTAGCTGTAGCATCTGTATATAGCATACAGACTGAGATTGATATTTATCTTGTCAACTCCTCACGGCAAAGTAAATAAGTGTTTTTCCCAAATTGTCAAATGTTCCTTTAAACCCAGAGTCTCGTCTGGCAGGAATGGAAAACAAAGATCAAGTGGCCTTTGACCTCGTACCGGACCCTCACTGGGTTTGTAACAATGGTTTCCATAGACAGCTCACCGTGTCTATCAGAGGTCAGCCCCTCTAAGTCCAGAAGACAAGTGTCCTCCAGCTGAGTTTTTAAATCAGCCAGCAGAGGGTGACACGATGACTCTCAATCCTGCAGCTGGAGCACGACAAACAGCTGTTTTTGTGCCACTGTGCTGGAATGATTAATGGCCGAAGGCAGAAATCAATCACTCTACAGCACAGCACTGTTGTTGCTGTATGCACTGTGGTCTATAGATGTTTGTCAGATTGCTGTTACATCAGCGTCTGAGAAGAACACACGACTGTTGCAGAAAGACAAGCTGTGTTTGGTCTTCCTCAAGTAAACAAATGGCAAAAAAAAGGCTTATACACATTTTAAGTCCCATCTGTCTGTGTCAGCCTCTGAGCGTGTGTGTATTAGAATATGTATGAGTGCTGCTATGATTGTGTGTGCGTGTGCATCCATTTCTATTCTTAGTCCTCTCATCTGGGTTTAACTGGTTGTATCTCAGTGGTTTGTCATACTTTCTTTTCTGTTTTCCTTTTAAACTCAAAACCAGGAATCAGGGAACATAAGATTTTCTCCCAAATGCAGGGGCGGGGCTGGAGGGGTAGCCAGGGGTGGCACAGGCCCCTTTAAATCTGAGTGCCCCCCCTTTGGTGCCTGTTTGCGGTCATCATGTAATTTACTGCCCTCTGGTGGTGACAGCAGGATGTTGTCTCTGCAAACTAGCTTGACTCCCAGCCGCTGGACTTGTTTCTGTCATTTTCGCGGGTTTGACCCAAGTGGCAACCCACCGTGACGTCACCCATTGGTTTGCGAACTGTCGTTTTGAAGGCTCGAGTTTGCAATTTGGCCGCTGCCATCTTGATTTTTTGAAACCAGAAGAAACCATATTTGGAGAAGAGGGTGGAGCTGAGTAGGAGCGAGGGGTGGGGCTGACCTAAGAGCCGAGGTCACTGTGCCCGCCCACCTAAACTGTCGACCTGACAACGGCATCAGTCTTTCGGCTACGCAGCGCTGCTGAATCCGAAGCCACAATGTGTCAATCATACGTTAGCCACGCCCCAATGCAGACCCTACTGTATCGTCTGTTTTAAATTAAATGGGACTATAATTTTAAAAATAAACATCATGTTGTATTGAGCGAAGAGGCGGCTGTAGCAACAAAACGAGCAAATTACACAGATTTATCATCTCTGTGAAAGACCTGCTATAAGTTTGAGGCAGATTATTATCACAGGAGGAGAGCAGCTCCTGTTGGGAGGAGAGCGGTACGGAGGTTGTTATGTAGCGGGGGAGAGAGAGAGAGAGAGCGGTGAGGCTAGCGACCGGAGCGGAGAGTTAGCAGTTAGCAGTTAGCAGTTAGCTGTGACCGTAGCAGTGTAATGTTTGTTCATTTAGGCTGTTTGTCATTAAATAAAAGCTACGACTCCTCCAGACCCAAGTTCCGGCGTCTCTGAGCTTCATCTGAAAGACTATGAGCCAGGAAGATTAACAGCACTGAGGCGGGAAAACACAGGACTCGACAGTGTCATTGTCAGTTAATGGTGGATATGTTGAAGATTAACACAGAGGTGGTTTTTAGACACGTTTGTTCTATACAACACATTTGATGTGTGGAGTCAGCTCGGAAGATGAATCTTAAAAACTTATTCAAGCAGGAAGGAATGCAAAATTTTGACAAACAATACGGCCATGTTGTTTTGTGTCTCAGTCTGGATGTCTTGGCGCTTTGTATGGGGACTCACTGTGTCACAGTCTGTCCATGGCTGGAGAATATATTAGAAATTATAAATAGCAGCTATTCATTTTCCATAATTTCCAATTACAATGTTGAAAGTTATTAATTTGGCATTTTTTCATTAGACTTAGTAAACAATGTCATTATAATAATGTACACTTAATTACTGCTCAGAACCAGAGGACTTTAACACAGCTTTAGTCATTTTACAAAAGAACTTCCTCTCTTCAAGCTGTCATCGGTTCCTAAACCTGCTCCTGCCCAAATACAAACTTTCCCCACCAACTCCACTAAATAAAATCAGCCTTGTCGTTTACATACTGTCAGACTCTGGAGGTGGTGACGTGTTGACATCGGGAGAGTTTCACTGTCGTGACTGTGTTTTGCTGTTTGTGTTGTTCATGCAGCCGGAGAACCTGCTGCTGGCCAGCAAGTGTAAGAACGCAGCAGTGAAGCTGGCCGACTTCGGACTGGCTATTGAGGTTCAAGGAGACCAGCAGGCATGGTTTGGTATGTTACTAACAAACAACACACACATTTACACTGTGCACCCATGGACACATAGTTAGGTAATTAGCCTAATTTTATAGAGAAATTTGAGAGGAAATTACATATATGCTAATCTTCTTCTTCTTTGACGTTTTAATGTTTCCAGTTGACTCATTTTAACACAAGATTCTTGTAAAAGAATCTTAAACCTGCAACAACCGACAAGCTAGAAACCAAGCAGCAACCTTTGGAGAGCTAAAAACTGCAGTTCCTCTAATGACCACTAGAGTCTGGCTCCAACAGTGAGTCAGTCCCCATAGACTCCTCAACTTTACAGCAGAAAGAAACATGTTTACAGCCTGATGCAAAAACTGTTCTAGTCTCTTGAGCTAATTTCCTCCTTCATGACAACTATATGGGGGAGAATTTTATATAACTCACCTGTTTACATTTTATTAAGGATTGAAGTTCTGGATAATTGAAGGCGTGGCCTCTTTGAGTGACAGGTGGGTGAGTGTATGCTTGCCACAAACCAGCATGCATCAAAGTCTGGGCTCCACACACATCTCACCTCTTTGCCTGTTTTGGGAGTTGGGTGGAGTCAGACACTGCCAAGATGGTGACAGTGGAGCAGCTCACTCTGAGCGTCAAAGAAAGGAATCCTGTATGTTCTTTTAAAGCAAATCTACAGTAGCATCTGCCGTCTGTTTCCATCCTCCTCCTCGTCCTCCTCCTGATCATGGAGGGCTGTGTTGTCTGTCAGCTCTGATGTGCAGCGGAGCTGACACGCTGACGACTGCAAAGCCTCTGACGGAGAATAAGCTTCTACAGGACTGTTCATCCATACTGTCATTTCATCCGTTCTGTCAGCGTGTCCTTGAGTCTGCCAAACAAGAAGGGATTTTTACCTTCTTCTCCTCTGATCTCATCTGACTGAAAGGACACATTTCTTGATCTTTCTTTTTGACTTTCTACATCTTTTTTTAAATTTTTAAATTCTAGTGTCTTTCCATTTCTCAACTGAGGTCTAATTAGGTGTGTTAAATTGAGAACAGAGTGACACCTGTGTGCTCTGGTGTCAGTGCTTTTCTGTTCTGACAAAAGTCATCATCACTGGATTTTCAGCAAACTCAACCAGACTGAACCAAGTGCAGTAAATGTACTTTTATAGACTTGGTCTGACTCAGAGCCAATATGAAGACCCATTATAAACGGAGTGCAGTGAGCTGAGAGCTTTGACTGTACATTAAACTACATTTTCATAATGGACCCAGTCCAGTGACGCTAAGACTGTCTGAAGTAACTCAATATTAAACATGAGCTACTGTCTCTACATACAGATGGTCCTCATTTAGAACTATTAGCTGATGTGATCTGAATGAAAGTTTAACTGTGTGACAGCTGATACTGACGTGAAGCAGCTGGAAGATTTCACCAGAGAAGACTCATCTCTCTGTCTCCTCCAGCATCAGAGCGACGTTACAGAGTGAAGTCTGGTTTTTGACCTGACTCCCTCTCACAGGGCCGTGGGACGCTTCAGACAAAAAAGATTTGGAGCCACTGCTACTGAGTGTTGAGCTTTTCATCACCGCGGAGACACTCTCTGCAGCTGTGTGCTTTTATGTCCCTCAAAGTGATGTTTGGGGAGGTAGAGTGGGTTGTCCACTAATCAGAGGGTCGGTGGTTTGATCCCCGGGAGAAGAAGAGCACTACACGACCCGGTGCTAAGGCCATGACAAAAAGCAGGGAACGCAGGAGGAGGCGAATAATTACAATAAATAACACAACTAAGACTAAAAACTAAGGAAAACCATTAGAGGTTCTGGTCATACGTACAATCAGTGGTGTGTATGAGTGTGACGTATAAAGTGTGAGGAGATGTTGGCTGCATGAACGCAAAGAGAGAGAAAGTGAGAATGAGAGGTGAGCACTGCCTAGAGACAGAAACCAAAACTAAAGCCGGGCCAAGGGGCCGTCACTAAACACCAACAAATCACACTTACTTACGGGAAACTGGACCCTGATCTGTGTGTGTGTGTGTGTGCAGGCTTTGCAGGGACTCCTGGCTACTTGTCCCCGGAGGTGCTGAGGAAGGAGGCGTACGGTAAACCTGTAGACATCTGGGCATGTGGTAAGCTCTTTGTGTTTATTTCTCACCGCCGCCTCCTCGCTCCCCTTCTCGTCACTCACACAAAGGTTGTGTTCTTTGTGTGTAGGTGTGATCCTGTACATCCTTTTGGTTGGGTACCCTCCGTTCTGGGACGAGGACCAGCACAAACTCTACCAGCAGATCAAAGCTGGAGCGTATGATGTGAGCCGGTCTCTGTCACTGTCACCCCCCCCCCCCCCCCCCCCCCATCCCTCTAACATTAAATCAGACGTTATGTTCTCTGTATAATGATATATATGTGTGTGTGTGCATGGGTGTGTGTGTGCTTTAGTTTCCCTCCCCAGAGTGGGACACGGTGACTCCGGAGGCTAAAAATCTGATCAACCAGATGCTGACTATCAACCCAGCCAAGAGAATCACTGCCCAGGAGGCGCTGAAGCACCCATGGGTCTGCGTAAGTACACAAATATTCACAGACACACACACACACACACACCCAGCACCCTGTTACTGCAGACAGGAAACTATATCTCCTGCCCCCCGTTTGAAACTCCAACAATTTGTAATTCGCGAATCCCCCAACAGCAAGTTTGTGAACATCTGTCCACAGCTGCCAAAATATCAGCACCATCTGTTTCCAAACATGCCATCTCTGATATCTGCTGATTCTAGGTCAGCTTGTCTTGAACGATTTGTTCCACAGAAGGGCAAAAGAGCAACACATCTGTCTGCTCATCAGCTGCTAAAGTACCAGGATCACCAGCTCACAGGCCGAGCCAGGACACTCTGATACCTGCAGCTCAGACGCTTATCTGAAGGTTGATTGTATAGAAAAGTGGACAGAATAACTTGAAGTAATAAATTCATTCATATTGCTGAAATGAAAGTACAAAGAGCTTTATCTGACATCCAGGACCCGGTTTCCAGATCTGATTAATTTAAACATTTAATCTTTTTAGTAATTTTTCTAACAAAAATGAAAACACTTCTTGCTTCAACCTCATCACATGTTAAGACTTGACGCTGTCCTCTGTCAAACATGACAGTAAACTGAACTCTTTGGGTTTTGGATTGTCTGGAGCCATCATCTTAGGCTGCAGGAAATTATAACAAATGTACAGATTAAACTGTATAAAACAGCTAAAACCAGCTCAACAAAGTTACACATGGACCCATCAGTGATAATATAATCCAGTGATATAGTATAGAATACACTCACAGTGGCCATTTCTCTGGATTATATGTGGTACTTTTATTTTAAGATGACACTTTCATTGCAGGATTAATAATGATAAAGTTAAATGATGTAGTGCTTTTTAAAATTAGCCATTAGAAAGGACTTTATAGGGCAGACATCCCACAGATATATCATTAAAAATTAATAATAATCAGCCAATAAATAAAGATGATGAGGAACCCTCATGATAAAAGTGAGTTTACGGGTCTGAAGCTCTGAGGCAGGTCATTTAATAACAGCGGAGCCCTGACAGGATTTTTCCATATAAATGACAGTGTTACTGCTTTTACTTAAGTGAAGGATCTAAAATAGCTCAGTAAAGGGTTGACTGCTCTCTGCTTCATACTGTATGATAGATCATATACTTTATAATAAAGCAGATTGAGTGTGTGCAGGGCTGATGTCTGTCAGGACACTATAAAACCAACCTAAATCTATCCTGCCGGGGGTTTTTCTGCCAGAAGTGTCGTCACCTAAAGAGCCTCAGAACCAACGCGTCTCTCCGACAGCTCCTGCCCACATAAACCTGTCACTGTCAGAGCTGCTGCTCTCATGTTTTATTTTCAGCGTCTCTCTCTGTCTCCCTGCAGCAACGCTCGACAGTGGCCTCCATGATGCACAGACAGGAGACGGTCGAGTGCCTGAAGAAGTTCAACGCCAGGAGGAAACTCAAGGTGTGAAAGTGCCTGATGGGGTCGAGAAGAAGTCGGTTTTTTTTTACCTTTGATACGGTGTCAACATCTTCTGATCTGAATAAACAACATCAGCCTGATTTGTTCACATGAATCCATCCAACACTAAATTGGCTCTTTCTCAGTGTTTCCTGCTTAATCAAAGTGATTTTATTGTATTTGTGCATATGAGAGAATATTTGAGGTGATACATTTATAAGTGATCTTTAAAAGGCAGAACAAGAGACACATTTCTTTTTCGCTCTCTCTCTGCATGTTGAACCTGTGGCGCCCTTTAACTCAGACTGACATGTCAAACTGGCATCAGATTAACATTAAAGGTTGCGTGTGGTGTCTTCTCCTTCCCTCCACAGGGCGCCATTTTGACCACCATGCTCGTCTCCAGGAACTTCTCTGGTGAGTGCTGCCTGTTGAGAAGACGAGAGTCGAGGGAACATGTCAGCGCCCTGAGCGGGAGAGGAGGGGAGGACAGGATGACATCCCATCTGTCTTCTGCCATCTCTTCTCACACACACACACACACACACACACACAGACACACAGCAGGTTGATGGGCGGCAGTGTTAGAGTAAGCAGGAAACACAGCAGAGATCTCTTGCGTGGTGTTTGTGCCTTCGTAGCCTCGGTCTCGGACACTATAATATCTTTGTCTGATTCTTCATTCAGGCTGAGTTTGATGCTGGCGATAGACTGAGCCACAGAAACAGTCTAATACCTGATCAGTCAAAAAGTAATCCAACATTACCTAAACATGAAAACTTAAAATAAACATAACCATCATTAGATGCATCCAGTTCATTGGGGCCTTCGTCAAAAAATTGCTAGGGGCCCCTGAAATTAGTGTTTATCACAAAGATGTAATAAATAAAATGACACCAACAAAAAAATTACAAAATATAAGCGTTTTTGTAGAATTTTCAAAAAATAGATTATAAAGAACAATGAAAACCTAAATAAATAACTCAATAATTTCAACATTGGCACACTGTAAATAACCCAGTGTACTATTTCTATAATGTCTACAATATCTCTGTCAGGCACACAGAGAAGTGCCAACTTATCCAACTCCACCACACTAAACTAGTTTCTAGTTTTGTTCCTCTCTCTTTATTGCCTGTTTCATCCTATAAGAACAACACTATCCTCCATCCTCTGTGTGTTTCAGTGGGGCGGCAGACTACAGCCCCTGCTGCCGTCAGCGCTGTGGCTGGAACCACCGCTGGCATCGTGGAACAAGGTAAAGTCATCTCAGTTGCGCCGTTACTCACAAAGTCCCACATTTTACACTTTTCCAGCGTTGCTATCCAGTTGCTGTATAGTTGTGACATCACAAAGTTGCAGAAGTCCTGACGGCTGGTTTTAAGGCTCAGTTTCTGAATACAGGCTGTGTGCATTTCTCTGTGGACTGAGGCTTTGATACTTTCACAGTATTAATATAGAACCTAGACCTGCTTTATAATCACAAACACATGGACATCTACCTTTATACTATAAGGGACTTTTAACCCTTACACAGAGGCCCTTATAGCAGAGATATCAGAAATCACATTTTCACATTTTTGTCCTTAAGCTCCTGAGTGTATTTTTGCCTACACAGTGTGTTATAGATATATCACAGGGGCTGAGGTTGAAATTCCAAAATTCCCCTGGAAAAGCTGTATGCAGCTTCCATTAACACATCCAAAATGATCAAAAAAATCAAAAATGAAAAGGACAAAAATGTCCCTAAGGATACACAAGGGTTAACATCTTGTCCCTGCTCTTCTCTCTTAAAACTTGACATGGTTTCCTCTCCCTGAACTTGTGGCAGACGTGATTAAAACTGAAATCTCCCAGAGTCGCAGCATCACACATTTGCTCTATCCATCAGCTTGTTTTAATCTCTCTTCCTAAATCTTTTCCCCCCTCCCCACCCTCTAATGCTTCTCAAATGTTTGCCAAGGTAAGCAGCCTCATCTCTCGCCGGGGGGGGGGGGGGGGTGTTACTGTTCAGATTGTCATGGGTTAGGGCTTCTCTACCCTGCAGGGAATTAGAAGACAAATAGTGTGTGTGTGTAGTAGCTTTGATGTCAGACGTGCTTTTGAATGTAACAGTTGTGCAGCGTAGCTCTGAAGTCGCCCACTGGTTTCTACCTTTACCATCATCAACACACTTAAAGGCTTCTGGGTGTTGATTTTCCCCCATGTCCTGCCACACTAAAGTGTTGTGTACACTTCCTGCCCATCAATGAACTCGAGTGATTCTCACTAATCCAGCAGCCTGCTGTTGAGATTAACAAACCCATTATCACACACCTGCATCTCCCTTCCACTTCCCTCATGCTTTCACTCCTAATCCCCCCCCCCCCACCCACCCCCACCCCCCACCCCCCCCACCCCCAACCCACCCTCCTCGATCTGTGCCTGTGCATCTGTGAGTGTGTTTGGATTATATGGAGAATCTGTTAGACTTTTTTCTCCCCCTCATGCCCTCTGCTTATCTAATGCTTTGGGCGATGGATCAGGGTGAGGAGGTGCCAGTTGGATGGAGATTTTTTAATGTGTGTGTTTATTCGTTGGGGTTTTAATGTCTTTTTACGGAACGGACAGAGGGAGGTTTTTTTTTTCTTTAGAGGGAGGGATGTATTCTGCCCAGTGTTTTTTTTTTTGTTTGTTTTTTTTTTGATGGGGAGGAAACGTGTAGAGATAAACATTGTCTCTCTGTGTGAGGTCTGCATGTTCATTTTTGAGACTTGCAGCACATTGATGAGCAGGTGAATTTTTTATTTTATTTTTTTGTCACTGCATGCATTCATCACCATCATCACCTTGCATCCGCAGCTGTGTTTGTGTGGGCTGTGGTCTTCTGAAGGTGTATGATGTGTACTCTTCCATCTGAGGGTGTGTCGTTCTGCCTCTCTGCAGCAGCCAAGAGTCTCCTCAACAAGAAGGCTGATGTCAAGGTAAGCTAGCTCGTCCCCTCTCTTTGCCCTCATTTTGCATTGTTGCCTTTTTATATCCTTGGCTCCCCTTCCTCTCTTGTGATGCCCTTTACCTTCAGAACTACTTTTATTATTCCATAAATATTTTGAACAAAGGCAGCCGCAGTACATTCAGGGTGATTTGACTTTGTGCTGTAGCGTTCACGTTAATGTTTTCAAGGCGCAGTGTAAGAACAGTGTCTGTGTCATTTCCTGTCCTTCACTTTTATTTCATGTTGTAGCTCAGAGACGCATCGATACCTCGGTCTGTAGTTTTTGCCTTGACTTTATTCAGTGTCTTCATGATTGTCAAATAATCCGATTATTGATTATTGTATGAGTCTCCAAAAAGTAGCTAGAACAAGAGTGACTGTATATAGCAGATAAACACAGTTAACATCACCATTGCAGAAATGACTTAAAAAATAAATAGTGTAAAGCCATGTAGAATAAGAAAATAAGCCAAGCTGGAAAGCACGCTATGAACACTCAAGGAACACTTGTACACCTGCAGTTATCCGATCAGCCAATCATGTGGCAGCACAAAGTCCTGCTGATACAGGTCAGATCAGAGTTATTCAGAATGATGGAGCAAAAAACAAAAACCATCCAGAGAGCAGCAGCTCTTGTTAAAGACAGAGGTCAGAGGAGAATGCACAGAAAGGCTACGGTCACTCAGATAACCACTCTTTACAGCTGTGGGGAGCAGAAAAGCTTCAGAGTGAACATGTTGAACCTTGAGGTAGTTGAGCTTCAACAGCAGGGACCACGGCAGGTTCCAGTCCTGTCAGAAAACCTGAGTCATGGTCTGAGTGTCACAGTCTGTCTGAGTATTGTTGCTGATCATGTTCGTCCCTCTATGGCCACAGTTCGCCATCTTCTAAAGGCTACTTCAGCAGGATAATGCTCCATGTCACAAACCAAAATCGTCTCAGTTGGTTTCATTAACTTTACAGTGAGTTCAGTGAACTCCAGTGGCCTCTTCAGCCTGCAGACCTCAATCCAGTAGAGCACCTTTGGGATGTGGTAGACTGAATGAACAGCTGACAAATCTGCAGAAATAACAAACTGCGTACAACACTTATTTAACCATCAT
This sequence comes from Trachinotus anak, assembly GCF_046630095.1. NCBI lineage: Eukaryota > Metazoa > Chordata > Actinopteri > Carangiformes > Carangidae > Trachinotus > Trachinotus anak. The sequence goes on along the minus strand of NW_027273879.1, from coordinate 1,082,907 downwards.
CAAATAACCATAACTGACACTAAAAAACAAAAACATATATATAAAAGCATGTTAGATATTCATTCATTTTAACCGAAGCAGAACAGAAGTGACAAGGACCTTTTATACTTTTAATTTGAAGGTTGAATCATCTCACTTACAGTGGTAACTTCTCTCTAACTGGCTGGTTGAATTGAGCTTTGTTACCACCTCTCCACGCTCAGTTTGGCAAAGCTGGCACTTTGCATGACTGTGCTGCAGATATTTTTCACCCAAAACATTTCCCTGCGCCAAAGCAGAGCTCTTTAAAGTATTGGTCTCTGCACTATTTCATCTCCTGAAGAGAGGACCAGACGCTGAATCTGCAGTGACTCAGACCAGACTGACGTTATCGGTGCACCTCTGTTTGCTCCTTTCTCCTCTTCAGTTACTCAAGTGTTTCTAGTTTGTTGCACTTGTATGTTCATGTGTGCGTGTGGTGTAATGCATGCGTGCTTGCATGAGTCAGTGTGAAGCCTCTGTGTAAACTCCGGATGAGCAGCTCAGTGTTCGGCTCGCTGGTTAACTTTGTCTCAGATGCAGGATGTTGTGCCCAGATCGTTTTATATCGCTCCCAAAGCCCTGAAGGACTGTTGTGTTGTGCACAAATTCTACTGTTGTGGAAACAGGACACTCACTTGTGAATTTAGGCATGGATCCAGTGTGTTCAAGTTCAGAGAAATAAGAGAAAGCTACTGTTTAGACCATAGGCTGTAAATTAAGATGGACGTAGCCTCCATGATGTCACCCATATATTTCCAAGTAGAGGTTGTGGGCTGTAGTGTGTGACTCCGCCTCCAGGCTAATTAAAAAATGGGCAGAGGTGGGTGTGTGTGGAGCCAAGACTTGGGTGCATACCGGTTTGTGCCAAAATAAAAACTTGTACACTCAGCATCGTAGATCATGTTCACACAAGACAGCAAGTTGTTGGCACAACAACTTTTTACTGAAGATAATAGTTTGCGCGCACAAGACATGGATCTTGTCCAGACGAGATTGTATGTTTTTGCCAACTAGATCTGTCTGGTCCATGTAAAATCATACTTAATGTGCAGAAGATGTGGATCCTGTTCGTGCAAGATAAACAATTTATGCACACATGACATGGACCTTGTTTAAACAAGATGACTACATGCACAAGGCATCTTTGTTCACATGGAATAATAATTAATATATGGAAGACTCACATCTTGTTCACACATAATATTTTGTGTATGTAAGACATGGATCTTGTTTGAATAAGATGTGAACTTGTGTGCAGAAGATATGAATCTTGTTCATTTAAGATAATATTTTGTGTGCATGTCATGTTTGCAGAAGATAATAACTTACACAAGATCATTTTTTGGCACAGTGGGGCCTCCATACCTTTTGTTTAGTTGGTGTTTGGATTATGTTTGATCTCTTCTCTCCTCTTCTCATTCATTAACCTGCATCTCCTCTCCCTCCTTTGGTCTCTCCTCGTCCTCCCTCGCTCTCCCTGCACACTACCCTTCCCCTCCTCGTGTGGCCCGATGCTAATCTCAGATTATTTCCCACCAGATGATTAATCTATCATTACATAATCACAGCAGCTTCTCCTTTGCTGCACCCTGAGGTCACATCAGTGCACACAACCCTGGAGCTGTGTCAGTGTTGTATGAGCACACACACTCTCTCTCCTTTGTCTCACACACCAGTCTCAGTTTCCAGCTATTTCCTGTGAATGTGTCCTTTTGTGTGTTTGTGAACATGATAAGAAATAGCTTTTACTCCCATTTTAACATATTATAATGTTATTTTAGGTAACTGCTCTTTGATTTCTGATGATGTAAATGAACTACACAGGTCAAAAGGTTAAAAAGTGGCTAAATTTATAATTCAGCATTTAAATGACCATGTGAAGCAGGTCAGATTAAAACAAGGGCATGTTGTTTAAATGCTTTGTCTTTTCCAGTCCATTTATAATGAAGCAAATCCTTTTTTTCTTCTACCCTCAGGGTGATTCTGGTATCTAACTCTGTAGGATGAACCCTCATGTTCTCAAGACCCACTGACCTTTGCTCTAGCACATCACGTCAAGTCATTTTTTATTTATATAGAACCAAATCACAGCAGAAGTTATCTCAGTTCTAGACTTTACTCTTCATAATATTATTTACAGAGACCCAATGATTTCCACCGTGAGGAACAACTTTGCGACAGTGGCAAGAAAAAAATGATTTTAAGAAGCAGGAACCTCGAGCAGAACCAGACTAAGGGTGGACCTTGGGTAGACCCATTTTAGACCCTCCTTGAGCTTTCCTCTGTAGCTACCTTTGTATTTTTAGCATCGTCACCAGTAAGACCGTTCATGTAGAGTATAATGCATGAGACTTTCAAACACGGCAGCATAGGACAAGTCTGAAGCTGCGATGATCAATAGTATGAATCAACAGTTGATCAGATTATTATGTGTAATGTGAAAGGACTCGCTTGCAGGCAACCAAACAGAATTCAGTTCTGTAGCAGACAGCTGTTTAAATCTGATCTGATAAACCTATTGGACACAGCTAGCTGGTAAAGAAAGTGGAGCATTTAGTGGCTAAAATGCTAGATATTTTCTGTTTGGGTCGGTGGAAACCAAATCAAAGCTAAAAGGAGAATGAGTGTCTGCTGGATGAGTAAACTCTGTTCTCCACCACATTAGCTACTTAATTAGGCAATTAATATGTCCAATGCTCAAATGGCCACAAAATCAATTGGTGCTGCTTTAATTACATGTAGTGAAATCACTACTTACCCATTTGTTTAGAAAAGACTTGGAGTCTTTCAGCTTCACATTAAATCAAACAAACATGTTGTTTTTCAGTTGTGAAGAGCACGAGGAGACGACCTCAGTATGGAAATCTAAAATGGCCTTTGTTGAATCAGACAGTGACTCACAGGGCCATGCCTCTCAGATGGAGAATGTAATTGATGTGCAAACCACTTTCCTCCACTTCCTGCAAAATTAAACATCATTATTCATTTTCACAGCTCCTCTTAAAAACTGCAGAAAGTGTGTTTCAGTCGTTTGTGTCCCTGTAACAAACAGAAACTCTCATTAGAGATAAATACCCACGTGCTGCGACACATTGCTCGTTCTCAGTCTGGGTGGTTTGGTTGATTTGTGTTGTTTCAGGTTATTGAGGAGCTGCTGTCCGTCACTGTTCAGCCTCCTGTACCTGTGTTTCCCTGCTACCTCCTCGTCTCAGCGTCACTGAGCTGACTCAGCTCTGAGGCTGAGGCACCGGGGTTGTACCCGTTGAAGAGGGGCTGCTTATTTAACCCCCTGTTGCAACCCTCCTGATTACCACTCCACCACCGGACTGTTGAACAAAAATATCTGATGTCTTTTCTTTCTCTGGAGCTACACAGCTTGGCTCCAAGTGTTTCTGTTATTTTACCTTTGCAGATATTTGCTCAAAAACCAAAATACTGGACAAGTTACGTTTTTGTACCTGATGATGAGGTTCGATGAAAAGACAGAGGATCCCTGAAGTTATTTAGTGCCTAAGTAATTTTGTGCCAAGACATTTCACAGGATAATTCAAAACTTTGACCTGCTGGTGGCGGTAGAAGAGAGGCCATGAACATCTATGCAGATTTTATGGCAGATCCATCTCATAGTTCCTCAGATAAGAACCAAAGTAGTGGATCCATCAACAATATTGCCATTTCCTTTTTACCCACACCTGTACATATAAATGTCTTTTTCATTTTTTGTTGGTTAAGCCGGTTCCGGTCGGACTCCTCAGCCTTATTTCCATCTGTATGTGTTTAGTTATTCCATGAAGAAAACACAGCTACAGAGTGTTGAACAGTTTGATTTAGAAAACAGAAATAATTTTGTCCAAATACCCAGACTGTGTTTTACAAAGCAGCAAACTCCCATTGGCTCTAAGTAGAAGACCGTAGCCTCCTGCCATGAATGAATAATGAATGAGTGCAGACAGTTCAGCACATGGAGGCCACCACAGTGTAATGGCTCAGTTATCAGATAGTGGTCTGCACAGTTCAGACGCAGGTCTCTGAGTCATCCGTCGAGTCTGTTCACACACGACTCCTCTCACCTCAAGTGGCACCGCTGCTGGAGAGTCAGAAAATGAGGACACCACAGAAGAAGACTGCATAGATGATGGATTTTAAATTTGGCTTTCCATCTGAATCCCTGTTTATCCCTCTGGCCGAGGGGCCGGCAGAAAAAACATCACAGCAAATACCTTCAAAGGGGAGAGCTGGTGCTTTAAAATCGACGGCTGATTTTTGCCCTTGATTTTCATTGACACTAATGTGCAACCATAATTCCAGTGTAACGCCACTGATGGGGTCAGCTCAGTAAATACACACTGTTAAAAGCTCCCTGCTTCACTCAGGACTGTGTCTGAACTGTTTTCACATTAGAGCTGCAGAAAGATTCAATCAAGATGTTTGGTTTCATTAGATGTAACAGCACTGAGGTGTAAACACATCATGTAGGAGAACAAATGGTTTCGAACTTTAATGTTTCTTCAGTGTGTCTGATTGGAAGCTCAGAAAGATTAGGATGATACTTCACCTGAAGAGTAACTGATCAATATTAAGTGATTATTGGTACAGGGTTGACATAACTGTATTAATCAAACACAAAGGTTTTCCAACCTGGTTATTATCTTTAAGTAAAGAGTCAACAAATAGTCTGTTAATATACATTTACATATATTCATTGATCAATTTTTGTATATTAACAGTTGGGGTTGTCACTTTTTTATTCAAAATGTAAACATTATTTTGAACATGGGGAAAAAATGAAATATTCAAATTGTAACGACCTTTTTAAAATCAAAATTCAAATGAAAATTTGTTCAAATTCATGTCATTAATATGTCAGTGCTGTGTTTCAACTTGTTCTGCTGCCCCCAAGTGGCCACAAATACAAATGAATGCATTTATCGAGATAAAACGCAGAGGATTACAGGATGCAGGGATTTATTTCTTTTCTCAACTTGTGAATTAAATCGTTTTGTGTTTTTGAATCATTTGTCTGACAAAACGAGCAGATTTTAAACACAAACTTTGGCTCTGAGAAACTGGGATGGATGTTACAATTGTCTGATATATTATAGACAATCAAAAACTTGACCCCCAGTTTAATTGCTAAAATAAGTTGTTATTATTTTCAGGCCAATACAAGACTATAAACTCCTACTACAAAAGTAAATAATTCAGCTCAGTGTGTATGGATATTTACCCATTTCTGAAGCACGTGGAGGCCAAGCTGTGCTGTAACATTCAACTTTTCCTTTTAGCATGTCCCTGCTGATCTGCTGCTTCTAAAACCACAGGAGTACATTAAATAGTTGATTAGTTTTGTACCTGAGTGTGAATGTTCAGTAGCACATTTGTCATCGCTGTTGACACCAGATATGGACTCACTTTAGAGGCGTTTAGTATGATCAGACGAGTCAGTTTGAACTTTTCACCCAAAACTGCTAAATATAGTGTAAATGGATGGTTACATGAAACTTCCTCCCTGAACCCACTTCTCTCTCCTACTCTTTTCTGCAGGCAGCATTTTACCAGCTGTTTTATTTCTGCCTTTTCATTTTCCTCAGTCCAACACAGTTATCAATTACAGACAACTCTGCTGAGGAAAATAACGAGCAGAAAATACCGTTAATTGGTTTTGAGCATGAAGCCACTGCGTCGTGCCTGCATTTGTGTGTTTGTGCATGCTGGCAGTGAAGCAGAGCAGTTGTTGGTTACGTCCATGTGAGTCCTTATGAAACAGGGTGCTTGTATATTTAGCATGTTGTTGGCTGTTTATTCTGTTGTGTGTGTGTCTGTGTGTCTGTGTGTGTGTGTGTGACCTCACAGTCCTATCCTAAGTGCTGCGTCTCTGTTTTTTTGACCTCATCATCTGCTGCTGAAACGAGGCAGTTGAATGTTGTTACTCGGTGGAGATACATTAAAAGATACAAATCTCTGCTGGAAGAGCACACGCAGTCTGACAAAGTGGATGTTACACTTGTTTCTTTATATCCGACAGATGTTGCAAAGGTGCACAGCTGCCGTTGGTTTAATTTGCCATCTGCTGGACAGCATCCGTAGCCTGTGAAGCCCAGTGAAAATGGAAAAGCTTGGACCAGAGTATCCGAGCTCTGTCTGGGATTGAGTTGAAATTAACTGCAGATAGAAATGAGTTGACATGATGAATGGTATAAAACCTTCCTGTCTAATTAGTGCTGTAGTCACAAACCTTTTTGGCTCTACAGTGTGTCTGCTCTCAAACCCTGGACGACTGCACTCAGTTCTCTCTACCCACTATTTTTGTCTCTGGAGCACTCTGCATCTCTGCTTCTCTCTGCTATTTATACCTGTATTACACTGTTTTTTCTTTTCTTTTTTTTTTTACACATTAACCACCCACTTTACAACCAGAAGATGGCACCGCACACCATTGCTGCCGAGCACTAATATAGCACTTTGTGTTTTCCTGCACAGCCCCAGACAAACAGCACGAGAAACAGCATAGTCACCAGTCCCAAAGGCAACATCCCCTCTGCTGCACTGGTATGCAGCTCTGTGTCTGTCTGTCCGTCTGTCACAAACACTGTCAAAACACAAGTGTGAGAGAGAGAGAGAGAGAGAGAGAGAGAGAGAGAGAGAGAGAGGTGTGTACAATGGATCATTGTGATTTTTTTGCCATGACTTTGTGTATTAATTCAAGTTGTGCAGCTTTTAAAGGGATAATTTGACACTTTGGGAAATGCACTTCTTCTCATTGTTGCCTAGAGTTAAAGGATCGTTCTGCAGTTTCTCAAGTCTGTCTTAAAACCACAGTCAGGTGCACATATGGACACAAAAATGATCTCTCTTCATTATCTTAAATGATCTGTGTCTCCGATTAGAGCTGTTGAGGAGAGGATGCATCAGTCGAATAACATTTCTAACATTACAACACTAACAACACTAACATTTCCTCAGCTTGTTTCTCTGATAACTTCAGATCCAGACGTCAACAACTAAAATCCTTCATCTGGTTCAAACACTGAGCTGAAAACCACCAAGGTGGAGAAAGAGGATCTGAAACATGAGACTTCAAACTGGATAAAAGTCCATTTGAGCTTCTGTCAGACAAACACTGACACATGAGCAGAGAGGATATGACGTCATTGACAGGTGACCAATGAAATGAAGCATCAAACCAGATTCTCTCATGTAAGAACACAACGACATGTAGAACAGAGGTCTGGTTGTTTTTAGACATTTTATGAGGAAAGGTTAGAGATTATTACTTTAAAGATATAGAAGTGAAAAAGCTTGAACCATTTTCAGTGTTGATGTTGATGCCTGACTGTTGTTTTAACACAGACTTGAAGAAGTGAGAACTTTACCTTTAAATTAACAGATCAATACTATTTATGTTTATCCCTTAAAAACTATCTACAGAACTGACTGTATCTGTGCAGCGTATAAACATATAGATGTATTTTGAAGTAAAAATGTAGTAGTATGTTTATTTATTAGATGCAGTAGAGCGGTGGTTCCCAGCCTGTGGGCCGTGAAGGTGCTGCAAGTGGTCTGACAAATCATTTACAAAAAAGGATGTAAAAATAAAGATATAAATAATGTTTTAGAATGAAAATGATCTTTAAAGACATTTAAAATGCTTTTTTTTTCTTGATTAATAGGAACCTTTTGTTGTTGCTGCTGAACCACATCCTTTACCTGTTTGCTATCTCAGTCTGATTTTGTGCTAAAAGCTGAAAAAAATGGATAGCTGGTTAGCGACAGGGAGAATTAGAAGGAAAGAGTCAGGAGACAGATGGTGAATCAACAAGTGATCTTGTTATGGGGTTGGACTTGGGCCATTAATATTTTTTAGATTTGTAAGTGTTTCCAGGTTGGGAACCACTGTGGCAGAGAGTTGAGTTAAATAATTATGCCACTGATCACTCATTAACATGAATGGTTTCATGTGGGGACGCCTACAATCATCAGCTGTTTATGATCTTTGTCTACTCATTTCTCCCTCTTTTACTCACGTCCTGCTCTCTATTAATCCTCCTCTTACTCTCAAACTTTCATTGTGTCGTCATAAAACATCCCCTCGTTACCGTTTCTCTTTATCTCCATTCATTTCTCCACCCGCTCTTTTCTCTCCTTCCTTTCTTTCTCTCCATTCTTCCTCCAGGAGCCACAGACTACTGTTATCCATAATCCAGTAGATGGGATCAAGGTACATCCTCCTCCTCCTCCTCTCTCTCTCTCCCTCCATCTCTTTTTATTCATGTCATCCTGGTTGTTACTCTGTTCCTCCCTCCGTGTGGGCAAAGCCGTATTTGGAAGAAAAAAACTGTGCTTTTTTTGCAGGATGTATTTTGTTGATTTCGTCTGTGTGCATCTGTTTGTGTGTTTCTGCATGACGGAGGTGGACAGAGTGTGAGGTGCTGGAGCTGTGAGGTGTTTCGCTGTCTTACACTGCCCCTGTGTGTTCAGATAAATGGAGCTCAGTGGTGCTGCCGCCGGCTGAGCAATCCATGTGTGTCAGCAGGACTTGCACCAGATTAACCCCGTCCTACTGCTCAGACTGTGTTGTAACAGTGGCTCGACGTCATGTGCTGTACACTCATCTGTGTCCGTCCTCACCGGTTTGGCTCAACCCGCAGACGGGATTGTGCCGGTGTGCTGCTGACTCACACGTGCAGCTGTTGTGTTCTGTATCTCTGGCAAACTTGTGGTGTTAAGATTAGTCATGTTGTAGGTTTGATGGCAGAAATTTAAGGGTGTTGTGTACATGTGTGCATGCATTTATGAGTATGTGTGAGTGTGTGTGTGTATGTGAAGCAGCGTTTGTGTGTGTTTGCATATCTGAACGTGTGTTTTAATTAACATTTTTGTCCATGCACTTTGCAGGAATCATCTGACAGCAGCAACACCACTATAGAGGATGAGGATGTGAAAGGTAGGTTACACACATACACACACACACACACACACACACACACACACACACACACTTGGTGGGTGGGGGTTAAAGAGTCATGTTACTGTGTCTCAGGAGGTAGAGCGGGTCGCCCACTGATCGGAAGGTTGGTGGTTCAATCCCCGGCGCCTCCAGTCCACATGTCGAAGTGTCAGTGGGCAAAATACTGAACCGCTGATGGCCGTTCCATCTGTGTGTGTGTGTGTGTGTGTGTGTGTGTGTGTGTGTGTGTGTGTGTGTGTGTGTGTGTGTGTGTAAATGAGTGAGTCTCAGTCTTAAGAGAAACCAAATCCTGCAAGGTTGGATGGTGGGTCCAGGTGGGCGGGGCTTGGGGCGTGGCTGAGGGTGGTGACTGCTTTGTTGTGACATCACAAAGTTCCAGAAGTCCTGACGGCTGGTTTTAAGGCTCAGTGTCTGAATACAGGCTGTGTGCATTTCTCTGTGGACTGAGGCTTTGATACTTTCACAGTATTAATATAGAACCTAGACCTGCTTTATAATCAAAAAACATCTCACTTTATACAATATTGGACCTTTAATTATTTCATGACCCCTTTGACTTAGCTTGGCGGGTCCTGACCCCCTGGTTTGGAACCTCTGCTCTCAAAAATCCACAGATCCTTTTTTTTTTTTTTTTTTTTGCTTAGAACAACTTTTCCTAAAGAAACGTTCTCTCTCTGTTTAATTGTAATGTAATCATTTAAGACTGTAAGACATGAATCTGAAAACTGGGACAAATCAAACCCAGACTCTGATGCACATGAACTCAGTCAGGAAACATGAACCGTGCCGTTAAGTCATTTTGAATGGAGCCTTGAGAAAAGAAAACAGGTGTATAAAGTGAGGAGGTGTATGCAGAGTTACTCATGATGAATTTAGCCATAATAGAAAATAAACAAAAAAAATACAGAGAGGGAGAGAGGAAGGGAGAGACAGAGAGAGAGAGAGAGAGAGAGAGAGAGAGGGAGGGAGACAGAGCGAGCTAAGCCTTCCACTCAGTGTCGGGAGGAAGCGAGGGGAGAAGGACACAGTAAATCTGATCTAAAGCGCTGGGACAAGAATAGCGTCATGAGCTCAAGCAGCCTCACATGCAAACGAGAGATATGATGGATGATGGATGGAGGTAAAGAGCGGCGTAGCGACTAGACGGAGCAGGAACAGACGTTTTATGTTTTGACTTGTGTGGACCTGTAGGTGAGGATCATTTGTGCCACTGTGGGGAAATGGAAACCTCTCAACTTCTTGCATGGAAGTAGTTTTTCTTTGTGCAGTAGCATGGAGGAGATTTCACTCAGAGCCTGAAGAGATGAAAGAGAGATGAGTAACAATGAGTAACAAGCTCTTAGGTGAGTCTGAGCTGAGTGTGTCTTCATGTTTGTGTGAAAGAGTTTTTTTTTAGTCTCTCTCATGACCTGAGTTGTGTTGCACAGGAGCCTCAGTGAGCTGTGGCTTCACGATGAGGGCGAACTGTCACACAGGATTCAAACACCTCACACTGCGTTTGTTTCATCCCTGCAGCTCGCAAACAGGAAATCATAAAGATCACGGAGCAGCTTATCGAAGCTGTCAACAATGGAGACTTCGAGGCCTACGCGTGAGTCCACCACACCATTCCTTCTTTTTCCTTGTTCCGTTAAAAACCTCCAAACAGGACCCTCAACACGCTGCTGGAAAAGTATGATTTTAAAGCTCAGCACCGGCCACAGAGAACCATTAATCTGATTGACATGCAAATGTGTTCTGTCTTTGTATTAAAAGATTAAAGAGTAATTACAGCCATTGTTTTATCCCCTGCCCCTCTCTACCCACCATACAATTAAGAGTAATGCTGGGCAGATTGAGTGAGCGAGGGGGAGGCGGGTAAAGAAATGGGAAAAAAAAGGAATATGATGTATGAATCAGAATGAGTGTGATACTAAGTCAAAATCTGTTGTTCCTCAGTTGCAGTTATGAGATATGTACGGAAGCCAGGAAAGGCCATACTCACAGATATTTTTTTATCCCATTAATGCGAGATAACAGAGTTTTGTTATCTGGAGAGAACGGAATAATTATCCATCCATGGCCTTTCTCAGCTTCCGTAGGTATGAAGTCAAAATTATTAGAAAGTAAAACTTTGAGTTGACAGACTTTAAAAAAAACAACAAAAAAAAAACAAGCCTCTTCTCCATCTCCAGGCAGCAGAACTGTACTGCTGCTGCTCAGGTAGTTAGTCTCCTCACCTCATTGGCCATAACGAGCCAACTAAGATGGAGAGCGGGACTCTCTCTCTAACTGTGGTAAAACTGCGGTTAAATATAAAAATTAAAATATAAATGTAATAGAAAAATATAAATATAATACAAATTTGTGCAATGTGCAATATGCATGGGCAATGTGCTGTAGTTACAGTAAGGAAAGGAACAATATGTGAGAAATGTGCAAACACGCTGCTATATAAATAAACTTTATTATTATTACTTATTTATTTCTTATTACTTATTTCTTCTTCTAATTAAATTACAAATCATGATTATGAGAGACTAAGTATTTTTTTTCTGGCAGAAGTGAACTTCCATAAATGTCACGGTACCTCAGAGTGGTATTATGACATCACCAACGTGCACCACCGTGGGTTTGTTTTGAAAAATGGTGTGGATTATTTTTCACTGTGCAGGAAGCAAACAAACACATTCACCACCTGATGTAGAGTCTTAAACAAGATATTTGCATGTTTTTACAGGAAGATCTGCGACCCTGGTCTGACCTCGTTTGAGCCTGAGGGGCTGGGTAATCTGGTGGAGGGAATGGACTTCCACAGATTTTACTTTGACAATCGTAAGAGCACATTTAAATCTTTTAATGGACTGACTGAGTTGTTGGTAAATGCGCTCTCAACCTGGGTCCTTCTCTCTCCCGTCAGTCCTGTCCAAGAACAGCAAACCCATCCACACCACCATCCTCAACCCTCACGTGCACATGATCGGGGACGACGCCGCCTGCATCGCCTACATCCGCCTGACGCAGTTTGTGGACGGGCAGGGCCGTCCACGCTCCAGCCAATCAGAAGAGACGAGGGTATGGCACCGCAGGGACAGCCGGTGGCAAAATGTCCACTTCCACTGCTCAGGAGCTCCTGCTGCCCCGCTGCAGGGATGAGGTAACAGCACACACACACACACTGTTCACAGAGCTGTAAGACATCATATCAGTACAAGATGAAATGTTTATCTAAAGTTAGCATTTATACGCACCACACAAACCTTTAAATCCAGTGTATTTCTGAGTAGAGTTCAGGGTTTATTCATCCATTTTTTAATGTATCTGCACTTATTTCAGACGTCACAGGGAAACTGACTAAACTACTGATCAATTCATGTAGATAATTATCAAATAATCTTCAATAATCAAAGTTCTGTGAGTGACTGTGTGAGGACTTGCTGCTTTCCTCAGTTTTATATCATTGTAAACTGATTTTTTTGACTCTTGTTTGTTTAATTGTGATTATTAATTTAAACAAAAACAACTATCAGATTGAAGTAGTTGTCAGTTGCAGGCCTGTTTGAGTGCAACTAAATTAAACTAAAATAAATTCCCACTGAAACAACTGACAAGTCAACAGAAATGACTCACACAGTTTTGATTATTAATTCATTATTTATTTACAAGCAAAAATGCCAAATGTTCCAGCTTCTAAAATAGTAACGTTTGCTGCTTTATTCTGTTTTTTTGTTACTGTAAGTTCAAATATCTTTGTGTTTTGAACTGTTGTTGGAAAAAAGAAGCAATTTGAAGACTTCACCTTGGGCATTTTTTTTTAACTTTTCACTGCTGCCCTAAAGGAAATGAAAACTACGGTGGCCCTGAGAGCTCAACACACTTAAGAAAACACATGTAACACAACCGAAGACAGAAACATGCTGCAAGGAGCACAGACGACAACAAAAGTGTTTCCAGGGGACACAAAGAAGTGATGCACCAGACTGGGATTCAGTTGTTGTTTAGTGCTTTGTGACTTTTGAAGTTAAAAACATTGAACAACAAATGCATCTCAGCTGAGTTCACAACTTTTTTGTGTCCCCTTGAAACACTTCAGTTGTCCTCTGTGCTACTTGCAGTGTGTTTGTGTATTTGTTTGCGTTGTGTGTACTTGCTGCAAATGTGTTGTCAAATTGATGAAGATTTTTTCTGAGTTTGTTTGTGTTTGGTCTCTTTGCATGTGTTTTCTTAAGTTGCGGTGCGTTCAGGGCCACCGTAGAAAACTAAACAACAAAACAGATACTCTTTGTGTCTTTTCTTTCCAGGTATGTGAGACTGACGAGGAGGCGGAGACGAGCAGAGAGAATCGGAGAGAGAATCAGCGCTGAGAGAGAGGTGCAGGTGGCTGGAGGGTGAGTTAAAGGAGTCACTCGGCTCACCCACTTCGCTCTTCTCTCTCTGTCTCCGACCTCGACGGCAGACAGTTACACCGACGCTCCCATCACCAGACCCACAGCGCAGCCGAGGGCACATCAGCTTCAGAAAGGAAACTCTTTAAACCTGCGTCTTGTCTTCAGTCGGCCTGTGTGTGGCTGCAGTGCGATGCTGCGGCACACCTGGACTACACTTGTCCCCCTCTATCCTCCGCTGCACGGCGCCCAGCGTGGCACTCTGCTGTTGAAGATTCCCCCTTTTACTTCTCCTCAAAAGTTATTGTTCCTTACTTCTAGTATTATTATGGCTGCAGTCTATCGTTGTGCTCTTTCAACTGTACAGTATATTTAGTCATTCTAAACCTTCCTTTCTGGTATCTCCTCCTCCTCGTTCTTCTCCTTCTTCTTCTTCTTGTTCTTTTTTATGACGAGCATGACTCCTACCTTTATCCTTATTACCAGTGGCTGTTTTTCTGCACGACTAAGGCTGCCTGTGTGAAATGAACAGTACCACGTGTCTCACAGAGAGAGACCAGTGGGTGTATTTAATTACCTGTTTTGTTTTGTTATTCAATGGAGTTTTTAATTCCCTTCTCTCTGGAGTGTAGTTGACCCCCAAACCGACGCCTCCGTGTGTTCGCCGGACCCCTCTGAGCCGCTCTGTGAGACAGTGAAAACCATGCAGCATGCTAAAGATGTTCCCGTCATCCTTAATCGATTCTCTGTGTACTGAATGTTGCAAGTTAACTGCTGAAATTTATGACAATGGTTGAAATTCTAGTATCACGCTGTTTATGTAAATTTCCAGTTTCATTGTGGTGACTTTACTACATTTATGCTGTAGATGGTATTTAATTGCATGATATTCGGAGTTAGTAGATCGATGAGTTGGGTGTTATCGTGCATTTTGTTGATTTTTTTTTTTTCTCTTTCTTGGACTGAACTGCTGGTGAGCTATAATCTACTGCCTCTATTTTCTGGGCTTTGTAAGCGCATAAACTATTTTTGTGTTCATATCATAGTGTAGTATACGAGGATGCTGGTGAGGAATATGCTTTTTAGAGAAACTGCTGGTTCCAGGTCAGATTTAAAAATGGCTCTTTACTGTGTCCAAGACAAAACCGAAGATCCTAATTTATCACTCTTATCTTTGAGAATCAAAACAGACCTCACATCAGAGGGTTTGATTCTTAATTTAGAGCTTTTTACTTCACGCTTCTGAAGAGATTATATAAATATATATATATTAAAAACACTAAACGAGGCCTTGGTCGCAAAGCCTTGAAATTATCGTTAATTATTTGGATTTTTAAAAACTTCAGTTATATTGTCTGTAAACTTCTCTCAGTCCTGTGAAAACCATGTATCTCTTACACACTTTAATGAGTAAAAAAAAAAAACAAAAAAAAAACAGTGTTTAACTTTTTAGATAATCTAAGAGGTTTTTAATGGTTTATTTAGCCAATAAGAAAAAAAAGGTATGAACCCATAGAGGAATGCTTAATCCTTAAAGTGACTATAAGAAAAATCGTCATAATAAAGTATCAAATAACAGTGAAAAGTGTCTCTGGTAGAGATGAATCTGCAGGAAATAAGCTGTTTAAACTGTTAAACAAGTTCAATATATCAACTGGAAAAGTGATTATTGATATTGCAATGAAATCAGTTATTACAGGTTTTAAGTTCCCTTCTATTCGAAAATGTGTTTTTCTTGTTACTTCACTGCGATGTCTAAGCTTCACTGTGCAGAGTTTGATTCTCTGAGTTCACTTTAAATCACAGTTTAACACATGAATGTACAAAATGATCTAAATCTAGTTTGGAGCCGGTGATAGTCCAGTGTGCAACTAAAGTAACTGTAAAGAAACTCCAGTGAAGTCAGAAACATCTTGTCTCCAGCAGTTAAACTTTTGAAAAGAACAATATTTGCATTATTCATAGATTCTGGATTTTACAATGAGGGATAAAAGTAGATGTAATTTTGATAAGTTTTCAACTAGTTAATTGATTTATTTCGTGGACAGAATCATATCAGACACAAATAAATTATTCCAAGCTGAGTATTTTTTATATCAACAGGGGATCTTTAAGTTGATATGAAAAAAAAAATCTAAATTGGACAAACATGGTTTTCACTGGACATTTATTGTGCCCACTGCCATTGAATCTTTCGTTTGTTTATTGGCCTAAAATCGTCAAAATGAAGATATTGAGTCTAAAAATTACTGGAATTAGCCAATAAAATAAAATCCACTCCCATTTGGGAGCCAGGTTCCTAACACCCCCAAATTCCCAGAGAAAGAACAACAACCTCAGTGGTCTTCACTTTCAAGACCCTTGTGGTGAACATCAGCCTCTCCTCAAGAGGGCGCCAACATCTCACAGCAGAGACTCGGGTATCTGAGTCAAGAGCAGGGTTCAAAATATAAATATGATCGGTGTTGAGTTCAGGTGTTTGTCAGTGATAAACAGTGTGAGTAGAAAGCTAATGAGAAACCGACAAACCAGTCCATCAATAGATTAATTTCAATCAATATCTGCAGTATTTTACAATTGCTTTTGCTCAGTTTTTCCAACACAGTCACAGTTTGAAGAACTGTTAACGTTAATTGTCATAACTCCTGATGTTGGCCTTAAAGTTAAAATATTTTTGATGATCGATTTATCATATTCTAAGAATTTTTTTTATATGCCAACTTTCTCTGGTTCTACCTTCTCAGATGTGAGCGTTAGCTGCTTCACTTTGTTTTATAAAATTGTAAAGTGAATATTTTTAGGGTTTTGACTCAGTAACTTAAGAAGAAAAAATAAGTTTAGTGTAAAATAATGCTGTCAATCACTAAAAACTACTTCTAATCAAGTTTATACTTATGAGTGACTTTAAGAATGACTTTTGAAACTTTTGATTTTACTTAATGAAAATGTTACACTATTGTAAATATAGATAATACATATAGACAGTAAGAGTCTAACTTTGCACTGCTAAATCTCCATTGCTACAAAAAAAAGTTGAATTGTCTAAAATAGAGTAAAGAAAAAACAGAATACAATAAAATATTAAACCATATTGTACACTACTGTATCAGACAATAAAGTGGGTGACACTTTATTTCTTTTGCCACTGTTGCCGTACTTTTGAGATGCAGCAATATTAACAAAGTAATTAACGTTTATGCTGAAATGCTGCTCGTCTGCGAATATTGTATAAATAAGATGAAATGATTGCAAAGACATGTTGCATTTATTCAGTGCTCTGTATGTGTAGTAATAATGATAAAATAAACTTTATTTATATAGCACCTGACAAAAACTGGTTTACATGGGAAAAACAAAATTAAAACAATTCAGCACTACTATTAAATAAAATTGAAGCATAAATAAAATATCCAGCAATAAAATAAGATTTTAGAAAACAGTCAGATAAACAAAACATATTTGAAATGCAAAAGTCTTTGGAAAAAGGGTTAACCTTCCAAAGGGAAAACCTGTTCTTTGTGTTTTAAATATGTTTTGAGAAAAAGAAATATAAGCATTGAAGCTTGTGCTAATATGAACTGCATGTGTGTTGATGACTGAGGATGTGATTTAGTGTTTTGGACTTTTTTGTGTTGAAAAATAAGAATTTAGAAAATCTGTTTTTACTTCATATTCATTTGGCAGATTCTTCTGTATCAAGGGCTTGATTGCATCCAAAACTGGAAGTGTGTCCCTTTTAAACAGCTGACAGCATGTTCAGTGCTACAAGTCTTTAAAGATGTTTTTTGTGTGTTTTTCTGATTAAAATTGAGCCTAAGCGGTTGTAAAATACTGCGAGTCAGTGACAGCTGTTATCCACAGCAGTACCTGAGCTTCAGTCACATTAACAAACCTGACTGAGTGGATTATCATCAGACCGACACTCTGCAGGTTGTGTTTGATTTTTTTTTAACATATTGTGTCACTGAAACTCCCACAAAGGGCGTGTAGCCAAAACCAACAGTCCTCCTTCCTCCCAGTCCAACAAACCTGATACTATCAGTACTTTAGTAGGATTACTGGTCACCTAGTGTCATTATCCCCTTTGGCAACTAATGTCCAGTTAATTAGTTTGTAATGTAACACTATTCGTGACCTCCACATTAAAAGAGCCTCAGTTCAGGTGAGAGATCAGGATGCGTCTGAGTAACAGAAACAGAACGCTTCTGTTCTTTTTGTATTTATTTATTATACTTATACTAATGATGATGATGATGATGATTCCTCTGGTGTGCATTCCGAGTCTTATAAATATTAAAATGTGATCAGATGTAATCAGTGTGTGAACCAATAAAATGACAATGCAGAGAGCACCTTACTCCTCTCTCTTATCTCGACTCGTGGCCACACAGTGATTTCATTGGTTACTTGCTGTGATCCCATCAGGCTTCAGTCTGAACCTGAGTGAGGGGGGATCGGGGATTAATAGAGGGTGTTGATCACAGAGCTGGGTCAAATACTGTGGTGGAAGATAACAGATTAAAATCTACTCAAGGTGTGTACAAAGTAAAATCTTGAGGTAGCCTAATTGTACTTTTTTATGCTTCTTTCAGCTTCGACTCATTTTTACACCACTACATTGATCTGACAGATACTTTACAGATTAAGATACAGTTAGGAAAACATTATAAGCTTATAAAATAAAATGCATCACTACACATAATGAAGGAATTTGATCTTTTGTCATTATGTTTATTTATTTCAGGCCAATTGAAAGTAAAATTTCTAGTTTTTATTTTCAGACCACCTCAACCTTCCCAGCAATAAACCTTTCTTTTTATTGGTTGTTTTAGAGAAACAAATATACAAACTCACTGTGTGTCTTAATTACATGTTAAATCATGGTTCATTCTTTTCATAGTGATAAATTCAGTGCTGACGGTGATGACGGTCAGTATGAAGTTCAGTCTCCACCTCCATACACTTCTCTGGGAGCAGCCTTGCATGTTGCCTGTGCACGAACTGAGGTTAGTAACTGATGCAGCTGAATATTTTAAAGGTCCATCCAGTATAAAGGTAGATGTCCATGTGTTTGTGATTATAAAGCAGGTCTAGGTTCTATATTAATACTGTGAAAGTATCAAAGCCTCAGTCCACAGAGAAATGCACACAGCCTGTATTCAGACACTGAGCCTTAAAACCAGCCGTCAGGACTTCTGGAACTTTGTGATGTCACAACAAAGCACCATCCAACCTTGCAGGATTTGGTTTCTTTGAGTGTTTACCATCACAGGAGGTTTGATAGGATGTTAACATTGTCTGGGTGAGACAGTTATTAACTTTACATAATCAGCGTCTGGACAAAGGTTGACATTTACTGCTATGAATGAAGTACAGCTGGCACCGAACCAGAATATAAATGCTCCTGCTGTAAAAGTGCAGCAGTTTACAAATCATCTTTTACCTGAGCAGAGTCCAGGAGATCAGACAGAATCACGTCCTTCACAGAATTATTTAGGGTTACAACTATTCAGATGTCTTTGTTTAGATTAGGAGAAACTATAATTTTGAGGAACTACTCAACTACATTTACTTCACAAGTGCAGTCACTAATTTTTTTTCAGCTCAATATTTTGTGTGCAAAACATGTAAAAAAGCCAAAATATTTTGTTATATGTTTGTTGATTTGTTATAGACTAAAGTGGCTAACAGTATATAAAGTAGTTAAAAGCTCCACTTTGATCAGGTGCAGCAGTAAATTGCTGCTGAAGCACTGATGTATCTGTAATAATTATAATACCCCCCAATTATTAAACCCCAAGGACGCACACAGTGAGTTCAGTGCAAACACACAATCTTTACTGGGTTTAAACATCACTTTTGTTTGCTTGGAAGAAAACTCCACAGGGCACCTTCAAATAAATTTAGCTGATAGTTCTTCAGTAGCTTCATTTATTTTAAATGCAAGACTTTTACCTGTAAGTGTCTTTTACTGTGCGATATTTTTATTAAAAGCGTGGCGCACCGACGCGGCTGCTCAGAGCTCCCACCTCACCGGCTTGGCAGGTCAAATAGGTGACTATGAATATGGATGGCCTCCTGAAGTGTGTTAATGTTAATGTCTCTCCTGTCTCTCTGCCTTTATGTATGTCTGTCTTTAGTATCACAAAGAGCTCATCAGCATCACCAATAGATGTGTCTTGCCAAAACACTAATGACTTTACTTGCATTAACATAAAAACGACTGCCAGCAGGATGTGGAGATGCAGTAGACTCTGAAACACATTTATCTAAATAAATGTGAAAGCACTGAGAGGCATTACTCTCTTATTGTAGGATTTTAAAGGACTTTATTTGGTAGAAAATGCTCCTTATTGTAATTTATTATCTCATAAATGACACTTTTAAGCTCCTTTCAGAGAGAAACAACACAACTTTCACTTCATTTAATTTTACCCCACTACTAATGTTTTCTTTATTATGTTTTCAGATATTTCAACAGTTCAAGTCCAGTGGCCTTAAATGGGACGAACACAAGTGCTAAACTGCTCAAGACTGAAAAACGGATTAAAGGATAAAACTATCGATTAACATATGGTTTTCCTGCAGCAATGGAAGTAAATGAAACCTTGAAAGTTCATGCAAACAGTTCCCACAGGTTGATGACTTACAAACCCTCTGTACAAAGACGATGTTGGAACAAACTGTGTTGCAACACCTTCTTATCAGCGCCAGGACAACAACATGCTGCAGGAAGTAGTTCTGGTTGCTCTACAGCGAGTTCATGAGCCACAACATTAGACAAACAGAACCGGAGGAGTCTCCACATGATGAAAACAAAACACCCTGCAGCTACAACACATTTGTAAAGCACTTTGAGGTGTATTTTGACTATTAACCCTATAATGCCAAATGCATCAAATTTGATACAAGCATTTCTGAGACCTACTGCATCACCTCATGGTAAAAACTTCACTCAAAACCCTCTTGTATCCAATCTGACACTTGTCTTCCAGCCCCTGGTGGATCCTTTATCACTACAACAATTCAAACACAGCACATGGGACAATCCAGGTTGGCCACCTTCAGATAGCTCCCAACTCACTGGATCAAGGTCAAGAAAATTGCGATTTTTACGATTTTCCAGTGACATTTTCTTTGAGATTTTTAGTAATATTCTAATATGAACACTTAATCTGTTGAAGCAAGTTATAATTACATCATTTTTACATTTTAGTATGTAGTAAAATCGTGTATAAAATTTGGAAAAACCTATAGGCAAATAATTTTTTGTAATTTTTTTTTTTTTCAAATTTTGTGAAAGGGACAAATAAAGGTTCCAGATTCAAGAAATCATAATTTTCTGTCCATGGTTTCTGGGGTCAGGCATCACAGGGTTAATTACTATTATTATTACTTTTTTCTTATTCAAATACACCGGGGTGTCGTTAAATGCATGAACTATGACCTCTCTCTGTTTGAAACGTCATTAAAGTGCGTTCAAACCTCTCACGGTGCTAATGCTTCACTGCTGTCTTTCGCCACTGTCACTGTTTTCTGACGCAACCGGACTTTTTTTTTTTTTGTTTGTTTGTTTGTTTTGTTTTGCTGACGTCACCGCGGGCTTGACGCAATCAGCACCAGAGTGATTAGACAGGGCCCGAGCAGCGCGCCCCCGCACACGCCGCATCCTGTGCGCGCTCCCGACACCGGGACGGGACGGTCGCTGGGGTTCGCTCCTCAGTTCGCGGCGCGGGAGGCGGAGGGAGGTCGGGGTCGGCGACAGGTCCGCGGGGGAAAAAAAGGTAAAGAACCGGTAACTTTTAACGGTCATCAAAGTTTATTTTTATTTTTTTATCGGCGGTAACTGAGGAGAGGAAGAAGTGTGACGGTAACTTCCCGTTTTATACAGTTTTAAAGGACAGTTAGCAGTCGAGCGTTTAAACGTTGGCTCCGTTAAAATAAAATAACGGTTAAAAGTTTAATGTGGGGGGGGCACTGTGGTTGGGGTCATGGCCTGAGGAAACTCTCAGGGGGCCCGGGGCAAAAATGTGTCGTTGGGCCCCCTGACCCCCACCACAAATGGCAGTTTGATTATTTCCCCAGAAACCTGCCGGTGCTCTACACTTTAAATGGTCAGTTGATTAAACAGAAAGTTTATTGGTACATTTAAAGCAAAATTCACTGCTATCGCCTTCGTAAATGTGAATATTGGATAGTTTCCCAGTTTCCAATGAGTGTAATTTCAACATCTGTGTGTTTTCTGACTGTTGGTAAAACTAAACAAGAAATCTGAATATGTTCGTTTGGGCTTTTGGGAATAATGATGGGCATATTTCACTATTTCTCAGTTGGTACTCAGGTCTTGGTTATGCTAAAGGTTTAAGCCTGCAACAGTAATTATTTTAATTATCTATTAAGCTGTAGATTATTTTTTCGATTGATCATTTTGTCACAATATGACAAATTAGTGAAAAAGGCCCAGAATAATTTCCAAGAACCAAAAAATGACATCTTTAAATCAAGTATTTTGTCTGACAAACTGTCAAAAACCCAAAGGTATTCAGTTTACAATCATTAAAAAAAGTAAAATAGTTACTGATGAATGTTTTTGTCAACCGACCAGTCACTCAGTTGACTTATTGTTGCAGCTCTGTCAAGGTTAGTCTCCAAGGAATGAATGCAAGTCAATGAAATGTCCTCTCAAGTGCTGCAAACTACTTGTGTGTTTATGGGGGGGGGGGGCTGTACCCAGATTTTATGGTTATGAGAGGGACCCCTTCAAGATGCACTCCTCAGTGGTGGTTTAGCTATATTTAGGATGAACAGTACTTACTGTGGTTTATTATTTGCTGTGGACGTACTAAGAACTAAGATAAAGTTACACCACTGAGGGTGTTCATGTCATATATCATCATTTAAGGATTTTTTTTATTGTTAACAAACCCCATGAAAACACTCTCTAGCCTTGGCTAGTTTATTCTTCTGTGCTGTAGCCTTGTAGCTTTATCCTTTAAGAGTAGCACTGGTGCAGTGGAGTGTTTCTGATGCACAACATTTACATTTAGACTCAACAGGATCCAGTGGAGACTCGAGAGGAGCAGGATCAGGATCCGTGGAGAAGCCCACCTCACCGGTTCAGCCAGATTGGACGAGCGAGAGCGGCAGCTGCTCAGGAGCTTGGAGGGGCTCCTTGTCCGGGACATTGCTGCTGCATTTTTCTTTTGGGAAGGAAGGGGGAGAGGAGCTGTGGCTGAACAGCAGCCATGCACCGCTTAAGAACTACAGTTGCAAGGCTTCGGCCTTTGACGGCTGCACAGACAGCCCAGAGCCAATCACAGCCCAGATCATTGGCAGTCGAAGGGGGCTTAAGGACGTTTCGGCCCGTGAGGTGCTTTAATGCATCTGTGACTGCTGAACCTTTTCTTAATGGCACCAACACTAACTATGTGGAGGAGATGTACTATGCATGGCTCGAGAATCCCAGGAATGTGCACAAGGTATTGTACGTCTGTGTGTGTGTCATGTGTCGTATTATTTATGCTTCAAATCTTGAATTTGTTTTCACAGCCAGGTTAATACATGTATGCAAAACAGACTCAGTGCTATCCCTCAGTTAAAGTGATGTCCAGTCCCAAACCCTCTGCACTGGATGTGTTTCCCTCACTCTCTTCCTGAGAGGCTCCACAGCATAAGTTCTCAACAGTGACAGATACCTGTCCAAAAATTAGTAGGGTAAAGGTTACACAAACAGACACTGTCGGTATTGTGTGTGTTTGTTTGTGTGTTCGTGCAGCATTGGGAATGACAAACACTGAATGTTCTCTCACCAAAAACACAGTTGCACCAGTTATTTAAAGATGTTGAGCCAACATGTCCACAGGCTTCTGCCTAAAACCCAGTTTAGGTTGCAAACAGTATGGCTGTTCAAGTGAAAGCAATGCCTTGATATATCAGAGTGAGGATGTTGAAGGGAACCCTCACCTAAAGTACTTGTAGTGGTGTCTCACCATGCAAATAGTTGTGGATTACTATGTCCAGGTGGTGCTCATAGAAATGAATAATTATATTTAAAACACAAGCACAGCATCTCTTTCCAGACACAGTGTCCCTGTTATTCTTGATGATTCACACACCTTCCTGTGTTATGAAAAGACAGTAACCCTGGAGGACAGCCACTTGATTCATCTGACTCAGACTGTTGAAGTCTCATTTTAGCTGTGGCTGAACTTTGGAGAGTATTTTTTTTGCACTGTGGATTTTATTCCCCATCAGTACCTTTGGAAACCTGTTGGGTTACTGTTACTGCTACTAGCTATTATTTCTCACTGGAAGTTCATGTGTGCTGTTAACTAATTAGAAAGATTAGTTAGCAAATACAAATTTACCCTGAACAGAAATTTTTATCTGTTTCCAGTAAGTTTCTTTATTTCTAAATACTGAAAATGTTGTGGCAATACCTTTTATAGTCAGCAGTAGCAGGAACCAGCAATAGTAGAAACTCCATATTATAATATTAAGACTTAATAGCACAAAGTTATGATTGTAAGGGCCTTGATACATTTCCTCCAGCCGTCCAGACTACTCCGAAGTTGTCAAGCACCTAAAACGGAGACTGGAAACACTGCTGGACCTGTTTTAGTTTTTAAACTCTGGGGTTGTGTTGTAGTCTGAACGGGAAACAGATCTTTCCAAAGATCTCCCTGATACACACATGGTCGCCCCCTAATTGGGTCTTATCAGCCTCAACTACCTATGTTGTCCCAGTCAGAAATGATCTACTTACTTTCAATCTCACAATTCAGACCAGCGTTGGCGAACAAATCTCCCAAATTACTAGAAAGGCTGAGTGAAAATCAGGCTGCCAAAGCTTATCTAGAACTTTAAACTTTGCTCTTGTTGGGCCAAGTAGAACGAGCTCAGATTTCCAATCAATAAGCTGATAAACATCATTAAGTGGATTAACCTGAAACCCTTAAACACAGGCTTTCACTCTGGAGAGATGTCATGAAAATGTTCAGTCTTGAAAGATGGAAGGTTGGGATGTTGTTATTGACGCCAGCCTGAAAACACATGAATGTGGAACCAGTTTAAAAACCAGTTTAAAGGCTGATCTCTGCTGTCATTGTTTGGTGGTAATAACTATTTGTGCTGCGAGGCGTCATACAGGGCTGTGGTAAAAATGTTATGTCAGACCTACCTATAAGCTCATATTGCACTACAGAGGCGGATGTGAAGCAGCTCTATTTACGACGTGACAACACTGATCTTAAAAGCCTCTCACGGCAATAAGCCAATTACTCTCCTATGTGGTTAGAAACCTAGATGCAAGGTCAGACACGTGTGTGTGTGTGTGTCTTTAGCAGCGTGGCTCTATGGATGGTGATGTCGGCATGTCAGTCAGTCCACCACTTTGCCCAGACTGAAACATCTCAGCACCCGACACACACATTCATGGTTATTACTGCGTGCACGTTAGCAATAATTGGAGCTAAAACAATTAGTCGATCAAACAGGAAAGTTGATAGTTGATTCATTGTCATTTTTCAAGCAAAAATACCAAACATCCACCTGGTTTCAGCTTTTCTTTGTTTTATTATGTCGTAAACTGAATAGCTCTGTTTTCTGGACTGTTGGTTGCACAAAACATGACATTTGAATTCTGGGAAATTAAATTGTGGTTTCTTCAAAATTTTCTTATAGATAAAATGACAAATTGAGACAATAATTGGCTGATTAATTGATAATGAAAACAATCATTGATGGTAGCATTTAGCTCAGCACCCCCCTGTGCCTCAGTATGGTCTCACAGAGCTGCCAGCGTGGTCCTGGTCTCTTAGTCTTGTCAGTGTCACTGTATTTGTTCGTTCAGTCCTGTTGTGCACATTTAAGTGAATTAACACTTGACCTGGTTTGACTTTGACGGGAGCTGTGAGGACACGCTGAAGAAGTAAAGCATTACACTATTTATTAAAACATACTGAGTGATTTGGCTTCTCTCCTCTGTCTCCTGCAGTCCTGGGACATATTTTTCCGTAACGCTAATGCAGGGGCTCCACCTGGTGCGGCCTACCAGAGCCCTCCACCCTTCAGTGGGACTTCTCAGGGACTGGCCAGTGTCCAGGCTCTGGTGGGGGCTCAGCCCAATGTGGAGAAGCTGGTGAAGGATCATCTAGCGGTACAATCCCTCATACGAGCGTACCAGGTAAACTACAAACACACGTTCTATTTATGTCACATAGATATGTGTATAAGTGGACTCTGACAGTGACACTGACTATGTTTCAGGATGAAATCATCCAAATCAGATCACATCAGAGGGACTGTAGTGTGACCCCTGCTATCAGTACAAGATATCCTACAGTTAAAAGATAAGGAGGAACCAACAGCAATCTGACAGTTCTCTGTCCTCTCTGTTTCCTGGTGGGACCATCAGTCTGAATAATGACTCATGTTTGAGGCTGCATTTGTTAGACAAGACAATGTTACACACATTGTCAAGTTGGAGGTGCATCAGCTGTTTGAGTTCAGAAAGTAATTCTGGTTTAGTTTATTTCACAAATATTCTATTACATTGAGTCAGGCTTCTTTATTAAGTATACTGTGATATTTTTTTATTATTCCTGATGCCTTAACATGTAATTTAAACACTGCAGCTGGAGTCTAGTGTAATGTAGTCGAGTATAAAATGGAAATAAGTAGCTCAAAACTGTGCTTTAGTAAATGTCTAAGAACAACTTGTTCAATGAACTGTTCAGTGGTCATTAGCAGCGTCTGTTTACAACCTTTGACCCATATCTGCGTGTGAGAGTCTGCTAACGTGTGGACACACATTAGGAAATCTTACAGGAAGTGGTCAGCAGTCTAGAAAAGGACACAGACAAGAATCTGCTGAGATGGGTTGACACAGACTGACCATGGAAAGCTTCCACAAACATAAACTGAGCCTTGTTGCCCTGTGTGCAGGTACGAGGGCATCACATAGCGAAGTTGGACCCGCTGGACATCAGCTGTGTAGACTTCGACGATGCCCCGTGTACCGTTGGTTTCCAGAACGTTGGTGAGAAACACACCTGTTTACATGTTTACTAATGTTTTCCTCTCTGTACCTGTC
This sequence comes from Trachinotus anak, assembly GCF_046630095.1. Lineage (NCBI taxonomy): Eukaryota > Metazoa > Chordata > Actinopteri > Carangiformes > Carangidae > Trachinotus > Trachinotus anak. The sequence continues at coordinate 1,056,461 of NW_027273879.1, read as the reverse complement.
CTTCCTTCTTCCTGTCCTACACGTGTTGTCCTTATGTACTCTGGTTTGTCCCACTGTCCCACCCCCCACCTTTCACTCGGCGTCCCTCTCCCCTAGTGTTTTCACCCCCATTTTTATCTTCTTTGTCCACGTGACACGCCCGTCAATTCACACATCCTTATCTTCTGAGTGATCTCCCCTCCTCCATCAGCCTCCCACCTTTTTGTTTACTTACACTGGCCCACCCTACCTTTACCCCGCCTCACATGGAGCACAGGTCCAGGGTCACCACGTGGCTCAGTTGGACCCTCTGGGCATCATGGCTGCCGACCTGAAGCCCACACCTTCGGATTTCATCACCTCCCACAGTGAACTGGGTGAGGAGAGCAGGGGCCATGTACCAGGGAGCAGCTGTTCATTAACTTCTCAACTCAGCCTAAAATACATAAAAACATAGATAAATTATCACTCTCTGAGGATTTATCATGTACATGTGGAGTCACAGTCCAAACTTAAATCAACGTATAAATGTTTATTTTAGTCAAAAATAAATAATTCAACATTTTATCCGGTTTATTTCTGATTTAGAAACTTAAATGGTTTAAATGTGAAAATGAAAGGTTTTATTCATGTTAATCAACAGATTATTCATGTTTTTAGATCAGTAAGTTGCCTGATTGTGAAGGAAATTGTTTGGCTGCTGTTTATCCTCCTCTGCTAAAACCTAATGGATGGATAACCACACTCGAAAGGGGTTGAGGGGGGTTATGTTTTTTTTCAATGTAACAGAGCTGCACAGTGAGGCAGCTTTAAGCCTTGTGTTGTGTAAACTTTTTTTAAAAATAATTAAGCAATTTAGTGCGCCTCACCTGGTAGAGCACATACCATTTAGGTTCAGTCATTACCACAGCGGCCTGGGTTTGAGTCTCATTATTCTCTGACGTTTAATGGACTAAACATGTTTTTTAAAAGTAGTAGCTGTAAATAATCATTGAGTTAAAACCCTCCAGTCCTGATCAGCCTTCAAAATGTGGCTGTTTTGTATTTTCCTGTAATCCTAAAATGAGCAGGGTGACACAAACAGCTGCAGGAGTTCTCAGTTACTGTGGCTGATTTGACCTCTGCTGACCTCTGCCCTGCTCAGAGGCCAACAGGTTATTTAACAGCAGACAACAAATTAAAGTAAATGAGCAGTGGCTCATTAATGATTTACTAACTGCATATTTTATCACTCATTAGAAGTCATTAGTGAAAGAATAAACAAAGAGCTGGGAGGATACACACAACCTGGCAACCTAGAAGTAGTTTTTATTGACCCGTATTACTCCTCTATGAATGATTCATAAACAAGCAACAAATATAAAGTCTTTGTAACATATTTGTTATAAGAAGAAGATGTAATTTAATTGACCAGTTTATTATGTCACTGTCAGGGTTTGTATCCAAACCATAATAAGTCATGTTTGTTGCTGTACTCATCTGTCCTGTTGTCCTTATCAGCACATACTGTACAAAAAGTAATGGTTTCTGGGGAAACCAGATAAGACAGTGTGCTTTATGGTTGTTGGTCTCAGAGCTGTTGTGGCTATAGATAGGTGGAGAGGCTGTGTTAGCATGCTGATGTTAGCATTTCGCTCAGTACAGCCTCACAGAGCCGCACCCACAGCTGCAGACGCCCAGTCCTGTCTGTGTATTCTACCAGTTCATTGTTCATTAATCATTTGATTTGTGCACAGTTGCTCTTGCACATGTGTATTCCTCTTGTTCTATGATCAACACATACTGAACAACAAGTTCTGGTTTCTGAGGAGATAAGATAATACGCTTTATGGTCTTTATATTGACCAGGTGGAGCATTATTACGCTCTTCTAAATTGTCTCACTTTAGATTGATTATTCAGTTGTCTGGTTTTCACACATGTAGCACATGGTTTACTCACCTCCTTTGGTGCAATGGTGCGAAGAGTTAAAGCAAACGGTGTGTTTGCTGTGGTGTGTGATGCATGCCTGCCTGCAGCATTGTGTCTAATGAAAAGGTTGGGCCTCCAGGTGATTGTTATGAGCTGTAATAGGATGTTTCCACAGTTAACAGAGTTATTGTTCCATTTCACTGAGTTCTCCTTTGTCCTGGTGGAGCTGAGGTTCACACGGGTCAAACAAGAGGTCAGGGTCCAGGCCCAGATGAGCCTCAAAGAATATGTGAGAAGCTCTGTGACCTGATGTTTGTGTGTTTGTGTCTCTCCACGCCTCCAGAGTTCTCTCATTATAAAGAACATCTTTTTGATCTGAATGCTGAAGGTAGGATGAGACCCTCAAACCTCAAGCCTCGCTCTTTGCTCTGTCATCTAACCCTTAAAAGGCTGCTTTCAGTTTGTGGTGTTCTTGGTAAAGATCCATTTAAAACCAGTTTCCTGTGGCTTCTCGTTGGCTTATTATCTAAGAGCTCTCAGCTATAGAGTTGGAGTTGTCCCTGGTTGGTTCTCATTTCTTCTAGAGAAAACATCAGAGCTGACACAGTATGCTCCATCACAGCTCCACTTTCTGTTAATACACAATTTACAAACAATTACATGTAATTAATGTCTTTATTGATTATTACTTTATTAAAAGAGAGAGAGAGAGAGACAGGAAAGTCAGGGAGAGAGAGAGAGAGGGGAAAACATGCAGCAAAGCGCCTCAAGTCGGACTTGAACTCAGGCTGCTCAGGATGAAACCTGAATGATATGCACTCTACCAGGTGACCCACTGTGACGCCCCACACCTGTAGACCTGATGGACTGTACTATTACAAGATTTGTATGCAGATCATCAGCTAGTCAAACTCTTTATCAATGATTTAACCGTAGTAAGACTGCAGTTGTAAATGCTAGTAAGCAGTTTATGGGTCCTGCATGTTTATCTAGAAGATAAACAGTTTGATGGTCCAAGAAAGTTAGAAAAGAAAGTTTTGGTGTCAGAGGCCTATAAAACATCGGTAAGTGATTTAATAGCCATTAATAAAGCCATTAATTACAGCCTGAAAACACTTTATAAATGTGTGTGTGGTACCTGAAGCTCTTGTAAGTTCCCTGGAGGTGTAGGTGTGTTAGCTGTGCTGGCTCCTGCTTTTAACCTTTGCTCAGCAGCCTATGGGGTCGAACGGGATTTATACAGGCTTATCTGTTCCCACTTCATAAAAATGTTACTGTGATTAGATAGCAGCCAGACACTGCTTGATTACAGCGTTTGGATCATTCAGCCTCTTCTCCTTGAACCATCGCGGAAAAAAACAAGTTCTGTCTTTTTTATGTGCGGGCCAGGTTCACGGAGGGGGAGGAAAGTCTAAAGATCCCTTACGTAATGGAGAGAGAGCTGACTCTGTAATATTGGATTGAAAAGCCCCTGTCCTCAGCACAGCAGCCGGCACTAATTTGCTGACAGAGATGTTCAAACATAGACGTAGATACAACCTGCTCCCTCCTTCCTCCTCTGTTCCATATTGTCTTATCTGCGGTGCAATCAGCACATAACATGCTTTAGATAAACACAAGCTGCCCTGCTCCTCCTCAGAACACAGTCGCACTGTTTGACCAGATTTAACCCATCAGTCCTGTTCTGTGTGTTATCTGTTTGCTTCCAGTCAGAAGAACATCATCTGCTCCTCTCTGTGTCTAACACACTGTGTTCTTCATTATTAAAGGAAATCTACTGAATTCCTGACAAAGGCAGAAACTATAACACAAATTTGGATTTGATATTTGCTAACTTAAATTTACCATTACCTTCTATTAAAGCTGAAACAATTAATCAATTAACGGATTAGTCAATTGGTCATTATTTTAATAATTAATTAATCATTTCCTGAATATTTTCAGCCAGCCAATCAGAAGAGAGGCTGAGAGCGTGCGCTTGTAATTAGTCTGTTTTTTAATTAGTGCACAGTAGATCAGATGAACATGCAAAATAAGATATACAGTGTAATGTGAATAGAAATGCAATACTGCATAATAAAGACAAAAGGACAAGTTGCAGATGACAAATAAAACAGCACAAAACAAAAACCACAGCTCTGGACTAAAACTGTGCAGGCTGGTTTTAAAGGAGAACACAGGACTTGTCTGATCTCGTTCGGCAGGTTAGTCAGGAGCCTCAGGGTCCTGACGAAGAGAGCTCAGCCATTTTGAGATTGTAATGAGTTCAGTTTTCACTCTGCAGTGACCACGAGAGAGTTTAAGTCTCATAGGAAATGAACAAATAGAAATAGAGATGAAATTCTAAAACGTTGCTTAAAGGCCTATTTGACCGATTTTACACACAAACTGAAAATGGGGAATAGTATGCATGGTTGTTATCAGGCAGGGAGGGAAGTTGCATTATGGGAAATGTAAGATCCAGCTATTTTGGAGTTTGACCCAACACTAGAAACTAAAAGTCAGATAATTTATTTTGCGTCTGCTGCATCAGTTTTTTCCATTCTTGTTTTAATCTTTTATTAGCGAGTCCCCCAACTTTATGGAGGTGATGTAGGAAATTGCTGGAACAGCGATATTCATAAAACGTGCAGGATCTGTCTGCAGCTTAATAACTAAAACAGTGAGGAGTTAAACTCTCACTGCATATGAAAACCAAAAGATTAGTAAACTGATCTTTGTGTGTAAAATCTGAGCTGCAATGAAAGTTGGTTAATTATTTAGTTGATCAAATAAATTATTTGTCAAATATTTCAGTAGTCATTCATTGTTTCAGTCATTTTTGATAAACCTAACGTTTCCAGGTTCTAAAATGTGAGGATTTGTTGCATTTCTGACAGTAGATGAAATGTCTTTGGACAAAACAAGCAAACATTTTTGAAATTTACCAGGCAAAATTATTAATCAATCAATCAAGAAAAAAACTGATGTGAAATTAATCATCAGTTGCAGTTTTAATTCCTTTAAGTCTATCAATAAAAAGAAATAGAGTGAGGTTCAGAAAGCCTGTGATAAAATGTCTGTGTTCCCATCAGGAGTCTGGCTGCAGCCGTTGGGACTGAATCTAATCTGTCAGATTAAACAGCTGCACAGAGAGTTCAAACAGTGAGGATGAAAATAAACACAGGATCACAAATTCCAGGAAATCTTGGATTCAGTGGTGTTTCCCTTCGTTTACTTCTCCTCTGTCTTGGTCATGGTGACGTGTCAGTGTCACCATCTCATCTTCTTCTGTTCTGCTCTCTTTCCCCCCAGTTTCACCCCCCCCCCCCCCCCCCCCCCCCCCCCCCCCCCCCACACATTGGCCTGGTTTTCCTGTCTGTGCTTATTCTCCATATCACTGTGTTCACAGGTTTTTATGGTCTGACTGAATCCGACCTGGACAAGGTGTTCCGCCTTCCCACCACCACCTTCATCGGAGGCAACGAGAACACTTTGCCACTCAGAGAGATAATACGCCGCCTGGAGGTACTGCACGTTTCCTAAAATAATTACTTAACTGTGACACATCCTGAAGTGCTACAGTGACAAGTCAACTATTTGATGTCAATCTAATCTAATCTAATAGATTCTATTTTATAATAGAACAGATCAAATGAAGCTCAGACCTCCACACACACTGACCCTTCCCTCTCTCCTCCAGACGGCCTACTGTCAGCACATCGGAGTAGAGTTCATGTTCATCAATGACGTGGAGCAGTGCCAGTGGATCAGACAGAAGTTCGAGACCCCAGGAATCATGCAGTTCAGTCTGGAGGAGAAGAGGACTCTGTTGGCCCGAATGATCCGATCCACCAGGTCTGTCTGTGTCTCTTCACATTCCTCACACACCTCAGTGGTTAACTGGAGAAGCAGAGTAGCTGGAGGGCAAAAGGATTTTGTGAGCCACAATGTGAAACAGCAGTACCATCACCTGTTCACAGGTTTGAGGAGTTTCTCCAGAGGAAGTGGTCGTCAGAGAAACGTTTCGGCCTGGAAGGCTGCGAATCGCTCATCCCGGCCCTCAAGACCATCATCGACAAGTCCAGTCAGAGCGGCGTGGAGAGCGTGATCATGGGAATGCCGCACAGGTACAGAGTTCACACATGAGACCAGAAAACAAACAGAGTGTTCCTGAATGTTCCCTCCTGATGCACGCCGTCCTCCCCCTTGTGTCTCCTCAGAGGTCGACTGAACGTGCTGGCGAACGTGATCCGGAAGGAGCTGGATCAGATCTTCTGCCAGTTTGACTCGAAACTAGAGGCTGCAGATGAGGTTTGAACATTACCTGCAGAGACAGGAGCAATTTTTTCTTTCTTGTTATCAGTCGAAAACATGTAGGAAGTCACTGCACTTGGCTGAGAAACTGTTATTTTATTATTTTTATCTGGATTAAAGACACAAGAACAGATGTTGGTAGGCAGATGTTTTTTTTACCTTTGGACAGACACAAGCCAGTTGTTCCTCCCTGTTTCCAGTCTTTGTGCTAAGCAAACCACCCCCTGTCTTTAGCTTCATTTTAAGCACACAGTAAGATCATTTCTGACCAACAGTCCAAAGTTATTCAATTTAAACATGAACAAACAAATGTTTGGAAATTTTACTTTATGAATGACTATAAATGGCCAAATCGTTGTCAATTAATATTCAGATTGATTAACCAGGTAATCATTTAGTGGTAGTTTAACTTTGCCTGGATCCTCAAGACCAAACAGTTCACAAACTTCATCATAATGTTCTTTATTCTCTGCTCTCAGGGATCTGGTGATGTGAAATATCACCTGGGGATGTATCACAAAAGGATGAACCGGGTCAGCGACCGGTACATCACCATGTCACTGGTGGCGAACCCGTCCCACCTTGAAGCAGTGGACCCAGTGGTGCAGGGAAAGACCAAAGCTGAGCAGTTCTACTGTGGGGACACTGAGGGCAAGAGGGTACTCTGATTACAGATTATTTGTCACATGGTTAAAGCCTCTCTGGTTGTTTTACCAACAGGTTTTTAACTTGATGAATGATTTTGCAGGTGATGTCTATTCTGCTTCACGGCGATGCTGCATTTGCAGGCCAGGGTATCGTGTATGAGACGTTCCACCTGTCTGACCTGCCCTCCTACACCACCCACGGCACCATACATGTGGTGGTCAACAACCAGGTACGCACTCGGGCTCTGGTGGAGGGTTAGTGTGTTATAATGTGTCAGCAGATACTCAGTCTGACTCATGTCACAAACTGGCTCGTAAGGCCCTGATAAAAGCAGGAGACTCACTGTTTTCAGCAGCCAAACATAAGTTTTTTTTATTTTAACAAACTGAGAATATTAAGCTACATAATTTAAAAAACAGTAATCCATGGGGTGTGAATGTCAGTAGAATCAGGAGTATAGTGGCCAGGAGCTGGCTCCAACATAACTTTGATTTACTCAACTCTGGGACCATTTCTTCTGATAATATTTTAGTCATTTACCAAATTACATGGTGCTAATTCTACTACACATGTTCTGTTTTCAGATCGTTTGAGTCCAAAGAGTTTATCTAAGTGTATGTAAGTTGAATATATTGAAAATAAAAATGGTTTGGCTCCAGAAAATGTTCTTTTCTTGAAGTTCTGAATGCATGTGAAATCATGTTCCTCAGATCCTAATGTCATCACTTCATTTGTTTTATTTTGGATTTTATTGAATGCACAGCCTGAGATGATAATGATAATGGAAGATGTAATTTTTTTTAGATACAACTCACACAACAGATCCAGAGAGTAACTACAATCCTGTTTGTGAACCTGTTGGTCTGATGGTGATTTGTTGCTTCACTGATTAGAATTAGTTCAGTAAAAACTGTGAATCTCATCATAAAATTAAATCAGTTTCTTTGTCAGGAAATTGAAACAGAGACATTAAAACACTTCAGTCATCATCCTCTCATCCCCACAGATCGGCTTCACCACAGACCCCAGGATGGCTCGTTCCTCTCCGTACCCCACAGACGTGGCCCGGGTCGTAAACGCTCCCATCTTTCATGTCAATGCTGACGACCCAGAGGCTGTGATGTATGTGTGTAACGTAGCGGCCGAGTGGAGGAACACCTTCCATAAAGATGTGGTCGTAGACCTGGTACGTATGTAGAAAATATTTTATACTCTGATCTTAAAAGATCATGAACTTAAACTTTACTTTACTGAGGTCCTGAAATCTCAGGGTGATCACATGATTTTTTAAATGTTAATTCATTGTTTTTTGGCCACTTGGGGGCAGCAGAGGGACAGACCGTAAACACAACAGACGTATCTGAAGCCTTTTTCCACTTGTCCAAAAACCTGCTAACATCAGGCTTCTGTCGACAGTGAAAAAGTTTATAATACTTAGGATATAATTCACTCCCAGGTCAAATGACTGAGCAGTAGATGCAGGTTTATCGGCTCCAGGTCTGATCAGAAGTAATTCAAACACAAGATGCTAATTTTTGCCCCTTTTCCATCTTTCAGAGCTGAGGCTAAAACACTCTGTAGATCTGAGGGGAATTTTCTCTGGTGGATTCATCACTGTGAGGGACACCTTTCACTTTTCAGTTATTTGATCCATTGACAATGTAAAGATATTGATCAATGCACATGAATGTGGCAGGTGTCATTTCCTGGATGAGTTTAAAAGGCCTGGCAGGTCCTGGAGGTTGAGTATATTTGACTGTGTTGTCATGTTGGCTGAAGAACATGCCTGAAGTTTTTACCTCTTCACATTTAGGTGTGTTACAGGCGTAACGGCCATAATGAGATGGATGAGCCCATGTTCACGCAGCCGCTGATGTACAAGCAGATCAAGAAGCAGAAGGGCGTCCTGCAGAAGTTCGCTGAGAAACTCATCGCTGATGGAGTCGTCACAACACAGGAGTACGAGGTGAGGCAACCTGCACTGATACTAAAGATTTAACAACCATTAGTCAATGAGTGTGTTTGTTTACTGGTGTCACAGTCATGAGCAGGGCTTTAAATAGTTCAATTCAGTATATTGACCCCATAAAAAAGCAACATTCACCTCGGGGCCGTTCTCAGTCTGAAGCTGCTCTTTCTGCACAGAGGCAGCATTTTATACTGAAGGATAAAAAACAGGTTTGATTGTCAGCGAGTAGAAATCTGTCACTGCCAGACGGCTCTGCTCTGTGTCACATAATGGAGCATCTCAACAACCTGAATGTTCTACTGCAAGAAAAGAATCAGGGATATAAAAGTCTGACACAATGGCAACAAAAGTGTTTCTGAGAGAGTTGAGGACAAGAAAACCTGCTCAGTTTTCAGTCTGTGGATAAAACTGTTTTTTTTTTTTAAATCACAGCAGGAACAAGAAAGAATATTTAATGATGTTCAGGCTCAGAAATGTACTTTACATGTTTCTGCGTCCTGTCAACAAGTCAAGTGATGAATGGGCTTCTATGTTGAAAAGAAACCCTCAAGTCAGGCGAGCTTTACAGTACAGAGCTACTATACTATTACACACGTTAGCATGCTGGTGTGTAACATTTAGCTCAGGTACAGCCTCACAGAGCTGCTGCGTGGCTGGAGACCCTTATTTCTATTGAAGTGCACAATTCATGTCCATCTCTTCCAGGAGGAAGTCGCGAGGTACGACAAAATCTGTGAGGAGGCCTACGCTCGCTCCAAAGATGAGAAGATCCTTCACATCAAACACTGGCTAGACTCACCATGGCCTGGTATTATTTATTTATTTATTTATTTATTTATTTATTTGACATTTTGAAACTGTCACTGAAATAAAACAAGACATTCTCCTTCAGCTTATAGCAGGAATTCTTCACAATCCTCTGATATAATTTCTACCAAATGTTTAATCAAGAAAAAGAGTTGTTAGGTGCAGCCCTAATGTGTGTGTGTGTGTGTTAAGGTTTTTTCACACTGGAGGGTCAGCCTAAGAATATGAACTGCCCTTCGACTGGCATCGGTGAAGAGGAGCTCGTTCACATCGGAAACATCGCTGCCTCTGTCCCCATGGAAGATTTCACCATACACGGAGGTGCCCTCCTCTCTCCTCCTGCTCTCATGAATATTCTCTGAATGTTGTGTCCTTAAATCTTTCCTTTTAAATCTGTGCGTTTGTGCCTGTGTGCTTGTGTTTTAGGTTTGAGTCGTATCCTAAAGGGTCGAGCCAACATGGTGAGTCAGCGAGTGTGTGACTGGGCTCTCGGGGAGTACATGGCCTTTGGCTCTTTGCTCAAAGAAGGGATCCATGTACGTCTCAGTGGACAGGATGTGGAGAGGGGCACGTTCAGGTACAACCAATACACCGATACACCAATTCACTTACAACAAATGTCGTCCACAACATGCTCATCCTTCCATGGTCATACTCTCTTTTCTCTCACAGCCATCGACACCACGTCCTTCATGACCAGAACGTCGATAAGAGGATCTGCATCCCCATGAACTACGTCTCCCCTGACCAAGCTCATTACACTGTCTGCAACAGCTCTCTGTCTGAATATGGAGTTCTAGGTGAGAAGCAACAACTGTCCTCACCAGACCCACTGATGGACAGAAATAAATCTTTACAGGAAGACAATGACTTCATGACCTTGGTCCAGACTCAAATATTTCAACATCTATTTGATAGATTGCTGTGAAGATTACTGCCGACATTCATGATCCCCAGAGGATGAATCCTAGTGACTTTGACTTACGTGACTACAAAGCTAATAAATGATGGAGGTGGTCCCACATTTAAGCTTGATACATGTTTCTCACCTAGTGTGTGGATTTACACCATCAGTGTGTTTACTTGCCCTTATGTAATCAGGTAACTCAGAGAAATCAGGTTATACTTCTACAATTACTTTGTGTTACTTTAAGTTTTCAGTGGATTTTGGATGGACTTATTTTAAACACAAGGACACATCACTGCAGGTGATGATCTCTCTCTTACTTTCCCTGTCTGCAGTCCTTTGTTACAGTTACATGTATACATGGCAGGGAAATCAGGTTTCTCTAATCCCCAACCTCGATTGCGGAAACCTCCAATAAGAAATCAGCTTACTGGAGAAATCTGACTGTAACCTGGTTACTCTCATGCACATAAACTGCTGCACACTGAAGTTCAGATGGGTTAATGCTCTGTCTAAAAAAAAAAAAACCTGAATCCCTCCTGACATGCTTCACTTTTCTGGTCACTGAACCTGTTCTGTTTTCTCTCCTGTGTGCAGGTTTTGAATTAGGCTTCGCCATGGCCAGTCCCAACTCACTGGTCCTGTGGGAGGCCCAGTTTGGAGACTTTCACAACACAGCTCAGTGTATCATTGACCAGTTCATCAGCTCAGGCCAGGCCAAGTGGGTGAGACAGAACGGCATCGTGCTGCTGCTTCCTCACGGCATGGAGGGAATGGTAGGAGCTGAGACACTTGATCTGAATGATCTGATTCATTAAGCTGTAACTCCACTTTGTAATCAGTGATTAGACAAATTCACACAGGACCTGATCCACCATCCTCTGATAAAAATGTGTCACTTCCTGATTGGTTTTCTATTTTCCCTCCATATCTCAGGGTCCAGAGCACTCCTCCGCCCGTCCTGAAAGGTTTCTGCAGATGTGCAACGATGACCCAGATGTTTTCCCTGTGAGTTTGTGTCAGAAACAATCTGCAGGACCTAAACAAATATACACACTTTGTTCTCATATGAACAGATGAAGGGCTCTCTACAGACATAGTGTGAACAATATCCCACATTTTTACAGTATTTTTATTTTTTACTGTCACAATATTGATATATCACAATATCACAGTAATGCAGTGACGGTTGTCTGAACATCCATATGTTTTCTGCAAACAGGAAGTGCTCATGGCTCATTCAGCCACTTTTAAAGGTGCCAGTTTGACAAAATTTAAACAGATAGAGACTAAAAAAGACGAAGAAGATGAGGTATTTAAGTTTGCCCCCTGTTCACAGCCTCCCAAAAATTATGGGACAAAAAATAATAACAGAAGTGACAGAGTGTTTGTGTGTTAATGTGATTTGTATTTTCTTACTTGTTTCTGATTCTTTGTCAGAAACTGTCGGAGGACTTTGCCGTGCGTCAGCTGTACGACTGTAACTGGATCGTTGTCAACTGCTCTACTCCTGCAAACTACTTCCACGTTCTCCGCAGGCAGATCCTGCAGCCCTTCAGGAAGCCTGTAAGTGACGCACGCGATGAACCGTGACTCAGCACACAAGATAACGTGGTTCAAGTCACTCACTGTGTCTTGTGCTCTGTCTTCATCTCTTTAACTCCAGCTGATAGTATTTACTCCCAAGTCGTTGCTGCGCCACCCTGAGGCTAAGTCCAGCTTTGATGACATGCTGCCAGGTGAGTGCTGACAAGAAGAGGTGCAGGAGATTCAAGAGACAAAGAAGAAAGTGGACAAAAACATGAACCTCGTCTCCAATACACTGTAGCTTCTCTCTGTGTAATTCAGAGTTTGTTTCCCACCCTGCAGGTACCCACGTCAAACGTATAATCCCCGACGACGGGCCTGCAGCCGCCAGCCCAGAGAAGGTGAAGAGAGTCGTTTTCTGCACTGGAAAGATCTACTACGAACTGACCCGGGAACGTAAGAACCGGGGCATGGATGATGATGTAGCTGTCGTCCGCATCGAACAGGTAGAGTCAGAGTCCAGGTGAACACAGCCTCAAACCTGAGTGATGCTGTGAGGAATAAAAGACCTAATGACACATAGGTTTTGTCGCCCGGTACCACACTGGCACCATCCTTTGTTTCAGATGTGTAACTTTAGGCTCTTCAGAAACCTGCGGGCGACTTCACAGAGGCTACGTCCATCTTTATTTACAGTCTATGGTTCAAACAGACAGTTTGATATTGGATGAAAAATATTGCAGAGATGTTTAAAGAGATGTTTAAAGTCTTAATACTGGATTGTTTTTCTCTCTGTTCAGCTCTCACCCTTCCCCTTCGATCTGGTGAAAGCAGAGACTGATCGCTATCTGAATGCTGATCTGGTCTGGTGTCAGGAAGAGCACAAGAACCAGGGCTACTACGACTACGTCAAGCCCCGCATCCATACCACCATCAACCACACCCGCCCCGTCTGGTAATTTCTACTTTACTTTGGTGCATAGGATGTCAGGTAACTCTGCTGTGAATGTATGCATGCTCATGTGTGTGTGTGTGTGTGTGTGTGTTTGTAGGTACGCTGGCCGCGAGCCTGCAGCAGCTCCGGCCACTGGGAACAAACAGACTCACCTCATGGAGCTGCAGCGTTTACTGGACACGGCATTCGATCTGGAGGCGTTCTCAGGAAAACACTGATCGGGTCCTCTGATGACACGCATCAGTCAAGCCCGTTGAGCCTCACCGCCGGGTCTCTCTGCCTGCAACACTGAGCATTGATGTGCTGTTTCCTCAGACTCTTTACATATCAGACCTACAGACAAAACGCACAATGACTCGCTGACTTTAACACTGTTACTATGACAACCTCATGTTCACAGTGATGGACACTACTATGAAAAAAAATTTGAGAAAACCTGCATTGAATGTATGACTTTATACAAACTAATTTTTAGGACAAACCATTTTTAGCTTATGTATTTCATCTGTTTTTATTTTATTAATTACAAAATTATTTCAGCCTGCTCTGCTCTGCACATCCACAATATTTGAATTTATCTTTTGATCAGTGGCAAAAGATTTTAGAGGAAGGAAAACAATGATAAAGGAACAGTTTGACATTTTGGGAAAATCAGTGTATTTGTTTTCTTGCCAAGAGTAAGAGAAGATGATTAACACCTGTCTTATAAAAGCCAGTTAGCTTAGCTTAGCACCTTTAAAGCTCATTGATTAAAAAGTTATACCTCACTTATTTATTCTGCACAAAAACCAAAGTGTAAAAATTACTATTTATAGTTCTACAGGAGGTTTGTACAAGTATCAAAGCCTCAGTCCACAGAGAAATGCACACAGCCTGTATTCAGAAACTGAGCCTTAAAACCAGCCGTCAGGACTTCTGGAACTTTGTGATGTCACAACAAAGCAGTCACCGCCCTCAGCCATGCCCCATGGACCCACCATCCAACTTTGCAGGATTTGGTTTCTCTGAGTGTTTGCCTGAAATCTGCTATATTTTTATTAGATCATTCAGAAAACAGTCAGCCAATCAGAAGAGAGGCTAAGATCCTCTCTTCTGATTGGCTGACTGACCTGTTGTTACTGGAGCTCCAGAGAGAAGCCTGAGAGAGGAAACCAGGAAACTGGAGAAGTGTGAAAATATGGGACCTTTAAATGGAGCAGATGAGCAGATTTTTGTAAACTTTAGACAGAGCTAGCTGTTTCCCTGTTTGTAGTCTTTATGCTAAGCTAAGCTAACCAGCTGCTGGCTCATGCTTACCTTTCCAACATGAGTGGTGTCAGTCTTCTCACTCCCAGCAAAGAGTTGGTGAAAAAATAAAATAAAATGTTGGAAATGATAAGAGCTGAGACAGATGACTCATATTTCACTGAAATGAAATAGAAAAAGTTTTTAAGCAGCTCTGTCATGAACATGTGTTCGCCCCCAGGAAGTGAAAATAAAACCTTCGGACAGAATTCATGCAGTGACTTTAAAATGGTGCAGGTGTGTTACCTGCCTGTGTTCAGAGGAGAGGTCCACTGTTGATGACATCACATGTATTTACATTTTACATAAACTCAATTTCAATTTTGTTACTGTTATCCTTTTTCCATTTTCATATATTCAGCTTGAATTCCTCTCAGTTCTTATTTATTTCCTCCTCGGTCGCTCACTCACCGTCCACCACGTCTCTGTCACGTCTCCGTTTGTGCCAAATGTAACAGATAACTTGAAATTAAAGTTTCATTTTAACAAAAAAAACAAGCCAGCAGTGGTGATGATTTGCATTATGTAAAGACAGAATTGAAGGATGTATTTATTTTCATATAGTGACGTATGTTCTATTGTTTTCAACAAATAAAGATTAAACTTGAACAGTTGCCGGTTTTTTTTCAGTGCTTTGTCTGAAATATCTTCTATAGTCTCACATAAACAACAACATGTCAGACAATTGTTATTAATGATGATAATGAATTTATTAAACTGTTCAACAGGTTCAATCCCTCTCTGTAGAAACATCAGACAGTGATGTCTCCACACTCGTTCATCAGAGTCCAAATCAAAGCTAAACAGGTTTTGAATGAGTTTTTTTATGCATCAACTCAATCCATTCATCCATCCATCCATTCATCCATCATACTGCTGAGATAAGATGCTCTGTGAAAACAGCCCCTGGTCTCCGTCAGTAAAACTAAACATAATTTTAAGTAGCTTGTGCAAACTAATAATCCACCAGTTTACACTATTTCTAATAAACTGACAGTTTTTATTAAAATATTTCAATGTCACAGATGAATTTTACACATGAAACAAAGTAAATAATCAACTTGTTCAGTTTATATTCTATCAAACATCAAACACTGTCATTATGTCATATTTTTTACAATTGACAGTACAAATCATCCAACTGATAATCAAATGTTAGACATGAAATCAGCTTTATATGTGTATTTATTGTAGTTGGTGATTATTTATTGTGCATTTAATGTCAAAGCCAAGTAGCCAACTGCATCTTTGTTAACTTGCTGCCGTCAAAATATGGTTTTAAAAGTTGTTTGTGTATTTTTCCAAACACAGGTGTGACGAGGTGAATTACTGCTGGAGCAGCGACGGTCGTCTGAAACGCCTCTGATTTCTGACACAATGACAGACTTCAAACTCTTAAATGCTTTATGAATCATTCTTACACCAAAAACTTAAGTTAAGACTCAACTACGTTTGGTCTCAGTCAATGAACCTAAATGTAATTTTAACAATACAACAGTTTTTTACCTCTTTGCTTATTTTCTAGATTCTCAAAGCACAACCCAACATTTAAAAACTTCCACAGATAATTGGACTTCTAAAACCGAACTTCTACATCCTTTCTCTCCACATTTCAACAATGGAAAATAATACTAATAATCTTTACAAAAAAAAAATTAAAAGTGATGATTAACTTCGTTTCGTTTTGCAAATTGAGACGCGGACGTGGACGTGAATCCGTCTTCACAGCTGACTCCGGGAACATCTGACGGTGTTTTTGATGAACTCGAACAGATCCACATGAGAGTCACGGCTCACGGCCTGAACAGCACAGTAGTCCTCCAGAAGCCCGTACAGCGTATCTGTGAGGGAGCAGTTTGACAAATTAACAAACCAAAAAATGAGAAACTCAAGAAACAGAGCAACTTTATTGTACAGGGGGTTCTCACCGACTGTAGTCCCCTCTGTGACCAACAGGTGGTAGATCTGCTCCAGGCCCTGCTTCAGTTTTTCATCCCCAAACGTGAAGAAGGCCAGTCCTCTCCTGGCCTTGGCTGCTGCCATCAGCTGGATCACAGCTGAAAATACACAGAATTAAAAGGTCCTCAGTGATAAATCAGTGGACAGACTGTGGGGAGACTAGACATTTAAAAAATATACCTTTGAGTTGTGGGTCTCCATTGAAGGCTCCACAGCCCCACTTGCCCGTGGCGATGTCTGGCTCATTGTTTTCATCTCCCATGAATCCACAGAATGCCTTCAAGGACACGATAAAATCATGTAAATATGATAACCATAGGAGAAACCGCCTCGTGGTTGTATTTCTCCACCAACCAGATAAGTTGCAGGAAATAAAGTCACAATCTCCATTTCCTGAGTTACAGCACTGAATATAGGCCAGAGGTATTTGACCTTTGACCTTTCGGATATAAGATGCCGTCACTTCATTTTATCCTTATAGACATTTGAGTTGAATTGCGTCATAATTAGTGTATGAATTCATGAGTTATGGCCAAAAATGGTCACAGCGACCTTTGACCTTTAACCACCAAAATCAGATCATCCTTGAATCCAAGTGAAAGTTTGTTTGAGATGTTGTGTTCATGAGAATGTGACGGACGAGCTGAAAACATCCCGGATTACCAGCACCACACCGAAGGCGAACCTCACCTTGTTCAGTTCCCGGGTGACGTTGATCATCTTGTACTGGTCTCTCACGTGTTTGAAGTGCAGAGCGTCGATGGCTAAGATCTGCCTCTTCAGCCGAGCCCACTCGTCCCTGTAAAGACAAGATCACATTTGTGAAAAAAACAAAAAAAACAACTACATTCAGATTTGCAAAGCTATGAATCGCCTGCTTGTACCTTTTTACGCTTTCCATATGAGGCCCCGCCCACTCAAAGGTGTCTCTGAAACCAGAGTAAGTGCTGAACTGCTGAGATCCTGAGACAGAGACGTGAGAGCGAACAGTTCTGTGAAGCTGGTGTCGTCATATATTTCTATTACTATCAGCAAAACCAACAATGTTAGTCCGTCTGTCTGCAGCTCTCAGCTTGAAGCTGATTGGTTCCTACTGAAGATGTAAATATTTTAAAAAAGACTCTGTAACTTGATTGGTTGACTGCTCATCGACTGACTAATCCATTGATCGACTAATCATTTGATTCCCACCTGTAATGATCAGACACTCGCTGTCTGCCAGCTTCTCGGTGAAGAGGCGGGAAACGATCAGCTCTGGATTTATAAGGAACAAGATCTCTTCCTGCACCAGACCAGAGCCCAGCACACCTCCACCTATCCGACTGGCAGCAAAGTCCACCTGTACGTGCACACGCACACACACACACACACACACACACATTTGAGGTTAATACTGGGGTGAAGCTGTGAAAGCGGGGAGTCGTTGCTGCTGTGGGTCCGTTCTTACCTGCAGCATCCCTGTACCTTCAGTCTCGATGCTGCCGTGAGACGTGACGTGCAGTTTATGCAGCTTCTCCTTACAGCTTCAAAAACAGATAAGTAAATAAACACATGAATATTTAGAGACGAGAGATTTTCAAAAACAACCAAATAAACCTTGTGTGTTTTAGATACAGAGGACCATATTTATCAACCATGCTAGCAGCTGCTAACTAACTAGCTGACCACCGAGTTCCATAAATGCCTCCATGATCTGCGCCCTGAAGACGTAATAGAGACGGTTTGTGCCAAATCATTTTAAAAGAGTAACAGGACAAAGCCAACACTCAGCCAGCCGATAGTGTACCTGCATCACTCACTCAGTCACAGACGTGTGTTTACAGGGCCGGACCCACGATAAACGCTTACCTTCTCCAGTTGGGCAGGTCCGCGTCTCTCAGGTGGCGCCTCTCAAACGTCACCAGGCCTCTCGGTGCAGTTTCTGCAAAGATGTAAACGACAGTCACAGATTTCCACGGACAGTCTAACAAACGGGAAGGAGAGGAGCTTTAGCTGCGACTTACTCTCATCTGTTACCACTTTAAAATAATGCATGATGGCCCTCAGCTTTTCTTTCTTCCGTTCTACCCAGTTTCCAAACAGACTACATGCAGGATGAGAATTAACAGTTAACTCACACACAGTTCACACACTGGAGAGAGTATTTACGGGCTGACTTCAGACATGTGACACTGTGGGGCTGTGTTACCCGTTGAAGTTAATGGTGGGGTAGCCGTGGTATTCGGCGTTGGGAGAGGACGTGTTGCGATGAGGGAAGGTGCAGAAAAACGCGTTAGCGAGCAGGCAGGATATCTGAACTTGTGACAGAGTGATGGTTGCAGTCTGTCCCTTCTTCAGCAGCGGGATGGCCTGCAAACATTTACACGCTCCATCATCATCATCATCATCATCATCATCATCGTCACCATGAGTGAACTGCAGAGTCAGTAGATGCAGTAAGTTTCATACCTTCATCACGACATCAGGGAGCCTCAAAGCCAGAGCAGCGATCTTTGGAAACAGTGTGGAGAAGTAGTTCTCTTCCTTCGGGATACACTACAAGGAAATATGATGATTATTTATCATTAGAGGGCTCAGACATCCAGTCACAAAGCTACTGACTCAATTACCTGCAGTGAACAATGGACACTGACCTTAACAAAGGAGGAGAGGGCATCAAACGACCACTGACCTTTGTACTTCGGGTTATATTTGATGATAGCTTCCTGAGATGGTTTGACAGAGTAAGGTTGAACATTTTCCGTCTCGTGGACACAGATTAGACAAAATCAGAGTAAAAATGTACAAAGGTAAAGTGTCAAACTGCCAACGTACCTCCACATCATCAACGCTCACTTCTCTCTTACTGGCCAGACCTTTCAGCTGCTTGGAGATCACTTCCCACCTGCACACCTGGCTGGGTTGCTGTGGACAGAGAAGATTAATTCAATAATATGAACTTTTAACTTTTTCTTTTGTAGCATCTACACAGTTTCCACCAATGTAAATAAATAATAAAAAACTCCAATAAATCTGTGGCATGACTGAGATTAGATGGTTTGTTGCAGCCTGGCACATCTGACGAAAGGCTGCAGGTCCAACAAATACAGAAGTTGTATTGTTCTTACAAAATGATCTTTTTTGTGCATCAGTTAAGAAACAACATCGATAAACTGACTCAAACGAACCTTTAAGAGTCCAGACTTGATGGTCATCACACTCCAATGTGAACACGGCATCTTCACAAAGTCACTGAGCCAGACGTCTCTCCCTTTGTGGGGCATAAGTCGAGCTCCACGGTTGAAAGCATCCACCTGGAAGAAAAAACAATACAGTCATATTCAACAACAGCTGCTGAGAATCGATGCGCTGTGAGTGTGAAGTGTTCAGATTCTTTATTTGAGTAAAAACGTCAAAATACTCGACCTCGAGTAAAAGTCCTGTATTCAAAATCCCATTTAAAGCTCCACACAGTCTAAAGGTAGATGTCCATGTGTTTGTGATTATAAAGCAGGTCTAGGTTCTATATTAATACTGTGACAGTATTAAAACCAGCTGTCAGGACTTCTGGAACTTTGTGATGTCACAACAAAGCAGTCACCGCCCTCAGCCACGCTCCAAGCCCCGCCCCCTGGACCCACCATCCAACCTTGCAGGATTTGGTTTCTTTGAGTGTTTACCTGAAATCTGCTGTATTTTCATTGTATCACTCAGAAAACAGTCAGCCAATCAGAAGAGAGGCTCAGATCCTCTCCTCTGATTGGCTGACTGACCTGTTGTTACTAGAGCTCCAGAGAGAAGCCTGAGAGAGGAGATGTAAAACTACACTGAGATGGTTTTTGGTTCTTAAAACCACAGATATATCTTCTGATGGAGATCAACACTTCAGATAAAACACTGGAAGTGTAAAAAATGTAAAACATCATCAGTAAAACTTACTGAAAAAATGAAAAGTAAAAGTACTTGATCAGCAGTAAACTGTGACTGATTAAATTATTATCTGTGACACTTTTAAATAATTAATCCTTAATCACTGATGATTCAGCAGCGTTTTACTGTTACAGCTGCTCCAGGCGGAGCCACTTTAACTTTAATCACTTAGATAGTTGAGTCCAGTGGTTCCCAACCCGGGGTAAAGTACAACATGTACTGCAGTACAGTATTAAAGTAACTGTGCTGTTACTTTCCACCTGAGGAGACGGAGGGAAAGTGGAAACCATGTGTTCTTACATCTATCAGGACTGTGTGCGTCCTGCTGCAGGTCAGCTGGTTCAGCCTGCTGTTGCTCCCCGAAAGTCGCTTCATCTCGCTCTGTGGACAGCATGAAGACGAGCCCTGCTCCCTCTGCTCCCTCTGCTCCCTCTGCTCCTTCTGCACCTTCTGCTCCTTCTGCTCCCTCTGCTCCTTCTGCTCCCTCTGCTCCCTCTGCTCCCTCTGCTCCTTCTGCTCCCTCTGCTCCTTCTGCTCCTTCTGCACCTTCTGCTCCTTCTGCTCCTTCTGCACCTTCTGCTCCTTCTGCACCTTCTGCTCCTTCTGCTCCCCCTCTCCTCCTGCTCTACCGCTCCCCCCCCCGGTCCAGGAGGGTCCAGAGGAGGACGACTGACTTGAGCTGTCTCTGTCTCTGCTGTTGTGCTCTCGGTCACTTTGTCTCCCCTTCTGGCAGCTTTCTGATTGGCCGTCCGGATGCAGGAGTTGGTTCACCTGGGAGCTGTCGTTGTGGTGCTTGTTGGGCGCGGCCATGTCTGGACGAGGACGGTTCTGGGGACGGGACATGATGGGGGGTGAAAGGGAAACAAAGCATAACAATGTGAGCTTTTACTTGATCCTGACTGAAAGAACAGATTCTGGGAGACGGAAGCAGGACGAACAGGTTGGACCAGAAACAGAAGCTATGAGTCTGTCACCTGATTAAAATGTCTCTAAATCACACCCACTCCTCCCCCAGGGAATAAAACACAGTCTGTGAACAATGAAAATAATGTTCACTTTAAGAAGCTCAAGTCAGTCACTGTCAGTGTTTGTGAGCTGGTTTCCACTCACACTCAGCAGGTGTGACCCCGGAAGTGCCTGACCTCTCACCTCTCACCTCTCACCTCTCACCTGCTGTGATGTCACAGGTCGTCCAGGTGTTTCACAGAGAAACGTTCCTCCTTTCAGCAGGTGAGTGTGAAAACAACCGTCCCGTTAAAAAGCAGCAGGTTCCCATGAACCTCCGCGGCCTCAGCGTGCAGTGAAACACCGGGACCGCGGCCCCTCAGACGCGACGTGAGTGACCCCCCCCCCGGTCCAACGCACTCACCTGTCCCCGCAGAAAGTGCGGAGTTTAACGGGGCGGTCGTCGGGCGCAGGTTCGGCCCGTGAAGACGCACAGACACGGACCGAGCTTCACTTTCAGTTCGAGGCGAAAACGAAAGTGAAGCTGAGCAGCTGACTCAGAGCACCCTCCAAATTAAAAGCCCCCGTCTTCACACCGGTCCGCCCGCTCTTCATCGTCATTACAACGGTTCTGATCAGGTTTTCAGACTGTTTTCATTTAATAGTGTCATTACCGGATCAATGAAACCAGCTCATTATGTGACTGTGCGGAATCTGAAGGTGAAATAACTGTAAGAAAGTGCAACGAGAAAAGTTAAGGAAATAAACACTTTAAACACTTTTCACTCAGTCTATGAGTCCTCCTCTGTCATGGTGAAGTCTTTAAAAAATAACACAAAAAAAAACTTAAAATACTATATCATAATTACACCCCAAAGCAAATTTAATTAAAACATCAATAACATTAAATACATGTGTTATAAAGTCACAAATTGTCAGATGTGCTGCAGTAAACCAGCTTTATTCTTCATGTCTGAGGTCTTTACATAAAACAAACAAAACTGCAAATTAAAATAAATAGATAAATAGAGTTAAATCTGAATACCGGAGGGTCAAAGCAGTGGATGAAGATGATGATGATGATTTTTACTGTGATAAACAGCAGAGTCTGTGGACACAAGGTGGCAGCAGTGAGCCAAGATCAGTTTCACCTTGTTTCCTCAAACTCACCACCACAGATATTTTCCATTATTATTTTAGTTCTACAACAACCACTACAACTACTACTACAATTACTACAACTACTACTACTACTAATAATAATAATAATGATAATGATAATGATAATAATTATAATAATGATAATAATAGTCCTGAGCAGACAGATAAATGTGTTCACTGCTGTAAAATACCACAACTGCTGCTAAGTGTTACTTCTACTCTACATACTTTGTGCTCAAGTACTGTACTTAAGGACAATTTTGAAGTATTTGCACTGTACTTGAGTATTTCCATTTATGTTACTTTACACTGCTGCTGCACTACATTTAAAACGGAAATAACACAGTTCATTTACTTCACTTGAGGAACCTGCCTAAATGAGTCAAAGTGAAGGTGTTTATCCCTCTGACACAGTGGAAATACTCCAGTGAAGTACTTCACAGCCACCACTCTATGCTGGAGCCTGTCTGAGGATTTCCAGTAACAGCAGAGCAGCACAGCTCTGGTCCAGCTGTTCCAGATGTTGGGATCACTGCACTTACATGAAGCTTCAGCCGAGGAGCTGCAAACACTTCATTTACACAGCTGTGTAGATTCTGTCGAGATCAGAACAGAAGTGAAAACTGAGTCCGAGGCTCCAGATGGTCGAAGGAGTAGGAGGCAAAAAGACAAAGAATCAGAGGTCGGAGGACGGAAGCATGATTGGAGTTCATGCTGACTGCGACAAACTGCTCTCAGCCGGTGAAACAGGAGTAAAAAAATACCATCAGAGTATCACACAGACAGTCGAGCTGGATACAGATGCATCTACCAGAGCAGTGATAGAAGAATTCAGACCCTTCACTGAAGTAAAAGCAGCAACACCACAGTGTAAAAACACTGCATTACAAATCAAATGTACACAAAGATTTAACAATGTACACTGAGTATAAAAATAAAATATTAAAAATGCAGGAAAACAGCCTCTGTGAGTGTTTTCATACGGGATTAATATTATTACTGATGCATTAATTTCTAAGTCGGCAGCATTTTAATGGTGCAGCTCCTCACTGAAGCCAAATACTACACTATAAATACTTAATGAGTTCATCCTAAATGTTGCATGTAAAAGCTGAATCTGTGAAGCGACTACAGTGAAGTAAAAAGTAACGATGGTGATGATGATAAGAGTTGTAATGAGTATTTTTACACTGTTGTGTGAGTACTTTCTTCCACACCTGCAGGCGCTCACCTGTAAAACAGGTAGATCAGGTAGATCTGTACGTTATTATTCCTTCAAATGCAGGAGCAACTGTTCAGAGTGACTTTCAAACCTCGGCTCATTTCTAGTCTTAGTGTTCAGTCTTTAATTTGTGTTTTAATCTTCGCACAACTAAAGTGAATGTTTACTGCTACAGCCAGCCCCCTGCTGCTGAGCCTTATGGAGTAGCTCAGGCATCAGACAGATGTGACAGATTCACATTAAATTAATTATAAAATAAGTTAAATTGTGAAGTTATGTTAACACTGATTAGATGTCCAGAGTTGTATGGTGAAGAAGAAAAAGCTGCATCCTTAATAACCAGTGATGATGATGGTTATTATCCACAGAGCCTTTTGGTAAAATAAGAATAGTAACACTACAACATATTAGTATTATGTTACAAGTAAAAAGCCTGATTTCAAAGTGCTAATTAGGCTCAGTTTCTGAATACAGGCTGTGTGCATTTCTCTGTGGACTGAGGCTTTGATACTTTCACAGTATTAATATAGAACCTAGACCTGCTTTATAATCACAAACACATGGACATCTACCTTTAGACTGTGTGGAGCTTTAAATAAATGTACAGGAGTATAAAATCCTATGTTTCCCTCTGAACTCTCATTTTAAAGTTGAGCTGAAAGAATCAGTTGATTGAAAGAAAATTAACAGGAAACTTCTCTGATAATTGTTTCGTAGTTGCAGCTCGATAGTAAATCACCATTAGTGGGTTGTACTGAGGTATTTTAAAGACATCAGCTTGGGCTTCAGGAAATTGTAACAGGCATCTTTTGCTATTTTTCACCATTTTATAGAGGAAACAATTAATCGCTTAATCTAGAAGATGATGAGTGTATTAATCACTGATGAAAAGGATAATTATTTGCTGCTCTAAATGTATTTGCACCGAGGCAGGGGAAGATCATTGATGGCAGCAGTGTGGAAATTAGGTTTGAGTTTGGTCTGAGGACGTGACGGTGGAGTCGTGCAGGAGCTGGAGGGCGGACGCCGTCATGTGTTCTGGAGATGATAGTCATGTGTGTCGCTGTTCCAGCTGCAGTTTAGTATGTTCAGGCAGTGAAAGGGTGGAGGACCTCCCTGCCTCAGTCATCCTGCGTCTGTGTGTGTGGTGTGTGTGTGTGTGTGTGTGTGTGTGTGTGTGTGTGGTGTGTGTGTGTGTGTGTGTGTGTGTGTGTTATTCTGGGTCAGCCATTTCCCTGGAATGTTCTGCCTCTTGCCAAAGAGAAGTCACTACAAAGGAATGCACACATAACACGGCAGAAACAAAAGGATGACTTAAAAAGGCCTGAGAGCGAGGAGACAGGGCCGGTGGACATGTGTCTGTGTGTGTGTGTGGAACCGTGACCCGTGTCCCCGCTCATGTATGACGCTCATGTGCCTCCTCTCTTCAGCACTTTAAGGGCATGAATATACAAAGCAACACCTACAGTTATGGAATAGGTGTGTGCAATATGCTGAACCATCTGCCTGAACTCTACATCACATCCCCGTGAGCATAATTAATTCCATGAGAGGAACATTTTCAGAGAAGCGAAAGCAAGATGGCACTTCCCCCTGTCCCCCTTCTTTAACCTTGCCTCCATCACAAGCTGCAGCAAGATGAAGCACATTCTTCAATCCGAGAGCGCAGTCAGCTTCGCTTTCACTCCCACTGGCTTTCAGTTGTTCCCTCTTTGTCTCCTCCACCCCCCCCTTCTCCATCTCCCCTGTTTTTTTTTTCTTTTCTCCTGGAGGTCAGATTGTTGCAGCAGCGACGAGGCTCAGAGTCAGAGCAGGGTCAACACCCGAGCCGTGTGCAGCCTCTCAGGTTCTGTGTGTGGTGGAGGAGTCGCTCCTTCTGTCCTGTGACATTGTGAAATGACTGCAGTAGATTGGGACTGTGTGTCTGTGTGTCTGTGTGTGTGCGTGTGTGTGATTGTACTATGCGGCAGGTCGTGGGGGAGGAAGAAGCAAAGGCAGCAGCAGCAGCAGCAGCAGCAGCAGCAGCGTGTGGAGTGTAGAGGTGGTGGTGGTGGTGGAGGAGGAGGGTGGGGGGGTGATATGGATAGTGTAGAGAAAAATGAAGAAATGGGAAATCTCAGCACCTGTTTCCAGGGCAACAGAGGTCTGAAAAACACAGGCTGGTTGGACTTTTTATTTTCCACGCTGCACTGCCCTCTGGCAAGATACTGCAGACACCTCTAATGACTCCACAACACTCACTGGCCCTGCTGCTAAAACACGGCCTGACTTCAAGTCATACGTGTGTGTGCGTGTGTGTGTGTGTGTGTGCGTGTGTGTGTGTGTGTGCGTGTGTGTGTGTGTGTGTGCGTGTGCGATGCATACCAGTGAATGCAAAAGTTTGGATCTCGAAGGAAAAATTTATATATTTATTTATTTTATTTTTGAGCTAAAAAGATGAAAAAATGTATTAATGTACTGTTACGTTTTATTTCCTGAACTTTAAACAGAGACATGTGCAGAAGTTTGAGCTTCCTGCTGAGTCAGTGTTGATATAATACTTTAATTGCTACAAGCCAAGGCTCTTACAAACACAGTCATTGTATTAGGGCTTAGACGCCAGGATTGTCCTTATAACACAAAAGAAAATACAATCTAATAAAATAAATAATCATCTGAAAAAATCCAGGTGTAGAGAAGGACTTATAAACAGAACCAGAACATCGAGGTGCAGCTTCATGATCTAAAATTCACTAAAGAAGGAAAAAAATGACATAACTTTGAATCAAACTCATGATGGATGAACTTATGTAACATCCAACTTTCACGTCTTCAAAATCTGGTTCTTCTGCAGTGTGAGAGAAAAAGTTCTCCAAGATATCACAGGTGATGTCAGTCCAGTCATCACCTGGAGGTTTTTCTGATCTGGATCAGGTACCTGACCTCAGAGGCCACATGTTCCGAAGGCAACTCTATCAACTTCCTGCCAGAATGGGCTTAATACTGGAAAATAATACTGATGAGATATTTATATTGTATTTCACATAAATTCACTCATTCCTCAATAGATTTCGCTCCCTTTCCAATTTTTTTATTTTATTTCACTTAGTTAATTGCTCAAAAATCCTTATAATTGAAACCATGCTGCATCTTCAGCTGCTGAAATCTCTTGTCCTCTGATGTGGACAGGAACTGAACCCTAGCATCTAATCTTTTCAGCATGAAGTCAGGTAACATGCATCCCACTGATTTCCAGTGACGTTCAGGTCTGGGGACTGTGTGGGCTGCTCCAACCAGCTCCAGCCTGTCTTTCTAATTTTGACCTCTGCCTCTGGATCATTGTCCTGTTGCAGAAGCCAACAACCGTCACATTCCCCTGACTTGAACATCACTGATGCTGCGTGTGCAGCCTGTGATTTCTGCAAAAGGAGAAGGAGGGTGCCCAAACTTTTGCACATGCACAACTGTTTATTTTTCTCCACAGTTTTTAGGTCGTGAAACAAAGAGTAACAGCGCATGGATGTTTGAAGAATGGCTCGTTTTTGCAGGAGTTGCATGAATGTGTGTTTACAGAACATGTAATTGTAATTTGCTTGTGGGGTGTCCAAACTTCTGCACAGAGTAGGTTCTGCAGGTGCATGGTTACCATGTTGCATGATGCATGGATGATACAAACGTGATCAGTCACAGGTGATGTCATTGTCGACCCCCCCTCTCTCCCATGAAATGATCTGCTGCTCTGGTCTGCAGTCAGTCAGCCAGTCAGCCAGCCAGGAGGAGGGACAGGAGAATGCCTTTCTCAGTGGGAGACATTAGCCCTGTGATCTCATGAATATATTATAGCGGGTCATTGTGCAATGAGGGAGGTGCAGCGAGGTGCCAGGTTGTGGCCTGCCCAGGCTCAGACTGCAGCCAGCTCTCTGTAACTAACTCGACTAGTTGGTTAGTTCACCTCACAGTTAGTTATATTGTGCAGCGCAGCGACGTTTCCAATAAATCCGCCTCATAAATGTAAAGTGTTGAATAGTGACGTACTCCCTGTTTGTCTGGGATGTAAAAAACAAGCAGGAGAAACAAGCTAAAATAATATTAAAGCATATTGAGGCTCGGTAGCGCGGTCATCAGGCAGCCTGGTCTCCTCGTTAGCCCGACTGCGACACTCCTAGCCGGCTAACGTGGCTGCGCTAGCTCCGCTGCCTGCAGCGGGGGAAGGGACGCTCTCCGCCGGGGGAAGGGACGCTCTCCGCCGACAGCTGCTGTCTCCGGGTCGGCGCTTCGGTCCCGAGACAACCGACTTCTGGAGTTCACGGAACCGCAAACCGGGCCGCCGTTCCGCGGAGCTAAGTCGGAGGCTAACGGCGCGGCGAAGAGGCTCCGCGGCTCCGGCTGCAGTCCGCCGGCAGCCCCCGCCAAGACACCCCGGAGAAGCTGAACGCTGCCGGGCTGAGACTCGCCGAGCGCCCGCAGAAACACGACTCCTCTTTGTTGTTATTCGATTATTATTATTACTTCCTATTTATTTGCTTTTAACCGTGAACCCGCACCACAGCGTGTCTGCGGTTATTGAGCAGCTGAGGCAGGTAAGAAACAAAACATCTGCTATTCGCATTTTTAGTGACACACACACACACACACACACACACACACACACACACACACACACACACACACACACACACTCTGCTGAAATGCTTTGTTCCGATCTGCTGCAAATGCGAGCAGCGTGTTTGATGGTTTGCACTGATGGAGGCGCAGGTTCTGATCGGACCGATCACCGATCATCTACTCTGCAGATCGATAATCACACCGTGAAGGAGCTGGTGCTTCTGTCGTGCCCACGCTGCCTGAGACACCCTGCGTGGCTCTCAACAGTTGTTTTACCACGCACGGCTGCTGCCTGCGTTGCGATGCGTTTCTGAGGTGCCGAGGTCGCCGGTGCCCGTTTTTCCCCCCTGGCCGTGGCTTCCTGAACACATCACGGGTACAATAACATGTTGTCTTGGCCGGAAGCCAGGCGGGTGCGTGCGGGTGCGTGCGGGTGCGTGCGGGTCAGTGTTTACATGGAGGCCTGGGTCAGAAATGCTGCTTAAACAGCCTGAAAGCTGCAGAGTGAAGTGAGGGGCTTGTGTCGAGGCTGCTGCTGTTTGGAGCCTCCAGATGTTTTTGGTGTTTTTTGGCTCCAGGATGTGTGTGTGTGTGTGTGTGTGTGTGTGTGTGTGTGTGTGTGCATTTTGTTTTTTAAAACTCACAGGGGCTGCAGCAACAGTTATTTTCATTATTAATGAATCTGCTGATTATTGTCTCCATGAATCATTAAGTCTATAAACTTTGCTTTTCCACACCTTCGAGAAGCTGAGACCGGAGAGTTGTTCATTGAAAAATGAACTTACCGTCTTCTTTAACCAGCTACTGATTTACTATCAAGCTGGAACAAATAAACTTTGGCACTTTTGTTTGAAAAATGGCTGAAACGATCGGTTGATTCTCAGAACAGTTGCCAATAAACGTTCTGTAAATGGACGAATCATTGCTGCTCATCAACAGGGATGTTGTTGAACAGTTGCAGTTGTTGGACACATTCATTGGCCCAAACCAGGCACCTGTAGCACACAGCGTCCTCCACACTGTTGTACGCTCAGTCCCAGTACTAGTATGTTGTCGTTGGTTGTTGTGACCGCCGGCGACCTCTCTCCTGTGTGAGGGGATTCGTTGATAACCTGCCACCGAGGCTCCTCGTGAAACGCAGGTGCTCTGCAGGTCACCAGTTAAACTCGTACTGTAAGTTATCAGGCAGTGGCTGTTCACTGATTTGCTTATTCAGATTTCCAGACGGTGTTACGAAGAGATGTTTGCAGTCAAACACTTTACAAAGTGTTTCCATTAGTCGTGAAAGTCAGGAGGTTTATTCTTCCTGCAACAGGAAGAAAGTGTTTCCCTCGGTTCTGTGTCAAATAAGTTGTTTTTAGAAATGTGTGGGCGGCCATATTAAAGCTGTAATCTGCAACTTCTCCTCACTGAAGTGTCTAAAAACAACCAGACCTACGTTCTTTGTGCTGTGGAGTTGAGCTCTTACATCATCCCAAATGTTTCCTTCAAACCAGAGAAATCTGGGATTTTAATCACAGTAACGCTCCGTTTCATTGGTCGCCTGTCAATGATGTCATACCCTCTATGCTCATGCGTCAGCGTCGTGGTCGTCTGCCAGAAACTCAAAGAGAGTCACATTTTTAAGATGCACTTTTCACGCCTTGGTCACATTTAATTACGTATCTTAACCAGATGAGGGATTTCAGTCATCGGACGTCTGGATCTGAAGTTATCACAGAACTGGTTTTTAATGTGAAACTGGTTAATTCACAGTTTCTACTGGTTTTTCTCAGCTGGTCTGTTTGTTGTGGAGAGGAGGAGACGTCTGTGGATAATTTGGCCGCCATGAAAAACCTCCTGTACGACGCTGGACGACGTCACCCAACGTCGTCCTCTGTTATTGTTTTGACTGAGAGACCTCGAGTGACACAAGATGCATCCTGTGCCTTTAAATAGTAAAGATTAGCTCTGTAACTAATGTAACTAATTATTTTCATTATTGATTAATCTGCCACTTGTTTCCTCTATGAATAGATTAATTATATTTTGATTTATTATCATCAGGAATCAGGAAAAATTCACATTTCAGAAGCTGGAGTCAGTGAATGTTTTAGCATTTTTGCCTTTAAATTCGACTAATGCAATAATTGACTAATCATTTAATCTACCCTGCAACGAGCAATTCATTTCATTGTTGATTAGTCAGCCAATTGTTTTATTGATCAGTACTTTGGCCAATAAAATGTCACAGAATAGTTGATGTTTAAAAACCAGTTTTAGCAGTTTGTGATTTAAAAAAAAAAAAACAAAACAAAACATTTCTGATATTTTATTGATAAAATCCAAAGTATCCAAAATTTTATATTTCGATAAAGTTCAGTTCACAATTTTAAAACGATATTATGAAAATATTGCTTTGATGGGAAATAATGTGATATTTGGGATTTTTTTAAATATAATGAAAATATTGCATATGACCAGAAATATCACAATATTTGATATTATAAGATATAAATCCCAGGAGAATCTGCCTGGAGAAAGAAAACCTGCAACTGTTTATTTCTTTAAATATCCAGTCAGTTTCCTCCAGGTTTACCTGATAATACACAGGTGACAGGCTGCACCCACAACCTGAAAATGACATGAGAAGCATAATACGTTATATGTGTAATATATAGTCTTAATTAAATGTATCTGACACATTACATTAGCAGCTGTATCCACACATCCACGGCTGCAGCTCCTAGATATTCAAACATATTCAAATTACAGTGAAACCCTCACATTTGACAAACTGCAGGTAGCGAAGGTTTGTTATTCTGTCTGCGATCAAAGACCCAAACTAATAATGAAATCTTTGCTGATTAATTTCATCAGTTGATTGACTGATCATATCAGCCCATCTATGAATTATGCCACAGAGGATCAAAGTGTGAGATCTTGAGCAGTGATGAGAGCCTGTCAAAATAAAAGTCACTGACGTCCGAATGTTGATTCGTTCATGTGACGGCTCAAGTCAAAAGAGCGAGAGACGGGCAGGTAATAAATTATGTAGAAGTTTGTTTTTTATTTGATTAAGTAACAGAGGGAGTGTTTAATCATCATCACTGACTTGCTGCCAACCTCTGATCCCATCAAGCTCTTCATACATACTTTAACACTGATCGCTGTTACATTTGGATTAAATTGATGACCAGTTTAATTGAATTTGATTGTAGCTTTTTGGCTCCGGATACAATCGGCTGCTTTAAACTGATATATAGAAAATAAGAATCAGAATCAGAATGAGTTTTATTGCCAAGTAGGTTTTCAGATACAAGGAATTAGTTCTGGTCTTTGGTGCAAAACCGTAAGAGGAAGAAGGAAAAGAGTGTAAACAAGAGTGAGAAGGAGACACTTGAAGATAAATAAGTGGAAAGAAAGAAGTGGAATATTTATAATAAAGATGTGAGTAATGTAATACAAAAAATAGAAAATATAAAAAATATGTAAATATATACAATACAATATGAATATTTACACTGCAAAATAATGGGAATCATGAAATGGAACTTTTTTTAGTTTTTTTATTGTCACATAAAAGTTTGACATGACTGTATCACAGCAGCGCAGGCAAAGTAATGATAATGAAAAGCTTGTTGGTGCCCACATATAATATTATATACAAAATACAAGAGGCAGACATTAGATTTAAATGTGGGTGATGGAGCTCGATAAACGAACTTGAACAACATCCTGTGTTTTCTGTTTCATCTGCTTTTGCACATTAAGATGAAATCAACAAATCGTCATAGCTGAAGGAGTGGGGGGGGGTGGGGGGGTCAGTGGAGGGTTGATTTATTGCCCGCAGTGTTTAGGCTGTCAGTCTGATGGCGGGAGCTGAGAGGTGGGAGGGAGGGGACATGAGGAGAGCAGGCAGCCTGGGAGCGATGAGGAGGAAGAGCTGAGGTCAAAGAGACTGTGAGGGAACAGTGTGTCTCAATCAGTCCTGCGCAGGTACAGACTGTGCTGCAACATCTGATAGAGACAGACATCTTACACGCCCCCCCGCCCCCCGCTCTGTGTGGTTTGGCTGCTCAGATGTGATGGAAGTTACAAGGCTGACGGTGCCTTTTGATAGGAGGGAGCACAGGTATCAGAGTCATGTGATCTGAGCGACCCCCCCCCCCCCCCCCCCCCCCCCCCCCCCCCCCCCCCCGTCCCCCCTCCTGCTCCCCTCCTTCTATACAAGATGTGGGGTGTCTGACCCAAATCTGCAAAGTGCAAACAAAAAGAGGAAACCAGAGAGAAGAAACGAGGGGGAGGGGATGCTGAAGCGAGGCTGTGATGTTGGGAAATTAGCATGTCAGTTGGTAACCATCAGATAAAGAAAATCATTAGTGGGAGGGGGAGCGGAGCAGCGATGGAGTGGCGATCAGAAATGTGTAGAAAATAGAGAAAAC
The DNA here is from genome assembly GCF_046630095.1 of Trachinotus anak. NCBI lineage: Eukaryota > Metazoa > Chordata > Actinopteri > Carangiformes > Carangidae > Trachinotus > Trachinotus anak. The sequence continues at coordinate 1,023,975 of NW_027273879.1, read as the reverse complement.
ATCTGGTGTGGAAGGAGGGAAAGTGGCAGAGGAACGTGCAGGGGTGTTTATTAAATGAACCGAACGCAGGAGCGAGATGAAGACGTGTGTGTTGGCTGATCGTACGTCGGTGTGCTGAGAGGAGACTCTGCCTCTTCACATCTCTGTTCTCTTAAATTCCTTTTGAAATCAGCAGGCTAAATTTAGCTCCCAGCACCCCTCCCCCCTCCTCTGAGAGGTATCAGAGCTACAGCAGTCAGTGATAGGCTAACATTTTGATGTGCACAGTCCACACACACACACACACACACAGGCGTACAGATTAAAGTGAGTGGCTCTGAGTGGGAGGGCACTGTGTCTTTGTGCACACAGTGTGGGCTATAGTGATGATAAATTGTTGCTGTGCAGCAAATGAGCTTTGAGTAACTGTCTCTTTATGTGTGCGTCTCTCTCTCTCTCAGGGCTGCCACTTGAGGACAGTGGGGGCTCTCTAATGGTCCCCCCGTTCATCCGATGAACCCCCTCAACTCCATGAAACCCTCCCTGCCTCCCACTCCACAAAGGTACACACACACACACACACACACACACGCACACGGTGACACGGAGCTCTGTGTCCTCAGGTGAACCATGTGACACCTCACCTGCTCTGCCCAGTGCTGCTTTTGTTATGGTTTTGTTTTGGGCCCCCGGGGGCCTGGATCAGCTCAGTCCGCCTCTCTTTGTGTTCCATGGTTGCTCTGAGCCGAAGTGGGAAGTCAGACCAGAAACTGAGTCAGAACAAAGCCGGGGGCTGCGTTGGTGTGTGGCCTGTTGCTTAAGGTGTGGTGAGACGTGAAATACGACCCGGGACGTGACAGATTATGTGTTTAAACGCTGATGAGACGCACAACGCACACAGGTTGTGATATTACAGACAGGATTTTACACCTCTGCAAGGCTGCAAATATTTTATCTTTTGTCAAGATGAGTGTAAGATAAAGAGAAGAAATACAGTGAGCATGCTACAGCGCTGTGTGCATGTATCTGATTGGTCGGCTGCTGATGATGTCACATTGGTTGCTGCAGAAGTTGAGTCAGCTTAATGCTAGTGGTGCTGGATCAGTGGTCACCTGTCACCTGTCAGTGCTCACCTGGATTATGTTGTCACGCAGATTCTGTTTGTTTCTGTTGTCTGAGAATGAATTACTGATTTAATCACGGCTCATAAACACCATGTTAACGAGCAGGTGCCCTGAAGGCACCGCGGTGCTGATAAATCCTGATTTTTATGAGTGCGACAAAAGCAAATTAAGACGTAGATTAATGTACGGTGGCCCTGAGAGCTCATTGCACTGCAGCCTAACACAACAAAACACAAACAAATGAAATAGTTTGTGAGTATTTGCAGCACATTTATTGTCGTACTGATGATGTTTTCTGAATTTCTTTGTTTGTTTTGTTGCATTATATTGAGCTCTCAGGGCCACCGTACTAATGACAACACAACACGACCTGTCTGCCAGAGCTGGACGGAGGCTGACTGTCAGTTTCAGCTCATTCATTTCAGCCTGTAGAGAGATGAGGGTAATAGCTTATAGATGTTTGTATGTCTGAAAAGAAAATTAGAAGATTATTATTATTAATTAATCAGTGAATAATAATGGAAAAGGTGGTAATCATTGTCACCAAACAAAGAAAAAAAAAAGAAATTGAGAAAGACGATGCATTGAAATTGGATAAGAAATGAGTTTGCAACACACTTCATGTTAATGAAATATGATTTTAAAATAATTAACCTAACTAGTAGAAATCGCATTGAGAAGTTTCACAATATTTCTGTTGTAACCAGCTCATTAACACATTTATTAAAACCCTCGCTCCATTTTCCTGATACATTTGTTTTCTTTAAGCCTTTAAATGAACGCCCATCTGTTTACACATGGACTTGACAAAGAAAAAGCTTCATCAGAAACATAAACCTTCACATTTGCACCTTAAGATTTTTTTTAAGCTGCTCTTTATAAATGAAACTCAGTTGCTCTGCAGACTGATCTGTACACAAACAAAAGAAAGAAAGAAAATCAATGAGTGAATTCCATCACACAGGATCAGTCGTCCTCAGATCCTCAATTACAAACTGTTCAGACAGTCGACTGCTGAGTGTTCTCTGTTCAGCCTCTTTGGAAGCGTCTTCATTAGGTTTCCTCGAGCCAAGTCGGCCTGTAATTGAGTGCAGCCACACAGACTGTTGACTGCTCCGTTTCCCTCCAGAAAACCATGAAAGCAAGACTCACCGACACGACGAGCAGAGAACAAAGCAGTGGTTAAATCTTGTGTCTTTGAATTAATGTCAACTTAAGCTTGTGACTCTTTTACAAATAAATCTGTTTTAATGGACATTGAAATATAAAAACCAGTCAGTTCTGTGGTGAAGATTTTGGCTCCAGTAACTGACTATAATGTGGTCTGACTGCTGTTGTGGTAGTTTCCTGTTGAGGAAATGGTTTAGAAGGAGGAAGCAGAGGCTAACCTCAGCTGTCAGATTAATAAACCGTGCTCAGGTTAATCTTTAGCTCACACAGGTAAATGATGAATTAATGAGCCTGCACTCGATGCTGTCTACGGATCAAATGAGCCCTAATAAGGTGTTAACCACACTTTGTTTTTAATGAGTGAGTAATAATAATAAAGCGTCGTGATGTTGTGATATGTGACTGATATCTGATGAATGCTCCCTCCATAACCTTCCTAACCATCCCAGTAACTCAGCTCTGTATCCTCCTGCAGCAGCGACAGCCCCTTCCTAAATGACCCAGTCTCCTGGCAACCAGGCACCAATCAGCACCCAGGATCTCTCTCTGTAGTAACCACAGTGTGGGGCGTGACCAATCCCACACACAGCCAGGTAACACATGACTCAATACTCTGGGACATTTTCTTTTTTTCCTGCTCCTGTTTCGTGTGCTGTAGCTGCACAAACGGAGGCAGCGAGGAAGCTTTATTTATTCTATTGTGTAGAAGATGGTGTAGTATGAAATCAAGGTCCATACTTTTAGACTTCACATATAAAGGTAAAGCTGTGACTCTGTCATATCTCTTATCTTAAAGCATCTATAATATTTTATATTTTATATTTTTTATAAAAGCCAATGAATGAAATGACAATGAGTGAAAACAGCTCTGCTCATCTTAACAGAGGTTTTAGGTTTTTGGGTTTTTTTCGGGGGGGGGGGTTATTATGACAGGGACAGTGGGAGAGAGAGAGGGAAATCAAGGGAGAGAGAGAGGTTTATGTGCAGCAAAGGGCCAGAGTCGGATTCGAACCCGGGCCACTGGGGACTGATTTAAAGGCGCCCAGTTACACCCTTTTTACACCCAAATCAGCCTGTATGTGTGTTATTTAAATTATGCTTTAAAAAAAGGTGACTGGCTCCAGTAGACGAGTTTTCCTTCTGTTTATTTAAATTTTTTTCACTGGTGTGTCACGTTCAAGGTCATGACTGTGCCTGAAAACAGGATTAGGAACCAGCAGGAAGCAGCACGGAGGACAGCGACTGTGTTAGCACGGTTACTATTTTATATCTTTTACTTCAGTCTCCTCAAACTCAGCAGTGACTGAACTTTCTTTGATCGCTGCTTGAGGCTGAGGTGGCGAAGAGTCGTCCATATTTATTATTTATCTCTTACAATACCAGCAGGACGCCATCGTTCGTTCTAAAACAGTAACGTGTCTTTAAAACTAAACTGTGTCTCATACGTCTGAAGTATTTAGTCTTAGTTTAACTTTCAGTGTGACTCTCAGGACTCCCACCGCCTTCAGTCTTGACGTGACTGTGATAACACCTCTCCCACCTGTTTTCCGTGTCCGCAGGTGTTCGGTGCACCCATGGGTCCAGGTGAGAGCTCTGGCAGTCACATGATGCCTGGCGGCAGCCCCGGTATGGGTCCTGGCATGGGCTCCCAGTTCATGGGCCAGCAGTCGTACGGAGACGCTGTCTCTAAAGGCTATGGCCATCCGGTCATGTACGGACGCCCCAGCGCTGCCTACAACCCCCCCTCAGCCTACGGAGGAAGGTACACCTGCTGCTTTTCTGTTCACTGAACGTCACCTGAGTTTTGCCTGCACATGAATTTGATCTGTCAAGTTTTAAAGGTGCAGGAAACTTTATTTAGATGTTTCATATCTGTGTTAACTCACAGTGTCGGATAATAACAGGAGACACAGCCAGAGCAGCTCCACGAGAAAACAAATGGAAAACTTGTTTGTCTGACATGGATCAAAACAGGAAAACAGAGAGATGAGTTACTGATGTCACAGTAATTTAAAGGGAGATTTCAGTATTTTTCAACCTTTACTGTTTCCTGTAAACGTGGTCTTTGTGATTCTGAGTCACACCAACATTTCACCAAGCGCCCTCTTCTTCCATCCATCATCTTTACTGGTGATGTCTAGAGTCACGTCACTCAATGGGACGCTCCCATAGGCTCCTGTGGGTGCTGTCACAGCCAATCAGGGTGTCTGATTCGGAGGCTTTGCTGTCAGTTGCTTTTCTACCCAAAGCAAACTGTATTATTCTGATCAGAGTGAAGAGAAGTTTGTCTAAGTTAATGTAGTGACAGAAAAAAGTGCAGCTGAGGTTTGGAGCTGATTCAAGGAGAAGAAAAAAAAAACATGAATACTGTTTGAAAGAATGAGCATAAAGATAGAAACTTCAAACAACCTCCTACACAATCCAAACGTGTGTGTTCAGCTTTCTGTGTTGAAGTTTTCTTTCGTTTTTATGGTTTGCTGTTTTTTTATCTATAAGATAAGGAACAATTCAAGGTCTTTTTTTTGTTTTTTTTCTTCTGTTCACTATGTCCTGTTATAGTGAACAGAAGACTTTATTAACTGACATATAAGTTGTGCTGATTCTGAATCTGTGAAGCTCTTTGTGAAACTTTTAAAAATGACAACTTTATAAGGTAAAACACGACGGTTTGAAAAAACAGTGAAGGCTTAATGATGGGAGGGTTAAATAAAGGTGATAAAACAACTGTGAGAGCTGATGAAAGGACCACAAACATAATTAACACTGATGTTTAGACTTTTCTTTCCTTTTAAAACAACATAGTCGTTGAATTACTGCTTGTGCAAAAACATAAAACATGAAAAAGGAAAACATCAGACACATAATTCAGCAGTCTTGTGCCTTGTTGCTGTAGCGCTGTGCTGTAATCGTGTGCTGCCGCTGTGGGATCCTGCATCGACATATGTCAGCGTGGCTGCTCTCACCCACGGCTCTGACTCATGCTCGTGATGAAACGTTCACACGCTCGGTTCACCAAGTTCACTGCCCACTCATCCCCCCCCCCCCCGTCTTCCCCTCTCCCTGCAGTTACTCTGGTAACAGTGGAGGTGCCGCTCTGGGCGTCCGTCCTGCCTCAGACTTCACTCAAGCCGCTGCCGCTGCTGTTGCCGCCGCCGCTGCCACAGCAACTGCCACTGCTACGGCAACTGTTGCAGCAATACAGGAAAAACAGAACCAGGAGCTGAGCTATGGACAGGTAAATGTGTCTTGTCTTTGTGAGGACTGAGAACATGCACAACCAAAACTCCACTGATTCATAAATATTCAGTAAACTGACATTTAAACTATATTCAGAATTAAATCCAATCTTTTATTTGACCTTAAATATTTTTATCGTTTTATGTGTAGATATAAATTTGGATTTTGAGGACTTGAATTTAAGCTCTAAGATGTTTTTTGTTTAATTTTTTATCCTGCATTTTTCTACCTATAAAGTTCTTGATCAAGTTCTTTGGCTGATTTGAAACATAAGTTGAAATAAATGATGCTTCAGAGTTTAGATTGTGCAGGTTTCCAGGTAAATGTCTCTGTTAAACCAGGCCAGAGTCATTTCATTTTTTTGGGCTGAAAAAATCCGGCTTTTCCCACAGATTATGTTATTTAAAACACACTGTGGCACTTTTACATGAGTGTGTTTAACATGATGAGACCAGTTCTCCTCCTGTGCAGGAAGTCATCTGTCTTTGTCTTGAATGTGACAAATTAAAACAGCATGAATGAACTGTTTAGACTTGTTCTCAGCTCCATCAGAGGCAGCAGCAGTGAGTTCATTGAAAGATGCACAGTCTGTCCCAAAACACACACACAACATTTTATGACTAATAATTAAACACATTTTATAGAATCTCTGCAGAAAATACTTATTATTATATCATTGGACCTTTTTAGAGACAGACAGGAAGTGCAGGGAGACAGTAGAGGACTGACACACATGTCCTGACTGTTCGGCCCTAATATATCATCCTTTAGCTTGTTTAAAATTTTTCTGAATAATATCTGAGTGGCAGATACTGATATTGTCGTCATAACTAAAAGGGGAAATATTGAGTTGTTCTTGACCTTATGACACAGACTCAGCACAGAAACATCACAATTAAACTTGCTTAATCTTTACTTTCTTTTACTTTTTTACCAAGATTTGACTCATACGTCAGAGTTTAGGGATCATTTTTAAAACCAGGGAGCAGTTCAACAAAAACACCTCATGTTTAGATTGTCCTTAAAGTCTGAGTGAAGGTGAAGGAAAAACAGTTGCACAAAACTCCCTTAAGTTTTCTCCTTAAAATGTTCACTGAAGTATTTAAGGACTTTTCTTTATTTTAGTCTTACACTTAAGGAATCACTTAAAGTCAGTTAAACACAAAAACCTTAGTGAACGGTATTTCTGACTCTGTCTGAGTTGATGAAGAAAATGAACATATCCAAAGAAGTTTGTTGCAAAGACACCGTTAAGGATGAGGGACGGATTTTTTACAGTTCTGACCTGCAGTCAGTTTATTTGTCCGACCATCGAGTTGGATCCACAGCTTCATGGCGCTGCTGTTTTGTGTCACACGATGTTTCCGGTCAGGTATAGTTGAGGTGTTTTGTGCCGGCTGAACACTGTGGTGAAGTTCCCATTAAAACCACATGAGGATGCGATAGCAGCTCGCTCCTTTAAAGTCATAACAGGTGTCACAAGTGCTAATCAATGGTCTCTATGGAAACAGTAACATTTTACTGCTGTAAAACCTCTTTCACTGCTGCAAAATACTCAACTGTTTACCTTAAGTAAGGAAACCTTTTAAGAGATTCTGAGCTACAGCCTTAAGAAACTCCCTCAGCTAAGGAGAAATTAAACCTTAAGATTTATACTTATTTAGAAACCTTACGGTGTTTTGTGCGACGTGTCTACACCGTCTGTGGCGTGCTGGGATGTTCGGTTGTGGAGCTGTGGACGTGTGAAGTCTGCTGACACAGACTCATGACACATGTTTCTTGTTAACTGCAGAGACATCACATAATTCGACACTGCTCTCCCGTGCCAGACTATTTACTCTATGGACTCGTTATTTACATAATGGGAGTCAGTGCAGAAGCTCAGCAAACACCGACATCGTTTCTGTTGGTTCTTATTAAAGAGCTCAAATGAAAAGTAGTTACAGGCTGTTCAACAACATGTTTCTCAATGTACATATTTGTGTTTTACAATCAGTTCTGTGTATTTGCTCGTTCTGCAGCCTCCTGCTGAGCATAAAGCAGCAACTCGAAACTAGATGTAAACTCCTTTTCTTACAGTCACTGTTGGCAATTGTACAACTTTTTGCTCACTGTTTGCACCCCCCCCCCCCCCCACCCTCACCCTGCACTCTGTGAACTGTCTGTGGTGTGTAAAACACCAAGTGAGCTTTGTTTTAACCCCCGCTGTCGTACTTCCCTTTTCCTCTCAGATGGGTGGAGCATCCTCTTACAGCACCCAGTTCCTGTCTCATTCGGGCCCTCGTGGTCCCCCAGGGATGAACCCTGGTGGGATGGTCCCTTCCAGGCCCGGACCTCCACCCTCCACAGGGGGCTTGTATCCCTCTCACCCTGCACAGACGCAGAAGATGGTCCAGCACGGGGGCTATCCCGGTGGACAGCAAGGCCTCAAACGGCCTTTCCATTCAGAGGTCAGTGAGGAGCGTTTCCCCGTGGATCCTTGTCCACACGTCCCACACTCCGGTTTTAACACTGAGACAGCAAACGCATACATGAAGTGGTCCGATGGCGACAACAGAAAACTTCCTTTTATTGGCTTCTCTCAGTGACAGGCCTTCATACGAAAAAACAAAACAAAACAATGAAAATAGTTTTTAAACGTTTTTAATATTTTTAAAGATTCATTTCATCAAAATTATTTATTTATTCATTTATTTATTTACACCTTTTCATCAAAATTGTACTGTGTTGCAAATGATTTGTCACCCCACATACAATACCTTTGCGGCCCACCAGTGGGCTCCGGGCCATAGGTTGGGAACCACTGCAGTACACTTAAACAGTAGCACAAACTGCAGCTTCCAAAATGACCACAAAGTTGAATCGACACCTAAAAACTGAACATTTAAACCTTTAAACATGGTAATAATACATAGAAATAATAACTGTTCCTGTCTGTGTTGTTTTCCAGGGTTTTCCAGTGCAGCAGTACGGCCCTGGTGGGATGTCAGGATACCCGAGTCAGCCTCTGCAGTACCCCCCTGGTCCTCCGCAGAGATGCGCCCCCTCACCCTCGTACCCGTCCAGCCGGATGCCTCTCATGGGACAGTACCCTTCTGGATCACACAACCCAGCACAGTTCCCCCCTGGAGCAGGCCAGCCCAATCCTCCACAGTATTATAAAGTAAGCACTTCCACCGCCTTCAAATTAAGAGCCCGACCAATAATGCACCAATGTTGATATTGAACATTTAAAACATATAAACTTTTTTGCACCAGTTCCCTTAACTTTGGTTATTAGTAAAGATTTAGTTACAGGGCACTTTTCAAAACAAAAGTTACTGTCCTTCACAATAAAAGCAAATGTAAACAGGACAATAACAAACACAGGAGGAGTAATAAAACAGATATAACATCAAAAAAAGCAAAGCATGGTGTAAGTTTAGAAAAGCAAGAGGATATGAGAGAGTCTTCTCCCTCTAATTTTAGAAAAACCAGCGAATTCTCTCATCTCATTTTAAGCCGACGCTGTGAAACATCAGTTTCAAAATGACCTCAGTCATATCTTTGGCATCTTTGCATTTTCCTCCCACGGTCATAAAACCTTGTAAAAGAAACTCTATATAAAAAACTTTGAACAGCCTGAAATAAAAATTATATAATTTGGTATATTATTATAATTATATAATAATTATATATAAAAAGAATTTTATGTAACCTTGTGAAAAATCATCAAATTTAAAATTGTATTCTTGTGAATTAAGTAATTTGGATTCATTAATAATAATTTGTTGCAGTGTTTTTCCTTTTGATTTGATGATACTTGATTTAAAAAAAAAGAGAAAACTTGACAAAATCAAGGCGTCAAATGTTTCTACTAAATGTTTTTGAAGAATTGTGAGATACACGGATCTAATTCCTACACTGGTGCTGAACTCCTCTGGCTTCAGATAAACAGATGATGAGCTGAGTGTCATGTTTCCTGTCTGTTCTCCAGTCAGAGCCTTTCAACGGTCAGGGCAGTCTGCCATCGGGAGGCGCAGGAGGATACAATGCCTTCACACAGGCTGCAGTGAACGGGGTAAGTCAAGTATGAGCTTGTCTCTTTATTAAAGGAGTGAGTCCAGTTTGGTACGAACGCAGAAATGCACTGTGCGATGATGATTTTCTTATTAAACATTAACTAAACATTCGTCCTCATCCTCGTATCTCAGCCAGGTCGGGGCGGAGTGATGCCCGGGTATCCCACCTCTCCGATGGGAGGGAACCCCACCCCTCCAATGACGCCCGGCACCTCCATACCTCCCTACCTATCCCCGGGCCAGGACACGAAACCCCCCTACCTTCCACCAGACACTAAACCCAACATCAACACCCAGCAGCCCCCCACAGGTGAGGCCTCACCTGCTGTGAGCGCGTTATAAACAAAAAAAAGTTGTTACAAACACACAAAGAAGACAACACCTGTGTTTTCCTTTTCAGGTAACCCCAGTGACGACCTGCGTCTGACCTTCCCGGTGCGTGACGGCGTCGTGTTGGAGCCGTTCAGACTGGAGCACAACCTGGCCGTCAGTAACCACGCCTTCCAGCTCAGAGACTCTGTCTATAAAACACTCATGCTGAGGTAGGAACACACACACAGCTGCCGTGCGTATTTATTTATATTGTTGTGTTTTTAAATAAATCTTCTTATGGATATCAACACTTTTAATAAAACACTGGACAAGTGTGAAATATGGGACCTTTAAAAAGAAAAATGCACTCGTGTGTATGAACATATGTTTTTTGCATATAGATACACAAATATAAAAAAAAAAATGAAAGGCAACAAAATATAAAATAAATACAGTAAAACATTGTTTATAAAAGTATGAATGTTGCTGCTTCACTGTGGCTGTAAATAAACTGTTTCACAAACGAGCTACTTTTGGGCAGAAAATTGATTTTCACTCATCACCTGGAAAAATCACCTGTATTAACATAACACAGCCCCAAGAATCTGAGGTTATAGGTTAATGATGATGATGATGATGATGATGATGATGATGATGATGATGTGGAGTTGCTCTTAAAGTCATTGGCTTTGAACAGGAAGTCCATAAATGAACCGCACACATGTTCAATAATAATAATGATAAACTGTATTAGGACAGAACCTTTTCATACAAATGCTTTACAACAAAGAAATTAAAAGACATAAAATGAACATTAAAACATGTTAAAATTTAAAAGTGGAATAATAATAAGATAAAAACAGAAAAATTATAATAAATAAATAAAGTTAACATTTTAAGCATTTTAAAGAAAAGCAGTTTCAGAGCTACAAGGTCCTCGTGTTTTCCTTTTACAGCAGATGTGAATTTTTCCAGTTGAGAAACCTTTAAACTACTAAGAGAAGTTTCAGATGTTTCCTGAACACAACAGTTGTGTATTTGGTGTCCAGATTAAAAAAAAAAAAAAAGACCAACCATGTTTTTCTTCTCACACCTTAACTTTCGTCACCGATACTTTAATAACGTCCCTCTGCTCCTTCATGTAATGCACTGGTCCAGGATGTTGGGGTTGAACTTGTATTGTAAAAATGTGACCCTGGTTTTAATTGTTAAAATATTTCCACTCTGCCATTATAATTTCTTCTCCAACGCCATCAATCTGAACTTTTACTTCCTGATAAATCACGGAGAGTTACCTAAAGGTAAATGGTGAAATATCAGATTATCGTGATGCAGCATCAGACTTTGAGCTGTGACCTTTTTACAGCTCCGTCTGTGTGGCGGTGTGTTCTCAGAGCAGTGGACCTCTGTGTTTCTCTTCCTGAGTAATTTAAAACACCAGATGAGGAAAAACAAATGAGGAATGTTTGATAACCCCACCCAGTCTCTCCCCTGACGCTTGTGCTGCGTCTCCCCCTGCAGGCCTGATCTGGAGCTGCAGTTTAAGTGTTACCACCACGAGGACAGACAGATGAACACTAACTGGCCCGCCTCTGTTCAAGTAAGTTGGCGCTGTGTGAGTCTTTGAGACGACGCTGCTTCTTTAAGGGTATTCACAGACTTCTTCTTCTTCTCCTTTAATTCTGTCCTTTTTTTCCTCTTTTACATCAGGTGAGTGTCAATGCGACTCCTTTGTCCATTGAGAGAGGGGACAACAAAACTTCCCACAAGCCCCTGTACCTGAAGCAAGTGTGTCAGCCGGGACGTAACACTGTGCAGATCACCGTGACAGCCTGCTGTTGTGTGCGTAGCTTTGTTGTGACACCTTCCTGCCTGAATGTCTTACATTAAACTGGTTGAATGCATTTTAAACACTCCTGCCTCTCCCCCCTCCTCCTCCTCCCCAGTCCCACCTGTTTGTGTTACAGCTGGTCCACCGGCCGTCTGTCAGGTCCGTCCTGCAGGGTCTGATGAAAAAGCGTCTGCTGCCGGCTGAGCACTGCATCACCAAGAGTGAGTCGAAATCCTGCGCATTTTAATCTCGCTGCTCGACAGTAGCCACGGTTTCTTAGTTTAAATCGGCTCAGTGGAGTTGGTTAAGCAGCCAAACGCACCACATGTTTATGAAAACACCACATGTTTATGAAACTGAGGTGATTGTGTTTCTTTCTTTGTTTCAGTAAAGAGAAATTTCAGCAGTGGGACCATCCCCGGGACCCCCGGTCTGAACGGCGAGGACGGTGTGGAGCAGACAGCGATCAAAGTTTCTCTCAAATGTCCGATCACGTTCAGACGGATCCAGCTGCCGGCCAGAGGTCACGACTGCAGACACATACAGGTGAGGTCACATACACACACACACACACACACACACACACACACTCGGCACTCGCCATAACATTAACGTCACTGGCCTCATGACAATGTCTTTATGTCGCAGTGCTTTGACCTGGAGTCCTATTTGCAACTGAACTGTGAGAGAGGGACCTGGAGATGTCCAGTATGCAAGTACGTACTTCATCAAGGATTTATTGTGTCAGAATCAAATCCACTTCCCTCAGCGTGAAATTTAACAGCTGTTTGTTCTTCTGCTCCACAGTAAAACGGCTCTGCTCGAGGGGCTGGAGGTCGACCAGTACATGCTGGGTATTCTTGTCTACATCCAGAAGTGAGTGTTCATATGTGACGTTAATGTAAATGAGATGCTCAGGATGTTTGTGTCTTTGTCTATGTGACGTTTTCCTCTCTTCGCGCTCAGTTCTGACTACGAGGAGATCACCATCGACCCGGTGTGCGGCTGGAGGCCAGTGCCCGTCAAACCGGATCTGCACATAAAGGAGGAGCCCGACGGTCCGGTCCTGAAGCGCTGTCGCACAGTCAGCCCGAGTCACATGGTCCTGCCCAACGTCATGGAAATGATCGCCGCTCTGGGGCCGGCGTCCTCCCCCTACCAGAGTCTGACATCAGGGGGCAGGAACACCCCCGACTACAACAGGCCAGGTAGATTCAGGACTGAGGGGGGAGGCTGTCGGGGGGGAGGAGTCAGTGCTGGTGTCCTCGTTTTGAGCGAATGAGCAGATCTAAAGCAGAATTACTGCTGGTTTATGGCACCAGTGATAAATCTGCACGTTTCACTGAGGTGCAGATACAGACGCTGTTCACAGAATTTATCAACTTCTGTCTGGGTTCAGAAATTAAATATAAAGATAAACACACCACTCTCTTCTTTTTAATACATGCACGCTTCAGCCTAAACTCTCCCCAGCACCTGTCGGATATGATTTCATTTATTTCTAACAAGTCACACCGTCACACTCAAACTCTCGTAATCGCACAAAGTCGTGATAAATTACTTGTTTCGACCTGAAGAGCGCCACCTGTCCTCGAGGACGCGCTCGCTCGTCAGACTCTGTCATCACCGTGACATCAGGCTCCGTTTGTGGATGAGCTTCGTTGATAAAAATGTCACATTAGAGTCAAAATAAGAATCTCACCCCTCAGGGATTTAAGTCTTGTTGTCAGACATGAGCAAACACCAGAATCATCTCGGGGGACAGAACTGAGATAATATTCCTGCAGCTGTGAAGCTACAGCGTCTCATTAGAGATGAGCTGTGACTGAAGAGAGAGACATTCAGAAAACTGAACATTAATTGTGCTTTGTAACGTTTGTTAGTAACCTGAACTAAAACTCAGACAGGCAGATCTCTCTTGTGTATTTTGTTTGTATATTAGAGAACATTTTTAAATATGAGGAAACTGAAATAAGTGAATCTCTTAATGTTGACTCTAGTGGTTCTTTTTTTGTTTATATATTTTTTTATTTGGAAATAATTATAAAACACAGTACAGTAAGAACAAGTTTAGTCAAGTATCCCCCACACAATCAACAAATACCCACATACCCTAACATGGGGTACACTCACCTAGAGCGAAGGAAGAGAGAAACAAAATAATTAAGTTAATTAGTTAAATGGAAATAAATATCTTAAAAAAGAAGTAAAAACGAATACGAGGTTGCTTTTTGTTAACAACGTCCTTGTGTGAATACTTGTAAATATCTGTATATCCATATAAGCTGGATGTACGTGGTATATTACATACAGAATGAAAATAGTACACCTGTGTAATGAGCCTCAGGAACTCTTTTAAAATCATCTGAATGATTCCATATCTGGGCCCGATCATATATTTGAAAATAACAGTGATAAGCATAGTAACTGGAAAAAGCCACTAAGGAGTAAAGGGAAAGCTCTAGTGGTTCTTTAATGAGTCTATAGACCAGTTTAGACATTTAAAGCCCTAAAAACATGCCAGTACTTTTCAGTCAGATAATGAACAATAATATAGTAAAACAAGGCTGTAATAATAATAATAATAATAATAATAATAATAATAAAATGTCTTAATAGGTGAAATTATCATTTTTGACAAATGATTTTTTTTGATTAAAAAAAAGTTACTTATACACTATAGTGTTGTAAAGCATCTATTTAATGTTTATTTACTGCTTATAAAGGCTTCAGTCAAAGATTAATGTTTATTATATTGTTAATATTTAGAGGAGGAAGACTTTGGATTTGAAATTGAGGCTTTAATATATAGAAGATTTTTACAAAGCTTCAGTAAAACACGTGTAGTTTTGACTGTATTCTGTGCTCATACTGTACAACGTCACTGTGTCTGCTGTTGATGGGAGTTGACCCAGAATAATATGTCAAGCAACTTATAAAGACCACCATGTCCCCCCCCCCCCCACACTTTGTCCTCTTATACTCACAGCTGGGGGCACTTTCATTACTCATGTTGCTTTCACCGCTGGTAGTCGAGGCTGATTGGACCCAATCAGGGAGCGACTGTAGGTTCTACGTCATCGTTTTTGTCCGTCCAGGCTACAACGCAGCCCTGAGATTTTAAACTAAAACAGGTCCAGCAGCGTTTCCATAAAACCCTGGGGGAGTGTGGATGGGAGGTGAAAACATAGCAAAAGAGATGCTTTTTAAAATGAAAACGTAAAAGTGCGGACGTAGCCTAAAACCGAGGTGTTCACTGCTCTGTCTTCTTCTCTTGCTCTGGTTCCTGCAGGGAGCCAGGGATTCTCCAGCCAAACAGGATTCACAGACTTCCCCAACACTCCCGGCACCCCGACACTAGGAGAGTATTCCTCTGGACCACCGCCTCCACTCCCCTATCAGTCTGACCAGGTGAGACACGTACACACCCCCTAACCCCGCCTCCCCCTCCTCCATATTAATAAAACATGATGGAGCAAACACACAGGAACAGCCTGTGGCCTCAGCATCGTTTCTCTTCACTCAGGACATTTTCCTTAATGGTTGAGGAGGCATCAATGACAAGGACAGTATGAACAGACACAGCTGAGCTTCACATCAGTGTTAGAGATGTTGTGTAACTCAAACTGAGGCACATGTTTCCTGAATGAGACGCGTAGAGCAGTGGTTCCCAAACCTTTTTACATCAAACCGACACAAATTAGGCCACAGATGGGATTTTTATCTTGGATGCTTCATTACAGAAAGCGTCTGAAACCCATTAACCATAACATTCTGTCACTGTGTTACTTATGGATGGAATTAGAGTTAAAATAAATTATTCCTCTTTTTGCTTGACTCCTCACATTTGAGAATCACAGGTATAGAGGAGGACTAAAGATAATACTCCAGGATTTTTCTTTTCTTATGCCCCAAATATTCACTACAGCACCAAATATGGATCAATCCGCTGCTGAAAGTAGTCCCCAACAAATGCACTGTTTCCTTCAGTTTTTTTGTGAGTAGCTGTTTTAAAAAAAAAAAAAAACTATATATATTTACATCTTCAGTAGGAACCAGTGAGCTTGGACGTCATAGCCACTGAAAAATGACAAATGATAATATAAGTCCACTTTCCTTACACTGCTTGTGATTAGACTAAAAGAGCTGTTCTCCCTTCACGCTGAGGATGAGAGGAACAGGAAGGTTCTGCTTAGAACTGAGACAGAAGCAGTGGAGAGAAGAACAACTGTTGATTTGCTGATGGTTTCATCACATTAACAGAATAAAACGGATGAAAAAACATCACACGCTCAGCAGATGATGTACTGTGGAGAGACACATTCATTCCATCTATTCACACATCAGTCAAAACAAAGAACAACAGGATGACGTTTCAACGCCTGCTGTCGTTTTTATTTGCCTGATGCTCAGCAGACGCTGCTAGTTCGCAGTGAAAAGAAGTGAACACAAGCCCTGCAGCAAACCTGCTGTAGATGCACGTTGAAAAGGGCCGACGACGTTCTGCTGTGTGGGTGTTACGCAACCCTGACTGTCGTTTCCTTCTGGTTTGTGAGTTCAGTTGAGAGCCTTCAACTGAGGCTGAAGTAGACAGCACTGCCTGAGAAGATTTTCAGTCGCACACACACAGGTCTGAGCCGCTAAACCACATTCCACCTGTCGCACACAGCTGCTCGGCTCCGTGCTCCTCCGCTGTCACACACTCCTGCTGTTCAGTCTGTCAAGAAAAGGCCACAAGGATTCACGTAAAGCGAGATTAGTGGTGAACGTACAGTAAAAGTGGTGGAATCTGTCGTCAAAATAAAGATTCATGTCTTGTTTTTGTGTCTCTCTTCTTCTTTGTGTGTCCTCCCGCTCCGTCACCATCAGGCGCCTCACTCTGGACGAATCGAACACTCCCAAAACGTCCTGCAGCAGCACGCTTCAGGTGTTCATGGAAACCAGAGTCTCGGTGACGCCGGCAGTCCACTGCCGCAGCGCAACACCAATACCCAGAACTCCCGGCTGCAGAGCGATGGCTCCTTTGGTCTGGGAGGTCCGGGAGCCCCTGGAGGAGAGGGAGCCGATCATGCACTAGATGTGAGTGAAAACCTGTTGATCATGTGACCAGTTATATAAGAGAGGATGAACTTTTAGAGCACAGGAGATCAACTTCAGTTCCCAATATTTATCAATAATTAACTAATTATTAAACTTATCACAACTTAAATGTCCCCTAAATTCTTTAATGCATCACCTATGGCATCATGTTTTATCATGTGACTACATTACAGCGAGTGTCGAGGCTCATGGGTATTGTAGGAGTTAGAGCCTTCTGCCAAACTGACGGACAACACATGATTTAAGTTGAAATAACAAAGAATTGTGGTCGTAACACAAACCTACACTGTTGTTAAATTACCCAGGAGAGTCCTGTGTCTGTCTGTTCAGTGACATCGAGGATATCGTTTAAATAAAAATGTGAAATGGGAATACAGGATGGAAAATGGCGACACCAACTCTGCAACTCTTCGTGGCAGATGTAGGGTAAAGCCTCGTCTCTGACTGGCCGTGAACGTGCATGTGATTAATCGTGTGACTATCTGAGAGTTTGTCTGAGTTTCTTGGTAAATGTGTTAGATTTCTACGCCTCGGCGCCGGCGACAGTCAGAGCTGGAGGCATTACGTTGTCCAGTTGTCCGTCTGTTTGTCCCATTCTCGTTAACCTGATATCTTGAGGGAACTTCTTCAAATTTGGCACAAACATTCACTTGGACTCAAGGATGAACTGAATAGAATTTGGAGTTCAAAGGTCAAAGGTCAAGGTCACTGTAACTTCATAAAAAAACGTTTTTAGATGTAACTCATGAATTCAATCACTAATTATGACACAATTTAACTCAAATATCTATGAGGATAAAATTAAGTGATGACATTTTATATCCAAAAGGTCAAAGGTCAACTTCACTGTGACATAATCATAATGTTATGCATAAACACCTCTGGTCATTATTCAATGCTGTAAGAGGAGATTGTGACCACATTTCCTGTAACGTTGCTGATTGGTGGTGGAAACAGCCATGAGGTGGTGATTGTAGTTCATTTTTTATTCCTAATCATCTCCTCTGGACATGTTTTTGTTTGACTAAAAGCAGTGCCAGCGAGGTGTAAAATACGCTGACACAACTTTAAATATCTGTCCTCTCATTTTTCATACAAAGGTTTTAGCAGTGTCTTTGTCTTAAAGGTAATTCTTTGAAGTTTTGACCTTCACTGTCTCAGTTTCATGATCAGGTGAGGTAACAGCAGAGACAACAAAAAAAAAATTTACAACCAAAAATGTTGAGTGAAATTCATTCCTCTTTCCATCTCTGCCTGTTGTGAAGCTTCTCCCTGAACTGACCAACCCGGACGAGCTGCTGTCCTACCTGGGTCCCCCCGACCTTCCCAACAACAGCAGCGACGACCTGCTGTCTCTGTTCGAGAACAACTGAAGACCATCAGATTCTCACACCGTCATCTTCCAGCCCAGCCTCTGCTCCTCTGTTCGCCGTAGCCCGGCCACATTGAAGAATGCACCGTCTCTGTTGACACCCACTACAAGTGTGTGTTTGAGTGATTAATGCATGAGAGTGTGTATGATTGTGTTTTTGTGTGTCTTTGTCATTTTGAAGTCCATTCAGTGCAGTGTTGGGGAAAAGGAAGGAACACACTCCACATGTCTGTCATGAGGATGAAGAATAGAACCGTACACACAGACCAGCATTTTAAACTATAGCACAAATCACAGGCTGAAGGATCTGTATTCATAGGTTTCAGTAGCTGTAGTGGGGGCATCGTCAGAGCAGCACACCACAGTGTCTAGAAAAAATAAACCTTTTTCAAAAGTTGGAAGTCGAAATGATCGATCTCGATCAGGTGGGACGTCTGATGAAAAACTTCTTATTTTTGTACATGTGTTGTTTGGAACTGTCGAAGTTGGTTCATTGTTTTCTTCAACTTTACTTGACAAGTCCTTTCACAAACGTCTTCTATGCTTTATTTACACCGACCTGGTGTTACTCCCACTGCGTTAAAGGATACGGCTCGTGATATTCTGTCAACAAAGTGCAAGAAAAGACCAAAATCAACATGTTAGTCAGTTACACTCATGACTCTGAGTGTCTATGGCTCCGAGCTCCGAGCCCATTGGTTCCTAATGAAGATGTAAATCTTTTAAAACAGCTCGCGTGTTTTTTTTTAAAGATCAGTAATTTTCTAAAACTGATCATCTGATCACTGAAGTTTTGATCAAACAAAAAGGAGGAAATAGTGCATTTGATAGGGACTATTTTCAGTGGAGGACTAATCCACATTTGGTGCTATAGTGTGTGTTTGTGGCAGCAGGACGGTGTGTGTTTGTGTGTGTTTGTGTGTGTTTGTGTGAGTGAAAATAAACCACAGTGTGTGTTCGTGGTGATGAAGGAACATGTGATGCAGTGAGCCTCACTGATGTGTTTCAGACAGTTTCTGGGAACAGCGGAGCTCTACGGCCCAGAGGAATCAGATGCAACAGACTCTGACACACACAGAGATCTGTTATTGGTTTTGGTCTTTAATGGTATTTATTAGAATATCACCAGACTTATCCTTTAATCCATAATAATGATGTAGGATAATGGCACATAAAAGAGGTCACGTTTTTGTTTCTCCAGACCGATGACGGACTAAAAAAAGGTGCCGACCTCACACAGTAAAAGGACAGAATAAAGGCCCAGATGTACAGTCGACATTTTTAACCATAAAGCTGGGAGAACGCTGAGGTTCATTGTATCTCCGACATCCTTCAGCACTGTGACATATATAAAAACTCCCACCTTTCCCTCTGTTGATTTTACCCTCTTTTGGGGAGGGGGTTTCAGGCATACTGTAAATGCTCTGTGTCATGGCATTTTCTGCCATTCGAAAGCTATTTGTATGTTTTTAAATAGTTTGACATGTATAACCCATCACAATGCGGGTTTATGTACTGTATAATCAGCTGTTTTCATTAGAGAACGTGTGCGTATCAAATGAATTGTTGATCATGGTAATTTTAATGTTATTAGTTGGATAATGGATCATCGTTGGCACTGTATACATAATGTATGTTAGAAAATTATAAACCAACTGTAAAAATTTGAGGTCATACGTACACACGTGATGCATGTATGACAGGAATCAGACAGTCAGCTGACACGGGGCGATGCAGTTAAAGATGCCGAGTTAGAAATTATTCTTAATACAACTTTTTAAAGCTGACGTTTTTTTTCTATGAATGATTTTCCGACTTTACCCTTTGAGGTCGACAAGGCAACAACAAATAATGTTATTTGCCAATTTGAGCAACACAATAATGTTATATTTGGAAATTATGGACTATTTAACTGCAAATTTCTAGGGAAAAAAAAAAGTTTTTTTTAATATTTAAACTATTCCACATATTTTGTAACACATTGTAATTGCCATTATTTTCTATTTATTTTTTAATCATAATCATCATTGTACCTACAGTTACGTTGTCCCTTTCCCGAAAGTCAGAATCAGAAATAAAAATCACTTTATTTGACAAAAGGAGTTTGTTTTGGAGGCTCTTGGAGGTCCTACTGCCAGATGTGCACCGTGACACAACACCGGATTGTTCACCAAAGTTTAGATATTTATGGAAATTGTGACATTTAACAAACAGAACAATGTGGCACACTATTTGCAGTGATAACACAAACACAACAATTTGTAATGACTGCTCTTTGCTCCAGAAACCAGAAGACTGTAACTTGTGAAAGAAGAAATAAGAAGAATCTTCCACTTACAAATTAAAAGTTGAAATTATAAGTAATAAAACGCACCCCGTTCAGTTCAGCCTTAATTATGGATTCAGGGTATTAAAATGGACAACCAATACCATTCACTGGCTTAAAAGAAAGCACTGAGGCAGTGGTGGAAGAAGTACTCTGGTCTTTAACTGAAGTAAAAGCAGAACAATTATGTAAAATTGCTCAGATTTGTAGTAACTGCATAGTACTTGGGAAAATGTATTTGCCACCACTGCTGCCAGGGGAGATACTCAGAATGAGAGAGATGTAAATGTGCTTCAAATAAGCATTAAAACTTGGACCCCCGAAAAGTGGTAAAAACAACAGTTCTGGGGGTTGAAATATCTGTAATTATAAATATTACAATATATTTCCCATATTTACACCTAGAAGAATTTTGTAAAACGGTTTCAGACACCCCTATACTGGACCATTCCATTTCTTAAGCGTGTCGTTAGCTGAATGTTTAGCCTCCGTTAGCTTCACTGCTATCAGTGGCACAAACCCTCAACTCTGCCCCTGTACATCGCACAGACACTAGGTAAATGTAAGCAGCTGTAGCTAACTGTCTAGCTTGTTCAATACACTGTACCTTCATACATTCAGAGTGTCTGAATTAGGTTGTGGAAAGTGCCTAAGGATGAATGCTAACGTTAGCTCGTTGCTAACTTTTACATTAAGTTACAGTTTAGCTAACAACTGTTAGCTAGTTTCTGTTGTCTAACGTTACAGTAGCTAACTTAGCGCCCTTTCATTTCCAGTGTGCTTAGCATTTACTTATCATCCAAAATGTCATATATTATCTAATTTTAGAAAAACTAAATTATTAGTTGTGGTAAAGATATGTTTTGACATTGAGAGAGATTATTATTTCATTTTAATAGTCTTTTGTGTGGCTGTGGTGGTTTAGTTAGTCTTTTACCTTTTTGATATTATCTTTTAAAATAGGCACTACCTTTGTTTTACCTTTATTGTATTAGCAATGATGGAAAGTAATTAAGTACATTTACTCTTAGTACTGAACTTAAGTACAGGTTTGAGGTACTTGTACTTTACTGGAGTATTTCCATGTTATGCTACTTTCTACTCCACTACATATATCTGACAGCTTTAGTTGCTTGTTACATGTAAATAATGAAATTACATAATGGAGAATATAACAAGCTTTTAAAATACTACACATTGTTAAATATTAAACTAGAGGTTTCATCAGTAATAGTGATTTAATGTTTTTGATTTAGTGATTTAGGTCCAGATTTAGTGTTTTGACCCCTGACACAGACGTTGTGTGGTACTGCTTCATGAGTTGGTGTAATGGATTGGCTTTATTATGATCTACAGGCTGCAGACATTACCATTACATATTTAACAAGCAAGATACTGCAGAGACGCTAACACTTCAGTTCACTGCAGCATGTGTCTGTACTGTTCTGGTTTCCTTTTGCCCCAGAGGAGCAGTTCAGACTTAATCTCACCTGATAGGGTTACTGCTGCTGTTGCCACATGTGCTGAGTCTGTATTGCAGGGTGGGGACTTAAATCAACCATGATGGAGCTGGAGGCAAGGTACAGTAAATGCACTTTAAATAAATATAGGGTTTTAGTGAAAGTTTACAACCTATATGAACATTTTATATTAACTCATTTTATTTTAAAAATAAAATGTAAGCAGATTTCTAACTGCTGTGATGCATTATGTCAGCTATTTCCTGATAAAATAACCACCCGGTTACACTCGTCACTTTTTTCCTGTTGGAGAGTTGGATTCTTAAACTCCTGTGTCCCGGTGCTTTCGTGTTGCTGGTTTGCCCCATAGAAACCACCTGCTCCGCCCCAGCGGGTTGCCTTGACTTCATCCAACCAACCGATACCTCATCGCACGTAGCCCCGCCCATCTCCATTCCTATTGGTCGGTTTTGGGGGCTTTCAGAAGGACGGGTCTGTGATTTGCTGTCAGTAGCCTCTACGTCAGCGGTGCTCAGCGCCATATAAACAGACCCAGCGGTTCTGACGCATCGTCTGAATTCATTCATACGCGGTTTGTACATCAGGACCATCCGCTCATAAACATGGGAAACCCCAGAGTTTTCTTCGACATCACTGCTAATGGCAATGAGGTTGGCAGGATCGTAATGGAGGTAAGAAACATCTCAGATTATTTAAAAAAACAAACATTTATTGCTCAGGTTTATTTCGAATATGGCCGGTTTAAGGATTACATTCGGCTGCAGCGCAGCTTTCAGGCTTTCACTATGACTTCATCTTGGTATCTTGATATATAATAAGCCTAATTGCATAAAGAGCAAATAAATGATACACAAACTGTACAAAATGGTTCTGCTCTGTTGAAACTCCCAGCAGCAGCAGCCAGTTAGAGCAGGTGGGAGTGTAGTTATTATGTGGTTCCAGCTGCCCCGGCTGCCTCGGTGTGTTGGTGCGCACTCTTTCACCTTATTTTCTTTATAAACTCAGTTTCTGCCTTGGTTTCCGGAGCTCTTTCACTAGAGAAGAGCTCATTAACATCAGAGAAACAGCTCCAGAGGATTTTTTTCCACCTTTCTCGACTCACCTGTGGAATTATTGGACACTTTGGTCAGAGGTCACTGACCGTCGCTCTCGCAGTGAAACGCCGGAGGAGAGGAAAACGTGCCGGTGCGCTGGAGCTGGAGCTGGCCGGCTTCCAGCTCTTCAGAGCGGATCCAGACACAGAGCTGTCCGGCAGAACGAAAGGTGGAGGAATCTGCTTTTATGCTCACAGTGGCTGGTGCAGAGACGTGACAGTGATCCTGCAGCACTGTTCTCCTGACCTGGAGACTTCCATCATAAACTGCAGGCCCTTCTGCTCCCCCCGTGAGTTCACCTCATTCATCCTGGTCGGTGTTTACATCCCACCACAGGCCACAGCAGATACTGTGTGTGGAGCGGACCAACCCGGACTCCGTAGTTATTGTCCTTGGTGACTTTAACAAAGGTAACCTCAGCCACAAACTGCCCAAATACAGACAGTTTGTTAATTGCCCGACCAGAGAGGGGAACACTCTGGACCACTGTTACCCCACAGTCAGTGGTGCTTATCACGCCGTCCCCCGGGCTGCACTGGGCCACTCTGACCATGTCATGGTCCACCTGATTCCCACATACAGGCAGAAACTAAAACTGTGTAAACCTGTTGCTTACAAGAACCTCCAAGAACCTCCAACTGCACCAATCACCAGAACAAATTCCTTGTATGTGGAAACATACTTGGCAATAAAACTGATTCTGATTCTGATAACAATGGGCAGGTCAGGCTGGAAATCAGAGGACATGCAGCTTACCTGATGTGTTGCTGGGACAAAACAAGACAGTTTGAGTTACATTTCCCTTTTAGAAATCCTAATGGACAATCTTTTTCTGAGGTTGTATTTAATATCCAACCTGTCACTTGTTTGCAACTGTTTTGCACTGGAAATTATTTCTGTAAGGAAACTGCTTGGATTGGAAAAATACTGAGCTGAAAAATGAAACTGAAGATTTGTACTGTTATGTGTAATGTAATTTCCTTTTTGTTAGAATTGATATTATAAAATTGGTATTGAAAAAAGTATCGCTCAGGAACCGGTATTGAAGTGAAGGTATCGGTATTGGTACCGGTATCGAAAAATTTTGATTGATACCCAGCCCTAAGTATAACACATGTAAGAGTAATATGATACCAGTTACAGAATGGTATATAAAAAGATTGAGTAATGATACTTAATATTTATCTGTATTAATAGAAATATGCTATAGTACAGACAACAGGTCTGCAGTCATGTGAGGTTTTATCAGCTGTGTGTTCTTGCTCCTGTTGTCACAATCGAGGTTTAACTTGCTGTGTATCTCACCTTTCCTCTCTGACTGTGCATTATGCTTCTGCTGTTGTATTTTCCACTTATGTGAATCTTTGTGTTTTACAGCTGGAGGCTGATGTGGTCCCAAAGACTGCAGGTATGTGAGCTGGAAAATAAAGAGGAAAGCCTTCAAAGTTCACTGCATGCAGAGCTGCTGCTCAGGCTCTGTCTACACACCCAACATGGGTTCTTGTGCGGTTGAGGAAACAGTGCATCTCCATTAGTCCTCAGATGAGAATTTATTCTATTTATGAGTTGACAATAATAATAATAATTAAAAAAAAAAAAAAAAAATAATAATAATGAATAGAAGAAGAAAAAAGGAGAAGAGCTCTTGTTTGCCTGAAATCTCCTGGTATTGGTTGTTTTCACCTTATGACAGCTGTAGACAACTGGTTAGCAGTAATAAAAATTTCTGACACTTCCACCAAGAAAACCTTCATCATGCATTATTGACTGCCTGTAATTCTGTCCCACATTGTCACTGTTAGTCATATGACCTCATTTATACTCATTTGGTGCAGAAAAGAAATGGGATGCAGAGTATGTTTCCAAGGAAATTAGGTTGGCTGAGCATGTCCTGGTTTTACTTGAATGGTCTTTCTATTTGATTTATAGTAGATCTCTGGAATTTGTTCTGGACAGTTGTGTATTTTTGTGTTTTTGTCCATGCTCTTCCTACGTCAATGCACCAAACTGGGTTCTGCATTATTTGAATCATGGATCTGATGAAAGTGGTGGGTTGTGTGCTTGTGCTCCCATCTCTGTTGGTTAGTTTTTGAGCATTAAACTTTTAATAAATAATACACAATAATGTATTTTATGAACTTTGATTGTTGCTTATTTAATCATGAGTACAATAAGTATTTTTATTTATTTCAGAGGTAATTAACTTGTTATTATGAGCAGTTTCGCTATGACAACACAAACCTCTGCATCATTACTGACTCCAAATGTCTCTTATTGAACCTTAGAAAAAGTTTTGTGGAACAACTTCCTGTCTCATCTGAAAGGAGAGACGGAAATAGGTGAAACAGGGATACAACCTCAGTAGCATAACTCTGCTAAGCCTGCAAATCAATATGAGAAAGATCAGCTGTTCAACTTCAGGGAAGATGAAATTTATTGATGAAAAATAAGACAAAGTGTCAAGAGGTCGCTCTAAGAGAGAAGAACTGCAGCTGTATCGAATTTGAGCCTTCTGCTTTAAAGCAATAATATTATTGGTGGTATGAAACTATGGATTTTGTATTTTAGTTTGTATTAGTATATTTGAGGAATGACACTCTCTTTATTTGCAGAAAATTTCCGTGCTCTGTGCACCGGAGACAAAGGTTTTGGCTACAAGGGCTCCTCGTTTCACCGCGTCATCCCTGGTTTCATGTGCCAGGTACAGTTAAGGGATCAGTCCTGGTTCTTGTTTTCACAAGTTCAGACTTAACCTCACCTAACAGGTTTATGATCGCTGTTGCTACATGTGCTGAGTCTACTTTATATTACAGGGTGGGGACTTTACCAACCATAATGGAACTGGAGGCAAATCCATCTATGGAGAGAAGTTTGCTGATGAGAACTTCCAGTTGAAGCACACGGGGCCGGGGATCCTGTCCATGGCCAACGCTGGGCCCAACACCAACGGATCCCAGTTCTTCATCTGCACAGCAAGAACTGAATGGTGAGCTCCACTTTGACTCGGCTGCATCCAGGTGTAATCAGACATTTTGGCTGGTTCAGATGTTGGTCTCACAAACTAATTGGCTCCGGTTCTTTCCAGGCTGGACGGGAAGCACGTGGTGTTCGGTAGAATTGTGGAAGGCATGGATGTTGTCGAGAAAATAGAGACGTTTGGCTCAAAAAATGGCAAGACTTCAGCCAAGGTTGTTATTGCCAACTGTGGTCAAGTATAATAGTGGAACTCAGTTCCTCTGGTCTGTTCTATCAGATGTATCCTTTATCATCCTCATCCCAGTTAACCCGTAAAATGGTGCATATCTGTCTTTATTCATTGTGTAATATTTTGTACTTTCCAATCAGTCCTTCAAGGACCATATTTGTTAACAAAATCTGAATAAAGTAATGATGATGGTGTAAATAAAGCAACTTGAAAGCCTGGCTTTGTGTATGTCCTCTCATTCTGTGTAAGTAAAGTGTTGCTTTATCACAACAACAGAGTTTGATTAAAACCTGTGGAACCAAAGAAAGTGAATATTTATCAAGTGCTCTAACATCATTTTTTATTATTGCAGTTGATACATTTTACCACCAGAGGTCATCCTAAATTTCACTGAACACTATGAAAGTGTGTTTGCCATAAGTGTGTGCCTGCATGTGTGTGTGTGTGATTGGCTGTAGGCAACCTTTACACCAATGGTGCTCAGCGCTATATAAACAGATCCAGTGTGTCTGACACATTGTCAGGAATTCATTCATGCGTGGATTTTACATCAGGACCAACCGTTTATAAACATGGGAAACCCCAAAGTTTTCTTTGACATCACTGCTGATGGCCGTGAGGTTGGCAGGATTGTAATGGAGGTAAGACACATCTCAGACTATTTTTTTTTTTTTTTTTTTTAACATTTATCACTTAAGTTTATTTCGAATATGGTCAGTTTAAGGATTGAACATACAACACCCATCAGCAGCAGCAGCAGCCAGTTAGAGCAGGTGGGAGTGCAGATATAATAATTGGCAGGTCAGGTGAAAATCAGAGGAGGTGCAGCTTTTCTGATATGTTGCTGGGACAAAACAAAACATTTTGATAAAAAATGTTGGGCTTTGAGAAATTCTAATGGAAAATCTTCACTGTTTTCTGAGGTTGTATTTGATATCAGATGAGATAATCCCATAAAAATTCCCAGAGGGGAAAGTAAGGTTCGAAGTAGAAATATCTCAAATGAAAATAAGCATCGAAGGAGCAATTAACATACAATTTTTACAGTTTTGTAAACTAACAGTTCAGTACTGCAAGAGAGACAGCAAACTCTGGTTTATAAAACATTTAATGATACTTAGTATTTATCTGTATTAATAGAAATATGATATAGTACAGACAACAGGTCTGCAGTCATGTGAGGTTTTATCAGCTGTGTGTTCTTGCTCCTGTTGTCACAATCGAGGTTTAACTTTCTGTGTATCTCACCTTTCCTCTCTGACTGTGCATTATGCTTCTGCTGTTGTATTTTCCACTTATGTGAATCTTTGTGTTTTACAGCTGCGAGCCGATGTGGTCCCAAAGACTGCAGGTATGTGAGCTGGAAAATAAAGAGGAAAGCCTTCAAAGTTCACTGCATGCAGAGCTGCTGCTCAGGCTCTGTCTACACACCCAACATGGGTTCTTGTGCGGTTGAGGAAACAGTGCATCTCCATTAGTCCTCAGATGAGAATTTATTCTATTTATGAGTTCAGGATGTGGATGAGGCGTTGATCAAAAGAGCCTGAACAACCATTGAGTGTAAACAGGGATACAAGGAAATTTGCTATGAGTGTTACCAGTGTAATGGACAATCATAATAATAATAAAAATAATAATAATAATAATGAGAAGAAGAAGGATAAGAGCTCTTGTTTGCTTGAAATCTTCTGGTATTGGTCATTTTCACCTTATGACAGCTGTAGACAACTGGTTAGCAGTCATATGTCAGCGGCTCTGTCTTACAAACGTAATGAAACTTCTACCAAGAAAATGTTCCTCATGTATTACTGTTTAACTGCTTCCTGTCCAATCTGGAAGGAGAGACAGAAATAGGAGAAACAGGAAGACAACCTCAGTAGAGTAACTCTGCCAAGCCTGCAGAGCAATATGAGAAAGATCAGCTGTTCAGCTTTAGAGAAGATGAAATTTATTGACAAAAAATAAGAAATAAAGTGTTCAAGAGGTCCCTCTAAGAGAGAACAACAAATTTGAGCCTTCTGCTTTAAAGCAATAATATTATTGGTGGTATGAAACTATGGATTTTGTATTTTAGTTTGTATTAGTATATTTGAGGAATGACACTCTCTTTATTTGCAGAAAATTTCCGTGCTCTGTGCACCGGAGACAAAGGTTTTGGCTACAAGGGCTCCTCGTTTCACCGCGTCATCCCTGGTTTCATGTGCCAGGTACAGTTAAGGGATCTGTCCTGGTTCTTGTTTTCACAAGTTCAGACTTAACCTCACCTAACAGGTTTATGATCGCTGTTGCTACATGTGCTGAGTCTACTTTATATTACAGGGTGGGGACTTTACCAACCATAATGGAACTGGAGGCAAATCCATCTATGGAGAGAAGTTTGCTGATGAGAACTTCCAGTTGAAGCACACGGGGCCGGGGATCCTGTCCATGGCCAACGCTGGGCCCAACACCAACGGATCCCAGTTCTTCATCTGCACAGAAAAAACTTCCTGGTGAGCTCCACTTTTGACTCGGCTGCATTCAGGTGTAATCAGACGTTTTGGGTGGTTCAGATGTTGGTCTCACAAACTAATTGGCTCCGGTTCTTTCCAGGCTGGACGGGAAGCACGTGGTGTTCGGCAGCATTGTGGAAGGCATGGATGTTGTCATGAAAATAGAGACGTTTGGCTCAAAAAACGGCAAGACTTCAGCCAAGGTTGTTATTGCCAACTGTGGTCAAGTATAATAGTGGAACTCAGTTCCTCTGGTCTGTTCTATCAGATGTATCCTTTATCATCCTCATCCCAGTTAACCCGTAAAATGGTGCATATCTGTCTTTATTCACTGTGTAATATTTTGTACTTTCCAATCAGTCCTTCAAGGACCATATTTGTTAACAAAATCTGAATAAAGTAATGATGATGGTGTAAATAAAGCAACTTGAAAGCCTGGCTTTGTGTATGTCCTCTCATTCTGTGTAAGTAAAGTGTTGCTTTATCACAACAACAGAGTTTGATTAAAACCTGTGGAACCAAAGAAAGTGAATATTTATCAAGTGCTCTAACATCATTTTTTATTATTGCAATTGATACATTTCGCCACCAGAGGTCATTGTAAGCTTTCACTCAAAAGGTAATTTGAGGCTCTGCGCCTTTCTACTTATTGGTTGACTGATCAAATCAAAATATAGCAGATTTCAGGTAAACACTCAGAGGAACCAAATCCTGCAAGGTTGGATGGTGGGTCCAGGTGGGCGGGGCTTGGGGCATGTCTGAGGGGGATTCAGTTTCTGAATACAGGCTGTGTGCATTTCTCTGTGGACTGAGGCTTTGATACTTTCGCAGTATTAATAGAGAACCTAGACCTGCTTTATAATCAGAAATACATGGACATCTACCTCCAGACTAGATGGGACCTTTAATTATCACTAAATTCACCTCTGTTTATTACAAAATACAGTACAACAGTTCCGAGATAAGTTGTTTTTTTTTTAATTTCTGACTACATACAGAATTTATCAAAACAAAGTTATCAATGCTCAGTGTTATACCCAATAAAAACATAGAAACAAAAGTCTAAAAACCAAATTGAAGTACAGAGATTAAGGCATCAACATCTCCTTTGCCAGTTTCTCCTTCAAAGAGAGTGATAATAAATAAATTCAAAAGAATTCAAGTTTCCTATAGAAAGGTCTCTGTAAGAAAACAAAGCTGTTATGAGAATATAAACAGGAAGTGAGACCAATGTATGATCAACCACAGCACAGTAAAACCACAAATACAAAACATACTTCCAATACAGCAAAGGTAAATATCGAAATGGTTGGAGAGATCCGGTCCAGAAACTTTCCAGTGTTTTACGAGCTTCATAATAAAGGCAGATTCTGCTGTCAACAGGACATTGTGGTGTTGTATAACAGAGAGTTGTGGTAAAGGACGGGGAGACACAGCTGGCCTGACTCTGTCCAAACTTTTTAAAATGGCTACCAAGTGATGGTTTGTAAGGATACGTTACAAAAGCCTCCTTTAATAACCTACACATCCAATGTGTGAAAGTACTATTTCCCCACTGGGGTGGCCAAAGACATTATATGAGAGTTTAAGGTAACATTAGGCTCCGTCCTGTCTGAGGAAGACTGCATCCCCATCCTCAAAAGCTTTCCTTTTGCATTACTGAAACATAGTGTATGAACAGTAAAGCATCAATATAACCTCTGCCCTAGATAGCAAAATTATTCTGACAAATACTTGGGTCACATGTTGTGTTTCTTCTGGCTCTATATATGGCCAGTTCCTCAGCCCACAGCCAGCCCATATACAGCATGACTGTCAGATGGTTCTTCCACATCTGGACCAATTCTGGCGAACACACAGAAAACTTACTTAAACGTGTATATGCATGTAATTTATTATAAAACAACAACGTGATGTTTTTACATTTCTGATTGTGTACAGATCAAACAAACGAACTGTGGACAGAGTGAGGCTAGCTGTTTACCCCTGCTTCCAGTCGTTATGCTAAGCTAAGCTAACTGCCACCCAGCTTCAGCTCCACACTTATAATGCAGACATGGGAGTGGTTTTGATCTTAACACCTACTCTCAGCAAGAAAGCACATAGGTATATTCAGAAATTTCAAGCTATACCTTTAAGTCTCCACAGACTGTACAAATCCACAAATTCAGCTTTTTATGTACATTTTTCCGCTTTTGAGCAAAGTCGCTCACCTCACCTACACTCCATCCTGGGGGCGTTGAAACAGCACAGACGAAGAGCACAAGTCACAACAAATATGTTTCAAACATGGTACTTGAGGTAATCATTAATAACACACACAAGGGTATTTGAAAAGCTGGTTTAAATTTCAGCATTGGTGTTTTTCACTAGCATGAAAGCACAAGCTTCACTTAACACTGAGATAAAAGAGCAGACTTTGCAATTCAGCACTGAGCACTGTGCACTCTCCTGTCATCCAGGCAGTTGGTAGCTTTTGCAATGGCACATTAGTGGTACTGTCTCCCACTGCACGTCTATTCTAAGTGCTTATTGTGCTGGCATATTCAACTATCACTTAGAACACTACTCTGGACAGCTAACAGTCACTGTAAAGTTGAAGTGATACACCAGACTGGAAGTTCAATAGCCTCATTAGAGTGCAACGCTGAGTCTAAAGCCCCATTCGGACTGGATTTATTTAGGGGAGGTGGGGTGATTTTAATCCCATGTGCAGTGTGTAGGCTATGTGGGGTAATGTTTCACACCCACCCTGTAATAATTACTGTTGAAATTACCTAGTGTTTTTCTCTGAAGAGTCCCATGCAGAGCCACGTCCTTGCATTTTAAAGTGGATCTGTAAGTGTCTTCTGCAGGAACATCTCCCAGTCCTATTGTTTTTTTAATCAGCTCATTGAAATTTGACTTTTGTGTGAAAATGTAATGTTAATGTGTTTGCTGATCTGAATCAGGCTAACAAACAGCCCATTTGGGGGAAAAAATGACAAATAAAACCCAATGAAACAAACAAAAAAAAAATCTTATTAAATGCTGTTATAATGTCCGCTATGTATGCACTGATAAACTGTCCCCATTAAAAGTAGCCGAATTAGGTATTCGCAGTTCATGTTTGCAGTGCACACGTAGATGTACAGGTAACTATCAGTGGATTCCTGTGATACTGAAGAAAACATAAAAATGGGATTATTCTCAGGCAAGTTCTGAAGTGTCGTTTCTCAATGATTTCTAAGTAGCTTTTTGGATGTTCACTGTTGATGGACATCAGAAATAATGACATCCTTGGGAGGTGTTTTCAGCCGCGGGGGTTGGCGCTTGGTTAAAACAAACGATGGAACGATGAGTTTAATTACGGAGGAGCACAGTGAATATTTCATACCCCACCTCCCCGTGTACTGTTAGTCCCGTCAGAATGGGCTCTGTAGTCTACTGGATGAATTTCAGATCATCACACACAATAAAATAAAGTCAAGAAGGATTTAAAATACAGTGGACTGAAACAATACATTGAACTTATTCAACACCCAGCTGAAAACAAAAACCATGTTATACTTTATTCTGTATGTTGCTATGCACAAACTCACCACAGATAACAAAGTGTATACAGAGTGTGACAATATCGTAATACTATAATTAACAGGCTACATAACTGTGCTGGTTTTAGACCTGGGCTACAACTAGAGTGTGAGTTGTTCAGGGCACTTAATGACACTTGCTGAATGTAAAGAAGTAAGTCAAGGGAAGACCTGCAAAGACTGAAACTATGGGGAAGAATCACTGAGCAAGAACCGTCTTTCAGAGGGCTGATATCCCGAGTTTAACCTCCATATTGATTACAAAAACACAGCAGAGCCCATGTTTGGTCAGGGCCAGGTATGATCATTTCAGGGCCCCATATTAAAACAACTGTGGGCCCCCCGATTCCCAACCCTGAGCCATTTCAGTCCATGTATTTCTACAGAGAAGACCCAGACTGGTTGGTAAGAACCCTGCAATAGCACTTGGGCTGAAACAAATTGATTGATCGATTAGTTGATTGACAGAAAATTATCTGTCAAATGTTTGATTATCGACTAATAATTTAAAGTCATTTTTCTCTGTTTTATAATACTGTAAATTGAATATATTTGGTCTGTTAGTTGGGGATAACAAATGACTGAAAAATATCAAACAAGATCCAGTTACTGATTTTTAGAGTTTAGGCTCTGAGATACTGTGACTGGCATTTTTCACTATTTTCCCCCAGTTTATTTTTAGACTAAACAATTAATCGATTAATCATAGTAATAATCATTGATGAAAGACAGTCATCAATAGTTGCAGCCTTAAATAACATTTTCCTGGTGGCACCAGGAGGCAGTGGTGATACTGTCCTTAAATTTTATTTTATCAAAACACGTGAAAATAATCTGCCACTGAGATGAGATTATTTAGTATATATGAAGACTGGAGTCACCTTCTTGATACCAGTCTGAGACAGAGGCGACTGCATATACTGAAGATTTCTATAAATTTTATAATACAAGATAAAAATGCACCAGAGTTGAGATTGACTGACTTGTTAATGTTTTTTACAGTGTATTAGAAACCACTGATGATGTTTGAAGTTGTCCAGGAAACCTTAATCTTTGTAAATTTGTAGAAGACGTTACAGCGGTGATAAAAACAGGCTTCACGTCTCAGTAAGTTTCAGTGGAATGCTCTGAAGTTTGATTAAAATGTAGAGGCAGTGGACTTCATCTTGTAAACCAGTGGTTTCCAACCATTTTGTTTTATGACCTTTATACTCGCCGCAGGGCAGATGTGTCTTTGAGCTGTGAGCACAGACTGATATTCTCTTCTGAGATTATTTTATTTTTACTGATTATTTTGGGGCATTTAGACCTGATTTTGATCCAGATCGAGGACAGTGTTTCGTATCTTAGATTCCTGTGATGCCCAGAATATTATATTTGAATAGTTTTCAAGGCATGAAGAGGTTCTGAAGATTTTTTAAATGCTAGAATTATAATTAAAAAGAAATAATTTCGCCTTTCCTGACTTGTTAATCATCTCGTGACCATTCAGATTTATCTTTTGACCACTTGGGAGGTCCCAAGCCCGAAGTTGGGAGCCATTTTTCTTAACTAATGAAAAACCTCTGGCCCCTAATTGTTATCTTTTATTGTTCTGAACTATCCTGGAAGAGTGAGCCCTCCTCTGTTGCTCCTCTGCCAAAAATATTTTTTTGTCTGTGAATCAAGGGCCTGGTGACACGAGGCTAGTTGTTAACAACGGCTACCATGTTAGCCAGCCGGGAACATGCTAGTCAATCACAATAGTTCCCTGAGCTTGTTTCTATTTTCTCTTTAATTTGCTTGTACTTGTGTAATTTAATTTAATAAAGAGCCTCTGAGGAGGGAAAACGGAGCAGAGCAGGTTTAATAAAACTGGATTCTGACATGTAGCTAATGAGCTACGATAGCTTCACTCATGGCTCAGCTCTGTCAACTCGCTGCCAGCTGGCAAAGCTGCATCTTTACCATTGAAACTGATTGATTTTGCTGCGAGATTCTGCTGTTTTAAATGCTGGTGTGACCGTGCGTTGAGGACAGAGCTACGTTATCGTATGTTGTAAAGTCCTTGAATGCAAACAGAGTGCAGCAGGAATGACGTATTCTCATAGGCTAACCCAGATGTTAGCATCACCTTGGTTCCCTCGACAAAAAGCCAACTGGATTTTTACATTGGCTTTTGGATAATTACAGGAAATGACCTCTGTGACAAACGGCAGGATTGATAATCTTCACTAATGACTCCACTTTATGATGTTTGAATCCTAAATACAATCAGCAGCAGTAAAAATCTCATGTTAGGCTCTAAACCAACGACACCACGGACCTTATTTCAGTCATCTAACCAAAAACCCCTTTAAAAAACCCAGAGACTTCATGACGAGGGAACTGGAAGTGCTACAGTGCTAACTCCGGGTTTTAGGACTTTGGGACTTCCTGTGGCACTCTATTTGTGATCAGTAACACTGACTAGACTGGATCTTAATGAATTCTTCATTGGGCTAAGGGTGTTCTCCGGCATTGAACACGTGGCCACCCTCCAAAGCTTAAAGAATATGGGCTTCACTGGAGACTTTTATCATTCAGTGCTTATGCTGTATCAGAGGCTACAGGACTGAACAGATATAATAAAATGAATGAGTCTGAAGACACTGATATCAGTCAAACCCTCCCACCACCTGCTGCCTCTCAGAGCCACAGTGTCAGAAACCCACAGGTTTCTCCTCACTTGGTCCCAGTACCTCCCTCAGTGTAAACCAGACGAGCTGCGACCTCAGGCTGTGTGCGCTGAGGGCGTTCTCAGCTCTGCGGCGACGTCTTGCGGCTCTCTCTCAGGATGCCGTCCAGACCGTTGAGCTGACGGAGGAAGCCTCGGTTGGGGATGACGCCTCGGTGGTCTTTCACCGTCTTGATGGCCTCCACCAGGGTCAGGTTTTGTCTGATCATGAGGTAGGCCAGCACCAGGGTGGCTGAGCGGCTCACTCCCACAGTGCAGTGGACCAGCACCTTACCTACATGTAAACAACAATGTAAAACAACACATACAATACAATGAATAGAAATTAATTAAAATTAAATCGATTCAGCCACTTTGTAACCTTGTTTTGAAAGTATAAATGAATACATTATTATTCAAATATTATCATTATTAATTAATTGTTTGTTTAGTTTTTCGCTGTTCAAAGGTTTTAAAGGATCCTCAGACTGACCTCCACTCGTCAGCGCTTTGTGGATGAACTCAGCAGCAGGATAAAAGTTGACGCTCATGTCAAAGGTGGGGGAGTCGTGAGCCTCGATGCCGTGATAGGTGATGTTCATCCCGGCGTAGTACTCGGCTCCACCGCGCCACTTGCTCTGTGCACAGTTGAGGATGTGTGTAATGCCAAGTTTGGCCAGCTCACGTCGATCTGACGCGATGTCTCTGCAGAGAAAAGGAGGTTTTTACTGCTCAGCATCGGCCAGTCAAACTGATCCCCGCTTCTCTGTGTCAGGGTGCTGAATGTGTTGAAGTAAAACCTGTTAGCTCGTAAATGAACAAAAACAAAGGCGACTGGGTCATGCAGCAACATGCAGATGTTGAGGATGAGTACCAGTTCACGTTCCAGCTATTTTCCTCATATGCAAATTAATGTATGACAGAATGTATGACATGTAGAGCTCAGAAAATATGTTGCTGTTGCACAGTTTTGGATATTGCCGAAGTCAAATAGTGTTGTAGAAATGCTGCATTAAACATGATCAGACAAGTTTCCTAATTTACCTGAAACTATCATCCTGGTTTGAATACCCCTTCAGCAAATGTAAGGCAGCCTGCATTCTTATTTATTAGTCTGTTCTGGACTTTCAACCATGTTACACACATTAAATGACTGTTGAGCACAGGTTAGGATTAAAAAAAATACTGGTTCCATTAAGTCAAATGGCAAAACAAGGCTTATGCAACATACTTCTGCTGAACACACCCAACTGATTAGATTACCATGAGTCATGCATTAGTGTAAGGAATTCTTCAGAGCCAACAGCCCGTCATTATAAAGGGCTGGAGGTCGTGTAAACTCACTGATCTCCAATGTAGAGTCGCGGCCACACTTCGTCTGCGTGGTTACAGGCTGTTTTCCCGGTGCACAGCAGCCGCTCCAGCTCCGACACCGTCAGGTTCGGGGAGACGCGCTCCGAGTCTTTCCGGCTCGGAGACCTGGAGCTGCTCCGGGACCGGGAGAACCGGGACATGAACGCCATTTAATCTGGGAAGAGACGTGACCAGTTCCTCTCAACAAATATTAGCAAAACATGCACAAGGCTAGAATAAAGTAGAATAAAACAGAAGAGTATTTTGTGCTTCATTAGATTATGTAAGACATGAACCTGTAGCTTTATTTTGGAGCGCACTGGGCTGTTTCTCACTGGCTGAGGCAACAACCACCAATGAAAACGCGCAGACTCGCTGTTTCTCCTGCACAGACAGATTTTATTTACCTGTGTGTTGCTTTATTCCGAGTGTCAGTGGTGCTGCTCCGCGGCCATGTTGACTCATTTATTCGCTGCGGGAGGATGGATGATGGGATGAAGAGGCTGCTGCTGCTGCTGGGCATCCACCAGGCGTCTTCGCCTCCATCCAGCGCTTCACCATCCTCTCAACAAGTCCTCAGAAAGACGCATGTGGCTCCACCAGCATCGCTCCCGGTTTCTTTTAACGCGTTTCCTCCTCTTTGTTCACGGCAGAAAGAGCTTCACGGGTTCAGTATCATCGGGCTCTGCTGAAATGATGGGGGTTATTTTTATATTTACTAGTTAATCATGGTGTCTATGACGTTGGTGTGTTCGTAACTACACGTGTTTGTCTCCCTCTGCAGGGAAAAGGAGGGAATTTTTATTATTATTATTATTATTTTAAAGACAAAAACAAAAACTGACAAACTACATGGTCCAACCATTAGCTGTTGTGGAATTTTTGATCATATCATAATATGTATAATAATAATAATAATAATGATATAATATATGATATAAATATAGATATATCTACATATAAAATAAAAACAAATGTGTCAAATATTTTATTAATCAAATATTAATCAAATTCAGTTTACATTTCCTCACAGTCGAAGTTTTAAACAGTGTGAATTGAAAATAGAATAAATTACAGTAAATGAATATATAAAATCATAAGGAAAAGAGAGGAACATTTGGCGATTGCAAAAAGACGGAGCTTGAGAGGAGGGACGTGAAGGCAACATGACGTCCAAACCATGCGACGCACATGTGAGTGTGGTGCGGTGGAGCGATGGCTGCTGAGAGGTTACAGTTTCATGAAATGGGCCTGGACGACCGTGTTTTAAAGGTAATAAACCGCCTGACACGATCGGTAAATGTTAAATAAGTCGAAGGGGAAACGTTGAAGAGTGAAAACCGCAGAGAAGCGAAGGAAACTCGGCATAAACACGGGAGCTGCTCCGGGCTGTGCTAACATGTCAGCTGTATCTGGAGATACTACGCTATAAATACAAAAACAGAAATGGTTTTTAACACTTGCCTTTGTGGTAAATTACAGGTGAACAGTAATTTAACAACCTCATTGTGTTAAGCTTTAAAAAAAAACTTCTGCTGTATGTCAAGCTTTTTCAAGCTGTACTTCTCTGACCACCTGGATAAATAAATATTTATTTTTATTTCTTTCCAAATAGCTTTAACTATCTCTGAGGTTTAACTGTATTTGCTTAAAATAACATGTTCTTTCTCTTTTTATAGAATAATAATAATCAAAATATTAGTATGTTATTTAGGATGAGGAAATAATGCATTGAAATAAATACAAGAAATAGTTTGTTCTGCCCTGTGAAGTCATGAATTCTCTGTTATCATCATGATCCAGGCGGTTGCAGATCTGGGTTGGTCCCAGCCCACTCTGATCCAAGAGAAGGCCATCCCTTTGGCCCTGGAGGGGAAAGACCTTCTGGCTCGAGCCCGGACCGGATCTGGAAAGACGGCTGCTTATGCTGTACCTGTCATCCAGCGCATCCTGGCCTCCAAACAGGTGAGGGTGTGAGCTACTTTAGATGTTTCTCTGATTGAAGAAATCCCATCTGGGTTGTTTTTATACCTGCTCACTTGTCTCTAGTTTTTTTTCTACTCTAATTTGTGTTTCAACACTTCAACATGACAAGTGTCTGGTATGAAAAGGTCTTCGCTGTGATTCTGAGATGTAAAAATCACGTAGTGAGTCAGCTGCCTGGATCATTTGTGCGACTGGATGTTGTGATTCAGGCGTGGTAACAGTTTTTCTCTGTGTGATGTGCAGTGTGTATCTCAGAGCTTTTGACGTCTTATTTTGTGTCTGGTGTCGTTGTCTTCAGAGCGTTCGTGAGCAGGATGTGAGAGCTCTGGTCCTGGTCCCAACCAAAGAGCTGGGTCAGCAGGTTCAGACCATGATGAGGCAGTTAACGGCGTACTGCTCCAGGGACGTCCGAGTGGCCGACATCTCCGGGAAGGCTGATCTGTCGGCACAGAGGTCAGTCTGCTCACAGGCTTCACTACATCTCCTTTCCGTTTTTAATGCTACACACATTATACACCTTCCTACGGTTTGGTGTCATAAAAAGATTTACTCATTTATTCTTTAGGCATCGATTGACAAGACATTTTTCCATCCTTGATAGTTTCAAACCAATTTAGTGGGTCAATATTTATAAAATCCAAATGAAAGTGTACCAGTAACTAAAACTGTGTGTGGACAGACCCATCTTAATGGAGAAGCCTGACGTGGTCGTGGGCACGCCGTCCCGTGTCCTGGCCCACCTCAACGCCCAGAACCTGGTCCTGCATTCATCCCTGGAGACTCTGGTGGTGGACGAGGCCGACTTGCTCTTCTCCTTCGGGTTTGAGGCAGATCTGAAGAACCTGTTGTGGTGAGAAGACACAGACGTAGATTCAGCCTGTTTTTTTTTTTTTTAACAGACCCCTCTGTGTGGAAATATTCCACATGAAAATTCAAGCAATCTTTTTGTGACCCTTCAAATTTATCTTGGGAAACCCTGTGGGGTGCTGACCCTCATGTTGGGAACCACTGGTACCACACAGATTTATAACCAGTCCATAGTTTTAAAAGACTTGATGAACAACAGATCTGATGTGGACGACAGTCAGAGTTTTGGATGTTAGTTTTAGATCATGTGCGTCTGTTAAGTTGCTCGTGGAGAAAATGTTTTGGTCCAGGACTCAATTCTTTAAAGGAAAGTAGAAAAGGACACATTTCTCAGTCACATTTGAAGGAGCCTTTGGAATGGGACAGTCCAGTTTGTGCCACTGATGCTGGTTCATTGATTTGTTGTGAAATCGACCTGTTCTTTCTGTTGTGTTGCAGCCATTTGCCAAAGATCTACCAGTCATTCCTGATGTCTGCTACTCTCACCGAGGACGTTCAGGCCTTAAAGGAGCTGTTACTGCACAACCCTGTAATGTCATTTTTACACTCAGTCTTTATAAAATTTACTGTGTGTTAGAAAGTTTCTTAGTGTGTGCATTTCAGTCAGACACCGATGATAGCTGAAGCTGCAGTAACACATCAGTAGAGGCTGCACAGTCTGTGTGTCTGGGTTTTGTTTTTGTGCTGAACACCTAGATGCGTGTTCTCTCAGGTGATCCTGAAGCTTCAGGGCTCTCAGCTCCCGGACAGCAGCCAGCTGCAGCAGTACAGCATCAAGTGTGAGGAGGAGGACAAGTTCCTGCTCATCTACACGCTGCTGAAGCTGCGTCTGGTTCAGGGGAAGACGCTGGTGTTCGTGGGAGCAGTGGAAAGATGCTACAGACTCAAACTGTTCCTGGAGCAGTTTGGTATTCCCGCCTGTGTGCTCAACTCCGAGCTGCCTGTTCAGTCCAGGTGAGAGGGAATGGGAGAAGGACATGGAAATAATCAGTTTTTTCACTGTAGGTCATGAAAGTTTGCATCTTGGGAACAGCAGGTGAACATTTTGTGTCAGGCTCAGTAAACATGTCCTCTGCTGACTGCTTTGTTGTGACATCACAAAGTTCCAGAAGTCCTGACGGCTGGTTTTAAGGCTCAGTTTCTGAATACAGGCTGTGTGCATTTCACTGTGGACTGAGGCTTTGATACTTTCACAGTATTAATATAGAACCAGGATCTGCTTTATAATCAAAAAACACATGGACATCTACCTTTATACAATATGGGACCTTTTAAGTATTTAAAAACAGTCGCACTGCAGCTCCACTCATCTGTACAGTAGAAGTTGTGTTGGTTGTGTTTCCTCCTGTTGATGTTTGTGTTTCCTGGCGCTCTGCTGCAGGTGTCACATCATCACCCAGTTCAACCAGGGCTTTTACGACTACATCATCGCCACAGATGAACAGAGTTTGGCTGATCCCACCGCAGCTCCGCAGGCGACTGCAGGCAAAGGGAAGAAGAAGAAGAGCGCAGAGAAAGGAGGAAAGTGAGTCTAACGAAGACATGTTGGATTTGACCTGATGATTTATATTTAACTCTACCATGTTGCTATGTTGTGCATGAATAGTGTAACCGTTCTTTGGTGAGTGTGTGTGTGTGTGTTTGCTGCTTTATCATGTAATTATTTGCTTCTGTTGGTCACATATTGACTCTTATTTCTGAACGGCGTATTTAAAGGGGTAAGGACAAAGAGTACGGCGTCTCCAGAGGCGTGGATTTCCAAAATGTGGCCAATGTGATCAACTTTGATTTCCCCGCCACTGTGGAGTCCTACATCCATCGGGTTGGACGGTGAGTCATGGTCCAGTTCACTTCCCTGCACCTCAGCATCACATACTATGATACTTGATAAACCCTGACCCCGTCACTGTGTTTGATTTCGTAGAACGGCGAGAGCAGACAACTCGGGCACGGCTCTGTCCTTCATCTCCCACACTGAGCTGGGTTTGCTGTCGGAGTTGGAGGAGGCTCTGACAGGAGGTGACCAGGACGGTGTTCTTTAACATGACAAAAATACTTTTTTGTGACATTTGAATAATTTTATTAATGTTTTATTCGACACTGTTTCACTAAAACGACGAGTACATGTATAGTAGCCAGCAGCTGGTTAGCCTAGCTTAGCACAAAGACAGCCTGGCTCTATGTGGAGCTCATCTACATGTTGAACCTTGTATCATAACCAAAGTGTGAAAATGACATCATCATCATTTTTAACTGTGACTTCACCACATTCAGGAACTGATCATGTTATTGATCAGAATGTGTTGATATTGTTTTTTAGAAAACGGGGATTCTGTTCTGAAACCCTACGAGTTTAAGATGGAAGAGATCGAAGGCTTCAGGTACAGGTGCAGGGTAAGTATCCTCACCCAGGTGTGTTTGGGATGAAGACACAGGATCCAGTGCAGGTGTGGATGCTGAAGTTTCTTTCTTCTGTGTTGTAGGACGCCATGCGTTCAGTGACGAAGCAGGCGGTGAAGGAGGCCAGACTGAAAGAGATCAAACAGGAGCTGCTCAACTCAGAAAAACTCAAGGTGAGTGACGTTCACTGATCTGAAGTTATATTTACATTTATCATATTTATCTGTAAATATAAGAATTGAGGTGGACGTTTGGATGTTTCTGCTCTCAGACATATTTCGAAGATAACCCCCGAGACCTGCAGCTGCTCAGACATGACAAAGACCTCCACCCTGCTGTCGTCAAACCCCACCTGAAAAACATACCTGAGTACCTCAGTAAGACACACACACACACACAGACACACTACATCATTGTTACAAAGATGTCCGCCCTCAGTAACCATGATCATGTCCTGCAGTTCCTGAGACCCTGAGGGGTGTGGTGGATCCACTGTCCAGCAGCAGGAGGAGACGGAGGAAGGAAAGGTCCAAACCAGAAGGAGTCATCAAGACCAGCTTCAAGGTGAGACCCGGGTTTCTCCTCATGTCCAACCTCTGAGCATCGTAATGAATTTTTGTAATGCAGAATAAAATCCTGTAGAATTAACAGGTCATAGAAATTAAACAGATGTTTTTATTACAGATCAGCACAGTTTTAAAATCCTGAAAATCTCTCCTCTTGTGTAGAGAATTGAAAACTTTGTGCAGTGTTTTCACATTTTTAGCTAATGTTGATATATTTCAACATTTTTATTCAAGTAGACATAAAACGATACATTTGTTAAGAGTCTATTTTGATAATTAGTTCATTTATGTATTTTTCTGGCAGAAATTTACTGGCTCCACTTTCTGAAATGTGAATATTTTCAGATTTTCTTTGTTCTCTATGAAACTAAACTGAATGTGTTTGGGACTAAAACATTTTAAAGACATCACCATGAGCTCTGGGAACTATTTGAATAACTAAAAAAATAATAAGTAGATGAATCAGTAATGGAAATAAACACTAGTTGCAGCCATTTATCAAACTTCCATCTGGCAAACTCAGGTCTGTTTTGTGTGAGTGTGTGTCTGTAAATATTATGTAGTTCTTCTCCTTCTCCTGGTTTTCATGCGTCATGTATCAGGATCAGAATCTGGCTTATTACATGTAGGTTTTCACATACTTTGCTTTGGTGTTTTGAATCATAACAATAAAGATGAAAAATAAAAGATAAAGAAGAAAAATTATAAAGATAAAGCAAAGCATCTGCCTGTGATGTCTAATAAAGAAAAACTGTGCATTAAAACAGAAACGCTCAGGAGTTTAATCCATCATCTGCTGGCTACAATAATATATTTTTTTCTCTTTGCAGAAGAACATCCAGGGGAAGAACCCACTGAAGAGTTTCAGATACACCGGAGGAAGCAGGAAGGGCAAAGCAGGCCGCTCATAGCTGCAGCAGCAGTTCACATGAACAGTCCTGGATGTTAAAACTGTGCAGAGACACTGACCAGGAGGACGCTTTGTCCCCACGTTGGCCCAGGTGAGACAAATATAAACTGCGTGGACTCGGCCGGTTGGGTAAACGGACCACGGACAAAATGGACGAATGCTGACTTGACAGAAGAAAATCTAAGAAACATCAGTTTGAACCTGCTGTACCTGCTTTATGTAGCTGGTATGATGAGAGGAACACAGCATCCACATTATCTCTTTTCTTATGCTTCTATTCTCGAGACAGTGTTTATTAAAATAAAATTATTTCTCCTCAAACACTGAGTATTTATATCGAAGTTCTACTGGATCAGTGTAACACAGCTCAGTGCTGGTTGATCTTCTCACCTCGCCGTTTCTGAACGTTTAACGGGGGTTAAAGCAGAACTCAAAGTTTCTCTGTAACTTGACTTTTGTTTTGTCAGCTGCAGTTTTCAAGCTGAAAAAGACATAAAGCCACATGTCGACCTTCTCTTCCAGCAGTTTTCAAGTCTGTAGAACTATACTCACAATGAAAAGGTGGCGTTATGTCGTAGTGTTACTGTGGTCAGCAGCAGAGCCTTTATAATCCACTACACATCTTTTCACTTCTGTCTGTAGCTTCTTTTTTATTGTTTTCATTTATCTTTTATCACTTCAAAATGTTTTTCTTTATCCGATTCGAGGGTTTAAGGAGAGAAGGTGTTGTACGTTCTCCAGTGTAAAACCCCCGGAGGTGAATCTGTGATTCAAGATATTTGGCCAAATAAATAAATTGCCTCGATCACTCAGTGCATGAGATTTTTCAGATAATATAAATGTTATTGGAACATTTGAACCACAAAATAATGGACGGACAACAATGTTTTAGAAAATAACTTCATTTTAATCAAATGCATTCAGCAGTACATTACATCATTTAACTGAGGCTGGCAATCACACTGTAAAGCTACTAAAGAAACAGAAACACACATAGATTTCTTATGGAAAAGTACCTGTTCGTAATGTGACAAACTGTGTTTTGTTTTTCTGAGCAGAAACTCAATTAAATCTTCAGTCTCTGCTCAGCAGAGGCTTTTTATTCCTCATCAATTCTCTGTAAAGAATTTTCCAAATAAACAGAAGTGTCCTCTGGACATGCCCCTGAAATCAGGCTCCTCCCCACCCAGAGGTGAAAACTAGGCAATTACCGATCTGTGTGTTTTGGGTTTTTAAAGCTGTGATGTTGCAGCATCATAAAGTGGTTAGTATGGTCTTCGTTTAACATAAATGTGGTGTAGTGATCATTCAATAGTGTATTCAAAAGGGTAGTC
The DNA here is from genome assembly GCF_046630095.1 of Trachinotus anak. NCBI lineage: Eukaryota > Metazoa > Chordata > Actinopteri > Carangiformes > Carangidae > Trachinotus > Trachinotus anak. The sequence continues at coordinate 979,508 of NW_027273879.1, read as the reverse complement.
CTGTGTGTACACCATTTTAAAGATGTCCTTGGTGAACGGGTTCTCAGTCTGCGAATTGTCCACAGGAAACCAAGAGTCGTACCAGGAGGTTGTTCTTTGGGTTTCAGGAGGTGGGGTTGTGGTTGTGGTTGTGGTTGTTGTCGTGGTTGTTGTTGTGGTTGTAGGAGTAGACGTGGTGCCGAGTCTGGCTCTTATCCTCTGCTGACGCATCCTGCGTAGTCGCATGATCCGGAACCGCCTCTGCCGCTCTGCTTTCTGAGCGATGGCGTGAGCGTCTGGCCCTGCAGCGGTGCTGCCGACTCCCACCGAGCTGGCCGCAGTCGTCTTCACCACATTGGCCTTGACGACCAGTCGAATTGGCCTCTTGCCGTTCATTGCCATGATCTGCTTGATGCGGTCCCAGTTGGATTTTGCCAGGGTGAAGCTGCACGGAGTGGCTCCAGAGTCGTAGCCCACCATGCACAGTCTGGTCTGAGGGGTGTAGCCGTCAGCTTTGGCCGTCACCCTGTACTCTCCGGGATTCAACAGCCGCCAGTAATCACCACCTACAGCTACAATTTTGGGAAGGTCGCTGGTTAGGATCTGGATTTCCTTTTAAAATGCAAAAACAAGGAATTGAATCATGAATATCAGGGAAAGTATCTGCATCATTGTGCCCAACGTACCCGTTCTGACATCATGCCGTACTCCCTCTACAGTTATCGTGGCGTTGGCCAGAAGATTTCCCTCCACATCCCTCACTACGCCCTTTATCCCTCGATTTACCTGCACAGGAAAACGGCACATTACACCTTAAACCCCACAGAAAGGAATCCACATCACGTATTCATTTCACCAGGAAACAACAGATACAAGCACAACTTTAAAGCCACTGTTTTTGAATTTTATGTTATAACAGCATCTTTTTAATTATTTATGACTCGGATCAGCAGTAGGGTGTCAGTCAGGCCCTTGATAGGTGGATGGAAAAGGTTCAGAGGTCACAGGAACCCCTCCGACCACTTTAAGAGACCAGCTCATACTGATGTGCCCAGTTCTCACTTGTTCGATGAAGGACAGCAGAGCCTCACGGTTGTTCTCCCACTCAAGGGGCAGCTCGCTTTCATGGGGAAACTTGTCGCAGCCCAAGAAGATGGAGAGCTCGAAGCAGTTGGTGTGAAGGTAGCTGAAGTCATTCATACCTGTGGGAGAGGACGGGGGCAGAGAGCTTGAAGTAAGGGTTGGTTAGATGGTTTTTTTTGTCCAGGCATCCACCACTGAGACCTCTGCCAGCACCCAGTAAATTCCCTGGACCCCCCCACCTCGAGGGGCCACAAAAGCCCCAGAATAATTACTTGTCAGATGTTTTTTGATAATTTTCATTGCTTGCAAATTTGTTGTAGGATCTGCACCAATTAAGTACAAAGTTCTGCAGTATTTCGTCATCATGTCGAAAGCCCCCCGAGTCGCAATTCAGTTCTTTACCTTTAATCATTCTTGACTGTGGTCACATTGTGTGTATACTTAAATAAACTTGTGTTACTGCAAACCAAAGCCCACATAAATGTAGTTGTCTGCCCATTTTTTCCTTGGGCCCTCAAACAGGGTAATCCCACCATAGTTACCACCAAGGAAAAGCAGAATAAATTATTTTATGAATCTTTCAGAAATGGTGGGTTAAGTTTTTTTCCAATCGTCCCTCCACCAGTCCTCTCTTGCCTTTTGATATCCTTGTACTACTGTGTCAGCACTTACTGCCCACCACTGGCTTCCAGCTGGCTCTGTTGATGATGCCCTGTCCCGCGGTGATGTCATCACCGTGGCAGGAGCCTCGCTGGGTCTCGGTCATGGTCAGATGGCTGTGGGCGTACGACATCGCCAGCCATCGAAACATGGCATCGTCTGGCGTCTCCCTCAGAGCTCCCTCGTTCTGCCGCTGAATACGGGCCCACGTCTCCTCGTTCATTTCGGCGTTAGACCTCCAACGCCGGCTGTCGGTCAGCTGTATATAAGCGAGGGAATCTAGGATTAGAGGCAATGTAAGAAGTTTAGGTAACAGCTCTAATGGTGTAAGATCCTTACAGAAATCTGTGGCCGCTGCATGTCGAATGGGTATGCGACCAGTTTTTCGCCTCCTTGCAAATTTGCTCCCAGCACAAATGGGTTGCGCTCCATCCAGGAAATGATGGCTTTGGTCTCAACACCAAGCTATGGAAGCAAGAAGCAGAGAAGTGCTTGGGTATTAATACATAGTTTAGGATTAAAATGCAATTCATTGGTCCTTGGTGACAATAAACAAACTCACAGAGCCGTTGAGGAAGTTTTCTGGGAGAGGGATGTGATGATTGGGCACGATACGTGGGACCCAGCCTCTGTCCTCGGCCCCCCACAGGATGCTGTTGAGGTCCGGGAAGTTCTGGAAGATGTCGTAACCTTCTTCAGTCCAGTGGCCCAGTTCCCAGTTCCCCATCTCTGAGCCCTGATGGACAGAAACAAGGACCACGTTAGATCTCTGAGAACATTTCACATCAGTAACTGAACATTCGACAAAGTGGTTCGACTTGCGTTCAGATCTCCAGAGACCGGACAGAGCCTCCTTCACACTCTACTGTGTATTTACTGTTTTATGGCAAACGTCTTATTGAGACAAAGACAAGATGAATAGGATGTAAAGAGACGTCAACATTCATTTTAAAATTTCAACAACAAACTTAATAGAAAATATCTTCAATTTAACCATAAAGGAACAAGCCAGTGGTTTAGTCTCACACTGGGTGACTTGAAAGACAAGTCGCTAATCTAATGATCGTCTGCCACCATGACCGGGCTCATCATACCATCTCATAGGCCAGCTCGTAGGCATCGGGGTTGAGCGAGGGCACCAGGTGTATCCTCACTCCGTCCACCAGGCGGCGCACTCTGGGGTTTTCGTCGTTGTACTCTTTGCACAGAAACTGCATCAGCAGGAGGAGGAGCTCCCGGCCCAGGGCCTCGTTACCATGGAGACCAGCAGTGTAGCGAAATTCTGGTTCACCTGGTGACGATACAACAAAACAAACATGCAACACCAAGACAGGTGACTTTATTCAATGAAAATCTATGGGTTTGAAGCATCAAAGGGTCACTCAGTTTTATACATTAGCTGCCGGCCTCGTACCTGACTCATGCTCCCCTGGGTTGTCGGAGATCTCCATGGCGTACATCTTCAGGCCCTGAGAGCTTTTACCAATGTTGTAAATCCTCGTGATGTTGGGACACTCCTCGTTTATCACCTTCATCATCTGGATGAGAGACAGGAGGAGAAAACACAGCTGTGATATTGCTGTTTGTGGAATTGTCAGTTTATTGGGTTTGGTGTTCTGATAAAAAGACCTGTCTCATCTCCTTGTAGTTGTGGTGTCTGAAGTCCAGGTCGTCTGATGGGTTCACTTCGTTCTCACTGCGATGAGAGCCTGAAAGAAGCAACACACTGATAACAGACCACTGCTGCTGAGAGGGTGTTGGCTTCTGCTGCTAGTTACGGGAAATGGTGGAAACACTTAGTTTTTCTGTGATGCGGTTATGTAATTCAGTCTTTAACGCTGAGGTTGTGAATCAGACTATTGTACATCATCATTCTTGGGTGAAACCAACTCAAAGTTTGGCCAAAGTTGTGTTTTTTCTTCCACCCCCAGCTCTGACTCATGAAGTCAAACCCATGAAACACCAAAAAAAGAAACCTGCATTCAAGCTCAAACAAAAAACTAATCTTAGTTCCTGAGGATCTTAAAGCTCCATGTTTTAACTTCTCCAGTGTTTTTATCTGAAGTGTTGATCTCCATCAGAAGATATATTTGTGGTTTTAAGAACCAAAAGCCATCTCAGTGTAGTTTTACATCTCCTCTCTCAGGCTTCTCTCTGGAGCTCTAGTAACGAAAGGTCAGTCAGTCAATCAGAAGAGAGGATCTGAGCCTCACTTCTGATTGGCTGACTGTTTTTGGAATGATCCAATAAAAATACAGCAGATTTCAGGTAAACACCAAATCCTGCAAGGTTGGATGGTGGGTCCAGGTGGGCGGGGCTTGGGGCAGTGACTGCTTTGTTGTGACATCACAAAGTTCCAGAAGTCCTGACGGCTGGTTTTAAGGCTCAGTTTCTGAATACAGGCTGTGTGCATTTCTCTGTGGACTGAGGCTTTGATACTTTCACAGTATTAATATTGAACCTTGACCTGCTTTATAATCACAAACACATGGACATCTACCTTTAGACTGGATGGAGCTTTAAAGATGTGAGTTTCTCCTGAGAACAGATAAGCTCAGCTTTGCCGTGACAGTGTCTGTGATACTCACTGGGGAGTTGACAGGCCAGGATCTCAGCTCTGAGACACAAGCTGCCGTTCCAGGTCTGAGGGAGGATGCGGATGTATCGTGCCACCATGGGTGTAGCAAACTGACTCATCACCGGTGTGTCCTTATCCACATTTCCATAGAACAACTGCAGCAGAGGGTCACAGAGGAAAGAAATTATGATCTTTGATGATGATCCGAACTGTGGATATTATTTATTTGTATTGTTTAATTTCCACTCACCCATTCAGCGTAGCCGTCGTGAAGTACAGTCCAGTCCCGACTGTCGTTACTGAAGGCCACGAAGTAGGACGACACGAAATCCTCACTAGGAAATAAATTAGATTAATGAGTCCATGTTTGCACTGACCAAGCTCTTTCTGGCAGGAAAAAATATATAAATATATATAATATATATTTGTCAGAATGACAAATGTAAAAATCTGCGCTAATCAATATTTCTGTATCAACACTGGATCAAATAACAGAGCTAAAAGAGAGATTCCCTCTCCCTCTCTTTTTTTTCCTACTAGAATCTTATGTTTTATATCTACCATAGGTATTTCTTATTTATTTTCTTTATGTCAGTCTCAACATTAATTTTTTTTTGTACTCCCATAGACATGAGATACAAATGTACCACAAATCATCCTCTGTGAGGCTGTACTTATGCTGCCTTCATGTCAAATTGGAGTTATAGTAATTACCAGTTTCCCTCCTGTAAACAGTACCTCAACGTTGTAATTATGACTCGGAAAGTCAAATCTTTCTGAAAGCTCCAGTGTATCTGACTCACTTACTAATAAACACCACTGCAAAACACTGAACCATGTTTCAGTGTAATTAAAGCCACATTTAACAGTTATTGTGTTATATTGTCGTTGCACAGTGTTGTTTAACTCTTACACAACCAGCTCTGTAATAACACAACTGTAATAACACAACAGCCTCCTCTACACACCATCTCATGTGACCTGAAAACAGCTGACTGAGAATTTTGTCTTATGCAGGTTTTGGTTGTAAAACAAATTAGTGGAAAACAACAGCCCACAGTTCTGGAGACGTTTCACTAAAAACAAAACTAGCAAAGCTCACGGTGGCAGCAGAGGGTTCATCCTCTGGGGAACATGAATGCTTTTACACAGTTTCATAGTTATCCATCCGACAGTTGTTGAGATATTTCAGTCTGGATCAAAGTGGTGGAGTCACGCTGCTCGCACGAGTAAAAGCTAACCACAGCCACACTGATGTGTTTTAGGAGATGAGGATTTAGGACTCACAGCTGCTCTGAGTTTCTTCCCTGAGTGATGACCCCAGTGAACTCCACCTCCCGACGGGCATCGACCTCGAACCAGTGGTTAGTCTCCTCCGGCTCTGCGCACCACGCGCCGCCGTACAGATCCTCCTCGTTATCAGAGCCCTGCAGATGAGCACAGGACCTAAGCTTTCGAGCCCAACCCGTGACTCTCCTCACAAACTCTGGACCAGACGAGCTGTGTGCTGTACCTGCATGTTGAGTCGTCCCCTCTGAGCCGCAAAGCCATGGTGAGACTGAGAGGAAGCCAGCAGCTGGTCGTCTTCCACCCGGTGAGACTCCAAACCCAGAGGAGGACACTCTGAGAGAAAAAACACAACACGCAGACACACATCAACAGGATCTGGCTGACACATGAGCCAGGAAGTCTCTCATTGGCCTGACACGTGGGAGGGTCTGTCAGAAACAATGCAAAACCCTACTAACCTTATATAACTCCTTCTGTGTTTAATTTTAAATCAAGTAAACAGAAATTAAAATTTAAGGTGACGTCATTCTCTTACTTTTGGGTTCAGCAGGCACTGAAATCCGCCTCAGCCGCTCCGCCTCCTCCTCCTCCTCCTCCCACTTCTTCCTCAGCCGCTCGGCTTTCAGCGCGTAATGAGAAAACAGTATGTGTTAAAACATGTTTTCACATGGACCCTGCTCTCCAGCCACCACCACCACACAAAATATTTCCCTGTGTGCTCGTCCAGTTCATCTACGCTCAAACTTCCCTCATGTGTTTCCTGCCTGAAATATGGGTTAGTTCAGTCTGTTTGAGTTCATGTCTTCAAGGTCAATTGGAGCGGATTCTCCTGATGTTTCATTTAATTTTAACAGAAAATACCAAGAACAAAATGTTGCATCAGACTCAGTTATCAAAGTGATCTCGTCTGCACCCTCCCTCCTGGCTCCTGATATCATCGTCCACCACAGGACGCTGAGCAGAGCTGCTGCTGGAAATACCTCCATCCTCCATCTCCTCTTATCTCCTCTGTCTTTTTTTTTTTTTTTTAAACTAACAGCTGAAGAATTAAGGATGAAGGAAAATCTGGTGTTTTTCTACATTTTTCTCATTGTGTACAAATACCATGAAAAGGTCCGTCTCTCAGAACCTTCCTCCTCTGTCGGCTTCCAGCTCCAGGGCCATTTAGTCACAAATTAAAATTTTGACCACCAATGTTGTTGCAGTTCATCCGCAGGAGAACATGAATGTCTGAACCTGATTTCATGACAATCTAATCAATAGTTCCTGTGTTGTAGAGCAGCCATGATGGTAATATCACTGAAACAGCTGGTCAACAAACGTCACTCAAACAGGAGTAAAAAGTGTATTTGTTGGGGACTATTTTCAGCAGTGGACTAATACAGATTTGGTTAGGGTTAGATGTTTGACAGCGAGATGGTTGCATGTGGGATTAAAGAATTTGTCCCCCAGTAAAAAAACGAGCCCACAGGTCGTCTGTCAGCAGGTTACTATGACCCAGAGTTAGGTTACACACATTCATGCCTGGTTCTGGTCTTTTCACTGGGTGTAATTAAGAATAAAAAAATGTGACAGAGTTATCATGATTTCAAAAAAGGGAAATTAAAAAAACCTTTCTCCGCCTTTTCCTTCCGAGCTCTCTCCTCCTCTTCCTCTTGTTTCTTAGCAGCCACTGTGGAGGGAGAATCACACACAGAAAACAGCTCAGGTCAGTGATGGAGATCTGCACTTTATATGTAATAAATAAAACTAACTGAGGAAGAAACAGTCAGTGGTGGACGTACAGTCAGCGTAATCGTATTCTTCATACCAGGGACCTACATATGGAACTATGGTGGTTTCCTCTGAAACAGAAGCAAACAGATGAACACACGATTACAGCCAATTACTGATACTGATACTTTTTATTGCCAAAAGCAGCTATTGTTCTATTAGCTGCTATTAGCCTTCTTAATTACCTGCCTTATATTCTAATTACTATCAAATAATTTGGTAAACATGAGACATTTCTAATCACTTAATCACATGCATGTTTAAACACACATCAGTTTTTAAAGTAAATAACAAATAAGTAATAAAAAAATTAATTTTCTTAGGTATTGATCCCACTGGCACGTATAGATGTTTAAAACAAGAACTGGTAGTGTTGCAGAGAGAGCAGAGGGCTGAGCCAAGAAAAAAAAAAAGATATTATAAAACTCATCCTTCATCAATTAAAATGTTTTCAACCATTTAAATCCATTTTAACACATTTCATCAAATTCATCTTGATAAAAACTTTCTCACAACCTCGGCCTTGTGTAACAGATGTGTAACAGATGTGTACCTGGTATGTACATGACGACCTCAGTAGCTGTGGTTTCTTTCCTATCGGGGTATCCACCAGGCACCTCATCTGTAGGAAGCACAGCACATGATTTTATCTGCTTTAAAATTTAGGAGACAAATAATTTGTAGCATAATGATCATATAATGGTTTTATGGCCAAATCTGTGCCATCAAACCAAAAAGAAACTCCAGTTCGCTTTTACGCTTCATTTCCCAGAAGTCTGTCTTCGTTTGTGTGTTCAAAACATTGAAATAATAAATCTGTCTAATGGAGAACAGCAGGATCTTGCTTTGATTGCGCCTCCGTGTGCAGCTCTTCATACACTCTCACTTTTTCACGGCCCTAGAAATCGACTGGAACCTCTGAGCTTTGTCATGAAAGGCTTCATCAAACTTTTGGCTGTGATTGAGACGATGCTGATGAAACCTACATTTGGCGTCCCAGTAGTCGGCGTCGAGCTCGGTCAGAGGTTTTGTCGGCTTCTTGTCAACTGCGAAAAAGAGACAAGGAGGTGGTGTTAGTTTTAAACCTTTACCTGTGAATAAATGAAATAATATGAAGGCTGTTTCGCTGCTAAATGCTCCTCTCTGTTCACCAGCTGCTCTGACGGAGTCTGTCTGCTGTCGGCTGCTGAGCAGGTCGAGGACTGAGGCTTTCTACAGCCGAGTCTCTGAAAACGATGCTGAGAGAGCGAACCATGGTAAAGTTGTCCATAAAACAACAACAATCAGCTAAAAGTCACTAAAACTCTGTAAACCTGATGTGAGCTGTGGATTTGACTCATGTTAATGTTGTCTCACAGCAATATCTGCTAACGTTAGCTAACATTAGCCATCGTAAGCTACTGGTCATCAAAATGAAGCTTCAGCAGTGAAGAGCTGAGAGCTGCAGTTCCTCTAATGACCACCAGAGTCTGGCTCCAGCAGTGAGTCAGTCCCACAGACTCCCATGTTCACATGTCCAACTTTACAGCAGAAAGGAACATGTTTACAGCCTGGTACAGAAACTGTTCTGCTCTCTAGAGATCATTTCCTCCTTCATGACACCTGTACGGCTGAATTTATACAACTCACCTGTTCACATTTTATTAAGGACTAAAGTGATGGAGAATTGAGGGCGTGGCCTCTTTGAGTGACAGGTGGGTGAGTGTATGCTTGCCAAAAACCAACATGCACCAAAGTCTCAGCTCCACTCAGGCCCCACCTCTTTATCCATTTTTAGATTAGCTGGGAGTTAGGGGCGGAGTCAGGCACTGCCAAGATGGCGACAGTGGAGCAGCTCACTCTGAGCTCGTCAGAAACCGGTGGGTGATGTCACAGAGGCCCCGCCCATCTTTATTTACAGTCTGTGTAAAACGGGGTATTAAGTTGAGTGAGGTTGTGTTTTATTGTTTATGAAATTATTTGCTCTCATGTAGTGCTGCTTTAAAGTTTGCTGCAATAGTTAGTTTCCACCAAAAGTGATTTTTTTTTCTTTTATTTAATTGATTTTTGTACAAATCTATTAATATCAAAGTGTGAATAGTGTAAATGAAAGCTGTAGTGACTCAAACATTATTTTAAACTTGAGCAAACATCACTACAGGAACATTTTCAGGGTTTCAAGTCTCTGTTTTATATGACTGTTATTTTATTGTGTGAACAAGCACTAAAACCAGCTCAGTGACCTGTGAAAGTCTTACCCAGGTCTGGCTCAACAGGCTCTTCCCTCTCAGGCACCTTTGGGATCTCAGGTCGAATCACTGTAAAGACAAAGCGAAAGAGTTAAAGGCTGTTTAGTTTAATGTTAATGAGCTCATTTTAGTTGTATTTTTACATTTCAGTTTTAGAAAGACCTTGAATTTTCATCAATATGAAGTGAAATTCTTTACTTTTTGAAAACATGAATGTGAAAAGTACGTACATGTGTCCCAGCCCAGCTCGAGCAGCAGTTTCTCCTCCTCCTCCTCCAGAGAAGGACGCTTGGTGTTTGGCTGCACCGTGGTTGTTGCCTTTGTTTTCTTGGTGGGTTTGGGCGCCTTCGGCTTCTTTGTGGGTTTTTGTGCTTTGGGTTTCTTGGTGGGTTTTGGGGCTTTTGGCTTTTTGGTTGGCTTAGGGGCTTTCTGCTTCTTTGCCTTGGCTTCCTTCTCCGCTGCTTTCTTTGCTCTGGCTTCAGACACGAGGGTTAAAGGAGGAAAAGATTCAGTTACAGTGTGTGGACATGTATGAAAGAGAGCATGGCACATGAAGCAGCTGCGGAGCTTCTTTAAACATTTTATTGCAGAGTTATATGAACTTTTATTGCCAAATGTTTCTCTCCAGTCTTTCTTTATACTCTTCTTTAATTTGTTTGTCTGCACACATGTATTTACAGCTCACATCATGGCAGCAACACAGACAGACACTGTTGTAGCATGAAGTCAGCAGGGCCTGGTCCTGAAGGAGATTTCAGTCACCTCATTGGTTTGTTTTGGTCTGAGACCAACCAGTGAAGCGCTTTGCCAGAGACTAATTACCTCCCCGCCAGTGGCTCCTTTGACAACACTGTCCATGACAGAATCGTTATATAAGAGTAGACAGACTTCTACGTCTTCTTCAAGTCCAGACTTCAGTATTCAAGAGACGAAGGTCAGAGATAAACAAGCGGATGGACGGGGGCGACCTCAGGACCTCCAGACTCAAACCGTTTCCAGACATGCAGAGGTGTTGTGTTACGCCCTCTCAAGTGTCTGATGAGAAACTGCGTATAAACTTGAAAGTATAGAATAGTTGGCTTCAGGCTGAACGACATATATACAGAGAGGAATATTACAGGGAGGACGTGTTCAAAGGCTTTGGTGTTTTTAATCCTCCCTTGTTTTACAACCATCATCAGACGCCAACACAGACACAGAGAGCTGCTTGTTTTCCTCTGCTAGACGTATTTCCTGATGTTCTACCAGTCCTTAAACACAACAGTCCCTCGCCATCGACCCATTACTCACCTGGGGTGAAGCTGGTGGCCACTTTTCATTTCTGTCAGTCACCTTTTCTTGGCATTTCCACTGGACACAGACATTCACATTCAACACTTATATTACATCACACGACCTGTGAGAGTGAAAGAGGCCTTTTGAATTTTTAATATCCAGGATCTGACCTCAAAGCTTTTGCTGTTATGTTTTCTCAGACACAGTTATGATGTCTGCAGGTCAGTCGCTTCTCGGTCATTTAAAAATGAAAATTTGTTCAGAAACTTGAGCTAAGATGGACTCTGCATTATTACTTAATATTGTGGCCCTCACTTGTAGTCGAAACGGTGTCAAAATCTCATCAAAGACCTAAATTATTTCATCTCAGTTTTGGGGGCCAGTAGGGGCCCGAGATCAAACTTTTGCCTCTGGGCCCTCTAACAGGTTCATGTGGCCATGCCTGCAGTAAATCAGTCCCAAAGTTCCTGGCAGAACACCAGAGTAAGCAGAAGATAACAGCATCCACAGCGTTGACAGGCTCCAAAAATCTGTGCAGAGAAAGACCAACAAATAATCTCCACACTGTGAGCTGCAGCTGAAGTCCTCATGAGCAAGGCACTGAGCCCCACGCCTGTGAGTGTGGATCTAAAAATATGACTAAAGGGCCGATAAAGACTTTTGCACACTCAGCAAAACCTTCCCTGGATAAACAAAGCTGGGGAGAGATGAGCGATTGTTGGGGGGTCTCAGGTTTTGTTAATGATGGCCTTTTATGTAACTCACATCAGCCACATGTTTAAACAGCTCTGGCTGCTGGGTTTGTGGTTTTGCTTGATGCAGTGGAAACTTAACATTGAGAACATCAGTGCCGTTGCATCAGTGCTACTGAAAGTGGGCCTCTCATAAATCCTGTCTGCTTACTTATGGAAAAATCATAGTGGAAATATTTCTGCTGTTGCTCAGACTTGTGTGTGTGTGTGTTTTTTTTTTGTTTTTTTTTTACAGATGAGTCTTTCTTCTAGACATAATTGAGGCAGAGATGTCACTCACTCTTACAGTCAAGGCTCATTTTCTGATCATTGTGCAAAACAAGCTACTAAAAGTTTTACGGTTGTGTTGTGTTCCTGGCAGAGAAAGCAGGTCATGTATGCGACGGTATCGGCCAAGAAAATGTCAGACCACCAACTGAATCACTGCGAGTTTCTGGCCTGCCATCTCTGAATCACTCAGATATTTTAAACAAAACAAATTCCCCAACTCCTCTGCTGTAAACCACAAAGGAAGCACTACTGAAAAAGACTATATAGAGGTAAGAAAGGAGGAAAGAGAGAAAGCTGCACTAGATAAGAGAGAGCTTCAAACCAAATGTTTTCCTGCCTCAGAGATTGACTGCAGCCTTTCCTGTCTGTGTATCCTCAGCGTCTTGGCTGCAAGCTGTGGCTAAAAGCTCAGAGAGGAGTCGAGTCCAGGAAAGGTCAAGACAAATCTTGCACATTCACACCCATGAACACTTAAATTCAGTGACTGGTGAACATCGTCTGAGCAGCAGACTTAGTGACGGCGTGTTAGTCATTCCCCGGCTAAGTGTGTTTGCAGACACTCCTACTTACCTGCCTCAATTTCCTCAGGTGTTTTCTTCTTCTTTGGCTTTGTCTTCTCTGCTCCCACTGCTTCAGTAGGCTCATCTGACATTTCAACATCTCCCCCCTCCTCCCCCTGCCTCCTGGGTTTGACCAGTCCTCGGGTTTCTCTCACCTGGACCCGGTCTCTGGAGAGTTTGTCCTCCTTCACATCTTCTCCAGCACAGATCAGGGCACAGCACAGGGTCAAACTGACCCAGACGACCAGCACCTCAGCCCTCATTTCTCCAATGAAGACACAGCTCAGACGAATGAGAAACAGACCACGCGTGCTCCAGGAATATCCTCAGATCTCAAACTAGCCGTGAAAATAACTTTGGACTCACAATAACCAACATCTGACCTGCAGATGCAGAGCCTCAGCCGTCTCGGGTCACCAGACTTCGAGGTCCTTAAGAAGTCTCAGGCGACATGAAAGGAGAGAACAACCGGATGAGCTTGTGGAGGTCTGGAGAGCTTCCTCCTCTCTGATGGAGAGTCAGTGTGGAAGAGGAAGAAGACGTCGGGGGCTGGAAGTTTTAAAGAAGCCTCCTGGTCGTGCTGCAGCTGAGGAAATGCATCTGTCTGGGGTGGATTTTCAGCAACAGCAAAGCTACACACCTCCTTGCCTCGTCCTGCTCCCTCCTCCTCTCCCACACACTCCTCAGTCACATCTCTCCCTCATGGCCCTTCACCCCCTTTTCCCCTCACCCATCTCTAAGCAGAGGGGAGGAGCATCTGCTGTATGTGACATTCCTACCGGGGAGGGAGGAAAGAAAGAAAATTAAAGAAAGGCTTTTAACTCTGGTTCACAGAGGAGCAGAGAATGACTGTTGTTCAACCACAGTGTAGTTCATGTGGAGTCAGTTTGGAAATGAAATCTTAGAAAACATAACAGAACAGGAGGAAGACATTTAAAACTGTCTGAGCCTCCACAGTTCCTCTGAATAGAAAAGCAGACATCAGGACCTCATGGACATTACAACAGAAAGACATATGGAGGGAAAATGAGGTTGATAAAGAAATGAGAGGAAAAATAAGAGATGGATGCTGCTGTTCCCTGGTGTGCAAACCTAAAGTAGTTTAAAGGTCCCATATTATATAAAGGTAGATGTCCATGTGTTTGTGATTATAAAGCAGGTCTAGGTTCTATATTAATACTGTGAAAGTATCAAAGCCTCAGTCCACAGAGAAATGCACACAGCCTGTATTCAGAAACCGAGCCTTAAAACCAGCCGTCAGGACTTCTGGAACTTTGTGATGTCACAACAAAGCAGTCACTGCTCTCGACCACGCACCCATCCCCGCCCACCTGGACCCACCATCCAACCTTGCAGGATTTGGTTTCTCTGAGAGTTTACCTGAAATCTGCTGTATACTTATTCAGAAAACAGTGAGCCAATCAAACTCTGAGGAGCTGCAGATTTGGGTGACAGTTATTTTTTGGGTTTGTCACTAAGAGCAGCTCCTATTGTTCATATATTTATATTGATAAGTGCAGCTTTAGCCTATTAATAGTGAAATGTTCCTTGTTCTGCAGCTGCAGACTGCACCTTCAGATTTGTCCAGATGTAAAAATCAAATATGTGACGGCTCCAAATGTTTCTCTCACGTTTGGCCCAAAAGATTTAAATCCCGCTCCCTCGCTCTGCAGAGGACATGTCCTGACTGTCAGTGTTGACCTCTCCCTCTGTGCAGGAACTCACTCCAACATCTCCATAATCAAACTGTGGCCAAATCTGGATTATGACTAAACTTTAAATCTTGCAGCATGTTCTGGACATAGTCAAACTCCATGCAGTTTTTCATACTAACAGGCCTGAGAGGCATGAAGAGCAAGTTTAAAACAATCTGATGGGGACAAAAATGTGCACTCAACTGTGGTGAGTGGTTTTATTAAGTAATGCTGCACCTAGATGAAGAAATTGTATTACATAACACTTTTTGATTGTGGTCTACGTCTCGGTCACCGATGGGGTCACGCAGCATTACCTCAGTCAGAAAAACTGTGAACAGATGTGAGGACTGTTTATTTCTGGGTGAACCAATTGAGTCATGTTGTAAAGTTGACGGAGAGACATTCTGTTCTGCTTGGTCATCTCGCCTCCAGCAGGCCTCTTAAAAGTGCTGATAGCATGCACACAATAAAGAACACAATCCCTCCGACAGTTGAGACAAACCACAAATATCTCAGTCTCATGGTGGCGCTACAGGGAAAGTCAGCACATCACCAGCGTCTGTTGGATCCATGGCCCTCAAACAATGTTCCAGCGCCTCCAGTTTTTTTTTTTTAACAAACTTTATTGAAGTATATCAATTTTACAAACAAAGTGGCAAAATATTATGTGAAAGTAGCTGTTGAGGTATTTCACCCTGAAACAGCGCCCCCTAGAGCCGCAGGCGTATTGGCCCTTTGTTGTCATGGTTACAGTAATAAACATGCGGACCGAGAGCAGCACCCAGCTCCATCACCATGGTTACTATAGTAACAGTCATGGCTTGGTCAGGTTTAGGTAAAGATGGTGATTTGGGTTAAAATAAGTTCTTCCTCAACATTAGATGATCTTTGTTGTCATGGTTACAATAATAACAGTGAACAGTCATGGATGATAGAAACAACATAAACTGCTCCTGTCACATGGGAATCGAACACCGCTCTCCTGGTTCATATTCATCCATCCACCCCAACCTCCTCCTGACGTGGACTCTGTCGCTCTATAAACTACGTCACCGCACTTTTCCCTTTGCTCCTGTCATCATCACTACCACTAGATGTCGCCTAGCAACAGAACCTAACTGTGGGTCATAGTGACCTGCTGACAGATGACCTCTGACCTTGTTTTTCACAGGACAGTCTCCACTCATTGTGTATTGGACTAACGTGTTTATTACACATGGAAATAAAATAAATACACTTGAATCTGCTGGAACTCATTTTCAGAAACCTGTACCTCGGAGCAGGAAGCAGGATGTTGAATTCTAAAGAATATGGTCTTGATTTGTTAAAACAGATTTAATTTTCCAGGTGATTTGCTGTCTGACGCTCTGAAAACAAGCAGCAGCAGCAGCAGTAATCTAGTCTTCCTCTTTCTAATGATCCCTGTGATTTTACTCCAGTTTTTCTTTGCACATTCAGATTCCCAAGCCAGCAAACGAGTGAGAAGATCAGGACGATGGGTCTGTAAAACAACACTGTTGTTTGATCCCAGCGGCTGCTCAGCTGTGTATCGTAAACATATCTTGACTTTGCAGTGAAGGAAACATACACAGAGGAGGACTGAAAAAACTCACTCGTGTTTTATCATGAACCATGGAAAAAACTCTGAATTTGTTTCCATAAGATATTGACTCATTGCCCAGCTCGTGCCTGTGTGTGTGTGACAATAGCCTCTCTATCTTATGTTTTCTGTTGCCTCCATCTGTTTCCAATACGGTGGAGGTGGTGTCAGATCTGTTTCACTCTGTTAGGCTCAGCCTGCCAACAGCTGATCGCAACTCTATATTTCATCTCATCGAAATTCATTTTGGATATTTGAAGATTTATTTATCTAGTAAAGGAATCTCAGAATTGATAGCACTGTGCAAAAAGTCAATACAAATTAATGATTTTACCCTGATGTTAATTCTTACATGATTTTCCAAAGGACAGTTTGATTCTCATTGATTTATTAAAACTTAATACTTCACTGCTTTGTCTCATTCTCCTCAATGGATGAACAAAACCCCGACTTCTGAGGATAAGAGTATGTGCTAAATTACATACAGATGTGCTCAGGAGCGTGTGTGTGTGTGTGTGTGTGTGTGTGTGTGTGTGTGTAAAAAGCATCTCAAGAAACAAGATTAAAGCAGAGGATGGTCCTTTCATGTGTGTGTGTTTGTGTGTTTTGAAATACTTTTATTACAGTTTAACTTGGCCCAGAAAGTGTTGGACCATCTGTTCTCTCTCTCTCTCTCACTAAGACCCTCTAAATCTTTATATGTGACCAGTTAAATTAATATTTAGCTGTTTAAAAAGCGTTCAAGACGTTTTGTTTGACTTAACAATGTGACAGAAATCTGACTGTTTCAAACAGAACCTGCATTAGATATCATTCACCATCATCAGGTCAAAAATGGTTTGGTCCAACACTTCGTTTCTGACCAACAAACTAAAGACATTCCCATCAGCCTGAGCTGACTGTGTGTTTAGACCATAATAATGTGTCCATTATTGTCTGTGAGTATTAAAGCAAAACCGTTAGTTTTACATCATCTTTGAGCAACAAGCAGCTGAACTGAGGAAATACATGAACAACCAGTTTTGTTATATATTTGTTATATAATCACCTATTTCATTTTTTTCTCCAACATTTGATCTTAAAGGGTTAAAAAGAGTTTTGTCTTTGATCATTTTCTGGCTGAGAGTGGAGACTTAGGTCGTGTATTTTACAAAAACAGGAACCAATGACACCAAGGTTTAATAAAAATGTTTATCAAAATAAGTTATAGTATAATTACATTAGAAAATATTTAACATTTCTTATCCATTGTCACATTCTACACTCAGTCCTGTGGGGCTCTTTACCAGCTCTGCTGGGTGTTGAGAGCAGTGCCATGCTTGGCAGCAGCTGTCTGCAGGTCCTGGAGCCTGAAGTAACGCGGGGGAGGCGGCAGCGGCGCAGAGAGCTGCAGCGGGGCGCGCAGCCGGCAGCAGAGAGGCCTGTAGGTCAGAGCCGGGCAGACAGGAGGGGGGGGTGGGGTGAGGCCTGAGGGGAAGCCGTGCTCCTCCTCTGGCTCACGCTCCTTCTTCCACTTGGTGCGTCTGTTCTGAAACCAGATCTTGACCTGAGTCTCGGAGAGGCGCAGGGCCGAGGCGATGGTGTGCCGCTCCAGCACCGACAGGTAGTGGCACCGCTGGAAGCTGCGCTCCAGGATCTGCAGCTGCTCCACGGTGAAGGCGGTGCGGATCCGCCGGCTCTTCGCCTTTGACCTCTGGAGCTTCCCCGGACACGGTGCCGCCTCCTCCTCCTCCCCCGGGCTGCAGCTCTCACCTGCCGGGGGATGCTGCTTCCCTCTGCTTTTAGTGGAAGCTCCTAAAATAAAACAAATCCATTGATTCATTTAACAGCTGCAAGTTACCTCCTCTCTGCAGGTGTAAATGCACAAACAGGTCTGAACTGTCTCCGGCCTGAAGGGCTTAGCTCTCACCTGTAGCTGCTGCATCATCAGCACAGAATATTTTCCTTGTAAACTTTGTGGGATCCAAAATATCCTCCACAGAAAAAGGAGTTCTGTGGATCAGCGGGAGTTTGGCTGCAGCTGGCTGCATTTCAGCTCCTGTGGACCGGTCCGGGCAGGCAGCGGTGTCGGGGTGAGCCTGTGCCTCCCCGGGCTTTATATACGCAGCCTCTGCACACGCCGCCGGGCGCTTGCACATTTACATCTCATTCAGAAAGTTACACAAATGAAGCCAAGCGTCCCACAGGAACGACCCCTCCTGCGCCTCCCCTGCGCAGACACGCTCCGGCCGCTGGACCCCCGTGCCGGCACTTCACTATGCAAATGCCCGCTCTCAGCTGGGGGGGCGCCGAGCCTGTTATTTATTGCTGGGCATCTGGTTAAAATGTGCCCCCTGTCTTTGCCTCCGTGTTCCTCATTGTGGTTTGTCTTGTCAGTGTGTGCCGCTGTGAGATTTTGCGCCTCCTGTGATGTTAATTGATGGACTCTTCAAAGGGAAAGTTTGCGCCTCTTGTGTCGCAGTTTCCATCCACACAAAGCTCCGAGGTTTAATGAGAAGCCACTAACAACTTTATGAGAGCTATCGACCATCTGATCTCTGCAGCCACTTCCCGCCCCAGCCCTGCTGCCTGAGAGGAGACACCCAGGGGGAGGCTGGGGGCGACAACAACTGATTAACTGGCTGATGAAACAGTAATTACTTATTTTAACATAAGAGAATACAAACATAAAGAATACAATTTCTGAACTTATGATATAGGCCTATTTGCCTGCTCTGTTTATCATCAGCAATAACTAAATTGTGCCTATTCAGACTGAAGGTAGACCCATGTTCAACACAAAACACAACTCAATAGTTGTACTTTGATAAATATTATTGCATTAAATAAATAATACTATAATATTATCGTAAAACAATGCATATTTTCAGAATATAATGCTTATTGAGACAAAAAGTTAATGTATTTTTAAAATGTTGCAACCCTCCCTGGTCTGTGTTGCAGGGTTGGGGTCAGTTGCAACATCAGTTGAAGAAGTTCTTCCATTCAAAAAATACTGTGGATGATGTGTCGTGTGTAATTATCTTTAAATGGATAATGAACAGACAGATGTACAGTAAATTTCATATGTAAAAGTTTGGTGGTCGGGTCCAAATAGTCTCTGAGTAACTGAGAAAAATGCAACCATCCCCAGTCTCTCCTAACTGAAATCAGTTAAAGTTTTTTTTTCCATCACTGTTAATGATTTAATAGACAACCTTCCAGCTCATTGTTTTATTTAAAAAATGCTGAAATGATGAATAAATCTATTATAATCTATTAAAATTACATATTGTTAATGAATTTGAAGTCCTTTATCAAACACTCTTTGTCTATTTCTGTTGAAGATCATTAAAAACTGAATATCTTTAGGTGTCATATAAAATATAATTAACAGATTTACTCAGATTAAGCTGCATATACATTGAGTCATTTAGCTGCAGCTCTTAGACTAAATATTCAGTTTTGTTGGTTAAAGCAATAAGTTATTGCATATGTGACTGAGGATCAGGGGGTTTATACAAGCAGGTGCTAATCTTTATGTCCTTAAGATAAAGCAAAATAGAGAGATAGCCTATTAAATTTTTTTCACCCATATATAACTTCTCTTAAAATAAATGCTGCTGGTGGCTCTGGGTGATGGAGCTCCTCAGTCCTACTGTCCCATCAGTGGCTCAGTCCCTGTGGAAGAAATTAACCTTGAAACACTTTAAAGGGAAACATAAAGAAACTTGAATTAATTTGTTAATTAGACAAAATGCTGCACAATGTAGAGGTGGAGATGTTAATTAAAGGACCTGTGTATCAGCTGTGGTGACAGTGAGGAGTTCAGACATAAAATCATTTTTTAAGATCACACTTATCTTTAAATAGTTTTGCTTTGTTGGCAGATTTATCTCCCGCCAGTGCCTTCATTAACGCCATAATACAGATAACAGTCGCATCTTTAAAGCCACATTATTGGTTATAGTTTCTTAAAACACACAATAGCCGTTCCTCATAAAGTAAAGGAGGGTCCACGGGGGCTGAGAGTCGGGGGGTAAATGATCTTGTGGAGGTATAAGTCATAAAGGTGGCAGCTGCCGGTGAGCTCCCAGCCACAGACACCTACAGAGACACTGGTATTGAAAGGACGAGAGAGGCCGGCCCATCAGGACAATTAGCAGATGTCACCAGTAAGTTTGACCCGCTCTGACCCCGGGCTTTGTTCAGCAGAACAGGGGGAAACGGAGAGACTCTGTGGGGGAAACTGGTGGAGAGAAAAAAGATGAGGAGGTGAAAAAATGAGATGAGGAGGGATGGAGGGGGGAGGTGAGACAGGGAATATTAGTCATGCTCTGCAGCCTCAGTTAAAGATACAAAGCCTCATTTCAAGCTTTTCAATGATCAATCAATTAAACAGAAAATCAAACAGAGCACGACTCTCCTGATTTTCTCCTCCTCATGACCCATATCAAAGCAAAAGCAGGGGTGGTCATGATGCAGCAGATCAGTCCCATCAGTGATATATTATCATCATTAAGCAGCTTGTTAGTGTTGTAGTTGGTCCAGGTGGTTGTTTTTTCTTCTTTACAGAGCTTTGGGTCATTTATCTCCAACAGTGCATCATATTTCATCAGGTGATTCGATGGTTTTTAACTTGAATAACTGGTAACGTCTCCAACTGTCGGATGAATCTAATGCAGTAAAAATATTTCCCTCTGAAATGTTTTAAAGAAGAAGTTGCATAAAATGGAAAACAATCAAGTTAAGTACAAGTACCTCTAAACTGTACCGAGGTACAGTAGATACAGTAAAAGTACTGCTAGCTGCATTAAGAAGTAGCAAGATTTTTAAAATTCGAATAAATAAAATAAAACTAGGTAGAATAGATAAAAGACAGTGACAAATAAAACCAAAGAAAGGGAATATAAATTTGTAAAAATGTGGATACAATTAAATAAATGAAAAAATGATTAAATAAAGTAAATAAAGTATTATAATCAAAAGCCACGCTAAAAACGTAGGTTGTAATTTCATTTGTACGTCTTTGAATCCCAATCCAGTAACCACCAGTTCACTGACATAGATCCAGCGCGTTCATCACTGTTCTGACTTTTATGTTCAGCAGCTGATCAGGTTCATGGATGTGCAAATGCATCCTTTACTTTAGCCTTTTCCATTTACTGTTTACAGAGCAAAGGGAAACATAAAAAGCTTTGTAACAATGTGAGACCACCCCACGTACTCTCTGAAAGTCAAACGTTTGTGGGGCCGTTCCAGGACCAGTGAAGATGAGCTCAGCACAAAGGCAAGTGTGCCGGCAGACTTGTCACAAAAGAGCACGGGAATGCTGAAGGCACCCCTGGGTGTGGCAATAAATGCCTTTACGCCATTGAGAGGGAGATAATGGTTGTGTTTTCTCCTCCTCTTTCCTCGTGAGGTGGACACACATCTGTGACGCTGGGAGGAAGTTGAATAGATGAAGGAATCAGGGCTTTGCTTCTGACTTCATGAAACTGTAATTCTTTCCTCACATACTGCTGATGATAATATAATAATAATGATAATTGACTCCATTGTTGTCATTTTGCATGATTTGTTTTCTTTCAGTTTATGAGGATTTTTCCATGTCCCTGAATCAAATGTTACATGATGCTCATGAAGAAGCCAGCATCTTTAGTTGCACAGTGAAGAGCTGTCATATTATTCCTTTCAGGGGGAAAATAGTGACAGTAAATCGTCTAATAAAATCAGTGTCTGAGATGGATTTTCATTCTTTGGACTCTTCTACATTTGCAGCCAGAACCACTGGCTGCTCTCTCTGGCTGCCACTCAAGCTGCAGGAATCCCGACCACAAATCCATCACTCTGTGAGGAAACTACGAGTAGATTTTCCTACAACGCCACAGCACCCAGCTTCCACAAAGCAAACCCCGGCTTCCACCATCACACGTAAACATTGTAATTTTCTCTAACCCCAGCAGAAGCCTCATCTTCACTTCATCTTCATGCAACTGAGGAAGCAGACACCAAAATAAAAGGAGTGTCATCTCCACTGAGAGCAAACTGGCAAAACAACGTGTTGTTGCTGAATATTATATTATTTATTTTCCTCCATTTAATAAAACATGTGAACTCTATAACACAAAAGATAATTACAGTTGTTAGAAGACTTGCGTTCAATATGTTTGTCTCTTTGTGGTTGGAAAAATGGAGAGGAGACAGAAGAGAGTGAACCAGTGATAAAAGCAGCCATCCTAACATTCAGTGTTGACATGAATAGTAAAGTTTCTATTTTTAATGTAATTTCATTTTGTACATAATAATAATATGTTTATTCATCTTTTACTTAACTATATATATACTGTATGTGTGTGTGTGTGTGTGTGTGACTTTAATTTAATTTAATTTCAATGTATTTTTCACCCACTGTACATAATAGATGTTTATGTTTATATTTATTACTCTTTGTTCACCGGGGTCAAATACCTTCAATCCACAAACACACTGAGCCAAGATGCTGATTCCGGTGCCGCAGACACTGATTGTAGGAGAATAGCTGCAGTTCACCTTTGACCCTCCGGTGTCGCTGCTGAGCGGAAGTGATACCGGAAGCTGTCGTCTCGGTCGTTTCTCGCGATGTTTTTTGTTTTCATTGATTTAAAAAATGGCGTCTGAAGGAGAGGCGGGCAGTGCTGCTGCAACCGAACCGGAGACCGGAGAGGGGTATGTCCGCGTAATGCGAAACAGTTTTATTATCACAAATATGTAGGTCATGGTTCAGATTATCTGTGAAATTATAAAGCACTGAAACGGTCGTTTTTAGCTATAAAAGCTGCTAAAAGCAGACTGGCTAGCTAGCTACCGTTAGCGGTGCACAGACTCGGAGACTGGACCATGAAATGTTACAGTTTAGTTGCTCTTTATAAAGAGAAAACATCTCTACATCAACATATCTGACAGTTTAATGTTACCCAGGCTGCCGGTTAACTTATTAAGCCTGTGAATAATTTAAGATTTTGTATAAAACCTTTGCGCCAGACTCCTTTCGAATAATGTCAAATTTACCAAGCTCAGTGTATTTTCAATAGAAAGGAAAACTAACGGGAAGACAGGTGAGCACAAATAAGTTTACATTAGATATATGCCCATAAACACCGAATTACGTTTTGGCATTTCACGTTTATAAAAACAGACAAACAAAATAACCAACTTGAAATCATATCACTTAACTATGCAGTGGTAAGTTTCAACTGGAAAAACTGCGATTTTTTAAATAGAGTATGGTTTAGAAAGGATGCAAACAGAACGCCTATCTTTGTTTAGATAAAAATAAGAATTCTTTGTACAAGTGAAAGGTGGGTAACAGGTTTAGAGCTGCAATAATTAACCTGAAACTACATAATTAAAGAGTAATCATTATTTTTTTAATTAAAATGTCAACATTCTTTGGTTCCAGCTTTTTAAATGTGAGAATTTGATTTTTTTCTTTGTCGTACATTATTGTAAACTGAACATTTTTGATTGAAACTAAACATATGGAGATATCAACTTGGGAGATTATGGTGGAAATAATCAGCCAATCAAATGATAATGAAAATAATCATTTGTCTGCAGTGTGTTAGTGAATTTACTATGTGATAGAATGATGACTGATCGGTGTAGATTGATATTCCAAATTTGTTGTCCTCTCTGAAACACATAAAGAAGTAACTGGAAGAGTTATAACCCAGACACTACTGCACTCCTCTCTTATTGGACTGTAACCTAACTAAAACCTTTTCAGCAATTATTATGTTTTTACACCAGTTGATATGATGTCCCCATAGTTGGGTAAACATCTACTTATCTGATTAATCTTTCTGTTGACTTTCAGGGATGCTGCATTTGGGGAAATTCCCATCAGCATGGATACTGAATCTACAAATGGCAAAGAGGGAATGGTAACACTGTCTGGCATTTATTATTCTAACTTTGTTTTTACTTTGCGTGTTGTGTAGCTGACTTGTTTTTTGACTGATGCTTCAAATGACCCTACACAATCTGTTTCTCTGTCACAGGAGACGGCCGGTGAGGGCTCAGAGGCTGCTGACGCTCTGACTGGATCAGGGGATGAGGAGAGTGGGAGGCAGCTGGGGGAGGTGGAGCTGCAGTGTGCCTTGTGTATGAAGTGGTTCACAGCAGACACATTTGGCATCGACACTGTGTATGTTTAGTAAATCTATTATTCAGCTGATGATCTGGGAAACATCAGCAGTTTGTGTGTCTTTACTGAGAGTTTTCATGATGTAATGTTTTCCCTTCTCTGCAGGACCTGTCTTCCCTTTATGACCAATTATGTGTTTCACTGCAACGTGTGCCATCACAGTGGTAACACATACTTCCTCAGGAAACAAGCAAGTATGTGATTCACAAGGAACAGTTACACATTAACAACCTCAGTGTTTCCAGTCATTCACAAACCGATGCTGCTTTTTGTGCTCAGACCTGAAGGAGATGTGCCTCACAGCCCTGGCAAACCTGACATGGAGATCCAGAACACAAGAGGAGCACCCAAAGACCATGTTCTCCAAGGACAAGGTGGGTATAATACATTTTTACAAATGTGTTGGTGCTGATGAGGCCCTTTAAGCCCAGTGGTACACTGGATGTGATTATAGGGCTTTTTAAAGAAACTTGACTGGTTCCAGTCTTGTATGACAGTTGACTGAATATCTTTGGGTTTTGGACATTTAAATATGATGGACTTTTTTTTAACTGTTTTATCACATTTTCTAAATTAAATGATGACTCAAGAAAAGAATGGAAGATGTGTCCCTGTGAATAAATGCAGATTAATCCACCACAACGAAGAAATGTGTGTAGTTCTTGCTGTTATATATTTGTGTTTCCCTACAAGAAATTCATTGAGAATCATAATACAGATAATACAGACATGTAAATGATGTATTGTTTCCTCTACTCCTCTCTGTCTGAGCGGGAGCCGGCAGGTGGAGTTATGCAGATGTTAACGTCTAAAGAAAAATGGTGAACATTTATGTGTTTTTTTATTCTGTGTTGCAGGATATCATCCCGTTCATCGACAAGTACTGGGAGTGCATGACGACTCGGCAGAGGCCGGGGAAGCTCACCTGGCCCAACAACATCGTGAAGACCATGGTAATGTTGTGGTGTATGATGGGAAAATTCAGTCCAGTAGCTGCTTCGCGTCCTTCATATAAAAACCTAAAAATCTATGACAAGGACGTCAGTGAGGAGAAATGTTGGGGTCTTACTCTTTACTGTGAGTTGTCTTCCTTTAGTGTTGTTGCAGTTCCCACTTTAGACCCCTTTGTGTAATGGGGTCATCACAAAGAGACATTCCCACATCGATCAGAAATAACATGTCATTAATACTGTTATTGTACAGTGGTTTTGTTTTAGCACTTTTGTTAATTGGTTTGTTTATTTTCCAGAGTAAAGAGCGAGATGTTTTTCTAGTGAAGGAACACCCGGACCCCGGCAGTAAAGACCCAGAGGAGGAGTACCCCAAGTTTGGCCTGTTGGACCAGGTATTTACCACTCAGCTGTTCTATATAGAACAATGTTGGGAGCTGGCTGCTGTAAAAACAAGAATGTCTGTGTATATATCTAATGAACAACGTCTGACTCTTCTGTAGGACCTGGGAAACATTGGACCCTCATATGACACACAGAAACAGACCACTGCTGCTCCTACAGCTGGTGGGCTCAATGGTAAGTATGTAACACAATAAAATACAAAATGGAAAGAAATAATAGTTTCTACTTGATTAGAGTTGCACTGTTTAACATTGTGTTTCAACAAAGGCCAAGGGGAGGAAAAGTTTTAGGGTGCTTCCACACCTGTAGTCTGGTTGTTCTGATTCAGTGGTGCTTTTTACCTCTGGTCAGGTTCATCAGCGCTGCATGGACCCAGTCTGGGACCTTTCAGCGTAATAAAAACCAGTACAGAGATTAAAATAAAACTTTTCAAGGGAAAGTAAAAACCAGGAAACGCTCTCAGATAAAAGAATGTGTTAATAAGAGCCTTAAACGAGGTCATAGATTCAGTGATCTGATTTCCTCGGGCAGATTCCTCGGGCCTGCAAACACTCTGTCAGCTTTAGTTTTTGGCCGGGCCCTGGAACAGACTTTTACCTGAGGGTCTCAAGGTGTGTACGGAACCCAGAGATCAGAGATAGAGCTGGAAGAGAGGCGTGATGTGATCGTGTCTCTTGGTTCTGGTTAAAAGCCTGGCAGCAGAGTTCTGTACAGTCTGGAGACCATCAGTAGATTTATAGGTGAGACATGTAAATAGACTGCTGCAGTGATCCAGGTGTGATGAGCTGGAGGCCTGTAAAATAGTCACTGTATCTTTAAAAGTTAAAAAAGATGGTATTTTAGAAATATTTGTGAGATGATAAAAACATGATTATAGAAGCTTTGTGCTGCTCAGAACTCAGATTACTGTCAAACCAGAGGCTGAGATTTTTTACAACAGGCTTGATCTGATCTGACAGAGAACCAGCAGATGGCAGAATTGATTTTGTCCTGGGCTGAGACCCAACAACAAGGATCTCAGTTTTGCTTATACAGGTCAGTTGAGCTCAAACAAAACTGAGTTCAGGAGATTCATTACCTGTCAGTTCAGGACCAGCTATAAGTTTAATTAACAGCACTGAATGATCAAAGAACTCAACCACACAGGACAGGTGTGAAAGCACCCAGTATAACCAGTATAAACTCCCCAAACTGAGAGTAGGAGCTTGTTGACCGTGATGACCCTGGTGACTCTGTGCATTGTGTTCCAGGTGGATCTACTTTCTCAGGTGACTATGTGGTATTTTGGCATCTGGAGCTGATCAGTGTGTTTTTGTGTCTTGTAACCCTCTGGATAGAAGTTGGCCCTGAGTTTCCAATCCGATCACTTTGTCCCCAATTCAAACTCAGTAAAGCAT
Organism: Trachinotus anak; assembly: GCF_046630095.1. Classification (NCBI taxonomy): domain Eukaryota; kingdom Metazoa; phylum Chordata; class Actinopteri; order Carangiformes; family Carangidae; genus Trachinotus; species Trachinotus anak. The sequence continues at coordinate 952,844 of NW_027273879.1, read as the reverse complement.
CTTGTGGGCAACTTCATCCACGTCCAATTGTAACCTCCCTGTCTGCTCTCTGCATCTGTTTGGTGCCCCCCTCCCCCACTTCCTTCCCAAAAGCTTTGCCCCCTTTGATCAGTGAACGTCTCTTCCTCGTCTCTGGCTTGCTGCTAATGGGCCCTGAAATCCCTAAAAGAAAACTCCTCACTGAAGTGACTCTCTGCTCTCACCTGTGCGGTGCTAACGAGGGCAGACTGCCACTTTTGATTTGCCGTTGGCTTTCATCCAATGCTCATTAGCCTCATCCTCTTCCTTGAACCAAAGTTCATTCGTTTTTCTTTGTTTTGGATCTAAAATGACTTCAGTGTAGATGTTGTAGCTGGTTAAGGATGTGATGTTAATAGATCCTCGTTAGGTTCAGACTTGTCAGTGTTAATTAACCACAGACTGACTGTGGATGTGGAACAACTTCGTTTTCCACATGAATTTAATGTTTTGTGGACAGTTTGAATGTGTTCAGTATCTAAACTAAAATATAAATATAAGTTAAACTATGTTTGTTTAGCTTTGAGTCTTTGTAACCGGATACCAGTTGATTATTATTTATAATTTTTTTTAAATATGATTTTTAGAGTCTTCTTATGTTTAGGTTTAAACATCATTTCATTTTCCATATAACCAGTGTAAACCCAGCACTGACAGAAATAAAGAAGCATATCGCTTCCACACCAGAAAAAGAAAACGGGATCAGTATCATTTCATAACTTTATCACGTTACCATGAGAAAATTTGTTACATGAAACATTTCACTTTTTAACGTGATAACTTTATTTTTAAGTTTCTTTTAAGTTTTTGGGTCAATTCCAACAGTGAGAGACAGAGAGAGAGAGGAAAATCAGGAGAGAGAGAGAATAAATTGAGGAATATGGCTAATTTACAGGATTTGTTTAAGTCCTGCTTCATGTTTGGGTGGAGACCTGGAGAGACTCTGTTGTTATGACAGAAACGACGCCTCCGTCATGTTGTATCAGAAGGAGCTGGAGAAATAACTCTGGCCTGTATGTGCAGCTCTGAGTCGAGGGCAGAGGCCGTCTACAAAGTGCAAAAATATTCAGTATCTTCCTGCTCATAAATACAATGTCATAAAAACCACTTCACACATCAACAGTCTCAGGAATAATCAATAACCTCCCTCTTATGCTCTGTAGTGTCACAGAAATCACAAATTTAAAAACATCTCATTATAACAAAGTTCTGACATTATAACGTGATACTGGTCCCTTTTTGTTTTTCTGGAGTGGCAGCGAGGCGCCTCAGTACAGAACAGTGAGGCAGGGTGATACTGAAGAGGGATCACGAGAGGCTGATAGTGTTTGGAAAACGCCATGTGAACTAATTCCTGCCTTTTTGTGCCTGCTGTCTCCCTGTGTTTACCAAATGCCTAATAACCTGCTTTCACTGTACGTACGTGTGTGTGTGTGTGTGTGTGTGTGTGTGTGTGCGCGCGTGTGTGTGTGTGCGCGTGCGTGTGTGTGCGCGCACACTCAGCAGCAGTCTTGACGTTATTAGAGTGGAAAGACGAAAAGTCAAAGACATAAAAGTATTAAAAGTAAAAGTTTTTAATCAGTGATCACCTGTAAGTAGGACAGGAAGTGTGAGACAGTTTTTCTATCAACCTTGGAGATGGAAGAAGAAAAACTTTGAGGCTGTGAAGACACTTTCACCCTCTGTTGGTAGCAACAGTGCCACCTAGTGTGCAACAGTGTCGCAGCAGAGTTGTAAAGATCCTCTCTCCTCCCTCCTGCTGGTCTCATCTTAGTAAATCCACCTGATAAAACAGGTGCAGTGAAACACAGCAGCCTGTCAGCAAAGCCTGAGGAGAGAAGTGTTTTTTAACATGAAGTCTACTTTTATTGATAAATATTAGAAACACAGCAGCACCGGGAGCTGCAGCCCCCAAAACGACCGCAGGTTAAATCAGCTCAGTCTGACCTTCATGGAGGGAGGGGCTCTCAGGAGTAGTGAGTTAAACTGCATTAGCTCTGGCTAATTGTACCTGATAAACTGGTAGCAGAGTGTATATGGCCTTTGTCACTGACTGCCTGTGCGTGTGTGTGTGTTTTGCGTACATTCAGCAGTGTAATCTGACTTGTGTGTGTGTTGTTGTTTTTTTTGTTTTTTTGTTTTTCTGAAGGTGCTCTGGCCCCCGGCCCAGGAAAAGGAAGAGGAGCCAAACGTAAACAGCAGCAGCAGCAGGAGGGCGCGGCTGCAGGGGCAACGAAGAGAACCCGCAGGTATAGAGTCAGTCACACACACACTCACACACACAGGAGCCATGTTTCCAGTTCGGGTCACTTGAATGCTTCTGTAGCGTTACCTTGTCCGAAGTGAAGTAACAAGCTTCGTTTGGCCCAGTGAAAGTGAGATGTGAGGTATTTGCTTCTCCTCTGGCGTTGTAGAAACACCCATCAGACTTAATTAGTGTCCTCTGGTGCATCTGGTGTGTGCTGTGGGCGTTGTTAAATGTTGAGACACTATGTTCTGTGAGCGGAGTTTTAATGGCAGCTGTAGTCAAGTGCAGCACATAGAAAGAGAGAAGCTTCCTTTTTGTCCCACTGAGGTCTGCAGGCCGCAAGAATTAGATCCTGTGTGTTTGGCTCTGCAGACACAGACGAAACTTGTTTGTAGGATCGGTTTATTTCTGGTTTTGGTGTCATGGGATTTGTTGACAAATAAAGTCTCACCAGATTCATCCTCCTCCTCCTCCCTCGCCGCAGTGACCCTCTGTTCTCGGCCCAGCGCCTGCCTCCTCACGGTTACCCACTGGAGCACCCGTTTAACAAAGATGGCTACCGCTACATCCTGGCAGAACCAGACCCACACGCCCCAGACCCCGAGAAGCTGGAGCTGGACTGCTGGGCCGGCAAACCCATACCTGGGGATCTGTACAGGGCCTGTCTGTATGAGAGGGTGCTGCTGGCCTTACATGACAGAGGTACTCAGGACTCAAACACACCTGGGAAAGTGGTGTCGCCTTGATCTGTGGATCCTTGAAAATCTTTAAAATATCTTTTATCTATGAAAGAGCTTAAATTTAGAAATGAAATGAAGATTATGTCAGCGCATGTGTGAATTGTTCTTGTTTCACAGTGGAACAGACTTCATTGCATTAAACATTTTTATTATTATATTATGACAAATTTGTATTGATTTTCTAATGTTTGTTATATAGAGATACATAACAAGATAAGAAAAATATTAACATCGTGATTGATTGAAGGACGTGAGTTTTCAGGCATCTTGTTGAACACGCTTTCTACATCAAACTGCTGTGTGCTCATGTCGCAGCGCCTCAGCTGAAGATCTCTGACGACCGACTGACGGTGACCGGAGAGAAGGGTTACTCCATGGTGCGAGCCTCCCACGGCGTCCGAAAAGGCTCCTGGTACTTTGAGGTGTCTGTCGAAGACATGCCCCCAGAGACCGCGGCCCGGCTCGGCTGGTCTCAACCACTCGGTCAGTCGCGCTTCACACTCACACAAACCTCCGTACGGTTCAGAATAATGTGTTCTGGTCTTCACAGAGTAGAAATGTTTTTTTAAAGTGTAATTACTCAGATCTTGTTCAGAGATTCACCTGATAACAGGAACAACACAGAGGCTACATCACAACCTTTTAGTTTTGCTGCTTTCACTACGTCCACACTACTCCAGAGCTTTTGAGCGCCCAAAGCACAGACCTTTGGAAACCATGATGTAGATGGTGACAGATGATTGGGTCTCATCAGCCTCGACTACAACATGGATAATGAATTAAAGTGTCACCGACCTTGTTGTCTTTGCTAGTAGCTGTTCAGTTAAATCCTGCACTTTTCCTCGTTCTTAGTGTTTTCTGCAGCCAAGTAACTGCAGAGTAGACAATCTGCTTCCTGTTTATGTGCCAGTGCATAGTCACAGTAAATTCAGTGTATCTCTATTTTATATAGGAGAGGAGTGAACTTCAATGAGTGTGCACAGAAGAGGCAGCAGCCCCCCCTCAGAATATTCTTGTTAAAGATATCAGGATCCTTGTGGATGACGTGTTTAAATCATTTGACTAATAAAAGAGGAATTTACAGTGCAAGGTGGCACAGGATCAGATTTCCTTCCTGTCTGGCCTATTGACATTTTATAACCTCCTGAAACATCCTGGTCGGTGACCCTCCCCTGCACTAACTCAAGACGCTTTTCACAGAAACGCAGTGTGGGTGGCGTCAGCGAAGGCTCTTTCTTTTGTTAGAATAATTGTTGAAATGTTAAAATGTTTTTCCCTTTTTATGTCGCAGGTAACCTGCAGGCACCTCTGGGTTACGACAAGTTCAGCTACTCGTGGCGCAGTAAGAAGGGCACCCGCTTCCACCAGTCCATAGGAAAGCATTACTCCTCCGGCTACGGTCAGGGAGACACACTGGGCTTCTTCATAGAGCTGCCTGATGGCACAGAGACGGCCAAGGCTCTGCCCGATACGTACAAGGACAAGGTAACGCCCGAGAGGTCGTGAGAGCTACACTGACTCTTCACACACTGTTACTCTGACGTCTTTCCTTGAATCTGTTCTGCTTTCAGGCGCTAATCAAGTTCAAGAGCTACCTGTACTTTGAGGAGAAGGACTACGTGGACAAAGCAGAGAAAAGCCTCAAGTCCACGAGCCCCAGCAGGGTGAGAGAACCCCTCCAAAATAAAATCCAGTTAGAAAACGTGGCACTGTTGACTGTTGGCTCCTGTTTTTCAGATGATCTTCTACAAAAATGGAGTCAGCCAAGGTGTTGCCTTTGAAAACCTGTTTGAAGGCATCTACTTCCCCGCCATCTCCCTCTACAAGAGCTGCACGGTCAGTGCACGTGTCCTGCTTGTGACTTGAGTGGCTTCTTAATTTTCTAGTCTAAAGGCGACCTCTTTTCTCTCCTCAGGTTTCAGTCAATTTTGGGCCACATTTCAAACACCCTCCGAAAGACGTCAAGTTCCAGCCGGTGAGAGCTTCTCTAAAGATTCAGTGACTTCACAAACCTCACACTAACATCTAACGAGCAAATGTTTGATCAGTCGTCTGTTTCCTCCCGTCAGATGAGTGACATGGGCTGGGGAGCTGTGACCGAACACACGCTGGCTGATATGTTGTACCACGTGGAGACCGATGTGGACGGACGACGCAGCCCTCCGTGGGAAGGTTGAACACGGCTTGAGTTCAGTACGCACACCACTCCCAGTCAAGACACCGGTCCTCCTTCAGACAGTAACATGAAAACACCACATGCTGCAGTAAACTGTCGGTCGATGGCTGAGTTCAGCTCCTGTGATATTAGTATTTCCAGACAGGAAGTTAAAACCTACTGAATTTGTCCTTCTCCGATCTTTTAACGGGTGGCTGCGGATCATCACGTGACATTCCACCCTGAACATTTAACACCTGAATCAGCTCATTTTTGGTGCTTTACTTTGAAATGTGTATATTTTGAAGTCACTGTTAAGCCGTAGAGACCCACAGTAACTGGATGTCGGGTCACGTTCAACCTGTGATGTTCTGTGTAGCTGCAGCCAAACAGACCCACGACAACATGTAGACAACAGTTGATCCTGCACTCTTCAGTGTCGTCATGTCCTTTTGCTAATTTTATTTGTTTTACGATGTGTGTTGGTTATTTACTGTTTTATACTCTGGGTTAAATAAAAAAAATGTTACACGGACAAAGTTGAACTCATTAATGAAACCTGGATTTCAAACTAAGAGTCAAGTATTTGACATTAAAGAAGTGGCTCCAACACAACAAACAACAAACACCAGGATATAAAATTAAACAATAAAAGTAATACACTTTTTAAGTGCTTATTAATGTACAGTGCTTAACAATTATAACTTCTATGAAAACATTTTATATAAATTTCATGTTTTACTACTTTACATTTTATTACATTACCACATTATTATCTGTATAGTTGTTGACAAACACATTGATAAACACTTAAATCTGCTTACAACTACATTTTAGTGTAATGCAACCTTTTTATTATTATCAAATGTTTGTACACTGTTTATAAAAGCTAAACATGAGGGATTTAAAGGTCCCAAATTTCATCTCATCTCAGTGTAGTTTTACATCTCATCATCAGATTTCAGGTAAACACTCAGAGGAACCAAATCCTGCAAGGTTGGATGGTGGGTCCAGGTGGGCGGGGCTTGGGGCGTGGGTGAGAGCGGTGACTGCTTTGTTGTGACATCACAAAGTTCCAGAAGTCCTGACGGCTGGTTTTAAGGCTCAGTTTCTGAATACAGGCTGTGTACATTTCTCTGTGGACTGAGGCTTTGATACTTTCACAGTATTAATATAGAACCTAGACCTGCTTTATAATCAGAAACCTTTATACTATATTGGACCTTTAAATAAAATGTAAACCCTTTGGTTCGTGGACCTTTAAAACAAAGTGGCTTCAGCTTACAGCTATTTTAATAATTGATTAATCTGTTGATTATTTCCCTCCATTAACTGATGAATCGCTTGTTCTGTAAAATTAGATAAAATATTAAGAAATGTCCGTCATCACACGTCCAAGGTCGTGTCTCTGAATGTCTTGTTTTGTTCTTCCAACGACTCAAAACCCAAAGATGTTTAATTTATTCTCATATAAGACAAAGATCTGAAACCAGAAGTGAATGTGTTGGAATCAGTGTGTTTTTGGCAGTTTTGCTTTGAAGGGTTTTAGCTGCTGCCAAAAGAGGAAAATATCCAGTTTCTCACGAGACCAAAGCAAAAATTAGAGAAGAGTCTGAATAGTTAGTACCAGAAATACATGTTTTTCTTTTTAGTCTATTTAATCTGGATAAAATCCTGGCTGGAAACCACCGCGTTAAAACACGGTTTATTTATGGCTCATACGGCTGGTGAAATTAGTTGAAATAGCTTCATGTATCAGGCTTTTTGTATCAAAATTCAAGTACTTAACAAAAGGTTACTGTCATTGATGGAAATAAGAGTTTGTGCATGTGTGTAACTGACAGATCAAACATCAGCTATACCTGAGAACAGAAGATGAAGAAACAAGTGCTATAATATAAGAATCTGTGAGTGACAGGAGAACAATACAAAACGTGTGATATGCTGATATTTAAAGGGAAGAACAGAACTGTTTGCATTGTCCTTTGTAGCTACAGTGGATGGATGCTGGTTGTTTTTAGTGTCTGTGCTGTGACGGTCCTCAGAGGGCAGTGCTGAGAAGTCCTGACTTCATGTAGGCGTCACCGGACACCAAACTCTGTCTGCTTTCATCTGATGAATCTGCAGGTTGCTGTTGGAGGAGAGAGAGAGAGAGAGAGGGGGACGAAATATTCAGCTTTCACGCAGCTACATATACAATTTTAGCAACAGCAGACTGTCTTCTTACATGTCGGCGGAAGAGTCGGCCCAGCAGGCTGCGTTTGGGGCTCCCGGGGGGCTGGGACCAGTCCAGGTCTGGGCTTCGAGTCCCAGCAGGGCCGAAAACATTCAGCTCCCTGAAACATCCCATGTCTATGATCTACAGAGGAGAGAGACAGATGTTCAGGCTGGTTTTTAAAATTCTCTCTGGACAGATGATGTGTAACCTGAACATGGACACACCTCATTTTGCCAGTTTATAGGAACGCTGCCTGTGTTGAACTTCGAGTAGAAGTTGCTGTCTATGTTGTCCAGGACGACGCCCTTCACTGTCGAAAACTCCTCAATGTCCTGCACATCACTGCAGTACACCTGTCTGGGCTGGACGAGTGAACACACATCAAAACACACAGTGAGCACAGACCAAAATTCAGTCTTTCTGCAGTTCACCTCCACATTTATTCAATTAAACAGATATTATGGATTAAACTGGCCAATATAAAGTTTTAAAATTAGCTCTGCCTCAAACAGCCACAACATTTAAATGCTGTAAAACATATTTTATAAAAGGTTAATAACCCAGTGAATCTACAGTGATTTAATGAATAAATGTTATTAAATGGATTTTTGTCTTTATAAAACTTTCTTTATTAGTGGCTTATTACGACCAATCTATAAATAAATTAGTTATTAACTATTAACAAACAAGGTTTAAAGGAACCATTTCCAAGTTTTGCTATTGTGACATAGCCAGCATTAGCATTAACAGCTGTTTACTTTCCAGTTCTGCCACAACCTTCAGCCATTGTGTCAACAATACAAGAAGTTATAATACGTCCTTCAAGCAGCTGCTTCTTCAGGACAGACTGGACACTACAGTGACTCGGTATCGGAAAGTGACGAGACGGGCCAACTGGGCCAGAGCTAGCTGGTTAGCATGCTAACTTCAGTAGAAGAAAAGAGGTGATAGAAATAGAAGAAAATCGGGAGACAGCTGTTAGTGAGGAAAAGAATGAAGTTTGATGCAGAACCTGCAACATTTCTTTTACACTGGTAAGTAAACAGTTGTTAATGCTAATTCTAGCTTTGTAGCAATAGCAAAACTTAGAAATAACTCCTTTAAAGATTTAGAAGGGGCAGGATTATTTATTATTTATTATTTATTATTATTTTACGAAATATCTTCTAAATTATTAGAAAATGATTAACCAGAAAGATAAAATGTCATAAATCCCTCAAAAAGTGTAATGTTAGAAAGTGGCACCAAATGCAAATGTACTTATTAAAAGTACATTTAATAATAATAATATATCTGTATTTTTACTGAGCAGTAATCTTACTTCTATTAGAGTATTTTTACACTGTGCTATTGTTACTTTTGATGAATGGATCTGAAGACTTTAACTGGCGGCACAAGGAAAGTCCCATCAGGTAAAACAGGTAAATACACCTGGACTGAACCATTCAAAGTTGTGTAATTTGTTGTGGTACTTGCATCGGGTTTAAATGGAGGCTCAACTAGTCCGGCCTCCAGCATCCTGAAGTTGATTTCTTTGAAAAAAGGATGTGACTGTACTTCTCTCCCCTTTTTGCCGAAGCAGCCCAACCTCAGTGTCGGGTCCTTGGTCAGGAGCTACAGTGCAGGAGAGAAAACCTGTTAGTTCCTCAGGTGAAAGACGCAGACGTTAAGTGTTGCAGTGTGAAAGCTGCCGGCTCAGCAGCTCTGGTGATTTCTAAGAGCTCACCACAGAACAGAGGTCTATCGCGTCCTTGTCGAACTTGTCATCGTATTCCTCTTGCTGTGTGTGAATCCTTCTCTCCATCTCTGAGGCAGAGGGGTGCTCCCCTCGCGCCCTGAACGGGGGCTTCCCTGCAATCATCTCGTAAACCAGGCAGCCGAGGCCCCACCAGTCTGCACTCATCCCGTAAAAGTCGTGGCTCATCACCTCAGGAGCTGGAATCAGGATGCAAATCAATAATCAATAAGCTGTCTGCTCTGCTTGGTGATCGAGCATTATGCACTTGTGCACGTGTGGAGGTGATTTTCAGTCGTGCACTGTTGAAGTCAACAGGTTTACATCCCACAAATCAGAGTAATGTGGGTCAGCAGGTCTGTGAATCCACCACCTGTAAATAACATCTCTACAACCACCATGAACACGTTTCATCTCAGTCTCTTTCTTGCTCAGTTTTTCATTTCCTTTGTTTAATCAGGGACAAAGCACTTTGATCAACATGACTGTAAATGTGCCAGTGTTGGTCTCTAACTGGCTAATTTTTAACTGCAGCCCTGAGGCGACGTCACAGATTGACCTCAACCTCTTCAGAAGAAGTTTCAGGGACATCACATGCTTCATCATTTATTCTCTCAGTCTGTTTCCTCTGCAGGAACTTTTACACCTCAGCCACATGCAAAAACTTTTCAATATATTTATATATATCTTTTTATCAGTGGTTGAGTTTGGTTACAGATACATTTCTGAGATGAAAACCCACAGAGACCCACAGGTCCTCTGTGGACTTGAGCCGGACCCCAGTGGTGTGAGTCACATGCGTACCCATATAGCCAAGCGTGCCCACCCTGCCTCGTACCAGACTCCCCTCAGACAGCCTCACAGCCAGGCCCAGGTCAGAGATGCGGATGTGTCCTTGGGGGAACAAAAAGAAAAGAATTCACTGAACTGGTTCTGCAGTTGAGATTTTTGTTGTTATGACGCACTTTCTCTTTCTGCCCTGTCAATTCCTGCATCCCTCCCCCTCCACTTGTGCTGCGGTGCTTCGACCAACACAAACTTCTTGGAACCACTTCAAAAAGTGTGTGTGAAGCACACACATTTGCTCAGGTATGTAAAACAAAGGTGGTTCCAAGAATGAGGGAACAGGTGCAGAGGTTTCTTAAAATAGACACCACCACACCTGACTCCCACAGGTTTTCACTTCCTCAACCTACCTTTGTTTGTGTCAATGTCATAATAATGTCAACAATGTTTCCTCCTCTAAGAACAGGTCAATGCATCTGAAGAATGAATCTGATTGGCTGAGGAATTATTGGGCAGAACTTGAACTATGTATTTAAATTGTCCAGACTAATTTTAGAGCTAAAAATAGAGTGCTGTCAAGAATGTCATCATCTTCTGTCTGCATAGCAAAGTTATTATAGCTATGTGAAGCTATTTATTGCACATTAATCACTGTTTCTTGCCGTCATACCGTTGTCGTCCAACAAGATGTTTTCTGGTTTCAGATCCCTGCAACATCCAAAACAACATTTGCTTCAGTACCTCCAGGAGAGTAAAGATGTGCCTTAATGTGTTCCAGTGTGGAAATACACTCACTGACCTGTACACTATTGACTTCTGGTGCAGGTGAATCAAACCACAGCAGACCTCTGCAGCGTAGAAACGTACTCTGTCTCTCTCCAGGCCGGGCACGCCGATGTTATAAATGTGAAACCTCAAATCCCCTCCGCTCATCATGGTCAACACCATGCAGAGGGCGTGCTTGGTCTCGTAGGCGTACGCCAGATTCACCTTAACGGAGAAGGAGAAAGTTATTTACAGTGTAAAGCTTGTTAAATGTCACCCAGTCCCATAAAAAGACCAAAACTGCTGCAAAAACACTTGAGAAGGACATGAAGATATTTCCTTATTGTGCACAAATCCCTTGGAAAGAATAAAACCAACATGTGCTTGTCCGTCTCTTGACACTTGTCTATCCCGCCTGTGTCTCTCAGCCAAAGACCACAGGTTCCCACTGTAGACATAAAGCTTTAAAAACGCCTTTAAAAAAGTTTAATTATTTCCTACAATATCTGGACATTTATGAGCAGCAGATATATGTTTAGTAAACTGTTGTATCACAATTTAATGTAGTTGTACAGAGATGTAAGGACATTTTTAAAGGTCCCATATTATATAAAGGTAGATGTCCATGTGTTTGTGATTATAAAGCAGGTCTAGGTTCTATATTAATACTGTGAAAGTATCAAAGCCTCAGTCCACAGAGAAATGCACACAGCCTGTATTCAGAAACTGAGCCTTAAAACCAGCTGTCAGGACTTCTGGAACTTTGTGATGTCACAATGAAGCAGTCACTGCTCTCAGCAATGCCCCAAGCCCCGCCCACCTGGAACCACCATCCAACCTTGAAGGATTTGGTATCTTTGAGTGTTTACCTGAAATCTGCTGTAATTTTATTGGATCACTCAGAAAACAGTCAGCCAATCAAGAGAGAGGCTCAGATCCTCTTTTCTGATTGGCTGACTGACCTGTTGTTACTAGAGCTCCAGAGAGAAGCCTGAGAGAGGAGATGTAAAACTACACTGAGATGGTTTTTGGTTCTTAAAACCACAGATATATCTTCTGATGGAGATCAACACTTCAGATAAAACACAGAAGAAGAGTAAAATATGGGACTTTTAAATTTCTATATGACGACATATTACATAATGGGTTTTTTTTACCATATTGTCATTAATTATCTGTTTATCCAGCAGTTTCCACAAGGTCCACAGGAGGAAGAGTTAGAGTTGTTAACAACCACAATAATAACAACAACAATGACAACGACATTACAGTGACCAGACCGGCAGAACACAACTCTCACCACAAATCGACTGTCCAGCCCTTCCAGTATCTGTTTCTCGTTGAGAGCCATGGACTCTCCCCGCCTCTTCTTCACGTGGGTTTTCTCCAGCTTTTTGCAGGCGTACATCATTCCTGTGGCTCGCACCTGACAAGCCCACACCTGGAGGCAAGACACAGCGTGATCAAAGACAATAATACTGTGGCAGACTTGTCTTTGTAGAGGCGAGATACTGAGGCTGAGTGTGCACAGTGCGACACACACAGCAGTGTCATTTTTACAAGTGTTAAGTCTTGTATTTCTATTAAGATTTAAAAAGAATAATGAAAATCAAGGCAGCAGAGGCTGAGATATCAAAACTTTTATTCTCTAGTATCGTCAAGCTCCTAAAAAAATACCCGCTCCTTCATTTCCCATAATGCAAAGAAACAAGAATCCCTGCCCAGTTTATAAGCCCATTTTTTTTGGCATTTTATGAGACAGTTGCAGGAGGAAACCAAAAGAAATCTGTGGATTCTACAGAGCCTGAGAGAAATGTATGAGTTCCTCTGTAGGTGATATGACATTAGTCCTTTACTGAGTTCTTACGCTGTGAGTTTATTATGGGATGGATTTAAAAAAACATACATAACAATGAAAGTGGGAGGTTACATGTGATTAGACAGATCAGTCTATTAAAGAACCTGAGATTTTTTTTTTTAAGTCACAGAACAATAAGACCATCACATACTCGATTGCGTGCTAAAAGATTACATCCGTGATGAAAACCGATCACTATAGCTGATTAGCAACAGGAAGCAGAGATTTGTGAGATGGTGAATTGACAAGTAATCTCTCCCCATCAAAACCAAAGAAAATAAAAATGGCTTCCTTGCTTTCAGTTCAGTCCCGAATGCTCGATCGTTAAAATAAAAATTGCTCTGTATTTGGCCTCCGTATTGTTGCAGGGTCGGATGTGTGGCGCCAATGTTTTTGAGATTTTCAATGAGCCATGAGCTGGAAGAGGTTGGAAACCACTGATGTAATATGTAAAACTGAAAGAACGTTATTGATATTAAAGGGTTGTTTCACCCAAATGTAAAGAATACATATTTTCTCAGCCGCTGACTGGTTTGTGAGAATCAAACACCAAGAAATGGCTGTAAAATCAGGCCGTTGGTATGTAGCCGTGCAGGTAGTTTTGGTTTTATTCGCTCAGATTTTGTGATATTGATCTCGAAACAGTAACTTAACTCGAACAGCTTCCACAGAATTTCTATAAAAACATTAGTAAACAGTAAGTAACAGAGATGACAGTGAAATTCCCCTCCCTGCCAAAGTGGCGTGGGGGAGGATTAAACCTAGATGCCTCCAGATGAGGAAATGTGTTTTGTTTTTTTATTATTTGGGTGAACTGAGGCTGAAAGTAATATCTGTAACTGTGACTGCAGCCTTACCTCTCCGAACCCTCCTTTCCCCAGCAGCCTGTACTGTCTGAACGCCTGCTTGGTGATTGGCTGCCTTCAAGAAAAAAAAAGTTTGTTTTCATCCTCAGCAGATCTTTTTTTTTTTCCAATACAAGCCTCAAGACAGTCAGTGAGCTAAATGTGGCACTGAGTCAACAGTAATTGCAGTGAAGTGTAACAAGTACAAGCAGATAAACCAGCTCAACCATCCGCTGATCTCTGATACGTGTGTGTTTCCTCCGTCACACGTCAGAACACACACATACTGACCTCTCCAACATCTTCCACTGCAGGAAACGGTCAAAAAACATGCTGTCCTGGTACTGGATGAAGGGCTCTCCGCTCAGGTATTTATGTAGGTCTCTGATCCATTAAAGAGAGAGGTTAGACATTATTCCCTACAAACGTATGCACACAGCAGAAGCAGTGTGAATAGACTTACTCCCTGCAGTCATGAAAGACGTCCGCACAGGGATCGAGCTCCAGACTCTGGCTGCAGCTCTGTTCATGTCTCAGCAGGATGGAGATACTCTGATATGACTGAAGAAACATGGGTGAAGCAAAAGTATTTATTATTGCATGTATTTCAATAAAAATATACAAATGCAATAAGAAAAAGCTCCATAAACATGAATATTTGTAAGTGGTGAAGATGTGTGTTTTCTGTGTGGTTGTCAGACCTGAATCGTGAGGAATTTCTGAATGATTCTGATGCCAGCATCCCTGCGCTCCTCGTCTGACTTTGTCTCAAACGTGTCCTAAAGGAGATAAAGAGGAAAGTTTCATGCTTACTGAGCTGCAGAAATCAGGACCTCAGACTCAGAAAACTGCATATCTGTCTAATATCAGACGTCCTGCTCCGAGTTTAACCACCAGGCCAAATATACAGCAGCAGTTACTTCATTTTTATTATAGTTTTTTACTTTATTGTTAATTTGATCATGCAGACCTCTGCTGTCTTTAAGTATCAAGGTAATAGAAGTAGTTGCTCCTTTTATGTTGTATGCAAATTATTTTTATAAATATTTCCTTCTACCTCCTTCTCCCTTCTTGTTATTCCAGAAATGTACCAGTCCCAGCTCATATTGTATTACAGGCTGAGAACACAGTGTGACTGAACTTTATTAAAAAGCTTTTCCCGCCATTTATAGACATCTTTCTCCCACAGTTGTTGCAATATAGTTTTTTTGTGTTTATTCTAATTTTTTACTGTAGCTTTACTTTCTGCACTTTAAGTCGCTATATGTTTCTTATAGTAGAAATCCTATGAATCATATTTTCCTGCAGTTTTAATTGTACCAAAGCATCCTGGAGGGATATGTAGTTCTGCAGGTCGGGACGGCTCCGGCAGAAGAGCTGGAAGAGCTTCTTTCCGATGGGCTGCTTCACACACAGACTGTAGTAGTCTCGTTCTGATGGAGGAAATAAATCATGACGTAAAATCACACAACAAACCACATCATGTAATAATTAAAATACACCCATGCACACACACCTATGTTCATGGCCAGGTCCACACACTGACTGATGTGAGGAAAGCGAAGCATCTCTCTCCATTTCCAACTTCTGCCTTTGCTCCCTCCACCTGCAGGGACAGTGAAAATAAAACTACATTAAAGCTCCACACAGTCTAAAGGTAGATGTCCATGTGTTTTTGATTATAAAGCAACTCTAGGTTCTTTATTAATAAAATTACACTCAGGTGGTTTTTGGTTTGTAAACTAAATCTTCTGATGGGTCTCAGCACTTCAAATAAAACACAGGAGGAGTTCAAATATGGACCTTTAAGTACTGTAAGTCACGTATTTCTTGTAATGTAGAAAAACACAAAGTGATGATGAAAGACTGACACATTTATCAGCAGCGTGTCATAAACATGCGCGCGTACGTGTGTGTCTGGCCCGTCAGGTTTCAGACAATAGTACGTCCGACTACAGTGAATGAACTATTAATAGCTCTGGGAACAGGTAAGCAAAGCCTGTGGGACCACATTACTCTGAAACTTCCAAACTTAAATAGCCACGCTGCCACTCAAGATAAGATCTCATTTCCCTTTAGCACAGTTTACCAGAGGTTACAGCACTTTGAAAAGTTGCTTCAGCGAGAGTTTAGTGTTTTATTTTACTGAGAAATGATCTATGTTTCTAACCTCTGACTGAGTGGCCCTCTGCTCGGTTTTTGTTCAAAGATCCCCAGAGGGCATGTTCACTGAGGATTAACAATGTGGAGGTTAAATGAAACCATTGCTGACATGGATTCATCGACGAGGCCCAGAAGTCACTGCGCGTGATTAATCTGTAATCAGCTGAATCAGTTTCATCGTTCCTCATCTGTCAACACCTCATGTGTTGTTGGGGGAAGTCACCGTCCTCAGATCACCCAACCAAAACACGGCTGGAGAAACACCACTACACCTGTGATCCTGATGAAAAATCTCCAAATTAAAACCCAAAGACTCTACTGATCTGAAACCATATGCACCACGTGTTAAAGTTAGACTAGATGTGGCAATAAACATATTGTGATTTGATAATAACACGCAGCTCATCCTGCTCATTTTATCACATTGGCTTATTAACAGAACTGAGAAGGTTTTACAGATATTTTGGACATAAATCGATGAGAAATCAACTCTTACCTTCCCTGGCTTTAATCAGAGCACTATTGGCCACCATGCTTTCTATCTCCATGGGGAAGTGTGGGTTTGTTCTAAAAGTCTATTTGTCCCAAAACAGCAAACAGCACATCCAGTCTTCGTGCACTGACTGCACTAGAAGCCAGAGCTCATCAGCAGACGCAGTCAACAGCAACAGTCCAGTTGGTTGACTTGCAGTCATGAGGTGTGTCTAACCTGCAGTCCCTGCATGTGACTCACTGATGAATGGAGATGCAGGTGTATGAGCTTCTTGTGCGACAGCGTACTCCGACCACGGGACACTCCCTCGTCTCAGAGGCGGGACGAACATTGCAGAGAGCTGATATAACAGATGTGAGGATGTTAGTACAGAGCCTGTTTCATCACTTACAGTCAGGTCTGCAAGAGGCAAAGGGACATTTAGTTCACATGAAACAAACTTAACAGCAGTCATGGACTTGTCAACTATGCACAACTTATTTATATCTAATTCATTTTATTTAGTTATTCACATTCATTTTTCTACTAAGTATGTAAATTTTTCTATTTTGTATATTAAGGATATAATGAATCTATCTATCTATCCATCTATCTATCTATCTATCTATCTATCTATCTATCTATCTATCTATCTATCTATCTATCTATCTATCTATCATTTTTATTATTCACTTGCATGCTTTTGTGTACAGGAATTTTATGTCAGTACTTGAAATATTAATAATAAGTTGAAATAATGTCTTCAAAAATTTTCTTCGTCCTCAGCTCATTGATTTAAAATTTTTTGGCAATAATCAAACTGTTCTGATAACAATGTGTTAAGTTACAGAAGACAATTGAACCGTCACTGAACACAGCTGGTAAGTGCATGAACAGCAGCCACATTATGACCAAAAAAACAAAAACACAGTAGCTGCATTGAACATTTCACTTAAAGCAGAAAATGAAAACATATCTGTGTGTTGAACTTGCCTCTGGCCTCTGTGAACTTCTGCAGGAACTTTATATGTGTTTTACTCCACACACACAATCACAACAGCTCATTTAAAGTTACTGTATCTAAAAAAAAAAAAAGAGGGTAAATCCTGACACTTGGTGGACGGATGACATCATTGCAGTTTGGTGTTGTCTTTATTTGATGATGATGATGATACAGATGTCTCTTATTAAAAATAAACTCTAACTTTCAAAATATAGTTGTGTCCCGATTCATTTAAAACCTGATTGAGTGACAGTGTTACTGTCCCGTTCCGAAGGCTCCTTCTTTTCCCGGGAAACAAAGGCTCCAACAGGTGGATCTTTGTGGCCCAACCTGTCCCGACAGTCATTCTGCACCTGTGATGAAAATATGCATGTATGTTATATGTTATATGTAAATGTTCTGTTTCAGCTCATTTGAACAGCTGTACAACTGTGACAGCTTTGAAGGGCCGCATCCTTTGAAGGAGGAAGGTGTGGCCCTTCAAAGCTGTCACAGTTGTACCGCTGTCCCAAACTGGGACACAGCCATAAGATGAGTGATTTCAAAATAAAGCAGGAAATAAACAAAAGTCCAAACATTTAAACACAGTCTGACAGAGTCCAAAATCTGTCATAGGAGGAGCAGAGCATGACATTATTGAACTGTTCCAAAATCATGTGGATTACTGGTTCCCAGCCTTTTTTACCTGTGACCTCAGGTGACAGGCTGCATGTCTACGAGTGAGTTCAGAGTGAAAAATGATTTGCATCTTAAAACCATTGAGTGGCTGATGCAGGGAGAAGGGAAGGCCTCGGTGACGCCACCAGTGTTCATTTCATGGGGGTGGAATTGAAATGCCAACAAAGCAGCCAATAGCAGATCAGCTGTTTGTTCCTGCCTTTAGTTTCCTCACAGGACTTGAAAACAGCAGTTAGGAAGATTTGGAACTTGTAAAGTTACATTCAGAAATTATTCAAAAGTTTGACCTTTGTAAACCTGTAAAATAAATCTGCAGGAGAAATTCAAGTTAGTTCAGGTGTAAAAAAATATATATTTATAAAAAAACAAAAAAACAAAAAAACAAAAAAAACATTACATCCTAATTAACATTATGGATTAAGAAATATTAATTTTGCTTTAAAGGTGTAGTAGGTGATTTTTCTGATCTCACTGTTGTAGCTCCTCCAGGTGGAGCTGCTTGTTTAGTTCACTGGTTCCCATCCGAGGGGTCGGGTCCCTCCAAAGGGTCACCAGATGAATCTGAGGGAGAGGGAAGAAGAAAAAAACATTGAAAAAAAAAAGTTCAGATAAATGAATTCCGATTTTTTTGTGTTTGTGTGAAATGTTGGATAATTTGAGCCTGGAGCAGTTATTGAAATGAAACCATGTGAGAAGTGTGAAGCGTCTCTCTGGTGGAAGGAGAGTCTGATATTTTTACTATGATGTCAGAGCCATAAATGCTGGAAATCACCGGTTTCATCTTTAATCACGTATTGACCTTTACAAATTGATTATATGTTTAAAGTAAAAACTGAAACTACCAGATACATAAATTCAGTGGAGTAAAATGTACAATATTTCAATTTGAATTGTATAAGATAGAAATACTCTGAACTGAAACTGAGCACAGTAACTGTACCACATAAATAAAACTAATCCTTCCAGTTCCTGACATTGTAATTGTCTAAACAGCCCTTTAACTTCAGGGCGTGGTCATCAACAGTGCAGTAAATGTAGAACATCCTGTTTTAGGTGTTTGATTTGAGACTAAACTCCCCTGTTGAAATTCACGCACTACAACGGTGCTACTACAACACTACTACATGTGTTGTGATGATCACATGTCCTCAGAAAACACGCAAATCAGACAGAAGGTGACAGAACGAGGGAGGAGTTCTTCCTCATTGATGTGTTGTCTTGTGAGAAAGTGGTGCATCACCTGGCTGATGGCTCGGTGTTTATTTTAGACCAATGACACATATTCATCACACTGAAAACACATGACGTTGTGGGGAAGCTTAAAACCTCACGCATCATACATCCTTTTTTTTTTTTTTAAATGCCTCCATCAGCATTTAGGAAGGAAAGCATGTGAGGAGGATCTCTCTTCAGAATCAGCACAGACTCTTCAGATTTTTTAGCAGCTCAGGGTTTGTGCTGCTACTCATGTCTGCTTCTCCAAACTGGCAGCGCCCTGATCCGGATCCACTGACTGTGCTGCACACATTCCCACATGAAACAACCTGATCTATCCCTTTAAGGCCTGAAATGATCTGAGGACGAAGAGATTTCACAGCAGAGTCAGATGAGGGGCTGTGGTGGCCTCATCTCGCTTTAATATGTATGAAGCAATCATGTGTAGGCTCAGTAAGAGAGGACCCCTTCATCACCCAAATTCACCAAATCCATGAATAAAGTTGTGTGAGGAAATAAATATCACCAGCGGTTGAGTGACTTTAATGTTTTATTTCCTGCAGCTGGGTCTGGCGACATTCATGAGCTTCAGTTGGAGGGAGCGTGCCCCCGTTTAGTCGCCTTACAGAAGCATCTTTATGCACTTCCACCAGCTGGCGTGACTGAAAACGACGTTCAGGGTCCACAGTTACGTAACAGCGTGATCACCGCCTGAAGAGAAGCCCCTGCACAGATGCACAGACTCCATCAGTCCGTCAGTCCAGACTGAAACGCCTCAGCAGCTCCTGGATGGATGGATGTGACGTTCATGGCGTCCAGATGATTTACTGTAAAACTCAGATGTTGTGGTTCTGAGTGAAATGTTTCTACATGTGTTGGACGGACTGCTGTGAAAGTGTGAACGTTTTTGTAAATGTGCCTCATTCATAAATTGTTTATTAATGCCTCATAGATCAGTTATAATCCATTACTAAGAACAATAAGAATAATTGTTGAACCCTTTGTTGGTGATTTGTTAATATTTATAGATGACTGACTAATTTTTGCTGAGGACCCTGTGTTAATTGATAACGAACATCATCGGGTTATTTTCTCAGACTTGACAAAGCTCCTCCAGGGGGCGTCACAGCTGAGACATAAACTAAATAAGATGCAATCTACCTGCTTATACCTGCCGGCTGTGAGCGTCAATCAAAGGATTATTATCAGAATTATTATTCTGTGCTGGTTTCAAACCTTTTTCTCTTTATCCTTTATTTGTAGTTTTATAAGTTTAACTGTTGACTGAATGTGTGATTTGGGCCTTTTCTTGTATTCTCCTGTGAACGCAGGTAACCTGTAACAGACTGTGACCTGCTGGAGGTTGACAACAGAAAGAGGAAAAAATACAAAATACAAGAGCCCCTTTATTTGGCTCTGCAGACCTGATCCGTGCCATCAAGACTGACCTGACTTTCCTCTCCGCCGATATCACGCATACGTGGGAGTCGTTCTTCACATTAATCTTTTATTTCGGAAATCAAAGTGCAAACAACACCCAATCCTGTTTCCTTCACTTAAGACAAACCTTTAAAATTAAATGCTTCCTATTCAGAGGTGACCCTGAGCATCTCCTCCACACTCTCATCATCTCTAAACTCTCAGCTTCCTTTGCTCCATCCTCCTCATCTTCCTCTCCAGAGCCTGCTCCCACTCTTTTCCTCTGTGTGGGGGCCCAGGGGTCACACCTGACTGCAATAAACAAGGTAATGATATGAAATTAGACTCATTTACAACAAGGATCTGGTTCACATGCAGTGATTCATTCATCAGATCTGAAGGAACAGTTGATGGTTTGGAAATAGGCTTGTGTTTTTAAATCTTTAACCCGACTGGGTCTAATTTGCCAAATCAACACAGATCCTCAGATACAAACAGAAATGTGTGAAAGGGACTCTATTAGTTCTTGATAGAGGTGTCAGGATGTACAGGTGTTGACAATAACTGTGATATTTAAAATAAAGTACAGATTCTGTGTTAATAATACACATATGATAATATTTTGATGGATGTTATTTTGTGGGTCTTTTGCTCATCAGCTTTCATGTGTAATTGTTCTTTTGTTTGTTTTTATTCAGTTATAGTTGCAGACTCTCTCTTCGCCGTCCTACAGCCACATTCATTTTCCGAAACAGAGACAAAACAAACAATAAACAAAGTTAAAGATGAATATAGATATTGTGATAATATTGTTATTGTATATCATAATGATGTAGTGAAAATCTGACACCGTGACGGCTCTTGTTCTTGAGTATAGTTCCTCTGTTTCCAAAACTTTTTGGTCAAAAAGGACTTTTAGTCTTGTTTGTTATCGTTTGTCAGATTGCTTTTGTTCTTGGCACCAGGGCTTCATCCCTGTGGAAAAGGCTCTAGAGAAATACAGTTATTATTCATTTATTTATTTAACAGCAAAAAACAAACAAAATCTGAGAGACTTGTGTCCTTTTCATAAACTTTCACACTGTGCAAAGAATGAAAAACAGTCTTCAGCAAACATCCAACCCAGGTCACAGATGTGTACCACGAGGGTGAAAAACAACAAAAACTGAAACTATTTCTTCCAATTTCTCATTATCGTGGACGACCCTGATGAAGACAATAGGTGGAAATGTGTTTGATTCCTCAGTATGTGACCTCCACATTAATTGCATCTTCAAGATAATCCAAACTCTAAAAAACATGACCTGTGGGAAATGATCCCCCTGACTGCTGGGGTCTGCGACTGCAGTCGTGGTACCAGTGAACGTTCCTGAGCTCAAGTTCGGGCGTAAGATCGACCACGACTAAGCATTTCTGTTGGAAAATTAGCATTAATGAGGTCGACTCTGGGAAAGCTGCAAAACAGAGAGACCACCACATCCCCCTCCAGCACATCACTGACCTATCGGCTTGGAATCTCGGTCCAGTGTTCCCTCTGTTAGCTCCGTGTTTGGTCTCCACCAGCTGCTGAGGGAAACAGCTGCTCCACTGTGTTCACCGGCTGCTCTCTAGCCAGGTTTCCAGTTTTCTGCAAAGTAGAAGCAACTTTTATTTTTAGGAAAGTTGACAGAACATAATTGCGAATGGTCTGTGTTTCCCCTGAGTGATGTTGTTTGAATAAAGCCGGGTTTTCTCGTCTCTGAACATCAGCCCCATTAAACGCGATGACGCATTTCCGGCATCTGCCTCTCGGTTGGAACTGGCTCCCCGGGGCCTGATACAGCAGGCGCCACGACACGAACATGTAAAAAGTGTTTCCATTTAAGTTTTGCAAAATATGACTTTGTCGAATAGTCTGGAAAACTTTTACGTTTGCTCATTATTCTAACTCTGTGTCTGTCGGCTGTTTGCTGCTGAGCAGGCAGTGGACCGTGGCTTTTATGATCAGTATATAATGTATTTCAGTTGTGATAACCCACTGCACAGGTGATTTGGGCAACAAGCTTATGTAAGTTGGACTGACACAGTGTAGGTGCTGTTCCTTATGATAATGCATGGTTATGTTCATATTGTTCATATTGTGCATATAACATCATCTTCCCTGCACACAAGGCATTTGCAGTCCACTGTTCTCGTCCTTGGTTCCCTGATGGTGGAACCAGCTCAGAGCATCTTTATCTTCAAGGATCTCTTGAAGACTCATCTCTTCATCTCCTAACACCCCAACATACCTGACAATCACTTACTGTGCACTTCTGCTTGATCTCCCTGCACTAATTGAATAGATGTAGGACTTCAGAGATGTCCCTCACCTGTAAGTCGCTTTGGATAAAAGCTTCTGCCAGATGAGTAATTGTAAATATAATGTAGTGTAATAGATAAAACACAATAAAAACTTCAGCCCCCAGGTCAGCTGTTAGAGTGATATAAAGTTATCTCATGTCCATCAGACAGAAACTGCTTCTTTATGATTATCTGTGTTGCGTGTTGAACTTCTGCTCTAGATTACTCCAAGAAACAATCATACAGTGACAACTGGAGCTGTCATCTGACTCCAGTGTGACTACACATGCATTTTGCATGGATTTGGGAGAAAAGTGCACAATGTGTACACACGCCCCTGCAGCGTGGGGACGGGCGGGGTCTGCTCAGTATAAACAGAGACACCGCAGCGGACCACAGCCTCCTCCCGGTCCCTCACCCGCTGCCCACGGCCTCACTCCTCCCTCAGCCCGGTGGCTCTGCAGACTGAGGGGCGACTGGAAACGTGTTCTTCTCTCATCAGGCAAAACCTGATCATCAGCAGCAACCATGCGCATTAATAAATCCAAAGTAGCCGTCGGCTTTATAGCGGCAGGTGCCCTGACGCTGGTGTTTGGAGCAGTTCTTCTGTTCGTGGGGCCGGCGGTGATGAAGGACCAAATCATTAAAGTAAGTCACTTCACAGTGATGAAAATAAAGTCTGATTTCTGTGTGATATCAGGCTTTTTTATTAACAGTTTCTTCTTTTTCTTTATTTTTTTTTATCTGCGCAGAAGCAAATTATTTCACATTGAACAATTGTCTTCACGGCAGCGAGGCTGTTTCCATGGTTACCAGCCTGCTCCTCTCCGTCGGAGGGGCAGGTAGACCCGCGCTGCACGTGCTCTGCTTCAGGCCTTTACTGTCGCACTCACCTGCACCACCCGCGGCGCGCAGCGGGTCCACGCGGTGACTCCAGCAGATGGCGCAGCGCTCGAGACAAGCTGGAGCCAATAAAATGCGTGAGCTACTAAAACAAGTAAAGGACTTGAGCACATGTACTTCGATGTGTCCCCTCTCTCATTCGATCTCATTTTATTTCATTTCACTTTATTTAACTTCATTATTTATTCTAAAACCATGTAAAAAGGGTTAACTTTATATTTTATATTTTTCTCGTGAGGACTTTAACTGTCAGTTAATCATCTGCATACTTCCTCCACTTCTGATATATATTCATATTTTAGTGTCAGGGGATATTTTATATTTTTTGGGAGTACTTTAACTTTTCAAACTTCAATATTTGAACTTATTTATTATTATTATTTTATATTTGTTCTATAAGTACTTTAACTTATAATAGGGGATATATTATATGAGGACTTCTCATACTTTAAGTTTAACATAAAATCTGAATACATCTTCCACCAGTCTGTGGCCTCAGTGTAGAATGAGCGGGAACTACAATTCCCAGAATCCTCGGCGCTGCGGAGGCGTGGCCTGCAGGTTATAAATACGGCGACAATAGAATATGGGTCAACGTTATCGATCGGGGACGTCGATCAGCCGGTTCGACCGGAGGCTGTAACGTTGAAGCGCAGCGGTCACCGCCGTCACTCCGCCGCCGCCGCTCGGGTTCGCTCGCTCCGTCTCACCGCGACTGTCCGGACGTAAACAAGCTCCAGCGGGACAAACACCGACGAGCCATGGCTGTCAATAAGTCCAGAGTCGCGGTCGGGTTCATAGTCGCCGGGGTCCTGGCCGTGGGGTTCGGGACGGTGCTGACCTTTGTGGGCCCGTTAATCATCGACGACCAGATAGTGAAGGTAAGAAGCTCCGTGAAGCGCTGAGCTCAGGTTGAGTCTCACCTGAAGTCCCGACGCGCAGGCGGCTGATGGGTAATAAGAGGTGCTGCTGTCCGGTCCCCCGGCCTGTGTCCAGCTGAGGTGCATCCAGCAGCCAGGAGGGAGAACAGTTACAGACAAACAAAACAGTGCAGCTGTTCTCAGAGCAGCAAAAAACATGTTTCAAGCTTTAATCTCACATCACTTTAATGATGTGTATTCATATTGTAACTATAATAAAGTTGATATAATGCACCACTGGACCTTTTACAGAGACAGTTTGTGATTAGAAGTTCACAGGAGACACTTTCAGACATGAATACTGAATCCAGTCTGCAGCTGAAACTATGAGAAGATTAATCGATTCATGGTTTGCTGGTTTCAGCCTCTGAACTGTGAACACATGTAGCCTGTCCCCTGTTTCATGTACAGCTGTGAACTGAAGGTGCTGGACTGTTGGTCAGAGAGAGTGAGAGCTGAAACAAGCAGTTGATTGACAACAATTAAGCGTTTCATTCATTTTTTCATGCAGTTTTCTTGTTCCACCTTTTTTAAGCGTGAAGATTTGATGCTTTTCTTTTATATGTGTAAAAAATAAATAAATAAATAAATAAAAATAATAATAATAAACAGAATATCTTGTGTTTTGGAGTGTTGGTGGGACAAGCAATTTTAAGATGTCTGAGAATTTTTTCTTTTCTCACAATTTTCTGACATTGTATGGAAAAATTATTAATTGAGAAAATAATTTGATAGAAGATTTTTTTTTTTTTTTTTTTTCTCTTATGTCAGAACACAGTGATCGACCCGAAGAATGATTTGTCCTACACCATGTGGAAGGACATCCCTGTGCCGTTCTACATGTCCGTCTACTTCTTCCACGTCCTCAACCCCAAGGAGATCCTGAACGGAGAAAAGCCCATGGTGGAGCAGCGAGGACCTTATGTGTACAGGTGAACATAAACTACATCCAGCACCTCCCTGAGAGCACATGCTGAAGCATAACCTGCACATGCATTTTTTTCTTCCATGCATGTCCCTATCAGTAAACTTTGTCCTGCAGCCTGCAGATATGTTGCAAGGACTGTATGTAAAAGATGCATTTGCAGGTTATATTCTCTGCTTTGCTCACTTTGTCAAATGGGATCATTTTTCAGAAATTTTTAACATACGTTGATCCAGTTATTGAACGATCTTTCTTCATTTTCCTTCTGTCCATTAAACATTGTCCATATTGGTTATAGTCCCCTGCAGATCTGTGTCTCTGTATGTGATTGGCTCATTTTGTGGAACACTATGTCCTCAGCTCACAGTATGTGTGTCTCCCTGTATACGTTCATGCTACTTTTCACTAGTTACATGGTGGGATGGAGCCCAAACATTGTTGTGTAACTGTGCCACATATGTTCCAGGGGAGGGGGCGTTTGTGGGTCTAAAAACATTACCCAACATATGCTTCAGCTGCATATGTTGACCTAGATTTTAGTGTGAGATCAGCATGATGTGAAGGGAAGAAGTTCTTGCAGGAGTACAATGATTTCATAACTGGTTTTTGTTCACTTGTCACTTTTTCCATCCATTGTCATCTTAAAGCTGCAGAGTGTTTAAAGGGAAGAGGCTTCAAATGAGATAAGTCCAGGGGGAGCAGGCCCTTCAGAGCCTGGTGGCCGGTATATAGTTATAGTGCAGACTTTTTAAAGTCAGTGCACATAAAACTTAGAGCAGCGCTCCACAGAGTTGGGTTTGTGAAGTTCAGACTCATCTCAGCATGTGAGAGCAGATGTCTGATGTCCTGTGTGGCTCTGTGACCTCCAACAAGTCAGTCAGTGATGTCCACTTGCTTTAGGCTTGATGCGATGCAGTCAAGTCAACATGGAACATGAAGAACTGGGGAACTGTTAGTGTGGTGTTCCTGATAAAGAGCTCAGTGACTGTGAACACAAAACAGCTGCATAAGAAAAAGTAGGGATTTCTTGATAGAACAGAACGTTGTTAAAGGAGGGGGGGGGGCAGACAGACAATCATCCAACATCACTGTCAGGAAATCGGCATTAATGGATTAGTGCGTCAATAATCGTCAGATTAATCTAATTACAATAATCAGCAGTTGCAGCCCTATGCTTTGTTAACTAATCGTTCTCATAATTGAAACCACAGCCAGTATTACTGCTGTGTTTACTTTGTTACTGCTGCAAACAAACCATTAAAGGCACTGGACAGAATGAAAACTGATGGAGCTGTGGTGCAGAAAGACTCTGACTCAGTCTGGCTCAGTTAGAGTTTACATGACACTGTGGGTTATGGGTTGTTCCCATGTACATCACATGTACTTTTTGGATCCTTACCTGGAGAAATATAAATATGTTTCTTTTAGAGCTGCTCAAATAATCAAAATCACAATATGGACAAGAGCAAAGTATAAATTGCAGGAGCTGCAGTTATGACATTATGCATGAACTAACGCCCCGGCCTGCAAATCATATTCTCCAGACGTAGAGGAACCATTACAATTTAAACCATGACTCGTATTATAATATCTGCCATTCATCAGTCTGAGTTTCTTTCTCTAAGTTAACAAAATAAGCCAAAGTTCTCAAATGTTAAATGTTGTTTCAACACAGCTTTGCTTTAAAACTGGTTAAATCAGGAACTACGTGATAAAAGAATCAGGAGACGAAGCAGGATAAGAGTGGGAGGCAGGGTGGTGCTGTCACCTCATAACAGGAAGGTGTTGGGTTTGAACTGGAGCCTTTCTGTGTATGTTCTTCATGTGGGTTTCTTGGGACCCAGCAATTAGTGAAATGGTTCATTCTCTCTGCTTTTTATCAGTCTTATCTGTTGTTATTCTCTTTATCACTTTATCACATTATTAAGGTTCTGTGTACCTTGAACCACAGCTGTCACTCTCAAGGCTGCCCAGACTACAGGAGAACAAGGGTGTGTTCACGTGTGTTTCTTTTCTTTCTTTTTCAGGAAACGCTGTCAGAAAGACAACATCACCTTTCATCCCAACGACACGGTGTCGTACAGGGAATACAGAACGTACTACTTCGAGCCCTCCATGTCTGCAGGGAACGAGTCTGATGTTGTCACGATTCCCAACATGTTGGTGCTGGTAAGACTCTGCTTCCCCTTAACCCTTAATTAAACCCTTAACATCTTCCACTTAACCTCTTTGGTAGTTTTCTGCTTTTTCACTCCTGTCTGTGTTTTTTTTCAGGGTGCAGCAGTGATGATGGAAAACCTGCCTTTCGCAGTGCGTTTAATGATCAGCGCCACATTTAAGACTTTCAATGAGGGGCCCTTCCTGACCAAGACCGTGGGGGAGCTGATGTGGGGTTATGACAGTAAACTGGTCGAGTTCCTCAACAAATACCTGCCTGGCATGCTGCCCTCAACGGGAAAGTTTGGCCTCTTTGCTGAAGTGAGTGTTTAAAATAATTTACGCTCATAGTTGAGGCTTATGGCCTTGATGCAAGAGAGGATGACGACATGGAGACTTTCAAAATACGTGAAGGAAGTTTACTAAAGCTGTGTTCGAGTGTGCAACAGTGTTTTGAAGTATACACTGAAAATATTCATAGACATGAATGGGAAGTGACTGCACTGTTACACAGGTCAAAAAAAAAAAATTAAAGGTCCCATATTTGTTTTATCTGAGGTGTTGATCTCCATCAGAAGATATATCTGTGGTTTTAAGAACCAAAAACCATCTCAGTGTAGTTTTACATCTCCTCTCTCAGGCTTCTCTCTGGAGCTCTAGTAACAACAGGTCAGTCAGCCAATCAGAAGAGAGGATCTGAGTCTCTCTTCTGATTGGCTGACTGTTTTCTGAGTGATCCAGTAAAAATATAGCAGATTTCAGGTAAACACTCAGAGAGACCAAATCCTTCAAGGTTGGATGGTGGGTCCAGGTGGGCGGGGCTTGGGGCATGGCTGAGGGCGGTGACTGCTTTGTTGTGACATCACAAAGTTCCAGAAGTCCTGATGGCTGGTTTTAAGGCTCAGTTTCTGAATACAGGCTGTGTGCATTTCTCTGTGGACTGAGGCTTTGATACTTTCACAGTATTAATATAGAACCTAGACCTGCTTTATAATCACAAACACATGGACATCTACCTTTATATAATATGGGACCTTTAATCAATCAATCAATCTACAGAAATTTAATCAGCAACAATTTTAATAACTGTTGTTGGGCCATAAACAACTAACAGATAAAATCCTTTATTGGGAAAAAATGCCAAATATCTGCAGACTGTTTCAGTCAGATAAAGTTTGGTGTTCGTGTTTCTCTTTTAGTTCAACAACTCCAACACCGGTCTGTTCACCATCTTCACCGGACAGAACGACATCAGGAAGGTTCATAGAGTTGATTCCTGGAACGGTCTGACAGAGGTGAGACACCTGCAGGTTTTTTTCTTCTGTGCTCCCGTCTGTGTTTCCACCCATCTCACCGACCTCTCTGTCACCAGCTGAACTACTGGCGGACTCCTCAGTGTAACATGATCAATGGAACAGCTGGGCAGATGTGGCCTCCCTTCATGACTAAAGAGAGCACTCTGCCTTTCTACAGCCCTGACGCCTGCAGGTCAGAGATTATTTTTTCACTTCAGTTCTTTCTCTCACACTTCCTTGTGCAAACTTACAAAACCATTTTCTGTGTTTTTTTTGTTTATTTTTCAGATCTTTGGAGCTTGTCTACCAGCGTCCTGGTGAGATGAAGGGTATCCCTCTGTATCGATACGTTGCACCCAAGACCCTGTTCGCCAACGGGACAGATTACGCCCCCAATGAAGGCTTCTGCCCCTGCAGACAGTCCGGCCTGCTGAACGTCAGCAGCTGTCGCCACAGTGAGTGTTCACGATGAACAGATCACCTAATCAGAGACTATTTATTTGCTCCAAGACAAAACATTCTGTCGTGACTTCATCCTCATGTTAAATCTGGTAATTGAGTCAATGTCAGTTTATGAGATCAGCAGGGTTATCACATGTGGGATAAAGAGTTTTTAGTCCTATTGCGGCTGGTGTCCCACTGACCCCCTGACAGCTGTCTTTAATCAGCAGGTTCTCCTCAGGGCCTGATCCATCCTGGACCACACAAACCAGCCCCCTCACTTATTTACAAGCCCCTCCCCCAGGCTATAGACTCAGAGTTCACCTGTCACCTCCGCAGCCACCTTTACAATTATTTAGTCTATAAAATATCAGAGAATGGCCACCACGTGTTCATATTGCAGCTCAAAACTTCAAAGATTTTAATTCTCAATCAAGTATTTCTGTTTGATAAATGATTTAAATGATTCATCAGAATTATATAGACAGTTATACAGACAGATATCTGAGGTTCAGTGTTAACACCTCCTTCCTCCTGATGCTTCGTTGTTTGAAGCTGTTCATTCATTTTTGTCTCGTTCTGTTTCCATTTTACAGACTCTCCGGTCTTCATCTCTCATCCTCACTTCTTTAATGCTGATCCCGTTCTCCTGGACACCGTGCTGGGCCTCAGTCCCACCGAGGAGGAGCACGGCCTCTTCATCGACATTCACCCAGTGAGTACACACACACACACACACACACACACACACACACACACAGTAATATGAAGTGACTGAGCTAAAGACCAGATTAAATTCACAGCCTTTACAGAGGTGGTTAAAGTCACGACTGTGAAGGACTGCTGCCCCCCCCCCCACAACTCTCTGGGGCTTCACAAAAAAAAAAAAAAAAAAAAAAAGTCCCATACACGTCAGTTCTTAGCATATATTACATAAGTTCTGGCACATATTTTCATCATGAAACATTTCTTTTCTTTGTGTCATGTCATAGTTTCCTCCTCTGAGACGTAATTTAGTCTTTGGTTTGAATTTTCTATGTAATTTCTTGGAAGCATGAACATGGTTTACTGAGTTACTGAGAACACGTTGTGCATCCAGAATAAGAAGCTGTCCGATCTTTTACTTCAGCATTTTTTCCCTGAATGAGTTTGGTAAAGATGCAGCTTTATGCCAAAATAAAAATCAGTCTGCAGCGTTTAAAATGATCACAGAACATTAGAACCTGCATGAGGGAAGATTTACTAGACTGGAAGATGTTCCTAATAAACTGACAGCTGAGTGTAGATCAAGATAGGTTTAGAGCTTATACAAGTATTAAAATCATAAAAAAATGAATGAACAACATTTACCTGTAAAAGTAGGGTCCAACCTTTCACCTGTAAACTCTGATCTGATTGGAAGTCCATGATATGTAATCACTCTGCTCTGGTCACGGTGGACATCAAGGCTCAAGGACAACAACAGCCCCACTTAAACAATCTGATGTCACCTGATGAGCTGATATCCTGTAACAACACCCACTCGTTATATCACAGCATTTTGTCTAAAGTTGTCTTTATATAATAAACTACTGCTGCTGACCTGTGGGTTGGAAAATAACAAACCTGCATTTTAATTCATTAAATTAGAAAAATCCGTTCAGACTGAAAAAATCCAGAGACTCCTCAGTTCAGAGGAAGTTTTTTAGCTTCTTACTCTGCTAGAGTCAGATTCTGAAACTACCAAGTCAAACTGATTATCACTATTAGGAATAAAAGAAATACAAAACATACACAGTGAGTCTACCCTGTTTCTCATAAAAACAGGTAGGTACCAGCTGTAGTGTGGTACATTTGCACACCTCAAATTATTATAATTTTTTTTATTTTGGGCATTTTTTGCCTTTATTTTGAAGGGCCGCGAAGGGCCACAGTTCAGACTCAAACTCGGGCCGCTGCGTCAGGACTAAGCTGTAACCTGTATATCTGGAAATTTAACTGAAATAAAAACACATTCGGGAAAATAAGAAACATCGTCAAACCGTGGTGGAAAGAAAGAGGCAGTGTCCATACTGGTGTTTTAATGCTGCCGAAGCTTTTATACTGAAATTTTGAGAGAATTATACGGTGATATAAACGTTAGGCCACACAAACACAACCTTAATCACTGTCTTCAGGTGTTGGTGCTGATGATCGTAGGTAAACTAAGAGGATTAAAGTTGATGTTTGTTTTCCAGGTAAATGGTGAAGTCATAGGAAAAATCAAATCCACTTTACAGTAATAAACTCAATAACAGCAGAGTTTTGTTGCCGTGCAGTAACACAGTAAAAGTGCAGTGATGATGATGGCTTCAATAAACTACAAATGTCAGGTCGATATAACAGAACCATGACTCAGGTCATTATGCAACGCTGCCAGTGTAAACCTCTCAGCAGTGTATGGTGTTGGCTGTAACCTGCACTGTGATAAGGTAATTGGAAATTGGGCTATTTCTCCATAATTGCAGTTATTTATGAGACAAGGGTTGTTTAGAAACTTTCTATTGCACCAATAAAAATCAGGTTTGATAAGAGGCTTTTTTTTCCTGCGCAGATTAAAGCTCATGAGATGTTTCCGAGTAGTGTCGAGTTGAATCCGGCTCGACTATGACTGATATCAGGTTAATAATTGAGGGAAATCACTTGGTGTTTTAATGAGGTTATCTTACATGGGTGTACATCCTCCTCGTGTTCGGTGCAGTGGCTTAAATGAAGACAAAGCACATTCGTTAACTTATAAAGTTGAATTTACACTGGCTCAGACAGTGTGAGTTGGTCTGGTGTGACCAGTAGCTTATGGTGGCTAATGTTAGCACACAGTAGACTCAGTTCTCTGACTTGAATATTTATTTACACTGTTACCAACTTCATTTCATGTTCATTTCCATTTTTAAAAATTGTTTTTTAATTTTAATAAAGTTTCACTGCCCAAAAACTAAACTGATAAACATGAGTTGATTTGAAAGGATCAGTATGGAATAAAATAAAGTCAATTCAAATCTGATCCAGACTTTACTGAACTCTGCTGTGTTTTGTCACCTGCAGCCAGTGGTGTGAGTCTGTTGGGGCCCCAGACCAGGGGCCCCCTCCAATCAGCATTCATCACCACTATGTATTAAATAATCTGACACTGAAAATGTTTTTTGCTATAACCTGGTACAATGTCTAAATAAATTTAAAAAATAAATAAATAAACATAAAAAAAGAAAAAAAAAACATGGAAAACTTTCAATATATAGATTATACAGAACAATAAAAACTTTTTAAAAAAACTAAATAAGTTCAATGTTGGCGCATTGTAAAAGATCCACATAAGAGCATCATCATGGCAGCAGCAGTTATCCACAGATCACTTCCTCTTTAGTGACTCTGGCTACAAAATAAAAGCATGATAAAGTTTGTTTTTTTGCAGGGATGCTTTATTGGAGCGATTGAGAGCTTTTACTTTCTGAAGTTCAAAAGATTGTGTTGTTAACTTTACAGAGCGATGAAATAGTCGACCTGTGGTGTGAAGGAAATAACACCAGTTCAGTAAATCATTCAAACTTATGTGAGACAGTGTGTATGTGTGATTGTGTTCTGACCGTCTTATTATAACAGCGACTCCCTTGCTGGCCCCTGTTGTTGTGTCTTACAGAGCTTATTTATTAGTTTAGATTTCCTGCTGTACGAGCGTAGAATAGAACCTGTACCATAAAAATATAAAGACCGACCACGTCTGTCTTAAGTCAGCCCTTTTTTCTCCACCTCTTGCTGTTTGCCACCAGCTGCAGTCCTCTTGTTTGTCCTCAGTGGTTCTTATCCTCCTGACTGCAGCTCCTATTAACTTTTTATCAGAGCCACATGTCCGCAGCTGAAATCTGCTTCACCGACTCACCGAGCAAAAAGTCCTTCAGAGAACAATCAGGGGGAAAAATTGACGAACATGCTGCGTTTTTTTTATTAACATTTTTCTATTTTGAATATCGACTTCAAGACCCGAACCTTTACCACCTCTGCTTATAAGATGGGACAACCACTGGAAATTCACTAAAGTCCCTGAATTCCATCGAAAGCAACAGGGACAAATTTTTCGTATCAAATTTATGAAAAGAGGCCAAGATTCCTGTCCTCAGCCAGGGGTGAGGGCATTTTAAGAAAACTGAACAATGACTTTATTCTTTACAGCTGCTTCAAATCAAACAAATTGCTGAGTGGGTTCACAAGAGGCAGGACAGCGAGGTTATTTGATTGGACATGGGTAACAAGAGAAAGGGCTTTGATTGTGAAAATAAAGCAACTTACTGGAAACCAGTAAAATGACTGTTTAGTGGTAAATGTGTAAACAAGACTCATCCTCAAGTTCCCAAAACATACCATGAAAATATACCAAGATATTATATGAGATCAGATATAAATTTGCCAGATGTAAAGTTGAAACACAAATTTAATCAGACGGTGCTCATTAATCAGCCGCAGGGCATCAGGAAAACAGACCCTGAACATCTGTGTCATTGTTGGTTTAACTCGACTCTGTCACCGCGTCATTAAAACCCAGAGCTCTAGATGCTACGAGCTAATTCTTCACTCTTCAGCTAACAGGGAGGTTAAATTTTGGGAACTTTGGACATTCTGATTCTTATTACTTTTACCACCAGTTAATCTCTTCATTAGTCAGTCAGGGCCGTAGGCAGCGCAGCGGTCCAGAGGCAGCCATTAAAAAAAAAAAAAATTCAATTTCCTGTTGTTCAGAGTAAAAGCTTTCATGTACTGTATCATCATCGTCTTTTATGAAATCCAATAAATACAGGTTAAATGTAGTAATGAAGGAGAATTTTGTCATCTGTGCAGAGGATTCATTTTCAAACACTACTACTGTTAAACTTTTTACAGTGTTATAATAATGTGGCGGCTGATTATCAGAGTAGAGGCTCCACACAAATACAAACTGATCAAACTATACATTTTGTTAAGTCATGCAGAGTTTCCATGTGTCTCCTGTAACTGTAGCTGCAGAAGGTGTTGTGTGGGGCTGGGGGGACATTTAATTTCCTGCAGGTTCAAACAGTAAACGGTTGATTTCCGGCTCTCACTTGCCTGAGGTTACCAGACACGAGAGTCCGGGATTTGTGTGCTTAAATGGGCAAAAAATGCCGGAGGAAACATTTTGGCAGGAAAGAGCTGCAAGAGAACAGCTGTGAAAGTGTCCAAGCTGTTTACACCAAAAGCTTTTACATTGGATCTATGGATTTCATAGGATTTATAATTTACACTAATTCAAGATTGCAGATCCACATACAAGAGGAGACAACAGAGTGACTGAGAGAGTGGAGCTGCTGAGGCAAATATTTTGATCACAGGAAGAGAAAAACCAGAGCCATTCGATGAATCCAAACTCCCTCTGCCAGATGCAGAAACACACCGTGATAATTAGTGGCTTTGGTTCGGAGGGTCTGGGGAGGGGGTCTGGACCTGACTCTGTTACAGTTTGTTCTGCCAGAAAAACCCAGAATCACAACAAAAGCCTGAAAAACAGGCCCTGCTGTTGTGATGCAGTGTGACGTGGCCTCGGACAAACTTGCATGTGAAGGAGCAAATGTAGATTTTTCTAATTAACATATCTTTGTTGTGCGGCTCTCTGAAGTCTTCTCTCCCGTTGACCTGCAGTGACTCAGGTCAGTTTGGGCACGTTTAAAAGGTTCAAATACCAAAAGCAGTAGAGAGGATTCGGATCGTGTCGTCACACAGCTGATGTTTGTCTTTACTCTTTTCTTTGTCACCTCCCCACATGCAAATGTTCCCCCAAAACAAGTTCTCCTCCAACACCATCAGAGGCACCGTCGCTGTAACCTGGGCTCAGCGCCGCCAAGTCGATTGTGATTGGTTTAAAGAAATCCAAACAAGAATCCAAGTGTTTTTTTTTTGTTTTTTTTTTTTGTTTTTTTCAGGCGGACCATTCTCTGACACGGACTAGCAATTTATTAGATACAGCTAGAACTAACTCAGTCTAACAGACCAGTGATGAATCCTGTCTGTGTGAAGGTTGTTATATTCAGTTTTTGTTGAACTCTTTGATCATTTTCAGGCGTTTTTGTGTTACTCTGACAGTTCAGCACCTCTCTGTACAACACAGCAGCACAAACTACGTCCTCTAAAATGATCCTACGGCTGAACCAACACAGTTTCAACAAAAACTGAACGTTAGAACCTTTAGGATGGAAGGATTTGGGATGAACTGGGACACGGTCTGCGAGTCCAGCATCAGAGCTGGATCTCACTGAACCTCCTCGGTAAATCCCTGCAGGTTCCAGAAGGCGAGGTCTGTTGGTCCAGACCAAAATATCTTAACAACTATCGGATGGGTTGCCATTAAAGTTTGCAGACACATTGTTTTCACAATAGTTCTTATAAAGTCATCCCCAACAGAATCATTTACACGTGAGGATTTCCTTCATTTGTCTGCTGTCTTTGGTTATATGGGAACTAATTGTCACTCATTTAAAAGTGACATTGAAGCACTTTTTATTCCCCTTTTGAGATTTGTGTGTTTTGTGTGTGTGTGTGTCTCCAGCAAACGGGTGTCCCTCTGAACGTGTCCATCCGTCTGCAGCTCAACCTCTACATGAAGAGAGTGTCAGGAATTACGTAAGGAAGTGATTCCCTGAAGTATTATGATGACATTGACAATTGTCATGCATTGTTTTTTATATCTGTTCATTATTGCATATGAAAGGCTGGTGGGTGTTTCCTGCTTTTCTTAAGCAGCCTTGGAGTTTGAAGTGTGCTGTTCATGTCCTCACAGAGAAACAGGAAAGATTTCTGAGGTGGTGATGCCCATGATCTGGTTTGAGGAGGTAAGTTAACGCTGAATCCCGCTCATATTGTCACCGCACAGACGAGTTAATGACTTTTTTACGTGCATGTGGATGAGTCTAATTCAGGCGGTCTTTGTGGCCTTGAAGCAGGAAATGCTTCTTGCTCCTCTGTCAGTGTGTCATCATTATTTTTTTATAAGTGTTGTTCAGATCCTGTTCTCACACACACACACACACACACACACACACACACACACACACACACACACACACACACACACACACACACACACACCAGTTAAAAGACAGAGGATCATAAGAAAAAACAGGAACTGTGGAAACGATATCATACATCCCATATTTGCATGAGGAAACACTAGAGCCAGGATAAAAAGAAGTGAAATAAAATTATGAATGAATGAAAAAGAAAAAGTTGGGTATTTAAAAGGAGATAAAGGAGAAATGATAAAATACAGAAAGCCAGGAGGTGAACTCAGGTAAAATATATACAGTTTTTCTCATTGAATCTTTGTTGTGAAAACTGAGCTGAAACAAATATAAAATGCTTTCACACACCACATTTAATTTTGTCCCCCCCCTCCCAGAGGGGGTATATAGACGGCCCCATCCTCACCACCTTCCACACAAACCTGGTCATCCTCCCTGCTGTGATGGAGTACATGCAGTACGGCTTCATAGCGCTCGGCCTGGCGACAATAGTCATCGCTGCTCTGGTGCATCATAGACTGAAGGTAAAGCTTCTACACAGCATGAAGTGTGTGTGTGTGTGTGTGTGTGTGTGTGTGTGTGTGAGTGTGTGTGTGTGTTTTAACTGCATGCAGCATGTCACACAGCCATGCATCTTCTCACACAAACAGACGGTAAAAGGAGCAGGAGGGAGCGCGCTGAAGACGCACTGATCAATATTCAGTCTGAAAGTTATGTCGTTCACTCCTCTGATGTTTTAATCTGCGTCCGACCCAACAAACTGTGCTGTGCTGCATTTTCAAATATCAAAAAGACGCTGAACGATGAGTCGGTGCAACATCACAGGCACTTTTCTGACACTTTGAAACACTCAAACGTTTGTCGTCTGTAATATTTGAAAGGAATAGTTTCATTTCTCTCATGTGTGTGCTAAACATGAAGCTACAGCCAGGAGAATTAGCTTATCTTAGCAGAAAGATTGAAAACAGGGGAGAAATATGAAAATGCATCAGAGGAAACAAATCAATATTTGCTTCAGGTCTTTGGCTCTGAGCTCACACATAAAAACTTTTTATGTGCAGGTTTCACACAAAAACCTGGAGATTAGAAATGTCAGTGTGCAGCAGCCTCCACTTCTCCTAGTGTGTGTGTGTGTGTGTGTGTGTGTGTGTGTGTGTGTGTGTGTTATGAAACACATTACGCTTGTTGTTGTATAATACCATAAACCAGCCAGTATAAGTTAATGAGTAAATGTGTGTTGTCCTCAGTGATGCGTTGACATCTCTGTCGCCGCTCTGTGTTTTTATGCTCTGTGATATCAGCGGCCCTCGAGGTGAGGTGGACTGTTTGCTGAGGGATTTAAATTACACTGAAGTGGTTTTTAGTTATGAGCGCTGGCAGGTTTTATTATCATGACAGAGGTTTTGGATGTTGTGTGTCCACAGAGGTCTCATATCAACGCTGCATTGAGCTCCACAGTGTTGGCGAACCCCGGGGTTTGTAAAGCCACCACGTTCCTAAACAGATTCAATCAACATGATCAGAATCACTGCACCAAATTTTGATCCTCATTTGATTTCACCCTGTGGTTATCAACTTGATCTTTGGAATAGCTGATAATGAAATGGACTAATCAGTGCAGCAAGAATATTAGATTTTTTAACATGTTTTGTTTTACAGCGGCTTTAACGTACACATTCTGTATAATGTCTTTAGTCCAGATCCTCTGAAAGGAAAGATCTGCCGTCCTGATGGAGCAGAAATGCTGGATTTGTTGATCCTGATCCTCAGGATGGTTTTGATGCTTCTCTTGTCTTTTAAGTTCTGTTGCATGATAATCAGTTTGTCTAAAGAGCTGTGGAGGCGAACGAACCAAACGCCTCCACATTTAATTCTGTATGATCATGGTAACAAGACGCACAATTAACCAATCGCACTTCCTCATGATTAACTGCATGGCCGAATCGCTCACCACCAGAAGTGACTCTGCATGAATCCTTACATCTGTGCACATCCACAGTTTAAAATAAAAACCTGAGGCTGCTGGTTTCACCTACGTTAACACCTCCAATCGCACCAGCAGCTGATTGTCTTTGCTCTCTGATTGGCTGATGTGTAAGACAGTGTGGTCGTCTTCTAGGCCTCCGATAAAGAGCTGGTAAAAGGCTCACAAGGCCACGACACACAGGAGAAATACATCATGAGTAATTCAGGTGGGTGCACACTCAAAGGCATAATACACACAGATAAATGTACATGTTCATGTTTAAGTTTGTAGATGACAGGAAAAGGAAATGGGACACATAAATAAAAAACATATTAGTGATGCAGTTGTGTTGTGGTCCCAGTGATAAGACGTTAAAAATGATGTCCCCCAGGTTCATGGCCGCGCTGTCATGAAAATGTGGATGATGCACTTCTTAAAATGATTATAAACAGTCTTAATTTATTTATTCTTCCATTTAATTTATGACTTCAGGACTCATGTCTCTACTTTCTGTGACAGAGTAAACCCAGTTCTTTGGACTGGAGTTTTATAAGGTGTCACAATGTGCAGCTCATCAAAAAGCTTGAAAAAGATTCAAGAAGAAACAAATTCTGCCTTAATTTTTTTTTTTTTTTTTTTTTTTTTTACATTTACATCATAAACTGGCACAGTGATAGAAAATAAAATATAAATAAAAATGTCCTGGAATATGCAAACTTCAACACATATTGTTGAGTTTGAGATGAAACTTTTCTAACAACTAAAAAAAGGATTGTTACTGATATGAAATTGAACAGATGCTGCAAATAAAACCGACTGGATTTCTTTCCACCGGCAAACAAAGAGCTGAATTTGGCTTCTTCTCTTTACTGAGGTTGTAAAAGTTTCTCACCGCTTCGTTCACCACGCGGCTCCGCAGCACTGCCTGCAGCTCGTCAGCATCACAGGACTGTTTGCATGGAGAATATGTTTATCCACAGCAAATTTATCAGGTTTAGAAAAAACTGATAAGAAGTGTAAAATTCTGTGTCATTGTTAACTGATGTGAATTTGTACAGTTCGTTATGAAAAGAATTTCTTCCTCATTTCTTTTCCTGTTCTTTAACCTTCAGCTCCCGGTGTCACATTTTCTGTTGCTGCTCATTGACTTTGTAAAAATGTTTTCTTGTCATTTAACAATTCATTTCCTGTTAGTAAACCTAAAGCAGTCGGTCCCCATCACAAGGTACAAACAGAAGAAAACACAGCAGCTCCTCCTGGTTCGTCCATGTGTGGAAATATTGTGTGTTATTGAGGTGATTGTGTGTGTAACGACTGTACAGCTGAGTCTGTGGATCAGCAGGTTCGTCTGTTCACACCAAGCTGCTCTTCTGTCATGATGTTTGGAAATTTCTCAGGAAATATTTTCATGTATTTTGTGTGTGTATGTGAAATGTGTGAGTGCAACAGACAAGGTGCATTTGCAGGAATTAGGTTTATACAACAGCCACTAACAGACATGACTTTATTTAAATCTGATTCCTGTATTTGATTCTGTTTGTCAGTTTGACTCAGACGAGGCTGGTAAACACTTCCTGACTTCCTCCTCTGTCTGTCGCTCTTAGCTCAAAGCTCATTGGTTCTTGTGTAAATCTTTAAAAACAAATATATAGTTTTATTTTTAAAAAAGGCTCAGTCGGCCACTGTGCTCACTATGAATCCACCTTTGGTTCTGTTGAGAGTATTTATGCCAGGATACATTTTCATTTTAAAACACATCTGTTACTACGTTCCGAGATCGAGAGAACGCTACGAGATGGTTTTATTTTGAAATGAAAATGTAGTGTGGATGTAGTCAGAGTTAAATGGAAACAATGGAGTGTGAATCACACTGTAAGCACAGTATTGTTGCTGTTTAGTACAGTTAAAACAATGATTCTACAGTTGTGTATCATTATAATACATAATTTTCAGTGGATTTTCCAGTGTTTTCAGTGGCTGTGCTTTAATAAGAAACGCAGCGTAGAGGTTATACAAAGGTAAAAAAAACTTCTCTGTGAAGGCATCGGCTGCAAACTGCTTCCTGCCTGATGTTTGATGATGTGGTGAGAAAAACGCTTCGTAACAGCCTCTTTCTTCTGATCCCGACAGAGAAGTAAAGGTGGAGGTGGCACCGCACCAGATGCAACCACAAGCACCGAAGAGAAAGACCCTCTCCTACAAGACGAAATGGACTGACACACAGACACACACAGACACGCACAGACACGCACAGACACGCACAAACACACAAAGCTGGAGTTGTGACGACTGACTTCATTTCAGTATCTTGAACTGAAACGCTGCCACAAGCTGCTCTGCTCTGTAAACACTAATGAGACTTGTGCGGCAGTGAAACATATTTTTTACTTGAGTGTAAAGTTGATGAAACTCTGAGCCAGAGACTCGCCTTCACTGTGTCACTGAGTTTGTGTCGCGGCTGTCGGGGTTGAGACTGTTTGTCTCTGTGAGGCAGAGCGAGTGAAGACGCTTCTGTCTCTGAATAACACTTTTTGTACAAACAATGACCAAAACAAAAAAAACCTCTATTTTCTTTCTATTGTATTGTTTCATCAGGAGCAACAGTCGACGGTTACTGTGGAAATGTTTCTGTGTTAACAACAAGGGAACCAACAGGCGGAAAAGCTCTGTCTCTGTCTAATAACTGACTGACAGTATTTTACTAATGTCCCTTCATGAAGAGGAAAACATTTCACTGTCCACTTTAATTTCCAGGTCCTTGAATTTCAGGGATTTCAAGGATCACAAATTAGAATCGGGTGTAGCAGAGAAACACTCCTCTGACAATCAGTGACTCCTGTTGTGTAACTACTGTCTTCTGTAAAGGTGTGAATGTACGTCTTGAAATTGATGTAAATGACGCCTGCTTATTATAAATAAGTGAATGAATTAAGAGGAAATTTGAGATAATAAATGTGCCTTTTGTTTGAGATTCTAATCGTCAGTGTTGTGATGTTTTCTCACTGTGACGAGTGGAGGCGTATTGTTTTCAGGTTGTCTGCTCGACTCATACCTGTGAACCCGTTATCTCAGTAACACCTCGAGGGAAACGTTCATTAGGACTCAAGGAGGAACTGATTAGAAACTAATTACAAGCTCCTACACTAATTATGACACAAACTCTGACTGTAATTGAAACATTTTTTTTATTTTAACATTGAAGTTTACAAACATTCAGACATATCAGTTCATTATAGACAAGTTTCAACAGAGAAAAAAAATAAAATCAAAAAATAAATAAATAAAAATAAATAAATATAATTGGAGTGACAGACTTTTTCAGACAAACATTTCAGAGTAGATATTAACTGCTAATGTGGATTTATTGTTAGTTACAAATTTCAGAGTAACTGTAATTGAAATGTCCATAAAGATAAAATGAAGTGATGACATTTTACATCCAAAAGGTCAGATGTCAACTTCAGTGTGACATCATAATGTTCTGGAAAAACACCTCTGGTCATTATTAAACACTGTAGCAAGGATACTCTATATAAATAAATATAAATATAGTATAATATAGTATATAAAGATGCTCCACTGTCTCTGACAGTGGCTGTGTCTCAATTCAGGGGCCGCTTCATAATGGTGATCTTATGATAATGGTCATTAAATACATCTATGGTGGCCCAACCTATCCCAAGATTCATTGTGCATCGGTAATGAACGCTTACACTTGTAAGAGAGAGAACTGGATTCAGTTCAGTTCAGCAGCAGTTGAAACCAAGGGCTTTAAAACCTCAAGTTTTTGTGAAAAGAAGTTCCGTGTTGTAACAGCCTGTAACTCAGGAAGTGGAGATTATGATCATATTTCCTGCAACGTGGCTGGTTGGCAGCGGCAAACAACCACAAACTGGTAATTCTGGTTTCTAATCTGAAAATAAGAAAGAATGAGCTCAGTTCATTCTCCTCTCTCCGTCTCTCAGCAGTGAAAACATGAAGCTCTGCTGTGTCCATCACTCACTTATCCTTTTTTTTTCCAAATGAAATGAGTCTCTATCGATCAGCCAGTCACAGTGACACCAGATCAATGCATTAGTTCCTGAGTCTTCAGTGTTCATGTCACAAACGTCAGACTTCAGTTGGACAGAGCTCCCCACACTTTCCCCTTCACCTGTCTCTGCCTCCCTGGGTGTCTGTGTGTGTGTGTGTGTTACTGCAGTTTTCCTCTGATGTGAATGCAGAGGAATTCGACCTCTTTATCTGTAACAGCCTTTATCTTCAGTGATAATTGCTTCAGATCCTCTCAGCAGAAAGCAGCAGGGTTGTAAGTCAAAGTCTGGCAAAGATTCTTCCCGTTGGCATGTCGTGTATAAGCTTGTTACATATTTGATATTTGCCCACACATTTTTTTACAAGTCCAAGCAGTGAGGTTCGTTAACTGATTCTGAGTTTGTCCTTGTTTATGTTGTTAAAATAAATTCTATTAAATAGAGAAATTCTCCGTGATTTGGACACATTTTCAATCAAGAGTTTCTAAGTGGATGTTCAATAACTTTTTCACTAAAGCTTCACCGATCATTCATATCTAAGTACGATGTGTTTGGGTCACGGCTAAAGGTTTAGAGGAGCAAGCTTGTCACTGGAAGGTCGCTAGTTTGATCCCAGACCGTCAGGATTAAATCCAGGTGGGAAAGTGAAAGAACAGCACTTATCTAAATCCTCATCAACACCACTGTGCCCTCGAGCAAGTCGCCTAACCCCTGCTCAGAGGCCGGCAGGTCAGACTGGGGTTGGACTGGGCAGCTTCCAGGCGTGTTAATGCAATCAGGGCGTTCCTGTAACACAGAGCTTGAATCTCAGTGAAACTACTCTGAATAAAACTAAAGGTCAAACATAAAGGTCATAAGCCGTCAGTAAGAACAACATTTGAGTTTCCAGGTGGTAAAACCGTCTGTGGCTGGTGTTCATCTGCTCATCCTTCCTTTAGTCAGGAGGAGTCACCGAGATCAGGATCTCTTTAACGGGAGAGACCTGAGCAGACGGAGCTTGTGAAGGTGTTTTATTCCCATGATCATCTGTTTATCAGGGTATGGATGAACTGGATTATGGGTCAGTTTTGATGCAAGTTTAATTAAAATGTACTGAGAGGTGGTTATTTCACAGCATCTCTGCTTTACTGCCTTTAGCAGATCTGTAGGGGTCTTCATTCCTCGCTCTTAGTTAAAAAGACCCCAAACACCACATGTGATTCTTCTCCTCCCACTGAACGAGGTTTGAACTTTAACATAATATAAATGCATGACAACAAAGATGCCCCCCCAGTGCGGTTAGGCTCATTTAGAAACTCTGTTTCAGTATTTTATCTGAAAGGAGGCTCTAACAGGACGGGACATCTGCCTGGTGTCGTCTTTAAGACTGATGTATTTTGATGAATGAGCTGTGGGGTGTGGCAAGGATGTCCTTTCACCTGTAAAAGTCTCTTTTATACCAGTTTCATGCTTCCCTTTTAGTCCTGGTTTCAGTCTGTTCATTCACTGTTTCACCTCTGCAGTTCGGGATTGAAGAGCCACGTGGAGCTGAACACACGGAGACGCAGCATTCTGTCTGTTTCCCCTGTAAAAACAATGAAACTGCAAACACAAACTTCCTGGAAAACTAAATTTGTCACTGCATGGCTGAGATAGTACTGTTTCCTCTCTGCTCCCACTGAACAGCTTAAGGAAATGTTTGCACACCTTCATATGAATGAAATAATATTCTGTACTGTTGAACAGTTCAAGGAAACTTTAGACATGTCTTTGCATTTACTCTCATACGATGAGATCAATGGAATTATAATTTTTGCAAACTAGAAAACAAATAAACTTAATTTAAAACAGATGTTATGAAGTGATTTACAGGAAGAAGAAAACAGGTGAGAGGGAGATAAACAGGTAGAGTGGACAATGTAAAGAAAAGCAATAATTAGTGTAGGACCCATTCAATGAAAGATATAAAATCATGAAAATACAGAGAAAATCACTGGGTTTAAGATGCTTTTTAAAGATGTGTCGCTTCATAAGCACAACACACATATTTAATAAATGGTTTAGGACACACTATAATGTGGCTTCGAGTAGTAGTCCTATAATAATTATAATAAACTTTATTTATATAGCACTTTTCTTAACAAAGTTACAAATGAAAAAAACAGCAATTATAAAAAAGAAGAACAAACAGATTATAAAACAGACGTAAAGTTTAAGTTTAGGAGAAGTTATACATAATAAACACTTTAAAATGTCCTTATGGCTGCAAGCAAGTTCACTATAATGTGTCATAAACCGTTTATTAAGTGTTCATATTCTGTCTACAGATGAGCTGGAGTGAAGCGTCGTCTCTGATTTTGTTTGTGTGACACTTTGTTGTTGGCTGAGTCATGCTCATGTTCAGGCTGTGGCTGCATCACATTTAGTTTTCAGGCTCCATTTCTGTTTGTCACAGTTAAGTTGCAGAAAATGTTGAATATCCGCAGAAAACAGGCCCCTAGGCACAGACACATAAAAGGCCCCCTTCCCCTGAAACAGACAGAAGTCGTTTTGTGTCTCTTTATGTCTCTTTGTGATTGTGGTCTTGT
Source organism: Trachinotus anak (assembly GCF_046630095.1). NCBI lineage: Eukaryota > Metazoa > Chordata > Actinopteri > Carangiformes > Carangidae > Trachinotus > Trachinotus anak. Next base: position 907,959 of record NW_027273879.1, on the reverse strand, counting down.
CTTTGTGGTCTTTTTACTTCCATTTTTACTTATTTCAAGTGCCTTTGTGGTCATTTGTGTTTATTTTTATTCAGTGTGTGTCTGTGTGTGGCTGTTTTGTGTTTAGTGTCTCTGTAACAGTAGGTCCATTCAATAATCCTTCCATGGTCCAGATACACAAAATACTGAGTAATCAGCCTTGAATGAATATTAATTTCTCCTCCTCTACTTCAGCAGATGAAGGTGAAAACGGTCTGAGGGTCAAACTCTGCACAAACATTCACTCAAACTTTTATTCTACGCAGTGAAAGTGAAAACATTCAGCTGATTGAAGCTGTCAAAATAAAAAACAAATCAATAAAGTTAGTTTCAAAAAACATGTTCAGTGATTTAATTCCACTTCAGTGTTGAGTTGGTTTTCTGTCTGTGCTCTGCTGCCACCAAGAGGCCGAAAATCACTTCATGCAGGTTTAAATGACTTCATACAAACTCATTTTCAAGATTACACTTCAGAAGCGTTTTTTATCATCACATCAACATATAACATAACATTTGTATTTTGTGGGATTATGTAAAAGTAATTCTTAATTCTTCTTCTCACATGTAAGAAAGTATAAAGTATATTCTCAACACTGAACTAACTGTCACTTTCTACTCCTGCTTTTCGAAAAGATTTATTTAGCAGACAAAGGTTTGCTGGAGAGTAACAGAATTAATTAATACAGTGAAGCACAACTAATTCTTCAACATGATATCACATCTCAAAAACCCATTAAATGGTTTAATCAGAGTTTATCACCAGTAAACAGACTCCTAATCTAACTTCACTTAATTTGATTTAAAATGCAGCTTTGTCACTGACGATTCCTGACTCATTAAATTCCCGGTGGCCCTGAAGGCATCCTGTGATCAGCTGTTCGTCTCTCGTCGTTTGTGGGTGTGACCCGGTACCGTGACGTAGGCAGGAGTTTGGCGAGTGAAGAGGAAAGCGGTTTAATTTGGAGGTTTGCGCATGCGCGTTGAGGGTAGCCCTGTGATCATTGATTGGTGATTAGCTCCGGTCAAAGTGTGTTAACTGTCATCGACTCAACTTCTACTGTTCTGAGATCAGTTATGAGATTAGACGCGTCGTGCGCATGCGCAGAGCGGAAACGAAACCTGTTTTACCATCAAGATGAAGCAGCAGCAGCGAGAAAACGAGCAAATGACTCTTATTTATCATCACTGTGCGAGATCTGCACAACGTTTGAGGCAGATTATTATCACAGGAGGAGAGCAGCTCCTGTTGGGAGGAGAGCGGTACGGAGGTTGTTATGTAGCGGGGGAGAGAGAGAGAGAGAGCGGTGAGGCTAGCGACCGGAGCGGAGAGTTAGCAGTTAGCAGTTAGCTGTTAGCTGTGACCGTAGCAGTGTAATGTTTGTTCATTTAGGCTGTTTGTCATTAAATAAAAGCTACGACTCCTCCAGACCCAAGTTCCAGCATCTCTGAGCTTCATCTGAAAGACTATGAGCCAGGAAGATTAACAGCACTGAGGCGGGAAAACACAGGACTCGACAGTGTCATTGTCAGTTAATGGTGGATATGTTGAAGATTAACACAGAGGTGGTTTTTAGACATTTTTCCTCTATAGTACATATTTGTGGAGTGTCAGTTCAGACAGGAAGGAGAAAGGTGAAGATGTCCAGACACAGAGCAGCAAGATGGAGGAGAAGACAGGAAGCACAAAACCACGAGTCAGGACGGGCCCTGACCAGGCCTTTTAGTCTGGTCCACATTTTTGTGGTTAGCGTAGCTACAACAGCAACTTCTCTTTAAAAACAGCTGCTGACACATACGGTAATAATCGTGGTTAACACCAAAGGTAACTGATCTGAATATGTTGTCTCCTGACACTACAGATGTGTCATGGGATTTACGGCGGATGTCCCCCTGACGCAGCCTGGGTTTGGAGGAGCTGGGGATCAAACCACCAAGCCAGGAGTCAGCGACCAACCTGCTCCACCCTCTGAGCCATGGCTCCCTCTCTGATGCTCACTTGTAATGCAGGTACTTTATTAACATGAAAATATGATTATAAAGCAGGTCCAGGTTCTATATTAATACTGTGAAAGTATCAAAGCCTCAGTCCACAGAGAAATGCACACAGCCTGTATTCAGACACTGAGCCTTGAAACCAGCCGTCAGGACTTCTGGAACTTTATGATGTCACAACAAAGCAGTCACCACTCTCACCCTTGCCCCAAGCCCCGCCCACCTGGACCCACCATTCAATCTCACAGGATTTGGTTTCTCTGAGTGTTTACCTGAAATTTGCTATATTTTTTATTGGATCACGCTGAAAATAGTCAGCCAATCAGAAGAGAGGCTAAGAGCCTCACAATAATACAATACACAATAATAAGCCTGTGTCATGGAAATCTGCTTTGTGTTTAATAGCAAAACAAAGCAGATGAGTCTCCACTGTGGATGTGAAGATGTTATTACACATTATGACCACCCACACTCAGTTATGATGTCATATTGTTATTAATACATAACAACACAGAAATACCAACACCATGACTCATGATAACAGCAAGACGAGCAGCTGATCCCAGAGCTGTGCAGGGGTTAGGTGAACTGATCTAATAATATGACAGGATCACCAATATCACTACCAATACTTTTTATTGATAAAAGCAGCTAATGTTCTATCGTGTAAGGGAGAGAGATATGTCAAGATTTATGAGGTGAATGTATTACTAGCAGGTTACAGCCGAAGATATTTTAATTACCACCATGTTGTTTACTTTTATCTGTTAATGACTCAGTCACATGCACATTTAAACACAATTTGAAACAGGTTTCATTGGTAAATTACCAATGTTTGTTCTGTGAATTCTCTGAAATGAGGTGATCGCTGTGCTCATGCAGCAGAGATGCAAATACTTCAGCACTAAGAACAGTGTTCATGTATCCACCCATACACAAATGTAATATGTGTACATATGTTGAATTTCCATAGATAAATATATGTACAAATGAAGTAAAAACATATATTTAAGAAATTATTTATGAAAATTGGAACAATTTAATATACTGACATATATACATTTTACTGTGGGTATTTCATATATGTTATAAACTTATATCTTCATATATCCAGAGCATGTATGTATATGATGATAATATATCTCTTTATAGGTAACATATTTGTCATATATTACCTTTCTGCATGGGCAGGTTCTTATTGATGCAGGTATTGATACTCGTATCTGTAGCATTGATACATGGGGATTGAGTTCTTCCTTGTTGAAATGCAGACAGTCAATAGTAAAAACCAGTTTTCTGTAACAACTCGTATATTACGTGGCTCATTTGTAGAGCCTGTTATTATACTAACCCAATAAATGACAGGATGTCCTTGTACAGCACAGTATTTGGTCCCTGCACATTCTGTTTACTCACATAATGAGACAGGGAGCAGTTAAACAGGTAAAACCCCCAGTAAACTATTTGTGGAGGCTCTTTCACTAGTTCTGTGCAGCTGTTGTCTGCGAGGCTGAAATAGCATCATTCCTCACCAGTGATGAACCCCCCCTCCCCTCCAGTCCTTAGCCTGTGAAGGGAGAGATGCTGGTGAAGCTCCTCATGTTTTCCTATCCTTCTCTTTCCTCCACCACTTCATCAGTCCGTCTATATGTGTCTGCTCTCCCCGCGTCCCATCCTCTATATTTAGCTGGCCTGTGACCTGGCTGCTGCAGACTGACCCTGCTCCACACATTGTCAAAACAAGGGGCTAATCCTGTCCAACAGGTGCTAGATCCCCCCCCCCCCCCCCCCCCCCCCCCCCACACACACACACACACACACACACACACAGACACACACACACAGACACACACAGACACACACACACACTCTGAGGCCACCTACCCATTTCCACACAACACAAACACAGCGTCATGAAGTCAACTTGACGTGACGCTGTTGCCAAGGGAAGCTGAGGGTCACGCTTTCCAAAACCAGCCCGAGAATGCTGGGAGGTCAAGTGTCGGCGCCGCGCTCGTGCTGAAGGATGGAACGAACCAGTGTGAGGTCTACTGCAGCGTTTCTATCAGGCCTCTGTGGTGTCGAACATCTCATGACATCCACTGGGTATTAATGCACTTGGCAAGGCGGTCAGAACAAAATGTCTCGTCTGGCTGATGGACTTGATCTGTACAAGAGAGTAGATTTCTTTGTCATCTGAGCACGACTGCCCCTCGCCAATGCCAGGTTTCCGCCACGCGTAGGCACTTTATTTCCACACTGCGGTATGACACTCCTGATGGTGTTTGGTCCACTGTGAGGAGAGCACTTGGTAAACATCTCAGAGCTGTTGGACGTCACCTCCAAGTGGGGCTGGGTGTGAGGGGCCCAGGTCGGCAGCTCTGCCCTCTTTTGCTTCGGATGGCACGTGGGTGGAAACAATGGTCTCCACCCGACTGGCTCGGTATATACTCGCCTGAAAATTGAGATGATGAGTTACAGATAGATTCAGAAAACAATCCTTATGTTATTTCCAAATTTTTTGCTGAACTGGAATCTTAATCCTATGGATTAACATTAATGTTCTTGTGTTACAGTTTAAAGCCATTTGGTCTCAGAATAATTTCATTCTAACATATCTCTATTCACATATTTGGAAAAGCAAAACAGGTTAGATTTATGATTTATGGTTAGATTTTAGATTTATACTTATTGTTCATATTATTATACTATATTTCAGCCTGAGGTGCACAGAACGCTCAGTGTTTGACAGGGACCAGGAGAGAGGGGTGTAACACAACAGATGAAATAATAATAATAATAATAATAATGATAAGATGATGCTTCTCACTTCTCTGTCTGAGTGACGTCTCAGTGTGGAGCCTCTGCAGGACCAGCTGTCCGTGAAAACTTTCCTCATTACACACACGAACTGTTAATCAATCTAATTATTTTTCCTTCACTTGAAAATTAATTTTGGTGTAGGGTTGAAATGTTCCATGGGCAGGCAGAACACCGTAGTGCCCCCCCACCCCCACCCCCACCCCCTCCTCGTGGGAGCTGCAGTTTTTTTTTGGTTTGATTTTGTTGAAATCATGAAGCTTTTGATTTCTGATGGAGCAGATTTTTTCTGAGAATATGAAAATTAAACCTCAGGAACACGCTTCATTTTTTCTGAGCGACTGATGAAAGAACTCACTCTTGTGCCTCTTTTGCTGCATTTCTTCTTTTTTTTGTTCTCCATCTTAATCTGATTATAATCTGATTTTTATCTGATTAGATAATTTTTTCCATAGTCCTTAAAATTATCATGTCAAATAAAAAAAAAAATACAAAGGCTGCACATCTCTGAGAGTGTGGTTTGTAAACCTGCATCGATGCAGACACAGTGTCTGAGGTTTAATAACCCACCCCCACTTACGGATCATTGGTTTGGAACAACACTTAATGTGGAGGAGCCTCCACACCAACACACAAACGGAGTGAGAGTGGGCAGGTCGAGGGTGTCTGCGTCTCCCTCACAACCCACCTGTGTGTGCAGGTAACGTGTTGATTTGAGCTGCAGCTCCTCCTTGATGACAGTCGGGGTGCAGCAGCAGAACACCTGCTGGAAACCTGCTCTGAACCTGCCAAGCGCAAGACAGACATTTCATAACAGGATGGATTAAACAGGCAGACGGGATTATAGACACAAGCACAGATTACCTACCACACGAGCAGATCGTCTACACAAATGACAGAGAAACACAAACTTCTGGACAAACACACAGACAGGAAGCTGGCCGTTATGCAGAGCAGGCTCCCCACCTGCTGTTGAGGCAGTAGTAGATGACGGGGTTGTACATGGTGGAGCTCATGGCCAGCCACATGACGGCCAGGTAGACCTGCTGGATGTAGCGCTGCTCGAACAGATCGGGGAAGAACTGGTGCAGCAAGAAGTAGATGTGATAGGGCAGCCAGCAGACGGCGAACGTACACACCACCACGATCATCATCTTCACCACCTGTCACAGGGAGTCAGCGGGGAGACGGGGGGGGTTTAAAATAATCTGAATTTTTTTGTTTTCATGTGGGGATTAAAAAGCCATTAAATCAAATGATAGTGTTTAGTGATAGTGGCCGGAGGCTGAAGGGGGAGAGTCGCAGTTTGTGTGTGTCTGCGTCACCTTGCGTTTGGCAATAAGCTGCTCTTTGTAGTGTTCGGACGAGTCTCCAGGAATCTCGCTCGCCCAGAGGGTGACGCCCACGGTCGTGTACGCACATCCCATAATGCAAAGGGGCAGGAAGTAGATCAGCAGTGTCACACACACATAGTATCTGCAGAAAACATGGAAAATGAGACAGGACAAGAGAAAAGAAGGAGAGAGAGAAAGAGGAAACACAAGGACTTTTAACTGGATTCTGGATTTGATGGAGAGCCAGTGAACAGCAGTTAGAGTCACGTGAGACCTTTGGAAGATCTGGTCACGAGTTCAGCAGCAGCATTTTGGACAATGTGTAAACGATCCAGAGATGTTTTGCTGAGGCAGGTGGAAAGGGAACTGCAATAGTGCAGAGGGGACAATATAAAATCATGGATTAACATTTCCATCTCCACTTGAGACACAATGAGCCGGAGCTTTGCAGTGTTTCTCAAAAACAAGACAGACACTTAACATGTCGGTCCGGTTGTTTTTGTGACCAGTAAATTATATAATATTCAGAGCATGTATATTCAGAGCCCCTGCTGTCTGTTGCTTTAGCTCCTCATAGCTAATTTCTTATGCCTTGCAGTGACTTCTTTGAGTTTTTGTTTATTTATGTATTAAAGGTCCCATATTTTATATTTCTCCTGTGTTTTATCTGAAGTGTTGATCTCCATCAGAAGATATATTTGTGGTTTTAAGAACCAAAAACCATCTCAGTGTAGTTTCACATCTCCTCTCTCAGGCTTCTCTCTGGAGCTCTAGTAACAACAGGTCAGTCAGCCAGAAGAGAGGATCTGAGCCTCTCTTCTGATTGGCTGACTGTTTTCTGAGTGATCCAATAAAAATATAGCAGATTTCAGGTAAACACTCAGAGAAACCAAATCCTGCAAGGTTGGATGGTGGGTCCAGGTGGGTGGGGCTTGGGGCGTGGCTGAGGGCGGTGACTGCTTTGTTGTGACATCACAAAGTTCCAGAAGTCCTGACGGCTGGTTTTAAGGCTCAGTTTCTGAATACAGGCTGTGTGCATTTCTCTGTGGACTGAGGCTTTGATACTTTCACAGTATTAATATAGAACCTGGACCTGCTTTATAATCACAAACACATGGACATCTACCTTTAGACTATATGGGACTTTTAATGTATAGATTTATAATTCCACATATAAGGTAAACAGAGCTAAAAACTAGTGCATCATGAAATAATAGAAAACAACTGTCAGTATAATGCAATAAATTCAGCAGTGCCACAAACTACATGGCCCAACATAACCAGTCAGTTCAATCAACATATGAACCCAGACTTAAAGCCGGATGCATTGTTGGTGATTCTATGTAACTCTAGGGATGGTGTCAGTTAGCAAATTAGCAAATGTTAGCATCTCAAAACACAAAGCTGAGATGGCGATTATGGTGAACATTACACCTGCTTAGCATCAGCATGTTAGTCTGAGCCTAGCCTTGAGAAATAAAGGCCACTGAATTAAAGATACTCTAATATGCTGGAGGGTTGATAATATGACAACCAGGGACGATAATAAGATGCTAATTTTGGTAGCAAATTTATCAAATGCCCTTTTCTTCTTTTAGCTCCACAGATATTTCCTGATGCAATCAACCAGACTTAGACCTTCCTCGCAGACAGATTCATCACCATCAGTCTATTTTTTCATTTTCTAAATGAAGCTCAGAAGAGAAAGATTATTGCTCTGGTTCAGACGTGGTGCAGCAGGTATCCTGTCCAGTATTGGATCAAACCTAATTGTGTTGCTGCTGGGTATATAATCTGTGACCAGTTCTGACAGTCTGGGCATCAAATACTTGAAATAATGACTCCCAAAAAACTTTCTTTTTTAAGGTTTGACCCCAAGTGAAATGAACGACCACCCAGAAGAGCTTAACACCTGAGCAGCCTGAAGAGGAGACAGATGACACTCAAAAGCATCGCTCCATGAGCAGCTGAAAAGTGAGTTGTTGTTTTTTTTTTTTTTTATGTCATTTAACTTGTTTCCCTGTGGGTTCATGGAAACACAGATAGTGCTGTGTTATAACTTCTTCTGCTGCCCCCATATTCTATTCAGGTGCTGCCTACTGTCAGTTCAGGATTACAGAAGCCTTCTGCTGTACTCACATCTTCTTGAAGTCCACACTGGTGTATTCAGGCCAGTCTATGTAGCAGACTGTGCGTCCGGGCAGAAGGGCAGTAGACGAGTAGTAGTACTGAGGAAAGGCCAGAAGCAGAGCCAGCATCCAGATCACACCGATCACAACACGGGTCTCTGTGGAAGACAGCCTCTGCTGCAGGGGGTGGATGATAGCCATGTATCTGCAAACACAAACAGCACCGTGTCCAGTAGAATATCACCTTTTATATCAGACATTACATATCACATATGAGTAAAAAATTCGAAACCAATCAAAAAAGACCTGGACATGAAACGTCCAGATACCTGCAAGACCACTGACGTTCCCACCAGCCTCAGCTGCAGTTTGTTTTTAATGTGTTAGCATGTTAGCATGCTAAATGAACTGTTTAACATTTGCATGTTTGCATTGTGTGCATGTGGCATTTGGTGAGGACTGTGAGGTGTGAGAAAGCCTTTGTATTCAATCATGTGTCCTCTGCAGCATATTGCAGCAGCATTGTGAGGGATCCTCTGTAGCGCCTACACAGCCTCGAGCTACACACACTCATTTTCAGCTGCTGCTGTTTAAAGTGGCTCTTATATAGAAAACACACACACACACACACCTGTCCAGGGCTATGGCCGTCATAGAGTAAATACTAGCAAAAATGGCTGCAATAGGGAAGAAGTTGTGGAAGCGGCAGTAAACCAGACCGAAGTACCACTCGTTGTGAACAGCGTAGGCAAAGTTGATCACTGTGTTGAACGCTGACATGGCAGCTTCAGCAAAGGCCAGGTTCACCTGCAGAAGAGTCACAGAACGACAGAATAAATACACAGAAATATGCATGTGTTTGCTGGAGAGAAACTCTGGATGCATGATTTTCTCCCTGCAGAGACAAATTCCCTTTGATAACAAGGATCAGTCTGACATCACGCGTTAAATTCACTTGTGCCCCGAACAAACAGCAACAACCTAAAACATCTGGCTCACTGGGGACAGAGCTGGGAGACAGACCTGTCCCTCTCTGGAGTGAATGGAGGAAGAGAAAAGGGCGGGGCCCGACCAACAGTAAACACACAGTAAATGCACTCACTGTATTTTAGAGATTAGTTGACGAATCACGTGGATGATCAACAGAAAATGAATCAACATTCATTTTGAAAACTGAATAATCATTTTTCATTTTTTCAGTTTCCAGCCTGTCACATGTGAGGGTTGTGACAGGTGTGGGCCCTGAAAGGCTTCAGTTCGTCATATTTGCTTCTGTTTTTGCAAATAAAAAAAGCTCCAGTAATGTTAGAATAAAACACGGTTCTAAATATGCACAAATTATGAGAAGTTTGCAAGGTAACAAGCATTTCTTACTATTTTCTTATATTTTATAGATGCAATCAATGATCAGGAAAATAACTGTCACATGAACTGATACTGAAAATAATCATTCAGTTACATCCCAGGCTGAGTGACTTGTTACAGAAGAGGCAGTGGCCTGAATCCTGACGGAAATAGTGTCAAAATTAAAGAATTTGCACTGATTTCACTTGAAATTTGTGTTTTTCTTTTTTTCTGTGATTTTGTTCTGAATGTTACTTCACATTTCAGATGATCCTATGTACAGACTTGATCCTGTACATCCAGCGCTGCAGCAGTTAGTCCATTAATCAGTGAGTTGAGATGTTATTGACATTTTTGCTTATGATTAATAAATTATATATATATATTAAACAATACTTGCCTATCAAACATGTGTTGCCAAATTTCGAAGACAAACAGCCACTACATGATGTTTTTATCATAGGAGCCAAGAGAGTTTGAATGATTGTACAGTTCCACTAAATATTCAGTATTTTACTATTAAACCAGTCAGACAATGGAGTTGAACACAGAAAATATATTTATATTACAGTTTATCATCCTCCCTGAGTCATGGATGCACCTTCCTTATTCCCAGAGGAGAAACATTACATTTCATCATCAAGACAAACACAAATAGTTAAAGAAAAGTTTTGTTGTCTCAAACAGAACCTGGCGTTGAAAATGCGCCTGAACTGATTCTCGCTCCCGCCTCTGACCCACGGTGAACACGGTGTTTACCAGAAAGTAGTTGGTGACGGTCCTCATGCGTTTATGCGCCAGGATGATCCAGATGACCACGGCGTTCCCGAGCACGGACACGGCCACCATGCTGCAGTACGCCGCGGCCCACAGGGAGATCTGCCACAGCGGCTGGACGAACTGGTTGAAGCCGTCGCTGCAGTTCACGGACGCGTCCGTCCCGTTGCAGTCGGTGCCGTTGAAGAGCGGGTCCATCTTCCGGGCTCCAGCCTGTCAGAGCTGGGCGTTAGGAGCAGGTGATGTCCTGTTACTGGAGCGAAGTCCTGTCCGGAGGGGGAAGGAGGAGTCCGTGTGGACAGGTAGAAAAGAGCAGGTCGCACATTTTGTGGCGGAGTCGTCTTTACGCACCGTGAAACCCCCAGGACGCACGGCGCAGCTCAGTAACCATTTCCACCCCCCACCCCCCCAGCACTGTTCACTCCCCCTTACACACACACACACACCCTGTAAACACACCAAACTGACTGGTCTCCGTCTTGTCACCTTGTTCCCTGAGACAACAGAACTTGTCTGGACCCTGAGCAGGATTAGTCCTCAGCTGCTCTGATGGAGTTGGCTTATATAATGTGATGGACTATATGAACAATGAATACATGGTTAGAGATAATAACCAGTGTTTATTAGTGTATTTGTCCACAATAAGGCTGCAAAGCTTCTCATTCATCATCTAATTAATACGAAATGTAGATGTACTTACAGGGATTCTTTCAGATTTGTGTTCTACTCATGGATGAGTTGATTATATTTGTTTATTTATTTACCTATAAATATTTTTTCTGCCATTTCCAGGACAGCTGCAACTAATTCTGTTTGCTGATCAAGGCTAAAAGCTCTGGAGGAAATCAAGTAAGAGGACCTTGAGTGGAGAATTTCTTATTCAGCCTGTTTTATAGTTTTATTTGGCCACAACAAGAGAGGGGTGTGTAACTGATCACATGATCAAATAATTAATAAAGTCATCACGTTGCAATTCATTTATTTACAGAAAGAACAGCTTTTTTTTCTGAAACCACAAATCTGATGTTTTTGAGGTGAGATTCTGTATTGATTAGGGCTCCAAAAGCCGTATTATGTTTGATGTTAAAATGAAAATTGATTGAGTGTTTAAATACTGCACACACACACGCACACACACACACACACATATATATAGATAGATAGATATATATATAGATAACGTGTCCAGATGTTTACATTCACATAACGCTGGACACAAGTTTTCCATCAGTCTTGTTTTGGAAATTGCCTCATGGATTTTTGTGTGTTGATTTCATGCTTCAACATCTGATCCATTCTTGGCAAATTACGTTCATTTAAATTCAGAGTGGCCAACATGTATCTCAGGCTCAGTGGTGTAGTTTGTTTGTCTTGTTGTGAATTAAAGGCTCAATCAGCTCAGGTCACAAAGTCACCAGATTGTGTGAGGCCCGGACAAATTGCATGTCAGCTCCCTAAAGTAATGGAAAACCAGATCTGTGTCACTGCACGTAGCTGGAGTGCATTTATCTCTCAGCTCTTCCACGACTCTCTGTCTGTCTCCTGCATCCATTAGACTCCACTGCAGGGAAAACAGGAATTCAATCTCATTTGTCACCTGCTCCCCTCACAGCTGCTGTACCTAACACCAGCGAGCAGTGCAGTGAAAGCTCGTGTCTGAACAAGTGATGAAGAAAGGATGTGACACGAACAAAGAGAGGCCGAATTCACCCGAGAACGACGGGGAGCTTCCTTCATTTATCTGTTTATCTGCCCGAACATCTGCTCTCATAGAAAAGTCACATTAAAAAGTGAGAGTTTGGTAAACAGGAGCATGTGGATGCAGCAGAAAGTCTCCACTTCGAATCTCACAGCAAATAGAAAAAGAAAGTGAGAGGGAAGGAGATGTAAAACTGCACTGAGATGGTTTTTGGTTCTTAAAACCATCAACTCAAAAATATTTGAGTTACCAAAAGAAATATGAAAAACACACATGTTGAAATTAGACTGAAATTATTTGTTTTTAATTTTTTAAAAAAGTCTCAAATCCTTTACAACAAGTATCATTCTAACACTTTTTTTTTGCATGGTATCATCATTTTAAAAATACCATTGTGTGTTTGTGCACATAGCTGCAGAGTAACATCAGCAGCAGCTGGAAGAGGAGGAAACCACATGAAAACAGCTTCCTCTGCCCTGAGGTCTGGATCCTCAACCCAGCACCACACAAAGCATCAGATAAAAAAACTGTGAGTGTGTGTGTGTGTGTCAGACTGACACGGTCAAATTCGATTATTCTACAAAATAATCTTCAAACAAAGAGTGAAGCCTTATCTGTCTGATATGCAAACAGGCTGATTCATTTAGCAGCGCAGCAGAAATTAATCCCACGGGTTAGTGCGAGAGAAAGAGCGACGGCTGAGGAGAGATGACAAGAGAACACTGAAGTGATGAGCAGATACAGTGGAGGGAGAGGGAGCAAGTCAGGAACGTGGAATAAATTCATTAAAAACTCATTAATATGCACAGAAATCTGGAATTAAATAACAGGAGAAAATTATTATTCACAATTATTCACAGTTATTCGGAAATAACTCAACAATAAAAACATAATGTCTCCTGCAGTGATGAAAGAATTCACTTGCTTTAATGTAGTAAAAGTACCTATAGTGTCAAGTATCAAAAGTAAAAGTACTTCATTCTGCACTGAAATGTCTCCTGTGACTGATATTTTATTATATTTGACATTATTAGATTATTGGCTGTGGGTTGAAAGGTCAGAGAGGAAATAAGAGTAAATAAAGTTCTACTAAATACATTTTTGCTTCAAACTGTGAGAAGTTTAGAGATGAAGTGACTTGAGCCTGAACCAAAATCTTTAACAGTACATTGCATTTTATAAGATTATTCTATGTTTTGTTGATGTAAAGTTTTAATCTGAAAAGTAGCTGCCAAATAAATGAAGTTGTATTAAATTAAAAAACTCTAGTAAGGTACAAGTACAAGAAAATAATACTTCAGTACAGTACATGAGTCAATGTATTTGGTTCCACTCTGTTTTTTACTCAACATCCGGCTTCACTGGCTCCACATCATTAAAGCACAACAGTAAAATTATAGATATAAATTAGAATAATATATTATTTTAAAACAGCAGAACAAAAGGAGCTGTTCTCCACAGCTAATGAGGATTTTTACTTTTGACAAAGTGCATTTTGCTGATGATACTTTTCATTATGCAGGATTTTAAATTCAGGACTTTTACTTGTATTGAAGTATTTTTACACAGTATTAACAGTATTTGTACTTGAACTGTTTAGTAAAAGATCTGAGTCTCCAGACCTCAGCTGCAGAAATGAACAGACCAGTTCAGTCAGAGGAAAGGGTGCAGTTCACTGAGGGGCCAACAGAGGGCGCCAAGCCCCTGCAGCAGAGTCTGGTTCCTTTTAATCACAGACTGAATATAAAAGTTTTAATTCTTTAAACTGGATTTTAAAATGATACAGGATGTGTTTGTGTGACTGTGAGTTTCCGTTTTTCGCGCCAACAGCAGCTTAAAAACGATGGTGGTTCATGTTCTCTGCCATGACTGTGGATGGAAAATCAGCTGGAGAGACGTGTCAGCTGACAAACTGACAAACTTTACAACAGGTGAGTTTCAGAACCTGAAATTTGAAAAAATAAAGAAACTAGAAACTAGTCAGTTTGTGCCTCATTATACTCAGGTCGAGTCAACCAACGCCTGAAAGATGGACTCTGTTTGTCTCCAGGTAACAGTTTGTCTCCAGGTAACAGTTTGTGTCCAGGTAGACTTAAGCAGTTTTGTAGACATCACTGTCAACTGTTACAGGTGTAAAAACGTTTTGTTCACAGACTGGTGAAGAGCAGCAGTGGTTTCATGTTTTCCATGTTTTATCTGCAGGAGAAAACTTTGTTGTTGTATGAATATTTATCTGTGTTGTCTTATGACAAAATAAACAAAGCCAGTTACTTACAGAGACGCTGACGGCCGCGGCTGTGACACAGACAAGCTTCACGTTGTAAATATACGGGAGTGATAAGACAAATGGTCGGCCATGTGACTGCAGTGTGTCTGCATGTTGAAAAATCTGGACCTCAGGTGTCATTTTGTGTTTTGCAGGTTTCTGTGGTCGAACTCTGAGAGATGATGAAAACCAGCAGCGAGGAGACTCCGTGGATCTGGATTCTCCATCTGGACTCCAGATAAGATTAAATGAAACATAAAGAGCAGCTAACTGTAAGAAAACTGTAGTTACCAGCGAGTCGATGACTTAAAGATCCAGATTTTAACCTCTCCTGTGTTTTATCTGAAGTGTTGATCTCCATCAGAAGATATATCTGTGGTTTTAAGAACCAAAAACCATCTCAGTGTAGTTTTACATCTCCTCTCTCAGGCTTCTCTCTGGAGCTCTAGTAACAACAGGTCAGTCAGCCAATCAGAAGAGAGGATCTGAGCCTCCAATATCTGAGTGATCCAATAAAAAATACAGCAGATTTCAGGTAAACGCTCAGAGAAAGCAAATCCTGCAAGGTTGGATAGTGGGTCCAGGTGGGCGGGGCTGGGGGCGTGGCTGAGGGCGGTGACTGCTTTGTTGTGACATCACAAAGGCCCTGATCAGACCTGGTATTAACGTCTCCGGGATCTGATCACAAGTGGACAAACCAATAATGAACATCTCCTACTTACAAGTCTGTGTTTCCCAGCCTGATACTTCTGATTTCCTCCATTATCAATCGATCAATCGATCAAACTGCTCTAGGTCACATGATGCTTCATGACTTTCCTTTGTTTATTTTGACTCAGTCTCACATTGACCGTCCTGCTCATGATTTCCTGTTTTTATTTGTTTTATTATCATTGCAAACTGAATATTTCAGGGTTTTTGGACGTTTGAAAAAAAATCACCTTGAGCTCTTGAAATTAAAAATAATTTTTCACAATTTTTAATTTTTACTTATTCAAACCATCATTAGTTGTAGCTCAAATTAATAAGATCATCTGATGTTTTATATGGAGAATCATAACCTGTAAAGTAACTACAAACTAATGCTGTACAGTAGAATATTTCCAGAGGTTTATTATGAAGGATGAATGGGTGAATGGATGAATGGATGAATGGATGCTCCCTGAATGAAGTGATTACACTCTACATACTGATACTCCACACACCCAACCCCCCAAGCACACACACACACACACACACACACACACAGACTCTGTAGAGACGTCCAATACTCAGATTGGTGCAGTCATCGAGAGCCGCTTGTTGATGCCGGTTTAGTTGCAGCATTTTACTCTGTAGATAAAACTCACACAAAGAGATTTGATTTAGTTTCGTCCTGCTCTGTTATCTTCCTTCACTCTGACGTAATAAAACCCTCAGTAGCTCCACTTCAGTTGCCTCAGCTTCATCTTCACACCAGGTAAGGTTTTTACTTTTTCTTTCCTTCTCTGACGTGATTCTCCGGCTCATGTTTGACGCTGTGATGTGTGTTTGCCCTCACATGTAGTGTTGGGCTTCGTTTCACTACCACATTAATTTGAGTATAAAATAAATGCCATTAGAGGTTGGAGGTGTCAGGATGCTCTGAGAAATGTAAAATTATGTTTGTACTTTATAAAGCAAAGTGGAAGGCTGGGAAAAGTTGTCTTTTCTTACAAAGATAAAAAAAAATCTAGTCTGAGATCGTTTTGCTTTTATTTTAAGAGGAAAAACTTTGTGTTGGGAATGAATGAAATGAACCTGACTTTATAAAAGGAGTTTTTGAGGCTGTAGTTTTTGTGAGAATGGAGTTTATTTTTTTATTTCACTGTACTGTGTGTTTGCTGTGTGATAAAAAGTCAAAAACAAGAAGATGAATTGCTGAGGTGGTTGTTGTAGTTGAGTCACTGATGACACTACACTGGAGCTAAACTGAGCGGCTGAATGACCTGCTTCACCCTGGTGGAGGAGGAGGAGTCTGACTGTCTGTACTGGGTTTATTACTCATCTCCTGTGCTCACCACAGACTGTCCAGTACTGGACACAGTGAATGTTAACCACTGCTGTGTAGAGAGGACCTCTACAGGCCTGAGGTCAGCGGTGGAGCAGTTCACCTGGGCAGCTGATCAGCAGGTCTGTGGTCTGTGTGCAGGTCTTTGTCTTGGACAGGAGCCGATCAGTCAGTGATCACGTGACCAGTTACGTGACCACGATAACAGTTCTGTTTGTCCCTAAATTAGATTTGTTAAAACAAAATTTAAGTGTAATTTCTAGGGTAGTGGTTCTCAGAGTGGGGTCTGGGGACCCCCCCAGGGCCCAGCAAAGAGGGTAATAATTTCCTTTTTACTCTACTAGCATCCATAAGTAACACAATGACTGAATGTGTCATTATTTTGGTTTCAAACTCGTTCTGTAACAAAACCTTGATCAGATGTGGGACCCTGATGTAACCTCTGATCAGATGTGAAAGGTTTGAGAACCACTGATCTGGGTGCAGTGTTGGTAAACTTTAAACAAAAGCTTCAACTTCACACCTTTGACTGACGGCAGCGGGACAGAGCCTCCTCAAACCTCCACTCAGATTATTCACTGGTTTCTTATTAAATGTTCAGTGTGACATTGTGCTAATGTTGCTTCTCATGACTCCATTTGTGTGTGGCCGTGTGTGTGTGTGTGTGTGTGTGTGTGTGTGTGTGTGTGTGTGTGTGGGTGTGGCTGTGGCCGTGGCCGTGTCTGTGTGTGTGCGTGTGTGTGTGCGTGCGTGCGTGCGTGCGTGCGTGCGTGTGTGTGTGTGTGTGTGCGTGCGTGTGTGTGTGCGTGCATGACTGCACTCATGTGACTGTCCTTCACAGTCACTGATCAGGCTTCAGGGACTAGTTCGTGATCAGAAATGACATCTATTGATCAGCCTAGAAAACGCCCCCAGATCAGCTTTAGACAGAGGGGCCGACGTCACGCGTGCTCAGTTCATGTGAACACATCACAGTTACAGGAACAAACTGAGTGAAGCAGAGAAACGCACAGAAACTTCACAGAACTGCAGGAGCTTTTTACTGTGATCAGCTCCTGTAGAATAACAAGAATACCACTTTCTAATAATGTACCTTTTATAAAGGGAAGTAATTAAAGGCTTTATTAATAGTTAATAAATAATTTACTAATCCTTTAATAAATCAGTTACACTGGAAAGCACTGAAGCTTCCCTGCTGTCTTAAAATGTGATTTAACAAGTTTCCAAGTTTACTGTTGACTTGAACGCAGCATCATGTGTTAGAAGAAACAGTAAATATTCACTGTTTTCTTCAGACTCCATGCTGGGAAGTCTGCTAGCATAATAATCATGTTTTTATTTTTTTTATTTGTTAATTAAGTTAATTTAATTAACTAATTAATTAAGTTAATTTGTTGAATTAAATGATAATTTCGAGTCACATGACCTTATGTCAGAAGAGATCTGAAAATGAAATCTCAATATATTAAGTTGAGTTAATGTGTAATTAATAAATTAATGAAGTTAATGATAAAACATGACCTTTTCCGGTAAGAAGAACACCCTCGGATTGTCAGGTTGAGAAAAAATTATTTTGTTAATTTGTATTTGGTCACAGTACAGTTATAATTTATACAGTTGTATATATTATGGGTTCTAATAAGCCATATTAAACTTACATGTAGTAGTACATGATTTATTAACCTTATGAACACCGGCCAAAGGGATTTTTCACAACCTGGCAACCTGAGCCTGTGAGTCTGTTTATTAACCATAGATAAAGTCATAAATTACAACCTGTAAACTCAGTACACAGAGTAACTTGTGTAATAATGATAATATAAGAAATAATAAGTCACACGTGTTGATCTGATCTGATCTGATCTGTAAACAAAAATGGCCTCTCGCCTTCATCAAGGTTGGAACAGGTCTTGCTGTGGTTTCCATGGTTTGAGCTGCAGCTTGGTCCTGAGGGGCTGCTGGGGTTTTCCATTGAGTTTTCCTCTTGTCATCCTTCGATCTGTGGAGGTTGCAGTGGCACATGTGTGGCCATGTGGGCCGGCAGCTCACATGCTACAGTGAGAGTCCCGCGGGCCGTGAGGATTCCCTGATCACAGAGATCTGTAAGACCGGAGAGTGGATCTTTAAATGACTGACTCTCCTTCTCCTTCTTCTCTTCCTTCACTTTCCACCTGCGTCCATCCTCCCTGTCTCTGCTCGTCTGTTTCAGGATGGATCATCATGACTGGCAGAGAGGGAGAAGCAGAGGTCACCGACACTACGATGATGATGATGGTGAGAAAACCAACTGAGAAAAGTGATGAGATGTAACTTTGACTGGAAAATTCAAATATGCACTAAAACACAGCATCAACTGACACGAAGGCTGTTGAACCTGCGTTAACTGAGATTTCTTTTTGGCCATTCGAGCAAAGCGCAACGAAACGAATTAATCAATTATAAAAGTTGATGTGGTGAATGAGCCAACAGTGAAGAGCTGAGAGCTGCAGTTCCTCTAACGACCACTAGAGTCTGGCTCCAGCAGTGAGTCAGTCCCACAGACTCCCATGTTCAAATGTCCAACTTTACAGCAGAAAGAAACATGTTTACAGCCTGGTACAGAAACTGTTCTGGTCTCTAGAGATCATTTCCTCCTTCATGACGACTGTACGGCTGAATTTATACAACTCACCTGTTCACATTTTATTAAGGACTAAAGTGATGGAGGATTGAGGGCGTGGCCTCTTTGAGTGACAGGTGGGAGAGCGTATGCTTGACACAAACCAACATGCACTGAAGTCTCAGCTCCACACAGGCCCCACCTCTTTGACCATTTTTGGATTACCTGGGAGTTAGGGGCGGAGTCAGACACTGCCAAGATGTCGACGGTGGAGCAGCTCGCTCTGAGCTTCAAAACCTGTGGATTATTATATTATTATTATTATTTAAAGTCTGTGGTCGTAAACAGAGCAGCGAGCGAACAGACTGTAAAACACTCAGCAGTGGGAGAACAGCAGTGATGATTCTCTGTTGATTTAAAACTGTTTTTGTGCAGCTTTAAATTATTTCAAATGGTATTTGTACAAATAAATTACAGACAATCACCATTTATTTGTAGATGTGTATTTATGTGTGTGTGTGTGTGTGTGTGTGTGAGTGTGTGCAGTGCTGTTACTAATGAGGACCCACTGTATTGATCCCGCTCTGACATGTTCTCCCTCTCAGAGGCCCAGCCGGTCTACATCGGCGTTCCAGTTTCCCACAGACGGAAAAGGCGCCGACATCACTCCTACGGCAGCGACGTGGAGCACAGCGCCCGACACGCACACTACGATCGCCACACGCACCGTGAACACTCACACCGGGGGTATTACCACGACAGAGAGGAGCACTATGACGAGGAGGAGGAGGAGGGGAGTGCGGAGCATCAGGAGCACACTGACCTCACAGGTTAGAATCCCATAATGTCTTTACTGTCTGAAGCTGAGTGCTGATGGTGGAGCATCTGAAATGAAAAGCAGCCTAATGATGAAACTTTTGTTTTGAATGTTTCATAATGAAGTGGCAAAAGGCTTTAGGAGAAAAACAAGAGCGAAACCTGTGAAATAATAAAACACAAGGACGACACAAACACAGTTAAAAGCACAAGAGAACAAAGGCTGCAACAGATGAAGCTGAACGCACACTTTCACCGGGTGTCCTACTGTCCCTTCATCCTCGTCCCGTCACCTCCCGTCAGATCTCTAATAAAATCATGACAATGTCAAAAAGAGAAAAGAATGAATTTCTGGACAGAGCCCCCCCAGGTCTGATGTCATAAAGATGGAGGAGGAAGTGGTTCCATCTGAAGCACACTCTGGTTTTGAGGCTGTAGAAAGAACAGAATCGTTATTCTGCATTTCTCCTGTCTTGTAGAACTTGGATATTGTTGGTGTTGTTGATATTCCTCCTCAGTTTTGATCCGACATTCACTCAAAGCTTAAAGTCCACCACTTTGGTCCAGACTGAAATTCCTCAACAAGGATCCTGCTGACTTTGGTCATTCCTCGACTCTCCTCCGCCTCCTTTTGTGATTTTTTTCATGTTCATCTTAGGTATGATTTAAAATCACAACTTTGGTGATTTTAATAACTTTTAATCGAGGGCCACCATCAAAACATTAACTTGTTCAGTATGTTTTTACCAAATATGCTGAAACTGTTTCCCATCAGCAGTAATATGATGAGATGTGAACAACATCTCGGTTGTCTTGTTGTCATCGTGAGCATCTTCATGTTGTGACGTTAGTGTGTAGCTCAGAGCTGCTCACATGCTGCTGCTGCTGCTGCTGCTGCTTTGCTTCCTGCAGCTTTAACAACCAAATTCATTTTTTAATTAAAGTGAAAAATGAAAATGAAACACACCAAAGTTAACTGATGCTTTTACAGCACGGCTGAATGTGTTGAGAGGCGTACGAGCAGGCTGGACGTATGGGTAGAAAAGCCGCAGGTCTGAGAGTGTGTGATGAGGTATGTGATGAATATTTTGCAGCATGGTCCCCGTTCCCAGGGGGCCATGAAGTCTGAAGCCTGTAAGCTGATTAGAGCTGAGGAACTCCAAGCTGTGTGTGCATGTGTGTGTGTGTGTGTGTGTGTTTGCATGTTATTTGGGGTGACTGCGAGTGTTTTGTGTTGGGTTTGTGTTGTATTTTTTTGCCAGGATTCATATTGAGTGTGTGCAGCAGAGGAGGCAGGTTAGAGGCACTGGTGCAGGACTGTCGGGCTCATCTGAGCAGCAGAAGTTCTGTGGGTGAGGATGTTCTTGTGTTTCTTACATGTGCGTGTTTGTATGGCTGTATGAGTGTGTGTGTGTGTGTGTGTGTGTGTGTGTGTGTGTGTGTGTGTGTGTGCACCTCTGGGAGGAGAGCACTTCAGGGCCCTGTGGTGTGTGTCAACCCTCTTAAAGCCTCTGGCTCTTTGCTGCTTTGGAGATTTCAGTGGATTTCTGCTGCAGCTTAGAGGAGGAGACCTTTTCCGACTGAATGAATGGAGCAGGTCTCACTTAGACTGACCACACACACCAGCTCACACATGGTCAGCTGAAATAACACAAAACTCTGAGACGACAGCAAAGCGGAGAAACAACCAGGAAGGACGTATGAGAGAGGGAGTGAGAGTGTGTCACCTCTCTCCACTCATGGTGGAGAGCGAGGAGTGGTGAGCTCAGGACTCTCGACCTCAACAAGAGGACAGGAAGCTAGACGCCTCTCCAAACCAAACCCAGGACCTCTCTCTGGCTCTCAGTGGATCCAGTGAACATGCAGGACCCTGGGGCCTCTTTTCCCTCGGTTATGGCCTCCCGCTGGACCCTACCTGGCTCTCTGACAGGTAAATGTGGCTTGAGGGAGGATGAAATTCAAAGCATTTGTCACTAGCTGCAGGCAAATTAGTTTAATTCTTGTGTCATGACATTTAGTTGAATTTTCTTTGGTGGCAAAAGGAGAAAATCAGCAGTGATGGATGTGAAGTTTTCTTTCTGTTGTTTCCAATGTAGATGAACTGAAACTGTAATAGTCTGATGGAAACATTTAATACATGACCTGAAAAAAACACTGACACAATTCAGTGCAGGGATGATTTTTGTAGGCTAACCTGGATGTTACCGTCGCCCTGGTTACCTCAACAAACAACCAATAGGATTTCTCCATTGTCTTTTGGATGATTAGAGAAAACAGTTTCTGATCCTGACAGGTTCTGTTCAGCAGGATCATCTTCACTAATGACTCCACTTTATGATGTTTGAAGCAGCAGTAAAAAGCAACAGTAAAAAGCTCATGTTAGGCTCTAAACCAACGACACCACAGTCACATGACTTCACCGTCACCACCACTAACCTTCAGCCTGTAGTTTGATTCAGCTCTGAGCTCTTCTACAGAAGCCTTTCCTCTGACAGAGTTAGTGACAGTTTGTAGAAACACAGCGAAGCTATAAAGGTGGACTGGTGAGGAGGTCGGTTTTCATGTTGGACTGATGACGTTTAACGTCCCCGACAACCTCTGTTGTCTCATTTAGACTCTTGTTAGCAACCGGCTTTTTTAACAGACGGAGACGCTTCAAGAATCGGGACCAGGGAACAGGAAGTTCCAGGTTTTAGGACTCATTCCTGCAGCGCTCTGTGTCAAGCTCGAATATTTAAATATTTAGAAATAAACTAGCTAAATATTATTTATGTGTGAACGCTTTTATTAGACACATATGTTGTTAGCTGACACACAGGCTCTTGTAGATGGTGAGAAATAAACTGTCCCACTGTTATTTCTCAGCCACATGCAGTGAATCATGAATCAGACTCTGCACCTGTGATTTTTTTAATATCTGAATAATTAACAGCATGAAGCATTTTCCATCTAAAGCCATAAGTCTGACGTCAGGTCCCACACTAAACGCACATTAAACTGATCACCAAAGCATCACTGCAGAATTATCTCTGCAGCTGTAAACACACAGTAACGGTGGCGGCTGTCGTCTATCTGCCACCGTATTAAAATGCAGCTCTAGATCACTAGATGCTAATAGCTAATTATACAGCACACTGCGCTGAAAGGAAATATTTTCCACCCGTTGCTCTGCACAAAAACAACTTCTTGTGTTTATCTTCCCATCAGCTCTCCGTCATTCTGCTTTGTTTTCTGTCCCAAGTTAGTGCAGGAATCTCACAGTGATGAACTGGTCTTTACTCAGTGTCTGTGTGTGAGTGTGTGTGTGTGTGTGTGTGTGTGTGTGTGTGTGTGTGAGTGTGTGTCTGTGTGTCCATTTGGTGCTGGGCAGGCTGTGTACAGTGGGTTTATCAGAGCGTTTTCATTAACAGCTGCTGCAGCTGCTGGACTTGGGGATGACAGGAGGAGGAGCTGGGTGATTTTTTTGTTTTGTTTTTGTGGGTTCATTACGCTGAGCCTTAAAACCAGCCGTCAGGACTTCTAGAACTTTGTGATGTCACAACAAAGCAGTCATCGCCCTCAGCCACGCCCCAAACCCCGCCCCCCTGGACCCACCATCCAACCTTGCAGGATTTGGTTTCTGCGTTTGGTGTTTACCTGGAATCTGGAATTTTTATAGGATCACTCAGAAAACAATCAGCCAATCAGAAGAGAGGTTCAGAGTTCTTCTGATTGGCGGAGATGTAAAACTACACTGAGATGGTTTTTGGTTCTTAAAACAACAAATATATCTTCTGATGGAGATCAACACTTCAGATAAAACACTGGAGAAGTTAAAACATGGAGCTTTAAACCACCAGAAGCTGATGATCATTTGTGTTTTACCCACAGATGATCCCAAACACGGCAAACATAAAACTCCATGATCTCCCTGTGGGGGATTACGTCAGCTGGTCAGAGATCAGACACACCAACAGAAGCAGACCCAGTCTGACCTGACCTGATGTGGCTGAGCTGAGACTGTGATGGAAACAGAAGCTGATTCCTATTAAGTGTCGGTCTCATTGTGGAACATTGTATTGTATTATAATCAAGCACCGACGCTGTAGTTAACACAGATTACGTAACAGTTCCCTGTACACGAACGTGTCGATTGAGACTGAGCGTCAGCGTCACATGAGGCTTATAACAGTTGTGGTTCAAACTGGAGCCGTTCAGTTCTGTCAGTTCATGTGTTATTGACTTCTGAGCTTTTGTAGCTTTTGGAGGAACAAACTCAACAACACACACACACACACACAGTGCCCAGCGCCTCCAGGCTCGGATGTTAATGGAGATCGATCTGCTCAGAGTAAAATTAGAAAAGGTGCCGGCTGATAGATTACACATCGCTACCACAGTAATTAGAGGAGCTGACTCTGTTGTCCGCTCCTTAACTAAGGGTAATGGGGATTGTTTAAATGAGACCTGTTAATGTCTGGCCGACTGAAACACGTCTCCAGAGGTGTCCTGTTGAGCCGGTGGTCTGAGGAACAGTCGGTCTGATGCCTGAGACTCAACTCTCTCTCTCTCTCTCTCTCTGCTCCAGTGTTTGTTGTTGTTTCCACTGTGCAATGAAGGAAATCACATTAAAACACCAGTGAGAATAAAAGCCTGAGGCCCTGCTGTGGCTCCTGGAAGCAGCAGTGTTTATTGCTCAGGTCTTACTTTTAATTCAATGAAAACGAAAAAGAAGTACTGAAAATAAACATTACCCACAGCTTGTGTTATATTCTCTTACTCTGATTCTACAGCCACTTCAGGGGAAGTTTTAGTTATCAGGTATTTTCAAAGAGCTCACACTCATTCATTTTAAATTATTTGTAAAACAAATACATAACTAGTTCTATTTAAAAGTGATTTGTTTGTTTGTTTGTACCTTATTTTCTACGATGTCGAGTCGTGTGTGCATGTGTTGAAATAGTGTAAAAATGTAAAGAAGAATAACACCAGTGTTCAGAATTGTAATTTTAATGCACTCTTGATCATATGCAAGTGTGCTCAGGTGGTCTAAAACGCCTCTAAATAGTATCGTTGAGTTGAGACTTCCATGTTTAAAGAATAATAGAATATAGTGTTGGGAATAAATTGCAAATTTACTGAAAGTAAAACATAAGTATAGTTTAAGTATATTTTAATTGTAGTCAATGAAATTGCCCAGAAATACTGGAATAATATAAAGTGGGTACAGCTGAAGTAATTTCACATTTTACCACAACTTTAAGTACATCGATTTTACATAAATAGAAAGTATTCTAAAGTACGTGAAATATAAATATAGATGTATATAAAATATAACGTACAGCCGAGGCTGATGGGAATGTCATTCGTTTTGCATCCATTTGATCAGAAACCAAAATATTCTACAATTTTGAAGAAAAGTTAAAGGATCATGGGGAACATGAATGTAGAACATTTTCATGTAAAGTTTGTCTTGAGGGCAGAGCTAAAAAAATGTTGCACAGATGTTGGTTTTCTTACTTTTTTGACTAAAGTCACAATTTCTAATTCTTATAGTAGCAGCAGAGTCGGCTTGAGGCATAAATCACATGTCTGCTTAGGACCCCCATGGCCTCCTGGGGGCTCCCAAGAGCGCTTGAAATGTCCCACAGTAAAGCTTGATATGTCTTGTGACCTATTATGTCAGTGGTAATTATACAAAAATACAATATTATGTTAATGAGCTGGCTGATCAATACTCCAGGTTTAATCAATTCCTGCTGCCTCTGTCAGAGCAACACAGCTACAGCTGATAAAACTGATCATGGCTGGGATGGATTTACAGTAGGTGTGAATGATCAAGTATTGACAATAGTCAATAGTACTGAGGTGGTGGAGGGGGCCCCAAATCAAATTCTGCCTATGGCCCCCTAAAGGCTTGTGCCGGCCCTGTTAGCGTGTCTGTTGTAGCTTTTATCTTTGTTCGGTTTGTGTTTGTTTCTTCTAACAGGAGTCAAATGTGAGTTTAATGAAAACCTGAAACTGACTCTGTCTCTTGTTTGGCTTTTATTTTGTAGTGTCCCCCGCAGCGGAGCGGCTGCGCCACATCCTGGGGGAGGATGACAGCACCCCAACACCCACCATATTCACTGAGATGGACACACTACAGCACGAGGGGGGTGAATTAGAGTGGAAAGAGTCTGCAAGGTACAGACGTGCACAGGAACCTGCAGGCGTCACAGCTTTCATTAGTTTAGGATTTGGGGTCACTTTTGATGGGATTTAGGGGTCGAGGGTGAGATCTGAGACATCATGGGTGCTGTGTGACAGGACTGTAACGCTACACGTGATTTAAATTACATAACAGCGTCCTGCTGCCTGGCCCTCCTGAACCTGGACTAATCAATCATTGTGCCTCTCTTGAAACAGTCAAACCGTGTTCCCCTCTCTGTAGGTGGGTGAAGTTTGAGGAGAAGGTGGAGGAGGGAGGAGAAAGATGGAGCAAGCCTCATGTCTCCACGCTGACCCTCCACAGCCTGTTTGAGCTCAGGACCTGTCTGCAGACAGGAAGTATCCTGCTCGACCTGGAGGGCTACTCCCTGCCTCAGATAGTGGGTGAGTCACGTAAACAACCACACTGCTCACCGTGTTCCAAACTTCAGACTGTTCCCGTCTCTCAGACAGCACGATGTCAACTCGTAGACACTTGATTTGATGATTTAATTAAATAGCAGCTTTAAAACAACCTCAGTTGACCAAAGTGCTGTACAGACAGCGCATAAACAAATGTAACACAATAAATTAAAAGCAGCAAGAAAACAGCAAAACAATAAAACATTTAAAAGTTAATTTAAAAGAACAATATAAAAAAAACCAAAACAAAAAAAACTTGAAATGTCAGAATATTTAAAAACATGCACAGACTCACTTTTCAGTCGTTGGTGATAGAGTTTCTTTGTAGACCAACTGAGATGTGATGACATGAGGAGGAACCTGAAGTGATAAGATGCAACTGATTCCTGGGTTTTAGGACTCAGTCCTGCAGAGAAAACCTGGTGGTGCATTAAAGGACTGTAGAACATCTGAGAATCGTTAAATTAAAATGTGACGGACAAGCAACAAAAGCTGTGTCCTGATTCCTGGTACTACATACTGACAGTTTACAACACG
This sequence comes from Trachinotus anak, assembly GCF_046630095.1. Taxonomy (NCBI): domain Eukaryota; kingdom Metazoa; phylum Chordata; class Actinopteri; order Carangiformes; family Carangidae; genus Trachinotus; species Trachinotus anak. Next base: position 881,008 of record NW_027273879.1, on the reverse strand, counting down.
TTACACATGAAATGCCGTTGCAGTCTGTATACAATGAATCAATGTACTGTTTTGTATTGAAAACGCAGTAATGTTGTCACCTTACATATGAAGTGGATGCAGCGATTGTGTTGCCAAACAGCTGCTCACAGACTCAGAGCAACACAGTGACACGCTGACTTTTCAAAACACTTCCAAGACAATTTGAGGAGGTTCAGAAGAGGAAAATATTTTTTTTAACTTAAAATGTTTCTGCTCAGCATTTAACTCTCAAACCACAAATATCCACATGTCCTTGAACTCACCGTGACTCTGCTGATTTGAAGTTAACTGAACTGAAACCAGTTGTTTACCTGGAGAACTGGAACTCACTCTTTAAACCTCTGGTATCTTGGTTTGTAGTAAATATGGTAAATTAAATCATCCCATGTTGTCCCTGTAAATTCCACTGTGCTGTGAACTTTGACCCCAGATGAGATCGTGGACCGGCAGATCGCTGACGGTCTCATCCCTCCGGATCTGAAGGAGAAGATCAGCTTCGTGCTGCTCAGGAAGCACCGTCACCAGACCAAGAAACCGATCCACCGTTCGCTGGCAGACATAGGAAAGTCCTCCAACACTGCTTCCAGTAAGTGTGTGTGTGTTTGTGTGTGTGTGTCTTTGCGCTTAAGTGTGTGTTTGTGCACATTTTCAACTACCAATCAGCAATCACCAAAGTAAATGACTGAACCCATTTACTTTAGTTACTAAACTCTAACTACATCCTGATGCTTGCTCTGTTTTCTGCCATGTTGATCACCACCTGTTTCTCCTTTCCTCGTTAAAATCATCTCTTGGTTACTCATCGTTTTCACATCTGCTGCTGCTGCTGCTGCTGCTGCTCTGTCAGGCCGTAGTCCTCAGGTTAATCTGAGTCGTAGCACTAGTTCAGCTTCTGGGATCCACCGCTCCACAGAAGACCTACGCTCTCGGCAGTCAAGCAGCCTTGGCCGCCTGCGTGAGTCTGAACACACCACACGAACATGCACACGCACACGAGTTCCCGCCTCTTTTTATTACTATGTACACACTAGCTGTGTAAAGCAACCAAATGCATTTACTAAATTACGGCACTTAAATACAGTTGTGAGGAACTTGTGCGTAAATTTTTTGATTTTCTGCTGCTTTACAGCTTTGTAATTCTACATTTCAGAGGGAAATATTTGACTTTTTACTCACCACTTGTGACATCTCTAAGTTATGAGTGACAGATTAAGATTTTTCTGATAAATCATTATAGATTGTTTCAGATGTTTATGAGATGTCTATGTTCTTGGCAGTTTCACTAAAGAGACATTTCTGCTCCAAACTTCTCAAATAGTTTAAATGGGGTAAAGTTATCCAATATTTCACATAAAAGGCAAAGACTAGAGAAAAGTAAATAAAATGAAAAATCTCCTGACCCCTCAGATTTATCTGGGGACCCTTTTGAGGAACTCAAGCCCTAGATGAAGCAGCGATGACTCAGGATCAACAATCTGATCATGTCATATATAATATTATATTATTTTACTGCAGAACAAGTACTTTGCTAATAATGTTCTTAAAAATAAACTGCACCAACAAAGGTAATGAAAAAAGTCTGTCTGGCAATAAACATGGATACAAACAAAACACAACATTTATAAGAACAGAATCAGAACCAGGTTTATTGTCAGGTTTTCATACACAAGTGAACACAAAAAATATTTATAATAAAAATGTTTTAAAAAATCCAAATATATTACAGATATGTGCAGTATGACAATAGTATGACGATGAATAATTGGCTTTGTAAGAGTGAAATGCGTTGGTGAGAAGCAGTGAATGTTAATGTAACTCTGGTTTATGAGGAAACACTCAGGCTCCTTTAAGCAGGACTCTGACTTCACTCTATGTTTTTAATCAACACTGATCCCAGCTAACGCCCAGCTACTGCATGATTTCAACACTTGAGATGGCTTTGTGTGTGTGTGTGTGTGTGTGTGTGTGTGTGTGTGTGTGTGTGTGTGTGTGTGTGTGTGTGTGTGTGTATACTCACCATAAACACAATGTGTGTGTTTACTGAAGAGATTGTGGTCCTATTGTGTGCCCCTTCTTTTGTGAATCTCTCTGGGTGAAGGGGATTATTAGAGGATTTTTGGGGCTCTGTGTTTTGTTCTTGTTCTCTGTTCGATTTTATTTGTTCCCAAATCTGCTTTGAGGGGAAAAAAAGGGAAATGAGTCATTAAAATATAATCCTCCACAGAAACAACTGAACATGCTGAAGTTGTGGAACACACTGTCTCTGTTGTTCTTATAAACCTTTAATTTAATCCCTTCAGTTGTGCATTTTTTATATATTATCTGAGTTGTTGTATAAATGTCCTCTAAGACAAATCTGTGTCGTATTGTGCGTTTAAAATGTCAAATATAAGTGTGTGGTTCGTTTACAGATCCCGCCCAGAGCCGAAGCATGAATGACATTTCAGACACGCCGAGCACAGACCAGGTAACGCTTACGTTTGATGTTTCATGTTGTGTGCAACAGGAGGTGGATTTGAGATCATGTGTTAGTTCAGCTTGCAGGCAGAGTTCTGTATATTTATATTCTATATTTTTCTGAATGACAACAAACTCAATGAAAGGTTCAAAACCAGCAGCACTTTCTGACCCTGTGTGCTACACCAAGCCCACTGCATCCAACTGAAGAGAAATACATTTAAAAATGTCAGAAACAAATATATAATTTCATTATTTAAAAAAATGCTCAATAATTTATTAAAACAGCTGCTCACTGTAGTTTTCCTCAAACTGGAGGAAATTTTGCATTTGTTGGGAACTATTTTCAGCGGTGGATTAATACACATTTGGTGCTCTATGGGGCAACAATGGGGCTCTTTGGCACAGAGCAGATATATCAGGGTTTAAAGTCTTAAAGGTTCCTATTTTGTCAAATGATTGAAGCTGGAAGCCACTGCAAAACAAACCTGTAGGGATCATGGGAAATGTAGTCTTAATTCATAGAAACTAACATCTGCTGCAAAAGGTGCTATTAATCATGTCAGCGTCTACAGAACTAAACATAGACATTTATACACTGATCAACATGTGTTATGTTTACAGTCAGTCCACACAAATCACTTACTGTTTACATATTTTCCCACTTAATCCTCAGTGGTATGTGGCCTTCAGGTCGTCAGATCTGTGTGTATGCTTTTCTCACTGGTTTGAACTGACGGACCTCGGCTGGGGAAAGGTGATTTTAATCAACGTGTTGCTCTGTGGTTTCTGGATGTGGAAATAATATTTCCATTAAATTTCTAACAAATACACTTCAACTTTTTAGTCTCCAAACTTAAAAAAAAAAAAGTTCTTGCAGGTTTAAACTCTGAAATAATAAATAACACCAAAGACTGTTTGTTATCCACAAACTTTAACTTTGTCATGAATATTTGCTGTTATTAAAACTATTGATAACATATCAAACTGATCTTATCAACAGATCTTTTAAGAACATGGAAGTTGCAGTTTCTTCATGGAGAAAATCAAAACAGCAGAGGCTGAGACATCTTGACTTTTGGTCAAGCCCCAAAAATACTGGGCCCTACATTTCCCACAATGCACCTCATTGGTTTCTCTTCATTAGATACTTCCTGCTCTGCTCCTCCGGATCATTATGCAGCTGTTGCCTGATGATGAGTAAACTGACCTTTATGTTTAACATTGTTGGAGTTCTCCTTTAATTTCTACACTTTCAGTTGTGCCCAGATTTGTGCTCAGTTACTGTCTGAGTTATTGATTGGTTATTGGTTTGTAATCAGCTCATCTCCTGTTGCCTGTGGGAAAATAACAATAGATGCCAGATGCCATAAAGTGACACACTCACTCCCCATTTCCAAGTGTGTGTGTGTGTGTGTGTGTGTGTGTGTGTGTGTGTGTGTGTGTGTGTGTGTGTGTGTGTGTGTGTGTGTGTGTGTGTGTGCGCGCGCTTTATGAAGACTTGAGCCTTGTTTTATGAGGTTTACAGAATCATCCAAACTATTTAATCCTCTCTAATCCACACAGCCTGGTCGCTGAGGTGGGAATTTGGTAAATAATGTTCCACCTGCAGGCGTGTTTGTGCTGATGGTTGTGTTTTTGTGCGCAGATCTCTAAGCTTCTGTTCTTTCTCAGAGCTTAATTGTTTGAATCTCTAACAAAAAGTGCAGCAGTGAAGAACTGGTGAATATCTTGACAAGAACTTCAAAGCAAGCAAGAAATGAACTCATGCATGTGAGTCTGATTTCTTTGTTTGTTCACAGACGCTGGCGTGGCACCTCCAGCTTCCTTTACTCTGACCAATATCCACAGTAAAGTACATCACATCATGACACGTAATGCCTCCTGGAGGAGTTTACAGCTACCGTAGTAACCTCACTGCAGTGTGGCTGCAGATGGCAGCTTGATTGTTGTGAAATCAGCTGATCGTGTGTGAGGCTGAAATCTCTGTTTGTGGTTTCGAACGACCAAGAAGTTAGAGAGTGAATGAGGACCAGTTGGTGAATTGACTCTGAAAGCAGCATTAACAGATTATGAGGAGGTTTTAATTTAAGCACCCACCAGTCCACTGCCACGTGCTTCCTTGGTGAGGAGGAGAAGGAGGAGGAGGAGGAGGAGGAGGGCTGCACTAGAAGAGTTGTGTGATTTTTTTATACAACCCGATTTTCCTCTCCAAACAAAATTTACAAATTTACAGTCGTTTGTCTTTCTGATGCTACGTTGACGTCCGGTGCTCACTGGGATTCTCTGTAAAATGGTTTTGATGTGGTTGTGAACACATGTGAGGGAGTGTTACTTTTTTGTTGTTTTAGTTTTTGTGTTGTGTTTTGTTTTTGAGGGTGTTTAAAGCAGAAATGTTAATATAAAGTAAAGACTTTTGTGAGATTTTATGATACCTTCAGTTCGGTTCAGTAGTTGTTGACACAACCTCATGGTGGCGCTGGAGGAAAGGTCAGAGGATCACCAGAGTCAGTCGGCTACATCCTCTGGGGACCATGAATGTCTGTATGAAATTTCATGCTAGTTCATACAATAGTTGTCGACATATTTCAGTTTAGACCAAAGTGGTGAACAGCTGATCAGTTCCCCCAAAAACGGATGTTTTTCAAAAGAAGTTCTGCTGAAAGTTGATGAGAAAGTCACAACAGGTTGGAAAGCAGCAGGAATCCATCTTTGTTAGTCTTTGTCTTCTTCTGTAAGTCTGAACGACTGTAACTCTCATGGTCTGATGAACCAATTTCTCCTCATGCTTCCTGTTTCCGTTTCCTCCTCCAGCTGAAGAACAAGTTCATGAAGAAGATTCCTCGTGACGCCGAAGCGTCCAACGTCCTGATTGGCGAGGTGGATTTTCTGGAGAAGCCCTTCGTCTCCTTTGTGCGTTTGGCTCAAGCCACGACGCTGGGGGGTCTCACTGAGGTCCCAGTGCCAACCAGGTGGGGGTCTCCAATGTCTCCCTCCTACCTCTGTGTGTGTGTCCTTGTGTTTATCAGCCCTTTAACCTTCTGCTCTCACAGGTTTCTCTTCATCTTGCTGGGTCCTCATGGCAAAACCAAGTCCTACAATGAGATTGGCAGAGCTATCGCTACGCTCATGGTGGACGATGTAAGTGACCACCCCCCTACCCCCACCCCCAATAGACTCAAACACAATTTAAAATCTATGACTTCAATTCTACGTCTTTATTTCACGCCAGCTGTTCAGTGACGTTGCCTACAAAGCGAGGGACCGTGACGACCTGATCGCAGGAGTTGATGAGTTTCTGGATGAGGTGATCGTCCTCCCTCCGGGGGAGTGGGACCCAAAAATACGCATTGAACCCCCCAAGAAGGTTCCGTCGGCTGAAATGAGGCACGTACATCAACAAAGGAAGATTTAAAAAGAAACTGCTCTGTTCTCCACTTTAATCATTTAATCTACAGTTTAATTAGATATTATCTGTGTTTTATCTTTTTATGCATCTCTTATTTTATTATCCTCTGAGTATGATAATGTACTATACAGATAAATTTGCCTTGTCTTGCCTTTCAAACATTAAAGTGCTTTACATTAGGTGAAAAAATGAAATAAAGTAAAATACAAATAGACAAAATTCAATAACAGAAATAAAACTGCAGTAGAGAAATTAATAAATCAGACGCCTCTAATTCTCACTGTTTGTTTGATAAAATCCTGATTTAGTTATTGATGTTACTCCTCAAAGATTTCAAACTTGGACTTTTGTCTTTGCTGCCGGGACAAGCTGAGTCGGTTCTCATGGTTACCAGAGTGATTTCCATCATGTCTTTATTGAACTGTCTTTATTCAGCTGTTGACTTTCTCTAAGCGCTGGTGGAGTGAGGTCATGGGACTGAAATCATCTGATGAGAGAGAGAGTCCTTATTGTCATGTATGATTTGATCTACAGGTTGTACAGGTTGAATAATAGAGGCCCCAGAACTGAACCCTGGGGGACTCCACATGTCACTGCGCCCACTGCACCACGTCATCACCAGCCTGTCCATGTGTTTGATAGTGGATAGAAGCCATGATGTGAAGCCAGACTGAAGTTTGTCCAAAAGGCTGTTTACATTCACGAAGCTGCTGAGTTCAGTAACAACAGCTTCCTCGTTTGTCTTTCTCCCAGGAAGTCGGTGCTGAACCTGAACGAGCTGGGTCAGATGAATGGCTCGGCGGGCGGCGCGGCCGGAGGAGAAGACGAAGAGCTTCCCGCTCCACATGAGCTCGGAGAGGAGCTGAAATTCACCGGGAGGTATGAGAGGACTTGACTGGACCACGTCTTACGTCACTGGGTCCAGTTATGTCCAGAGTCCTGACGATGCTCTGAACCTTGTTTGAATAGGTTTGCTGGTGGACTGTGGCTGGACATTAAAAGGAAGATGCCGTGGTACTGCAGTGACATCTACGACGGCTTCCATATCCAGTCCATCTCCGCTGTGCTCTTCATCTACCTGGGCTGCATCACTAATGCCATCACCTTCGGAGGGCTGCTCGGGGACGCTACCGACAACTACCAGGTCCTCATAATCCTGAGACCCAGGTCAGAAAAGTAAAATGTCCGTCTCAGGTAAACTGACGTCTCTCTGCCGCCTCTCTCTCTTCCCTCAGGGCGTGATGGAGAGTTTCCTCGGCACGGCTTTAGCAGGAACTGTCTTTTGTGTGTTTGGTGGTCAGCCTCTCATCATCCTCAGCTCTACTGGACCCATTCTCATCTTTGAGAAACTGCTTTATGAATTCTGCAAGTAAGAGGCACACAGATGAGCACAGCAGCACAAACCACAGGACGCGAGTGCTCGTCTCTTTAACGCCGTCTCTCTCTCTCTCTCTCTCTCTCTCTCTCTCTCTCTCTCACCCACCCTCCGCAGGAACAACAACATCGACTACATGGAGCTGCGTCTGTGGATCGGCCTTCACTCCTGTCTCCAGTGTTTCCTCCTGGTCGTCTCAGACGCCAGCTACATCATCAAGTACATGACGCGCTTCACAGAGGAGGGTTTCTCCAGCCTCATCTCCTTCATATTCATCTCTGATGCCATTAAGAAGATGGTGGGTGACACGTCCTGTGTTTTCCTCTCACAGATACAACACACGTACAGATCAACACTAAAGACACAAACTGTTTTCCTCTCCACAGGTAGGATCCTTTAAGTATTACCCCATTAACCGGGGCTTCAAGCCTGACTACATAACAGCCTACAAATGTGAATGCATCGCTCCAGACCAGGGTGAGTCCTCAGACTCTGCTTCTCTTTGCTTTCTTTCTTGAATGTGATCATATCATTAGAGATAAAATAGTTCCCTTATCTAAAACACTCATAAATGTTCACTAACTGATTTGACCAACAGAATATTTAGCTGGAGCTGACAGAAGTTAGATACTGTAGGTGTGGGGGTCAGGTGTCACAGGCAGCACATACAAGCACCAACACCTCTGAATGCTCTAATGAACATGTTGTGTGTTGTTTTTTCAGTTTGTGGTTTTATGGGAAGTTACATGTTGAAATTATTTCTTAGTGAACAACAGCTTAGTGGACGAGGAAAGGAAATAACTACATTATGTCCCTTCCCATAAAGTCACATATTTTTTGTTGTACATTTTAGTTTGTGTACAGATTAAAGAAGCGACGTAACGGGTTAATCGTTGAGCTTCAGAGGTGTCGGTTGGTGTGTTTTTGATCTTAGTTCAGAGCCAGGCTTTCAGTCTTTATGCTAAGCTAGGCTAACTGCCTCCTGACTCCAGGTTGTGAGGTTGGAATCAAAAAACTCTTCCCTTCAGTTTTTTGAGAAGTTGTGATGCGATATGAAACTTCTCTGGAGGTAAAATGATTTAAAATGATAATCAGCTGCAGCATTTATCAGTTTATCATTGAGGAAATGACTCGACCTTTGTAAGACGCTGGCAGGAAAACACGAGCTCGTCACGTCCACATAATGAATAATGAAAGAGGCGTTTGAGTGTGGCTGATGCAGATGTTTGGTCTTTACTCTGTGATGATTTGTCTCTCGTCTGTTTCTGCCTCACTGTTGGATGCTGTCTGAAAAAGTGAGTATGAGCACTGCAGACAATGGTCTGGATGCTGCTGATATTTGGAATGTAAAACTACCATCATCACTATTACTATTATTAAGATTGATTTTAATATTATCATTGTTCTGTGTTTTTAGCATCTGTGCTGGGCTTGAATGTTTCAGCTCCGCTCTCAGACGATAACATGACTCTGCTGGTAAGTGACAAAAGACAGAAGCTTCTGTTTAACATCACTCACATGAATCTTTCCTCTTCCTCTTCGGGAAGGAAACGGCTTTAGTTACACTTTAGGTAACTGTTGTTAAATGTTGTCATCACTGGGAAACAACTGATGTTTGACCTGCAGAAATCTGGCCAGAAACTCAGTGATGACGTCGTATTTGTCCTGTTTTTACAACTATGAGTTAAAGGCTTTATCAACTTTCTTAATTCAGTAAATGAATCCTGTCTCTGCTGATGTTTGGGTGAAATCCAGACGTGTCCCCGACTCATTAAGAGCTGCCACAAAATTAGATTGATTTTTTTTTTCTCTTTTTTTTCAACATTGATTCAGATTCAAACAACTTTATTGATCGCAAGTAGGACAATTTACCCCGTCCACAGTCACACAAACAATATTCAATATGTTACATGTCAAGGCACAGATCAACAAACACACAAACAGAGGTCAGTGAAGGACAGCAAGATAGAGACAAATACTAGGATAAAATAAATAACAATAAAATAAGTAGAATAGGATAGAGAGAATAGAAGATGCAGCCGTACAACAGTGACAGGTTTCAGGAATAATAAATCAGCTCTTACAGCTCGTCAGTCATGTCCCTGTGGCTGGACGTCACCACCACCTCATCATGATTTTTACTTTGCAATGACTCCCTCTGTCCTCAGTCAGAGACGTTGAGCTTCATGCATGTATTTTTACTTTAAGGACAGATTCTGAAACGCTCTGTACATTTGGTCCAACACGTGGAGTTTATTGTGAAAGAGCACAGGAGTTCTCCTTCCTGTGTTCTGTTTTCTCTTCTTCTGTTATCGCTTTTCTTTTCTCTCTTCTGCGTCGCTTCTCCCCCCCCCCCCCCCCCCCCCCCCCACCCCCCCCCCACCCCACCGTGTCTTGTCTTTGTAGTTTAACCTGACAGACCTGGACTGGAGTCAGCTGAGTAAGAAAGAGTGTGTGAAATATGGCGGCACGCTGGTGGGGAACTCCTGTAAGTATGTTCCTGACCTGGCCCTCATGTCCTTCATCCTCTTCTTTGGCACCTATTCCATGACTGTTTCTCTCAAGAAGTTCAAGTTCAGCCGCTACTTCCCGACAAAGGTAAGACACAGGCGTCGCTCAGTGACAGCTTTAGGATGATGGCTGCACTGCTGTTAGAGGTTCTCCCACTCTGCAAGTTCACCTGCATGTGGAATGATGTGTTCTATTTATTTAAAGCATGATAAAAGTAATATTCCTTATTTTTCTTATTGTCACAAGAGATCAAACTCCTGAAAATGCTTGAATATTTAGTAGTTATGATCAAGATGGCTGTAATATTAATATATTCTGTTTGATTAGTTTAGATTTTTGTCCTCTCAGTTTCTAAAAGGATGCACCAGGTTTAAGTGTTTGTGCATCAATACCTGGATCTAAATTAGACTAAAACCTTTTCCATGTGATTTTTAATTTCTCCATGTACAGTAAACACATATGTTGTGTGTTAGCAAGTGATGTAACATTACTATCTTTATCTGCTTTTTAAACTGCAGAGTCTTTTTACCGGAGAGGAAAAAAAAAAGTTGACAGCCTCTTGTGGCTGAAATGAATATTACAGAAACAAAACGTCCTGACAAATTATTTTTTAAACTTCCTCTCAGGGGTTCTGTACGAACCCAGCACTGAACTACTAAATATTTAGCAGCTGTTAAAAATAAATCTGTCTAAATATATTAGTATTATGTTGCAACTCCGAAATTTACACTATTACTTTGCCTTAAACTATATATTTATACTATATAAACTATAACTTTGTGATATGTGTGATATTTGTGATGTGTAAAGATTTACGTCTTCAGTAAGAACCTGCTGCTTCGGAGCTGAGAGTCACAGACGGGGAGGGGAAGTCAGAAAGTGTTGATATAGTCACAATAAGAAAAATATAGAAAATCACCAGCAGCTGCTGAAGATCTGCATGAAATATCCTCAGCTTCCTCCTCAGCTTCCTCCTCAGCTTCCTCCTCAGCTTCCTCCCTTGTCTGAACCCCAGCTGTAAACCTTCCTCCCTGCACCAGAACGTCCTCTCCCATGTTTTCTCTTCCTGCATCTGCTCCAGCTCCGTACCCTCATCAGTGATTTTGCCATCATCATTTCTATCCTGGTCTCCTGTGGTCTGGACCACCTGCTGGAGCTGGACACCCCCAAACTGCACGTGCCCACTGAGATCAAGGTCCGCCCTTCCTCACACACCTCTTTAATTTTTCCCGTCTTTTATGTCCCTGCTCGGATGCATTTGGTTCCTGGAGGATTTGACATCAGGCATTTGGTTTTATGTGGATTTATCAATGTGACCAGTTTTACATAGTTTATCTTCTCTTTTCTCTCATCTTCATTTCCTCATGTACACGTCTTTTCTTCGTTGTCTCCCCTCCTCACTGTCATACTCCTCGTCTTCGTTTATCTTGGTGTGTGTGTGTGTGTGTGTGTGTGTGCTGGTGGACGTGTAGCTGAGGAAGCTAATCAGTGATTTTTCCATCTTCATGTCCATCATGTCCTTTGTGGGTCTGGACATGTTGATGGGGTTAGACACACCCAAACTAATCGTTCCAACTGAGTTCAAGGTATTTGACTTGTCACTGAATTATGTGTAGAAATGTGTGTCTGTTTATACCAGATCACCTTTATTAAGATCATATGACTGCACCTCTGCATGTGTATCTGTGTGTATCTGCATGTCAGCAGTGGTGGAAAGTAACTCAGTACATTTACTCACGTTTTTTACTCCACTACATTTATCTGACAGCTACAGTGACTGGTGGCTTTTCAGATTAAGATTTTAAATTTAAAATCATATTATAAACATATAAAATAATAAAGAAAACAGTCATTAAACCAGTGTTTTCATGTTTCAGTTGTCAGGACAATAATTTTCTCTCTAAACTTCTCACAGTTTAATTTAAACAACAGTTTTAGACCCAAAGAGGAAAATCAGACAATATTTAACAAAAAAGCAAAAATCAGAGAAAAGTCCAATGAAAATAAAGATAAATTAATGTATCAGAACTTTTTTTAAATTCTCTTTCCTCTCCCATGAAACATGTGACGACCCCTCAGATTTATCTGGTGACCCTTTGGAGGGGCCCGACCCCTAGGTTGGGAACCAGTGGACTAAACTAAGTGTAAAGGACGTAGTTAAAGCAGCTGAACCTGGAGCAGCTACAACAGTGACAGTTCTGTGATAGCGTAACTACAGGAAGTGCTTTTCCTGTGACACTGGGAGTATATTTTACTGATAAAACCTCTGTACTTGTTGTCATTCGCAGTATTTTTATGTTGTAGTAACTGAAGTAAATGACCTGAGTACTTCCTCCTCCACTGCTGGTTTTAGTTGCATTATCACTGACATAGCTGTAAATCAGTAGATTTTGAAGGTAGATGTGTGCAGTGATCTCTTCACTATATGTATTTCTCCCCGTCGTGTTTTCACGCTGCAGCCCACACGCTCTGACCGCGGCTGGTTGGTGATGCCGTTCGGTAAGAACCCCTGGTGGTGGTATCTGATCAGCTTCGTTCCCGCTCTCCTCGTCACCATCCTCATCTTCATGGACCAACAGATCAGCGCCGTCATCGTCAACCGCAAGGAGAACAAGCTGAAGGTCTGAGGAGGAAAACAAGGACACACCCCGAACACAGGCTTACTTTAATTTAAGAATTTAAGTCCCGACCGCAGCAGCTTCAGTAACAACTGTCAGCGTTAACAGATTCAGCTGTTCACACTGATTCAGTGACTGAGTCAAACATTAAAAATGAAATCCAGGATGTTGCTGAAGGAATAAAGTCACTTCCTGCTCTGGTCGGGAGTGTTTTAGTGTTTTTGGTCAGAGATGGTTCAGTCAAAGAAGACACACCACTCCTCGTGTCTTTTTGCTGTTCATAAAAGTCAGAGTATGTTTATATGTCTTGTCCGTCCCCACAGTCGTGGTTGGATCTCGTCACTTCCTGTCTTTGCTCCCGTTTGCAGAAAGGCTGTGGCTACCACCTGGACCTGTTCTGGGTGGGCGTACTGATGGCCGCATGTTCCTTCATGGGTCTGCCCTGGTACGTAGCAGCCACTGTCATCTCCATCGCCCACATCGACTCTCTGAAGATGGAGAGCGAGTCCAGCGCCCCCGGAGAGCAGCCGCAGTTCCTGGGAGTCAGGTGAGACGATCCAGACCCGGAAGGTTCTGGTTTCAGCCGCTTCCTGTCGTCTGCTCAGTTCTTTTCCACTGAGCATTAATGAAATAATCGACCACTGTTTCACCTCCAGGGAGCAGAGGTTGACGGGTATTCTGGTCTTCGTTCTCACTGGACTCTCAGTCTTCCTCGCTCCTGTTCTTCAGGTCGGTCGACAGATGAACATTTTACCTGACGTTGATTTTTTTCCTGTAACATCAGTTGGTTTCATTTGACTGTTTCTGCTGTTGTTTACTTCAGTACATCCCCATGCCGGTCCTGTATGGAGTCTTCCTCTACATGGGAGTGGCCTCACTCAGTGGTATCCAGGTAGAGTCAAAGTTATATACATCTGCATACATACATTTAATCTGTAGCAATACTGCAATTTATGATTATTTTCACTGTCAATTAATCAACAGATTAGTTTATCAATTAGTTGTTTGGTCAATAAAACATCAGAAAACTGTTAAACATGCTCATCACCACGTCTGACAACAGATCATCTGTTCAAAACCCACAGAGAATCAGTTTACTCCAACAGAAGCAGCTCATTCTCACATTTCACAACCTGGAAGCATCGAATTTTTGGTATTTCTGCTTTAGAAAATTCATAATGAAAAATCACTCATCAGAATAGTTGCAGATGAATTTTCCTCCTATTGATTAAATGTCCTTTTTTCCCACTTTTACCTCTGCAGCAACCAAAACAACAGATCTGTGAATGATGGTGGAAATCAAACCCGTGTTTATTTATTCATTGTCCTGTCGCTGTTTTTATGAACAGGTTACTGAGAATAAAACATTAAAAAACTGCATGAATGCTGCCACCTGCAGGAAGTAAAGTCTGTGTCGTGTGGTGGTTGGATTAGCTTCTAAATCCTGAACTGACATCTTCACATTACTTTTTTAAACAGTCCGAATGTCCATAAATAATAATAATAATAATAATCCCCGGAAATGTAGTTATTAACTCTTACATAAGACAAAGAGAAGCAGGGCATCCTTATCATCAAGAGCTGAGACATGAGGATTTATTGACTGTTGAAATAGTTTCTGATTAATAAAATATATTAAATTAATATATTAAAAATATAATAGAATTATGTTTGGCCTGAGAACATGGTGTGCGTCTTTGTGTCTCAGTTCTGGGAGCGGATCAAGCTGTACCTCATGCCAGCCAAACACCAGCCGGACTTCTCCTTCCTGCGCCACGTTCCTCTGAGACGCGTCCATCTTTTCACCCTGGTCCAGATCGTCTGTCTCGCTGTCCTCTGGATCCTGAAGTCCACCTTCCTGGCCATCATCTTCCCAGTAATGGTGGGTGTGTTGCTCAGTGTCCCTTTTGACACACGGCCACATGTTGCACCAGGTGTAATGTTCAGGTACACACCTGTATCTCAGACCTGCACGACCCCTCCGCTGACAGGAGGACGCTGTGGTGGACACATTAGATTCAAACTATAAGAAAGAGGAAGGGGGAAATCCTGCAGCAGGTTTTTACACTACAGAGTTTATATGGATTAAACAAATGTTTAGACAGAGCCAGGCTAGCTGTTTCCCCCTGTTTCCGCTCTTTATACTAAGCTAAGCTAAGCTAAGCTAACCAACTCCAGGCTGTAGCTTCATACTTACAGGTATCAATCCACTCGTCTAACTCTTGGCAAGAAAACGAGTGACTGCGTTTACCAACCTGTTCCTTCAAAACGCTGCTGATTAGTTGCATCTTTTCATTCCTACAGTCCACACTTTTTAAAACTGAGCTAAAACCGCGACACTGATGTGAGCTGGTTCCAGCTGGTTCTTCATCTATCAGAACAGAGTGTGTCTTTCCACTGTGTGTAGATTCTGGGTCTGATGGTTGTCCGGAAGCTGCTGGATGTGATGTTCTCACAGCACGACCTGGCCTGGCTGGACGACATCCTGCCAGACAAAGACAAGAAGAAGAAGGAGGACGACAAGAAGAAGATGAAGGAGAAGAAGGCGGCGGAGCCAGAGAGCGACGAGGAGGTGAGAGCAATGTGGACAAACATGAAATTAAACGCACACATACAGACGACGTGGTGTCCGCCTGCTAAACATTCAGCCTCTGTAACGTCCTGAGAATGTGGGTCTGTTGTTGCTATTTACTGTGTATTTAAATGTCTCGCTCCATCTGTTGTGTCGTTCCTGGGTTTGTTTTCTCTGACTAATACTGAGTGTTTCTCCTCTCTGTCCCACAGTGTTGCTGAAAAGGCACTGTATAACACTTACTACAGTCTTTCTGTCTGTCCACCCTCCTGTCATGACGTCCGTCTCCCTCTTTCTCCACGTTCCTACACTTTAGAAAGAGCTGTTAGCCTCTAGCACCTGTTTATTTCCTTGTTTCAGTCCTCATCCAAAGAACCAAGTAGTTTGAGGACAGTGGTGTTGTCCAGTGGTGTTTCTGATTAAAGGATGAAGCTGGTAATATTCTATATTTTTGTTGTTGCCAACAAATCCCAAAACCAATGATGTGTTAAGCTCCATATTTTAACTTCTCCTGTGTTTTATCTGAAGTGTTGATCTCCATCAGAAGATATATTTGTGGTTTTAAGAACCAAAAACCATCTCAGTGTAGTTTTACATCTCCTCTCTCAGGCTTCTCTCTGGAGCTCAGTCAGCCAATCAGAGGAGAGGATCTGAGCCTCTCTTCTGATTGGCTGACTGTTTTCTGAGTGATCCAATAAAAATATAGCAGATTTCAGGTAAACACTCAGAGAAACCAAATCCTGCAAGGTTGGATGGTGGGTCCAGGTGGGCGGGGCTTGGGGCGTGGCTTAGGGTGGTGACTGCTTTGTTGTGACATCACAAAGTTCCAGAAGTCCTGACGGCTGGTTTTAAGGCTCAGTTTCTGAATACAGGCTGTGTGCATTTCTCTGTGGACTGAGGCTTTGATACTTTCACAGTATTAATATAGAACCTAGACCTGCTTTATAATCACAAACACATGGACATCTACCTTTAGACTGTGTGGAGCTTTAAGAGAAGGGACAAAAGCTCTGTTAATTAGCAAACTTGTTAGCTCAGCTGCTAACGAGAACAATCACTTTATTTAAAAGTACCGTAGACTTCTATTTCCTGTCGCACAGAGTTCCTCTTTTGTGGAGCAGTTCATACTCTGATGTGGGAGGTTAAATAAAACCAGAGAATGACAAGCAGCTAAAAGGCCACATCGCCTGAGGTTTTGGACTCTGGCTTTCTGTTGCCTCACAGATCACCGCTGTCCAGAATGTCTTTAAAAACCTCACAAATATATATAGTTTTATTTTTAAAAATCCAAAAACAGCTGCTAACTGTAGCAGGAGGCTGTAGTGTATTTATTGGGGACTATTTTCAGCAGCGGAATAATCCACATTTGGTGCTGTATTGAGTATTTGTGGCAGCAGGTCAGTGTGTGTGATACTGAGTCAGAATAAACTACAGTGTGTGTTCATTGTGACGAAGGAAGTTGTCACTCACATAAGATATTTGTATTATAACAAAAATATAGAACATATCCGTCCTCGTCCTTTAAGGTCCCCGTTTGTCCTGCATGCCAACTGCTTCCTCTCTCTGTCACTCAGCCCCACAGCTCTGTCCCCCCTCCAGTGAAGATCCCCATGGAGGCCATAGAGCCCCACACAGAGCCAGACCCCACCCATGTTAACCCCCCCTCCCAAAACCAGACCTCTGACTGTGAGTACACCGACCCTCTCCTCCACCTCCGGCTGTGTCGGCTTGATTTGTTTTTTGCATTGTTGATGCCTTTTACTAAATGTCACATGGAGTACTAATCGAGCTACTTGAGCTAATCGAGCTAATGACGTTAATCGAGCTAATGAAGCTAATCGAGCTAATTGAGCTAATTGATCTTTTGTTGCTGGTGACCGCGAATAGATTTCATATTGGCTACGAGCACACAAAAATGTGACTGTGAGCAGTTCTGTGAATAATTCAAAACTTCAATTAAATGTATTCGATCTATGATCATCAGGTATTAATGTTTGTGTGGACAGAATAATGGGAATCCGAGGTTTGTTCTAAGTGTACCTTAACATCACACAGCCTGATTACTGTTCATCATGGACGTCCAAAGATTTCAAGGGCAAAGGTCATTTAGAAAAGATCCGAAATACAATAGGCTGCTGTTTTAGATCTGAACAAACTGCACCGTGGAAAACAAAGAGAAAATAAATCTGAGTTTAGGGAACATGATGATAAAAACTGTGGATTAGAGAGATTTGCTGCACCGTATCATTATGTTAGCGTCTCCAGATTTCATTCACTAAATCACAACATGAATATATATATTATACTGTGACTGAAGGTTTTATTCACATAATCCAACCCTGCAGGTTCTGTTTTATTTTATTATTTATTTTTTTAATAACAGCCATGTTGTGTCTTTTTTCATTACATTAAAAACAAATTCTTTATAAAATTCAAAAATATTGAAGTTAATAAATAGTATCTAATTATACATAGTAAACATGTTTTATACTATTATTTATAATACTGTTTATAAACAGATTTTTTTAGTTTAAAAGAAAAGAGACAAACATAGAAGAGAAACATTTTCAAATGCATCAATGCAATGATTTTTTTTCCCTCATTCTTTTCATTTAAAACAAAATGTAATAATGCAGTGAGATGCAATAATTAGTCAACAAAAAATAATTGTCAACTACTGTTTTCTAACACTGTAAACTCTTTAGGTTTTGAACCATTGAACTAGACAAGGACTCTGGGGAAATGTTATTTGTATTTGAATTTGTCATGAATTCATCACATTTGATATTGGAAAATCAAAAATCAGATAAATGGCTGGTGAAAATAAAGTGGTAGCTGCAGACGTTAATGTTCAGAGTGATGGAAATGAAATGAAATGATGAGACTTAATGTGACTCGTCGACAAGGCTCCTCAGATTGTTTCCTAGATTGCAAACAATCACATTTTTGATGCTGTGTTCACTATATTAAAGATGGTCAACAGTAGAAATACAGACATGATTTGAATGTTAGTGGTGAAGATGAAGCAGTTGTTATGACAGTTAATGTGAAGATCTTGCAACAAATCAGGAATCTCATCTTCATCTTTGTTATCTCTCTGTGTGTTTGTGTTTGTGTTTGTGTTGAAATGTGTTTACATGCCTGTGAATACTTGTTTTGTTTCGTGCACATGTTCTGTGTGTGTGTGTGTGTGTGTGTGTGTGTGTGTGTGTGTGTGTGTGTGTGTGTGTGTGTGTGTTTCCTTACAGGAGATCAACCCGTACTCGACAGTCACATCTGATCAAAACGAACTAGACCGCAGGTACTGTGTGCTGAAACTGCACGTGCCCTACAGTGATCTGATTTACTCACCCGACACAAACACTGGCTGGGACCACAGCCCTGTCACCTCCAGGCGACCAAACACATAGTTACACACACACACACACACACACACACACACACACACACACACACTGTGCTCAGTTTGCAGCTGCTGCATCACTTGTATTTATATGTAAGTTGATGATTTTAGACGTTTTATTTTTAAACATAGACTCTTTGAATTGCTGACATTGTTTTTACACTGCAGGCCTGTACAGTAGAGGTGAGATAGGAGATGATTCAGTGCACCTGCATAGAAAGTACTGTGTACAGTGCAGTGCATGAGGGCATGACATTGTCATTTGAATATTCAGTAAGTTGTACAAACTCTAGGTCAGAGGTTTTCAAAGTCTGACACTGTGGGGGGGGCTGCTCTAGACAAAATCAAAACCCTCCCCACCCACCCCGCCATCTACAGGAATTATAATGTTACCATGGATTCAGTGAGTTACAACCTGAGCCCTGTTGTTTTTAGCCTATATCTACACTGCATCTACAACCCTGTGGATATTTCCTCTGTGTTCAGACTCTTGATGCAGTCAGGCCTCTGTGAGCTGACAGTGTTAAAGGAAAAATCAACCAGCCAAACTACAGAACTACAGCATCTTCCTCACTTTCCCTCCCACCCCCCTTCAGGGGGAGGGACACCTCAGTTTGAAAACCTCTGCTCTAGGTCTCTCCTGTAATTTCACTTCCAGTAGACTCCTGTTGTTTCTGTGTCTGAATCACTGTAGATCCTGGCATATCTAGACAGATTATTATAATTACTGTTCTCAGCTGTAAAATGTGAGCATTTCTCTGTGGACTGAGGCTTTGATACTTTCACAGTATTAATATAGAACCTAGACCTGCTTTATAATCAAAAAGCCTTTAGACTGTGTGGGACCTTTAAGTTCTGGTCTGAGATACTGTAACTGTTGGTCAGGCATGAGGTTTGGAAACACAGGTCAGCAGGGAAACAGTCTTCAGCACAACACTGGGGCTTTGGTGCAGCAGGATGCTATGAACATCTGCCACGATGATGATGATGATGATGATGATGATGATGATGATGATGATGATGATGGTTGATGAATCAGCTGAACCACTTTTCCTAGATCACTTCTTAAAATATGAGCCTGGGAAATGTTTATTAGGAACACCTGACTGAAACTTCACCAGGGTTTTCACAGGTGTTGATTCAAGTCCATGAGTGTTTTGGCGGATGTAGTTGGTGCAGCTTTGTGTTGCACTGAGAGGTGTTTCAAATCTTTGTCCACTCTGTTTATATCAGTGATTGTGAACGAGGTTATTCACCATCACAGGATTTTGGTTGTTTCTTTTGAAAATATCAGTTCCCCTTTAAACTTGCTCCTGTTTCTCTGCCGTTTGGAGAGAACCTTATAAAACACAGTGAACCAGTCAGAGAGCAAACGTAACATTTCTTCAGCTGCTGCGTTATGAAGCCTGATCCCAGAACAGTTACCAGCTGTCAGAGCCTCCCACTCTCCTGCCTCGCTTGTTGAGACGTGTGAAAATAAGGAGAAAACTTAAATTAAACAAAATCCATTGGTCTTCATCGCTGCTGTCATACACTTTTTCTCCACTGGCTGGTTGCACCTCTGCCAACTGCAGACACTGCAGGCTTCACACAGCGCCACAGGAACAGGCTCTGCGTCTGTTCAGAATGGAAATTCAGTGTAATTCATGAGGTCAAAACCCACAGTCCTTGTTTTACCTTCAGATCTTTATGAGGCTTCATTTGTCTCATTGATTAAAGAGTAAGGATTTTATTTTAACGTCTCTACCTGTGGAAGATTCCCACATGTTTTAATTTGTTATGTGTGAACTGATGATTTGTGTTGAAAAAGAAGGTAGTTTGTCTTTTTTCTGTCTTGACCTGATTTTTTTTTTCCAGTATTTCCTCTTAGACACCAGGATGCGATTTTGGAGCCTTTAACACAGTTTCTGTGTTTGTAAAATCAAAACAGTGGAGAAAAACTGTAACTTCAATTCAAGAGCACAACTTTATTCTGTATTTCTAGTGATTTTTTTATCTTTTTAATGAAGCTGATTGGACTTATTCTAAACTGAAAGGATAAAGGAATCATGAAATGTGTTGTTTTTTAAAATTTACATTAAAAATGTGATCCTCTTTGCTCAGAGCTTGCCAGAGTGAGGAGCCCTGACAGTTTCCGTTCTTGTAAAGTTTGAAGAACAGCACCCTCTTCAGTAATTCAACAGTCCAATCAAACTGGACCTTGCTGACGCGTTAAAAGCAGAAAATTAAAGTGTTTTTGTTTTTTATGTAACACGCTGCACCTTCAATGCTGCCAGACAGAAAATCACACAACCTCCATTTTTAAATGAACCTCTCATAAAGAAATCGTGTGTTAAAGCTTCAGTTCTTCTACTTTGTGTGTTGTTGAGCTTGTGTATGTGTGCAACACACTCAGCTGTCAGTTCATCAGGAACACAAACTGACTGTTAGCCTGAGCAGGGTGTTCCTAATAAACTGACAGTGTGTGTGTGTGTGTGTGTGTGTGAGATGGAGAGTTAAAGTGTAACCTGGCCGGTTCCACCACTGTTCCTCAGCATCACTCTGCACCTGAAGATCTGCCCCCCCTCACCTGTCCACTCCCAGATGAGCCTCACCCCCGGGGACGCTGCTCCATCACACCCGCCGCCTCGCCCGCCCGTGCCCCAGGTCAGCATCCGGGTGGAGTCTGACAGCGAGGAGTCAAGCCTCTGCTCCAACCAGCGAATCAGCCTCTACCCCCCTAAGAACCCCCCACCACCTGAAACACACAGGGACTTTTACAGAAACCTGCACGCTCACTTTGGTGACTCCTGTGCTGAGACCATTCTGTAACACAACTTACAAACACACACACACACACAGAGGGAAGGTGCAAAGTGTTGCATACAGCTCACAATCTGTCAGATATCTGCATGAGTCAGTTTGAATTCAGTGTCTAAAGTGTGAACTGAACAAACAGGAAGTGCCCCCCCCCCCACCCCCAACCCCCCACCCCCACCACCTTAGCTCTCAGGTCATATCTCCAGAAACCAGCTCCCTTTAGTGACACGAGTAGAAAGAAACAACCAAAATGTGTTAATAATAAAAGCATGAACCCTCTCTGAGCCTGTGTTAGCCATCAGTGTTGACTGCTGATCAGCTTTGCTTTTTTCTCTTGTGCATTTAAAGGACGGTAGAGAGGAGGTGGTTTATGTGCACTGAGCCCTGAAAATGTAATAAAACTACATTTAAAACCTGCTTGTGTTGGTTTGTTTTTTCTGAAGTTGAGTAACGTTCACTAACAGCGTGGCTGTTTAACAGAGACCAGCTCCCTCTGCACCACAGTTGGTGGTAATTAAAGTAGTGAGCCAATGAAACTATTGTTTTACTCTTAAAAGTTATGCTCATATAACTGATTTAATTTATTTTGATAGGATTTTATTTTATTTTTTTTGTGAATGAAAGTAGCTTTGACAGGATTGTTTAAAATGATCAGATTCAGTTAAATGTTAATTCTGTAACGCAGCAATATGTGAAGTTGCCGAGGCCAAAACTGAATACTTGCACATACATAGATACTGGTATTAAGTACTTGCAAATACATGAATACTACAATGCATATATATATATATATATATATACATAGTTATGTATGTGCATATATATATATATATATATATATATGTATATATATGTATATATATATATACACACACACATACATACATACATATATATTCATAAAAGCATACATACTGACGTGTGCTTGGCTATGTGTGTGTGCTTGAGTATGTTTGTGCACAAGTATGTATGTATTTGTGTGTATATGTCTGTATGTATATTTATATGTATGTATGTATGTGCATAATTATGTATTTTTGTACCTTTGTATGTATATGCTCGAATATTTATGTATGTTTGTGCTTGAGTCACAGCTCAAAGAAACATTGTACATTCCACTACATTTATTTAAAGGCTTTAAGTTACTTTTAAATTTAAGCTCTTACAAGTAAAACATCTTAAATATTATAAATTATGATTAATTGTTGTAGATTAAATTTTTTATGCCTTATTAATAATGATCCAGTAATATAAAAACATAACACTGACTGTGGCCACTCTGCATATTGAGTACTTTTACTTGCAGTTATATTTTGCTGCTTCTTCCAGCACAGATATAGATATATCAACAAGAACATATTAATATATCGTATTTCTGCGGCAATACATGTGAAATAAACTTGTGGTTACACTGGTCTCTGGTGACATCTAGTGGCCAAATACTAAAATTATGAGCACTGGAACATAAAAACCTGACGTATTATCTTATTGTTCAGGTGAAGTTTATATTTCACTGGTAATTCGTCTGAGCAGGACAAACGGTAATTTTCTGTTGTGACTTTCCAAAATTTGGAATATGAAAAATAAATTCATGAAACTAGAGCTGCAACCATTGATACCTGATGAAGACATTTTTCAAGCAAAATGGCCGAACTTCACCTCTTTCTAAATCTTTGTATTACTATGGATCAGATCAGAGACACTTGATGTCACATTGGGTTTGCAGAGTCCTGCGATAGGTGTTTTCACTGACACTTTACAGACTGAACACTGGAGAAAATTACAATTCCTCTGCTTATAAAACAAAACAAAAACTGACCATTTGACAGTGAGAAGCTGTTTATTAGTTATGATCAACACACTTAAAGATTTCCATAGAAGCTCAGCTTTCAAGGTCATAAACAGAATAAGCATTTCAGGTCTTTGATCTACCAGCTTGTTAACTTAAACTCGTTAGTGCAGTCTTGTCAATGTTGGACCACTTCAATCACAAACATGCATTCAGTTTAATCATCTTAACATCCTGTTTGTGTATTTGCCAAAATCAAAACTTTTGACTAATGCAGTGAAATGCGAAGTGAAACTATTAAAAGCCACTGAAAGCAAAAGTCAGGAATGCTTAACCTTTATTGAAATTAAAAAAGGAATGACTGACACCTGGAACAGGAGTGAATTCAACACTGCAATAAATGGAGGGTTTACTGGCACATCTGTTAAAGAGCGGCCTAGTTTCCTCCTCTCAGACGGAGCACAAGGTGAAGGGTGGACTCCTTCTGGATGTTGTAGTCGGAGAGGGTGCGGCCATCTTCCAGCTGCTTACCGGCAAAGATCAGCCTCTGCTGGTCTGGAGGGATGCCTTCCTTATCCTGGATCTTAGCTTTGACATTCTCAATGGTGTCGCTGGGCTCGACCTCCAGGGTGATGGTCTTGCCGGTCAGCGTCTTCACGAAGATCTGCATGCCTCCCCTCAGACGGAGCACAAGGTGGAGGGTGGACTCCTTCTGGATGTTGTAGTCGGAGAGGGTGCGGCCATCTTCCAGCTGCTTGCCAGCAAAGATGAGACGCTGCTGGTCTGGGGGGATGCCCTCTTTGTCCTGGATTTTGGCCTTGACATTCTCAATGGTGTCGCTGGGCTCGACCTCCAGGGTGATGGTCTTACCAGTCAAGGTCTTCACGAAGATCTGCATGCCTCCCCTCAGACGGAGCACAAGATGAAGGGTGGATTCTTTCTGGATGTTGTAGTCGGAGAGGGTGCGGCCATCTTCCAGCTGCTTACCGGCAAAGATCAGCCTCTGCTGGTCTGGAGGGATGCCTTCCTTATCCTGGATTTTGGCCTTGACATTCTCAATGGTGTCGCTGGGCTCGACCTCCAAAGTGATGGTCTTACCAGTCAAGGTCTTCACAAAGATCTGCATCTTGACACTGTTGAAAGAAAATGACGACAAACTTGAAAAAGTCTCTTGACACACAAGTCAATAGTCTATTTTGTTAATGATTTCCATCAATTAATCTGACTTTTAGATCAACCAATTAATCTACATTTAAAAACGAAGAAAAAAAAAAACAGTGCCCGGAGTCTTCTGACTTCAAGTGTCTTGTTTTCTTCAAACAGCCCAAAACCCAGATACAGTTATCCAACTATGATTTAATACAAAAATAATTCTAGATGTTAAGGTTTTAAATTGCACTTGCAAGGAAGCTCAGACTAATAATGGACAAATGCTACTTATCTGGATTATTGCATCTCATTAAAGAATTTCACAAAATCCTGTTGACCAACCAACAAAATATATTCACTTTATCATAACGCAAATCACTGACATTTCACAAGCTGGAACCAGCAAAACTTTGCAATTTAATCAACTCATCATTAGTCATAACTGTAAAGTCATCCTCTGTGCTGCTACGTTAACGGTTTAATGAACCACTTCCTACTCGAAGCTCAGTGAGAATATAAGAGCTTTCACTCTGAACAGCTCACTGGAAAAAACACGCAAATATCAACGCGTTTCATTCAGGACAAAGTGATTGTGTCCAGTGATTCAGCAACAGCAACCAGACGTTTCCCATTAGTATCGGCCCGGCGACGAAACAGCTGCTCAAGCTAACAAGCTAACGATGCTAACATAACCGGATGTCGCAAGAAATCTCTGCGTTTGTCGAATGTTTGGGCGTAAATTTATCCACCAAATTATCATATTTTGTGTATTAATCTCTTACAATTCACATGCAATTCTCCACCAACTGAACTGAGTGAATTAAAATGTAAATTCCGCTAAAAGCTGTGTTTTGACGACGTTTCCTTTTGGAGTAGGCCCCGGCCTGCACAGTTAGCCACCAAAACAACAACATCTGCTGATTCATACGTAACCAACAGCTGAATTGGCCCAACGCACATAAAATCACGCATGGAAAAGCAGGCGTGGACACCGCGAGTATAGATTTAAAAGTTCAAATCACTTACAAACAAATTGTTCCCGCTGGTGTTTACAAGTTCCTGCTCCTGAGGCTGTCAACGTTTTCCTGAACAAAGAGCAGCGGAGCGGTATTTATAGACAACAAGTCCGATATCCTTCCGCTGCCCCACCCGATGGAACTATAAAATATCTACAAACACACTATAAAGGAATTCTACGATCAATTATACAAAATATCTTACTACAAAAACCAGATATAGTAAAAGCTTTTTTATGGGGACCACAGGGAGCGTTTCAGAGGAACACTGAGGTAAAAACAAAAAAGGGTTCACAACCTGCGCGGATGTAGATTTTACCCAGAAAACAAGACAACAATAACAAGTTCCTCACTGATGCACAACACTGTTTATAATCAGTAAAATATATGTAAAATATTAAAGGTACAAAAAATGTTCTTGAGCTGCAGTTAACACTGTGCCACATACAGACCTTACTACTTAGATTTTTATAGATTTTACATTTATATCTGTTAAGTTATTCTTGTTTTTGTTTATTCTCTGAATTTGACCTCAGGGGTGTAGGTCTGGAGACAGTGATATAATCATTGCAATCTTGTCTTGATTTCATTATGATTATTGGAAGAGGTCAAAACTATCAAATAAAGTTTTTTTGTTGACAGCTGACTCCATGAAACTTCAGCTCTGAAACCCAGCCTCCACAAGCATCAGCCTGTGTTAAAATAGCTGTTACATCATTGATCTATAAGCATTATCATCATTAACACAGCGTTTGGTTCTGACATATTAAACCGGTGTCACTGATTATTGACTCATACTCACAGCCTGGGAACTGTGATGACCTCTGGGTTTCTTTGTTCCTCCAACACCAGTGTCTCTTATGAACAAACTGACAGGCTCACGTTTTTGGGTGTTTTCATAACCACATGAGCAGAGAACATATTGATTTTGGTGACTCTGTGGCTTTTTCCCCAGCACCACCCTCCTCCCTTTACACTGTTAAACCAGCAGGAGTCCTTGAATCCATGGACAGACACAATATTTGATACATTTTCCCAACAGGAGGAAACCTATTGATTTTAGTTACCCCATGACACCTGCCCTAGTGACGCCCTTCATTATTATTCCATTATGAACCAATACAACACCGTCTGTGACACTAATGACTAACCAGACGACTGCACTCTACTGAGTGTTTCTTCTTTCTAATCGTCTTTTGAGTTGATATAATCACCAACAACATTTTGTCTAAAGTGCATCCACTCCTGCCTGGGGTCCACTGTTTCTAAAATGAGCTGCTTGACCATTTAATATTCATCCCTTGAGATAAAGAGAATATTTTCTAAATGTCAGCTTTAATTTGAGGCCTTTTTTTGAGCCACATTTTACACCTGAATTATAAAATGCAGCCTACAGTAATTCAAGTGCAGAAGAATTGTTTCACATGCAAACACAGTGTTTTAGTTATGATACACATTAAAATTACAACATACTCTTGAGTTTGGCGTCTAGTACACTGAAAAACCTACTGGCACATCTTAATAAAAGAAGTGAGCTGGTATAACTTAATTCTTCAAAAAAATAAAAAAATATTTCAACTAATTTGACTTTTCTCAAAAATGAATTTTTGTAGTAACTCAGCTGTTTTGAATGTACTTACATTTTGGAGCATTTTAAGTATTGGTGATGTAATTCTGAGGTTGGGCGATGCTGCAAAATATTTTCTTTGATCCAACACCAAGTAACACAGGGCCAGGATCAT
This sequence comes from Trachinotus anak, assembly GCF_046630095.1. Lineage (NCBI taxonomy): Eukaryota > Metazoa > Chordata > Actinopteri > Carangiformes > Carangidae > Trachinotus > Trachinotus anak. Next base: position 854,147 of record NW_027273879.1, on the reverse strand, counting down.
TTTATTATTAAAAGCATCTTATCATGTAAGGGAGGCGGTGTGTCATGGTTTATGAGGTTTATGAATCACCAATAGGCTAAATATGAATATATTTTAGTGCCCACTAAATGATTTGCCAGAGGTTAGCATTCATTTTAAGGAGTGGCAGAATTTATACCTGCCACTGTGAGACCTGGCTGTGATGGCTTGTAGTAAGGGACTCATGTTCATGTTTGAGTGCACAGACATGACAGCAGCAGTGGAGAAGCAAAGAGTGGCTTCACTTAAATGTGTTTGCGACAACTGAACAATGTTTGCACAGACAGTGTGACTCTGAAATGAGTCAAACATAGAAGAGAGAAGACTAGAATTTTCAAAAACGAGACGTAGTGTTTGCAGTATCAATATTTTGGGATCGATCTGCCCCTATGTAATTCCTCAGCATGCATTTTCCCAGTTTTAGCCCCATCCCTCTCCATTTCAGTCATGTACACCTTTGCCATGACTGTCATTCATTGGACCTTATTTGAGAAATCATGTAATTATGGTGACAAAGTCACAAATTGCTTCACAAAAGGATAAAAACGAAACAAACATAAAATGAATTAAATTAAAATTCACACAGAGGCTATTTTAAGAGGAGGTTTAAAATATGAGACATAAAAGTCAACAATATTCATATAGTGAGGACCAGATCTTAATGTGTGGCACCTTTAACAATCTGATTTAAGATTGATAAGATCCAGGAAATCACAGGAGGGGGGGTTAGCAGGTCAGCATCGCCTACATGTAAAATCACCAAGGATGACAACTCTGTCATGTTTGGGTATTAAGACTAGCTCAGAGAATTTAAACCAAAAAGACATTATGTGGCGAGCTAGCACATTAGCAAACCTATGTACATATAATGTGTTACATTAAACTTTCTGAGAAGCAATTGAGAAACTGTTTCTGGATGAAACAACCAGACACATTGCCAGTCTGTCTGAGGCGTAATGACAGAAAGTATTTCGGGTGTTTCCTGTGTTCGTATGTTCCCTCACAACAATCGACCTGTCCCTGAAATCCTGTGTGTGGCCTGTGGGTGTTGCTGTGCCCAGGGGCCAACAGCAGTGCAGAGACTGTTCCGGGCTCTCGGTTTCACGTTTTGATGACATTACAGCAGTGGGTTTTTGCAGGAAGTGTAATGTTGCCACAAATTCAGTTAGTGAGCTGTGGGGTGAAACTTGAGATCTTTTTTTTGTTTGTTTGTTTTATTTATTTGCATTTAGGTAAATTGTCCACATTAAAATTAGTTGAATTAGCTGTGATCACTTCCTGTTTGCAGTGCACCCATGGACCAACTGTCATTGGATCACTGTGATATTAAGCATCTTTGTTCAATTATTGCTAAGCAGATTTATGGATGTTCTTTTCTTTGCAACAGACATCAGAGAAAATGATATTGTGAAGGTGTGAATCTAAAAATATGGATCTCATATCATCATGTTCTGATCTCACTGAGGCTCGATTGGCTTAAATTGCAATAATCCGATGCTGAGGTATTAAAAGTTATAATAAACTTTAAACCACTGTGGAGAAATAACTCTGCAAAATGAAGTCCATAATAAATCTTTCACCTGCATCTCTCGATTACACATAAATATCATCGACAGATATTTCCTGCATCTGTTGCCTCAGTGGTGTGGGTCTGACCCATGCTGTTAGCTGCTTGTAATATTAATGATCTCCTTGATTTGCTGCACTCATTATGAGTTTCTCTGGATAATAGCACCGACTAAACTCCTTAAATGCAGACATAAATGTAATGTATTTCTGGCTCTGTGAATGCCGTTGGTTCATTAAACTCGTGTGGGCAGCTCTCAGTTTCCTCAGAGCGCCTAATATCATCAAGCATCTGGTTAAAAGCTTCTCAACAGTTGAATTAACCGCAGCAGGAAAGCCTCTGGAAATTGCCATCGTGGCAGGAAGCATTATCTTCTTATTAGCATTCACGACGGCAACAGAAGGAATCATTAGTACATTAAAGTGGTTCTGAGGTAGGGAAATGCTGTGGGGCAGGATTTGCCTCCCACCCGTCAGTGTGTATTTGCAAGCCAAAAGCACTCGGTCCAGAAAAAAGTTGCTTGTCAAAGTGAATGGAAGCCGGAGCTGCATGCTGTGGTGAAAGTAAGTAGTTCATACTTCAAAGAAACTTTTTCGTGACACTTAAGTAGATTAAAATCTTTTCATGTTGGGGATGTTGGAATTTTGTTTTGCTGAAAATCTAAAGCAGTGGTTCCCAAACTAGGACTCAGGGCCCTCACAAGGGGTCTCGAGACAAGTCTAAGGGGTCCCAGATGATTAACTGGATATAACAGCTGTTTGACAGGGACTGAGGAATCAAAATATATGGCTTGTGATTTTTATTATAAGATCACAAACCAAAAGGTTGGGAAATTCTGAGTCAGATTCAGCTGCTTCGGTGAACAATCAATGGAGGAAAGTTTGGAAGCACAACTCAGCAACATCTGTACAGATTCTGTGCAGCTCTGTGACTGATGCACCCATATGTGTGAGAATATGTAGGATGAAGTGCCCCACCCAGTTCTTTCTTCTGCAAAGCAAACTGCAATAAGTGTAAAACTGCAGGTAATTTGCAGTTAAAGACCTAAAACCTGCAAGAACTTCATACAACCCTGAGCATGAGTGCGTTGAGACCAAAGCTGATTTCAAAAGGTGCTTCCATAAAACCCAACTGCATGTTTAAAGCTGCAGAGCGAAAATTAATTAGTAGATTCTTTAAATTTGCTCCAGTTGTGTAATCCATTATCATTTCTGATCAAAGCTAAAATATAACTGTTGGTATAATGCAGTTTATTTGCAGAATAATTTGAGAAGTCTGCAATGTTCAAGTGTATTTGTCAATAATAAATCTGTGTCTGCAAAAACAAAAATAATGGAAGCCATGATGAAGAGTATAAGTGATCTGTAGCAAATATGTGAAAACACTGTTATGGTCCTTTAAAGACATTTCTAGAACAAGTTGGACGGCCATGTTTCTCATGCAAACCCCTGATCAGATCAGACGTTACTGCCTTCTCCATAACCCCTCTCTCAAATCAGGGACTCCTTACAAAACAGTTGGTGAAAGTCCAGAGTTTTACTCAGGTTTTATGAACTTCTAGAAGAAGCCATTTAAATGAGTATAAATTTGCCTTTATAATATATTTATCTTCTTCATCATAATCACCTGAGAGGGCCATTAAAAGCAGTGCTCACTTGGAGAGTTTCCACCCTTTTCCTCAACATAAATAACTCCTGGCTAAGTGCTCTTAAAAAACACAGAGCTGCTTCCTCTACTTGCTAAAATTATGCAGGAAGAATTGACAGAAACATAAATCAATACAGGCAGCATAAATAATCAGCAAACAAAGGGCAGGAGGAGCCACTTATTATGCTCATCCTCCCACTCACTTGACCTCACCTGCATACGAGCAACGTCTGGGCTGAATACAGTTCTTTATCAGCAGACTTGTTGCAGACACTGATGTCCATGTGTTTGTGATTATAAAGCAGGTCTAGGTTCTATATTAATACTGTGAAAGTATCAAAGCCTCAGTCCACAGAGAAATGCACACAGCCTGTATTCAGAAACTGAGCCTTAAAACCAGCCGTCAGGACTTCTGGAACTTTGTGATGTCACAACAAAGCAGTCACCACTCTCAGCCACGCCCCAAGCCCCGCCCACCTGGACCCACCATCCAACTTTGCAGGATTTGGTTTCTCTGAGTGTTTACCTGAAATCTGCTGTATTTTTATTGGATCACTCAGAAAACAGTCAGCCAATCAGAAGAGAGGCTCAGATCCTCTCTTCTGGCTGACTGACCTGTTGTTACTAAAGCTCCAGAGAGAAGCCTGAGAGAGGAGATGTGAAACTACACTGAGATGGTTTTTGGTTCTTAAAACCACAGATATATCTTCTGATGGAGATCAACACTTCAGATAAAACACAAAATATAGGACCTTTAAAAATCTTTCTTGAATCTTGAGTAAAATAAAATTGTGTAATACACATTTTGAGATAATACAAGACTTTGAGGTGCAGATAAATGGAAGTGGTACTGAAATGATTAACATCCATTTGAAATATAAAAGTTTTTGCAAAGAGCTTTGAACAGATTTAAAGGATGTTTGTGGGTGACATTTGGTTCCACATTTATCCCCTGAAACAAAAACCTGATGCAAAAGAAGAAAAAACAGAACGCCTCCATATTTAAAAAGAATCTTTTGTACTTTTTTATTCAAGTTTTGCCATTTATTTAGGGAAACTGTCAACATTTGTCTTCTCATAATGAAAATGTACATTTATCAATCTGCATAAAACATCACATGTACAGTACATCAAAATAAATACATCATCTGGTGGGTTGATTGAGCTCGGACTCAAAGACCAGTCAGTTGACTACAGCTATGATATTCACATGGCAACCTCCACTTCTGCAACAATGGATGTTTTTCATTTTGCTTTTTCATCATCAGCCGGTCCAGACCTGGGGACTCAGAGGCCAGTCTACAACAGTCATCGGTCTAACTACATGTGAGAGAAATAAGACAACAGTACCTCACTGGCCCCAGAGTCACAGATTTAAATACCAATTAACTACAGCTAAAGCCAGAAGTGGAGCGGCTGGAGTAAAAAGCCTTGAAGGTGACTGCAGGCAGGAGGGAGCTCAGGGACAGGAGACAGACATCCTGTGTCAGACTGATTAGGAAGGGAATGAAGGCAGCCGCTGACCGTTACTTCCTCCCTGTTATTATCGTTTTGTGGCAACAGAGGATGACTCATGTGTGGATGTTAACAAAAACTGAAAAAAAAAAAGACCTCATCTGCTCTACCTGCCAATTTATCCCCAACACTCCTAAAAGCTGCAATCCTTAAGATTTAAGTCCTGGTTGATTTGGCAACCTGTGTAGTTACCATGGTAACAAGAAGTGTGGTTTTACTGTGTGTTCAGTAAGAGATCTGGACACGGGGGCTGCCACTCAGCCATGCTGCCAATTTGTCCCAGTGGTCACTTATGGTACTGCAAGAGGAAAATCCTCTGTGGCCAAAAAAAGGTTTTTCCCCCAGGACCACCATCTGTTCACAGTTCGTGGTCAGTTACTGATTGATTGATTTGTATTATTGAATTTGAATCCAAGGAGGTTTTATATTTGTTAAACATTCTCAGTCTAGAAAAGTGGTTTTAAAGAGTGTGACATCGTCTCAGAGCAGAAGTCAACCAGAAGCTGGAAAACGTGTTTGCCTCATGCACCGGGCGTCAAACAGTGTCCACTTCCTGTTTTACGTCAAAGGTTCAGACACAATCTGAGGTGAGTTTTAGAGCCAGGGACTGATTACAAAGTCAGTGGAAAGATGCAAGGAGACACAAATTCACCCAGGACAACAAATCTGATGCAAATATTCATCTGCATGAGTAGAAATTCTTAAACTTGAAAAATTAAAGAGTATATCGGCGCTTTGTGAATCTGCTTCATAAGTGTACAAAGACAGACTAGAGAGGGAAATAACAGGGAAATGACACAGGCTGTTTGACATGAACAAACATAAACAGTGTAGCGGGCAGAGAGGTGAAGATGTGCTTCACTTTCTGTCTGAAGACACTTTAATACTACACGTCCCAGAACTCCGAGCAGCCATTGGTCTAATGTTTCCAGTGCAGCCAAACAAACCAATGTTGTTGCTCTCTTGAGCATATTTCAACAACAACAACAACAACAACAACAAAAAGTTGCCTACTGTAGCTTTAATAAAGAAAAAATCAATAATTGTTGATTTCCATCCTCCTATGAGCTTCTGATTTCTTGTTGCTCATGCTACAAATAGTTTATTACACAACAGCAGGAAACAGTAAAAGCAATTGGTTGTGTCTGAGGAGCTGGAGGTGTGCAGCCTGTCAGATATTTAAAACTGATCCACTGATGAAAAAATTATGAAAGTGACGTTTTGTTGAACAATCACAGTGTGCGCCAAGACTGCGTTTCCTGTGCTTCACAATAAAAGCCACCCTGTGTTTGGCCCCTTGAATGCATCAGCAGTAACTAAGTCCAGCTCTGATCCGGCTGCAGGACAGTGAACAGTATACAGTGAGGCGTTTGTGCATTTGTGCATTGAAATATTTGAAAATTAGAAAAAAAAACTTTAACTATCAGAGAATGTGTTTAAGCTTGGATAAGGTAAAAGCAAAACATCAGATGTATGTGGAGCGATGATGACGAGGCTGGAACCTTCCTCACATGAACTCATGAAATAAACAAATGTCAGATCATGTTCTCCATGTTTTTGCATCGTCTGAGCTCCAACTGGATCTTTTAATGACCTCATCTTCTGCTGCAGTGGTTTAATGGCAGCGACTGGAGACTCAGCTCCACCAAATGTTTCTGTCAGTGAAGCAACATAACAGCAGTGGATGGAAATGTGCCCTTATTCTGAATTTCTGGCAATTTGGTTTAACTACATTTGATTAATGAGAGTATAAAAAATGGCATCTGACCTCATGAAAATCTTAAGGATTATAACTTTAACTGATGTGTTGTAGGATCCTTTCACTAAAATGCCTACAAGTGAGAAATGTTTGACAAAAATACTAAAAAGTGCTTCATTCCACATTCCTCACACTGTGTCCTGTCCCCGACTCCTTCCCCTTCTCCCCTCCTTAACTACTTTTTGTCCCATTTCACTCCCAACACGTCCTCTTTCTCACCATGTTCGATGTTCTTAGATGATCTTTGGGTCTTTTCTCTCCGTCCTACATCTCCCATCACCTCCTGGCGACACTGATCCACACAGGTCCGTCAATACCGTGTCTGTCTCCTCTCCCGCTCCACCGTTTGCTCTCCCATTTCATATCATGTCTTCAGAAGCTGTCACGTCAAAGGAGGAGAGAACAGGATCAATCGCTGCCTCTCATGGCAGAAGGGGCTGGACATCATCATCTATTTGTATTTACATCGCCTCCTCCTGGGCGGAGAAGGAGGGAGGAGAGGATGAAGAGTTAGGACGAGGCGGTCGGTTCTTGGTTCAGAAATGTCTTTTGTGAGGCTTCTCATATCGATACTTCATATTCACGAGTGTCCTGCTGATGAGAGGGAGGATGGAAGAGGCAGAGTCAGTATAAACAGCGAGAGCGCTTTAAGACGACATGGACGGTTAGTCGTTAAACGTAGTGGACACTCACCCCTCCTGTCTCATAGAGCGGGTTGTCAAACTCTGTCTCTACAGTGATCTGTCGGTAAGGGTGGGGGTAGATCAGAGGCAGCCTTAAGTTGGAGTGATATCGGCACCTAAAGGACAGAATATAAAGTGAGATTAAATATTAAATGAGAAGACTGGCAGCAGTCTAATGAACACGATGATCAGGTTTCCTAAAGCTCAACCTTACTTGTTAAAATATCTTGTTTTGCTCAACAATCCAAAACCCAAATTCTTTCTTGAAAAATTACTCAAAGCAAATGATTAAATATATAAATAACAATAATTATCAAAATGTCTGACAGTTAATTTTCTCTCGACTGACTAATTGATTGATTAAAGCTCCATCCAGTCTAAAGGTAGATGTCCATTTGTTTGTGATTACAAAGCAGGTCTAGGTTCTATATTAATATTGTGAAAGTATCAAAGCCTCAGTCCACAGAGAAATGCACACAGCCTGTATTCAGAAACTGAGCCTTAAAACCAGCCGTCAGGATTTCTGGAACTTTGTGATGTCACAATGAAGCAGTCGCCGCACTCAGCCACGCCAAACTGTGTTTTGAAGCTGAGCAGAGATCTCACCGTGTGACGTAGACGTAAGCTCCTCCCAGCAGCACAGTCAGCAGGAGAACCAGGATGAAGATGGCCAGAGCAATGTTCCCGCCCTCCAGAGTGGAGCCTGCAGTCGCCTCTGCAACTGACACACGAGAATGAACGAGGTTAATCAGAGCCAGAGTTTTACCAGGAGAACAAACAAACCTCTGAAAGTCTGGTAAAAGGTGGCTTAGCAAACGTAGGTGGATTCCACAGGTAAACAAATGAACAAACACAGGTGGAGGGATGAACACACACAGAGGGAATGAACTTGGCAGGCAGGTGTTTGCTGATGCAGGCAGAGCAGACACACACACAGGTGAAGCACTTTTTATTCTTTGGCCTGTGTGATGGTTTGTTTGAGGCTTTTGTCAGTCGAGTAAACAAACTGATGCTGTGGTCTTTTCAGTCCACAGCATCAGTGCACACACACACACACACACACACACACACACACACACACACACACACACACACACACACACACACACACAGACTCACCTTCCAAAGCATGGTTGCCAAAGCAGTCATGGTTGGCTGCAAGACATCATTCTGTCAGTCAGTGTTTATGAACATTTACATCACACTTTCTGTGGAGTTTCTGTTTGTAACAAGGCTGCTTTGAGTTCACCATTCGCTAATCCCCACCCATCCTCCTGTTACTGCGCCCGTCAAACCGTCTGCTCAGTGGAGGAAGTACTCAGACCCTTTAATGCAGTAAAAGTACTAATACCACCCTGTAAAATACTCCAGTCTGAGTACAAGCCCTGCTCTGAAAATGTTACTTTAGTCAAAGTATAAATCAGGAAAATGTATTTAAAGTATCAAAAGTACTGAATGCAGTAAAATGAGCCCTGGCAGTGTTGTACCATTATTATTACTCATGCATTAATGTGTGAGCAGCACTTTACTGTTGCAGTTGTTGAGCTAATTTCCACCTTTATAATAAAAGGACAATGCAACTAATTATGAATTTCTTTAAAAATTATATTTCATATAATAATGAATCTCCTGATTATTTTCTCAATTAATTCTGTCAGAACTGTTATTCTGTCATTGATTGTTTGGTTTGAACAATATACAAAATGTTTAAACCCCGTTTTTAGTGTCAAGTACCTTTGGTTCCCACCTGTTATTGTTTACGGGGGGACAGGTATGAATGCAACATCCTTTTCTGATAAGGCTACGGTTGAAATGACTTGAAGTATCTCAGTGGCAGCCATGATGAGAGCTGGTCAAATTCTCTAATTTATAAGGAAAAGACCTTCAGTGCTTCCTATCTTATCTCCTTTAGCAGAGGAAACACTGCACGTTCCTTTACTAAAGGAAAGGAGAAAATGCCGTCCCACAATTCCTTGCTGCACCAACATTTAAAACAATGCACCATTATAGTTTGACCACAACAGACCCACATAAATGTCTGTTTCAAAACTGCTCACTGTACTTATGTCTGTGTCTACTTGTGTATTCATGTTTTCTCATTTCAATGTTTCAATCCTGTTTGTTTTGTGTTTGTGGTTATAGGACAGGAGGATTTATCGTCCAAGTGTTATAAATAATATAAATAAATTCTAGTAAAAGTGCAGTCGGATTCTCTGCAGTGTGGTCGTCTTTTCCTAGGTCCTTATGAACTCTCCTTAACAACTTTCCCTGACCTCAAGACGTTTTTCCTCGAAGTTGAGGTGAAGCTGTTAGAAAGGAGATTATTTTGACTTTTTGACTGCAGCCTTAGTTGTGTTCACTGTCTGCTGTGTTGGTGGTGATTAAACAAAACTTGTAACCCACAGAGCAGAGATCCTGGAGAACGATACTGGTCAAGAAATCCCAGTTACACTTGTAATGGAACATTTTTAACCTCCTGTAGTTGGCTGCTGTCAGTGGTGTAGAAGCCTGTTACAACTTTTACTTCAGTAAACAATCTGAATACTTCCTCACAGCTGTTTAATCCACTCTTTACACTTCTGCTCTAGTGGTTTTGGTTGCTGTTTTGGGAGCTGTTTGTCAATCACTGTTTGGGACAGGAGTTTAGCGAACTGTCAGTTGCATGCACAGGAGCATGATCAATCTGTATCAACGAGCAGGGGGGAAAAAAACAACTTGTTTACGTGCATAAATCCAAAGGTACAGAGGGTGAGGGAGCGTTTCATTCCACACACACTGAAAAAAAAACCCATTACATTTATCAAAAGTCTCACCCCTGCACAGTGGAAGCGGGCCGCTCCAAAAGGACGGGTTTCCTAGGATGCATTTAATCGCAACCTCTCCAATGAGCTCGTAACCTTGGTAACAGACAAAGGTGAGTGACTCGCCAGGCAGGTAAAGCCTCTTGGACAGGATCTGGTAGCCGTTGTCAGGGAGACCAGGGTTTTCACAGGAAACTGAATCCTCAGCTACAGAAGAAAGAAAAAAAGAGAGAAAAAGAAAAGCTGACGGATCCTGTCAAGTTTCTCACCACGAATCAGAGGTTTTGCGTCAGAGCTCGACTGACAGATCTGACAGGCTCTGGCTGAGGTGACATGACTCATGGATAATCTCCACCCCCTCCTCCAGGTGGCTGAGGGCTGATTGGTACGGTGCATTAGCATTGCATTTACATATCAAACACTCCACACAAACATTAATAACCCCGAAAGCACACGCATGTGCAAACACACACGCGCACACACACACAGTCCTGGGATGAAAATGCAGGAGATGAAGCATCGTCTCTGGCACACAGACACACTGTGATCGATGTCAGCAGAGGAAAGACAGAGCCAAAATCACACAAACCCACTCATGTTAGATCGTGCGGCAGCAGAGAAGGAGCCTCTCATCTTCAGTTAACTGCCATGTGCAACTGTCTATCCTGATGATAGCTTTCTGAAATCACAGGCTTGGCAGATTACCAGTCAACCACAGGAGCCCTCCAGCACACCAGGCTGGTAAAATCACTACCAGCTTCTCCTGGCGGGTAAACGCAACTAACCACTCATGATGCGTTTCCTTTTTGCAGTGGAAACTGTCTCAGTGATACTCACAAACACAGTGAGGGAGTCGAGACGTCCACACGGGGGTCCCTGGCTCACGACCGTAGCAGGTGATGGTGGCGCCACCCTGCAAGATGAAGCCGGGGTTGCAGCTGTACTGAATGGTGGTCCCCACCAGGAGTTTAGGATCCGACAGAGACCTGGTGGAGTGCTCCACGTGGCCCGGATCAGAACAGTACATGACTGAGGAAAAGAAACAAGAGCAAATGAGGAATGTATGATACAGGATCTGTTTTTATACATGAAAGAAGTTTGTTTATCAAACTTATTAATCAGGTAATTATAATCACACATGTACAACGAGGTATCAGGTCTCAAAAAAAGCATCAAATGTGAAGCCTAACAGTAACCATAATGTTTAAAACCATGCTAAAGGCCCAAAATATGAAGTGTTACCCAGTTTAAAATGAAAAGGGTTTGAGGTGCTTAGTTCATTTCATGGAAATCTGCCAAATAGGTTTAGGCTGTTTTTATTCTGATGCTGATGATAAATTTAAATATTTAACCTCCAGGTTTTGTGAAATAAGTAAAAAAAATAGAAGCCAAAGTATCCTCAATAAATTTAATGGAAACTCATTAAAATCCTTTCAGACAGTGAGTTACTGCTGCTGCCACCATTATGCCTCCAATGCCAGCATGATGCTCAGCAGCTGCGCCCCCAGTTTCCACCATTACCAGAGTTCATTAAGATTCGACTTGAATTGTGACCACGGCAACCACAGGAAAACTCAGATGTGGTCAGATGAATTTCATTTAAAATTTACACTATAGCAAATTTGTTTTTGTATAAAAGATCATTATGGTTCTTCCACTAATGGAGATAAATGAAGGGACAAGGACAAAGTGCTAACGTGGAACACAATAAAACCTTCGTCAGGGTAACTGAACTAATTACCCTGTGAGGACAATGAAAATGCTAAATTTCACAGATGAAACCAAGCGAACAGGAATTTCTATAAACAATCAACAGCTACATGCACGGTAACACACACACACACACACACACACACACGCACACACACACACACACACACACACACACACACACACACACACACACACAACTGGAACTGACTCTTTTCACAGAAGGGGGGCTGTGAGCTCCAGGAGAGGTCTAACTGACAGGTGAGGGTCTCCCGTCCCACCAGGTCATAACCAGGATCACACTGGTAAGTGATACGAGCCCCTCGCACCAGAGCGACATGGGATGTGGTCTTCCAGCCGTTCTGGATCTCAGGCAGGTCTGGACAGGAGTCGTTTCGGGACACCTCTGAGAAGAGAAATTAAAAACCAACGTTGATTAATGGATCCATTAAGTTGTGCCACTGCTGCTGGTGCAGGTTTGGCTACAGCGAGGGTCAAGAAGCAAACAAGATAAACAACGTTACATCTGGTTTTGACGTGATACTGGCACATGGTCTCTGTGAGGAGGGATCCATCCCAGCGTGGAAGACTGATGGACTTATTGTGCGATTACTTGACCGTGTGACAGAATGATGGATTTCATCTGTGCTGGACGGTCTTCAAATATCACCTCCTCAGTGTTTCTGCTCTGACAGGGAAGCTGCTGCCTGAAAAAGCCACTCAGTTTAAATTCAGACGTCCAGTGAACCAGCCGGCAATGAAATTATCACAAACTGTCAGTTAACTGTCACAGTTGATATCAGAGTATTTTTTGTAATGACAAAATAATTCTAACAAGGAGAACTAAGAACTTTCACATTTTTTTGTACTTATTTTATATATTTTTTATTTATCCAAACTGAGAGAAAATGTTTTATATTGATTTATTTCTGTGTTTTTATCTGTATTCCACTGGAAGTCACCACTTTTATTCCAATTTATCACAGAATTAAATTTCCTCACGACCTTCAGATTTCTATTCATCAGCAGCCATCAGTGTTTTAGTCCACGACAAACTGAACATCACTCACACGTTTGACTTATTATCACAACTGCCTGTTAACACACCCAACAGACGAAGGATGCAACAGGTGGATCCTATCTATCCTCACTGTGCATAGGTAGGGTTGTCACCTTCGATAGCTTTAAAGATGCAGTTTCAAACTCTCATTGGACCAAATGCTCTCATTAAGTGTGATTTCACTGGCAAAAACTAACTTCTTTTATGAAATGAAAAAACATAAAATTGATGTATATTTTGCCCCTGATTCATTATTTTAGATGTTGTATCTGAGGAGACCCCACGCACCAGGATGTCCTGATTACACAGGCAGAGAAGCAGCAGGAAGCTCAGACCAATCCGCAGTCTCTTGATCGTTCTGAAGATCCTTCTGAATCAAGAATTCTTCTGATCTCTCATTAAAAGTGTCCAACTCAAGCTTTCTGTCCATGTTTTCTCTGTGGGTCTTAAAAATCAATGGAGCTTTAGAGTTTAGTGCCTCGAGTCCAATTTAATAAAAGTCCAAGGCAATGAGCGGGGAAAAACACACCCTTCAGATCAATTGGGAGCTAACAAGACAAAGACTCTACAGCCGTGTTAGTGGCTCTGGTCTTATGCACAGCTGTGCTTTGAGCTAAACATCGTCATTTTCCTTCAGATGTTTCACTGTTTCAAGTGATAAATATGACCAGAGTTACTAGGATTCATTCTCCGAGAAACCATTCTCCCCGAAACCAGCCCACAGGTCGTCTGTCAGCAGGTTATTATGACCCATAGTTTGGCTTTGTTGCTAGGCAACATCTAGTGTTCATAGTAATGATGACAGGAGCAAAGGGAAAAGTGCGGTGACGTAGTTTAAAGTCCACGTCAGGAGGAGGTTGGGGTGGATGGATGAATATGACACAGGAGAGCGGTGTTCGATTCCCATGTGACAGGAGCAGCTTATGTTGTTTCTATTATCCATGACTGTTCGTTATGACTGTAACCATGACAACAAAGATCGTCTAATGTTGAGGAAGAACTTATTTTAACCCAAATCACCATCTTTTCCTAAACCTAACCAAGCCATGACCGTTATTAAAGTAACCATGGTGACGAGGGGTACACCGGTCTCGGTGCTTACACACATTAAAAATATATTATCCATCTATAAATCTATAAAGAAATCTATAAAGTAGAGCTGCAATGATTAATCAATTAACCAGTTGGTCAATCAAAAAAAAAACAAAAAACTGTTCAAACTGAGACAACTGAGGTGAGAATTTTTACATCATAATGAGCAGAATATTTTTGGATTGTAGGTCAGACAAAGAACGACATTTCATAATGTCACCTTGTGCTTTGTTATTTTATATATATTTTTTATGATGTTTTATAGATCAAACAATCAATAGATTAATAAAGAATGACCTGTCTGGCAGATTAATCAATAATGAAGGAAAATGCTGCAGCCACCAATTATTTAAGTAATGTTGCAACATTTGTTTATGTAGCATCTCTCTTTATTGTTATATGACCATTATTATGGGAAGCACAATAACAAGCTTTATGAGATTTATGTTTTTTTTCCCACTTCATAGAAGACTCTTATGTCCTCTCTCAGACTGTTTATGTTTTTCCTTCCCATTCATACATTTACAGGCACATTTAATGCTCCATGCTAATGTCTCGAGTGTATAATAGCCTTAAACAAAGGGAGAACAGAACACAACCACCTCCAGTAGCCACTCATGCCAGGAAGAAAACACAGAACATTAATAAAATTTACACAGTTTCAAGACAGAAAAAAAATATTACAGCCTCGAGAAACATATAAATAAGCATCCTCCTGTTGGGACTGGGGTGTGTGTGTGTGTGCATATGTATTTCTGATGATTGATCGGGAAGCGTACAGTATTGCATTACACTCTACAATATAATAGGCCTACAGGGATTTGTAAGTTGAAGTTCCTGGATCAATTATTCATTCTCTATTGACTTGGTTCTCCTCCTCCCTGCAGCCTGAATGTGTGTGGTGGGTAATTTATTCGAAGCTATAACACACACATTCATGCACATGCACACACACACACACACACACACACACACACACACACACACACACACACACACACACACACACACACACACACACACACACACACACACACATATATATAATCAAAGAGAGTAGCCTACGTATTCATGCCGTGTCTACTTGATTTACTCCTCTGGGAAGCATGTGCGAGCTCGGGGTGTCGGGAGGTTGACAAGTAAATTGGACAGTGTGTGTCTCTGTGCAATTCTAAATTGTTGTCAGGTGTTGGATACAGGACGCACTGCAGATTACTGTGTGTTAAAGGAGGGTGCAAGCTTGTTTGGCTGCTTGTGAAACTCTGGGCTTGTGTGTGTAGATGAGGACCATTGTGGGATGGTGAAACAAATGGGATGTGATTGAATAAGGGCAGAGGGAAGGGAAAGAAAAGACAAATAAAGATGAGAGGGGGGAAAGGGAAGATGAAAAATGGAGTGGGCAGCTTATAGTGAAAAGACACAAATTAAAGGACCAGTGTTTTGGATTTAAGGGGATCTACTGGAATAAATTGAACATAATATTCATAATTATGTTTTCATTAGTCTGAAACTAAGAATCCCTGTGTTTTCATTAGCGTGGAATGAGCCCTACATATTTACACAGTTCTACGGAGCCTGCCATGTTGCTCTGCCATGTTTCTATGGGAGCCCAGAGCAGACAAACCAAACACTGGCTCTGGAGATGGGTTTACATGTGTTAACATCACCTAAAGACCACCACGTACCCTTGTATACACTTGGGAATGAATGGGTGAGGGTAGGGGTATTCAGTTGGTTGCACTCTGCAACCTCACCACTAGATGCCACTAAATGCTACACACTGGTCCTTTAACGTGACAGTGGGAAACTGAATGACTCTGTTGTTATTCCATGTTCTTATTATTGAGAACAAATCCCATGAAAAGACCAAGGCTTGCGGCTAGATTGATCACTGTGGGATACCATACTCCAAACTGTGGTTCAGTTGCATCGTTGGTAATGTAGGCGCCATATTTTGACAAGGAAAACAATCTCTCTGCTTCTGCTGCATCGATTAGTCCGCCATGGGTCCAACAATGAGTGAATTCACTTGTGTACTAGTATCCAGGATGTGGCTGTAGCTATGGGAGGCGTCCCCATCTTCTGCATCCACTTCGCCTCAGTGGAGCGGCACTTGTTCCAGCCACCAATCGAGCTGAAGCCATTTGGGACCAAGTGTACAAAAGCCTGGCCAGCCTGTCACTTGGGGCGGCTGACACAAACAGCTCGATGATGTGCCTCTCGTTGCCTCAGAGACTTTGTCAAGATTGTGAGAAACTTTGAAAATTAAGAATGAGGCACTAGATGTGTCTTAAAGGGGACTGACCCTGTTTTAGTTAAAACCAAAACAGCAAGTAGGAAATTCTCTGCTGTTAGTGTCACTTGGAACAGAGGTGCTGTTTGCCTGTTTCATTTGACAATAGAAAGGTTTTCTTTCCATTTTATTTTATTTTTTCTTTAAAAAGTCAGTTTGACAATAACTCTTGTTTAGTCCTCTTTTTATTATATTTACTTCTGACTGAGCAGCTCCTGTTTCCCCTGCCCCCCCCTTTTCTTACCTTCAATCATCATTTGTATCTTCATCTCCTTACTACTAAATAAATTTGCATTACCAATCACATCTGGATTATGTTATTTCCCTTTTTCCTGAGCTGGGTTGTAACATTTGGTTACTGATATCTCTAAGTAAAGATACACAGACAGTTCCTGTTACTAGGATCGATTCATTGTTGTTTTGGTCTTTTTGTGGGATTTGTTGAAAATAAGAAAACTATAAACCATCAGTACTTATGTCGAACTGGTTTAACTCTCACCCATGTAGTTGATAATGAAGCCCTCGCCCTTGCCGAAGACGAGTCCTGCTGGGTCGGAGTGGAAGGTGACAGTCAGGTCAGGGGTGGTGGAGGAGAGCTTGAAGGGGCTGCTTCCTCCGACGTACCGCCCCAGGATACGTGTCGTGACCTCGTCACCATCAGTGATGGTCAACATGTCACTGTCGCTAATGTTCAGTCTGAGGACAGGGGGGGAGAGAGAGAGAGAGGGAGAGAGAAAGAGAGAGAGGGGGGGAGTACAGCTGGTGGTATCAGTTCAGGACAAGTTGTGATGAGTCAGAGTGCCGTCGTGTCGACAGCCGGCTGCGTGGGAGACAAGATGACCTCAAAGGCTAAATGCTGCATTCATCCACAGGCAAAGTGGTTAACAGTCTGTAAACACGGCCATGTTGTTGCTGCCTCAGAGACGTGTGTTTCACCACAGAGGCTCCTTAAAGATGCAGCTTTGCAAGGTTGAAATATCTGCAAATGTGATATGACACATTTCTGCCAAAGGACTAAGTATGTAATTGGATTAGTGTTTGTGGGGAGTCGAGTTAAACCGATTTCATACCACAGAAAAAATAAGTTAAATGAATAAAAATTCCTTTTAAAGGAGAGAGCTGCTGGTTTTGAAACCTTGGTTATTCTCCATGTTACATCTTAATTTACCTTTTTTTTTTTTCTTTTTTTTAAATTATTTTTTGGGGCTTTTTACGCCTTTATTTATAGGTACAGTGAGAGACTGGAAAGTTGGGGAGAGAGAGGAGGATGTTTATTTGTACAATTTAAAGACATAGTTTGACATTTTGGAAAATAACCAAATTTGTTTTCTTGTTAGTTGAGAAGCTAGATACTACTCTTATGTCTGTATGAAGTATGGAGCAAAAACTGGGGGTTGATTAGCTTAGCTTAGCATAAGACTGAGAGCGGGAGGAAGCAGCTGGATTGGCTGTGTCCAATGGCAACAAAACCCACCTACCAGGATCTCTAAAGCTCATTGAAAAAATAAAAAATATAAAACAGTCAATCACTTACATATCTGACTATGGGGCTTCTTCAAAGTTGGGTTGGACCTGCAGTGATATGGCTTCAGGCCAATCATTGTCTTGGGGGATGTCCAATAGAGGACATGGTGCCACCATGTTTGGTTCATACATTTACATTTACATTTAGTCATTTAGCAGACGCTTTTATCCAAAGCGACTTACAGAAAGGGGAACAATAGCCTGGAGAAGTGCACCTAAAGGTTGGTACTTAGGTCTGTACAAAATGTGTCCATTTGATGTGGCACAGGCTCGTCCCAAAAACACTTAAGTTCAAAGAAACTTCAATAAAGTGATATATATGTGAAAGGCAACAAGATGCACCATAAAAGCTGTTATTGGAGATTCTCCACCAGCCTGAGACAACAACTGGCCTGTAGCCACTTCACCACAGGCCCAACCCATCTTTGCATGTGACTGGCTGTTTTATATTTTGTATGTCTCATACTGACCATACTGTTTAAATCTTACTTATGATGTGTTTTGTGGGGACCCTGATGATGGCCACAAGCCAAAATGAGTTTTTTTCCCATGCACCTTGGATGTAGGTGTTGAAGTTGAAACCTCTACTTAGCTTTGACACAATGTCTCCCAAATTGTCAAGGATTTTGGAATAATTTTTGATCCCTTTTCTACTTTTGAACTGCACATCAATGATGTCACAAGATCTGCCTTTTCTCTCTTACGTAACAGCCAAGACTATCCTATTCAAACACAATCCTTGTTCATGCTTCGTAACATCCAAAATCAGTGACTGCAATGCACTTTTCTCTTTCCTCCACCGCAGACTCCAGAGGTCTTCTTTCTGTGGTCCATTTTGATCATATTACACTTGTCCTGATCTGTCTTTGCGTTGCCAGAGCTGATTTCAAAATCCTCTTTTTAACTTACTGGGCTTTAAATTGAAGGGCTCCTTCATACATCTCCACTCATATTACTCCATACACTCCACCACATCCCTCACGCTCTCTCTTGATGCTGGTTATTTCACTGTTCCAAGCTTTAACAGAAATATTTGAAGGGGCAGAGCCTCTGCTCTTTGAGCTCACCTCCTTTGACATGAATTCAGGAGGCAGCTCTGCTGAGATTCTCAAAGTTTGCCTTTAAACCCATCTTTCTTCTCTGTGGTCTGCTCCCTCCTGGTCTCACTGGCTGGGTAAACATTGATCTGATTTCTGCTTTGATAACTAGTTACCTCAGCTCTGATTGGATGATGAACTCTACATAAACTGCAGTCGAAGCAAATCTTCTCCCAGTCAAGTTGCTTAATTAAAATAAAACTTCTACACACACTGGCTTTAGATTTAGTAATAATGAAACTTCACATTTGAGCCGGCAGACATGAATGAGGGGGGTAGATGTAGGATTAAAAATTCAGTCCAGCAGCATCACACTGCCACAATGACCAGCTCTGCAGCGAGATGGTAAAGGCAGACTCAAGATGAGGACATAAATATCTGATGGATCTGAAGTCTGATGGAAACTGCAGAGGGGAGTTTATTAGCATGCTCTCTAATGTTGTCAAGTTTTGAATTTAATGCTTCAGTAGGAGCAGACATACAGAAATATCAATAGGCACATCTAGATGGGGTGCCGGGCCCCTCACTGTGCCTTCACACATACATTTTTAATGAAAACATCTGGCTCTTGGTCGGGCCAAACTCTGGATCGGAGCTGAAGCTTTAATGTGTGTGAGTCTGTGTGTGTGTTGGAGTGTTGCTCACAGTTGCACATCCAGCAGCACTCGTTTGTCCTCCCCGACATGTATCCTCCAGCTGCAGTCCTCCCCTTCTCCGTACCACTCCGGCCAGTTTGGAGACAGAATCACCCCTCCTGGACCAGTCAGGTCTCCTCCACACTGAGCTGCAGAGGCAGGTGGAGAGCAGGTTGAACAATGAGGAACAACATAGTAAACAAAATACACAAGATTTAAAGCAATAGTTAGTTTTAGAGGTGCTGGTAGGTAGATTTTGACAGAACCAGGTTAGTGGTTAGTTAGTTAGTTAGTCTCTAAGCTAAGCTAAGTGTCTCCTGGCTGTAGCTATATAGTTATCACACAGAAATGAGACTGGTATCAATCTTTTTATCTAAATCTCAGCAAGAAAAGTGCATAAATGCATTTCCAAAAATGTTAAACTATTCCATTATGGAGCAGCATTTAAAGCTCCATCCAGTCTAAAGGTAGATGTCCATGTGTTTGTGATTATAAAGCAGGTCTAGATTCTATATTAATACTGTGAAAGTATCAAAGCCTCAGTCCACAGAGAAATGCACACAGCCTGTATTCAGAAACTGAGCCTTAAAACCAGCCGTCAGGACCTCTGGAACTTTGTGATGTCACAACGAAGCAGGCATCGCCTTCAGTCATGCCCCAAGCCCCACCCACCTGAACCCACCATCCAACCTTGTAGGATTTGGTTTCTCCATCAGAAGAGAGAATCAGATCCTCTCTTCTGATTTTGGTTTTTAAAACCACAAATATATCTTCTTATGGAGATCAACACTTCAGATAAAACACTGGAGAAGTTAAAATATGGAGCTTTAAAACATCAAACACACTGCGCCTCATGCTTTGTGTTTGAACTCCTCGTATTCACCAATTTACTCATTTTTAAATATTCTCTCTGCTGTAAACTGTTAATTACTGCAATCTATCAGTCTAGATGAAACTAGTTATTGTGCTTTATATAACAATGTTAGTATTAAAAAAAAAACATCCTTAAACACAAAGAGTTCTGTCTTTTTCACCTTGACTCATGCCTTTTTAGGAGGATATTAAATCCAAAAAAAAAAAAAAAAAAAAAAACACTTTTCTTTAGCCCTGAGTGGTGGCTGCTGATTTGAACACACACTCAAGGAGGAAATAAAGAAAAAGACTCATACGAAAACTGACTCTGCTGCTGCTGATTTAAATAACTTGCAGGTAACCATCGGTAGCAAACATGCACCCACTCATGAACAAGTGGCAGTCATCAGGCCGGCAGGGTGATTTAAGTTTGTGCCATTAGGAGAGATTACAAAATCCAACTTTGAACACTCATATAAACAAAAACAAAAACGGTCCAGCTTGACACTCATTGTCTCTGCTTCCTATCTCAGTGTTACCTTTGCATAGCGGCTCTGTGTCATTCCAGTATGGATCCCTCGCACTGATGCACTCAATAACTGGGGGGCCTTGTTCCAGCGAGTGGCCTGGGTCACAGGTAAACTGAACCACAGCTCCAACCCCGTACATCGGGTCAGAGGTGGTGAAGTTTCCGTTCTGCAGGTACGGCTCATAGCAGTGACCACGCTCGAAAGCTGGAGGAGAAATTGAAACAAAGACAGAAGGATCAGTCTGCTTAACAATTAACAGCAGAATGTGTCGTATTAAAGTTGCTCCTTGTGGTTTTTTTTATGCTACGATACCTTTGTGTAATCTCCGTAAACAGATACCAAGAAGATTGGTAGCATCTGTGTTTCCACTGGCATAGATGATTTCTTTGGTTAGGTTTAATTTATTTATTTCTACTGATGAGGATAAACACGTTGGAGGGGATCTTTCCCTCCCTCTGCAATCTGACTGCCAGAAAGTCTGGAAGCTTTAGCTCAGATTATGTTGAACAACCAGCACTCTTCCTGGCAATCCAGTCACAATCCACTTGGCAGTGAACAATGTGAGCAGCAACACAAAGCCTCGCAATCTTCTCAGGAATAGTCATGTTTACATAATTATACAGTTATTATAGAAATGTAACAATACATCTAGTGCTGCAGGAATACATGTTTTATTTTTGTGCATAGGTCTACAGCAGCTTCTGCACCTTCGTAGCGGATGTTGAATCCTGTGTTGTGGTTCGGCTGATCAGTGATGAACTGGATCCTCACAGCTGGACCCTCGCTGATCACTCCCTCAAAGGGTATCTGTCCGCCCCGGCCCGAGTCGAACAGCACCACAGAGCCTGCGTCCAGCCCGCTCCACAGCACCAGCCTGCAGGGATGGGTGGAAAGAGTGTGTGTGCATGACTGTGTATGAAAGTGAAAGCCCAAGGAATCCGACTCGGTTCTTCATAATAGACCAGATAAAAAAAACAGACTACCCAACCACCGTGAGGCGACCTGGAGAAAAAACAATACTCATGTTTTCTGCATTAAACTGAAGTCTATAGGACAAAATAAAATTAACCATAAAAGACATGATGGAATACAATATTCTAAACTGCTGCGCTGTGAATGTACAGCTGTTTAACAATGAGAAGACAATTATCAGCATGACAACGATTACAAGAGGCTACAGCTGATCTTCCAAAAACAGGGATACTGGATATTGGTGGGAAATTTAATGTACACCTGCATAAAGTAATTTTTCCAGGTGGAAGAAACAAGCTGTAATTACAGCACATGGCTTTTTTCCACAGCCTCCAACCTGAACAACACACATCATTTTTCAACCCTCTGATATGACCCACAGCAGTGTCTCCTGAAATAGCGCCACCACGGCAGCAGGTGTACCGGACCTTGGTTGTCATGGTTATAATTATGAACACACAGACTGTACCGAGAGTGGCATACCTACCCTTATGGTTAGGCTTAGGAAAAGATGGTGATTTGAGTTAAAATAAGTACTTCCTCAACATTAGGCGATCTTTGTTGTCATGGTTACAATAATAACAACGAACGGTCATGGATGATAGAAACAACATAAGCTGCTACTGTCACATGGGAATCGAACACCGCTCTCCTGTGTCATATTCATCCATCCACCCCAACCTCCTCCTGACGTGGACTTTGTCGCTCTATAAACTACATCACCGCACTTTTCCCTTTGCTCCTGTCATCATTACTATGACCACTAGATGTCACCTAGCAACAAAACATAACGATGGGTCATAGTAACCTGCTGACAGACGACCTGTGACCTCGTTTTTTTTGACAGTCTCATACCAACACGATCATTTATTTGGAGCTATGTTTGTGTCACCTGATGAATCTCAGTCCAGTGTTCCCTCTATTAGCTCTACGTTTGGTCTCCTCCAGCTCCTGAGGGAAACATCTGGTTCTTTTGCTGCTAAATACTTCACTATGTTCACCAGCTGCTCTCTGACTGTGTGTGTCTGCTGGTGGCTGCTGAGCCGGTAGTGGATAGTGGCTTCATACAGCTGTTTCTCACTGAAAACATCTGCCTGATACTGGATCAACACAGTAAAAGTGCATAAAAACTGCATAAAACCAAAACAATGATCTGCAGAGTTGTGAAACCTTCAGGTAGGTCACCGCTGCCTTAGAGGAAACATTGTCCCATAAAACAGACTCACATGTGCAGACAGGTGCCCCTACCTGTCAGTAGGTCCCAAAGCTAGTCTCTCCAGATGCAGGTGCAGCCTCTGGTCCTTGGGGGCCTCCAGGGACCAGGAGCAGGAGCAGTCCTGGGTGGCGTTAGGCCCGTGGTGTGGAGAAGGGGACAGAACCCTCCCCACTGTGGCATTCTTCACTGTCCCTCCACAAAGAGCTGCAGGGGAGGACTCACTTTTACTTCACTTTGACACAGGGCCAAATGGGACAACTTTTTGCTGCATATGAAATTTTTTTGAATTGTAAAATGAAAACTGTGTCTCGCTCTACTTTGAAATCAGCCTCTGCAGCTCCACGGACACTCACCCCGGCAGCTGGGCTCCTTGCCGCTCCACACTGGCAGGGAGGCGTTCATGCAGGTGAGCACTGGCTCCCCCTGCAGGTGGTAACCCATGTGGCAGTGAAAGCGGGCTATACCTCCAGGGAGCAGGTCCAGCACAGACACCTCCCCAAAGTGGGGCCTCTTGGGCAGGGGGCAGCTCAGCCTGAAGACTACATACAGGAAAAACGTGGCGCAGAGGATGACAGGATGGTGTTGTACGTATAACTGCAAGTAAGCATTAAATACATGCTAATAACACTGCATTACTGCTACAACTACTGATACTACTACTACTCCTGCTGCTTTTACTAATGTTTTTATAACATTATAATTACAATAACAGCTGCTGGTATTTATGCTACTACTGCTTCTTCTCCCCTGGTCTTTCAAACAGCTATAAACACTTCTGTCTTTAGACATGGTCATGTGAAGCAAACTAACCTGCACACCTGTGCGGAAGGAAACCTGCACAGACGCAGTGAGAGCTTGACAACTCAGTCCGGCCCTCTGGCTGTGAGGTGACAGTACTTATCACATTGTGATCACACTGATGTTGCTTCCTCAGCCTCCTAGGGTAAGTTTGTCTCTGTGTCGCACTGCGCATCACTGTATCCACACAGGTGCATTCACTGTTTCTTCACTGTCATTTCCAAATCCCTCCTCAAACTGGTTTAAATTGGTCCAGACACATCTCAACAACTATAAGAAGGGGCAAATTTGGTGACATTTTTATATGGACTTTGGTGATCTCCTGACTTTCCAGTACTTTGGTTTATGATCTAATACCTGAAAAACATTCTAATAGTTGTACTTTATGTTTAGTGCTGCTTTGCATATTAATAAGTGCTAGCATGCTAACATGTTAATACTGACTTCAATGATGAATTATCTATTATCAATAAAAAGAAAATACTAATACTATCCAAGGATTCACTATTAAAGCCAATGATTATATCTTTGAAGACTTAATAAAGAGTATTTATGTTGTCTGTGTTGTTTTTATTCTCTTAACACTTTCTTTTTTTTTTGTTTTGGCCACATCTGTCTCTGCAAAGATATTTTAATCTCAGTCGACACTCTGCTCTGTTCCTCTACCTGGTGGTGATGTAAAGGGATTAGATGGCTGTAATTAATGGCACAGGTGGGTCTCAACACTCTGATGCTTCCTTCTTTCCAGTCACTGTCATATCTATTATGGGCTTGCACAGCCAAATGCGCACACAGACACACACACACTCTATGCAAACTCCCATATTCTCAGCCTCCTAATGAGATGAGAGTCAATTAATCAGAGCTCTAATAAGATAATTCACATGACAGATTCAATCACCGTGCTAAGCGATAGGATGAGAAGATTTTTTATTATGCAATTACCATATATACAGAGTACAAACAGCCCCTAAGGACCTAACGATGGATTCATATTTATTGAATATGTATAGCGTGTTTATATGTATGCATATTCACATTATAGTCACAACATACTTTGTGTTAGATTTTGTGTACACTCGTGTGTGTGTGTGTGTGTATGCATGTACACATGTGGTGGTGCGTGGAGGACTCACTCTGATAGTGCAGCTGGAAGATGCCCATGCTTCCCTCTGGTGTAGAGCGGTAGTAGACGGACAGAGTGTTGGTGGGACTCCTGATCACCTGACCTTCAACCAGCAGCGTCTGGTTGGCCAGGACCAGCAGGGACCCTCGTTCATCTACACCCCTGATTGACAGCTGCTCACCCTCCGACAGGTTCACACTCTTCACCTGAACACACAGGGAAAATACACCCTAAATCATTTCACTCTTGAAAATGTTTCCATGTGATTAATCCCTTTGTGGCTCTGGGTTGTTGTTCTTCAGGTGCTGCAGTGGTTAATAAGACAAAATGGTTCTCATGTTGCACTTAAAAGGGATGCTGCTTATTAATTCCCAAAAGCACTCACACAGAATAATTTCCTGGGTTAATATGAAACTAGAATCACCACTTTGTGGTTGAATGCCTCCTCCAATCAGTCAAGTTACAGGAAAGATGGTCACAATCTCCCCCTCCTGGGTTAGATAGATACTTATAGACATTTGGGTTAAATTGCGTGATAATTAGCGCATGGGTCGTCCACTGATCAGAGGGTGATGGTTTGATTCCTGCCTCTGCATGTTGAAGTGTCCTTGGGCAAGATGCTGAACCCCAAATTACCACCAATGTATCACTGGTGTGTGTATGCTAGAAAAAGTGCTATTTGTGTAGAAAAAAGTGCTGCATGTTGTATGTGAATGGGTGAATGTGACTTGTAATGCGTAAGTGCTTTGAGTGGTCAATGAGGCTATAAAAGCACAATATAAATGTGGTCTATTCACCAAAATACTAACATATGCATGTGGATGGGTGGATGGATGGATAAAATACTTCATTAATCCCTTGGGGAAATTCAAAAAACAGTAGCAGGGTGCAAGGGTGCAAAAACATTTGTCTGTAAGTGTAGATGTGATGGTTCAGGTCAGGGGCTAGGGAATACATTATGTCAGTGAGGGTCCTGACAGGTATAGAAAGATAAACGTGTGTATGTAAGAGAGAATGGATGAACCTTGTGGCGATGCAAATAAATGTTGTTGTGCCCTTATTCCGCCTCGTTGTTCTGTATTAAAGGTACGAACATGGAATGGGGGAGGGGCATTGTTGTTCTGGCATTAAGCCATTAGGTGAGGCATTCACAGAGCCGGATGGACGTCTGTGTACAAGGCAGGGCCAGCATCACGGGACAGGACGCTAGAATGCCGGCATGATATCTATAAATCACACATGGGGGTGACAATATGCTGGTTTTGTTTAGTTCAGTGTGAACAAGTAAAGCCAGCATAATGAGGGGTCGTAACAGTGGGAGACAGAGACAGAGCAGTAGCAGTACCAGCAGCTGTCAGTGGGAGGCAGAGCTCAACCTGGGATAAGATTAGAGTGAACTTCATGGTAACAACAAACCTAAACACAGCAGCATTTCACAGTAAAATGACGTCCAGCGTGACAACCAGTAACTCTGCTAAGGCTCGATGTGTGATGGCTTCACTGTGGTCTAGTTGAGTGTGTGTTGTTTTACTGTCATGCTGCTGATGTGTACCTGCAGCTCCACTCCGTAGCCGGTGTACACGGTCACCGTGTAGGTGCAGTGTAAGAAGGTGCCGTCAGGGAGAGGGGGGTCATCGGAGGAGTCTATGTATCCCTCTGGGTCTGAGAAATTCACCATGCAACTCTGCACAGCTGAGGAGAAAGCAGAGCAGTTTATTTTGCACTGGCCTCATTTTATATTTTCTGTACGCTGCCATGTAATCTCTTTAATGTGCGGCTGACTGGAAACTCACTGGAAATCCCTGCTGTGTGTAATTAATGATGGAAATGACTGGGCTCAGAACCACGACCCAGCCAACACAAGGCACATCCAGAGCTCGTGGCTGTTAACACTGACTTCAAATAAATAATCACATTCATCATCATACACATCATCAGTTTTGTAGGTATTTGGTCAACAACCAAATTAAAAATTTAACCTGATGATGGCATCAGATGAAAAGTCAGAGGATCATCAGAGTTATTAAAGTCCATCCTGAGGGGAACATGGATGTCTGTGCAAAAAATCTTCGCAATTCATCCAATAGTTGAGGAAACATTTTTACTAAAAACCACAACAGTCAGTCTTGTGGTGGAGATTAAAAGTCAGAATGGTTCATCCTCTGGGGAATGTGATTGTTCATATAAATTTTCATGTCAATCTGTCAAATAGTTTCTGAGATATGTCAGACAGACCAACACCAACATCTAATAGAACTAAATACTCATACCTGATGGAGGTGTCCCTGTCTCAGTGTCCTCCTCCAGCATCGTGGCCACAGTGGTGATGTCAGCCTCATGCTCAGGAGTGTGTGTCTGTGTGTCAGGCAGCTGAGAGTGTGTGTCTGTAGGAGGAAGCTCAGTTGGATCGCTGCCTCGGCCTGACACTGCAGCTGATGCCAGGGGTTTTACCCTCCTCAGTAATCCCCCACTCTGATGCTCCAGGGAGTGACTTCCGGGGAGGGAGCTGGAGCTGAGGCTGAGTCCTCTGCCCAGCAGAGGGAGCAGGTTCTGGGGCAGAGCAGAGGGGAGGATCTCCCCTCTCTGGGAGACAAGTCGTCCTTTTTGAGCCAACACTGACTGCAGCAAACCTCCAGCCACGGCACTGGAGCTTTTGCCTTGTGGGCTACTTCCCTTTGTGCTCCCTGGTGTCGCCACAGGAGACGGGGTAAATGGGGAGGCTGTGGGGATTTCTTTATCTGAAAAGAGTTGAAAACAAGGGATGAATCACTTCAACTGGCAAGACAGGCGAGAAAAAAAAATGCCCTGAGAGTACGGCTTTGGGTGGTTCTGTCACTGTCCTACTGGTCTTATCAGGAGAGGGGTTATCTAGCCGGCACAGCCAAAGCCGAGTCAAGCTTCCCCCCACTTTTCACACACACACAACATACTGAGCATGCACACATACACACAATAAGACGATGTAGTGAAGAGACAGGGCAATTCAGCATGACAAGAGCTGTGCAAAGAGGAGGGGGAGAAACTTTAAAAAAAAAAAAAAGAAAAAGAAATGCAGAGACAGGCAAACCGCTCTGCCGTGCATGCTAAAATGCCATCTCCAGCAGCTTAGCTCAAGAACAGCACAGAGCAGCATTTACACACACAAAAACAACACACACACACATTCACATACACCTCCTGTCTTCTTCCTCACATCCTTCGCAATCCACCCTCACAACAGCCAGCAGCCGTATAGTACATACACTCCAGCTGAAAAAGTGCTCATGGTGCAGTCTCACATTAATCTACATTTAAGTGTCATTTACACACTCGAGCAAAACCGACCGCGCAGGCCAGTGCAGCAGTGCTGCTGTCATTTTCATCAAGAAGGAAACAAGTCAGGGGAAAATAAAATATCCACTCTGTGTTGTCAACAACACAGGCACTTTGTTCTTGTTTTTCATCTTCAGATGGAAAATAAATAGCCTTTTTTATTTATGGATGTACTGTACCTGCATTATGCTCAATGCATCAAACCCTCATCATCAGGAAACTCATTTCAGCTTTCACAGCTTGGAGTTATTTAGACAGCACCAGCAGCAGCAGCAAACACACACTCACACTCACACACACACACACACACACACACACACACTTCTAAAGACACTGAAAAATGTTTCTTCTAGATGTCATCCTGCTCTATTAACTCAGCTTTTGATATTTGAAGTTATTTAAACTTAATTAGACTGAAAATTACACTAATTGTTGTGATGTAAACACTTAATATAAACAAACTTTTATGATGAAGATCACATGATCAAGAAACAATTTAAAAAAATTAATCTGTTCGTGGATAAAAGTACATAATGTTGAAACTGATGAGACTGTCCTGTAACAAACGAGCTCACAGGTGACCATGACAACAAAGATCGTCTAATGTTGAGGAAGTCCTTATTTTATTTATATTTATATATTTACATGATAATCTGTACCACACTGGATACATGACTGGAAAAAGAGTTTGACAAAGTGGGAGTCGCCTTATTCATGTATCCATAACATGAAACATTGTTTTTGGATGGAGAGATCACCACTGTAATAGTCTTCTACAGAGAATGCTATATTATGGGCTGTTTGTAGCCTTCATGTTATGTCATGTTAGTGAGTGCTTTCAGTCTGTTTATAGCGAGTCTTTCAGAGCCAGTCAGCACTAAAAGTGTTTGGTTCATCCAGTTTAACCTGCAGGAGTTTCTGATGGCTGCTGTAACACGTTTTTCTGCCACAGAGGAAATAAATTCATGACAACTGAAAATGAGTTCACAGCGTCTCCAGACGTCTTTGCAGCAGAAGTGAAACCAGGGAGAAAATCTGTCAAACGGCCAAGAATCACAGCTGTCACAGACGATGAGCTCAGGAAGACTGAGGCTGAAAAACTGCCAGAGAAAATGATTCTGACCACTTCAGCAGTCTGACAGGAGAGAGCGAGAGTCTGTGGCTCATACACAAAGATACACTAATGTGGGTTTTACCTATGACTGTATTAAATGTTCCACATATACAAGAGAAAGGGCTTCAGTGATGAGGACTCTCTTCTACTTGGAAAAACAGTCTCAGAAAAGCTTTTCGAGGGTTGTCTTATGATCAGGGTCATCTTATATTTAGGCCAATGTGGTATCTTTAATAATCATAGTCACCACAAAGGATTTCACATCAGATGCTTGTCCTCACGCAACCCTGGGTTCAAGGGTATCACACCGCCAACCCAGAGATCAGCAGCCAACCTTCTCTACCACCTGTGCTCCCTGCGGTACCTTTGATAATCTAATAGAGGTCATTGCTATCAACCAAAGAGTCCTTCACAGGTCCAGGGTTGCAAACCTGACCTAATTCATTTGTGAAAGACCTGCGACTTCACTTATACCAGTACATATGATCATGCTGCATGTTGTAGACACTTGAGGCAAAGGCTTGGAGTACCAGGACACTGGAGGGCTGCACAACAGCCTGGGGAAGTAAAACTGTTCCTTTAACATGATCATATTAATTGATACTGAAAAAAATCCCTAAAGATTAGTATAGTATATTAGATAGTAGATTTGTGCAGACTGCAGAGATAATGTTAATGTCAGAACAACTTGTTGGCAGAGACAAATACTAAGAGCTCTCCTGCTACCTTTATTAATTAATTTTTCTGACATGATTGAATAGGAGTTGACCTTCTGTACTTTTTTACTCACTGGTGAGCTGATCCAGAAACTTCCATCTTTCCACAGAGAAATAATTTGGGGTATAGCTAATAGCAGCTTTACTTCTGGCGCATCTCCAAACCACATTTGTGACCAGAGCGTTTCTCAGTGACTGTAAGAATCGATCAAATTTGATCCATCGTTAATAAAGATATATTGATGACTGCAGCTTTAACAGAGGGCAGGACTTTGGCTCCTAGTTTGTGATCAATACATCTGTTTAGTGTCAGGAGCTGTAATTCACTTCATTGGGAAATGATGCTCGTCATGACTAAAACGACAACAAGCTTCAGGAATTAATCAGAGCACATTACTCACAGGTACAACAAGGCCTTGTCTTCCTGCTGAGCCGTTTTGAATATGACTGGAGAGAACATCACAGTGACAGGACTCACCTCATAGTTTTGTCTTTACTGCCAACTTTGTCACAGCCAAGTGGTTCTGCAGTAAATGATGTTCTGACAGAAACGTGCTGATGTGAAAACTACTTTCCTTCTATAAGGAATGAAAAATGGACACTGACACAGGCCTGAAATTCTTTTTTATTTTTTTATTTTATGTAATCTAGATAGTCTTACACTGCATTGGGTACATTACAGTGAATGTATTTTCAGTACAGCTGCTTAAAACCAGTGTTTTCATTAGTCATATTTTATTGTACATTGGGTGTGCTTATACAAACTCATAATCATGAAATAATCTAATTCAATTATTTCATAAATACTGACATAATTCATTTTGTATATTGTAATATATGTTTTAATTTTCAGGTCAGAAAGTCTGCTGTGAAGTCACCTTTAACAATCTGCGACACACGGACAATTTAACTTTTAACCGGTTTAAATGCCCGATAGCTAGCTAGCCGCAAATTAGGCTAACGTTAGGCTAACGTTATCGACGTCAAATACTTCGACAGGTTTGGCGGGTCTGTGTTACCTTAATTCACTATTCCAATTTTCCACATCCACCGCAGCCCGTTTACCTTTGAAGAGGAGTTAAAACACCTGTCTCACCTGAGGAGGAGCCGTTAAACCTATTTCTGTTGCTCTGTTGCAATGATTGACATTTGTCAGTTTTCCCCGTTGACAGTTTGGGACTGAACCCTGCGCTCTGATTGGCCGAGCTCTTCTTCTTTTGTTATTCAGCAGACTGCACGCTGCCGCCCCCGCTGGTAGACTTCCGTACTGCGTGTTTACGTCTGAACTCAGAGGCGTCACCAGCTTTATGTGTAGTTTACAGCGACAAATCGTACTTTGATGTAAAAATGCGTACCTGCTACGTAAAATGCGTACGGCTGAGGAATTGGTCAACACATGTGAGATCCATTACATATGTCTCCCCTTTTCTTATACAAGTATAACGCTGTCCATATCAAACACTTCCTTATTGCCTGGAAATTTCAATAGAAATGAAGTTTCTTAAAACTGAGAAATTTAAAATTTGAAATGATTGTTACCTGATCCGAGAGAGTCCTCTGTTTCTATGTTAAGATTCCTTCACAAGATCATTAAAATAAAAAAATTCACATGCGAATGCAGACGTCTCTGCACCACTTTGGCTTAAATGACCCTTTCAGACTAAAACAGACAGTTTGACTGTGGTTTTGTCGGCTTTATTGTGTTGACCAAATTTTCTAGGAACTGTTTGAGCCATTGGTGGCTGACAATCCTTTGTCCTTAATTGGTCTCCAGTGTGTGTGAAATTAGCATTTACTGCGCCTTTGTTTTGTTGTTGCTCTCATCCCAATTACCTTATTTATAGCAAGAGGGTCATCGTGTGACTTTGAACCATCGAAACAATGATGTGTAATGAGAGAGACGCATGAATACAGATAGATCAGGGCAGAGCTGTTCATAAGCAGAATCATGATGAGCTCTGGTTCATGTGTGGCTTCCACGACATTAATAGGCTTGGGTATAGACAATGTTTTGGAAAGTCTGTAGTCTTTTTGACTGAGTTTAAAAACCAGAACCTGCTGAACA
Source organism: Trachinotus anak (assembly GCF_046630095.1). NCBI lineage: Eukaryota > Metazoa > Chordata > Actinopteri > Carangiformes > Carangidae > Trachinotus > Trachinotus anak. The sequence goes on along the minus strand of NW_027273879.1, from coordinate 822,045 downwards.
TATTGTATAATTAGTTTTCTGTCATGTATCAGAAAAATGTGCTGACAGCTTCTGTGGCTGTGCTGCTACCTGAATAATTTCCTCAGTCATCAGATGAATAATTAAAGCCCAGATGTTGTGAGGTCCATTAAAGCACACATCGTGTTTATAACCACTCCCCCCCCCAATCATAGCTTTTAAGATTAATGTGCACCGTTTGGTTCTGGTGAGACGACAATAGGCATGTTGATGAGCGCTGACAGACTTGTGGCATTTGTGATGTTTGGTGGATGGAAATTTGCCGTGACAATCGTTATTGTGACAGCTGTGGTTTGGTGGGGCATTCAGCTTTTTGAAGAGATTGTCAGCTGAGAGACTTGTCACAAAGAACACGGCTCAGACTGAAAAATTAGTGATTAAATCAAAAACTAATGATGAGGCTGAGACAAAATAAACAACCTTTAAAAAATGATGCATGGCAGTGGGCACCCTCAGCAGCCAGATGCTGTGTGGTTTGACATTTGAAATCTTACTTTAAACCTGTGAATTTCCTTTAAACCAAGAGGAATGAGTTTGCAGATTTTTATTCCACTCCAAGAGTCCAGAGCAGCTGATTTCTGTGATCAGCACCTTCAATCAGAGAGGAGGAAATAATCAGTGACAGTCCCTCAGTGAAAGTCAGTTTGGGTTCAGGAGTCAGACACCCGCTCTACATTTAAGATTAGGCTTCAACCTCTCCTCCGATAGAGGAGCTCTGAGCTCTGATAGAGCTCAACCTTTAAATATTAGGGTCCAGATTTACCACTACTACACAGCCAGACTGCCATTCCCCTGAATCCGGTTCTGTCAGAGGTTACTTAAATTGTCATGGTGCTGCTCATGGTGGGAACTACTGGGTTTCTCTCTATGATATTTTAAGGCCTTGACCCTAATCTGTAAAGTGCCTTGGGATAATGTATGTTGTAATTTGGTGCTATAAAAATGTATTAAAATGAAGTGAACAGAAACCAGTCTCTGCTTTCTTCAAACAAAGTGCAGCATTAATATAGCTCACAGAAAAGCAACTAAAAAAACAGAAGCACCACAGGCGAGGAGTAACAAGGAATGATAATGCGGCAGAATAATAGAGCACCACCAATCTGAACGTTGGGCAGAAAAGGTCAAATGACACAACTGGGACGAGAAAAGAGCCACCGAGCAGATTAAACACTTTAAATCTAATAAGGTGGGATTGTCGCCACGGTTGGAGTGGCAGCTCCTAAGCTCTGGCAGAAACCTGAGCTCCCTGTCTGTGTGGTCAAAGATAAACTACCCCTCACTGCACGCCAGATCACAGTTGGAGATCATCTGTTTGGGCCGTCCAAAATAAATCACAGGGAGTATATTTTATCTAAAAATGCCAAGTCACTTATTGTTTTCATTCTGAAGAAAGCACCTTCTTCCCAAATTGTCCTCCACTGTGCTTCAAACTGAAATAGCTGTTTTTGGAAACAAGGCAACAGAAACAAGTTGCTTGTTTACACATCCAACATCTACAGAGCAACACGATGATTCATGCGGAGTGGTGTTAGAGTCAAGTGTTCCCTCTGTTAGCTCTGTGTTTGGTCTCCTCCAGCTCTTTAGCTGCTAAATGCTCCTCTATGTTCACCAGCTGCTCTGACTGAGTCCGTCTGCTGTTTTCTGCTGAGCAGGTCGAGGACTGAGGGTTCAGTCTCCAACCTGAACAACCATACAGGTCATTTTTTCAACCCTCTGATTCGACCCATAGCAGTGTCTCTTGAAATAGCGCCCCTATAGAGGCAGGTGTACCGGACCTCGGTTGTCATGGCAGATTGTGCCTTTGTTGCAGTGGTTACTATGATAACGGTCATGTCTTGGTTAGGTTTAGGAAAAGATGGTGATTTGAGTTAAAAATAAGTACTTCCTCAACATTAGACGATCTTTGTTGTCATGGTTACAATAATAACAACGAACAGTCATGGATAATAGAAACAACATAAGCTGCTCCTGTCACATGGGAATCGAACACCGCTCTCCTGGGTCATATTCATCCATCCACCCCAACCTCCTCCTGACGTGGACTTTGTCGCTCTATAAACTACGTCACCGCACTTTTCCCTTTGCTCCTGTCATCATTACTACGACCACTAGATGTCGTCTAGCAACAAAACCTAACTCTGGGTCATAATAACCTGCTGACAGACGACCTCTGACCTCGTTTGTTACAGATGTTTCTCTGAAAACATCTGCCTGCTGCGGCTGAGAGCAGAGAGCGTGAACCAGATCAGTAAAGTTGTGTCTGGACAGATGAACAATGTTCTGAAACTCACTGTGAAGACAAGCAGAGCTGCAGGTTCCACGAGTGACCCCTTTCACAGTCACACTGTTTTCACATTATTATAAAAATACTAATTATAGCCACTCTAAAGCCACTGTGTGTGTACACTTTTGGTGTTTAATGTTTCAAGTCAAACTAGTGTCAGATGCTTTTGTTTGCAGAAAAATGAGACAAACAGTGAAAACTGGTGCAGTCTGTTTTCATCCCATTCATCTCAGTATCACCAGTTAAAGTCCAACTGAAATGAAATGTCTTTTGTTGTGTCTGTGACAGTGTAGGTACATATGTGCTCTGTAAACACTTGTCCTGTCTCCCCATCAGAGAAAAAAGACTTTGACATTTTATATTTTTTGAATTTGTGATAGTAGTGTTGCGTTATTTTGATGAAATACCAATATCAATTGCCTGAGATCTTATTTGGATGCAGCCAATCAAACGTTGCATAAAGCAGTAACATCAGCGTTGTATCACGCTGAGCCAAGCAGCAGCTGCTACACAACAGAAGAACTACAGACTCTGAACAACAGCCCACATCAGATTTCCTGCTAAGGCCTCCTTATCAAACTTACAAACATGATCACACATCCTGTCCTGCACCTTAGCTGTAGTTTGTTTACTTTGTTCCTTGTTCCCTGCTGGGCCTCAGCCCTTCAGCTGCTGTCAGTCAAACACAGACACATCCCTCCAGCTGATGAGGGGAAACGGAGGCACTTGTAATATTTCCCCAAAGACCTTTTTTCTTTCTATTGATAATAAAAAATAATTAGAAATAGTCCTTAAATGCTTAGTCCTGTTACAGTTTGCTGAAAACAACATTGTCCATGCCAAGAAGTCCCTATCTAGGAGTCACATGAGCACACCTGAGAAACCGCCCCCTCAGGTGCAACCACTTCACCAAGATGAAAGGTTAAATACACTTTGTTCGTCTTTTGTTCTTTCTTTCTGAACTCGTGTGTGCATCCTGTAAGTGAGTTATCTTATTTAATTTATATTGCACACAATTTCCTGTTGACTTTTTATATGACTAATCTTGTTCTCTTTTTGCAGACACACACACATGCATTGAAAAGAAATAAGAAATGCAAAGAAAATAAAAAGCTCTGCATTCTTGAACCTTTATTCCTGCCTCATCTGTGGGTCTCCCATTAACACACTCATCGCTCCCTCTGCCATTAGATTTGAATCCAACTGCTGAAATTACTGAGGTTTTTATGGCAGCGAAGTCAAAATGCACTGAGAGACGGACTAGCACATTTTTGTGTAATTTGGAATTTTATTTTATTCACATCAACTCTACTGTAGTCTATAAGGAGAACAGATTTTTAACCTACAGCTCCCAGCTCATAAAGGATCAGTGGTAGAGAGTAATCCAGGTGCTGCACTTAAAGTGAGAGTTCGTGTTATTTGACGTGGGGGTGTGTGAGGTACTTATCTATAGTCAGTGTATTACCTGCAGTAGATTCAGATCAGCACGCTCTCAGTGTAGAGAACAGCCAGGAGCACTGGCTGAGTGATGAGCTGCTGTGGACGGGGCCGACCACAAAAAACCTGTTTTGGTCACTTTTAAAAAATGTCCAGCAAAAAAAGGTCAGTATCAGTTCAAGTGTGAGCTTTATATCTTCCTGTCAAACAGCCCGTTTCTTTGGAACTATTACTACACACAAGTGCACCTTTATATGAGTATACCTACTTCCATCACTACAGTTTGGAGGCAGATATTGTACTTTTTAGTTACTATTTAACTATTTAATTGACTTTAAATAAATTAAAAATCAATTAAATAACAAAAATAAAAGAGTGACAGACAAATTAGAATAATTATTAAGTTAATAACTATGGAGCTCACATGCAACTGTGTAAAGGTGAGTCTTTAGCCACAGTCGGGGTAAACAGTTCCAGAATCTGGGAGCAGTAGTGGAAAAGGCATCAAAGTACTGCTTACATTGATACGTCAAATATTAATCCAATAGGAACAACTCCTCCACCACTGTAAGTGAATGAGTGAAGGTGCTGTAATCAGTATTTGGCAATAATAAATCAGGGTCTCTTCCTTGCCAGTGAATAGGCTTTTGTCAGTCTGGCTGTTTGTACATGTGGGAAGAAAGGTCAGTGTACCATCACAAGGCTGCAGGTACTCTGAAGATACGCCTTCTGGTTTAGAAGAGCCTTGATCTGAGCTGTTTCAAAGGCCTATGCTATAAGTTGTGTGGGGACTCCCTGGGGTACGGCCGTACCTGGATGACCTCTCAATCGCAGAGAGGGGATGAAAGAGACCACTTGCTGCTCCTCGACAAGTGTTTTGGAGAAAATAGGACCATATACTGTAGCTCACAATAATTGTGCCTATTTCAGGACATTGGTAAGACGGGTTTATTGATTCAGAGAGTCTCAAAAAAACCCAATCTGTGGTGGCAGCAACAACAAAAACAAGATTTACTGCGTTCCTGTCTAGACTGCCATCACATCAGTGTACAGGTGTTCAGCTCAGATGAATGTGTGGTGCTACAGGTTCTGAACAAATGACACATAACTCTAATGCAAATTGTTATTTTACAGTGGCAATAACCAATGTTTTTATACTAACTATGGATCTAATGACTGTGCTATGTAGTAGGAGTCGTTCATTGAGAGTGAATATTGGACTGAAATTCATCAGGTAGACACAAACAGCACTTCACATGAATGATCATATTGCTCTGTGTCTCCTTTATGTGCAAATATGCTAACAATTTCACCATTTCAATTTCAGAAGTCAAGAAAATATCTTTCTTTTTTGTTTATAGTTTGTCGCATGGCTCCAAGTTTTTTATTTTACGCTTCTCTTGTGTTTTATCTGAAGTCTTGAGAAGATATATTTGTGGTTTTAACAAGCAAAAACCACCTCAGTGTAGTTTTACGTCTCCTCTCTCAGGCTTCTCTCTGGAGCTCTGGCAACAACAGGTCGGCCAATCAGAAGAGAGGATCTGAGGCTGAAGAGAGCCTAGACCTGTTTTATAATCAAGAAAGACATGAACATCTCACTTTATACAATATGGACCTTTAGGTTTTACAGAGCAATATTTTGGCACATTGCCTTTTTTAGACCTTATTGCATCAGAGTTCAGTCGCAATCAATTGGATTTTGGTTTTTTATTCATAGTTGATTTCATCTGTGAGAAACTGATGGACAGGAAAAATACATATCTGCACTAAGTCGTACAGTTAGCGGAGCCTCTGTGGACCCGGTGCTTAAGGAATAGACGTCAGGAGGATTGAATGGTAAACACACTCCTACGCATCCTTCAGCTGCAGCTTCTGCTATTCAGCTGGGCAGACACTGTACAACTGTATTAATGCTGTGCATTAGTTCATCACCTTTTTTCATTATGATCAAAATTATTTTTCTGACAAATCAAAAAAGGTTTTCATCAAATGAGACAGCAATTATTGTGATAATCGATTAATTGTTTAAGGGACTTTTTTAGGCAAGATGTCAAACATTTGACAGTTCCAGCCTGTTGATTTTCCCTGTCCTACATTTTGGACCTTTGATGAACCAACCTTGGGCTCTGTTAAACTGTGATGGGCATTTTTCAGTGTTTTCTTATGTCTTGCATGCCAAAAGATTATTGATTAATCAAGTAAATTAAGTTATTCTGAAAGTAATCATTTGTTGACAACATGTTCAACTCATTTTAAACAAGCTTGCTTCACTATGAAACATCTTTGATGGAGGAACTGCTCAGGTTGCAACACAAGTTCCTGCCATGCAAGAAATCCATTCCATTGTCCAACAGCCAGGTTGTTTTATCATGAATTGATGATTAACAAAACAACAGTTAATCCTGCAGAAAGAGTCTGACCCTAAAATTAATTTCCTGCAACCACTTGGGGTTAAAAATCCATCTTAATCAGTTTAGTGTCTGCCCATCTTTAGGTGGATTTAAGTGTCCCTGACCACTTCCAAAAGTGATGCGAGTGATCATAATCACGCCTCTGTCATTTATCTTACAAACAGAACTGTCCACTTGTGGTGAAGTGCCAGTCCGGCAGTTTGGGACCATTATGCTGCTGGCTTGAATTCCCTGACTATGCAGGAAATGAACTGTGGCAGGGAAGTGAATGGGAGACTCGCTCCGTTTCATCAGTGCTGATGTGGTTTGTTATCAGATGGATGATTGAAGCCATGAATATTAGATGCCAGGAATTTCATTAAACTGTTCATTATGTTTGCAGCACGTCCCAGTCTTTGCCTCCATTTGTAGGTGCGACACAAACACGCCTCGCTGATGTGTTTTGGCGGCCTCAAAAACTGCGTTTCTGAAGCAGCACTCACCACATCCACCTATTAGCAACATTTAATGTCTGATGTGTGTGTAGCACATTTCTCTAACAAATTCACTAGTAAATGCAGAAGAAAAACATGAGCGTCAGTGTGTGTGTGTGTGTGTGTGTGTGTTTATTTGACAGAGGAGGAGAGAGAGCAGAACGAATGTTGTAAAAGGAGAGAACGAGTGAGATGGAGGCAGAATTAAATAGTCCTCAGTGGCTGCAGACTTTCATTGCCACTCCAACACAATCAAGTCTGAGGGTGTCAAAAAAAGGTTTCAGCGGCGCTGAAAGGGGGGAGCCCGACAACAAAGAAAATGTGCTCCTTTGTGGTTTTGTCTGTGTGTATTTGTGAGCCTGAGCCACGACGCTGAAATACAGAGAGAGAGCTCATCTTTTTGTTTTCTTTGTTACTCTGTTTAATTTGTATTCTAGGAGCTGGTGGCTGTTTAAAGTCCTCTATCAGACCCGAGACTGGCAGCAACTGTATCTGGGATACATTCCCTGTCTGCCATGTCCGTTCTCCATGGAGACTCTCTGTGATAACCACACACACACAGACACACACACACAGCACGACTCAGCTGTCTGAATACTGCACAGGCAATCAGACAGTTTTTGGCTGCACTAAAAAGACAAGTCAGGTTTTAATTCAGCTGCAGGAAGAACAGGTTTCGCTCCATGTGCATCTCGTCTGAGAAGTACGGTGAAAGTTGAATTATAGGATCATTTAATTCAAGTTTATTACAACTTGTGCATTATTTTGTGCAGCCTTTCTATGAGTTATGATAATGTTGTACTTACCAAGAGATCTATTACACAGCAGTAATATGCAGTATTATAATTATAAAAAATCTGTGTTAGTAGTTACAGCCTTTAACTCTCCTCTTTTTTCTGTTGTATTGAGGATTTCCATGTTTTAGCCTTTCTGTTGAATCACGTTCATGAGCTCAGTTGGTTGCTTAAATGAATTATGTAGTAGCTTACACATATTGTGTCATTTAATTTGTGTAAATTCTAAGTTACATGATCACAACTGACCCGAGGATTTTGCTATTGACCTCTTCTGTCAGAACAAACGTCGGAGGCGATCTCTCCAACGATATCCTGGTCTTCCCCTTTTCATCAAAACACAACACACACAATGCTAGACACTAACCCAGTTATATCTATGAATGGAGACATCGCAACAAAGACGTCCAACAGGTTAAGGTCACACAGGTTGTAAACAGGTCACTGGTTAGTTGCAGGTAAAACTGAAAGTGTCTGATTATATCTCACTGTAGAGCTGGTGAAAAACCAGTGAGCAAACTAGTCCAGCAGGTAACGGGTCTGCTCTGGTACGCACTGCTTCGCCTGCCAAGTGGTGCTGACAGCATGCAGCAGCTTTTTTTTCCCACAGACGAGGTGTGATCACAAGTTCTGACCACACCTGAATGCACTCGGCTGTGATGCTGGATGTGGTCACATTGAAATTCATCTGCATGTCTTTGTGAAATATGCAGCTCTGAAGCCTGATCCAGGATCACTTGGTTTTTACTGAAATGGACTGATACGGATGCAATATTTTGATGTTTTAAATTCTGGTGTGAGATAGTCTTTAATAAAACATAACTTGCTTTACTTCAAGTCAATACCAGCACATCCTTTGAGCATATGCCCTGCAGCCTTGTGAAAAACCTTCGACATATTAAGAGATCCAGATGCAGGAGAGTACCTCACTGCAAAGGAAAAACTAACAATTACACAAACAGGTGCAGCTAATGCGTCAGGACAAAGTTAAGCCAGCGTACATCAGAGTGTTTGGGTCACAAATTATCTTCAAAGTAAGTCTGAAGAACCTCAGGGTTCGTTTACAACCTGTCTGTGTTTCTGTCGCGTATCCTGCAGCATCTGACTTTCTTAAAGATCCATATTTTAACTTCCCCTGTGTTTTATCTGAAGTGTTGATCTCCATCAGAAGATATATCTGTGGTTTTAAGAACCAAAAACCATCTCAGTGTAGTTTTACATGTCCTCTCTCAGGCTTCTCTCTGGAGCTCTAGTAACAACAGGTCAGTCAGCCAATCAGAAGAGAGGATCTGAGCCTTTTGTTTTCTGAGTGATCCAATAACAAAATAGCAGATTTCAGGTAAATACTCAAGAGAAACCAAATCCTGCAATGGGTCCAGGTGGGCGGGGCTTGGCTGAGGACAGTGACTGCTTTGTTGTGACATCACAAAGTTCCAGAAGTCCTGACGGCTGGTTTTAAGGCTCAGTGTCTGGATACAGGCTGTGTGCATTTCTCTGTGGACTGAGGCTTTGATACTTTCACAGTATTAATATAGAACCTAGACCTGCTTTATAATTAAAAAACACATGTAAGTCTCTCTTTAAACTATATGGGACCTTAAAGTGATGCCAATTTAGCAACACATTCCATCCGAGCTATAATAAACCAGTAAGCCAATAAGCCACTTCACTTAAATGCTAGGAGAACTTGACCATCAGTGTTCCTCGGTGTTAATTATAAAGGGTTTTCACAGCTAATTGGAAGCTGCTGAAAGCCAGACTGTGGCAAAAATGCAGCATTTGTGACCTCAGATGTGTCTGCCTCTCAAATCCAAGCGCTGGGTAAGCAGCATGCTGCACTGATTTAATGATTTCCTGTGTGAGAAGTGATGAGTGCCAACACACACACGGGCGCGCGCAAACCAATCAATGTTATCTTCGAATTGGCGCTTGAGCTGCGCTCGGGGTCAGTGAGTGGAATGACCTGAAGCTGAAAGCAGAGCTACTATCGACCCGACCAATCAACGATGACCTCGGAGCAGATGAGCATGTAGATAATCTCCTATCTGCTCATACACAACTCAAACTCACACACATCGACACACACGTGACGTAAACAAGCTTATTAGCATCTATATAGTTGTTAGTGTTAAATGCACACAGCCTCATTAAAAGTGATTATCCTGACGGGTGTTTTTCAAATTTGCTATATCAGAGAACAGAAATAATTCCTACTGTTTATCAAATTAATGGCTTGATTAATGAGGACTGAATTTAAGGATTAAATGACAACATCCTCCACCTAATGATGCAAAAGAGCGGAGGCAGCATTGTAGAGACAGTTAATTAAAGTTCATTAATTAAACCTGGCTGATTGGAAAAGCGGTTAACAGGAAATGACTGCCAGTAAAAACAAAACTCCAAATGCACCAACCAGGTTCGAGGGAACTGAGGTTTTTGAAAGTGACTTTTTAAAAACAGTGACCACTGTCAGGACGGGAAACGTAAAGATTAAGAACAGTGACGGAGATTCAGGGAAACCAGAGTCATTCACAACATCAACATCAACACAACAATGACAGAAACTAACGTGAACAGTGAAGTTATACAGAGGCAGTTAGCACAGAGCGAGAGAGGCTAGCATTAGCAGTTAGCAGTTAATGCTGCTTCCAGCTGGTCCTGGATTCAATGGTTTTATTTTTGGGGGAATATCTCGTTCATACCGTAAGAACCATCAACAGTGGGCCATTAAAGCTCTTGTGATATTTTCTCAACTCTTTACTTTTTACGATAATTAATGTGATCTGTGTTTTTATATTGTCCCTGACTTCATTCTGCAGAAGTGTGTCCATGATTTCACTGTTCTGATTTTTCGTAGTTCCAAGTTTAGGTCCAAAGTAAGAGGCTGATTGACGGCGAGATAAAGTGGTGAAAATAAGAAAAATAAAGCGTTCACTTGAACTGATATTGTGTTTTTCGTGTGGGCATTTTTTAAAGTGGCTGAAACACATTTCTGTGGATGACCCCGTCCACAGCAGCTCATCACTCAGCTCCTGCTGCTTCTCTAAGCTGAGGGCGTGCTGATCTGAATCTACTGCAGGTAATACACTGACTATAGATAAGAACCTCACACCATCCGATGTCAAATAAGTCACTTTAGGGTAAATTTATTCAGTGGTGATGTTTCAGTCAAGCAGACCTCTCTCTCTCTCTCTCTCTCTCTCTCTCTCTCTCTCTCTCTCTCTCTCTATCAAGTCTGAATCAGCTGATTTAAACTGAAACAGCTTTGAATCACAGAACATCGTAGCAAATGTCGAATGTCTGGATATGACACTTGTCTAAGAAGCAGAGACGCACAACCCCAGCAAAAATCTGCACTGCTTTAGGTTTAAGGCTCACAACCTCATGGTTCCATCCCATAAGCCTCAGCTGGTGTGTGTGTGTGTGTGTGTGTGTGTGTGTGTGTGGTGTCAGAAGCAGGTGCTACTTGCAGCCAAGCATGACCAGTTCAGTTGAGCAGATGGCATCATCTGTGGGATCTTTCTCCTTCACACTATCCTCTGTCCCGTGCTCCTCATCCAGCCCCCCCCCCCCACTCCTCTCCACGCTGTCAGTGCAGCTGTGTTTCCTTCTCTTACCTTCCACTTGCCTCCACGTCAACTTTTCTTTTACCCATCCTCATTCTCCACGATCACAGCCTCGATGAGTCATTGTTCTGTGTTTCGGTGTGTAACTGCCTCTGCGTTCCTCCCTCAGGGGAACACATGTGATTAATGAGCGATAAATCCTGTTGCTCAACCATATAAACTTGTTTCCCCGTTGGTTTGTAGCACAACAGAGCCAAAGCATCACTTCAGCAGAGCTTCTTTTCCTTGCTCCACCCATCAACAGCCGGTGCTACAGCAACAAATGCACTTTTTATGGTCTCATCCACCATAAGAATCCAAGACGCAGAAACAAACACACGCATATAAGACAACATCTTCCCAGCGTCATAAAACGTCTGGAACTATGTGTGACTGAATGCAAACTGATATTATAATATACTGTCATTTAGCAGCAGTGGACCTCCTCATACAGCCTCTCATCAAACTCAAACTCAGTCCATTCAGCTCATTTATAGGAGCTGCACACTGTTTGGATCTGGTTTCACGTGGTAACAAACTCAAACGTGACACAACAAATGTCTTTAAGACGTTAATCTGCCGTGACTACAGGGTTAGCATCACAGCTAACCACCTGGGAATGATGTGCACACAGGTGTTTTTTCCTGTTCTTCTCTGTCTCCTAACACTGTGTGAAAGCTCTGAGTCTGGGATCAGCTGCTGGCTTCACAGTTGCATCATGTGATACAGAAATTTGGCATCTGAACATGACACAGATGTGAAAAAAAAAAAAGATTAACCATTTTAGCAGCTGCATGATTTATTTACTGTCAAAAATTCAGCAGAAATAATAATAATCATGAAGGATGTAAAGTTATATTATTATTATTATTATTATTATTATGTGTCTTTATTACACCTACTTTCTACATTTTTGCACTCACTTGTTGTTGCTATATCTAAATTATACAGGTGAAAAAGTAAACACAGCAGGTTGATGAACAAGCTCTTTGCTGCAGAAAGTTTTAATAATATTTTTAAAAAAATTTTCTTACTGTCCAAACAACAAACCAGCATTTGGCTACAAAAAGATGCCTCTTGACGCCTTTGGCTGACTCTGTTTTGTGACCCCTTTTCCATTAATTTCCATTAACATTACAGTGAGAGAACTCAGAAAAGATATCATCTAATTTTAATTACTCTGCTCAGTTTAAAAAAAAAATCGAACAACAGAACACGATGTTGTATTCATCTATTACAGAGATACGGTGGGCAGACCTCTCTAACATAATGTGGTGATACTTGTAGTCGTGGCAATGATGGACATATTTCATGGTTTTGGTCATTTAAAGCTCCACACAGTCTAAAGGTAGATGTCCATGTGTTTGTGATTATAAAGCAGGTCTAGGTTCTATATTAATTCTGTGAAAGTATCAAAGCCTCAGTCCACAGAGAAATGCACACAGCCTGTATTCAGACACTGAGCCTTAAAACCAGCCGTCAGGACTTCTGGAACTTTGTGATGTCACAACAAAGCAGTCACCGCCCTCAGCCATGCTCCAAGCCCCGCCCACCTGGACCCACCATCCAACCTTGCAGGATTTGGTTTCACTGAGTATTTACCTGAAATCTGCTATATTTTTATTGGATCACTCAGAAAACAGTCAGCCAATCAGAAAACAAAAGGCTCAGATCCTCTCTTCTGATTGGCTGACTAACCTGTTGTTACTAGAGCTCCAGAGAGAAGCCAGAGAGAGGAGATGTAAAACTACACTGAGATGGTTTTTGGTTCTTAAAACCACAAATATATCTTCTGATGGAGATCAACACTTCAGATAAAACACAGGGGAAGTTAAAATATGGAGCTTTAAGTGAAAGTCTTTTAAAGCACCTTGTTGCACTTTGTGAGCATATTTCCAGAGACGCTCAGTTACACTTGTTGTGCCAAAGCTCACAGATGGACATCAGTGACAGATGATGACTCACGACCTGCTGCGATGACTGAAACTCACATTTCACATCAGCCGTTACGCTTTATAAATATGTTTGTCACAGCGTCTCGCTGACCTTAACATGAGGAGCACTTGTGGCTCGACACTGAGTAAGAGCGTCTCTGGGTCTGTGTTTGAGGCAATGAGGCGTGCAGGCGGGAGGAGGGGGAGTGTTTGTGAATGATGGAGCCGTTGAGGCTGCATCCAGAATAAATACACAGAAAAGTAGAACTGATTCAAAGTAGTGCGTTCTCCGCTGCCACAGCTTTGGGAGTCTGGGTGTCTTCTTATGAGAGAACATTTAATCCTCATGAGGATTAAATGTTCTCAAAAAGAAAAAAGGAAGAGGAAAATATTCCCAAGTCAGAACATTTTCACTTCTTTTCAGGGCAGCTTCAGAGTTAGATGTGGGTTTAAGGCCGAGATTAGGGCGGGATTATGTGGAAATGTCAGAGCTAGTAGTGGTAAAGGTTGGGATTAGGGGAAACAGTGAGGGAATGAATACAGTCAATGAAGTTCCCAACAAGTATGCAGCAGTAATACCAATGTGTGTGTGTGTGTGTGTGTGTTTGTGCTGAAATGTGTGTGTTTGTTAGCCGCTCTGCTGAGCAGGAACATCGCTGTGTGAGTGCACTCGCAGCCACAAGTCATTGAAACTCTCCTCACACTCCTGCCTGCCTCCAGTCAGGAGCGGGGAGGGCTGGGGGGGGGCCAGAGGGGAGGCAGGGGGAGGTGATGGGAGGAAGTGATGGGAGGAGGTGATGCCAGAGGAAACGGCTCTATCGCTCCACAGACTGAAACTCTTGCTGTGTTTTCACTTCAGAAGACGTCCAGCGACAAAGATGACTTCCCGTTTTGTAGATTGTGTTGTGTTGTAAGGTGAAATGTTGTGTTAAAGGGCCACATCAGTGTTTTTGATCAACACAGTTAACAGCTCAGTTTGGTGACACCACAGTGTCATAGTACCACATCTCTCATTAGTAACGTTTTGGTTCATACAATGATCACCCACTGATTCATGAGGAAACAGCTGTTTCTCCACAAACATCCACAACAATGACTTCCATTTATGTGATTGTTTTTTCTGAGCTAAAATGTCACATTAAAGGGCCGAACTGGTGCTTTTCTGACCTTCGGTTCAGCCACTGGTTTCCATTCATTTCACATGAATGGACTCTGATATAAGAGATTTCAGTCAGATGAATTTCAGACAGCTTTAATACAATTACCATAATTAACTCAGAGGAATATTCTAGTTTATTACCACTTGGATCTTACCCTGGATTCACATGGTGTTGGAATAATTGGAAAAACGACTTCCCAACTTGGCAAATTTACGTAAACAAATACAGCACAACATGTTGTTTCCACGTTCAGACTTAAAAGCACATGAACAGACTGAAGTCAGAAGAACGACTTCCAAACTCAAGAAATTGGATTATCCAAGGTGCATGTGAATGCAGCATTATTTTTCACAGTTTTGCTCAGTGTTTGTTTTATTATACTCACTAAAGTAAGAGAAGAGACTAGGAACAGGAAGCCATGAAGAAACACAAGCAGTCAGGTTGTAAATAAGTCAACAGCTGATCCAGATCATGAAAACACCTTCGTTTGACGTAAGATTAACAGTGAACGCTCATGAAATAGTGATAAACCTCCACTGGTTGGACAGAATAACTGGATGTGCACAACAACAGTAAGCACAATAACATACCCAGATTTCAGCAATTAACTCAGTGAGAACTAAGTTAATATAACTGACTGTAATGATGGAAAAGTATGAGAAAAGATCTGAGTTGTAATAAACTGAAATTCCCTGTATTCTCTTTTACAAAGTCAACGTTTCCTTATTTCCTGCTGGATTTCATTTTCCAATAATAAACAATATCTTATCAGCACAAATCTCCAGGAATAAATCTGGTGATTTCTGTACTTTTCTTACTGTTTCATCTAAATAAAAAAGATCAAAACTACAGATGAATGTATCTACAAACCAGCACTGTTTGCATCTACAGTCTGATTCCTTTGAGCCATAGAGCTCTGTTGTTTCCAAAAACTATTAAAACAGATCATGAGTCACACTGTTACACTGGGTGACATGTTCTTTCATTATCATGAACACACACACTGCAGTTTTTTTTTTACTCAGGCCCACACCGTCCTGCTGCCAGAAACACTCACGAAGCACCAAATGTGGATTAATCCGCCGCTGAAAATAGTCCCCAACAATCTTCTAAACTTCATTCAGGTCTGCAGTTTTAAATGTTAGTGACTCATTAATAAAGAGTTGGTTCTGTAACAATCCATTAAATCTTTAGCTGTAAATGTTAATAATTTAATCCATTAATAAACAGATTTTGGTCCAGATATCCTGCAGCTCTTTTCAAGTCAAACTGTTCATTGGAGCGGTTTTCCAAATGAATCTAAGTGTTTTGCTAGAGGAGGATTTTCCACAACCTGGCAACCCCAAAGCTGTCCTAATAAAGCATTAGTAAGGTATTTATTATGCAGTAATAAATCCATTAATTACAGCCCATAAGCCCTTTATAAATGGTGCCTTATCAGAAAGTGGTACCATATTCTCTCTGGTGTGAACTCATAGCTCTTACAGTGTGTGTGTGTGTGTGTGTGTGTGTGCGTGTGTGTGTGTGTGTGTGTGTGTGTGTGCGCGCGTGTGTGTGTGTGTGGGTCTCAGGACCTGTCACAGGTATGTGGGCTCTCTGCTTTTAATCCATGAATAAAAGAAAAGGTGGACGTATCGCTTCACCAGCCACATCAGTCGTGAGAGGAGGCAGAGAGCTGAGCTGAGAGGAGCCGGTGGAGAGGAGGGAGGCTTTTAGCCTGAACCTCGGGGCGGCCATGACCCATGGAGAATATTCAGTCATAAATTATGAGGCAGAAAACAAACACAAGTGAACTGTGATAAAGACACACAACTGTGCTATTGTGTGTTAAAAAGCTAGATATAAGGCAGTCTCAGTGACATGCAATGCCACTGAAACTGTATTTAATAATAAAGCCCAACATTTTCGTCTTTTCTATTTATCTTTTAATATAAGAAATATTTTCTACCATGTGATTCAGTGTAAAAACACCAACCTCAGTGCGTCGCTGCAGCTTTTCCAGTATAGAATAGTATATGTGCTCTAAAAGCAGAGGTTTCTGGAGAGCACAGGTCGACTCTCTGCCTCTCTCCATTATAGTCTTTATATAGGATGTTCTAGTGAGGAGCTGTTTTCCCGCTGGTGTCATAAAAAAAATATTTTACTTTATGGCTCCGATCAATCAGACCTGACCTTAGCGTCGATCAATGACCTGCTTTGTTTTTCAGAAACGTCCAGCAGCTTTGTTCCCATCCAGACCTTTATGAGTAAATGATCAAAAGACAGCGTTGGCTGAGTAAAAATGGATCACAGCTTAGGAGAGAGCCACGAGGTAACGACAGAACACGGCTATAAATGATGATAACAGCATTAACCAGCCAAACATATATGGATTTTTAGATTCCGCAGCTGCAGGTTGGAGCCGAGCAGCAACATGATTGATTTTCTCTTTTACAGCATCTGTGAATGTTTCTGTAAAATCACAAACCTCCTGCAAGACCAACTTTAAAAAGACATTATTATTATTATTTAGCAAAGCTGGTGGAACGACTCTATATGGATGGTTCCGCCACTTTGGATGGATCACCCTGAAATTGTGAACAAATATTCCAGTTCCCCAGAGGATGGATCGTATCCTCTTCAATGATCCACAACTTTTCCTCTAAAGCCGCCAAGATTTTTGACTTTTGTGTCTTTTACTGAGATACCTCTGGCCGAACGTTTTGGGCGGTGTGAGCGTCAGAAAAAGTAACTTTATGGTGATGAACTATGACGCAGTTTGGCAGCAACCAATGGAAATGTATCTGTGGTGTTCTCCAGAACACCACAGAACACAACCATGTGAACTTTTGTTCCCCTCAAACCTTTGATCCATTGATCAGGAGGAGACGTTGGTAATTGTGGTAAAAAAACGATCAACTGACAAAGGTGTCTGAAAATGTAGGTGTTCAGCACCACACAAAGATACTGGTTCATGTGTCTGTTTGCTGTTTGCAAAACCAAACATTCTGCACGAACCTGCAGGTTGTTTAGTTCCTCTACGTCGCCTCACATGAACTTCAGCAGCTGAACTCCAGAGCCAGTTTCTTCTTTTGGTCTGGACGTGTAGTTAGAGCTCTGATTACCACACCTACAGTTAAACAGTTTGATCATGATGAGTTGGCAGCTACAGAATAACTGAAGCAAATTAAGAACAATAAAGCATAAAACAGCTTCACAGAGCCGGCAGCTTCTTCGATAGAATGAATTTGGTCATTATGAATAATATGACTCTGATGTTTTATCTGCCACGAGTACATTTCAAGTCTCTGCAAGTAGATTTTTAATCTGTGTGGAAATTCATGCAAAGCAGCGATTGCCTGCAGGGCAGGAAATCAATCGAAAAATATAGGAAAATAAAAACCAACAGTAAAGTCATTTAAAACTTCTGCTTTCACACATTTTCTGCCTTTTTACCAAGAGCTGATAGAAGCTCAGTTTCTTCAGAGTCCCTGAGCTGCAGCAACAGCTTTTTTTTTTTTTTAATGATTTTTTCTTTAGGACTTATGAAAGTATCTGAAGAAGAAGAAGTCAGTTTCAGAGTCAGTGGATCTGTAACAGCGGCTCAGCCTGACCGGCAGCCATCATTCTGCAGCAAGCCAAAGTCTGGACCACGGCTTTAAATTCATCCTCTGCTCTCCTTCAGAACCGCTGGACCATAAATTTCTCAACAGCTCGGAGGGGCTTTGCTGGTGGAGAACTCTGCACACCCCATGACAGGAATCAATCAATCAATCCCCAGACCAGGCAGCCAGAGGAGAGCAGAGGAGCAGGCTGATACTTTGAACCTCACGGCCCAGACTGGAGCCAATCACCGTGAAAAAAAAACACCCAGACATCCTCTCTATCCCACAATGCTCGGCTCCTCTCTGCAGCTCTCTCAGACCTATTCAAGTCGAGGTACGAGGGAGACAAACACGCTGACTCTACAGCATGACAGGCGTAGCTATCAGCGTCGCTCTAAGCGCCACGCGGCGTGGATTATCACACGCACAGACGCAGTTTGTCGAATGCGTCGACAGACCCACTTCAGTCCCGTCTCAAAGGCAGATAGTGGAGGGAGCAGAGCGGCGGCTTAACGTAAGCTTTGAATCAAATGGGAGCTGAAATATTAACCTTTTAAAAGGTTTGGCTGCAGACACACTTGATTGTGCCAATCTGCTTTGAGTGAGTTTGACAAGGCAAAGTGTCAGGGCCGGTTTGTGTGAGTGTAACTGAAAATCCAAATTGTCAGTCTAATCCCACACGGCCGTATCAAATCTCTCTTTGGATCACAGTTCATCGGTGGCTGTGGAGAAGTGTCCTCTCTGAGCGCGCCCGTGGAACCACACATTAAACATAGATCTGACTCGATGAGAAGATTTGTCCTTTTTCCTCCGGTTTCTGAACTAGTTAGATACCAACACCAACAAAACACGTGGGTGAAATTTGCATAAGTTTCTCCTCATTCCCTCCAGACGAATCATGTTTAGCTTATTTATTTGGGGTAATGCGCACGCCTCCGGCACGCATTAAAACTTGTTCTATGCATGCTTTGATAAATGAGGATCCAGGAACGGAGAAGGATAACAAAAAAACTGATTGGTTTAGTTTCAACTGCACACACACACAGAAACACACACACACACACACACACACACACACACACACACACATCCATGGCTTAAAACAGACATACACAAAGTTAAGCCTCGGTTAATTGCTTCTATTGTAGAGAAGTGTCAGCAGCATCCGTGCAGTCCTGCAGCCATCCTAGAGAGGATAATCCTGGATACTGAGGCAACTCCCACACTGAACAGCAAACACACACATCACACCAAACACACACACAGAAACACACACACACACACACATTCAAACCCTTTGAAAAGCCGCACCGTGTCACAAAGGTCTAAACAGACCTGCTGAAGGTGGAGACGTCCTGTTTTGATGAAGAGGAAGGTTAGCATCAGGGGAGGCATGTAACACCCCCACCAACTCCTCCTCCACCCCCCACCACACACACACACACATCTTTGATTAATTCGCTGGGATGTTGTCATCTCTGGTAAGTTTGTTGCAGAAGCCTGCACCATATGTCGGTGTGTGAGAGGGAGCGAGAAGCTGCAGCTCTCACTTGTGGTCCTAATGAATGCAGGGGCTAATTGAGATAGCAGCTTGTGCTTCATCTACACTCCTCCAGCTGCAGCAAACACAAACAAGGATAAACACACACACACTCCCAAATACAGAGGGGAGTGAGGACAAAGACCCTGAACCCAGCAGCCTCCCTACAGGGGATATAATGTGACTTTAACAATTTATTGTCTGTTAAATCTTTAAAGGCCTATTCTGAGTCTTTTGTTTGTTTTGGCCACTTAACTACAAACTGTGCACGATTCACGTTATTGCTGCCAATTCTCTAAAGCACACTATAAGTTTTTTAATTGATTTTCATCCCTCCTGGTAGCAGATGGTTCCATCTGCAGAATAGAAATAAACCTGCAGAGACCTGAGGCTCTCTACCTCTGCTAAGGTCTCCTCTCATGTGGTAATACAGGCTACGTCCACACTACTACAGAGATGATCTCCATCCAGACGACTTCTTTAGCTCCATATCAGAGACAATCGGCCTCCATACTCTTACACCTGAAAACACACACGTACATGACTGGTCACCTACACCGGACATGCACAAACTGGTGTAAACAGGAAGCAGATTCTCTGCTCTGCAGCTGATTAGTTGCAGAAAATACTCGTCAGGGAGCGACCGTGGGCGTCTACGTCATCGTTTCCAAAGGTCTGTGTTTCTGTCCGTCCAGACTCCAACACAACCCCCAAAACTGGTCCAGCAGCGTTTCTGAAACTCTCTGTTTTAGGTGCTCAAAAATTCTGGAGTAGACTGGACGGAGGAGGAAACATAGCAGGGACCGTTTCTTTAAGAACTCTCTCCTGTCAGAAAACAGCAAGTCAGATACAACATTTAAAAAAGTGGTGTGGATCACATGATTTACAGAGAACACCTCCTGTGTGATGTTCACTGTGAACACAAAATGTTTGATACTGAACACATCTGCAAAAACATGCACTGTCAACATTGTTGTGTCTTAGCGACTTGAGCACTTGGTAAAATCCTGTATTTGTGTTATTGTCCCGTCTGTGGTTCTCAGTCTGAAGCTCACTGTTCCCTGTGAGAGACTCTTTAAACACTCACTCATTGTTGGTTTGGGTCTTTTTTATGGGATTTGCTGACAATATGAAAAACAGAATATCACCACTCATCCTGTAAGAATAACCTCTCTGTAACCACAGACCAGATCTACACTCCAGACTTTCACTGCACATAATTTACTGTGACTTTGTGAATGTGAAAAATGATTTGCGCTCTGGAGGAGGAGGCTGATGCACAGACTCTGCTGTGATGCTCAGCTCTGTCCAAACATCGGTGTGTTTCATTCCTGACCGTTAAGTTCACCGGTTACAATGACAAATGTCGCCGATCAAATCTGCAGCTGCGAATGAATATTAATCCTGAGGAACTCGCTGACAGGCAAAAATGAAACTGTGTGTTTTCTGTGTGTCTGTGCTCGACCAAAGATCTTTTGTGTGGGAAGAGCCTTGTCTCTGTAACACCACTGTGTAACCGCCAGTGTTCAGTTCTCACAGCAGAGTGAGACCTCTCCTGTCCAGCTGATCGCTTCAATCCCAGGAGTCACATTCATGAACTTTCATTCACATCAGATCAATAATTTAATCTCATAAATTTAATATTTTCAATCCAGGACCTTCAGCGTTTGGATGAAGTAGCTCATGAAAAATCAGATGAGTGAGATTTAGTGTCTGCAGCTGTTAGATACATATTTAATCAACATTTAGGTCAATATAAGTATTGAATCAGACTCTGTACCAGCAGATATCCTCCGATCTGAGACTCTGATCTGCACTAATGCAACATGCAGAAAATATGTAGCTAATAGGCTTGAAGATACTAAACTACTGGTTTCAGTCTTTTTAACCTGGACTGTAGAAAACACAGCATTAGCTCTTCATTAAGGGCACAATGATGTGTGTAATCATGTTAATCAGGGGCTCGTATTCCAGGGAGCTCTCCTAGAAATGAAAGGTTAAACCCCTCTAAGCCCACCTGTGCTTCGCTGCCACCGGGTCGAGAGCGCCGCTGATTAAAACGGGGTCACCTCCAACTTTCTGCTGGTTTCTGTCTCTGCTGGTTTCTGCCTGCTGTTGTCCTATAAGCACCTCTTTTATTTTTTTCCTCTACCTGCAAACCCCCGCCACCTGTTTCGATTCCGCCGACACTTATGTTCAAATATGACTCGTAGATAAATCGCAGGGTTTATTTCACAGGTGTAAATGAAAATGAACAAATAATAACAGCATCTCAGTGGACGCAGCAACGTTCACCTTCCTGTGCTGATGTGCTATTGACTCAGTTTGTCACAAAGCCAACACCACGTCCTCTCAGTCATAACTCAAATCCACACACGAACATCACACTCACACTGACAAAGGAGCATCATCATCATCATCATCATCAGCTCAACGACCATCCAGATTTCCACTTACTGTATTTCTGGGACAAATTCTGAACAGACACAAATACAGCAGCTCACTCTTTCATTTCTCTGCTGCTTCTCTTTCTCAAACTTCCCATCCAGCTTCTTTTCATGATGCCTACTTGACACAATATTCTCAAAAGTTTGAAGCCTGAGGATCTCGTTGTATAATTAGGCCAGGGTTGTTCAACCAGAAGAAACAATCTCCTCTGTCTCCCCCTCAGTTCAATTTTTCCCTCCTCACACTCAGAAGTAATAGGAGGAGGAGTAAAAAAAAAAAAAAAAGAGGAAGACTGAGAGAGGACTGGAGGAAGGAAACTGAAGAGGAAACAGGAGAAGTGATGTGATGAGAGGAGAAAGGCCAATTACAAGATGGATGAGTTTCTTAGAGAGGAGAAGAGAAGAGGAGAGAGGAGAAGAGAAGAGAACAGAGGAGAAGAGAGGAGAGGAGGATCTATATTTTTAAATTAAGCAGACATGCACCATTGACATTTGTACAACAAAACAATAGCAGTGTGGGTCGATAAAAGGCTCCATGTTGCTCTGGATGCAAACCTCAGTTGTCTTTGCTTCCCAGCTGGAGCTCTTGAATCTCTGCTCAGCTGTCAAGCTGTCTTTCCAGCAGATTATCGCTCTCACCCTGAGAAATTAGACCATGCAGTGATCCGGCCTATCTTCATACACAGGCTCAGTCCGCGCATTAAAAAAAACACAAGCGCTCACACAATCGCATGCTAACACATAAACACACACAATCGCAAACCTGCTCTGTGACATTACATCTCTGCTGGGTGATCTCATTAACCACAGACACCGACAGTGAGATGAAACCAGTGATGCAGCACAATGATACGGAGCATGTGTGTGTGTCTACAGTGGGTCTGTGTGAGTGTGTGTGTTTTTGTGAGAGGCTGCATTTACAGATCGAACAGTTGTGCGCGACAGGAGTGACAAGGATTAACGAGAAGACTGAGGCCTGCTGAGAGCCGACTGATGATGAATGCATGTTAACGTGTGTTTATGTGTCTGATGGGTAAATTAATGAAGCTGAACTCAGTGGGGAAGTCCTCATTAACAGTCATGGGACATTCAGCAGCTCTGTGAGACCAACTGTCACTTTGGATTTCTTTTTTATTTTAATTTTGGAGAGAAAGTGATGAAATCTGCTGGAACAAGATGTTCAGTAAAACACCAAATTATTCACAAAGAACTGTATAAAATTATGACGGGCATCAAGTTTTTTTCACTGTCATAATCATAATAATTTTATATAATGTCGCACTTACACCATCTAAAACCAGCAGGACTGGGCTGCAAGTAGTGATTATCACGTCTTTGTTTGTTTGATTGTTTGTCAGCAGGATTACGCTGATTTGCACCAAACTTGATGGAGGGATGGGTCATGGGCCAGGAAGGAAGCCATTAACCCCTTAACTCCTTATGCTAAATAAACTATTTTTTTTTAAAAACTCAGTGATGAGCTGGAAAATGCATCATCACTAAGCTGAAAACACAGGGTCTCACAGGAAACTACAAACTGCATTACTGCAGACTGTAGGTACCCAACAGTGTATAAGCTAGTTAAAGGTTCCACACAGTCTAAAGGTAGATGTCCATGTGTTTGTGATTATAAAGCAGGTCTAGGTTCTATATTAATACTGTGAAAGTATCAAAGCCTCAGTCCACAGAGAAATGCACACAGCCTGTATTCAGACACTGAGCCTTAAAACCAGCCGTCAGGACTTCTGGAACTTTGTGATGTCACAACAAAGCAGTCACTGGCCCCAAGCCCCGCCCACCTGGACCCACCATCCAACCTTGCAGGATTTGGTTTCTCTGAGTGTTTACCTAAAATCTGCTGTATTTTTATGTGATCACTCAGAAAACAGTCAGCCAATCAGAAGAGAGGCTCAGATCCTCTCTCCTGATTGGCTCACTGACCTGTTGTTACTAGAGCTCCAGAGAGAAGCCTGAGAGAGGAGATGTAAAACTACACTGAGATGGTTTTTGGTTCTTAAACCACAGATATATCTTCTGATGGAGATCAACACTTCAGATAAAACACAGGAGAAGAATAAAATACGGGACCTTTAAACTACAGCAGTAAAATGTGGAGGAATATATCGAATATCCTCGATGTTGTTGTAAATGACAACATGACTATGTCGTCCACATGAGTAAATGTAAAGATATTGTCAGCATCAAGTACAAAATTGTCATGTAATTGTTTGAAGACGCCGTCTGGAAATGGGCTTCTCTCGCTCTCTCCTGTGTCTGTCTCCCTCTCCTGGGTGTGTGAGTGTGTTCTGTATCTGGAGCTCAGAGCGTCTGGAGACAGTGGAAGAAGTGAAGCGCCGAGTTTAAAAACCCAGAATGGAAGCACTGGAAATTAGACAAAAACTTAAAATATCACAAAACGTTTTTGTCCTTAGCTGAGGTGGAAAAGTGCTGTGTCCTGCAGCCGCTGGAGAATCAGCTCCACCAGCTGTTTATCCCCAAACACCAGTCCCCTCAGTCTGATGTCCACAACGTGGTAAAGCTGAAAAAATGATTCAACTGAACCACTGACAAAAATATATATTTTTATAGTTGATGAACATACATTTTTCACTTTTCACTAATCTTTCAAACATTCACTAAGAGTTTCAGCAGAAGTCCACATCCCCAACAGACCAAAGGGGTCAGATCCAAAACCAGGACCAGGTAACTGAGGACACCAGGGTCAGTGAATGAGATGGAGCTCCTAATGAACCACAGAGGACTCATAAGGGGGGGAGGGGGATGGGGGAGGGGGATGGGGGGGGGGTAAACTGCCACTGTTTTTTGGAAGCGACATTAAGAGATGACACACTCTCCACCATCCGCAGCGGTTCTCCCCACTCTGACTGACTTCACGTTTCAACCCCCCCTCATTTCACTGCTGATGCTCTAACTGGAGCTGCCCCCCCCCCCCCCCCCCCCCCGCTCCTGAGGAACGGTCTAACTGCGGAGCTTGTTGACAGGTGATCTCTCTCTGTCTCTCCCTCACATTCCCTGCTCCCGACCCACGCACACGAGTGGGCTCCGGTCCACACGGACTCTCAGGAGGACGCGTGTGCAGCAGTAAAACACACAGCAGCTACAGAGCCGCTTCAGGCGCCCTGTCTCTCTGAGGACACCTCTGAGCACAAAACACGCGTGTCCACAGAGACACTGGGGTCCGGCTGCAGGCGGCGGCTGCGGGGTGCAGGCATGCAGGGGCCGTATGACACGAGGTGGGGTGAGACCGTACCTCCCGCTGAGACGCTGCTCCACAGCAGCCCGATCCACAGCACCGCGGGGAGGCTGGTGCGGAGCCGGTACCCGGCCGAGCAGGCGGCCGGCGGCATGGCGACGGGAGCCGGTCCGGAGAGGAGACGCTGCGCAGAGAGACGGTGGAGGAGCTGAGCAGAAGACGAGCTGCCCCCAGCCGCTGGCTGGTGTCAGGTGGAGCCGGGAACGTCGATCAGAGCCGGTCCGAGTGTGAGAGCAGCATCCTCCGGCTTCCTGCCTCCGATCTGTCCTCCTCTCTCCTCCGCGGACTCTTCTGTCCTCTCTCTCTCTCTCTCTCTCACACACACACTCAGTCACACATAGTCTCTCTCTCACTCACTGCCTCTCTCTCTCTCTCTCTTTGTGCCCCCTCACCCGCCCACCCCCTCCACACACAACCTGACCTTAATGATAATGAAACTTTTGCTAGAGAGAGAGAGAGAGAGAGAGAGAGAGAGAGAGAGAGAGAGAGTATATGTGTCAGGGTGACTGTTGTGGGCTGCAGGAAGACCGGGACACACTTACATAAGAGAGAGAGAGAGAGAGAGAGAGAGAGGCAAAATAACATTGTCCCATGTAGTGCAGATTTACTGGATGGATGAGGGGATGGATGATGTGTTTGGGGGGTGGAGGGGGCTGATTTAGGAGCCATCTCATCCTGAGCTGGTAATCTGTGTAAGTAGCTGTATTTCACTGTGCAATCTCCTGCAATCCCAGGCTTCACAGCGAACTGTCCCGGGCCTGGCCCCTGCAGGCCGGCTGGTAACTGCTGACCACTACATACTGGTCTCTATCCAAACATCTGACTGGTCCAGCCTGATGTGACGCAGCGTCACTGACTGAATATTAAATATCTTGATTATCATTTTAACATTAGAAGCAGAAGTGCAGAAAGTTTGAAACTACAGGAGACATGTGGATTATGAGTGTTGATCAGAGGACGGACACCACGCTCATGACTGTAGGATAAATATGAAGCTACGACCTGCAGCTCAGCACAAAGTGGAGCTGATGGAGAGGCTGAGCATGTTCACCACCCTCTGTCTGCTTCCTCAGTTTGCAGATCTCGATCTTCCTGTGATGATTCAGTGATGAGGAGTCAATCAGGCCCCAGAGTCAAACTCAAACAGGAGCTTCACAATATCCTGACGTGCACCTCCCTGGTGACTGCACGTCTCGGCGACCACCGTGACGTTTCAACGGTCGTACTCACAGGCCGTAAATAAAGATGGGCGGAGCCTCTGTGACGTCACCCACAGGTTTCTGAAGCTCAGAGTGAGCTGCTCCACCGTTGCCATCTTGGCAGTGCCTGACTCCGCCCCTAACTCAGGGCTGCCACCTGTCACTTAAAGAGGCCACGCCCTCAATTCTCCATAATAAAGGAAATTAGCTACAGGGACCCACCAGGCTGTAAACATGTTTCTTTCTGCTGTAAAGTTGGACATGTGAACATGGGAGTCTCTGGGGACGGACTCACTGCTGGAGCCAGACTCTGGTGGTCGTTAGAGGAACTGCAGCTCTCAGCTTCATCTTTCAGCCCCTGGTCAAACACAACATCTCCCCTGATGTTTCTCATTACTGCGTTTTACTAATTTCAGTAGAAGTTACAACATTTATTAACTCAGCTGCAACATGATCGGTTCAGTTTCAGTCGTCACAGTGTCACAGAAACTCCACCTCCACCACAGACACACAAGCACACATGTATAAAAGGCTACACGTCCACCAATAAGACGACTGGGTGGTGCTGCTCTCACCTGTACGTCAACAACATTTAGACACAGACAGGGAAACAGGTGGAAACAGCCAGTTCTGTCCAGAGGCAACAAGAAGAAGCCGTAACTAACATGTAGTTGTATAAACACAGTGACGTAAAACAAAGTGTTGAACGTGATGTGGACTCTGTCTTTTTCCTCCCACTGTGGAACATTTGAGGCTCTGTACGGAGGATAAATCATCATCATTTATCGTTTTTTGTTTTCCATCGTCTGGATGGAATAAATCTGTGTTATGTGGCGTCAGCGCCGTGGTTACTGTTTGGTCAGGTTTAAGTATAAAAGCGCTGCAGTAAAGGAGGAGGAGGATCATGGTTTGGGTTAAAATGACTTCTTCATTAAGGTTGAGGGACGTTACTCATGGTTGGAAGAAACCAACAGTGACTGGCAGGAAACAAGCAGCGGTTTTCTGATGTCTTGTCGACAACAGACGCAGCAGCAGCAGTTTCAGAAACATATATTTGAGTAATATGCTTCGCAGCTCTACCGGCCAAACTCTCTCTGACAGCCTGTTTATAATGCATGACAAAAGGTCATCAATGATTCAGTGATATCACTTTAAAAACAAGCTCTGTCTGTCCGTCCGTCCGTCTGGAGTCTCAGCCTCCTGTAGGAAGGAAGCAGCACACACACACCTCATTAGACACTGTGCTTAAACAGCTGTCTCGCCCTCTTTCTACATGATCCTCCACCTGTAACTCTGAGCTGCTGACACATGCAGACGAGCTGACGGAGGAGCAACAGAGGAGATGCAGGACATGAGGGAAGATTCAAGCAAGAGGACACGACTGCAGCAGCAAACACTGTGTGTGTGTGTGTGTGTGTGTGTGTGTGTGTGTGTGTGTGTGTGTGTGTGTGATCTCTCTGGAAGCAAACAGAGGTTGTAATAAGCTACTGAATTTAACCAACGCTGAATACTTTAACAGGAACTCCACCGATTCAACAGTCTGGTAAATGTCCTCAGGTGATGTCACTCGAGTCAGCGTCAGTCAGGTCTGAGGACGACAAATCAGAGAAGTGAAAACATCCGGGGGTGTGGAGTTTACCAGACCTCTGAAGCCCCCCCACCATCCCTGCTGCAGGCTACATTAGCTGCTAGCACAACAGACCCTAATCGTAGACCAAGTTGTGAGCAGTCGAGCTGCATTGTGGGTAATGTAGGCACCAAAGGAAGAAGAACACATGGAATAAAATCAATGTCAAAGTTTTAATCGTCTAACTCCAACCATTGCTACATCATTCTTTATCTGCCATAAACAAGATCTTCCCCTGACTTTAATACTACTGTGGCCTTGCACAGGTATTGATAGATAGATAGATTTTCTTTATTGATCCAAAATTGGAAAATTCTTGAATTGAACTGTAGAAGACGAGCTGGTTTTTCTTTACAGTTATCCAGTTATCAGCGTCCTCGTCTGACCATAATGTTTGTTCTGTTGGAAAAAGGATGAAAAAAGATTATTTCAGGTCTTATTTTCATGGGCTTTGGACAATATGTCTGATCATGTGACTGTTTTGTTGTTTGCTGTGTTACTTTGTTGAAAGCTGTGAAAATAAGAGCCAGCCCCCCCCCACAGACCATGTGCAGAATCCCCTCCCTGTGTTATTCCTCTGCTAACGTGCTGCCATGTTTATTATCCTGAGACTCTAAACGGGATCTCTGTCCACATGAATAAACTCCCTGATTCTTGCTCCTCTGTGCTGAGACAGGCAGCGCTGTGTGTTAGCCGAGTGGCTGCCTGCCAACATGGCAGAGAGCTGTCTCCTCCATCTCTGATAACCAAAGAATAAAATGATTAGACGACGGCCTCTGAAGGAGAATAGATATCATTATTTCTGTGAAACACCCCCCACCGCCACCACTACTTCCCTCCACCCCCCTAGCTCGCTCGCTCGCTCGCTCGCTCGCTGTGTCATCCGTCCTCATCCCATCTCATTCTCCCTCTGTCTAATCCCTCCCCCTCTCTTCCATCTTACCCCCAATCTCATCTCTTTTATCTCTCTACTTTGCTGCCATCGCTGCTGGTTCTCACGCTGCTGTTGTGTGTTTTCTTCACAGATTCATGTGAGGGCAGCTAAGCCTCCGCAGTGAGCCGGGCTCAGCGACAGCCTGCTCTGTGTGTCTGCGGCTCACCTTCACACCGCGAGGCAGAGGTGCAGAGGTCACACTGAACCCACAGCCACAAAAAAAAAAAAGCTTTTTAAGAGCACTTTCTGCAGAATGCACAAACAAGGAAAAACATTAGGAGGACCAGAGTCATTACAGCACAGACAGGCTGAGTGGTGATAAAAAGGTGGATAAATGAAGATTTGCAGGCAGTGATAAGGAAAAAAGGAAACAACCTCAGTGAAAAATGTCCTAATATTTAGAAGCGACTCTGATTCCTAGAAACTGTGTTTACGTACTAATCTGCAGCAGCTAATCCGTGTCCTTGGATTCCATCTTCTATCAGCATAATGAGGAAATGTTGTTAATGAACAGATCTGCCTCGCCACAAAATGTTGATATTCAGCTGCTTCAATTAGCACATATTTGTTTGTCTTACTCATTTCTGCTCATAGTGACTAAAGCACGATGCAGATTTTTATGGTCATGGCTGAACGCTGCCAGCACCAGGTGAAGTAAAGGTTTTGGTCTTGGTTTAATGTTTCCCTCCAGCAGGAAGGTTGTTTTTCACCAGTGTTTGTTTTTTTAGCAGGATTATGCAAAAAGTACTGAAGTGATTTGCACCAAACTTGGTGGAGGGGTGGGTCACGGACCAGGGAAGAACCCGTTAGATTTTGGTGTCAATCCAGATCCAGATCATTTACTACGACCCTGAATCTTTATTCTCTGAAGTCTGGTGTATGTTGTTTGCAACCAGTTCTCCAACCTGAACAACCTTGATTCGACCCAGTGTCTCCTGAAATAGCGTCCCCATGGTGGAAGGCGTACTGGACCTCGGATGTCATGGTTACAAAATAAATAGTGGATTGGACCTTCGTCGCTATGGTTACTATAATAACAATCATGGCTTGGTACAGTATGGTGCAGATGATAATCCAGTAAATTCAATAACATACACAGATTTCAGAAATTAATGATGATAATGAGTCCACGTTTCCTTATTTCAGAACAAATCTTATCAGCACAAATCTTTTTTTGCAGCCTTCAAGAATAAATCTGGTGATTTCTGTATTTTTCTCACTGTTTCATGTAAATCCCCTGAAAAGATCAAAACTGCACATGAATCTATCTCTGAACAAGCAATGTGTGTATCTACAGTCTGATTCCTCTGAGCCTCAGAGCTCCACTGTTTCTATTGTTTCTATTAAAACACATCAGTGAGTCTCACTGTTACACTGGGTGACATGTTCCTTCGTCACCATCAACACACACACTGCAGTTTATTTTGAATCAGTCCCACACACAGTCCTGCTGCCCCAAATACCCAATACAGAAACAAATGTGGATTAATCCGCCGCTTAAAATAGGCCCCAACAAATGCATCATTCCTCCTGTTTGTTTGATTAAAACTATGCTGAGCAGCTGTTTTAGAAAATGACTGAGGCTTATTAAAAATGAGGGAACCATAAAATGTTGAGGGATGAACTAACATATTGCTAGTGTTGGATTTTTTTAATTAAATACAGTATTTTACAAGTGCTTCTGTCTAAACACATGCAGGACCCAGGATTTGAACCTGTGTCAAATGGGACCGCCCCCGTCTTTTAGATATAATCAATTGTTTTATGTTAGTACAACCTCTGTGTAAACTCCTTTCTTGTGACATTCACTGAGCCAGTCTGTGACACAAAGTCCAATTTGTGTGAGATACAAAAAGGTCACACATCCCTCACTACAAAAAACCATCAGCAGTGAACATAACACAGGAAGCATAAACTGTAAATTTGTGCCAAATACAGTACGAGAGGTTTTTGCTGCAGAGGCTCCGTGGACCTGAGGTTAACTGGCAGAATTGCTGAGCAGCAGGAAAACAGAATAAAAACAGACAACAGCAACAATAGATAGAAACAACATCCTGCACCCACTGCTTCTATTGTGCACATTTACCACTTACACAGACTTCAATTCGTCCTGCACAATGCCACATCCACAGAGGCTGCAGGAACAATATTTTAGGTCAGTGAGCAGGACAATTTACACACAGAGCTCCTCTTCCACTCATGGCCTGTCTGGGCCTTTGGAGGCAGACATAAAATTAACGAAGAAACCCTCCTATAGTAGCTCCAGGACAAAAACACAATGCATTTATTTCCCTCATACATACAGGCTCCTTCACACACACACTGCACCAGCCAATGTGTGTGTGCCTGCTACACCCTGAGGCTGTGAAGATTTGGTAAAGTGGGGATCCTCTATAGTTCCTCTATTGTTAAGATTCCCTAACAAGCCACATTTGGCTGCAGCGGCCTGCAGCAGTCAGAGCGCACTCAATAACAGAGCTGCAGCCGATGTGTGTTTGTTTGCTTCACACAAACAACAGCCAGCTGATCTATGGGCTGTATTAACCGGCATATAGACGACGCATCAATTATTAAGTGCTTGGTTTTAATTCTATTTGCCTTCACTCATCAATTTCATCAACAGGACTCAGGGAACATAAAGAGGATTTATCTGAAGCCGTTCAATCGCAGGAGTCAATCTCAGACAGAGAGTGAGACATCAGCTCTGTGGTGCAGCGCTATTACTGTAAATCAAACGCCAATTACAAGTGAGGACAATCAGGCTCAGTATACATCATCTCTGCTTGGCCCGGGTGCAGCGGTGAGAACGTGTGGCGGCAGAGATGTGATCGCAGAGGAAGGTCTCCCTGATGAGAAGCTGCTCTCCAGCTGCTAATGAGACCTGGCTGCTTCGCTCGCTGTTCATGGGCTTCACATCTATAGAGACATCATGTGAGGAATACAGATTATACACACACACACACACACACACACACACACAAAGTGACGCACACATGTACAGTATCATCCCAAAGGTCTCATATTTTACACTTCCCTGGTGTTTTTCTTTGACAAGTGTTGGTTTGTTGTTCCATCACTTTCATCCAGGACCAGCTGTTGGATGCACTGCAGTGACATTCGTTAAAAAAAACACCCATCAAGTCCAGAGGATGAATCCTAATGAGGTGACTCCCTGACTTTATGTCTAACGCCACCAACAGGTCAAAGCTTCCACTTATCCTGTGGTATAAATTGTGATTATAAAGCAGGTCTAGGTTCTATATTAATACTGTGAAAGTATCAAAGCCTCAGTCCACAGAGAAATGCACACAGCCTGTATTCAGAAACTGAGCCTTAAAACCAGCCGTCAGGACTTCTGGAACTTTGTGATGTCACAACAAAGCAGTCACCGCCCTCAGCCATGCCCCAAGCCCCGCCCACCTGGACCCACCATCCAACCTTGCAGGATTTGGTTTCTCTGAGTGTTTACCTGAAATCTGCTATATTTTTATTGGATCACTCAGAAAACAGTCAGCCAATCAGAAGAGAGGCTCAGACCTTGGAGGAGATGTAAAACTACACTGAGATGGTTTAAAACCACAGATTTATCTTCTGATGGAGATCAGCACTTCAGATAAAACACTGGAAATGTGTGAATTATGGGACCTAAATAAAATAAAGTCCTATAACTATAACACTGATGTCACACGAGATAAAACGAGCCTGGAGGAGAACAAACATCTCAACTTTAAGTCAGAGCAGTGTGACCAGCTACACAGCAAGAAATGAAACCAAGAATTTTAAAAAGGAGAACTGAAGCTAACGAGAATAATTATTTCTTCTGTTTCACCTGAGATGAAGATGAGAAGCTGAGAAACTGGCCAAAAATAAACGTCCTTGCAGGGAAGCTACGGTTCATGTACAGTAAGTTCTTTAACAGTCACAAGTGTCTGAGGGTCCCTTTAGAGCCTCCTGAAATACACTTTGCAAGATGTGATATTGATTGTTTTCCAGTGTCTGAGCTTAAATCAGATTCTCAGCCCTGCTTTGCATCAGTATAAATCTCTGTGACACGCTCTGGACTCCATGGTCTTGTAAAAGTCAGGCAACGTTCAAATTAGATTCTGCAGGGATCTGCAAATCAGAGGAGCCACTTAAGATAATTTAGGTCAAGACTAAGGCTCCAAGCCAATCAGTGAACACTAATGTATGACAGACTCCATCACACTTAGGTGTTGAAGTGGTTTGCAAGTTTGTTACGATGCATTTAAACAGCTGGAGGAGTTCAGTGCGGTTAAAGTGGAGATAATCCAGACTTCCTCCCAGGTATTAGGAGGGAAAACATTAATATAATTAAGGGGATTATCTGAGTCTGAAGTAAGGTTTCATTAAGGACACTCAACTCCTTTGTAGATATGCAAGAGCAAAGAAAAATGAGTTGTTTTAGCAGCTTCATCTTTGAGAGACAGATCAGCATTTCACAAAACCATCATCAGCCTTAACAAGGCGGAGCCGTCAGTCTCCTGTATGAACATCATCTTAAACTCCAGTGTAATTGATTTATTTTCTTTTTTTCTTCTGGATAATGTCACATTAAATCTTAAACGTCTTCACTTGTATGAAAAGATATACACTTTTACTAGAAACAGGAAGTATAATGTTGCCATGGATTCAGTGAGTTACACAGCGGGCTACAAAATGAGCCCAGTTTCTGCAGTCTTTAGTTCTTACATGTTGGCCCACTAAGTCTGCCGAGCTCCCTTTTATCAGCTGCTGTTTGTCGTGCAGCCACAGATGTACTGACAACTGTCACTGTTTCACTGTGATACTGAAGAAAACCTTAAAACACGAGGATTCTCAGGCAAGTTCTGCAGTTATAAGGAGCGTCTTTTTGTCTGAGTGTTTATGGACGTTTATGTGTGAAGAACATCGGAGACAATGAATCCTCGGAGAGACTGTGTCACACTGAATGTAAAATACCTGTAACACACCTGTGCGAGTTAAGAGCTCAGTGCGTTGGGTGGTTTTTTGTCGTCTGGTAAAAGTGGCTCACTTTCATGTCCTCCATGACCTGTGTGTCTCTGCTGCTGCTGTTCACCCTGTTGATCAGCGGCCAAACTACAAACCAACTTCCTGCTGTGTTTAGATCACCTGTGTGCACCTGTCCCTTTCACCTTTGCAGTATCTCAGTGTTTCTACCGTTGTGTTTCCCTTCAACTTCTCACAGGTCAACCCGCCCTGATGGTTTATTATCACCCCCCCAAATCCATTCTTACCCGCCCAATGAAAGACGAAGCAGATCATCTTAAAACAGAGCTTAAAACAATGATCCAGTGTTTTACATTTGAAATTCTTACTAATGTTTAAATCTGCCCCTGGGTCAGTCCTGAGAATTCATTTCCCACCCTTCACCATGAGGCTGTAGATCTGGTTATGAGCAGTGAAGACTTTGTGTGCAGTGTCAGTGAAGCTTATTCTTTATTTCAGCAAGAGAAGAGCTGTACCTGACAGGGCTGTCGCCTCCAGCCACAGAGGAGGAGCTGCTGTGCAAACAGCTGCTGCAGTGGATGGAAAAGCTGCAGACTCCTGGGACTTCAGAAGAGGGTTTTTTTGAAGGAGTGTTACAGGATGTTGTGTTCAGTTCTTTATTTTCTCTTCAGAAAAAGAAACACTTCCTTCTGTCTTTGTAAAAACTGCAAATCAACCACAGAGGTAAAGTCCTGCAGACAGGTTTGTTTTACTCTGATATGACACAGATTACATTCATCAAACAAGACTGAGTGTTAGATCATGTAAATCCATAATCTATACACCTGTAATCCAAGGGCCTACCTTCATCATCATCATCATCATCATCATCAGGAGATATTCTTATAGAATAATAATGGTTGTCTGGTTGTCATGACTTTTATCACTGACATAATGTGAAGATTTCATTCATTCGTTGTGCTCGGGAAATTGAAAGTAAAAACAAACTCCATCTGTTATCATTTTTAAATCAAGGCTCAAATTTTCTAATCTAATCTGTCTGCCTTTTATCCTCTAAATAGCTTTGAAAGGTGCTGTTCACATAAACCTGTAACGGTTCCATCAGTGTCCTGTGAGCGTCCTGCATGTTTTGGACAACAGATTTATCAATTCACTGACTCATAAAACACATCATCAGTGGTCAGAATAGATGGAAAATATTTTTATGGAAAGCTTTTCTTTGTTTCTACTTGTCCAACTAAAACACTTTTCCATCATATCATGTTTTTTATTAAAGCAGAAACAGTTTGAGAGAGACAGCAGAACAAGGGGAGACTGGGGACGGTAGCAACACTTTTTGCAACACTGCAAATGTAAAATTGTACAAGTAGAAGTGTGTGAGTCTGGTATGAGGCAGTTGGACTGTGTTTCAGTGGGGCAGACGATGGAGTTTCTCCTGCAGACCAGGCAGACGTGCATCTGCTGCACTCAGACGCCTTCTCCCTGCTGCAGATGGTTTTGACTGAGTTACTTACAGTAATGTTACCTCCAGCTGAACTCTGGCTCGGCTCCTGCAGATCAACAGATGGGGGATAAAGAACACAGGAAACACATCCTGACAGCCAGGCTCTAACCTCCAGACACAACCAAAATCTTACTCTTGACTTCATCGAGAATCTGGTCTGAAATCACGTTAGTGACCGAGAGCACAAGGTCAGAGTCTCAGTTTGTGCCTCCACTGTTTCCCAGTTGTTGACTGGGTGATGCTCTTCACTGTCTGGAGAACGAGGTTGGAGACACTGGATGACTCTGTGTCCTTGAGCGAGCGGCTTTACCCTCAACTCCTCCAGCTGCTGTGTGTCCAGCGTTACACTGGGCAGCTCCCAGGTGTCAATAACTGTGTGAATATAAAACACAGTGTCGCTGCTCAACGACACAGCATTCAACAGACTCTCTCTGAGTTCATAAAAGCATAAAAAATGTAAAAATGAAAGCTTTGGCGAAAGTTCACCTTGTCCCTCATGTTCTGGCTTCGTTCCTCTGCTATTTCCTCCTGCTCCAATTTTCTCCACCACTTCTACTTCCCACACTGCGAGTCCTCACATTCACAATTTAGATGTCCTTTTTCTGCTTTCATTCTTCGAGCCAATCAGGATCCCTGGATGCTGCAATTTAAATATCATTTTATTTTCTTGCGTTCTGTCTTTCAGACACCGTGACCTCCAGGATGTCCACAGAGACTCTTCTCTAAGTTTCATCCTCAGTCGTTCACCATCTGCTGGCTACACTCTGTGGGATCCTGTCCTACATCCTGTCTTCACATGGGCCTACGCTTAATGAAGATGCTTCTCAACCGCAGAGTGATCGACATGCTCTTTATCTGTTGCTAACCTCAATAAAGCAGCTCAAAGTAGACTCACAGTTCTCTGCTGCTTCTCCTCAGGGTAACGTAAATGCTGGGTTTCAGTTTTCTGGGTTATTTAACTTGCACAGCTGAAACGTGTCATCAAACTCTAATCCTGAAATCCAACAGGGAAACAGCTCCAGAAGGATGAGACTGATTCTGATACTGACAGTAAAACACAGCAAAGAAAAACCGGCATCTCTGTGACGCCGGACCCAAGACCCTGTTAGGATCACCAGAATCATTAAAGCTTCATCCAGTCTAAAGGTAGATGTCCATGTGTTTGTGATTATAAAGCAGGTCTAGGTTCTATATTAATACTGTGAAAGTATCAAAGCCTCAGTCCACAGAGAAATGCACACAGCCTGTATTCAGACACTGAGCCTTAAAACCAGCCGTCAGGACTTCTGGAACTTTGTGATGTCACAACAAAGCAGTCACCTCCCTCAGCCACGCCCCAAGCCCCGCCCACCTGGACCCACCATCCAACCTTGCAGGATTTGGTTTCTCTGAGTGTTTACCTGAAATCTGCTATATTTTTATTGGATCACTCAGAAAACAGTCAGCCAATCAGAAGAGAGGCTCAGACCTTGGAGGAGATGTAAAACTACACTGAGATGGTTTAAAACCACAGATTTATCTTCTGTCCACAGAGAAATGCACACAGCCTGTATTCAGACACTGAGCCTTAAAACCAGCCGTCAGGACTTCTGGAACTTTGTGATGTCACAACAAAGCAGTCACCTCCCTCAGCCACGCCCCAAGCCCCGCCCACCTGGACACACCTGGACTCACCATCCAACCCTGCAGGATTTGCAGGATTTGTGTTTACCTGAAATCTGCTATATTTTTATTGGATCACTCAGAAAACAGGCAGCCAATCAGAGGAGAGGATCAGAGCCTCTGTTCTGATTGGGTGCCTAGAGGAGTGCTAGATTAGGATTAATCCTCTGGGTTTGATGAGTGTTTCAAACAGCTGTGGAGACAGCTAACTAACCAGCTAAAAATACAGAGAATATCAGTGGAGGAAAAACAGATGTTGAATAAATTCACAATAAATTCTTTCCATTGTTTTATTCCTATACAAACAGTGCTTATCTGAAAATACAGTCGATTGAGTGCCTGTGGGTTGAACAAATGTATTTTCAGGTGGATTAAATATCAGTGTAGAGTCAAAAAGAAAAATCCTCGTTGACTTCTGAAGTATTTTGTTCAGCCTTGATTGCAGCTTCTGCAGCTTCACACAGAGGCTGATGGGAGAGAAGAAGAAAAGACAAGATGGTCAGAGTGGAGGAGAGGATGTGGGGAGAGGGGCTGGGGGGGGGGTGTTATGTGCATTTGCAGCCACATATACAGGTCTGGGCCTGTGTTCATCAAACACCTCAGAATCACTCCACTGAAAGTTGAACTGGGACTAAAAATACAAAAACTCAGATATTTATGAATCTCACTTTACAGGGAACATGCTGACGTCACCGCCGCCGCAGACGCTGGTACCACACTCACAGCCAGAAGGTTCAATTAATGAACGTGGAGTTTTCTCACAGTTTTAAGTGTTCGGTCACATTTATTCCCTGATAATGAACAATCTTTGGTCAGAGCGTTTTTCTAAGAGCATTTCTACCAACACACTAAAACGTTATGTTTCCCAAAGCAGCACTTAAGAGCGAGTGCGTGTTGGACAGATTAAAATGTTCACCTGATAATGGCGCTAAAACAAAAGTCACAGGATCATCAAAGTTATCACAATTAATCCTGAGAGGAACATGAACGTCTGAACCAAATCCCACGGTGACACATCCAATAACTGTCGAGATAATTCAGTCTGGAACAAGTGACGGACGACAGTTTCACTGAGACAATATATAAAGTGTCTTAAGTTATGATGCTTCAGGGAAACATCTCGAGCTTAAGAAATTCTGTGGATGGATTTTATGATCATCTTCATCTTAAAATGCTTTTGGGAGATGATGACCTGATCTAGAAACTACGGAAGCCCTGAAAGGCCAGTGAAACTTTTTTTTTGTCAGAATCATTTTTGTAACTTTTTCAGTTTTTTATTTGCATAAACAACCAAGAGACAAAATTTTTTTCACAGATGAAAAAAAAATCTCTTAGATTTTAAAAGAATAAAGAATTTTTTTGCCAGGATCAGTTTTCTAAAAGTACAATTTTTTTTTTTTTTCACTTGCCTTTGAGAAATGTTTTCGCAGATTAACATAAAAAAAACTTTGTCAGGAGTGCTTGCTCTAGTAAAACTGATTTTGGCCACAAGAGGCTGAAGTGCAAAAACAAAAATCTAATTCAAAACAACCGCCGAGAGCCAAGTGAAAACATTTTTTCAGGGGAGGGATTTTTTTTCTCTTCCGAGGAAAAAATCACTTGCCTCTCGGGCTCAAACACTGTTGCGCCCTCCGTGGTCATCACACAGACTACACACCTGACACCTGAGTTCATCCGGTTCAGTCGATCTCCTTCTTCAGGTATCTCTTCATGACTGACGCCACGTCTCCACCCTCGCTGCCCTCTGCCTCCAGTCTCTCTCCCTGCGGTCTGTCGAACCTTTGTCTTGGCCCCGCCCCCTGGGAACTTCCTCCCGAGCCGCCTGAGCTGGACGATTCGGTTTCAGAGCCTCTCCTGCTGCGGGTGGAGGGAGGCAACTCTCCGAAGTGGACGCTCAGCGCCCTCCTGCCTCCTCTGACCGAGCTGGCCAGGCTGCTGGTGGACTGAGCTCTCCGGATGGCAGGCAGGATGTCGGAGGCTGCGTCGTCACGGTCATTATCCCCTGTCAGACGGCGGTTTTGGAAGACCATGGGTTCTGAACCCAGAGAGCCTTCACCTCCGTCTTGCGTGACGAGACTCCCCAGCATGCACCGCCGCAGTGGCTGAGGGGAGCGCTGGATGGGAGTCGTCCCGGAGCGGGGGGGTTCCTCTGCGTCCTCCTCGGGGATGGACAGGGAGGGAGGGTGATGCCGAGCGGTGAGGGAGGAAGCCAATGAGGAGAGGCGAGGCAGTGAGGGGACTGAAGAGAGGGAGTCGCTTGAGTTGAAGCGAGGGAGTTTGGTGCCAGCAGACGCCTGAGAGTCGGTGATGGAGCGGCTGCTGGCAGCACGTGGCAGGAGCGGGGAGGAGGGTTTGAGGATGCTGGGGCCGGGCCGCGGCTCCTGGTGGTCTTCTGGACCGCCGAGAGAGAGGGCCGAAGCCCTTCGCCTGAGGGTTGAGGCTGCGGTTGTTTGATAAACCGGCAGGGAGACGGTGCTGCCCGCTCCATCACCTGCATCACCGCCGGCTCTGCGTTTACGAAGTCCGTCCAGCAGCTCAGACAAGGCCGAGGAGGACGGGGCCCGACCAAGACCTCTGGTGCTGCCTCCTCCAGCATCAGAGCCTTCGTCATCCACGCAGGAACTTTACAGGGATGAAAGAGACACTGGTAGCAGCTCATGTGATCATCAAAAGAGTTCAAGATTTACTGCAGCTCAAACATGTGTACATAAACCCTGGAGATCTTACCGGAAGCTGTAGGTGCTCATGGTGTCAGCAACAGATTGGCGCCCCCCGTGGCTGCTGTAGGGAGAGCCACCACCACGGGACCCCCCTCGTGGAACTCCCAACCAGTGACGGATCCCCTCCCCAACATCCTCCGTCCCGATGGAGCCAACGCTGGACACCGAGTCGCTGCAGAACAAAGTCACTGCTGATGAATGGAGACACCTCCCCCTCCATTATATGCACCATCAGCTGCAGCGATTCTCTCTCTACCTGCAGGTGGCCACTGATTTCCATTCAAGTCAGTTTGATTATTATATCATTATGAAGACACTTAAAACCAGCACAGCATACATAATCCAACACTGAGCAGCTTGTTGTTATTTATCAGAAGTTAAAACAGCTTAGACAAGTGGCTGGTTTCGGTGTGTTCAGGTGACTATGGAAAAGTAGGAAAAATGCAAAAGATGATGCCACAGTAACATCATACATTATTTCATCTTAGATTTAAAGTTGTAATTTTGAAGTTCTTATGATGAAATGGCTCAGTGACTGTTAGTAGCCATGCAGGCAGCCATTTCCATTAGCAGCCAAGATCTGAGAACACAGTGACATCCTTATATATCCTGACATCATCAGATCATCAGACAGGTTGAGAAGAAGCCAACAGTTTGTCCAGATTACTCTGGTGAGTATAAAATTATTATTAGTGAAAGAAACGATGGACAACGTGACCAAATGTGTGGAATTCAGGTTCACTTTCTGATTGAATTAATTACAATGAGACGTTTAATGATGACACTTCAAGGTCTGATGTGATGTTCAGGCCACGCCCACACACCTGTGCAGCCAGATACTGTAAAGTCAAGGAGAAAGCTCCCCCACACACACACACACATAGACACATACACACATCACCAAGTCACACACACATAGACACATACACACATCACCAAGTCACACACACATTCATGAGGGTCTTACAGGTCTTTCTTTCGAGTAAGGGAATCCACAGCAGTTTGAACACTGGGTGAAGGGCAGAGTGGTGACAGGTTGAGTTTCAGTGGTGGAGGAAGTACTTCAGTAAAAGTACTGTTAAAATACTACAATACAAGTAAAAGTACTTGAGTAAATATACTTAGCTGCTTTCTACCACTGCTGAGAGTTTACACACAGACATAAATACCTTTCAGTATCGCTCTCATCGCTCGACTCCACCTCCTCCAGGGCGGCTTGCAGGTCCACGATGCGGCGGATGGACGTCTCCAGGTCGGCCTGCAGCGCCTGTCTGACGGCGCTTAGCTCCTCCACTTGCATTTCCTGCAGACAAACAAACATGGTCAGACTGAAGGACGTCTGTTGACACAAGGACCCGCTCACCTTCAGTGTTTTCATCCCCCGACAACCTCCAAAGACCCCGAGGCCCAATCCGCCACAGCAATTACCTGCACTCCCGCCCATATTACCTCATCAGTCAAACACTGAACCTCCAGTGGCGTGTCCTCTCTCACACACACCGTACGTCCCTCACTGGGCCCGGCTGCTTTTGTTACACACACACACTGACATTGGAGGAATAGAGTGATTTATTAATTCATCCAATCTGTTTTTGTCTTTGTTGTTCTCTTCAGCATCCTCTCACACATGCCTGCACACACACACACACACACACACACACAAACACAAGCTTCTAGGCTTTCAAAGTTATTGGCTTTGTTGGCTTTAAGGAGACGGGTGTGGGTGCAACGGTTGTCATAGTGACACATAAGCATGTATCAATGTGTGTGTTTGTGTGTGTGTGTGTGTAAGTGTGTGTGTGTATGTGTAAGTGTGTGTGTGCCCATAACCTTGAAGAGACAATGAGGATTAATCACAGTCAGAGGGAGAAAGCAGGATGAGGGAGAGATGACGTTAAGAACGTGGAGGGGGTGGAGGAGGAGAGTGTGTGTGTGGTGTGTGTGTGTGTGTATGAATATGTCTATTCATGAAGGCTGTGTGTGTGTATAGTTGCTTGGTAGGTTGTTAAAGGGCATCCTTGTGTGTGTGTGTGTGTGTGTGTGTGTGTGTGTGTGTGTGTGTGTGTGTGTGTGTGTGTGTGTGTGTGTGTTGCTTTGTGCTAATAACAGAATAATTATTGAAGCTCCGTCTCTTCTCGTCGGCTCGGAGGTCACAGAGAAATCTGCTGCGAGCGAACAGGAACATGACAGAGTCTGTAACTCTGAGCAGAGCTGGAGTCTGTTTAAAACATGTTTATCAAACTGTTTGTGTTTGAATCTTACAGGTGAATAACAGTTTGCAGTGCACTCCAACAACCAGCCTACAGCTGCTCTGCTCATGAGGTATTAGTTTAAGATAGAGATCAATAATTTTACCTGATCGGATTTTCACCAAAGGGTTTATTATACTGGGTCTTACTTTCTTAATGTTGGTCTTGGTTTCTGTCATTTATGAAAACACAGCGCTGTAATATCACACAGTTATGTGCATGTTGGTACATTAGGTCAAAGCTGAAGCTCTGGAAACTTATAAACTGTTATAAATGTTTATAAATTATAAACATAATATCAGTTGAGACATTTTAGATTTTATATTTTCATTTAAAATTTTGCACATAAACACATGTTAGATAGAATTATTATAGATTATATTGTGATTGATGTTTCGACTGGAAGATGTTTTATATTAAAGCTCCATATTTGACTTTTATCTGAAGTGTTGATCTCCATCAGAAGATATATTTGTGGTTTTAAGAACCAAAAACCATCTCAGTGTAGTTTTACATCTCCTCTCTCAGGCTTCTCTCTGGAGCTCTAGTAACAACAGGTCAGTCAGCCAATCAGAGGAGAGGATCTGAGCCTCTGAGGTTCCCGCCTTCAGTCTTAAACCTGGACATGGGAACAGCCTCAGGACCTCAGTTCCACTGTTCATGTTCCCTGAACTCAGCAAACCCAGTAAAGTTATAAAATACCTAAATTAGTTATAAGTTCATGGTAGAGATATGAAGTTAATTATTTGTCAATAATCTGTGTGGTTCTGTCTCATCAGAGATAAATCGTTTCGTTTCCAGCTGTGTTTAATAGTGTGATGAGGTCAGCCAGCAGAGGGACGTTCGTCACGATTATTTTATAACCAAATCCTGCAAAGTCATATCTTATTAAACCATGATTATTAAACTAAATGTTACTTATTACAGAAAATGTGTGTTTCTGTGCTGAAGCCCTCCCCCCTGCTGTTAGTGCTGCTACGATCAAACTTGTGCAGTAATGAAAGTGATGTTTCCTCATGTTCCAGATAATACACCAGCTGTTGTTTTTGTTAATGAGAACAGAAGAGATGTGACTGTTCTGAAAGTCTGGTGTTCTTTCAATCATAGCCTGGAGGAAGTGTTTTTTGTGGTTTTAAGTACCAGCCTCTCTAAAACAGTGTCTCACAGCTTGCATATGAGTAATGCCTGGTGGGGTTTATATTTAGCAGGTCGGTGGTGGTGATCTGTCTGCAGGTGGCAGGGACGCCGAAGACGAGTAAAGGTGAGGGACTCTTCTGTCCCGGTGATTATCGCCATTTCTGGGCAACGAGTTGCTACTATCACTGTGTTTTTCCCCTTCATTTACACAACATGGCAAAAGTGTTACATTAAAGCGAAGACATGAAAGATGATGATGAAGGCCTGAGGAAGAAAGAACAGAAGGAAAAAACACACACGAGAAAACAGAAGCAGAAATGAGGGAGTTGCTGAGGTTATCTGCCAGATGTGTTCGGACACATCTGTGTGACTGAACGTTGATGTTTATCCAACAACCATTAACCCTCTGATACCACCTAATTGGTATAATAAACAAATAATAAACACGCAGACTGTACCAACAGCAGTGTACCTACCTTCATCACCATGGTTACTATAATAACAGTCACGTCTTGGTTAGGTTCAGGAAAAGATGGTGATTTGGGTTAAAATAAGTGCTTCCTCAACATTAGATGATCTTTGTTGCCATGGTTACATTAATAACAACGGACGTTCATGGATAATAGAAACAACATAAACTGCTACTGTCACATGGGAATCGAACACCGCTCTCCTGGGTCATATTCATCCATCCAACCCAACCTCCTCCTGACGTGGACTTTGTCGCTCTCTAAACTACGTCACCGCACTTTTCCCTTTGCTCCTGTCATCACTACTACGCCCACTAGATGTCGCCTAGCAACAGAACCTAACGATGGGTCATAGTTACCTGCTGACAGACGACCTGTCTTCACAGGACAGTTTGTGTTCAGCAGGTATAATGTTTATTGTCTTATGCTAATTAGCACTATAACTAAGTCCAGCAGAGGCTGATGGGAATGTCATTAGATTTGTAGGTTATTTGATCATAAATCAAGTTATGGACAAATTAAAATGTTACTAAATGTTAGCCTCATCGTGGCACAAGAAGAAAGTCACACGATCACCACAGTGGTTAGGACATGAGATTATTTCACTGTGAACCACAACTGTCCACCTCAGGGTGACGGCCACAGGAAAAGTCATGAGATCACCACGGTCAACAGGATTCAGCCTCTGGGGAACTTGATGCACCAGATTTCACAGCAAACCATAAAACTACATAGGTGTTATTTCAGCCTCACAACTGTGAGGTGTTCTACCGACCCATCGGCTGACAGTGACGCCTCTACAGCCAGGCCTCCAGTCAGCTGTGGTACAACTGTCATATCTGTGCGTCAACATGAAGCTGCAGCCAGGAGACCACCCCACAGTGAGCCCCTCTTCCTGGGCTGTCACCTCCAAGCTGCTGGTCTGACTCTACAGAGCTGACAGTGACACTGATAATGAAAAGAGGAAATGCCCCAAAGGAGACTCAGCTGAAAAAAAACAGTATAGAGAGAGGAGCTGCAGAAGCCAGAATTTTGGAGAATGCCTGTCATCGCTGTGAGAAGAAAAACACGTATCTCCAGATTTGGTGAGTTTTTAGGATTTTTAGGATAAACTGAGGGATTAAGTGTTGAGAAAATTCTCCTGCTTCTTGAGATAAACAAACCATTTAAAAACCCACTGGATTATCTGGAAACGTGTTACATTAAGATGAAATCAGGCCTGTTCTTACTGACTCCTGAAAAGTTTTGTGCACTTTTTTATGTGTGGTCTGACAAGATGAATGGAGTGTGTTACCAGCTCCATGCGTCTGCGGCCGCTGTC
This sequence comes from Trachinotus anak, assembly GCF_046630095.1. NCBI lineage: Eukaryota > Metazoa > Chordata > Actinopteri > Carangiformes > Carangidae > Trachinotus > Trachinotus anak. Next base: position 777,293 of record NW_027273879.1, on the reverse strand, counting down.
CTCCTCCCTCTGGCTCAGCTCCTCCATCTCCAGCCTCATGTCCTGCAGGCGTTGCTGGTAGTAGCGAGCGTTCTCTCTCTCCCGAGCCTCAGCCTGGGCGCTCTGCTCCAGCTCCTCTCCCAGACGAACCACGCTGTCCCTCAAACGCAACACCAGCACCTGCAGACACATCACAGGAATGAAGATGAAGAGAATAAAACTTCACACGTGTTGTGGTTGTGTGTTGAGATGAGATGGGAAAGGACTGATTAGGTCTCACCTCAAACCTCTTCACCTGCCCTCTCTGAAACTCCAGTTTATTCTCCAGGTCACACACTCGTGCCTCCTGTTTACTGACGATGCTGCGCCCCACAGTGGACGACTCCAGGAACTGCAGCCTCGACACCGCCTGCTGGAGCTGCATCAGAGAGGGGAGTGAGCCAAGAGGCAAATTATACACCCACAGATCAGTGAGTGTGACATCACTCCACCTGAAGCTTGTACTTATATTGAGCTCTGTAACAAGGAGGGTAAATGACCCAGAAATCCATAACAATCTCATACCAGCCAGCCTCAATAGCACATTTGGTTTATAACCCTCTTAGAGCTGCATCTATTCTCTGACTGTGGAACAAAGATTACCTCTTCCTGGAGAGAGTGCCTCTGTTTCTTCACCTCCTCCAGTTCAGCCTGCAGCTCTCTGATCTGAGAGATGTCACTGGAGGACTGGACGAGAGAGAGAGAGAGAGAGAGAGAGAGAGAGAGAGAGAGAGAGAGGGGGGTTTGCTTTCAGGATGAGCGAGTGATTAACTGAGGGAGAAAGACAAAAACAGCAAACCAGGTACAAAGCATCACCTGCGCGATGAGCGCTTTGTGCTTCTTCATGAGCTCGTTGAGGTCTTCCTGGTCCTCCTCCAGCCTCTTCAGCAGGTCCACCTTCTCGTGCTGCAGCAGGGCAAGCTGCTCGTCCACCTGGACAGACGAAGACAGGACAAGGTAAGGTGTCTTCGTGTCTTCATGCTTTTCCTTTCATTTGTCACCTGTCTGTAAAAAACCACTCTCACCACACTCTTCTGTTTGCAGATGTTTTCCAGTTCGATCTGCGTGTTCTCCAGCTCCTGGGAGAGAGTGGTCTGGACGCTCTCGGCCTCCAGACGCCTCGCCTCGCTCTCCTCAAGCTTATTGGACACAGAGAGAGAGGGAGTGTGTGAATGTTTGTCAAACAGAGCAGAAGGCGACACTGCAGAGTGCAGAACAAGCTGGTTGTACCTGATAGTGCAGGCGCTCTATCTGCTCTTTGCTGCCGTTGGGCACGTTCTGTCCTGAGCTGTCGACGGTGGCGAGGAGCAGCTGGGTGTCGGCCAGCAGGGCGTGCGTCCTCTTCAGGTCTCTCCTCAGCTTCTTCTCCACGTCGAAGTCTCTGTGTCCCACCTGCAAGATGAGACAGCTTCGACTAATCCGGCCATAACAGAGAAACTAGAATTCCCGCCTCACAGTTAATTGCCAACCAGTCAAAGTGCAGGAAACATGGTCACAGTCTCCCCTTCTGTTCCTAAGTTGCAGCGTTAAATATGGTAAATTGATTTCTATAGCACTTTCCTACGGTGGCCCTGAGAACTTAAGAAAACACATGCAAATAAACAAAATACAAACAAATTCAGAAAACATTCATCAGTTTGACAACACATGAGCTGCAAATAATCACAAGATGTTTTCTCAATTTGTTTATTTGCGTGTGTTTTCTTAAGTTACAGTGTGTTGAGCTCTCAGTGCCACCATAGTTCTCTGGTCACAGTCAACCATTCACACCACACACAGCATCAGGGGCAGTTCAGGGTTCAGTATCTTGCATGCTGACGTGGACCGGTGGAGTCGGGGATCAAACCTCTGACCTTCTGATTAGCAGATGACCTGCTCTACCTCCTGAGCCACAGTCGCCTCAGAAGTGCTTTCACAGAACATTATGATGTCACAGTGAAGTTAACCTTTGACTGTTTGGATATGAAATGTCATCACTTCATCATTTTATCCTCTTAGACTTTTGTGTTAAACTGTGTCCTGGATTGTGGTCACAGTGAGAATAAATCACATTCTTCACTCCAAAGACTTGAACTCTGGCTATTTGCCAGCTTGGCCACAGACCAGGTCCACTTATCATCAGTGCAATTACATCCTCGCAGTGACAGAGAGGGAACGCTAAATTAGCCGTCGCCTCTTTGCAGCATATGCTTGCTTTGTGGTGCCTGTTATGTAGGAGTGACATATTCATCAGCTCGAGAACATTAACCCACAGTAACAATGATGGACGATGTGCTGCAGTTGTCTGGACACTCACATTCACACACACACAAAAGCATAAAGTGTATCTGATACAGTTTGCAGAGAAAAGTGTGTGTGTGTGTGTGTGTGTGTGTGTGTGGGTGTTGTGTACCTGGTCACACAGAGTTGCAATGAGTCCTTCCAAGTCGTGCTTCTCATGAATCACCATCTGTTTCTCCTCGTACTCCTGCTCCAACTGCATCTCCAACTGCCTCAGCTACACACGCCAAAAAAAAAAAAAGAAGATAAATGAGCATCTGGATGAGTTTTTATTGTCCCTGACAGGAAGTTTCCCTGCAGCACGGTGCGTAATGACAGGCATAAAAACATCATCATCTGCGAGAGAGTATAAACACAAACAGCACAAAATAATAAGCATCCTGTGTTGAATAAATCAGCCAGAGTTTGGTGATTTAAAGCGTCTGCCGGAGGGAGGAATCTGAACCTCTTCATCGTGGAGAAGAAGAGGACGCTCCACTATGAGTCCAGCTTTCATTGCAACCTGCAGGTCAAACACAGTGTCAGCTGCTTCAGCTTCAGGTGGCTTTCCACATGGCTGAACCATATTCTGCTCTTTGCCACGACAAGAGACTCTAAAGCTGGGATGGGCTCTGGGCTGCATCAGGTTCTAAGTTGGTAAAACACCTGGATTTGTTCCACAGCCAAAAAAATCCCTCGGTCAGTCTTTCATCACTGTCTCTGACTGAAAATGTCAAACCGCATTAACCTAATGGTTCCACGGTGTGGGTCAGACAAAACAAGGTATTTGAAGACGTCACCTTCATCTGTTCTTCTCTTTTCTGACCTTTTATCGACCAAAGAATAAAGAACTCAGTGTAGATTAAGATTAATCTGCATTTTAACTCTGCTGCAGCTGCTGCCATCACTTCCTGCTGCTGTTAGAGCTGATTTCATGAGCCACCTCCACCCCTGCATCCACCTTCAGGCCATGAGCCTAAGTCTTGTGGTGAGCTGGGGGGACGGGTCAGCACCAGAACACCACATATCAACTGTGTGCACAGTCACACAGTAATGCTGTAATACTGAGCGTCACTGAAGCTAAATCACTGATCTGACTGTGTGATGATGAGAAAACCTGCAGGACTGTTTGTGCCTGTGCACTGATGTCTCTGCAGAGACACAATGTAAGTGCTGTGAGGTTGCATAACATTATGAAATTATAAGTGACAAGTGGATCATTCAGTGACAAGATCAGCTTCTCAAGAAAGAGCCATCAGCACGAAACATCCCAACACTGCTCTGTCACATAAAGTCCGGAGCTGGAAGAAACTTCATCTCGACTCAACATGATTATACTTGTGTAAAAGTACACGTTTGTGAAATATTACAGGTTTTTAAGGCTTTCCTCAATACAGACTGTTTGAACTCGTGTCCTTGAGAATTCAAACTTCAGTTGTGGCATTTTGAGTTCATACTGTCCAATAACAACATGAACCTTATATTTTCCCTTAACAAACCTCAGGTCTTTCTGAGAGTGAACATGGACACTGACTGGTCTCAGCATTGATGCAGCAGTTGTAACCTGCAGTGGTCACAGAAGTTACAGAAAGTCTAATCTCATATTTTACAATTCAGTGTAAATCAGAAGAGGGTCTGAGCCTCTCTTCTGATTGGCTGACTGTTTTCTGAGAGATCCAATAAAAATATAGCAGATTTCACAAAGTTCCAGAAGTCCTGATGGCTGGTTTTAAGGCTCAGTTTCTGAATACAGGCTGTGTGCATTTCTCTGTGGACTGAGGCTTTGATACTTTCACAGTATTAATATAGAACCTAGACCTGCTTTAGAATCACAAACACATGGACATCCACCTTGTTATATGGGACCTTTCAGTACATTTAACTGACACTGTAGGTATTAATGGTCTCGAAGTATCAAAAGTAAGAGTTTTCATTTTGCAGCAGAGTGGCCCCTGTCTGTGCTATGTAATGATTTATTATTAATAATGAATGACTATATAAGCAGCATGTTAATGTTTTAGCTGGTGTATGAAACTCTTTATATACTGTTGAGTATTTTAATCCATAATAGAACATCATAATTTATAACTTGAGCTGTTAAAGAAATGCAGTAGAACTAGAAGAATAAAGTGGCATAATATTGAAATATTATACAATGGTGAACTAAAAGTACCTTAATATTATTCTATAGTCCAGCACTGGAGTAACCACTGTCTGATGCAAAATGCATGCTGGGATATAGTCTTCCCCAAGTTGACATGGACATATCAGCTCCAAAAGCTTTCTCGATTAAACAAGATCACTTCCAGACATTTGCTCTGCACTTGGTTTTGCAGACCTTCTGTTGTGACAGTGGTGGTAACCTGTGTGTGGTCAGTTAAGAATGATTACTGTGGTCACGAAATAATTGGATTGTGTTAAACCCACCCGTCTCTGAGAGGACTTGTGCACATCCTCCAACTCCTCTTCTTTATCCTCCAACTCTTTCTGATGGATCTGCTTCATCCGCTCCATCTCCATCTCAAACCTCATGTGGATCTGAGAGGAGAGGAGAGAAACGAGGTGAGAGGGCGGCAGTGAGTGAATCTATCTGACTGAGTCTGTGTGCACTGGGAGCACCTGTTGTTGCTGCTGTATGTTGGCAGTGAGCTTGGTGATTTCCTCCGCCCTCTCGCCGGCCTGGCTCTCCAGCAGGCGAAGCTGTTTCTTGAGGTCGGGCAGGGAATCCGACGCCAGATCGACAGGCAGGCTGAGGTCACGGATCTGAGCGCACAACTCCTCCTTCTGCTTCTGCAGACGACCCACCTCTGACTGGCTCTCCTGTGCACACCCACACACACATATTGGATGTGTTAATGGTAGCCAAACATTGTGTTCCTCCTCCAGCTCCGAGCTTCTCTTCGCCTCTGGAGCTGGTGCAGGTTAAGCTGCCTGATCCTGCTCAAGGAAACTTTGGCAGGTTTGGCCACATGGGAGACGAAACACAGACACAAAAACACAGACAAGAAAACAGCAGAATTTCTGGTGTAAAAAAGCAGGAAACAACCTGCCTGTCCTAAACTGGATGACAAATACTGTCATAGTGTCATAAAAGATAATTTCATACAAATTAGGTTTGTTATTTATTCATTAAAATGAGCACTAATTAGTTTTACTTCCTTTGTCCTTTGACTTTTTTTTTAACTTTTCTTCAAACTCTGCACAGGAGAGATTTGGGAGTGAAGGTAATAACTTTGCCTGAGGCTGCGTAGACTCAGAACCTGCAGGTGGATGCAGGGGTGGAGGTGGCTCGTGAAATGTTATATGATGCCATTTGCCTTTTTCCAACAGCAGCAGAAGCAATGGGGCTATTTTTATTAACACCGAGTCAAACGACTAATTATAATCTGAAAAGGGTCCTTGAGGCTCTACAGAGCCTTTTAGCCTCTTTTAGCTGCTGTTTGTGCCTCATGTATATTAGCAAACACCTGAGTCACAGTGGTAGCCATTTAATTCTCAGGAAGATAATCACCCGGTCATCTTTGCTCTCTGCAATTTTATTTGAGTGTCTGAATTCTTTGAAGCAAAAAGAAGATGATTGGTAAGTGTCCAAAATCTCAGTGTGCTGCTCACTACTGAGTCTGAAGCAGTGAATGAGTGAATAAAGGTGATTTCAGACTCGACCCCTGGAAGAAAACAGATTTTCAGTGGAGCTGAAAATCTGTTTTCTTTTTTTTTACTGAGCTGCAAACAGAATATCTTTATATATTTGAGGATTATGGAAAAACACTCACAACAGCTGTTAAGTGTTTGCTGTGTTTTCTTACATATGAATTCAATTTTTCATTTGTACAAGGACAAATGTGTCATCTCCTCTTTCAAAGGTAACATGGTCGTCATCATCTATTTTAACACGTCTTCAAGATTCAGTTGAAAAAACATCTCAGCATTTATAAAGACAAATAATTTTCATTTTTCATTTCATTGTCTTCATCCTTTTCTCTTGTCTTTGTCTTTGAATTTGTTCTTTATGTTTCTTTTGTTTGCACTTGTTCATATTTGTTTCATCTTACTTGATGTTTATCATTTCATTATTGGGGAGTTTATATGAGCCTCTTACATTTCCATTTAGTTTTTGTCTCTGTGTCTTTCACTGTGCGTCACCTTCAGTGGTATAAATAAATGAACCACACAGTAAATCTCCATGACGACGGCAGGGCGTCTGCTCGTTTATCCTCTGGCCTGTAGCACGTCACATGAACCTTTAGTGAAGCCATGAGCTTCGTGAACATTGTGGATCAGTCATTTGGCTGCACACACTTATTTTAACGTGTCTGTCTTTGACTCATAAATCCATGAAGAAATCTGCATCATGTACCTGCAGTGACACCAGCTCACGAATCAGATGTGACAACTATAATTTCCACAATAGATTTTTTTGCTCTTTTCCAGGTTAAAGTGATGAACGATGGTCATCGACATTTTAGCTTAAAACACAGTTTTATCACCAGTGTCAGCGTCAGCTGTTTCCTGCAGATCACATCCAAACACACCAGCAACTCAACAGTGTGAAGAGCCTGTAATCTTATTCTCATTATTCATCAAACCAAACCTACAGTCTGTGACACTGACAGATGAGGCGTCACACGGTCCGAGCTGTTTCCAACTAACACTTCCTGTGTGGTTTTGTGTAAAGGAGCCGACAGAGCATCAAGATAAACACAAACACACCTGGAGGTCGCGGCGCAGTTTGTATATCTCAGCCCCCAGAGCTGCGTTCTCCTGAAAGGCTTTGTCCTTTTGCTCTCGCTCATTGTCGGCTTCCTCCAGAGCCTGAGTCAACTCATTGTCAAACCTGAATACACACAAGGATACACACAAGCAGAAGGAGCAGGCAGATGCTTTAGCTGAAATACTGCATGTAGAATAGAACAAACACTGCAGAACTGGTTTATTCAAGAGTTAACATGGTTCCTCTGAGATCAGATTAATTAGATTATTTTTCACTCATGTAAAGTTTCAAATAACAAAAGATACACAGTCATACTGCAGTGGTGGAAGAAATTCTCAGATCATTAACTCAACTAAAAGTAGCAGCAAAAAAAGTGAAAGTGAAGTCTTGCATTTAAAATTTTACTTTTTTTTATCTCATCAAACAGTCTCATTGAGATTAAAAACTCTTTTTCAAGAAAAACCTGAGAACAAAAAGCAGTGATGAGACAAAATCAACAACAGAGACAAAACAAGAAGCTTAGAACTAAAAAAAATATTTACAATAGTCATAAAATACATCAAATAATGTGAGCATGGAAGTACTAACAGCAAAAACTTCTTATTGTGAAGCAGATCTCAGTGGTATATTATATATTATTTCATTATATTATTATTATTATTCCTGATGTATTAACCTATAAGAAGCATATTAATGTTGTTTCTGGTTATAAACTGATGGGAAATTTTACAGCATCATAATTTTATTTTTTACAGTTACCAGACAACTGAACTCTGGTGAAGTATTTCTGTTCTTACACTGACAGACTGCAGTAGCAGCAGTAACACCAACACAAAGGAAACTGCAAAGCTCCAAAAGACAAGAAATAAAGCACACCATTTTCTGTCCAGTTCAATTTCATATCAGTTTGTGCTTCCAGATCATTTTTGATGAGACTCAGTTTTGCCCATAAACCATCAGAACACCGCGTCTGTTCTCAGACGGGAGGAACATGTGGACACAAACCTTCTCTGTTTGCGGTCCAGCTCATGCATGCGGCTCTGCAGGCTGTCAGTGAGGACTCGGGCGTCCTGAAGGTCAGAGGTCACACGACGACAGTGACGTTTCAGTTCTGTCACCATCCTCCTGGACTGTTCCAGCTGGGCCTGCAGCGCCGCCACCTACACACACACACACACACACAGTATTGTTATCTTCAGACATTTAATCTCCCATCCGCGCTGCCCTGCACGTCAGCGTGTCCTGTCTCACCTTGGTATCGAGCTGTTGTCGCGTCTGTCTCTCTGTCTCCAGTTTTTCCTCCGTCTGCTTCAGTCGTCTGCGGACAAACTCAACCTCTGTCTGGCAGCACTCCAGCTGCATGGCCAGCTCACTTTCTGTGGGGAGTGACGGAGGTGACTTTGTCAGGGGTGATGGTCAGGGTCACTTCAGTCTAGTGACATGTGTCTGTCTCTTTTTTAGCTTGAGACCAGTGGGAGCCTCAGGGGCCCAGGACGAACCTTTTTTATTTACTGGAACTAAACTGGTCTGTTTCTCCTGAAGATGTAGCTGCTGTAATGATGCCGACTGCTTCTTATCATTAAGTCCAGTGTGGGTCTGTCACTTCCTGCTTGTTAACAATCTTTATGCAAATAAGCAACCCACCACTTCCTCCAACAGTTTGTGACTTTTGTTGAGCCTACTCTCACAGGTGGTCATGCACCGAAGTCTCAGCTCCACACACGCCCCACCTCTTTGACCATTTTTAGACTAACCAGGAGTTAGGGGTGGAGTCAGGCGCTGCCAAGGCGGTGACGGCGGAGCAGCTTACCCTGAGCTTCAGAAACCTGTGGGTGACGTCACAGAGGCTACGTCCGTCTTTATTTACAGTCTGTGGTCTTTACCTGTCCCTGCTCCTCTCTGACTCTCAGCCATCTGAGCTTTCTGTTTCTCCTCCTCCAGCTGCTTCTCCAGTGTTTCCATGGCAACTTTACACTGGTCTAGACGAGCCTGATGTTTGAAGAGAGGAGATGTTTGCAACAGTATCAAACAAGGCAGTGTGACAAACCGCCGCCTCCAGGAGGTGAAGTGAGAGGTGTCGTCACTTTAGTAATAGATTACTTTGTTCAGTCTGTGTACCTGCAGGTCTTTGTTGTCCCTGCTGAGTCGAAGTCTCTCTGCCCTCTCCACATCCAGAGCCTGTCCCACCGCATCGCCACGGAAACGCTCGTCGCTTAGCTCAGATGTCACAGCTGTAACCTGCACACGGGGATCACAGCATGAACAATGTGTGTGTGTGTGTGTGTGTGTTGTGTATTTGCTGCAGCACAAACCTTAGTCTCCAGGCTGTCGGCAGTCTGCCTCAGCTCGTTCCTCTCCTTCTCTGATTTCTCCAGGCGTCGTCTCAGAGCTGAAACCTCGTCCTGACAGAAAAGAGGAAGAGCAGCCGACATGTCTTTGAAATCACGTCTCACAACATTTGTGTTCTGAGCCGTTTGCTGCCATTGTTTCCCATCTCATCTTTGACTGTGATGAGAGTCCACCTGTTGCTCACAGACCTGGCAGAGGACGCGGACGCTGCAAAGCTGACTGAACTCCCATCGCTCCACTAATCAGACGCCTGTTTGCCTCCTCGTGTCGTGTTCTGTTCAGTGTTTATCACCTGCAGCTCACTCAGCCTGAGTCTAACACACTTTGCACTCTTCAAAAGTCTGTTAGAAAACAGTTCAGCTGTCAAACACAATATCAGACACTGCTCAGGCTGCGTTATACATGATGACAGCCGGCACTTAGATCTCAGACGACATTACAAATAGGTGGAGTGTGTAGAACATCATAAGGACACTTAGTATTTTAAACTGTTAAATAAGCTGCACTTGTTTGTTGTCTCCTCTGTGTTTTTCAATTGTCTGACTATGTGTGACACTTTTACACAACATATCAATAAAGTTATTTTGAATGTGAGTTTTGAGTTTTACACCTGAGTTTCAGAACGAGCTGTTTCCAGTTTTTATGCTTCAAAAAACTAAGTGGAGTCTTGCCAAGTAAGAGAATGAGTGTGTTTCTTTTAACTGAGACTTATTGTGTGTGTGTATGTGTGCATGTATGTGTGTATGTGTGTGTGTGTGTGTGTGTTAAGTCCCTGATTTGTGTGTGGGTACCTCTTTGGCTCTGAGCCTCTCGTTGTCCATGTTGACGTCGAGCAGAGGACGAACTCGGCAGAAAAGTTTCCACCAGCTCCACTTGGCCACGACCCTCAGAGCCCGCAGGTTCCTCTGCAGACAGCTGACCGCCATCTGCTGCACCTGCACACACACACACACACACACACACACACACACACACACACACACAGAGTTGTATCTGGGTTAAAACAGTTGAACTCACTCCTCTGCTGTGATGGCTGTGTCATATTCTTGGTTCTGGATTAATGAAGATGAAATATAACAGCCAGCACTGTGAGGACTTTAAAGGGCTTTAAAATGAAATATTACCTGCATACATTTTTAATTATCATAATTTTTTCCTGTGAACACACTGAGGCACCAAATCTGGCCTCCTGCTTCAAAATAAAAATAGTCTGAAATAGAAACAGGTTTAATCTTCAAAGTGACAACATGAAAAAAAACCATTATAGTTGACATCGTTGGAGATCACCAAAACTTTTCACTGCCTTCAGATGTGTTTCAAAGCTGCTATAATCACTTCTAAGAAACATAACACAAATGATCATTTAATATAGTTTTTAATTCTATATTTTCTAATCCAACCAAAAACATTTATTCATAGACCCTTTATAGACATATTTTTTCAAATTTTTTTAATTAGTTAGTTGACTGATCAATTAGTCAGGCAGAACATTTTTAGGCAACTATTTTGATAATCAGTTAATTCTTTCAATCATTTTTCATGAATAAATATGAGGCATTCAGGGAACATCTGTAAATTGTAGCTTCAACCAACACTCATCTAGTCTGCATGTAAGGTGGAGGGGTGGGTGGTCTTCTTTGCCTGGAGCCACCTGGAGTCTAAAGTTGCTGCTGTCCACAGATAACAACAAACCCAACAGCGTTTCTTCACTGTGCAGATGAGAACTTGACCGTCATCGCTACAGCTGATAAACTATCACAGCGACACTGACCTTGAGTTTGCGGTACTTCTGACGGGCCAGGTGTCCCATGCAGGCAGCCTGCAGGTAGACCAACCAGCCGGTGACCTGCTGGTCCCTCTGCTGCTCCAGGTAGCGCAGCACACCTCGCTTCATAAACACCTGAGACAGCAGGAAGAAGATCCCTGAGTCACATCAGCTGGATTCATGCTCTGCTGTTTGATTAGGGGAGTTCAAACACGCTCTCACCCTGCTGGCGCCCACGACAATGCTCTTTTTGTCCAGATCCAACTCAGCCAGCAACTCCTCCACCGCCTGAGACACAGAGAGGAAAACAACGTATTGATTCTGAAGCTGAGGATCACACACGAGGTGTTTGTGTGAGAGCTGCTGCGATGTGACGTCTGACCTTTCTCTCATCGTGGCTGACAAACATGGAGGCGTAGCGCTTCATAATTGGAGGAGACAATGCCTGGAAGTGACACCTGAAGTCGCTCAGAGTCATGTGCTCTGGATAACCTGGGACAGGGGAAGACAGCCAGAGTTTAGACCCAGATGTTAACTAAATGCACGTCTACATCTGGAAAATGACACATTTTATTATCACATAATTATCATGTGGCTACAGGTTCACTTTACCCTGAGATAATGATCATGACTTCCTCATCAACTCTGTTTGTTTCTGCCATGAATTATTAAAGCAGAAACTATTATGATAATACTGGTAAAATGTACATTGACTGACTTACACTGCTGTGATTACAGCATTAACATTACAACAGACCAGATGTTGGCAAGAACACAACCTGGATAGCTTCATAAATCAGCAGCCACATATAAATATAACACACAAACAGCATTTATTTCTTTCCAAATGTGTTTGAAATAAGTTTCTTGTTGAGCTGGATCCAGAGCTGGTCCCAGATCAGCTCTACTGCTGTAACTTTAATCCCGTAATCTATTAAATTCAGGCCGTGGTTCATTGGAAACAACTTGTGCCGAGGCTCCTGTTCACTCAGCTTCACTGTGCCAGTCCAGATAAAAATAGGCAGAATTCATAAAGAAAAGTGGAGCGTGGACGTAAACAGCTAAATCTGCTCAGCTGGAGGGAAACCTCACCCAGAGGTAGAGAGTGGGCGGCCTGAGCTTAACTCTGCTCCTCAGGTAAGAGAGTTTCAGTTTAATTTATCCACATACAGAGATCTTATGAATATTTGAAGGACAAATTACCACAAGTTTTGTCCACAAGTCTGTTCCCAGTAAACTTTTCATTTATTTCAAAACTCCATATTCAGCATTTTTCAGCAGCATATTAATCAATTATAGCACAATAAAATACAGTTGTTATTAGATATAAGGGCATTTTAAGTGTTTGTCAATGTATTTGTCAAAACCTACAACAATCATATGAAACTTAGAATATATAACAGTTGTAATCTTCATGTTTTATATAAATACTGAATATACATTCATTTAATTTACATTATATTACATATTATATTACATTCATTACGATTTGTTATAACTTCATTTATTTAATTGTATTATTATTATTATTATTATTATTATTATTATTATTATTATTATTATTATTATTATGTGTCTTCCTGAGATTCAAACTATTTTTTAAACTCACAGCTGCAAATTGTTTGTAGATGTGTAAGATTTAGTTCATGTGTTCAATCATATAACAGTCAACTGCAACTTATTTATTTATTTTCTTTGTCTTGCCAAAAGTTAAAAAAAAAAAATTATTTGCCTCTCGATTGTTGTTTTCACAGATAAAAAACCCTCAGAAACTTAGAAAATGATTCTGGCAAAGAAACCTGCCTTTCAGGGCTTCTGCAATAACATCTGCAGAATCATCACAGTTTTTACAGTGAAACACTCACATTTAAAAGATAACACAACGTTGTACTTAACAGCCAAAACCTTAAGTGTATCCACATATCTCTGTCCAACATCAAAATAAAACTGTCTTAACTCCACAGAGAGAGAATAAAGGCTGCATGAAAGATAAGACTGATGTCATTAAGGTGATAAGCTGCATTAAATCCAGAGCACGAGTGATTCATTTAAGAGCATGAATTATTAAATGATGCAGTATTTTCTGACACCTCTGGGACTCCGTACATTATAGCGCGCTGTAAACCTTGCACTGATTGTCTGTGCACTGCTGAGGAATGCTAAGTAACGGCAGTGTGAACGTGCTGACCTGTGCGGTAGAGCTGCAGGGCCGACAGGATCTGCGTGGAGTGCAGCTGGACTCTCAGAGCCGGGACGTCAAAACTTCCACTGTCGGCCTTGGAGCTTACACACTGCAGGAACACGGGCCGGGCTCGACGAATCAGGTTCACCAGAGCGTCCTGCAGGGTGGGGACAGTGAGAGAGAGAGAGACTGACTCCAGTGATGCTCTGGAAACAGTCTCAGGTGATAGTGCAGGAACAGGTGCACTCACTGCCTGCAGCTTCACTGAAATACACTGGGAGTGTCTGCGTATGGCGGCCATCCCCCCGCTGAAGGTTTTCCTAATGGTGCCGTTCCTCTGCAGAGAGCGCTGGCTGCCGCCCTCCAGACCCCCCAGACCTCGACACAGAGGGGGCAGAGAGATTCTGGGGGTAAACATGGCCTTCACCACCCCTCTGAGGAAAAGACGCAGTAATCAGATTATCTCACTGCACTCACTAATACAAGTCTTAAATACTATAAAGATGAACTAATAACATGTCCCACCACATAACTGACATTCATTTATTTTGATGTATTTATCAGCGAACTACTGCAGCTGCAACTGAGAGTGAGTCACAAATTGAATCTTAACCTGTTTTAATTCAGTGTTTATGTTGACTGAGGTTTGGAACAAAGAGGAAGAAGTTTACAGACTCATGCACACATTCAGATACCTGAGGAGCCTACACACATACAGACTGAGGTACAATCTCACAACACTCCACACACTTTGTAAGTAATACTGCTACAATAACACCCCCGTAGGAAATCATTATCTCAAGTGTCTATCACAAATAAATGTCCCTGAATGCGCTTTTTCAATTATGAAACAAACTCCTAGTACAGAACATGAATTTTTAAAGCTCCACAGTCTAAAGGTAGATGTCCATGTGTTTGTGATTATAAAGCAGGTCTAGGTTCTATATTAATACTGTGAAAGTATCAAAGCCTCAGTCCACAGAGAAATGCACACAGCCTGTATTCAGAAACTGAGCCTTAAAACCAGCCGTCAGGACTTCTGGAACTTTGTGATGTCACAACAAAGCAGTCACTGCCCCCAAGCCCCGCCCACCTGGACCCACCATCTAACCTTGCAGGATATGGTTTCTCTGAGTGTTTACCTGAAATCTGCTATATTTTTATTGGATGACTCAGGGAACAGTCAGCCAATCAGAAGAGAGGCTCATGACCTTCCGGTTGAAATGTAAATCTTTCTATCTACTATCTACAGGAGCCAACTATAAGATGTTGACTCAGACGTGGCGTCGCTGCCTCCTGAGCCTTCACACACACTCACACGCTGGAGTTCTGGAGCAGACAGATGGCGTTGTTGACTGACGGGTTGTTGTGGATCAGACCGAGCCATCCAGTCAGGTCGTAGCGGATCGGGTCGCAGCCCATCAGGTGGTTCACCTCACACTGCAGAGGCTGCTCGCACTGACGCACTGCAGGGACACACACACTGTGTTTAATAGAGCTCACACACACACACACACACACACACACACACTGTGTTTGTGTGTGTCTCTAGTTTTTTACCAGTGTTGCTGTAATACTGGCAGACTCTCCCCAGGGCGCTGTCCTCACTGGCGGCTGGTGTCACCATCTCCTCATCCAGAACCCACAACAGACCTCTAGGGTCTCCATCTGCTGCCCGGACCTTACACACACACACACACACAGATTACCACAAACGAGAAACCTGAGCTGTCACTGTTTCAAGCATAAATTGAGCTAAAGCTTTGAGAACTTCTGGCTTTGTCAAATGTTGGATGAGGTAGAAAGAAAAAAATAAATAAATATTGTCACATTTTCATGTTCAAGGCTGGAGCAGACTTCATGTAGCCTGAAAGGCAGAACTCACTCCTGCTGGTAAAGCTTCCAGCAGCTCAGATGAACATATCAGCATTTTTATAAACTCTGTTTTTTTGTGGCTGGAAAGTGAGATGACTCTGTTCAACCTGACACTTTAAAAGTGGAGGGTTTGGACAAAAATAGGATTTTGAAAAGTGAAGTCGAACATCAACCAACACCCACCCCCACCCACCCCGACAGCCCAATCCCCTGTGGAAACTATTCCCTCGCTTGGCATGACCTGCAGTGATTGCAGGATTTAGCCCTGCTTTCCCTTCAGGGCTCATTAATGGTGCTCAAGCAATTTAGCTCCCAAAACACTGGATCCTACACTTAACAAACTGCAACTCCAACAAAATGCAAAGTAACCTTTCACCACTGTCTGTTGAAAAATCTGTAACCATGAGGGTGATTTTCTCAGACTTGACAAAACTGATTACACAACTGTTTTGACAGGCTGAGTGTTGCTCCTGATGACGAGCATAAAATGAGTGAAATGCCCCTTTAAGAAATCTGAGAGTTAAGTCAAGTCAGATTTATTGATATCGTCCAATATCACAAATCGAAATACAAAATAAACGTCTGTCGAGTCAGAAATCCTGTTGAGATCATGTGACTGCAGTTCTCACCTCCAGGTCCATGTTTTCTGTGGAGTGGGGGTTAGTTGTGTACCTGTGGAGGCGGCTGGTCGATGGCAGACACCACCTCAGCCGGGCTGCTCTCTGGACACTCAAACTCCACTGGGATCTTCTCCTGTAACAGACAACAAACATGTGCCGCTGTGATGTTGTGTCATTACTCATCAAAATGTGTGAACGATCAGTGGAAATGATGGGAACAAAAACAAAACAAACATCTTAACTTTAAATATTCCTGTGAGATCGGAGTCTCCGTCGTTACCTGAGTGTATCTCTCCAGAGTGTGTGTGAAGGTGTGTGTGTGGTAGTGCTCCAGCAGCCTCTCCTGCAGGTAGTTGTGGCAGAGCTCGGACCAGCCGGCCGCTCGCTCCTCCGCCGAGTGTCTCGGGTTCCTGAGGCCCGGCGTGTCCACCACCATCACCGAGGCTAACGTCAGCTGCTGACCGCTCAGAGCCCTGCCCGCAAAACACAACCCGCTGTAAATATACCATCTGGGTACGTTTCATATCTGTGCTCTTATGTGGCATCAGGTTTTCAAAATGTGTAATCAGACTGAGACGCCTCCGTATACCTGTTGATGAGTGAGACTATGGTGGTGAAGAGTTCCTCGTAGAGTCCCGCAGCCATTCCATCGACACACTGAGCAGCCGTCAACCTGGGACCTGCAGAGACCACAGACCAAGGACTGAAGATGTGGTTTCATCAGGTCCTTTAAACTCACAGTGTCTTCTGTCTCTAGGGGCCCCTCAATCAAAACAGTGGGTGACGTCACAAAACAGCGTGGGATCATGGGAGTTGTTGTCATCAGCTTGTTGTAAGTGGTTCAGGAGGTTTTTACCTGGAGCTGATGATGATCCACCAAGGTCTCCCCCTCCCCACAAGAAATAAACCAGATGATTATAACCAGTAAAAAGACTGAATTATTCCATATTATAACCCTAATGAATATGATGACGTTTGTTATGGTAATCTTAATCTGAACTGGTTGGTCTGGCTGTTAACACTGACGCAGAGTGAAACTTCTTGACGCCTCTTTATTAGATTGTCATGGTCCCTGGCAGGTGAATCCTGACGACTCTGATCCTCTGCTTTTTCATTTTCAGCCCATTGACCTGCTCAGACATTCAGTTTGTTTAGGAACTACACAAGTCGGCCAGAGCTTAGGTTCTGGAGTCCAGTATTTTTAGAATTAGCATATTTCAATTAAATCCATTTTAGGCCAACTGAAAAAATGAATAAATAAATAAAGCATTTCACCTCAGTAGTAGCCCACAGAGTCACCTCCGGCCTCTGAAGGACTCCCTCAACCTCAGGTCTACCCTGGTTATTCCTCCCACCAGTACTGAGTGTTTGCTTGTGTGTGTGTGTGTGTGTGTGAGTGTGTCTCACCCTCCTCTGACTCGGCAGCAGGGTTCCTCTCTCTGCTGCCTCCGGTGGCTCTCTGCAGCAGCTGGCGGAGGTGGTGTTTGAACACAGCGGTGTGCAGCTCCTCTCCCTCACAGCCCAGCACACCGCTGGACGCCTGGGCGCTGTCGAAGTTCACAAACTGCCTCCTGCCCACTGCACAGAGGAAGGGAGAGCAGAGTCTGCTGAGGGGGGATCAGTGCAGGCCTGAGGGCTGGTTCAGGGAAAACTGTGTCGCAAATAAGTCGGAGAATCCCCTTGATTTTATTCATTTTATTATGTCTAATGTTCTGACTAAACTGCTGATGCACTTTGGTGTGAAGCCCTCGCAACTTGTCGTATGTGTGAGCAGCGAGTTTTCTTTTTGTAGGATTTCAAAACATTTTTCACCACCAGCATCTTACTCTCAGCAACATTAAAATTACACTGATATCCAGTTTAAATCTTCACATAAATGCAGTCTGATGTGATATTTACATCTGTCTTTTATAAGACTTTCAGGTTTTTCTGTTTAGTTGTCAGAACCTTTGAGTGACTCTTCACTCAAATGTCTGATGGTTAAGACCTGGTTAGGTTCGGGTTGGGGTTCGGGTTCAGGTTCAGGTTCAGGTTCAGGTTTAGGTTTAGGCGTCAGATTTAATATCAGTGAATGTCCTCACAAATGCAGAAACACAAACGGGTGTGTGTGTGTGTGTCTAGAGGCCTGTGTGAGTGATGATGATGATGATGATGATGATGATGAATCAGTGTTACCTTTACAGGCCCCGGCAGCTCCCAGATGGTAAATACCAGCCAGAACGTGCCATATCGCCTTCTGCTCGCCGGCTGAGAAGCCGAGCGTTTCCATGGCAGTCAGCAGCTTGGTGAAGGCAACAGACGCACGCTGCTTCTCCTCAACCTGAGAACAGACAGAGGGAGGGGGGAGGGGGGAGGATGGTCTGTCTATTCTGTCCGTGAAAATCAGCCACTTAATAAGGTGGAAGAACAGCTGAGTCACATCTCATCTCCCCTCACAGCCAGAGTCTCTTCAGGATGGGTCTCTTCACTGCGTGATTTCGCCTCTTCAAAAACCCCTTTTCTATTTTTACTCCCTCGGTACTTTGCCCTCACATGAGCGCCGTGGTCACAGGAACATTATAAACGCACCACAGTCTGAACACCTCGTTTGTTTGGCTGTAACAAGTCTTGGCTGTGTGCTCTGTAAGATTCACAATCTTTGTTCTCAAAGAGTCAGTGCACAGAAAATTAACCTCAGAGTTTCAATAAAATCCTGTGAGTTAGTGTCACACTTCCACAAAGTTGGAGGATTTAAATGAGATTAACAGTTTTTCTCCACTGATCCAGCTACAGCAGGGTCACGATCTCTGAAGGCCTGTGTCAGAATCTGTGACCTTCATCTGACCTTCCTCTGTGCCTCCAGAGACCCGTGCCTGGAGATGTTATGTTTGAATTCTGTATAATAATCAGGTACAAGGTCTTTCTCTCACTTTCCTTAAAGACTTGATGACACCAAACATCTGTCGAGGCAGAATGAAGGGAACAAAGCTACCTGTCGCTATCTGTGGTGCTGGCTATGCTGAGTGGGTGCAGTCAGTCAGTCTGCCCCACCCACACACACACACACACACACACTTGTGTTGCAGTGACTGTACCTTGGTGGGATGAACGATGCCAAACGAGTTGGCTTCAGGGAGCTGGTGCAGCTGCAGTTCTGTCCTGATGAGGATCAACAGGATCGATTAGTGTCGTCACATCACTGTGAAGTTACACCAGTGAGATTCTCTGGGGTTTCAGTAAGTACCAGTACAGTAATATAGAAATACTCCATTACTACACAAGGAAACTACTTCATGTAGTTACAGTATCACAGTAAAAGTAGTTGATGAGATCATTGATCCTGAGTCATTTCACTATTGTAGCTGCACCAGGTTCAGCTGCTCTAATGAAGTCATTTACATTTAGATTGTTTAGTCCAGTGGTCCCAACCTAGGGGTCGGGCCCCTCACAAGGGTCACCAGACAAATCTGAGGGGTCGTCACATGATTCATGGTGGAGGAGAGAAGGAGAATCAAAGATCTGGGCTTTTCTCTCATAACTGTTTTTATGAAATATTGGATAATTTTATCACTTTGCACCTTGAACAGTATTAAATAAAATCATGTGAGAAGCTTAAAGGGAAAATGTCTCTTTGGTTAAAGTGAAACAGAAACATCTGAAGTGTGACAAGGGAAATTCTTTTTGGGATTACAAGACAAAAATGTCGACAACCACTGGTTTGATCTTAATGTGTTGTGTTTTATAAGCTTATCATATGTTTTGTATGTAAATACTTTAATTTAAAGTTATTTTGGGGCATTTTTGCCTCTAATAGGGACAGTGAAAGAGAGACAGACCTGCACTAGAAGTATAAAGTAAGACAAAATGGAAATAATAAAGAACAGTAGAGTAAATCCACTTTCCACCTCTGTAGGTTACCTCATCTCAGTGCTGAGTCCGGCCAGCATCTGAGAGAAGACCAGGAAGTTACTCTCTCCAGGGGTTTTCTGACACACTCTCCATTTGTCCAGCATCATGGTCTGATGGAGAGGCAGCAGAGAGAGTGGAGGGAACAGGAGGAGATGTCAGTAACTTTGTATGCAAACATGTTTGACTCTGTTAAACGTGTTTGTGTGTGTGTTGCCTGCCTGCAGGTGTCCGGCGGCAGCCTGTCCGGCGTGGTTAAAGTCCAGTGAGAAGACGGTGGCAAATCGAGACGAGGTGTCGCTGTGCTGGGAGCTCACACAGCCGAATGACCTCAGGATGGTGAACATGGCCTGCACTCGCTCCACTGGTGAAAGAAAAAGAAAACTGATAAACCCCTGCAGAGTCCGGACCTGAGCCGTCCTCCCTCCAGCTGCTCTGCTCACCGCTGATGTTCTCTCCGGTTGTACCAGCTTGTTTGAGGAGGGTGAGTGTGAAGGCCTGGCAGGCAGTGGTCTTTCCTGTCCCGCTGCGTCCCACCGCACACACACTGTGGTCTCTCCTGGTGCCGACCAGGGACACGTACACCCGTTTGACCAGGGCAGCCAGAGCAGGAGGAGCGTCCCACACGGACTCTCCTCGCCGAGACTTTGGGGTCTGGAATGAAAATTTGTTGATCAGTAGATAATTATTTGGGAATTAATTCTCTGGTTTCAAGTTCACAATTTGAGAAAGTGCTGTTTTTCACTCATTTAATATGGTAATAAATTGAGAATTGTTGTGTTTTTGACTGTTGGTCAGACCCAACAGGTCATTTGTGGATGTCCCTACAGGTTCTGGAAAACACTGATGGACAATTTTCACCATTTTAGACAAATCAATGAACTGATTAATCCAAAAACTAATCAGAAGATTAACGGACTGTGATATTGCTGAGGTTTGGTCTCACCTTGCTGTGGGCCTGTATTGGAGGCCAGAAGTTGACCAGGTTGGGTCCTGCGTGTGTGAGCGGCATGCCGGCTTTAGCCCGACTGGTCAGTGTGTGCAGGACTCCACATTCATTCACACTCTGCAGGTCGCTCAGATCCTCACACTGATCCAGCTCCGAGGGGTTACACTGTGGAGGGAGGAGGACGGGGACGCCGTGAGTCTGGGGAGGTGTTAAAGGGCCAGTCCACGTATTTTACACAAAAGGGTCAGTTCACTTGTGACTACAAAACCAAAACACAAATCCTGTGATAAACTGGGTGTGTGGAGGAGGATTTACCAGGCATTGGTTAATGAAAATATGCTATTGGTTGCATTATGGGAAATGTAGGATCCAGTGTTTTTGGAGCTTTGAAAGGTCCCATATTTTAACTTCTCCTGTGTTTTATCTGAAGTGTTGAGCTCCATCAGAAGATATATTTGTGGTTTTCAGAACCAAAAACCATCTCAGTGTAGTTTTACATCTCCTCTCTCAGGCTTCTCTCTGGAGCTCTAGTAACGACAGGTCAGTCAGAAGATTCTGATTGGCTGACTGTTTTCTGAGTGATCCAATAAAAATATAGCAGATTTCAGGTAAACACTCAGATAAACCAAATCCTGCAAGGTTGGATGGTGGGTCCAGGTGGGCGGGGCTTGGGCTGTGGCTGAGGGTGCTGACTGCTTTGTTGTGACATCACAAAGTTGCAGAAGTCCTGACGGCTGGTTTTAAGGCTCAGTTTCTGAATACAGGCTGTGTGCATTTCTCTGTGGACTGAGGCTTTGATACTTTCACAGTATTAATATAGAATCTAGACCTGCTTTTTAATCACAAACACATGGACATCTGCCTTTAGACTGGATGGGACCTTTTGGGAACTTTTCTCCCATAACTCCCATAATTCTTATTTCTCTTTTTCAACATTTATCAGTGGTGTAAAAACAAACTACAATAATCAATATTTATCATATAATTTCTGTACCTCATCTACTTACAGCCAAATTTCTTTTTCCAATTCAGCCAATTTCCTCTTATCTCATTCCTTTTTACATATTTATTATAGATACATTTGTTTGAAGTCACTTGATTAATGTGTCTTATTGCTCACACTCAGCCAACAACCATTTGACCAGACTTTATAGACCTGCCACACGACCTTGCTGGAGCAGCTACCTTCTCAATTTCATACTGTGTGACGTCGTGCAGCGACCCATCTGTCTGCAGCCGCACCCTCACTCGGCCTTCTGGGAGTTCAGGTGTGCCTTCATCTGGCTTCAGCTGAGTGGCTGGAGAGAGAGAACGATTATCAAACGCCCTCGTCAACACATCACTTCCTGGCAACAACCAGAACACCTGTCATTGACCCTCAGTGCTGGACATGAGTCACCCAGAGCTGCTGCTCTATTTTAATCATAATGCTCTGATCCCTGTATATTAAAGAGCAAGGTCAGGGGTCAGGAGTCAGGGGCCATGTGGGAATATGAAGGTCTGATGGGATTAGTGCAGTAAGTGGCTGGATGGATGGATGGATGGATGGATGGATGGATGGATGTGGCGGTGCTGGCTGGATAAAATGAACAGATGGATACGGAGCGGAGCCAAGCACATATGGTCAGAACCAGCATCACAACAGACTCAGTGACTCTGCTGTGGCTGATATGTAACATGAGATGAAGGTAATATAACAGAGCAGAAGATTACTAGAGACTGTGTGTGGATCACTGGAGTCCCCCACTAATCCACACACACACACATCATGGCCAAATTAGAGAGACTGTTCCCATGTTCACACAAGCACGGATAACAAACAGTCAATTAATTCACTGACAGAAAATTCATTAGCAGCTATTTTGATAATTGATTAATTGTTTAAGAAGCCAAACATTTTATTGGCTAATCTTCTTGAATGTGAAAATTTGCTGCTTTTCTTTGGCTTCATTTTACAGTACATTGAATATTTCTGGGTTTTGGACTAATGGCAAGAAAAATCAAAAGTCAAATAAAAAATAAATCTTTAAAGTCTATGAATCTGTGTCACCATTTATTCAACTTTTTTATGGGTTTGTTTTGAATGTGTTGTTGTCTGTAGCTGAAGCTGCTGCTGAACTAACGAATCCATGTGTGATCGTGATTTATGTTCAGCTGACAAAACTGAGGCTGACGTGTTAAATGTGCTTTACACTGAGCTGTTGGTGAACATGACTAACAGCTAACAATAGTGCATGTGTGTAGGCTAGTGTTGTTTTCACATCTCACCGAGGGTGAAACCGTCCTTCTGGACACACCACACAGTTCCAGCTTCATACCACACGTCCCTCACCTGAGAGACACAAGGACACAACAGAGGCACAAAGACGACATAGATCACCTGTGACTTCTTCTCTGAGTCAAACTGGAATATAAGAGTCTGGAGTGAGATATGTAATAATTATAGACATTTTCTGTTTTAAACTTTTTTTTGGTTCAGAGTTGCTTTTCTAAATTTATCCTAACTTATTAATTTGTTATAATTAAACAGTGAAAACATCTATAATTACTCCTGATGACAGTAACATACAAACCTCTCTCCTGCTGCGCTCTGTTATCGCTGTGTCTGCTTGCCTTCCCTCCGGCTCCTGCCTCTCCTCCATCCCCTCCTCCGTCTTCTTCTCCTCCTTCACCTCCTCTGTCCTCTCCTCCTTCTGCTCAACATGCGGCGTCTTCCTGCTCTTCCTCTCTGACGTCACATCCTGTTGCTGCTTTGGCGGCTCTGGTGTCACAGGTGTCACAGGTGTCAGGCGTGTTTCCTGTTTACCGCCGGGGTCCGGAGACACTATGTGCATCTGAGACGAGGACCTGCCGTCAGACTGGGCCGAGCTGCGTCCCTGTCTGCTGTTGCTGATCAGTTGCTCGGCCCGGAGGGACATCTCGGCCTCGAGGATTGGAGGAGTCTGATCTGGGACGAGGAACTGTTGCACAAGGTTGTCGCTCAGTTTGTTTGGCTGTGGGATCAGAAATAAAGATTCAGTATCATCCTTTAAAGAGACAGTTGGATGAGAAGATCCCACTCTGATGTACTGTAAATATGAAGCTACAACCAACACCTGGTTAGCTTAGCTTAGCATAAACACTGGAAACAGATTGGAAACAGTTAGCTCTGTCCAAAAGCATCAAATTCCACCAAGGAAGAGGGTAACATTATCTCTTGTATTTCAAAAAATCAGCTATAAGTGAAATAAAAAATCTGTGAAATGTTTGAATATGACTTCATTTTAGCATTTTAATATTAAGAAGGTGAAAGAAATAAAGCCAAATTAGCGCTAAATATCAGTTAGCTACTGTGTCATTAAAGATTAGCTTGTTGTATGAACAGGAAGGAGTTAAAAGAAACTCAAAATATGTTTTTTAAATTTCTATATTTGATGTATATCTTTATAAAGCACTATGAGTTTAGACACCGACACAAACAACACAAAACTTTTGTTTCACATGGTTTTTGTTGGGCTAACAGAGACGTTAGCTTCTCCACCAGGCTAACTTTCTTTGTTTTTGAGGTAGTTTAGCTTCTTTTGTAGCTAATGCTACAAAAAACTACAAAAGATAATATCTAGCTTCTTTTTCCCCTTACTATGTGAACAGTACAAGATAAAATGTGTTGATTAGTGAGCTTTAGAGGTGCTGGTAATGGGGTTTGGGCTAGGCTAGCTGTTTCCCGCTGTTTACAGTCTGGGCTAAGCTAACCGTCTCCAGGCTAACTCTTGGCAAGAAAGCAAATAAACATATTTCCCACAATGTCGGACTACAAGAGGCTTGAGGAGCTGGTCTGACCTGGGGCAGAGCACTCACTGGTTTCTCCTCTTTGACCTCCGGCTCTTTGTGTTTGGTCTCCTTCTCTGAGTCTCTGACCAGCTGCCTGAGGAAGCCGCCGGGCACAGCTGACAGAGGCGGCGGAGGGACGGTCGTGGCCGCCGGCTTGTTCTCCTCCTTTATCTGTGGTTCGATCCGTTCATGAATGCAGATTGAACAGAAACAGTCACTGTGATTGTCATCTGAACATACAGTGCAGAACATTTGGTGCATGCTGAGGATGTGATCCAATGAGCTCTAAACTGCTTTGAAAACCTAGAGATGCAGTTTTTGTAGATCATTTGCATCCACACACACTCACATCACAAAATAAAAGCTCAGCAGAATTACAAAAGAAACATATTTTTGCACTTAACCTCTGCAGAACTGCCCCTTTTAATTCAATATGCACACAAAACACTGAGATATTGAGACTATAACGATCACTGAAGTGACAGACAGTTTAGGAAGAGGCTGCATGGCTTAAATTCAGATTAATATGAATGAATTATGAGTTACTTCTTATTTTATTTGTCCAGGTTTTGAGATATTTGTCCCTACATGGTGGAGGCAAATGAAATTTAGCTGTGATGCTCACAAATGACATTAAATAAGATTAAGACTGTCTGACATTTAATTTTGATTTATTCTTTATTTAACCAGATAACCAATCTTTTTCAAGGAGGAGAGCAGCACCACCATAAAAAACAAAAAACAAAGCACTAAAACATAATCCAGGCACCAATTACATTAAGCTCAAATGTAAGGAAATTAGAGATTTATGAATGTAATCTCCAGGAGACATGGTCGCAGACAGATGCCTCAAAACCTGAAATAAAACTGTCTGAATGACAAAATATCACCAGAGATGAAAGAGAAAAATATGATATTTTGTAATTTGGGTGAACAGACTCGTTGAAACAGCAGGGAAGCAACAGCACATGGCTCAGGAGCCGAGCAGCTGATCAAGGCACAGTCATTCACTTGTCAAGCTGAGAGCAATCAGGAAAAGGGCCGATGCAAACTGTGGCTTTTAATATCACTGAGTGGCTGCACTGCTCTGCCAGAAACAGGCAGGAACACCTTGGGTATTATCAATAATTATTATCTGATAGAAGACAGGAAGCAGCAGTCAGATCTCTCAGTGTCAAAACTCGTCTTCAACAGTATTTAAGTATAATTTTAAAAGTTTTCCAGTGTGTGTGTGTGTGTGTGTCCAGCTTCATGATGAAATGTGAGTCAGCAGCTGTGACGAGCATCGTGAGGGGACTGGATGTGCCAAGCAGAGAGGTGGCCAGAGGCTTGACATTTAACTAATAGGTATCACCTGCTGACACAATAGGGAATATCATAAAGGTCAGTGGGACAGCTGTTTCACATTCTTTGACAAGCTACAATGTGAAATCATGACAAAACTTTGAGAGGAACTAGCTGAGTAATGCCTAATTATAACAGTTTGGTGGTATGAGGTTATGCTGTCTCAACATAGACATGAGCAGGCTGTGAACTAAACTCAATTAATGGATCCTGTTGAGTTTGTTTCAGCATCAGCTGGTGATAATTCATCACCAATATCATTTCCCTCCTCACACGGTTCATAAAAGTCTGGTCCTGATGCCACATTTAGACCAGGATCCACACAAGTGTGCTTGAAAATGCTTTTATCAGGCTGCATGTCGGATGAGTAACCAGAGGAAATGTGACAGTTATGGTAAAACCTGCTCTACAGCACAACCACGCCATGAACTCGAGCTGATCTCGAGTTTAATAGAACAGATTTTAGTGGAAAGTTTTAACGTTGCAAAATGGCCTGAAACAGTGGACAAGTGTCCAGAGTCTTTACCTGAAGTAAAGAAAAAATGATGGAAGAGAAAAAACATTTTCCATTATCATGTAATTGTCACTTAAAACAATTCCGCAATGTTAACCCATTAAACATTAAACCATGATATCTTACATGAGTATTATCACCAAAAAGCAGTTTACTTAAAGGTCCCATATGTCCATGTGTTTGTGATTATAAAGCAGGTCCAGGTTCTATATTATTACTGTGAAAGTGTCAAAGCCTCAGTCCACAGAGAAATATATAGTTAAGATTTTACATTAAAAAAACATTTAACATTTAATAGTTTTTGAGACCCAGAAAAGTCATATTATCCAATATTAATATCTGATCTCTGTTTTTCCTTCTCTCCTCTCCCAAGAATCATCTGACGACCCCTCAGATTTATCTGGTGTCCCTTTAGAGGGGCCTGACCCCCAGGTTGGGAACCACTGGACCAATCTGACATAGTTGAAGCAGCTGAACAGTAAAATGCTGCTGAAGCATCGAAGACTCAGGATCAATGATCTGATCAGAGATCAGTCACAGGAGACACTTCACTTTTACTTTTTGTACTTAAAGTACATTTTACTCATAGTACATTATCATTGTAGTAGTACTTTTATTGAAGTGAAGGCTCTGAAAACTTGGGTTATAACCTGTCAAACAAACATAGTGGAGTAAATTAACATCATTTCCCTGGTGTGATATTTGTTGTTATTTTTGATCACAGTTGTGTAGAATCTGAGTTATTGATCGTACAAAATTACTGATTCTCAACACAAATATCAGCTTATAGCAGATTTAACAGTATGACAGCGACAGTATGACGCTTTAAAAACCTCAAACTCGTAGCACCGAACATGCAGGATGACTAATGCACCAATCACAGCAGGCAGCGACATGTCCTGATGATTCAGGGTTAGAACACAGGGTCCACGCGTCGTGTAATCAACGCTGCATCCCACCACACAACAGACACACACATGCAGTCAAGACTATATATGTTTCATGAACGCAGCATGCAGCAACTCTGCACCTCCCTTCTGCTCCCACAGTTTTAAGCGTGACGACAGCGCCATGGTCACACAGGGGGTGGGTGGTTCAGGGATGTGGTGGGGGTGGGGGTGGGGGTCACACGGATGTCAGCCAGATGTGATCTCAGAGTGGTGGTGGCGGTGTGTGTGCGCACAGAGAGAGAGAGAGAGAGAGACACACACAACCTGACAATGGAGAGAGACAGTTGAAAGTGAAGGAAGTGAAAGAAGCTTGTAGAGGAGAACGTGAAGTGCACCCCCTCCCCGTCCCCCCCCAGCAGCCAATGAAGAGTGTCAGATCTGCCTTTCAGCTGGTGAGATTGTAAAAAACATTTAATTCCATCAGGTCCAATCAGTCGGGGAGAAGCTGAGCTGCCGTACAAACTCACACCTCGTGGCGCTGAGACAGTTTTCCATTACTGAGACGTCTCACTGCCTCTTTGTGTCTATTGAGGCGTCACTATCGTTTAAGGAACCATCTCCTCATCCTCCTGTTCAGAGGTTGAGAGGCTCCGTTGTCACATAATCAACTCACATATTCACACCTTCTTTGTTTTTCATTTTGCTGTCATCAGCTGTAGTTTTGTCAGCGTTTTAACTTTCACCACATCCTGACAAACTGGGGTCTGACTGAGAAACGATGAAACACAACCACGGGGAGGAAAAGCAGAAACAAGATTTAAAGCTGCACTAATCAATATTTTATATTAACAATGGATCAGATGTCTTATGTGAAATGAATTGGTTGTGATACTAAGGTTTCATCCAAATTCAGCACTAATTTTAACAGAGTTTTTAGAAAATCTGCAAATGCAAATTAGTGTTTGTTTCCCTCTGGTAGCACTGTGTGAATGTGAGGTGACTGGTTGATGGAGATAAACAGCAGGTGGAGCTGAGTCTCCAGTCGCTGCCAATAAACCACTGCAGAAGAAGATGAGGTCATTAAAAGATCCAGTCAAAGCTCAGACGTCACGTTTTGCTTTTATCGATACACCAACGACTGTGGTTTACAAATGCAACAGTTCATTGATTTAAAAAAAAGCAGCCTGTGAACATAATGCAGTGAATATGTTCATCACCACAATGTAACTGGAGAACAGATTCATAATAAATGTCATTTCATACACTTTAATACCTGGGAATACCTGTGGCGTCCCTCAGGGATCGGTTCCTGGTCCTTTATTGTTTTTAATGAACGTGTCATTAGCAATACATTCATTTTCACTTTATGCTCTCGTGTTAATTACAGGTAAAACTGTGTCTTTGCACTCGGGGACATTTTTCATTCCGACCTAAACTTTTCAGATTATTTCTGTAACATAACAAAGACAGTTATCTGTTGGCTCAGGAGCTTTGCTAAAATCAGGGTTTTTCTTTGATTTCAGGAAGTAAAAACCATTAATCAAGCCTCTGTCTCCAGCCAATTACACCTCTGTAACTACTGTTTTCAGTGAACTGCCCCAGAAATCAATCAAACGCCTCCAGCTTGTTAAAAATACTGCTGCCAGGGTTCTCATTAGAACTAGAATGTGTGATTATATTTCAACCCCCTGCACTGATCAGCTGTTGACTTTTAAGTAGTTGTTTTGAGGCACACATTATTGTTTCTATTTACACATTTTAATGTTGTAATCTAATCGTTTGATGTGTATTTTATTTGCTCCCATATGTGGGCTGGAAGCACCACAGTCCCTGTAAACAACTCGACAACTACTCTCTACAGAATGAGGCACTTTGCCAAGCAGGACGACATTTTTCTCAGATGAAAACACCAAAATACTGTTCTAAATGATTTTCAGTTTAACTCTGTGGAGTTTGTTTAAACATGAATCCACCAGGTTTATATTCAATCTGTCAACTGGGGTGAAACTCTAAACCTTTAGTTGTTCTACAGTCTCTGACAAAACTGTAGATCTCACACATTCATGACCCCTGAGGAGTCTCTAGACACATCACATCAACAATAAAAACTAATGTTCCAGTGAAGTCAGAGGCGTCAGAGCTGGTGTTATATTCTGTGTGAAACCAATGTCAAATCACACCCTGGTTGTTGCAGCACACAGGCCCTGTCAGGCCCGAGTCTCAGCCAAATCATCTATAAATAAAACCTGGAGAACGTCATCATAATCTCAAATTGTCTGTGCACACCGGACAGAAACAGACACACAGAAGACGCAGCGGCATACCTTCAAAAATGGGAGAGAAATTGGCTAAAAGATCCAGATGGTTAACGGCAAATCCTCTAAGGCCAAATGAGAGTCCCACTGTCGCACAAACAGCCCACCCTCACACACTCTGGGCAGGACAGACTGAGGGGGGGCATGTAGCAGGAGAGTCAGAAATAGAGCGACACACAGGGCTCTGCAGCCACACACACACACACACACCGATAAGCAACAGGACAGGGCTGACAGACGATTCCTCTATAAATATCTGCAGGCACGGGGGGGGGGGGGGGGGGGGACGACCCCGTTTGGAGACCTGGGTGATACTGAATCACAGAGAAGCGAGAGAGACGTCCAGGAGACAAAGAGACAGGTGAAGCCAGTGTTTATAACAGTGTCTAAAACTTGTTTTCTAAAGGTGCTTAATGGGGGGGCGGGGGGTGGGGGTGGGGGGGTTATAATGAACGCCGGCTGTTACCGACAGAGGACAGTGCACATGTGTAGATCTGTACTGCATCAGCTGTCCAGTTTGATTGACAGTCCCAGCTGGGGGAGAGGGGGAGGAGCCTCCTGGTTTCTGTAAAGGGGGGGGAGGGGGCAGCAGCCCTGTCTCCTAGAAATACATGTTTATATGCTGTTGTGTTTTTTATTAGCCATGCTAGCTGCATGGCTCTGCGGGGGGGGGGGGGGGGGGTTTAATGGAGTGAGATTCACTGGAAGTCCAACACTTCCAGTGAATCTCACCAGTTAGTGGCACCCAGAGGTTGAACCCTGCAGACGGGGAACCTCTGACCTCTGACCTCTGACCTCCAGCGCCACCAGCAGGTCAGAACGGGTTCAATGTGTCCTTTAAACCAGCACGTTACATAAACACAATGAAAAGCTCCAGCTGTTAGAAACAGAAGATGCTGAGTACAAATCTACTGCGATGCTAGCTGCTAGCTATTGACTGACACAATCCTACAGCTGCTGCAAAACAACTGAACTCTGCTCATAGCATCTGAAACAGGTCACTCAGTACAATTTGGTTCAGATCTAGATAATAATCTGGATCTTGCAGATGTGCAGGATTTGGAAAATTGTCCCCATTGAAAGCAGCCAAATGAGCCATTAGCAGCTCATGCCTGCAGCATTCCCACTGGATTCTTCGGAGATAATGATCCTTGGGAAGCAGAAGTCACAGATCTGACTCTGAGGATGACGGCTTTTCACCCACTCTGCTGTCATGATTTCATCCAGTGAATCTTTAGCACTTCATGTTAAAGTTAAACATGAAAGTTCATTCTTCATAAATATCACACGCATGATTTGGCTGAAAGGTCTGGAAAAGCAAGCACTGTAAGTGGACCTTAAGTTGGAATTGTTTTGTCAAATGACCATTTCATGTGTATCTTTTAATCCCAAACCAGATGAATTAAAAGTCCACTTTTGAGATGTTTCCAGAGCTTTCAACCCTGTCACACAGTCTTCACTGGCAGCTGCTCATTTGTCATGATGGATGTTAAAGGGCAGCTCATCCTGAGTCTGGTTCTGTTGGAGGTTCCTTCCTGTTAAAAGAAGTTTTTCTTCTTCACTGTCACCAAGTGCTGCTCATGGGAACATTGTGGGTTTCTCTCTCTAATATTCTAAGGCCTTAACTTCACCCTGTAAAGAGACTTGATATAATGTACATTGTCATTTGGCGCAATACAAATAAAACTGAATTTAATTAATGTGCAAGTTCTGTAGGTCTTCTGGGTTCAGCACGTCTGGCTCCTGTTGGTTTTAAGCTCCACACAGTCTAAAGGTAGATGTCCATGTAAGTAATACTGCTACAATAACACCCCCGTAGGAAATCATTATCTCAAGTGTCTATCACAAATAAATGTCCCTGAATGCGCTTTTTCAATTATGAAACAAACTCCTAGTACAGAACATGAATTTTTAAAGCTCCGCAGTCTAAAGGTAGATGTCCATGTGTTTGTGATTACAAAGCAGCTCTAGGTTCTATATTAATACTGTGAAAGTATCAAAGCCTCAGTCAACAGAGAAATGCACACAGCCTGTATTCAGACACTGAGCCTTAAAACCAGCCGTCAGGACTTCTGGAACTTTGTGATGTCACAACAAAGCAGTCAGCACCCTCAGCCATGCCCCAAGCCCCGCCCACCTGGACCCACCATCAAACCTTGCAGGATTTGGTTTCTGTGAGTGTTTACCTGAAATCTGCCGTATTTTTATTGGATCACTCAGACACTGGAGGCTCAGATCCTCTCCTCTGATTGGCTGACTGACCTGTTTTTACCAGAGCTCCAGAGAGAACCTGAGAGAGGAGATGTAAAACTACACTGAGGTGGTTTTTGGTTCTTAAAACCACAAATATATCTTCTGATGGAGATCAACACTCAGATAAAACACCATTAGTATAAAATATTGGAAGTTTAATGCATTAAAAGTTTGAAATAACTTCTGTTCTGATTTTGTGCTATATCAATAAAACTTTCCCTTACTGATCGACTTTCAACATCAAATGTCACATTTTGTGTTAATTATATAATAAACACTGACTGGTGATTATATGATTCAAACATTCACCCATATTCCAGATACAAGTTTGTTAGACTCACACGCAAACGCAAATCAACTGTGACAACAGGCAACACGGAAAAAGGATTTTTATTCATGAACTGTTTTTACAAGCAGTCCAACACGCAACTTCCTACCTGTCTCAAAAACAAAAAAAAACAAAAACAAAAAAAATCATTGAAATAAAATAAATTTACTAATAATCATTGAATAATATTATCAATTATATATCAGTATTATCATAACCTTAATGGTAATAATAACAACCCAAAGCCAGTAGTATCTGTGTTTGTCTGTGGCATATGAAAAACAGAACAAAGAGTTTCTGATGGGTGGAAATCGGAGGATCTTCTACAGCGAGCTCTCGGCTGAGAGCTCCGACACGTGGAGGAGAGACGGAGCGAGAGGGCTCCCCACACACGCAATAAATATGAAAGAGCAAAGAGTCCGGTATTTAAACAAAAATAATCATCTGGAACTCGCAGGTACAATATCTAAAGTCTTTATGTGCAAGATTCGAGCTGAAGTCTTCACCACAAACAATTATACTCACATCAAAACCCCCGACCTCCCCGAACAATTTCATCTTGTTTTCTACATTAAATCTTTTAAATAAACCTAGAGCATTTTGTCATTTCATATACACATATATTTATATATACTTTGATTTTTTTCCTATATGCCATCCTTTTTAAATTGTCTTGTGTTGAGCGTGTGTTTGAATCTGTGTGTGACAAAAAAAAAAAAGTCCACTGGATGAACATACGAAGCGAAAGTGAAGCGCACGTATGCTCACACACTCACATGACAGACATACAGTGTGAGGGGAAACCTGTAGGAACAAGTGGAGAGCAGAGCTGGGGGGTGTGTCTCAAGAGTCCCCATGGCAACGTGGTGGAAAGCCAGAACCGCACGCACGCACGCACGCACGCACACACACACACACACACACACACAAACAGACACACAAACAGACACACAAACAGACACACAAACAGACACAGACACACACAGACGTCCAGAAAATGTTTGGTCACAGTTTTGTAGCCTTCAAAACTTCCACCACAAAGTTCTTATGTATATGTATACGTGTGTGTGTGTGTGTGTGTGTGTTGTTTATATTTTGGCTGTTGCCGTGGCGACAAGGGTCAAAGTTCAGAAAAGGAGGCTTCCCATTGGTTCCACTCAATCAATCAGCAACAGTTTTGGCACATTTAACAACCATTAAGTAACACATTGGGCTAAAAAGGTGCAACAACATAAATTTCAATGAAAACAATAAAAACCATTTTGGTTTACAAAAATAAAAGACACCTTGAGAGGTGACAAAATTTCTCTATAAGATGATAATATCTCCCCCTGACTCACAAAGGCTACGAAGAAAAGAAACAATCACATCGCACCCTAATCAACCCTCTTCCTACTGCAGGTCACATCACAGCTGGAAATGCATGGACATCACAGACGAGGACACTGTACTGCATGAAAATAAAAACCCTGAAAATGATGAATGTAAATTTCCGCTCCTCTTTAACACTACGATTGTGCGCGTTTCTGCCCTTCGAGTTCAAACTTCGAGTGAGGTCCGCAACGACGCTGGCGACCGTAAAAACCCCGGAAATTTTAAAAAAAGAAAAGAAGTTTCACCTCATCTGAACTGTGCCACATTCAGACAAAAAAAGACATAGGATCATAAAAAGACTTTGAGGAAAACTCCACCCTGAAACACTTAAACAGGAGAGAAACAGACACTGCTGATGCTGTTCATGTGTTTTTTCTTTTTCCTGCAGGAAAATGGGCAACCTGACATCACACTGACATCACAGTGACATCACACCACCAGCACCGCGGCTAATGTCAACTCAGAGAGCAGGAGCTTCTCTCTTCACTCAGAACAAAGAGAGTGAACCTCAGGAACACGTCTCACTTCTCCAGAGAAGAGGAAATGAAGGAAACATTGACAGGAAATGACATCACAGCTTTGGCTGAAGAGTCTGCACTGGGAGACGTAAAAAAAAAAACATGTTTGGATAAACAGGTGAAATCTGATTGGCTGTGGAGACTCAATGTTGGTGCAGGTCAGCAGAACTGGACTCGTGCAGGACTCCCAGAATGCAACACTCAGCATCAGAGCTGCGACAATTTGTTGGCTGAGGAAATATATATGTTTCTAATAGTTTTAGCTGTTTCTTAAGTGTGATTGTAAACAAAGTGTTTTTGGTTGAATAAAACGAATGATCAGAAATCATCACAGGTGTTTCACAGACCAAATGATCAATCATCACATTAATCAATAGTTCAGATCAATGCTTTTTCTCCTGGAGAAACTCCTGCTATTCCCCCACTGCCCTCACGTCCTACAGGTGCAACATGCAGCTGAATGCTCTCTAGAGGCTGTTCAAAGGCATTCTGGGAAGTGCAGGCCAACTCTACCAGTACAGGACTACATGTAGGTGAGGCAGGTCGCAGGAATGAGTGCATTCAAAAAAAAACACCTGAAACACCTCGAACATCAGAGCTCATCAGTGAGTTTGTTGTATTTGAGGGTAGATTTTTCCTTTAATTAGTTTCAGCTCGTCTTCATCATCTTCGTCCCTGCGCCTTCGCCGTCCACATCAGCTGACGGTCAGACTGTAAACCTACAGGGTGAGCGTGTGCGAGCGCGAGGCGCCTCCACGTGTTCAAACCGACACAGTCCGACTGAGGTAAAGCAGCGCTGCGAGTGATCGAAAGCCGTCACGCTCCTGCCTGTGCACACCCTCCCTCACCCGTCCTCCCCCCTCCCAGCAGGAAAACAAACCTCCTCCTCCTCTTCTCCCTCTTCCTCTCCCCGAAAGCCAGGACAGATTCACGAACAGGCAGACAGAGAAGTCCCCGATAATGCAAACACTAAAACACTGGAGATGCACAGAGAAAGGGTTGTTTATATACACTCAGAGTCACTCCCTCCCCCCTCCTCCCTCCCCTCCCCCCCTCACTCTGCTATCATCTCTTTTCTGCAAGTGTAGCCTTCATACACAATAGTTACACTGTTGTCCGTGGTTACCGATTCCCAGGTATACCAGTCTTCATGGTTCCCATAGCAACCAGCTGCTGTTTGTCAGCCAATGAAATCTCAGTCTCCATGGTAACCGGCTGTACAGGAAGCAATCTGAAAGAGTCTGTGGTCCTCATACTTCCGGTTTTTCTGTTTTGGAATGATAAACCATCCCCATCACCGCCAACACCCTCCACCTCTGTGTATGTGGGGGGTGGGTGTGGGGGGGGCGAAATCTGCCACCAGAGCAGGTCCTCCTGGGTCCTCAGGTGACTCAAGTAAATATTGATGTTGGCACTTTATGCACTTCAGTAACAGAGGGAGGGGTGAGAAGAACCAGTCTAGCAGCCTTCGTCTCGTCTGCGTCGCTCAGACACAGCGAGGGGGGGGGCACCGCTCAGCTGGCCAACAGTCATCAGATCTCTGTGGGGTTTGTGGAGGAGTCCATCAGGCTACTGTGTCTCCTGGTTCAAGAGCAAGGGGGCAGAGGT
This sequence comes from Trachinotus anak, assembly GCF_046630095.1. NCBI lineage: Eukaryota > Metazoa > Chordata > Actinopteri > Carangiformes > Carangidae > Trachinotus > Trachinotus anak. Next base: position 741,726 of record NW_027273879.1, on the reverse strand, counting down.
GGTGGGGAGGGGGGGGCAGGAGGAGACGGGGAGGACAGTGAAAAAGAGAGAGACGAGGACTAGAGAGGACTGGGGGCCGGTCCTCGTCACATTCATGCAGAGGTTCTTCACATGCTGCGTCCTCCGGAATGTGTCTCTCCTCGCCTCGTCTCGCCGTCCTCTGACTGGCAGCGTCCCATGGCAGAAAAAACAAACAAAAAACCTACATCGTGCTTCTGATTGGTCGTCATGTGTGTGTGTGTGTGTGTGTGTGTTCAGTGAGAGGCTGGTGGGATCGGTGCGTACACACACCGCGAGGCGCCGTGGGCGGCGGTGGGAAGGTGTCAGAGCAAATGTCCTGTGGCTGATGAGGAGGGGGGAGGTGGGATGCAGTGTGTGTGTGTGTGTGTGTGTGTGTGTGTGTGTGTGTATATATATGCGTGTGTGTGTGTTATGTATTTATAATGCGTGTGTATTCACAGGCCATTGCTATTGCGGTGTGTGAGGGGGGGTTTGGAGAGCTCCACCACTCCGGCCCGCCCCTTCCCGATGACTTTGGGGGCTCGGCGCAGCAGCTTCTGGGCTTCTGTGAACGCTTCGGTCAGCTCTTTCTTCCACTGCACGAACTCCGGGTCGCTCTGCACACAGAAGAAGAAAAACCACAGGGATCAGCTCTTTGTCTTTATCTCATCGACACCGCTCAGAAGTAACACACACCGAGACGCGGCCCCCACCTCACACTGCAGCACAAACTGCTTCCCTCCTTTGATGCGCAGAAGGATGCACTTCTTGTCTTTAATCTGCGTCTCCTCCACCGTCACTATCTGCTCCATCGTCAGCAGGTTTTGCTGTGAACAAAAGAGATCAATGGAAAATGAGCAGAGGTGAAGTGCACTGAGCAGAAGACAGATAATGATGCACGAGGGCTGAAGCTGGAGGACTACTGCTCCAAAGTTGACTTCCAGTCCAGTGAACCGGAGTCAGCGCAGAGCTGCAGAGGTGACGAGAACAAGTCTGGTAAAGTCCTGGCACAATAAACAATCCTCAGAGCAGGTCACAGCTTTAACCTGTGCCGTGCTCTGAACCCTTTGAACCCATTCAAGCTTTTCACTCCCCTGACTCAGAGCAGCTGCTGGTCTTAGGCCACGTTCAGACCGACTCTGGACCAGGAGCAGAAGGCTCCAGCAAAAAAACAGTTCAACCAGACTCTGCTTTAGCTGCAACACAATTATCATCTGCTGCGGTGGCCAATGAAACGAGAGGGATCCGTCTGCAGACTGTGGGGGAGCGGCGTGACTGCGAGGTGTCCAAACCACCACGAGCGCAGGTCTGAATATGGACATAGAGACACGTCTCCACCAATATTTCACTGAACTCGTTCACACTGTTTGGAGCGAAGTCATTAGATTATTCTGATGAGGCCACGTCTCCATGACGATCAATTTAGGCATGCTAACATTTGATTGGCTGGAATGGCGGAGACATTTTGATGGTGGATACAAAAATATTGTGTAATTTCTCTCTTTTCACTAACAAGTAATTTCCTATAGTTTACTTTTAGTCTTTGATCTGTTTATGTGGAGCTTTAATTTACTGTAAATACAGATCATATGTTAATATGTTGTGTCAGAACCGATGCTGAGAACAAACCACACGATCACACGTGATGTCAAAACAAGATGTTGAGGCGGATCATGTGAAGACGACAGTAGCTGGACATAAGAGGACAAACGTGTGAACAACTGCCTCCACTCCACATAAAATATTATAACATGGATCAATTTACTCCAGATTCTACTGCTCCTCTGTGTCTGGGTCACAGGGGCTGACGTCCCTCTCCCCCACCACTTCCTCCACCTCTGCCAGTAGAGAGTGAGCTGCTAGCCGCCGTGCACTCTGGTAAATGTGTGTTTTTAAACTCACTCAGCGCTCCTACAAAGAAGCTAGCAGCTAGTTAGCACAGCGCTGTGACGGAACACGAAGTGGGCGGGGACTGTACGACCTGCAGCCTGCAGACGGATCCTTCAGAATAAAACACGTGTTATGTTTCCTGTTGGATCACTTTATATGATGAATGAGGTATTTCTACAGTTTACCTGGCGTTCAAGATAAAATGACTCAGAGCTCTGAAAATATGTGAACCATGCTGATGGGATTGATGTTAACTGAAAGACAAGGAGAAGAAAGTTAACATATATATAACATGGAGGTGTGTTGCGTCCACTCAGTGCAATTTGGACATAGAAGACAACACGAAGAAACTGAACAAAGCAGTGAACCTGTGTGAAGCAGCAGCAAATCAGTGACGGAGCTCTGACAGTTCACACTGACCGGATCAGATCAGCAGGACGCTTGTCCTCAGTGGACGTCAGAGACGATGCCGAGAGGAAGGGGAGTGATCTTAAGTCAGTCAAGGTTCAAAGGGTTAACTCAGGTTTAAGTAGAGGGACGTCCACTGACTTGTGTTTTACTTTTGTGACTTAAAAGCAGCTCTGAGTTGAGCCAAGGTCCAAGACTCCAGCAGCTCTGCCTTTACTTCATCTACCAGCAGCAGACTGAGGAGGAGACTGAGACACACTACTGAGTCTGAGGCAGGGACCTGGACTAGACTCTAGACCTCAGCAGGGACTCTGAGGACACAGCAGGGACCTGGACCTGGTGTTAACACTCACCCCATCTCTCTGCTTTCTAAAAGGCTTTAGCCACTTCTCCTTCAGAGTGGCGTCAGGACAGACAGACAGACAGACAGACAGAGTTCACACAGACAGACAGATGAGCAGCAGCAGAACACCGTCGCTTCAGGACAGACACACATGGACATGGAGCACAAAGTGATTCAGTATGTGTGTGTGTGCGCTGTGATGTGAACTCACCCGCGACTCCCCCTCCCCCCTCCACTCCACACGGTTGGGGAACAGATAGAAATATCTGCGCTGCCACTGAGTCAGGAACGGGTTCCCCAGCTTCAGCATGTATCCGTGCATGATGCAGTCCTTCCCCAGGGCGTAGTCTGCACAGAGAGACAGGGTCAGAGCGTCAGCTGCTGCACTCTGCACCGTTACTGTGTTTACAACCTGTCACGCTGTCTTTACCCTCCTCGTGGCCCAGCTGCTTGTTCTTGGCCCTCTTGCGAGCCTCACTCTTGTCCGTGTCCGAGTTGACTGCCTCGTAGACCGTCTCTGCCACCTCCTGCTGCCAGCGCTCTGATATGACCAGAGGGAAGTTCTTGTACAGCTCCTGGTCACTGTCCAGCAGCTGCAGCACAGAGACGAGAGCGGGACGTTAACCACGAGTTCATCCACTGCAGGAACTTCACCACCTGCTCATTTCAGAGTTCAGTGGTAAAAAGACGACATTCTGCCAAATGTTTAGACACAACTGTAGATTTCCTTTTCATTAAATGTGACCTCATGAGATCAATCTGCTCATGTGAGTCTGGCAGGTTCAGATCAGTTCAGATCAGATCGTAACATCTGTCACCACCACATTCTCATGTGTGTTTCAGTAACAGGGCGAGCGATCGTCCTGTCGTCAGCCTGTGAAACTGCACAGAGCCGATATGATGATGGTGAATGAGAGAGAGAGAGAGAGAGAGAGAGAGAGAGAGAGAGAGAGAGAGAGAGAGAGAGAGAGAGAGAGAGAGAGAGAGAGAGAGAGAGAGAGAGAGAGAGAGAGACCAAACCAACCAAACCCCCCTCTCTCTCTCTCTCTCTCTCTCTCAGATACCCTGAGTGATGACAGTAGGATGAAAAATACATTTCATGGCTCTAAACCAATATCATCATCACACAAATCACAAATAAAGCGTTTACGATTTACATCAATAACCAGAGTTTTCACAGTAATTACTCAGCTGTTTATGGCTTTCAGCTCTCTCTCTCTGTGTCTCTCGCTCTCTCTCACTCTCTCTCTCTCTCACTCTGTCTCTCTCTCTCTCTGTCTGTCTGTCTGTCTGTCTGCCTCTCTGTCTCTCTCACTCTTTGTCTCCGTCTCTCTGTCTCTCTCTCTCTCTTTGTCTCTCTCTCTAAAAGTCTCGTTTACAACCATGAAAAGCAGCAGCTTAGAAACAGCACAGCATCTACACACAACAAACTGTGCTTCAGTGACGGTCAGCTGGTCAGAGTGTGAGTGTGTGTGTGAGTGTGTGTGTGTGAGTGTGTGGGACTGTGTTGTAAGTGTGGTTGTTTACGTTACACTATGGCAGGACAAATTAAACTTCACATTAATGGGAAAACAAGACAAATATCGTCCTGTCAGAGATCACTCCGATAATCATCGTCCTTCAACACTATAAATATCACAGTGGTCGTCAGTGTGTGTCAGTGTGTATCACTGTGTCAGACTGTTTCTCCTCTTCTTAGAAACATGGGGAGACGTCACCGTCACTCCTCAGTAGATTATCTCACCTACAGTCCAAGCTGGACATCACATCAACACTCAGCTGACACTTTGTGAACCTTCACACTGAGATTTAAATCCAGCAGTAAATCCTGCCTCTGTCCATTTGTTTCCAGCAGCGACTTCCACCTTCACTGTCTCTTTAAGAAACTCGTGCACTTGTGCAGACACAAAGTCATTTTGCTGTGACTGGATGAACACCAGGGGACTGGAGCTGCACACCTCTGTCCTCCATTACTGTACAGCAGTTATTCAGATTATTGCTCCTGTGCTAATGACGAGCTCTGTCTGGGGACACGTAAACAAACGCTCTGTGTGTGTGTGTGTGTGTGTGTTTGTGTGTGTTGTTGCTCTACAGTGCAGCGTCAGAGGATGAGTAACTGTTACCGAGGCCACATTAACGTTAATGGAGGACGAGGACAAAGGAACCTGCAGCTTCACGTTAGTCTGAATGTCTCAGTGCTTCAGACCAGCCTGTGAAGCTGCAGCTGCAGAGGTGAGGAGAAGCCGTCTCTGCCTCGGGGATTCAGGAATGGAAGTGTAAACTAGAAGCTGCCTGCACTCAGCCACAGAGAACGTCCCAGCTCAGCCGTCCCTTCCTTCTCTCCCTCCACGACCTTGATGCACTGATGCTCTCTGAGCGACGTCTCTGTGATGCACTCACACACATTAGAAAACAGAGCGTGCTGGCTGCTGCTCTGTCAAACTGCCATGTGAGAGCCAGCAGGCTGCAGTGTGGTTGTAGTTCAAATCTACCTGCCCCTCTTGTTTTAGGATGTGGCTCAGTGATCTGGTTTCCTGTCTTTATTTGGAGGAAATTATCTGCTCATCTCACTCAGTGTAAATTTGGTAACATCTTTATCTGTGATCGGCGTTTTGGTGTCAGTGTGACGAGCGTTCAAAGTTTCAGAATGGATGGAAACTGACACAAAAAACCCACAAACAGGTGTGAGGAGTCTGTTCTCACCTTCCTGCGGCTGATAAATAATATGAATTAATCTTTCACACTGCAGCTGCTTTTACACAACACGTCTATCTAGTGACTGAGGGTTTTATTATTGATTCACCTGCAAATTATTTTTAAAATTCATTGATTAATCCTTTTCTTAAAAAGGTCACAGTGACATATTGCAACAGTTTGTTCAGTTTGACAAATATGACAAAAAAGCTGCAGAGTCCATCATCAAAAAGGTGTCAGATTTTCTGATGATCAACCAATAGATTCATTGATTTGTTTGAACAACCTGCTGCACGTGTGAATGAACGAGGAGGCTGCTCTGCTCTTTACCTGCACATCGACAAGCAGCGGGAATCTTTTTAACGCTGACGTCACTCGTATGATGAGGACTTTTATGTCATCAGGGCTGCAACCAGCGACTGTTTTCATTATTGACTCATCTGCTGATAACTTCTTGTAAAATGGTCTTTTCTTACCTGATGTTATGCAATCATTTCAGTATTTTCATTTATATGGGGCTTTCCTGTCTCTCTCACTGTGCCTACCAAAATAAAGGCAAAAAATGCCCCAAAAATAACTTCAACAAAATATGTTTGTTTTTTTTTTTAATTCAAATTTGTTGTTCTTGTTTTTAAATGGTACTTTAATGTACTTCAAAGCCTCTGAAAAGCACTTTGAGCTGCCCTGTGTCTGGATGATGCTGTATAAATGTGAAAATGTGGGAAATTTGTGAAAAATATCACAATTAATCACAATTTATGAACTTATATTTCTCATATTTATGAATATGAGAAGCTGGAAAATGACGATCAACTGATCCATTAATCAGCAGCTTTAGTTTCTCACTACCTGCAGAGCTGACTGGGTCTGTGTTGGTGTCACTTTAGGTCGATGTTTCCTGTTATCTGCTGTTCTGCATCTGTTATCGCGTGTTCCAACATGTTGCTTTATTTCTAAATACCGAAATGTCCATATTTACATTATGAAGACACTGAGTTCATTTGTGAACGTCTTCCATCACTTGAGCTGGAGACAGGACATGAGTGATGGATGCTCACCGTACACACAGCAGCTGCGGTGTCACATCAAATGAGACGTACGGACGTGTCAGAGTGTGTTACCTTGATGCCCTTGGTGTCCTCCTCGTCAAAAGAGCCTATGTCAAAAGCATCGGCGGCGTTCACCTCCCCCCTGGGTGGGATTAAAGGAGGGGAGTACTGCAGGCGGAGGGGGAGAACAGAGAGGTGTTGTTAAAACCGCAGAATGAGAAACAGACGAGTGTGAGCAAGACAACAAGACTCCAGTCCCACAGCAGCGCTTCCCTCAAGTGATGGGGTAACCATAGCAACTGTGACTGGAGTGGACTAATGACTGGTGGAGCTCCATCCGGTGCTGCTTTAAACATGACTTCACCTGATCTGCTGCACAAACAAACCACAACATTTCCTCCACTTCACATTTGAAAAGTTTTTAACAAACTGTCTTAATGTCGACATCATGAGGTCACAGCCGCACGGAGACAGACATGACGGCGTCCGTGTTGTTTTCAGTGAACGACTCCAGAGGATTTCGATTTGAACTCATAAACCAGTGGTTTTAATGTACATGTTCTCAGATCAGTTAAAGAGAGCTGTATTGTTGTGTGTTAATGTTTACGCCGCACTCAGGAAGCCGACACACGCAGCTGCTGTAGTGACTGTGTATCTGAGGAGATACCACAAGGAGACCACAGGTTTCTGTTGATAGTGAAGGCAGCACGAAGCAAAGTGAACTGAGGCTCAGCACCATGGAGGAGGATGTTCACTTCAGGTTAGTGAACGACCCCGGTCCTGAGCCACAGTCACACCAATATCATTATATATATATTTATTTATTTATTATCATATATTATATTTGTGCCCAAATAATAAATGTATTGATTTATATTGATGAAAGAGTAAAACCTCATGTATGAATTAGTCACAGAAAGTTTTGCAAATGAACAAATTATTTATTATCTTCATCTTTTGAGAAAGTGGCAGCCACAGCACAAACACAGGCCCTTTAATGTTTGAATATTCCCTCCAGACAACACTGACATTCTGCTCAGATTAACATTGACAAAAACCTTATTCAGATCAATTAGGATTAAAAACAGATTCTGATTGAAACGTGATCAGTTTCAGGGCATCATATCAGAAATGGATCATATCAGTCTGTGTGTTATGAGCTGGAGTCACTTAGACCGAGCACAACAGCAGATCAGAAGCTGAGTGATGAAGAGATGAGGCTCACTCACCTTCTGCAGGTACACCTGCTGCCAGTCGATGCCTTTGAAAAACTGGTGTTCCTTCACCTCTGGGGCTCTGCAAGTGTGTGACAGAGAGGGGGAGACAGAAGGGGAGAGACAGAGGGGGGGTGGGGGTGGGGAGGGGGTTAACAAACATGTTTGTTTTCCTGTGTGCACTAGGTGGCAGTGTTTGCCACATCACTCCCCTCTGACAAACACACTCATAATCCTGCTTTTTAGCCAAATACCCGGCGCAGACACTGATCATCACTCGGCTGCAGCTCTAAGCTGATGTGAAACGACAGCGCTGACGAAATTAGTCATGAGCTCAGCTTCTATCGGATCACTTCCTGTCTGTCTCCATCCGTCTTCACCGCGCCACCCGGTGTTTTCAGCCTTAATGAGCAAAATCTGTCTGACTGATGAGCTCGTTTTCACGCCTGCGGACACGCACGCTGGTATGGGATGGCGGTTAATATGAACTTTTCATATTTGTGTGTGTGTGTGTGTCGTACCCTCGGCCCTGGCAGCCAAGCCTCTTGGACACGTCTCTCTGTAGCAGCCCCTCCAGCAGGTCTTTGAGCTCTGCAGTGAAAGAGTCTGGCAGCTCCACATTCTGCAAGAGAAGGGGGGAGGAACCGGAGGGTGAGAGCAGGCTGTCAAAGAGAGTCTGACGCTGTGGACCCCCCCCCCCCCTCAACCCCTCACCCCCTGCCAACCATCCCACTTTTTAAACTGTTGACTTTTTTGTCCGTCCGTCCACAGGTTGTCACAGTGGAGGTGTTGCTGTATCGGGCCCCAGGGAGCCAGGTCCAGCCGAGAGGCAGGTGCTGGAAATCTGTCTCCATGTTTAAAAACCATCTTGTGAGAAGAGAAAGTTTTATTCAAATAACATCACTCAGTGGAAACATGGACCAGTCGCACCTGTGTTTCTTAAAAAAAATCAAAATAAAAAATGTGGCGAATTAACTAACAGCACTTCCTGTCTGCAGTGTGCAGATGACTGCATCACTGTGGGACTGAAGAAAACTTGACAAGTTACAAGCAGCATCTTTTTTTTCTATGATTTCTGAGCAGATTAGAGGTTGTTTATCTGTGATGGACACTGGAGATAATTTTATGATCAGGAAGTAAAAATCATTGAATCTCCAAGAATGTGTCCTGTGGCTTCAGATGAGACTTGGAGAGGAGAGTGATTTTTTTTTAAAATCAGGTGCTGCAGCTTTAACTGTTGTCCCCCGTTTATAAATGGGACAAAGATTCACCTTTCTCTTTCACCTCACCTCACCCCCCCCCCCCCCCCCCCCCCCCGGACTCTTCAGTGCCCCCCTGGGAAGGCGCCTCGCAGTTTAAAAACCTCCACTGCAGCACAACTCACACCTCCACCCTCTGGTTTTTTGCTGACGCTCTTTACTCAGCGTCTTCGTGGAGACGTTTCAGAGCTCAGAGTCAGTGCCATCTATTGGGATCCGCTCCTCCTCCCCCCCCCCCCCCCCCCCCCCCCAAATCCATCTCTTCCTGTCTTGGCGGCTCAGTTCACTGCTGTCTGCTCCTGTCGTGTTTATTCAATGAGACCATTCATCATGTTTCATAAACACAAAGACATATAGGGCCGTATTTTTAGCCTGGTTGGGGCCGAATTGCAGCCCCCCCCCAACTGTCTCTCACAGACACTCGCTCTTTCTCACACACACACACACACACACACACACACACACACACAGACCAGACAAGGATTAAGAGGATAAACCAGATTAAGTGGCTGGATTAAAATCCTAATCTGGATTTATTGTGATATGAAAGATCATACTTTCTCTGTTTAAAGGTCTGCTCTACCAAACAGCGCCTGAGTGTGTGTGTGTGTGTGTGGGAGGCAGCAGCTATCGTTCTCAATCGCTTCATGTCCTGACAAATCCCACAAACGGACACAGAGTTGGACGCCGTCTGTGACGGACGACTGCTGCTGCGGCTGAAATTCACTTTACAGTTTGTCACTGTGAACGTGTCTGTGCTCAAACACGTGTCGCCGAGCTGAGGCCTGGATGTGAGAAGAAGAGGAGGTGGGTGTGAGCAGATGTGTCACTGGGTGGGCTCAATGGTCACCATTCATCCGAGTGTTTGAATCTGACCGATGACATCAAACGGCTCAACAGTGTGTTCCTCAGTCCACCACACACTCACACTGTCTAACACAAGGCTGGGTATATGCAGCAGCAGCCTTCAGTGTGAGGCGCGCCTCCTTGGGGGGGGGGGGGGGGGGGGGGCTTCAGGGGAGGTGCAGCGTGAGAAAGGTTAAACTCTTGAGCTGAACTCAGCTATGGATCAATTTTTATCACCGACAGAGAGAGGGGAGGGAGTCTGAACACAGAGGGAGGGCGAATCTACGTATACTCTCAGACTCATTGTTCCCACTGAGGTGGGAGGTGGGAGGTGGGGGGTGGGGCAAAATCTGCTTGTTTGTATGTGCTCTAACCCTTCGGCCATGCAATCCTAAATCTCAGCTTTTATTTTGGTGAATCCAATGATGTCATCACTGATAGAAAAGGTGGACAGAACTGGTCACTGTAATAAATCAGAGTCATGTTTCAGTAGTTGCACAGGACGCGATATCATTCAGAAACTAGGATGAAACAAACAAAAATAAAATAAAATCAAATCATATTGTGATTATTTTGGCAGAATTACAATGTGATATGAATGAACTGAAAAAAATATCAAAACGATGATGATGATGTGATGAACAATCTTCATCTTCCTCTGGAGAATATGATTTGTGGGTGGAGGCCTCTCTGCTCTGTTGTTGTGACACATTTGACCTTTTTCATAAAAACTGCAGCTGCTGTGATTTGGATATTGCTCTTGTTCATTGTTCAGACAATAGAGAAACACTCAAATATGCATCACTTCAAATGTTTAACTGCCGGACACTAGATGTCTCCTACGATGAAAAGTCACGTCCACCTTCCAAACTCATCCAGGTGTTAAACTGAGTGAGCAGAGAAACTTTGCTCCTCCTGCTTCACCTGAGACGTTGAACTGAAACTTTAAACTTCATTAACACAAACTGATCCTCATTGATTCTGGATCACAGCTCCCTGACTCCCTGACTGCACCTGTACTGGATGAGGCTTCAAACACATTTGACCCAAGGGGTGTACTTTAAGCTTGGCTGCTGGCTCAGTTTATCTAAGCTGGGTTTCTGTCATATGCTTCATCTTCCGTGTCTTCCCATGACACAGCAAAGTAAACAGACAGCTGAGTGTTGGATGGCAGCTGCAGGGACACGGAGGGACGACCCTGCACAACAACAGACGTTCGTCTCTGTCGAGCAGGTGCAGAAAATAAATGCGTGAACGTGGCACCAGAGTTTGTCTCATACAGGAAGGTGAGGTGTGCGTCATCTAGCTAACGTGCATCAGGTATCCTCGCAGTGTTTGCTCACACACGGTACAGTATGCATAGGGATATAGACATCTGTGTGCACTTGGTATTAACTCCAAGTTAAACATGGACCAAACCCATGAGCTCAGGTTAAGTAAAGACTTTACAGTTTGTTTACACAGAGACTCCTTCAGTAGATGCATCATGTGCACCACTGGCTTCTAGGAAACATGCAGCGTGTAGATGTCTTACCATGGTGAGCGTCATGCGGTCAATCTCATGTTTGTCTTTGGTCTTGTGCTGTCTGAAGGGACTGTGCCTGAGCAGGGAGAGAGAGAGAGAGAGAGAGAGAGAGAGAGAGAGAGAGAGAGAGAGAGAGAGAGAGAGAGAGAGAGAGAGAGAGAGAGAGAGAGAGAGAGAGAGAGAGAGAGACTCTGATTATAGATTATTGGAAAAAAAGGAGGGAGGGTGTGAGTGAGGGTGAGGTAAGGTGAGGTGAAGGAGGGCACAAAGAGGAGGGATGAGCAAGAACAGGAAACATCTCTCACACACACACACACACACACGCACCCCTTTGAAAACTCCTCATACTTTAACATCCTCAGTGAAAAGTGAAGCATGTGCTCATAAATATTACAACACTATGAATTAACGAATGGTAATTTGAAATGACCCAGATCGTACTCGCTCTAATTAGCCACCTGCAGGTTCGAGTGCTGACTGGCAGCTTTAATGATTCTGCAGAACTCGCGTCTCCAACTGGAGAAAAACTGCAGGAACCTCAAAGTATGTTTGGACTGTACGGTGCCGTGGCTGCACGCCTCGCACTGTTCGTCATATCTGCATGTTATCACCCTCCAATCACCCTCCACCCAAACCTCACAGTTATTGTTACATTTCACACTGATTGTGCAAAGACAGAACAGAGAATAGACGTTTCACTGGGGAAATATACTGAACAATAATATAAATGCATCATTTTGGTTTTTGAAGTTGAGTTGAAGTAAAACATTTAAGATTTTGTCTGAGCTCACAAAACAGCTTCCTCTCAAATCTGGTTCACAAATGTCTCCTTTGTCAACATCATCATCCACCTGCCCTGGTCGCACCTGTGCAGTGACCCTGCTGTGTAATCAGCATCCTGATGGGCCACACCTGTCAGGTGGATGATGAGCTCCATCACTTCAAACACATTTGTGAAGAAAATTGAAGAGAAACAAACTCTGTGTGTGTGTGTGTGTGTGTGTGTGTGTGTGTGTGTGTGTGTGTGTGTGTGTGAGTGAAAAATGGGATAAAAACAAAAGTGTGCATTTATTTTGTTGAGTATAAATCTTACACCTGTCTGCTCCTGCACAGTGAAGGGTTTTTTAATGATCATCAGCTACTGATTAAATTCATTTGCTCCTCTATAAAACTCTGTCTCCACTGGTGGCACTTTAACGTGTATTACCAGTGTTTTTCAGTTTTTCATAAAGTCAGATGAAGGTTTCATGAGGCAGTTTGGGACCAAATTGTTCCTCTGGATGCTGAGAGACGATCGCTGCAGCCGAGCAGCTAAATTACACATTTCTCAGGGAGCTGAAGAATTTACAAACGAGAGATTTTTCACAGACAAACACGCTGTGATCTGGTACAAAACGCAGGCAGCTCCTCCACTGAGCTCTCCCACTTATCAAACAAACATTTATCAGAGAGAACAGCATCTCCATCCAGGATACAAAGAGAGAGCACCGCACTGCACGAAGTGTAAATGATCAAATGGCAACCGACAGCTTTAATGAGAGACTAGCAGCTTCCAAACTACATCTTCAATGAGTCTAATTCTTCAGCCGGAGCATGATGACGTCAAGACCGAGGACTGGAGGGACGTTAATCAGTGAATCTAAGTCTGAACTTCATGGGTCCAATCAGAGAGCTTCTTCCAGATACATCTGAATGTAACGCAGAGAAGGAAAGGACCTGGTGCAGACACGGAGGTCAGACTGCCTGCTTTCATGTCGAGTGTTGTGGATACAGTGAAGTTGATGGAGGAGCGACGGAGCGCTGACCTCACATGACTTTAACACCAGGAACACTTGAAAAGAAAAACACAGTGTGAAGACCCCACGATACTGTGTGGGCTGATTTATAGACAGCTGGGTTTAGGAGTCAAACCTTCAGTCATGTACAAGTTTATATCTCAATAACAAATCACACTGAACAAACACATAAATACAAAACTCCCAGTTTTCATGAGTTGAAATATAAAATCAAAGATTTTGTCTAAGCTCATAAAAGATGTTTAAATCAATTCAATTCAATTCAATTTTATTTGTATAGCGCCAAATCATAATATACATTATCTCAAGGCACTTTACAGGGTAAGGTCAAGACCTTACTTTGTTAAAGAGAAAAACCCAACAGTTCCCACAAAGAGCAAGCACTTGGCGACAGGGGGGAGAAAAAACTCCCTTTTAACAGGAAGAAACCTCCAACAGAACATCAGTGTCAGTGAGAATTTCTCCTTTGTTAAGATCATCAGGTTTTCATTTAGTTCAGTGTCTAATTGATGTCTTTTTTCAAAATAAAAAAATAAAACTAAAATGATGTGCAGCTTGTTGTGGAGCTCCACCCCCAAATGAAAAAACTTGCGGCTTTTGGAGTTTGGATATGGTCACTTAGCTTAGCATAAAGACTGGAAGCAGGGGGGGGACTGTTAGCCTGGCGCTGTTCAGAGTTAAACAGATATACCTGCCAACAACATGTTTGTTTAAGCCAAACATAAAACAGAATTCTAAAACTATTGTGGTTTCAGGGAGAGGTTCATCCTGGAAACATTTCTCATTGGACCACAGCCTGAGGTGACTGAGCTGCACACTGAGGCCAAGCTTTGGTTCCATTGTGTCTGCACAGAGATGGAGCTGGGAGGAGAACTTCTGAACTCCGGACAGAGCCAAACCTGTTTGCTAAGCTAACCAGGCCCTGACTGCAGTGGTGGTATCGTTCAACCCTGACGTGATGTCACTGCGACACAGAATAAAGATCATTCAGCTTCGTTTGCAGCAGAACTCATGTCATTAAATGTGTTTTGCTCTTGATCAGTTTCACTGAGGATTCAAGTGGTGAAACCTGCAGCCAACCTTTCACCAAAGACCAACACTCTTCCTCTTTTAAGTGTTCAAACACACTGATCCCAACATCAATGGAAAGACACGTCACACACACACTCCACGCTCGCTCCAACCTGGCAACACACACACACACATCCCCCTTTTACCTGATTTCAGACCTACTGGGCCTAGACCTCTGGCATTTACACACTCCAGATCAAACAAACACACACACACACACACACACACACACAAACAAGATCAAACGCACACCAAACAGACGGCGAGCGGGCGAGAGATGCGGAAAACGGCGAGAGCAGATTCAAAGGTTTCACTCAGAGTGGCTGAGGAGGTTTGAAAGGAGACAGGAAGTCATGACGTGTTGGGAGCAAAAAGCACAGAGGAGAAGAAGAAGAAAGAGGAGATGAGAGCTGGAGTGTTTACCCTCGGAGGAGTTTGAAGAGCATACAGCCTAAGGAGAACCAGTCGGCGCTGCTGTCGTACGCCGTGCCCTTCTGGAGAACCTCTGGAGCCATGTAACCATGAGTGCCACTGCAGAACGAACGAAAACACACACACACACACACACACACACACACACACACACACACAGCTTCATGTCAAATACACAATCATTACTTTTTACAACAGCGAGAGCAGAATCACACACTACAGAGCCGTTAGCACAGAATTCATATTAGAGGAGGAGGGAAATCAAATATGTCCCTCAGCAGCAGAAGCTGTTGTTTTAGCTCCTGGTAAATTACAGAAGCTGCTTCTGTGATGCTGCAGGAAAACATGTGACTGATGGGTTTATGATCGTTTTTAATATTGGTATTATTCACTGGTAATTATCTGTAATCTTCTTACTAACACAGACACATCGTCTCTTTTCTGATGCGACTCCAGTAAAATGTTTATAACTGAAGTTATAAACCACAAAACACAGACTGAGTTCATCTCTGTGATCAGCATTAGCATTAATGAAGCTAATGCTAGCCTGATTAAAGTTACACTAGGTAACTTTTCTTCATTATGACATCTACAAACAACCAGACCTCTGTTCTACAGGTTGTTGAGTTGTGTTCTTACATCATCACTAATGTTTCCATCAATTCAAACAGAGAAGTCTGTGATTTTAATCATGGTAATGTTCCGTCTCATTGGTTGCCTGTCAGTGATGTCATATCCTGTCTGCTCAGGTGTCAGTGTTGTGTTTATCTGACAGAAGCTCAGTTTGAAGTCTCATGTTTCAGATCCTCTTTCTCCACCTTGGTGGTTTTCAGCTCTGTATCTGAACCAGATGAAGGATTTTAGTCGTTGACGTCTGGATCTGAAGTTCTCAGAGAAACAAGCTGAGGAAATGTCAGACAGCCAATCAGAGACGTCCTGTGTCTCTGAAGAGCGTCAGCCAATCACTGACTTTAATGTCAAACTGCTTTGTTCAGTGTTTCTACTGTTTCTCTCTCTCTCTACAATCAGCTGCTCTGTTGTGGAGCGGAGGAGATGGTGAAAACAACAACTCCCATGATCCCATGCTATTTCACAACATCACACTGAGAGCTCTAGCAGCAGAAGTTACAGACTGTGTGTTTAATGCTCACAACCTGAAAATAAGCTGAGCTGCACCAGTTCTGACATATTGATTATTGATCAGCAGCTGAAACAAACTGGTTCAAAGGTTTTTCTTTCCTTTGTTGACTGATAAATGATGAGTCGTCCATCAGTATATTCAAATGTATTTTAATATGGAATTATTGTGTGATGTCAGACACGTGGTTCAGCGATGATTAAAATCCAGTGAGAGCGGTTTCACACAGATGGGTTCACTTACACACTGGCGTGCGGTTTCTTCTTGGAGAAGTCACAGGCCAGGCCGAGGTCGGAGATACGCACATGACCGTGCTCATCCAACAGGATATTAGCTGGCTGCAGGAGGACACACACAGAGGAAGAGAGAGGGTGATACTGATGGAGAGCACGAGAGATAAGATCAAGATTATTGTGAACAATATTGGAGACCTCACTAATTCACAACTTAAGTTACAATTTCCGCTCACCAGGAGAAAACTCAGTGTGGACCCAGGCAGTAAACGAAAGCCTCCTGTCCTGGTTATCCTCCACTGTTTGGCAAAACCGTGACTCACTCACTCTCCTTCCCCCTCCAACACTCAGCCTCAAAGTATTATCTGCATTGTACTGCACTGTTTATTAAAGCCCTAAAACTGTTCCCTGACTTCCAGCAAAATATATCTATTATTATGGCAACCAGTCCAAACAGGGGAATTGGAGGAAAAACAGAGGACTGCTGAAAACACAGCTGATATGAATCTCGGGCTTTGAAGCAGCATCTGTGGAGGTATAGTGCTGGATCGGTGGACTGAGGCACACAGCACACAACTGTGATGTTAGGCTTCTCGTCCATATCTCATCATTCTCTCTGTCATAACTTTTACCATTAAACAATATGAATATCAACATTTCTTCTAAAGGCTACGTGACGTGAAACAACAGGGCTCCAGCTAACGATCCTTCTGATTGTTTTTTTGATTAATTGACAGCCCAACAGATTAAATCTATATTTTTCTTACTGTCAACAAACCCCATGAAAAGACCAAAGTCCATCTCTACACAGTGATTCAGCTGCTGTCTGTGGCGCTCAGCTCTGAGGCCTTTGGTTCCTCCTGAAAACACCTCAGTGTTTTATTTAAAGAAAAAAGCTCAGTGACGTTTAGCAATGAAATGATCAGAGGTTAATCAGTTATCAATCAATTATCATTAATAGTTTCAGTCATTTCAAGAAAAATAATTTAAAAAAATAATAAAACTTTATTTGTATGGAACTTTTCATACACAGGATGCAGCTCAAAGTGCTTTGACACATATAAAAGGAGAAAGAGAGTGAAGACAGGGAAATCATAAAAAAAACTGAGCTAATTAAAAGCTAAATTGAAGACGTATGTTTTTGTCATTTAAAAATGTCCACTGAACCCCCCCCCCCCCCCCCCTCTATTATTTCTTTGTAGGTTGTTCCACAGTTTAGCTGCATGATGGATGACAGTCACAGTTTTATTTTGGGGGATATTTGCTGTGGAGGCTCTCAGGGCCCGTGGAGGGACATAAATCGACAGAGTCAGTGATGTAAGAGGGGCCAGCCCATTAAGAGCTCTGTGAGGGAGGCGGCGTGGTGTAGCAGTACAGGAGGAATCTGCTCTCCCCTCCTTGTTTTTGTTTAAATGTAGCAGCAGGTTCTGAATTATCCGCAGTTTCTCCACTGACTCCTCTGGAGGACCAGAGTGTCAGGGCTGAATAACTGTTGATTCAGCAAACACATGCTTCAATTTCTTCAAAAAAATAATCTGAAGATTAATCAATAATTGTTAGTTAAGGCCCAATAAACATTACTCAAACTGGGGTGCATTTGTTGGGGACTATTTTTATTGGCGGATTCATCCACATGTGGTGTTGTAGTGAGTATTTATGGCAGCAGGACAGTCGAAATAAACAACAGTGTATCTTAACAACACAGTAGCTGTTGGGGGGGGTCGTCTACCTTGAGGTCTCTGTAGACGACGAAGCGGTTGTGCATGTGCTCCAGACCCAGGATGATTTCAGCCGCATAGAAACGCATCTCTTTCTCACTGAAGACGCCATGCTGAGACAGGTGGTAGTGCAGGTCGCCCCCTGAGCGCGCGTACACACACACACACACACACAGACACACACACACGGACAGACAGAGTGCGTCAGCATGACCTCATAACACCTCATACCTCAATCAATATCCATCAATAAGTTGTGGTAATCTTCTCAGGGGAGAAAATGGGAATCGATGGGAGGCCTTCTATGACTCTTCCCTCCTCACCAACTGTCCAGCTGTCTCACTCTTTGCATATATTGACTGGCTGTATTTATAGCTCAACTGAAGCTTTGACAGCCTCACACTTTACACTGTATGATGATGACTGTGTTGACTTTAAAAGGTGACTCAGGCTTTGATTGTGAGACTGTCTGGAAACCCTGAGTGCAGCCTCTGATGAGGCTCGGAAACTGGCTGCTTGCCGGCCATTCCTTCAGAGGAAACACTAACAATGAGGTGCAAGTTAAGAGGAGGCTGATATTGGACGGTAGGAAGGCTCATACAGGCAGGTGGCTGTGGTGCGAAGCGTCATCGCTGAGGTCAAAATCCCATCAGCGCTTGATTCTCTGTGGGAGGAATGACCTGAGCGGCCGGCGACAGGCTGAGTAATCCAATCTTTCTGTCTCAGAGCAGACTGACTGAGGCAGAAGTTTAATCTGGGCAGGTAGGGTGGGGGTGGGGTGGGGGGGTCACCTTACCGTTCATGAGGTCCAGGATGAAGCAGAGCTTGTCAGGGGTGTGGAAGGCGTACGTCATACACACGATGAAAGGGCAGTCCTGCAGAAACAGAATTTGATCAATAACTAAAATCAGAAATGATGATGATGGTCGTGTGTGTTTCTCTGCACCAGGGGCACATGTTCTGCACCTGAAGCACATATGAGCTCAAGACACATTCATGCTAAATGGTGAATGGAGGTGTCACAGAAAGAAGGAAGCTTCTGGACCGGGTTGAACCCGCTGTTTGTGAAGCATCACTGAGTTTGTATGTGAAGTTCTCAGTCATATTAGTGGTTTTCTAAAGTATTCAGATCCTTTAATTACATAATAATACCAATATCATAATGTTGAAATTCTCTATTTCAAATCAAAGTCCTAAGCAAGTAACAGTCCAGTTATTATCAGCAAAATGTATCAAAAGTACTTGTTCTGCAGAAGTTTGGAAGGGAAATGTCTTTTGACTGGAACTGATAACCTAAGAGGTTCAGGCGAAACCAAAATACAACCCAGCCCAAAGATTATTATTACAGCGGGTGGTATCCTTTAAATAATATTATCTTTGTGTTTCAGTTTTTTAGAATCCATAAATAGGGGATATCATTGTATTTTATGTTTCAGGTACAAGCAACGCTGCCACTCAACTGAAGTTCATAGTTTTATTTGTCACATGCTGAGCTCCAATGAACAGTGAGCAAAGCAGTGAACTGAGGCTCGCTTAGACTCACTTTACACAAATTTATGAAAAATATCACAATGTGAGATTATTATCGACGTCTCTATGAAACGTCTGAAAGGTGATCACGTCCTACAGCAGGTTTGTGTCATCTGTCAGTGGAAGTGTTAATACTCAGGTACTGCTGTGCGTGACTCACCCCTGTGCTGACTAACGACAGCATGATTCTCTCATTGAGCGCGAGAGTCTCCCCCTGCTTCATCTTGATCCTCTTCTTGTCCAAACACTTCATGGCGTACCTGTCATCAAAACAACAAAAACATGCAGCATCATTTCTGTTTTTTTTTCTTCAAGCTTCATCTCTCTGACAACCATCGGCTGAGTGTGAAGTCGTTCTTACATCTTCCCCGTGTCGGCCTTCCTGCAGCCGTACACCTCTCCGAACCCACCCCTGCCGATGATCCGATGCACGCTGAAGTCGTTCATGGTCAGCTGGAGGAGGAGGGGGGAGCAGAGGCAGCAGAACCTGTTAGAGCTTTACTGAACCTGTTTAGTGTGGTTCAAGAGGACTCTGGTGGATTCGCCTATGTGGTTGAGTTTGTTTAGAGCTGGAGCGCCAGCAGTGACAAATCTGGTGCAGACAAGGCAACAGGATGAAGACAGCCTGAAGAGGAGGGTCTGGTTCCAAGTGAACTCTGGTCCACTTCAAACCAGTTCAGCCACAGGATTGTGTGACAGTAGACGTGTGATTATAGGATAAATTCAAAACTGTCTTTTTTTGAAGTCCATTAAAAAAAGGTGCTCTTACTATTTTTTTTATGTCCTTAGCTCTGTAAACAAGGTTTGAATGTGGACCTTGATTTACTTGATCCATCTGCTGAACATGTGACTTGTCACCACTCATTAGGTAACCATGGTAACACGACATGCACGTCAGCTGTGGGTATTTTCACTGTAAGGGAAGTCAACCATCTGCTGAGGAAGACTGTGCGACATGATCGAAAACTCCACAGCAGCTCCTGAAGTGTTTTTGCCAGCAGTTTAAGGTGTCAAACATGAGCTGTGTTCCTCATTAAAAAGTAACTGGACACTTGTAAAGTGTGACAGTTGTACAGAAACAGACTCAGCTGAAGAAGACGACCGTCCAGTCTGGACTATGGGGAGGTTTCGTCTGTAAAATCTTGTTCTCGGGTCATGAATCATTGACTTGTTGCTGGGAAAAGAAGGAGCCTCTGAAGTGGGACAGTCTAGTCGCGCCGCTGTGACACCATCGGTCTTCAGATGCAGCCTCTGAGGGATTCAGCCCCTGAACTGGGGCACAGCTCCTGTACTGTTTAAATCCCCCAAAAGCATGATGGAAACTGTATTTTGTAGTTTTGGAACTTATAGCCTGATTATATCTCAAACAGAAACAGGACAAGGGACAAAGCCCATTAACATGAACTGATTTTGAGGTTCTTGTATTCCTGGAACACTTCTCCATCCTTTCATACACAGATATTCACCCTGTGTTACATACAGATAAAAAATTTGGCCCTGATGGTGTTTGGGGGGGGTGGGAGGGGGTGGGTGGGCAAGTGTTTTGATCTTGTCTGGGGGAGGCCTCTGGAGACTTTGGAATACCTGGTCTGGACCAGATGACCCAGTCTACAGGTGTGAAAGTGGCTGTAAGAGCTGGTACTCACATGGATGTTGAGCTCTACGTTCTTCCACTGACAGAAACGAGTGAATTTGTCACTGAGGGAAAAGAAGAGAGGTGAGAAAGTGTGAATGTGCTGGTGATGTGCTGGAACAAATGGTGAAGCTCCTCCTCCTCCATCTCCACTGTCTCACCTCTCAATGAACTTGTGGAAGATCTTCCCTCTCAAGCTGTCGCAGATCTCCACGATGTATGGCTGCAGGGGGACAGACACATAAACAGCCGCTCAGCTCCAGCGTTTCTCTGTCTGCTCTGGCGCCTCAGTAACTACGTGATAAAAATTCTTTACAAATGTATGTGAATATATCTCCAGTGCATTGTTATGATGGCTGCGCTGGACTCCTGTGGCCAGTCTGTTCAGAGCTGTGGGGCTCAGCCTCTGCTGACTTTCTTTTGTCCAACTCATCTCACAGAAACTCCCACTGAACATTCACGTCTTTGCATTTTGACGAGTCCACATTCCAGCTGAAGGTAAAATTAAAACAACACTGACGACCAAAATAATCTATATGAGATAGTGACAGGTTGATGTAGCATCTTTGAGGAAAAATTCAGTCCCTTGGGATAATTGTATATCCACAATCAAAGCCGTGTTGTAGTTTAAAAGAGGAAATAGTTGATTAGATTCAGTGATAGATTAGATTAGATTTACTGCTGAAAGAAGACGTCTCTTGTTTCTCTTCCTCAGTACTTGATTTTCCTGGGCTGCCTTTTGGCAACTGATGCTAATTACCAACAGTATGAATGTGAAAATGCCGGGTTTAAAAATACTACTGGAAACAAAAATACATCCTGGGCGATAAAAATTATTTTTACATTGCTAGACGACGTGTCTGCAGCCAATCAGGTCACAGAAATAAAGCACAGTGCTGTTTTGGAGTTAACAGTCGAATAGAAAGATTAGAGAGACAAGCGCTCGCTCTGAGGAAACTACCAGCGTCAGCTTGAGGCTTTTTTTTTACTGCTTAAAATCCTCTATGTCTATATATTGTCTTATTTTTATCTGTGTCTTATGTTAAATACTTTTAAGAGCCTTGTTGTTAAAAAGCACCATACAAATGAACTTGCTTTGCAGATTACAACCTCTTACACCAGCGATTAGACAACAAACTGCTTTTCTTCTCCACACCGAAATCTAAAGACAAAGACCGCTGCATCTAATCAAAAACAACAGATTTAAACTGATCAAAGAACTGATCTGCTCTCTGACAGTGAATTATTTCCCACTGCAGGATTTAACAGGGTGTTTACTGTTTTTCTTTGTTGATTTTTGCACGATTTGTTTATTCAAATAGATTTTCTGTTTGCAGCACAGACAGTTCTCTACGGTGGCCCTGAGAGCTCAAACCACTGTGACTTAAGAAAACACATGCAAATAAAAAACTAAACACAAGCAAACTTGACAACACGTGTTGCAAATACTCACAACACAACCAAATACACAAACGCACTGCAAGTAGCACAGACGACCACAGGGGTGTTTCCAAAGTGAGGAACCCGGCCTGAACCCAAACTGATGAGGACATTTTCTGACTTTCTTTGTGTTTTATTCATTTGCATGTGTTTTCTGAAGTTGCAGTGGTTTGAGCTCTCAGGGCCACCGTAGCTCTTGGTCTTCTTTCACGTTCTGAGTCGACTGATTCATTATTTTAGCCCTCAGAGAAATATGAAACTCAATGAGAAAGACTGACGCCATTGTTTTCACTATGTTTACTAATCTGGACTCATATAAAAACTGTGTGATACAAATCTGTGTGTGTGTGTGTGTGTGTGTGTGTGTAATTTGCTCCCACAAAGGGTGTAAAGGACAAAAATAAGAAAAAACATTATTTCACTGTCGGCCCCTCCAAACATTATAAATTGTGCTGTTCTCATTCTATGATTCTTCACTGTATCATTTTGAAAATCATATTTTTAATGGGAGGCGTTTTGACTCAGTGTCACCACAGAACAGCTCCAGTGTAAATAACATGAACGATGGCTGAACTTTGTTTAGCTGCTTGACTCTAACACACTGTGACCCTGTGTGTGTTGACAGGTCTTTTACCTGGAAGAGAGTTGGGGGAACCTGTTTCTTTGCCAGGTGACTCTGCACATGGTCGACCGCTTTCTTCGAGAACGGCTGAAAGGAAGAGAAGGAAATGAAGGGTCATTAAAAAAAAACACAGCTTCACCAATGATTTCACTTCTGTTTTCTGTGTAGGTCCCCGAGTGCAACATGACCAGGACTTCAGACTGCAGCGAGGCCGCTACCAAGAAGAGGACTGATATATGTCTGTGTGTGTGTGTGTGTGTGTGTGTGTGTGTGGGTGTGTGTGTGTGTGTGGGTGGTGTGTTCAATAACTTCCTCCCTTCACACAGCAGCAAGCACTAACTTTGCTTTACAGGAGGACAAAAGCTGCACTGTGGTTTGTTAGGGGGTGGGGGGGGGGGGGGGGCACAACACAGCAAGGATTTCCCATCATTCTCAGTCTCAGTACATGATTCCAGTCTTCATCTGTAGAGCTCATCAGTGGTGGAAAGTCACTAACCACATATATGGGTTTGAAGCTACCTGTACTTTACTGGAGTATTTTTATTTCCTGCTGCGTAGAAAGTTCAGTTTCCTTCCTCTGGAGCATCAGAGGTGTTTCAAAATCCAGGTGACACATTCAAGCTCCTGAATCTGTCACACTGCTGGTTTCATCTGAGACAGGGGTGTCGACGTAGCTCTCTGTCTTATTTAGACATGACAGGACATTTAGAGAAGAGCCACAGCGCTCAGCGGCGTTTGGCACCTGAGACCGATGACTTAACAAGTAATGATTAATGAAGGAGGAAGAGTTTTCTGTTCTCTCACAGAAAAACTTAGTTTGCCTTGAAGGCGCCTTAATGAATGACCTCCACACCTGTGAGGGACGTCGTCCTGCTTCTCACAGCTTTCTCACCGCTGCCTGTTCTATAATGTCTGAAAGGACACGAGCACAGAATGACAGGAAGTTCACTTGCTCTGTGTGAGGCATACTCAGAAATTGTGGGAAAATGTGGCAGAGCTACTCTGCACTGAGAAGAGAAACGTCTTTATTACTCACACACTGACTCATTTGACACAAGAGGAATCTCCTCAGCAGTTTAAATGTGGCTCATTCTCAGTGTTTACTGTTGTGTTAAAGCTCCACACAGTCTAAAGGTAGATGTCCATGTGTTTGTGTTATAAAGCAGGTCTAGGTTCTATATTAATACTGTGAAAGTATTAAAGCCTCAGTCCACAGAGAAATGCACACAGCCTGTATTCAGAAACTGAGCCTTAAAACCAGCCGTCAGGACTTCTGGAACTTTGTGATGTCACAACAAAGCAGTAAGCCCCGCCTACCTGGACCCACCATCCAATATCTCTGAGTGTTTACAGGAAATCTGCTATATTTTTTTACTGGATCACTCAGAAAACAGTGAGCCAATCAGAAGACAGATGTTGGACATTGCACTTGGTCATATTGAGATTTTCATTATATTTTCATTAACTTTGCAGCCCTTAAAAAAAAAAATGAAATCATGTCATGTTGATGCTGCTCAGTCTATGAGTGGTTCCCAGACTTGTTCACTTCTTTAAAATGAAACACTATCTGCTTGTGTGACGCCCTGAGCTGCATGACACTGTTTGTTTTGGCTTGTCGCTGCTTTCTTTTTGACAGGTTCTTCCTGATTTCCCGGGCCTTCCCATCTCGTTAAAGCCCTGGCTTCACCTGGATGGAGCTGTGTGTTTCAAGATGGCCTCTCTCTCCATCTACAAGCTGTGAGCCATTCAACCAGAGAGTGATTTCCACTCATAAGTAGAGCTGAAATAATGTGATTAGTCCATTGACAGAAAACAAATCTGCAACCATTCGAGATGAAGCGGTAACAATCTCTGGCTGCAGCTTCTCCAGTGTGAGGCTTTGCTGCCTCACTCTGTTTTATATCATTGTAAACTGAATATCTTTAGGCTTTACACAGTCGCTCGCACAAAACATATAATTTGATGACGTCGCCTTGGACTCTGGGAAAATGTGATGGACGTTTTTTCTCTATTTTCTGACATGTAGAAAAAAACTATCCAACAATTCACAGGATAAAAATCAAAGCTCAGACAAAAACATCCTGTTAATCATCTCACAACCCTAAGGTTTATCCTGTCACCCACTGGTTGGAAGGAGTGTGGTGTGTGTCCCTGAGTGTGCGTTAGTGACACAGTGTGGATGTGTGGAGTCGTCCTCACATGTGAACAGGACAGGAGCTCCTTCATGATGTAGCCGTCGTAGATCTGCCGGCTGCGGCTCAGCCTCTCCTCCTCTGAGTCCAGCTTCTCGTAGTCCTTAATCTGAAACACACACACACACACACACACACGCACACACACACACACACACACACACACACACACACACACACACACACACACACACACACACACACACACACACACACACACAGGCGTCTCAGACCGTACAACAAACAGGGCAAAGTGCTTCCTGTGAGGGATAAATCTGAATGAACCAGATTACAGGCCTAATCTCTCACTGTCCCATGATGCGGTCTAATCTCACACACAGGACACTTTAAACTTACTTCTTCGTAGAACTTGAGCTGCGGCACGGCCTCGTCGATCTCGTTCATACAGAAGTCCTTGAACAGCAGGAAGCCTGCAGGACATAAAGAGGAGACACAGTGAGGAGAGACGACCAAAACTATTGACTTATTGTTCTACAAACACCCTGCTGGTTCAGCAGTGAACTAGAGGCCAGGGATAAAACCCTGGAGTTCTGTAGGAGGATCTGGCACCACCAACACTTTGGTCCACACCAAAATATTCTGACAACTATTGGATGGATTCCCATGAAATCTGGTTGATATCAAAGGTTATCATCACGGTGCTTTCGCTGTCAGTCAGTGATGTGTGAACGTCACCACCGATGCTGGATATCTTCCTCATAGTTTACCAAATAAAAGCACAAAGAAATACCCCTTTGTACACCAAAATAAATGGGTTTTTTGAATGTGGGTAATGTCCACAGTGGAAAAGTGACTAAATTAAACTCATACCAGTCAGTCAACATTAAAAACAGCTGATTTTTGAGTGTGCCTACTCCTCCAGAGTGCAATTTACAAAGGAAAACATGCAAAACATTTTAAACTAATTGCAGGCTAATTAGACTAATGTTAAGAAAGAAATCTTGGGAAACAAAAAGATTAAATCTTCAGAAAAACCCAAAAATAATCTGATCAGTGTTGTATTTGAAAGGATCAAATCCTCACATTTGAGAGGCTGGAACAAGCAAATATCTGGAAGTTTTGTTTGAAAAAAAAGACAAACAATTATTTATCAAAGTAGCTGCTGATTAATATTCTGTCGATCAATCTTTGCAGTTCTAGTTGCAGCCCTGTATTAGGTGGAAAAACATTACAACCTACAGTAGGTGATGTTACACTGTAACACACACACCAACACGAAAGAAGGGCAGCATTTACTGTATTAGCCTTAATAACGGATTGAGGTTGTCTTGGTCTTATTAGGGCTGCTACAGTCGATGATTCTGAGCCTACACACACACACACACACACACACACACCTCATAATTACAGAAAATGGCAGCAGCATTATTGGCTGGAGATGACACACACTGTGTCACACTCAACCAACAACAGATAAAAATCTCACGACGTGTCGTCAGATCCACACTCATGAGACATTATCTGAGGAAGAGGAGGGACGGGAGGGGGAACAAAAATGCATCCACATTGCTTGCAGAGATGAGACGCGCCATTGCCATGGAAATTGCCTCCATGGCTACCAGCTATATGTGTGCAGTGGTGTGGAGACACAGGAGACGTACAGTGGACGGTGCTGCTGGCCAGGAGGCGATCCCCTGACTCTGCAACGTGTTCACACTGTGAGACGGTTCCACACACACAAAGATCCAGAGGACACAGGACTAACGAGCTGAGCAGCCGCGTGTACAGGCTGCATGTTGATGACACCCTCAGTGTTTCTGTGTGTTGGTCTGCTCTGTGGCTTTACCTGATTAGCATCAGGTATTAGCAGAAATAGACGGCTAACAAGATCTCACTCTTGACCCAGACCAGGAGTCTAGGTCGCTCTAACCTTGGTAATGGTGCTGCAGGACATTGTGTTGAGTTCAGCGGGGTGGACTCTCTGACACAAGGGTGTTGGAAAGCAGAAGAAGAAGAAAACATGTCACAAAGTCTCAAATAGAGAGATCCTCAGAACGATCGAGGTTCCTTCTTCCTCCTCTCATCAATAATCTGGAATGTCACCCAACAGTCTGCTTTGCAAATCACAGGGAAGTTATAAAACTACTACAACTAACAACTGTTTTCATTATCAATTCATCTTTCATTAGTTCTCTGGTCTATTAAAAAATGAACATAATAATTCACCAGAGTTCAAACAAGAATCTTCTCCGATACAAATTCATCTGCATTTGAATAATAATTCATTTGATAATCGATTCATAAAATCCAGAGGTCAATCTATGACTGAGTCTTTCACAGTCTCCTGTGGACGTGTGAAGCTGTGACCCCGTAAGTCCCACGTCACGTGAGAGAAACATGCAGATGAAGAACAACTGCACAAAAGCAAAGCTCTGTGCGAGATGTGTAACACACTGTGGTACGTTAGCGGCACACATCACTATTGTTTCCTCAGACTATTGTTTCTGTATCCTCAGATACAGAAAACTGTAACTGAAATATATCAAATCGAATCAGGAAATCAGTTTCAACACCCAGCCCTAACTCATAGCTCATGGTTAGTTATAGTGGTGGTTGGACAGGTTAGGTCAGACAGCACAGGTGTTTGTTTTAATTTTAGCTTGGTAGCTTTGACGGGAGGTTTAATTTAATTATGTATTTGATTTGGTTCTTTTCCTCTGTCGGTCACCAGCAGAGATGAACATTGAACGCCTCCCTGGACTGTGATGGTTTTTGTTTATCTGATGTGATTTTAATGTGTCTAATGTTCCACAAACTGCCTCCATACTAAAGTGTTCCCAGTCTGAGTCTGAGGCTGTGAATTGAAATCTTCCTCTGAACAATAACTGCTTTAAACAGCCTGAGTCTCCTGGTATCTCTGTTGCTGAGATGAAAGGGTGAAATTATCTACGATAACGTCTGACACAGTAAATTCAGCTTTATGAGCTGACTTTATTATTACAACCATTTGTTCCACTTGCTTCCACTGTGCTGGTCTGTTGTTCAGAGTTAAGCTGCCATCAGTAAAACCTCCTGTAGATGATTCACAGTAAAAGCCTGCTGCAGAAAACAAAGGGATTATTATGCCTACTGGAAGACTTTTAATTTGACACCTCTATGCAGGAAGTGATGCTTTCATTGACAGGAACTTAACACTGAAGCTATACAAACTACTACATATGATCAGAACAAGAAAGCTTGTCAACTAATCAGTCAGTCCAAATAAGGGCAATCTGCAGCTATATTGGTTATTGATTATTTCACATTTCAGGAAAAAATAAAAAGCTTCAAATTGTGAGAAACTGAAGCTTTTTGACTCATGTGACAATAAAATGACAATGTTTAAGTTTTGAAGTCCTGGTGAATCAATCAATAATGAAAATAATAGTTATGAACCCGATCAGATCAACAGAGTGATTAATATGTCATGTACATTATCCTGAATGTATAAATTCAACAGGTAAACACGGAGGAATTGTTGAGTCTGCATCAACAGCAGAGCTGCAACAATTAGTTGATTCACTGATAATAGAAAAATGCTGTTAATGCTAACGCTAGCTATGTAGCAATAACAAAACTTACAAATAGCTCCTTTAATCAATAGAATAACTGGCAGATAATAGACATAATCCTGAGCTGCGGCTCTGATCAACAGCCAGTTCAAGCAAGAAGAAAGAAAATGTTAAAATGGGAACAAATGTGCTGATAAACGGAGGATATTAGAAATAAAGTCTGTTTGAACAGGTTAGTGTCAGAGGCCGGACTCTCTCTGCAGCTGAGAATTTATGATTGTTTAGTTACAGAACCAGGTGCTGAACAAACAGAAAAAGAGCTTCTCTGCTTCTAAGAAGCAGCTTCAGCTTCACTTCAGTGGCCTCACTGATTCAGTTCGAGGTGCACTCGGAGCAGACGCCATTTGTTTTGGGCCTCGCATCTACTATCAACCATTCTCACGTCTTCCTTTCCTCGGCTTTATCTCCCCTCCAGACGTGATGCAGCATTTCCCTCCGCTCCAACGCCAGCACCGAGGCTCCAGCAAGTAAACGCACTCACATGCATCCACACATGCTGCATGTACACAGCCGAGTGCACAGGGCATCCTTGTTTGCAGAACGGGTGCTACTGACAACCCCCCCGCTCCCAAACACACACACACACACACACACACACATATACATACATACATAAACAGGTTTTCAACAGCAAGGACTAAACGTGCCAGAGAGGTATTAAGAGAGAGGGACGGAGGGAAAACGACAGTTCTTACATCACCAAGACTCAAGGATTAACCTTAATCGCTGAACACTTCAACACTGCCCAGCTAATTCAACAAATGGCCTCTTCCAGAGAAGACAGGCAGGCACGCATAC
The DNA here is from genome assembly GCF_046630095.1 of Trachinotus anak. Classification (NCBI taxonomy): domain Eukaryota; kingdom Metazoa; phylum Chordata; class Actinopteri; order Carangiformes; family Carangidae; genus Trachinotus; species Trachinotus anak. The sequence continues at coordinate 712,323 of NW_027273879.1, read as the reverse complement.
ACACACACACACACACACACACACACACACACACACACACACACACACACACACACACACACACACACACACACACACACACACACACACACACACACACACACACACACACCTAGCTCAAATCAGACACGAGTTCCTCCGAGCTTTGTCTCATTAGTGAGATCACCTGAACTGTCTAAAAATACCGAGCTGGCTTGTTCTGACAACTGCCTCTGTCTTCCATCACCGCGGCCAGCGGCCGGAGTCACTGCGACGAGCAGGTGAGAGCAAGAACCAGAACTGGAGATTATTTCTGACACTTTAGACACTGATCGGTCAAGAAAATAAATGGTAATAATGTGGTAATGAAAATAATCGAGTGTTGCAGGCCTGTAGTTTTATGAACCTGTGTTTGGCAGCCCCCCCAAATTAAAATCAAGTGTTTAACCTTGTTAACGCCCACATGATGTTTTTATAATAAAGAGACATGATGAGTGAAATAATTAGTCGACACCATGACTGAGTGTTTCCACCTTGAACCAATGACAGTCTCATAAAAACAGGTTCAGACAGTCAGGGATTCATACGTCATAGAACCTGAGGAACCAATCCTGTCAACTTGTGGGGACAGGGGGCGGGGCTAAATACACCTGAAACCTTGTCAGTACAGAGAGCCAGAGTTAGCATTAGCACAACCACTAACACTGTGTCAGCCACTGCCAGTTACAAGCTAACAAACAGCCAAATAAAAGATGCTAACGGTTCTGATCCGTCTGCTAGTCTCTGATTCTGGTCTCAACAGACTCCTCATCTGAGTCTGGGTCTGACTGAGGCTCCAACATGAGGCTGAATCTCTGATGTTTCCTCCTCTAACATCTTCATCCTCTCCGCTCTTTCACCTGGACACCTGGAGCCAGCAGGTGGAGGGCGGGGCCAAGGCCTGATCCAGGTTTCTCAGTCAGGAGCAGTCAGAGCAGATGCACTTCAGACCAGTTTTTATGAGAAAACATGTTAAACTACATACGAATCTTAGCAGAGGATTTTTACAGAGTTTAAAACACGTCTGGAGGAAGTTTAAAGTCTAATCTATGATTTAAACTGGACTTTTCACCAGTACATGTAATATTATGCTCACACCAGCACAGTTTGACCTGTTCACGGCTGACGACACTAAAAATCAAATGGTTCGAATCTTATTGCAGATTCTTAAGAAATTAACTTGACAAGAAGAATAACCAATCAGAAGGAAGAGCACGCGCGCAGAGCCGTGGGCCAGCTCCATCAGGCTTATCTACGTGTTTCACTCACGCTGTATTTTGCTTCGTTTTATCACTTTCTGTCTGCTCCCTTCAATGTTATCTTTCAGGAAATACACCCCTAACCATGTTTGTTGCTGCTGCTTCTTCCAGTCTCTCCTCATTCTCACACACAGGCCTGTTGGGTCAACATCCAGTCGAGTAAAAACTGTCATTATCAAATAAGTGCGTGGTTCAGACCTTATCCCTTTTCTCAGTGACTGAGTCAGTTTCCACTTGTTTTATGTTGATACAGCTACAGGTAATTTTATGGAAAAGTTTCTTCTTATTGGGGGGGTCATGTGAGTCTGGGGATGACTGTGTTGCATTATACATACGCTGACCTTTAACTGGTGGAAGAGAGCCAGCGCTGTGTGTGTGTACTGCACACTGTGACACATATTCATTCAAGTACAACATCAGGATTGGCAAACAATTTTAAGTATTCTCCTGCTCTCGCTGCTCTCTCACTCTGCCCTCCAACAGTGATCACCCAGAGCGAATCCAGGCTTCAGGCCAACGCAGTGAGATGACACTGGGCTCATCGGCTCCGCCCACCAGTCAGGTTTACGTCCGTGTCTGTCCAGACTCAGAATATATGTAGTTAAGCCTTTGAAGGAATTTACTGAAAGTGAAATTTGTCATAATTAGCTTATGAATTCTTTGGGTTTGGCTCAACATGTGTGTTTTGTGAGGTCACAGTGACCTCTGACCTTTGACCATCAAATTCTAATCAGTGAAGTGAACGTTTGTGCCAAATTTGAAGAAGTTCCCTCCAGGTGTCTCCACCGGGCAGTTGACTGAAATCTAAACTGTGGTGTCAGTGAATTTGGTTAATAACTTCCCCCAGTGCTGCGTTCATGAACCTTAAAGGTCCCGTATTTTTCACTTCTCCTGTGTTTTATTTGAACAGAGAGCTTCAACCCGAGCAGCTTCTACCTAAAAAGAAGCCGTGTCCATCGTTTTGGTTTCATCACATGGTCGAGTACAAAGAGTGCAAGGCTCAGAAAAAGAGAAGCCGACAAGTAAATTAATTTGAGTGATTTGAGTTTTTGTTTCTGCACGATGTCTAAAATGAAGAAATGCACAAAAGGGTTGCATTCAGTCAGAAAGTAAAGTAGATGATAATGACACAACGCACGCACGCACGCACGCACACACGCACGCACGCACGCACGCACACACGCACACACGCACACACGCACACACGCACACACGCACACACACACACACACACACACACACACACACACACACACACACACACACACACACACACACACAGCTGCTGGAGGTAGTAAATTTAATCTAAGAGTGAAACAAACTGAGAAAAGATTTAACAGACGATATGAAACCATCACTGATTATCTCTCCGTCAGCTAATCCGATGTATCAAATATGAAATCTTTACATTTACTACTCATTTGGAAGCTGATTAAATGTTCCATGATGTCAGCAATAGCTTTAAAAGAAAGGCATCAGCTGTATCGTGCTTTTTTTTTTTTTAATAATAATTATGATTATGTTTCACCAGTTGAGGTTTGACAGCCTCTAACTTTATCATCACAGGACTGTTTGCAAAAGTTACATTTCAGAGTGGATGTCTTGTCCTGGATCAGCTCTGTTTACAGAGACGGCTGAACTGAACATGCAAAACACGCCGGCAGCTCTCCACATTTAAACACGCCGGGCTCGCTGTGCTAACGCAGGCGGCTTCATCAAGTTATGGACACCTGGAGACTTCAGAAAAAAAAACAAGCCAGGTAAGCATTAGAGAGGTGAGCATGCCCCTGCACACTCAACCAGGAGCTGTTTATGGATTTATACTGAGGTTAGGTATCGGCCCAACTGGCTGAGTGGACGCAACAAAGAATAACCACAGACAGAGCGCCTGCAGGCTGGACATCTTTATCACATCCATCCATCTCATCAACAGTCTGGCTGCAACTAAAGCCTCATTTGGGACGTTACTGTCAATCACCACAGACTCAGTGTAAGAGATGTGGTCACCGACAGACAGCGCACGTCAGCCACTTTCATATGAACCCGTTCAAACAGGACAGACACAAAGACCCCCTGCCTGAGAGACACATGGTGGATTCAGAAACTACACTTGCATGCACACACACACACACACACACACACACACACACACACACACACACACACACACACACACACACACACGTTGCCAAAGTCTGGCGTGATGGAGAGAACAGTATGGGTCAGAGGAAGAATGGGAAGTGGGCAACAAAGCGAAAAGCCGACATCTGTCTCTGAAGAGTGTGGAGGAGAAGCAGTGAGGCCGGCCGGCTCTGCATGTTCACCAGCCTGAGTGATATCACAAGACGACTCCACTGTTCGGTCCGGCTGTAAGCAACATCTGTACAGCGGGCAATGCTTTAAACCGGGCAGTCACTAGCTGCGTCCCACTTCAGGGGCCGCATCCTTCAGAGGCTGCATTTTAAGATCACAGCAGCATGAACAGACGGCCCCATTTCAGAGGCTCCTTCAAATGCATCCTTCTTTTCCTGGGAAACAAAGACTCCGACAGGTGGATCCTTTGTTTCCTAATCTATCCCAAGATTCATTGAAAATAATATGGCAGCAAACCTGTCTGAGGAATTACACTTTTAAATCTAAGTAATGGGTTTTTATGAAAGACCAACATTTTAATGAAAAAAAAAGTATCATGAAGGCTGCTAGGTCACAGGATCTGCGCTTTGCGACACAACGGTGAGGGCGGGCACAGCTGGTGACACGAACCCAAAACCTGCCTCCTCTGAAGGATGTGGCCCCTGAACTGGGACACAGCTACTGTACAGATCTGTGGTTTTACGTGATGTTTGAGGGACACCGCGCCCGATTAATCACCTGAACGATCAACAGTTAGGTTGTTTGGACGATGTGACGGATTTCTGGCAGGTGAAAAGTTTCTGTTCCACAGTTGGATTTCGCTCATGGTTTCTGCCACAAGATCCTTGTATCGTGCAGCGAGTTTGTTTTAATGTTCATGTAGTCGTATCTCACATGTGGCAGAAACTCTGTTCTTGAGACTGAGATATAAAACCGAACTTCACAGAGAACAAACAACATCGTCTGCAGCTCATTATTGTTCTTTTTGCCTCCGTACATGGAGCTGACTTTCTCTCTGTCAACACTGAGGACGAAGCCATTTTGTCTGAACAAACCGTATCAGAGTCATCAGTGGTGAAACTGATCTGCGTTCAGCTGTCACTGTGTGCTGATCAGTGACAGAAACAAGTGAAGCTGGAGGTGTGAGACGCAGTTTAAACAACACCTCACAGTGTAGTATGACTTAGAGCTGTTGACATTACTGTGCTGAGTAGGTGCACAGTCTCATTGTTCATTCAGTATTAACATTTGTATTTGGATTGTGTTTTAATATTCACTATTGTTTAAACTGCCAGCTCTTTTTTCACCTGTAAGGCTTGTTGAGCTGCATTTTGTGTCGTATCATAAAGTTTATATCTGTTATTGATTAAAAGGCTTCGACAGAAACGACCATCACATGACAGCAGTGCAGTAACTTGTTGCTGGATAAAAAGAAGCAATGCACAGAATCATCTGACTGCACTGCTTGTTGATAGTAATTTAAAAAATAAGGCAGCGTTGTTTTATCACTGTGCAGTTAGTGTAACATACAGTCTGTCGTGTCCAGTAACTGCAATCAGACTCCTTTGATGCAAGGATAGGGCGAATCATGATGGATGAATAAAAGGACAGACATGAGGAGGACTGGAGGCGTGGACAGTCTGTTGACATACACATCCTGGCCTTTAGGAAAAAAAAAATGCTGCATTCTGGGGGGAAAAAAAAGATGGTGTTTAGGTCTTTCCATTTATTGCCCCCCTCCCTTTAAAGTCGTCCTCTCCATTCCCTCTCTCCAATTCTCATCACCTATTTTATTCCTCCTTTAATCAATTTCATTTCTCCCCCGTCGACGAGCAAAATGCAGCAGTTCTGGTCGGGTTCCCATGGCAACCACAGTTGCTAGGCAACACACAACTCTCCATCATCCATTCCAGAAGTCTGACAGATGGAGAGGGAGAATGCCAAGGCAAAGAGTGAGAGAAAGATGAGAGAGAAGGAGAGAGGGGGGGGGGGTGTTAGGAAGGAATGAAGAAGAAGAAATGGCTAAAGAATGAAAACAGAGGACGAGCTGTGCGGCAGAGAGGCGTGGATGATGCAATCAAAATAAAACAACTGCAGTTCCAATAACCTCATCAGTGAGCCTCAGTCTTTATATGGATTCCTCCTCTGCCTCCAACCTCCATTAGTCCACGCAGTCATGTTTTACTATGGTCCTTCGTTTATTAACAAATTCTGCACGGGGCAGTTTTATGAATGGTTCTTCATCACTGCTGGAACACTGTGACTTACTGTGTGTCACTGAACCAGGACAAGACCTGATGACTTAACCACAAAATGATCATTAGCAATTTCATAAATGTCAATTAACTTGATGCTTTTGAAAATAATATCAAAATAAAACAGTGGATTTTTATTTGTTATTGTTGCCAACTACAGAAGGAACAAATGAAAGTTTACACATGTTCAATCTCCTTATGCAGAAGAAAATTAAAACAAGTCAAACATGGACTAATAAAAGAGAAAATGATGCCATTATGAGAAAACAATGCATGACATGGAGACATGGTGTAAACACACAACCTGCATGGAAACAACTGCAGGAAACACAAAATAATAGTGAACATTGATAAAGCAGCTACAACAATGATTGTAGAAAACCACATATTTTCTACAAGTGTTTAAGGAGCAGTGGTGACCAGTGTGATGGCTGGATTCAGACTGTACACAGTGTCTATTACGTAATGATCATCCTGCCTGACTCTGATCTTGTCTGGTGCTGTGGACATGGACTCATAGCCAGGCTAAGGTGTGGCGACCCAGAGATGTAAAGACAGGTGGAGCTCCTCAACAGCGTATTTCATCTTTGTGACAGGGTCTAAAAAAGGCGACTGACTCACCCCCTCAGGACGCAGGACAGCAGAGTTTGTGGAAGGCCAAACACATTGAAGGGCACTCACTAGATCAGTGGCCCCCAAACTTTTCACACTCATGGCCCACTTGGAAATCTCATAAATGTTGGTGGCCAACATCCGACCCTATAACAACACGGAGCCCAAATAATGCTCAGAGCACTTTCAGGTCTGAGCTGAAATCAGGGGAAGCTCAGCTTGTGTTGTTTTTGTTAGTCAGGTACAGATCACTTGTTGATTCACCATCTGTCTCTTGACTCTTAACATTAAATCCTTCCTGTTTCTAACCAGCTATCCATTTTGACATTTTCACCACTGCATCTATTCCCATTAAACTGCTTGTCAATATGACGTGATTACATTTCATTGTGTTAAAAACCGCTCTCCAAACTAAAGACTCGACTAGTTAACAGTGTGTCTCTGCCTTTGAGGATTATAATTCCAGCAGCGCTGCAGCGTCTTCTTCCTGACCTTGGTTGTCATGACAGTCAAGAAGACTTGTTGAGCTCAAGGACAAAGCATGTTATGAGTACTTAAATCAAAAGCAAAGTCACAGCCGAGCTCCTACAACCTTTGATTGAAATCAACTTCAAATTCTCCAAACCTAAAGCCCTGAATAGGACCAGCATATTTCATGAATGACGAGACCAGAGATGGATTCACTGTGAAGGAGATCCGACACAGGTAAACCCACTACCTGGACCCGTGTATCCCTGCACCGTCTCAGCAGTTTGAAATGATTCGATGTATGTTTTCTGTGACTCAGGTCAACCTTCCACTAAATGTAGTACAAATTAAAGATTCAAGAGGGAGTGCTCTCTAGTTTTCAGCCACAATAACTTGATTGAGTAATTCACATTTTAGATGTAGCACAAGCAATCAAAAAGCAGCAGACGAAATTAGAGGACATGCTAGGAGGACTGTAAAATAAAAAAATAAAATAAAAAATCAATTCTAGATGAGAAAAGCGGTCGGTGTCCATCCAACAGGACAGGTGTGTTGTGGTCTCTCAGTTTTGTCTGAATCAAAACCATGGCTGCAGCATTTTAAATGAGTTGAAGGGCATAGCAATAATAGAAGCAGACGGATTATTAAAGCATGAATGAGTCTCTCTGTGTCCTATTGTAAAGGGAAAGGTCCTACTTTAGAAATGTTAGACAAATAAAACAGCTCAAGTGATTGAAATGTGTTTTGAAACTAAGAGCTGTCTCTAAAATGATGTTTGTGCATCTTGTAGCCATTATAGTTTTAGGTGGTTATTATATTGTAAAGTAACAGGTTTGGATTTCTTGTTTACTGTTTTAGTTGCTGAATCTGCTACATGGTTCCAGATATAAAGAGGATTTAAAGACCCTCTAACGAAAACCCAGTGTTTAACCTTGTTAACATCCACATTATGTTTTTATATAATAGACATATGATGAGTGAAATAATCAGTCGACACCATGACTGAGTGTTTCCACCTTGAACCAATGACAGTCTCATAAAAACAGATTCAGACAATCAGGGATAAACACATCATAGAACCTCAGGAACCAATTCTGTCAACTTGTGGGGACAGGGGGCGGGGCTAAATACTAACCTTGTTAGTACAGAGAGCCAGAGTTAGCATTAGCACAACCACTAACACTGTGTCAGCCACTGCCAGTTACAAGCTAACAAACAAACAACTGAGGCTCCAACATGAGGCTGAGTCTCTCTGATGTTTCCTCCTCTAACATCTTCATCCTCTCTGCTCTTTCACCTGGACACCTGGAGCCAGCAGGTGGTGGGCGGGGCCAAGGCCTGATCCAGGTTTCTCAGTCAGGAAGTCAGAGTAGATGAGCTTCAGACCAGTTTTTATGTGAAAACGTGTTCAACTAAATATGAATCATAACAGAGGATTTTTACAGAGTTTCAAACTTCTGTCAGACGACCTTTAAGCAGACAGTTATCTGTTGTTACTGACACATGCAAAACCACACATCTGCTATTCAAATGTGCACAGCACTCAGACTCTCTGTGGTGCTCTCTGTTTCCTAAAGCTGTGTTGCCTAATGCACCATTGTCAGAGGTTCTCTCACGTCTCTGTTGTTCTGCTAATGAACCGAGCAAGAAAAGCACGAAGAACCAGTAACAAGGGGCGGACGAATACTCAGCTGATGGGAATCTCCCCGCACCACAGGACTCACCTACCGTTAACAGACTACAGAAGCCTGTAGGGGACTATATTAAAATGATAATATAAACTTTAAAATGAAAATGTAATTTCGCAATAGCCTTTTAATTTTCCACACATGTATGTGTTATTAGAGTAATAATGAAAATGAAAATGCAATAATCCAATTTGCATTTTCATTTTCACAGACTCATACGGGTGTTCATAGACCATATTAAAACAAAAATAGAAAAGCTGTCATATCCAGCTATACAGTGGACAATATTCAACTCAAACTTGAAACTTAAAATGCAACATTGCTTGTATAAACCTTTCAGTGATGCAAGCAATATACAATTCACAATTAAAACTGAAATGCAATTTTCTAACAATTTGAAAATGAAGAGAACATTTGTCATTTAGTTGTCAAAGATTTAAGCAGCTGTACAGTGGACAACAATCAACTCAACTTTTATTTTGACACCAAGAGAACATGGTATCATGTAATGCATGTAAGGAGAGTGTGGTAAATGTAAATGCAATAGACTGAGGGCAATGTTTCACTTATTGCATTTTAATATGGTCCTCTGTGCAGCAGTCAATGGAGAGTCAATGCTCGACAATAATAAAGCATTTCTTATATAATTATGCTGATGAAAATGCATCAGTAGCAGTGATAAGTATTAGGAAAAATCTATATAGACAACAAAAGCTAAAACCACCTGCTCAGCTCCCTGTGACAAACAGATCCACATTAATGGAAACCAACCAACTATTATATCACAGGCAGTCAGAGGGGGACAACTACTTGTTGATTACCTGGAATGTAAATGTCCCAGAGGCACGGGCACATTGATTGGCCTGGTAACAAGTGTATTCTGGGAGACAAGATAATGAGACCTGAGACTTGGACTAATGACCAGCAGCAACCAGGGGGCAGGCCCTGGCAGACCGAGGGTAAGAGTAGTCGACCAAAAAGAAAATTAATTGACGACCATACTGAAATTATTAAATGAACTCATTTTGGCTCCAAACATTCTTGGAGTCAAAAAGCTACAAAAATGTGTTCAAACATTACTGGAGAGGTGGGTGTCATGGGTTTCACACTGTTGTCTCGCATGTGCACACCCACCCACACACACAGTAGAGAGGAAGGATGAGGTGATGATACTGAAAGTGAGAGAGAGAGAGAGAAATAACGAGAGCAACAAGTCTGACAGGGGAAGAGCTGAAGACAAAGACAAGGAGGCAGGGAGAATTAACGCAGTCTATTCTCAGAGGGGGGCTGAGACCTAGAACAGTAAGTAAACCAAGCAGGAGCCTGCAGGGCAGCTGTGGTCCCCTGGTACGCCACAACTTCTGGCACAAAGCCCGTCTGCTCAGAATGGAAACACTCGGAGGAGCCAGCACGGAGACGCTGCTACCGACTGGAGGGCAGGAGGAAGCAGGAAACATGACGGAGCCACTGCATCGACAGCACTAACATTAAACACAAACAGAGCTGCTCCACAACCACAGCCAGCAACTCTGCATGAAGAAGTGACACTAGGTATCAGGACACAATGAGAAAAGCCTTTTATTTACAGAGCAAGAAAAATGCTGCGTCAGGAAAACATTTAAGTGGTTGATTTTTAGGAAGCCATGAACTTGTGATCAATGGTTTGTGAGCTTTGTGGGTCAGGATGTCAGGACCAGCAGCAGTAACGAAGAACCCCAGGGAGACCAATTACAACAGAGTTAACACCTGACTTCACAAGCAATCAATGTGATAGATGGTAGAATATCCAGTAGATGAGCTTGGAGGAACCAAGTCCTTCATCAACGTGGAGCCAAAATGGAAATGGCCGATAAAATCCATTTTCCACCAGTCAAACAACCAGCTAACACTGGCATTCACAATTGGGTCAATGACTCTGCAGTAGATGTGGGTGTATATCAGCCCTGGTGTACACACTAGTTTTCACCCCTGTTCTGCGGCGTAAACAGTCCTCTCACCTGTCCAGCACGGTGCTGTTAAACCAGACACATCGTGGCTACACTTTGCTCGAGGATGAAAGAGTGAGCTGCAGCCCCCAAAATAAGTTTCAAAAACACACGCTCACCAATCAAGAGTCTCGCAAGGAGGCTCTGACACTGACAGGAGCACCAACCACGGTCCACACTGTCTCATGTCTGTTCAGCCTCGAGCTCTGTGACAGCAACACCTTCATAGACCGCGCCTCTGAAGGATGCGTCCCTTATGCAAAGATGGCAGGAAGAGCATCAAATGCACACTATGTGATTTTCAGCCACTAGGGGTTTCTCAATCATGAAGTAGTGGGGCCACATGGGAGCTGTTGTCTTCACCACCATTTCCGTCACTGCAGTCACCTTCTCCTGGTTTGGATTCCTTCAGCATCAACAGATCAGGAGATTTTCACCGGGAGCCACAGAGGTCTCTTCCTCTCCAAAACAAATGGACCCGAGATCAAAGCCGGTAAACGCACTGAATAAAGCAGTTTCACTTTACAAGTCAGTGCTTCCCTGCACTGTTCAGCGGACACAGGGCGTCTTAGAGGGGCTGGGAGCTAAGCTGCTAACATTTACTCAGCTTTTTGCTCTAATAACTTAAGATCCAGACATCTTATGACTAAAATCCTTCATCTGGTTAAAAAAAGGACAAAGGTCTAATAAGTGTGACATAAAAATGTGGCTTGAAACAGGGTAAAAAAGTCAAGTTTGACACTTCTGGTGGACAATCACTAGACTGGCATGTGCACAAAGGGGAAATGACATCACTGACATACGATCAGATGAGAAGACATGGACCATTACCATGATCAAACTCAGGTTTCTAAAGGTTTCAAAATTGCTGGAAAGATTTGGGGCAATGTAAGTTCACAACTCAACAACATAACATGGGTCTAGTCAACTTATTATTACATCATACTGTTATATATACATTTCTGTCTAAATTGAGAGCATGTCTTCAGCAGGACAGAGGTAATGTACACTGGTGAATGTGACTATATTGAATAAATCAGATTTCAACTACTGTTTTATTGAATCGTCTGTGTAGCAGCAGTCTCTTCCCTCCTCAAGAGGAATGCCCCCGAACACTGGTAATACCATTACTGTGTCTCTAGCACTTCACCTGATTCGTCTGAGAGGTGCTTTAATGTAATACAAATATTGAGACTTACCAATTTTCTGGTTGAAAATTTTGTCAAATGTCAGTTCGTCTCTCTCCTCGAGGTACTTCTGCATCACACTGCGAATGCTGTGAACACAAGGTGGTGGGAGTGGGGAGAGGAAGAAGTGGATTAATATAGGCCATCATTACCAGCTCACTCAGCCAGATGCAACAATAACTGAATCTGTCCTCCTCCACCTCCACCCTCCGTCTGTGATCCTGGCCTTGGTTTGGGACTCTCCCTGCCACCTGTCCCCAGACAGAGTCAAACAGCAGGGAGGGAAGAGGGACACATGGGAGGCCCCGGGGGGAACCTGGAGAAATACAAGCTACCCTGGGAACGGGTGTTAATGAGAATGAGAGTGGGGAGAATGAATCAATTAGCACCCCCTCCCCGGGCCTATTAACACTACACCAGCACCCTACATGCACGAGAGGAAAGTGCCCAGGCCTTCACCCGCAAACACCTCTGCAGGCGCACACTGAGCATGTGCAGACAGAAGAGGAGAACCCCTGGCTCCTTATGGCTGGGTCGTATGTTTTCCAGTAATTACATTTTGATAGTGTTTGCTCTTTTTGCCCAGTTTGCTCACATGGCTAGGTGCCGTTGTTTTCTTTTCCACCAGCAGACAAACAACACTATCATTACTCACCGAGCACAGAAGATATGTGTGTGATTGCACCGAGCACTGGTGCTGATCAGTGAGATTTTAAGATGACTTTATAATCATATGAATACTAATTAGCCTTGAGGGACATTGGCTGAATTATAGATGCAATGAAAGTGAACAAGAACTTTTGCATTAGGGTTTAATGCACAACAGTCATGTCATAACACCTCTCAGTCCATCACACTCATAATCCATCAGTGCACAACACTGAGCATTTTGAGATCTGAATTGCATTTACAATGGGTCTCATTGGACCTGCATAGACTTTAATGCACCATAAAACTAATAACTCAGATGCTGTCACTGGGCTTGGGCTGTTATTTGTTAACATCAAATATATGTAATATTTCTCACCGTATGGAATATTTTCCATTTCACAGTTTCTTTTTTGTGCTCCCACTGTCGTGGGTTTTGTGACTGCAGCCTGGGCCGGTGCAGGCTGCTGACTGGGGTAGGAATGAACAGTGGATACAGCGTTTGTGCAGCCACAGCTACAGGAACAAGAACCTAGGAAGTAAACACTTCCTCTTTTAGCGGAGGCCTGTTTGTGAGCGCTGTCTGAATCATTAGCAGCTGACTCTGGATTATTTGTATGAAACCTCACCGCTTCAGACACCACATTAAGACCACTGGTAATATTTACTGTAAAGGTCATGCTTTATTAAGCTTAAACAAACATATATAGGGGAGCAAAGGCTTCTGATACAGAGTGTTTGTGTGTTGAGGTTAAGTAAGAGTGGATATTAGCAGTCAGTGAACCTACATAATATTTATTGCACAGACAGCTGTGGGTGATGACGCTGGTGAAAACAGGTGCATTAAATCTATCACCATCCTGACACATTGGAGGTAAATGGTCAAATGTTTGTGCTACTAAAAGCATCTTAAAACCTCAAAAGCAACTTTTCTGATTCCAAAAACAATGTCCCGGTTTTGTGTAAGACACACAGACCCTGTTGTTTACAGCTTTCATTTCTACCAAAGCAAACCTCAGTCACTAACAACAGCAGCTTCACACCCCAGCATTAGCTTACGGGAGCAGATGACCGGAGCGGGGCATGAAACAAAGAGGCTCCTGCCGTGACAATGCAGAGTGACAGAATGACCACCGGCACAGGGTGATAAATAAGGCAATATTATCTACAGGGGATTTCTGTGACGCGGAGGATTTATGAGCAGTGGGCTGTCACAAGTGTATGAATGTTGCTGGTTTGTTCGCTGCGTTATAAACAGCCCTCGGTCTCACAGAAAGAAAACTGAGACGAAACAATAATCAACAAAGTGCAGAGTCACATGTGCCATCGTCCAAAGATACAAACGGTCATTCACTCTGACTCTCAGCTGATGATACTGAGGGGGATTTGCTGCAGGGTTGGGGCTCCATGTCCCCACAGATGTGTCTGTATTTAGTGAGAAGGAGAAAACTACTGAGCCTGATCCCCACAGCTGCCACAGCGCTGCGTTGTCACGCTGTAGGCTTCACTGTAACGAGTCCGGCTATAAACTTCAGCCTGATCCTGATTTACACATCCTGTTGCCCAACCCTCGCTCCAGTCTATTGATAATGTATCACTGAAGAATGTCTCCCACCTCTGCAAGCTTGTCTCACCATGAACTATTACACATTAACCAGTTTGTTAAAAGAGGAACTCAACACTAAACCAGAAAAATCTGCAAAAGACAATTATGACACATGATGCACCTCTGCTGCTGTATGCAGATGTTGGGAGTTGGCTCTTGGGGATAAACAGCTGGCAGAGATCTGTGATGGGAGGAAGGTCCAGTCTCCTCAACATCGCTCAACAAACATCTGATATTTTCATCACTTGAAGCTCGAGGGAAGTTTAAGTTGTTTAAGTTGAAATGGTTCATGTATGTCACTGTTTAATGAGTGAGTCTGTTTCCATAGAAACATGAAAACTTTTCTTATTATCGATTCACCAAAGAAAGTGAGAACGGACTAACGGAGAAATGAGATCATTAATGACAGCAAAACGCAGTAGAGGTTCTCACAATGAGCTGAAATCAAACAAGTGCGTAAAAATAGTTTTTCTTTTATTGTTTTTAGTTTCCTCTGGGGCGGGGGTCCCAGTCAGGGGGTGGGCAGGCTGCCACGCAAAAAGGAGGGGAAACACTGCACATAAAAATGAAAAGAATGGATGGCAACACTCTCAAAGAAAAGAGATCAAGAGCACAGAAAACAGCTAAATGAATTAAAACTGATGGAGAATTCAGAAATGGAGCTGAAACTCACTCACTTCCTACCACTGAGATGTGGGGAGACTGCAGGGACGCTGCTGTGTCCTGTGCTGGTACCTGCTGTATGCCGACTGTGTGGCTGGATACACACAAGGTCCATTAGAACACACACACACACACTGCACCTTCCTTTTGGCTGCAGTTACATAATTTTGCCTCCATTACATCTGTTCCAGCATGAAGCAGCTGTTCGCACAGTTAGACCAGAACATGCTCACCTCGCCAACAAAATGACTTCTGTTATAATAAAGCTACTAAAAGCCTGCTCCTCTGTGACCTTCTTTAAAGCCAAAAAGCTAATGCTGTGATGACAAAGTAGTAGCTGATGCTGGGAGACCTTTCCAGTGTTATCTGACCTAATTATATGTCTCCCCAAATAACCTTAACTGCACAATAATTAGTCTGTTAAAAATTAATTGGCAACTATTCTGACAATTGAAAAATAATTTCAGGCACTTTTCAACAAAAACATCAAATATTTGATGATTTCAGTTTCCTGGCCTAATGTTACAGTTAACTCAATATATTTCAGTTTTGGACAAAGAAAGACATTTGAAAATGACATTTTTCACTGTTCTATGGTCTTTTATAGAACATATAATTAGTCAGACCATGATCAGCTGATTAATCAATAATGATGATGACCATTAGTTGCAACCCTGCAGTGCATACCCATACCCATGACGAGTGAAATAATCAGTCGACACCATGACTGAGTGTTTCCACCTTGACCTGCTGTGAACCAATGAGTCTCATAAAAACAGATTCAGACAGTCAGGGATTCATACGTCACAGAACCTAAGGAACCAATCCTGTCAATTTGTGGGGACGGGGGGCGGGGCTAAATACACCTGAAACCTTGTCAGTACAGAGAGCCAGAGTTAGCATTAGCACAACCACTAACACTGCGTCAGCCACTGCCAGTTGCAAGCTAACAAACAACATAAACAAATTAAAGATGCTAACTACGCTAACGGTTCTGATCCGTCTGCTAGTCTCTGATTGATACTCTCTGCTCTTTCACCTGGACATCTGGCGCAAGCAGGTGGTGGGGCGGGGCCAAGGCCTGATCCAGGTTTCTCAACCAGGAAGTCAGAGTAGATGAGCTTCAGAACAGTTTTTATGTGAAAACAACATGTTCAACTAAATATGAATCAGAGCAGAGGATTTTGAGTTTAAAATGTCTAGAGAGGAACTTTCACGATTTGATTACCACGTTTACAAACTCGTCAGGACGGCTGCTCAGGCCACAATGAGAAAGTCTCAACACCACTGAGCCCCAGGTGGGTGAAATAGGTTTCAAAACCCACATGCATGTGATGTGTGTGTACTACAGGGCTGAGGTCTCGGTTGAGTCATTTTTAGTGCAGCAGTAAAAGGTCAGGGTACAGGGGTAAAGGATCCAAACTAGGTTACCTGATCATTTCTCTCTTGTTTGCTGTTGATTATCTTTGTTTTGGTTCTCTTTTTAGGAGGGAAATTAAGTTTGAAAAGCAGCAGCTCCAGTGAGTGTAACTGAACTAATGCCCTGCTTTCATTAGCTGCCGATCTCTGTACTAACACTGTGACAACATTGTGCTGGTGACCCTGTCAAACAACAGCAGGTATGCAGATGTGTAAATATTTAACATATGAACAGGATGTCACTGACATTTCTATAGCTGGGTCTGAGGGCATGTAATTGAACTGTGTTGATAACATCCCACACAGGACTGAGCACCAAGCTTCTAACCTGGTTTTTATTTTATGTTACACTCAACTTCTTCTTCTTTAATCATCACTTTATACACTTTAAACCTCTTAATCACTTTGTGATGGCCACAATAAGCAGAGTTGTATCTGTCAGTGCTCTCTTAAAGGTCCCATGTTGTATAAAGGTAGATGTCCATGTGTTTGTGATTATAAAGCAGGTCTAGGTTCTATATTAATACTGTGAAAGTATCAAAGCCTCAGTCCACAGAGAAATGCACACAGCCTGTATTCAGAAACTGAGCCTTAAAACCAGCCGTCAGGACTTCTGGAACTTTGTGATGTCACAACAAAGCAGTCACCACTCTCAGCTATGTACCAAGCCCCGCCCACCTGGACCCACCATCCAATCTTGCAGGATTTGGTGTCACTGAGTGTTTACCTGCTATCTGCTGTATTTTTTATTGATCACTCTTTCACTGAGATGGTTGTTGGTTCTTAAAACGACAAATATATCTTCTGATGGAGATCAACACTTCAGATAAAACACTGGAGAAGTTCAAATCTGGAGCTTTAAGAAAAGTTCAGTTCATACCTGATGAGACAAACATGACCTAAGCAGTGGGCAGAGACACTTATTTCAGCTTATTTAAGCCCCTAGACATGTAATTACTCTCTTTACCTTGAAAACTAGTTAGACTTTGAAACCTGTTTTTCCGGCTGCTGCCTGGTGTCTGACTGCAACAAGTGAATGATTTAGGGGGTGTGAACAGAGCTGCCTACAAAACAAAGTGAGCAATTTTCAGACAAGCAGTCATTTCCTATTAATTCGCTCAGTGATTCTGAGTTAGTTTTAATTTCAGTTGACACCTTTGTAACAGAATTATATATATACTCCAAAGTTTTGTTCTGAAAAATGAAAACAAAAGCTCTTTAGAAACACAATGCCGTGTCTGCGTTGGCAGAAAAGCACCAGTCGTAGTAACAATGTTACGTTCAGGATTTAGCACCTTGTGTGATTATAACACGATGGCACCATCCACATTTATTTTTCAGCTGAGGTGCCAGAGTACAAAAATAATCACTGGCTGTCCTAATTCACTGCCACAACAGAAACTTATCTGTGAAGACCTCCGCTGTGGATGTCGGCTCTGTGCACGCTGCCTTTGTTGCAATTACGCAATTTGCTCCTGAGGTGAAACGTAATTAAAAGGGAACTCAAGAGCTGCCACCACCACGCTGATCTGATGTCCCATTTCCAACAAAGCACGATCACAACACCAGATAAAAACCTCAGAACCAAAACCTTCTATTTTCTAATCACAATTGTGCAGATTCTGCAAAAATGGGAAACAAAAACAAATCAAAAACAAGTTACTAAAATAATGACAAATCAGCTGAAACACCAGGCGTCCATGGGAGGTCACAGGAAACCAAGTTGACTCAAGTGTGACAATGGTGCGTTGGAAAATTGTATATATGTTATGAGTGTGTGTAACACTGCTTCCAGTGTTTGAGGAACAATTGTCTTGGAGGGGGGTCAAATGGACCCATTAGGTCTTTAGTAGTGAGTCACCGCTCCAGTCAAGGCGGACATAAGCTAAACTGTGACAACTACACACCCACTGAGCGCTACACAACAATGTGAAAATGTCACAGGAATCAATATTTGACTCACTTTGTTGTGTAGATCATACATATGAAAAACAAGGAGATCAAACTAGTTTTTTTACTGTTCCACTGTAAAATATTAGTGTTTGACATGGGTGTCAGCAAAATGTAGTGACTCTAGTGCAGCATTAGATTTAACTGCTATTTTATTTTTCACGTTTGGAAATAATGACAAATTTCTGGTAAATTGCAGATTTAAGTCTAAACTGAAGATATCAGATATTATAAAATGCTAATCCACTCTTGTAGCATGTAGCCAAGATAAGCTACTATGGTGGTTTCTGAAGGGTTTTTGTTTCTTTTTATTATTGCAGATATGATACAGTTCATATAACTGTGTGACTGTTGTTCATAAGGCCAAGCATCACTGAATTAAGAACCTACTGTAGATGAGGAGGTGACATACAGATATTAAGACATAATCGTGATTTCAGTCATCATAAACTTTACAGTGCAGTTGACAGATTTGATTATTTACTATCTGCTGGTGTTAGCTGGAGGTCAGGACTCAAACACACAGGGCCGGAAAATGACGCTAACACCAGAGCTAATGCTCATTTCTCAACCAACAACAAAGAGACACAACATATCACACAGAGTTGTGTTTCTCTGACAAACTAGTTTTAGCCGAGCGTCACGTTTTCAAAATGATCGAGTTCAAAGGAATTTGAACCATCGTGCAACTCACTGTAACTAATTCAAACACAATCTATACGCTGTGTTGACCCCCATCAACCACCGACGCCCCACATGACACACTGCTTCAAACAGTCTGACATGGTTATAGACTTATGGTCTTTTTCAAATTTGAACACGTCGTTACAGTTTGAATATTTATCTTCTGTGCGGTGTTCGAGTGACTGTTCAGACAGCCCGGCCGAGCGTGCAGGCACCAGATAACATCCGTTCCATTCTGTAGGTCACGAAATCACGAAATTTCTGTTAATTACAGCAGCTGATCGAATCTAAAAATGAGAAACTGCTAAAACTGTGGCACAGGCTGTGCGTAGTGTCCCTCGATGTTTTAAGAGCCTGTATTTCTGAGATTCAAACTACTACCAGTCTGTTTTTTTAAAATATGTCCTTCTACTTCGTCACGTCTCATCTCTTGTTTGGATTCCTCTACAACAGCAGGTCGCCTGATCGCCCTCCCCCACGCCTCTCATCTCAACTGCCTCCATGTTGCTGTCAAAATCTCACCTCTCTGCCAGAGGACATAGCCTTGGCCCGCCGAGAATGTGGCAGCACCACACTATCTCCAAAGTGCCCCCCCCCCCCCCGACAAGCATGCGGCTGAAAGCTTCATACATGCACTGCCACTGCTAAACCCTGTGCATACAATAAAAGTTTGTCAGTTTGCACACAATCCCTGCAGCCTTTTATCAAGTTCTGCTATTTTCAGGAACTAGTTTCGCAGACTGTGTCCATGCACGCCCTTATTTCTCCCACTCCTATTATTCTCAGATCTTTTACAATCCAGTCCAAATTAAAGTAATTCTTCTGAAGCCAACTGAAGCACCCAGGCGTGATAACGACATGTGGGTTAAGGCTGCGCAGAGTAAACATAATGTAACCATTTCACCCAGTTATGTTGGATGCTTTAGCGCAACAATAATGACCTAACTAACACGTTTTAACTAACTCTTTATATAACGAGTCTTTCTTGATGACTGATTTACTCAGCAGCAGTGTAATAATGCTTTTAAAAGTCCATTAGCTGAGGCTTTTATCTCTGCAGCTCCTGTAATAAATAATAAAGCTCATGTCAAACAGAGAATTACTTAATAAGCCACATTCATAAAAGCAGGACGCCGTGCTTGTTTGGGTTTGTGCGTATAGAATCACATCTGATGGAGCTGCAAACTACAGAAACTACATGATCACAGGTATCTGTTTCAACTGAACTGAACTGACCCGGTGATCTCACTGTTCGCCTCCTCCTCTGTAGTTGATAATGTGCTAACCAGTCAAACGGCCTGGCGCAGGCTTTAGCTGGAATCCAACTGTACACCGTCAGAGCCTCAGTGGCACATGGCTGCCAATCCTTGGATTAACTTCTAACGTCAATGTTTCGCAACACAGATTCTTGACTGAACATCTAATGAGGAGCAGTGAACTCAATTAGCGTGGCGTACCGTTACACTGTCGAACAAGCTGATGCTGATTAAGGTTCTCTTAGTACTAATAACTCCACACAGTGTATGAAGGAGAGCTGTCGTTCCACTCCAATAACACCATCCTGTAGAACCATGCTCAGTGCTGATCAATAAAGGTGTCCATCACCTGGGGTTCAGGAGAGCCTCTACACCAGGTTTCAATACAGAGTGATTGATTTGATAAAAGTGGTTACTGGTAATCCAATAAAACAAGGGTCCTCAATTTGTGTGTTTGGTTTGCAAGTCTCTCAAGTTGTTAAAAAACAAAACAAACTGCATGTTGATGGAACAGCTGGGCAGGTGATTCTTCATTGACAGAAAGGGGCTGGTAACATTCAATATTTCTCTTTATGTGATCTAATAGCATTAGAAAGACCAGAATCATTCATCAACCTATTCCTCCATCGGTTCCAAAAACTATTAAAAACACATCAGTGAGTCTCACCGGGTGACGTGTTCCTTCATCACCATCAACACACACACTGGAGTTTATTTTGACTGTCCCACACACTCTGTCCTTCTGCCCCAAATACTCACCAGAAAACCAAATGTGGATTAATCCGCAACTTTAAATAGTCACCGACAAATTCACTATTTCCTCATTTGTTTGACAAAGACTATAGTGAACACCTGTTTAAGGAAATTACTGAGCTTTTTTTTTTTTTTTTATATATCAAACTTAACATTCATGAGGTATTTTTAAAGCTCCATCCAGTCTAAAAGGTAGATGTCCAAGTGTTTTTGATTATAAAGCAGGTCTAGGTTTTCCTGAAATTTGCTACATTTTATTGGATCAATCAGAAAACAGTCAGCCAATCAGAAGACAGACTCAGAGCCTCTCACTGTGGACTGTACATATGCACATAATCTTGAATTAAAACACAATAACTACTCTTGCTCCTCTACTTCCTGCACTGAACATTTTAAGTTGTTTCCTTTAGGCGTCTTACAAGTTTAGCTTCATCTAATTCATCCCCCAGAAAAGAAGCACAAAATGACTGTTTAATATGTAGCAGCCACACTAATAGACATTATTTTATTCATTTTCATAGCTTGAAAAGAGCCTGTGACAACTGTGCATTGTCTATTTCAGAAGCTATTCATTCACTGTTTAGTTATAGATCCTTAACAGAGGCAACTATCGATGAAGGAAACTGCTTTACATCTGCGACAGAGCACAGCCACAAAATACCACACAACAGCTAAAGCTTTAGGTTGGAGTTATGTGAATCTGAAGCCATTAAATTTCACATGTACGCCCTGAACCAAGAATAGAACAGAGCAGGAGGGTTTTTTTCTGTTGTTTGATCTTTTGCTTAATGCTAATAAAGCTCAGGGCTGAGCTACGAGCTACTCAAAATACAACTGAATGAGCAGGTACATTCATATCTAACCTCCTTCACTCTGCTTACGAGTCCCTGTTTACAGAGGCGTTAAAAACAGCTTCTGTCCAACTGCGAAAAGATGCACGCAGGTCATTTATCTGACAGATTCTCACAACCACCGTCTTTAACATCAATACAACATTATTCTCCTCTCATCCCATCTCAGTCAGGAAATATGGGGATATGAGGGTGCTGACCTTCCGTACTTACTGTAGCTGTACGAGCACACATTTAGTTTCATCTTGTCCATAACTTTGATTTGTTGAGTCAATAGCTGACCCATCACACTTGAACTGAAAACTAATTCCAGTAAATTACAAAGACAGATTTCCTGTCACTGTCATCAACCCTCTACAGCAGAATGCTTTCAAGTTTACAGTAAAGGCCGTGAAGTTCTACCATCATGACAGGGTGTCGCTGAAAACTTTGTAGATTGCAGCTGTTGTTAGTCGCAGAGTTAATTCTCTGCATTAATCCAACAGGCAATGTAAAAATCCCATTTGCTTTTTGACGAGGGAATTTACAGGTTAGCTTACAAAAACACGTCACCCCCGCAGCGCTCTATATCCTATGAGAATTTGGTCAAAGCACTCTGTCGGCCTCTTTTTTCAAACTGTCATAGTTACTGTTAATTTTATGTGTCTATGATGAAGGCTGAGTCATGGTCATATTTACCACAGGGTTCGGGAACGTGGCGGCCTGTAACACCACGCCGCCACTGTGCTATTATGCAACATTAACATGATTTTGTTAGGACAAATATGAAATGTGACAGGACGTGCACTGTAACGGACTGGTCGTCTCAAGCAGGCGTCAAGTTTGTGCAAGTTCATTTTTACACCACGCAAACATGAACTGAAACCAACGGCAGTCCAAAGGAAGGACACCCACGTTCATCACCTTACAAACCATTCGCAACAGGTTAGCAGCACCGTCACGTTCACTTAATTTGAAGCACATGGGCTGAAATATGTGAGAATCCTGGTGTGGTTGTTTGAACATCTCAAATGGGGGAAGGCCGCACTCAGAAATATTTTTGTGACGGATAAAATGTTACATACTGAAGAGTAGTTTGATGTTAACCTGCATCTGTTAATATTGACAGTTGTCAGTTAAACACAATCAGCTGTTCTCAGCTGCTGGTGTCAAGAGGTGCCAGGGGGGAGAATTCATTACAAAAGCTGAGAGCCTTTCACCCGCACACTGGAAGTGAAATTACTTTTTTAAACCTGCCGGGAGGGCAGGGCATTTCCACTTATGATAGATGGACGGATAAATGAGGTATAGAGGGTAATGAATGATTTATTTCCTCCTAAACTATGAATGACAATTGATCTACACTAGCATGTTTAATAAGCTATTAAAGAATACCCTTTACCTAAATTGAGTTGGAATGATCAACAGGCTATGTATTCATTACCGTGTGTAAAGGCACTGTCTGGATCATTACTTTCAGCTCATCTGCCAGGACAAGCCAGCAAGTAACTGAAATAGCTGACCGCCTCCAAAAATCACACCTGGTTTAAATATTATGCCTGTTTAACTCACATCAACACTGTGAAATCACCATGCACGGCCACTAAGTTTACACACGTGTGGGTGTGTCAGTAATAGTTTTCGGTTTGTGATTAATAAATGTGAAGCACAAGGTGATGAATGTAAACACGATGAACACAAATTGAATGTGACAGCGGTGCCAACGGCCGGCTGAGATCTGCTCTACACAGAGCTGCTGCTCACATGATGGCTATCATTTAACTGAACCTAAATAAGCACTGTTAAAATTTACAATCCGTGTATGAAAAGCAACTATCTCAATAACCATATTTCAACCACATCCTCTTCAATCAAGTTGCATGCTACATGCTGAAAACCTGGTCTGAGCAGACATCTTCATGTCTCTGATGAGCTGCATAGCAGGGACAAAAGGATGTGCAATTATGTGTAGATGCTGGTTGGGAGGGTGGGAGGTAGGGAGCAAGGGAGGGGGGAGGGGGTGTATTATTTAAATCTGATTTTAGCTGTAGTCTTGTCTGATGGCCTACTCTCGGTGGGTGCTTGCAAACAGCATGGATGAGCAGGGGTTTCGGATCAAAAGCTGCATGTACTGATAGTGCAGCTGCATCAAAGGGCTGACAGCGTACACAGCAGCACAGATGAGACTCAGCAGCTGAAACTGTGTGGCACATGCTACATGAGACACATTTCTGATCAGACTGACAGTCGAGCAAACTTGGCAGCACATGAAGGGTGTTTGACAGAACATCTCTGCACAAAGATACCACTGAAAAGACACAATTAACACCTGGTAATGTTTGAAAAAAATGGCCAAATCATGACAAATATTTTGCATGTAGCTGCATCACAACCTGCTATTATAGCTCTAAGTTAGCTATATACATATTTATATTAACAGGAGGTTGGCTTCTTGAAGCATAGGTATAATGGCATGCACATTAGGCCATTGCATGGTTGTTTTGGGGACATCATGGAGCCACTGAGTCGCAGTATGTTTGCAGAAATGTCAGGCTCCACAGACATATTTCACTTGGCATCTACGGTAAAGTCACAGGTTTGAGAGGAAGCACGCCTCCATCTCCCTATATGGCTGCATAGCATGCACAAAAAAGATTCATCCATTTGACAAGAAAACAAACACAAGCACAACACGAAAGCTCTTTGTAAATGTGGTTACCTGGGCTCAGGCAGGATGATTTTCTTACTCGCCCGGGCCGCTGGAGTAGACTTGCTCTTCTCCATCGCCATCAAATAACTGACATCGGCGAGCACTGCTTCGAGGTCCGCCATCTTTCGACCCTGGGACGACCAAATCAATAAAATAACCGGGGCTAGGGGACGGGGTTTTGTTTCAGGGAATTAAAAAATAACGTCCTACACCAGATATGACCAACATCAAGGGCCGAGGTGCGTGACAGGGCCGGCGGGGCTGACCATCGACGGGAGCCGCGTCGTTGTCTCAGGCTGTAGTCTGCTCACTTCGCCTCAAACTACCATCATTGTAAAAGCGAAAAGGAAATTCAGAAGGGAAGACATTGGGTGACAGGTTGCTCAAGAAATGACAGTCACAAGGCCCGCTAGATCACCGTCCTCCCAATCCCATTTAGTGCAAAAGGAAAATAAAAAAATGCAGGTTTCTTGAGCGCGTTTTGGAAAAAGGAGAAGAGCGGTGGGATCTGGGTTTGAAGCCAGCAGCTCCTCGCTTTATAGTAATGCGATATGTCTCAGAGATGAGCAGATGCACCAGATGCAGGACCTGGAGACAGCTGTCAAATCCCGCAGGACTCCGGGGACGTCTCTGGTCCTCTGGATGGAGATGTGACTGGTTTGTCTCCAGTGCTGCATGTGTTTCAGGGATTTTCCTCTCAATGTAAACACTGTGCGGGCGAGAAAAAATGTCCTGATTTTAGTGGCTGCACAGCAAAAAAAAAAAAAGAAATGTGACTGGCTGCTTGTTCAGTGTCTCGACACCAGCAGAAAACCGGTGTTACAGTAATAAAACACGTGCGGCTGGTTCTCTTCCTCTCACACAGCGATCACTGATACCGAAGAAAGGGGAATTCATGCGGGAGGACGCTGGGCAGGTCGAGATGTGCACCATCAGGCAGCTCGTCCGTCGTCCTCGATAAGTCTCAGTAAGTCTCTCAGGCGCGATTTGGCACGAATAAAACCGCAGAAGCACAGGTTAGAGATGAGCCCGGACTCCTGCTCTGCATTCCCTGAAATCCACACACCGCTGTTGTTTATGTTGCCGCCGCTGGCTTCCTGTGTGAGGCTGCAATGTTCCTCCTTATCGGCTCATCAATCACAAAAAACGTCGCCCGAGAAAAAGATGTAGTTAAACACTTTAAGAGGTTTAGCACCGAATCCGACCCGAGCGAGAGGATGTGATCGACAAACCACGAGCCAGGTCCTCACGCCCGAAAGCTAGCTCGTTTTAGCCTGTTGGCAATATCGATATTTGGGTTCGTCCGCTAGTTAGCTACCGCGCTAGCTAGCAAACTGAAAGCTGCTAGCCAGAAGGCTAACTAACGAACAACGTATAGAGATTAAACAAACCGTGCATCGGGTTTGGGTTGTTTTCACTCAGCTGAGAGACTAAAATGTCCCCGTTGCCAGCAGCAAACACGGTCACCAGCTGGCACCGACAGAAACACTGGCTCGATTTCAGACGCCGATGTACTTAATAAGCTAACGGCTGCGAGTCAACGGGCTGCGAATACTGGGGAAGTCTTGCAGCGTCTCCGGGGAAAAAAACAAACCGCCTCAGAGTCTCCGGTGGAGTCAAAAACAGCGAGAAAGTCTCACAAAATAATCCATAGCTCCTTGGCAAGTTACCCCGAGCGATGTGGGGGAGCCTCCTCGCATGGAGAGCCAGCACAGAGCTACTGACCGCGGGCTGACGGTGACGCTGCTGGTGGAGGAGGGGGAGGGAGCGCCGCGGGGAGACGAGCTCGGCTGCCCAGCGGTAGTTCGCTGCTGGTTCACCGATAACTTTTCCTTTCCGCCGTGAACCTGGGATTAAATGACCGGGCGATAATTCAGGCTGCCGCTGCTGATGTAAAACACCTAACACAACACGGTGCCGCTGGTCTTCCCTCGTTAATCTATATATATATATATATATATATATATATATATATATAAACACGAGGGGAGCCGAGGCGAGCGGGTCGTCGAGCTCCGACAGAGCAGCCCCGAGCGGCTCCTCTCACCAGCGCTATCCGCTCTGGGGAAGCCCTCACTCGGCTAAGCTGTAGTCCGTCCGCGGCGTCCCGGCTGGCCGTGCGCCAAGCGTTTCTGTCCGCTCCTTTCGATCAAGCTGTGGGTTTTCCAGCTCCAGTCTGGCACATGTTTCAGCTCGGTCCCCCTCGGTTGTATTTTTCTGTATTTCTCTGCTAGCACTGGGGCGCCGCTCGCTTTGTGGCTGAACTTCCTCCCACTGCGGCGGGGAGAGGCTTGTAAAACACGGAGCGGGTCATTGTTGGCCGGGGCTGGACCACATGGGTGTCGACTCAGGGAGAACTCATGTATTTTAAATTATTTTCTCTCTTCGACATTTTACTCTAACAACAGTGTGTTTTGAGCCAGAGTTAAAAGTCATGCGTTACCACCGGGATTTCAGCGGTGGGACCGTGTGTCTCTCAGATTTGCTCCATATTCGTGAGTCTTGATTTACGACTTCACGGGGAGACGGTGTGTCCACAGGGGCTGTCCCGCAGGGAGGCCCCGGGAGGACAAAGATGGACGTGCAGGCCTCGTTGAATCGGATGAGTGAGCTCATCTGGCGGAGCACCGGGCTTCAGGGAGCGTTCAATGCGCTGCCTCTCACGGTCACGAAGCCCCGCTGGGCCGCTGCGCCGCGTTGGTGGGCGGGCAGTGCCGTTTCCTGGCCGCCGGTGGTAGTGCTCCTCCTGCACCGCGGTGCCCGGGCCTGCGGGTCGCAGCGGGCCGGCGCGGTGAAGGGCCGCGTGTGGCCGTGGAAGGCAAACAGAGGCCCCTGGGTCAAATATTTGGCTCCCAGGAAAAGCAGAGGTTTTCCATTTTATGGCTTGCATCGAAACCTTTGCAGCACGTCCTCACATGTCTCCTGCAGTGCACTGTTTACAGGAGGTTGTGTAAATTTGGGCTGCACAATTAGTCGAAATGTTGCGAAATGGCAAACTTCAGTGAAAATGAAATGCAGACTGACCACTCCAGCTGAAACCGTGACTCACTGCAGTCGCAACGTCTGCCAAAAATAAGCGCTCCTGTGTAAGTCCCAATAAAATGACCCTAATGATAGTCAATGATTTGCATATTGAAACACAAGTAGGTGGCAGCGGTCTGACAGTAACACGGTGTTAATGCAAAACATTTCCAAGGTACCAACATGATACAGCACAAGCAGGCTGTCACCATGTCTGAGCCTCTCTCTGCCAGATAATCTGCTGCAGCTCTGTTAGCCCTCACTTACACATGCATTAAAACACAAATTCAAATGCTCAAAAATAAAATATTCTAACAAATAAAACATCTACAAATGATTCCTGCATCTTTAGCTCACTTATAAAACTGTGATAAAAGAGATGTTTTATACAGAAAAAGCTCAGACCAGAGCCTTTGCTGAAATGATAGGGCTGCAGCTAACAGTTTATTGTTTGGTTAAGAGAGCCACACAGTGTCATTTTGCATGGCTGGATTAACCTGCTATGGGACCCATTGTGACATGCTGGGGCTTTCTGGGGCCTGGCTCCAGCTGGAAAAGTCATCATACTCCAACAGAGATGTTTACGTTCTGTAAGCGAGCACAACTGCTGGTTGATAATAGACCAACATGTCTGTTGCCTATAGATTTACACGTTAATAGACACTATAGTTTTTTTTCTGGCAAGAATCAGAAAACAGCTCATCAATTTTAAGCAAAAATAGATCTTGAAATAATTGTAAATTAATAAAACCATCACTTTTAAAAAAAACTTTTTCTATCAAATAGGGAAGGTTCAACAGGGAAAAGAATAATTAATGCAATAAGACATATTAACGTTTGTAGTTGTGTAGGTATTGTTCAATCTATCAAAATAAGAGTCCTATATTGATTTACATTGTGTGTATGGTCAATGCTGACTTATTAATTATAGTATTTTTTATTTTTATCTGGGTATTTCATGCAGTTTGTTACACTAGAACTGTGTAATACATTTTAGGTTGAGGTCACTCTGTAGTTTAGACTCAGTGTAGCATTTTGCCTTTTTACCTACTGTCGCTGTGTAATTGCTCTGCTAACAGCTTATTTGATAAATACTAGTAGGCTAGCTAATGGCTGATGGTTGTTCATGCTAACATGCACAAATGTATCCTGAATACACACCACATTCACAAAAATCAATAGTCAAACCCTCTCCTCTGTGCCTTTCATGTCCTGGTCTATGACACTGTGCTCAATGCTCCATGTGAATGTTGTAAATTAGTGTTATATGACTGTGTTTCTATCTGAAGATAAACAGATACATGGTGGAAGTCGATAAGGTTTAAGAAAGACAGTTTATTCAGCACTGGGAAGCCGCAGGGGTCAAAGGTAAAGGGTCACATGGGAAAAGGGGTTAGGAGTAAGTTGTTACTGCTGAATACGGCGGATGGACTGGATCTGAGGGGTCTGGCAGTGGGAGCCAAACTCCCTGAAGTGTTTGTACTCCCCACAGTGACGATCACACTCCATGATATACTGGTATCCACGATAACCAGGGTACTGGTAGCACACAAATCTGTTGAGAAATCAGACAGAGAGGAGGAGGAAGGATGCGTGAGATGTCGCAACAGACTGTTATTGTGAAAGTCTAACCAGGATTATTTTTGACCTGCTGAAGGGAGGCTGAAAAAAAACAGTTGAGTTGGAAATAAAGAAATGTGGATTTGTGTCATAGCTGGAGGACACTCACGCTCCAGACTGGATCCTGAGAGAGCCAACTTCATTGTTGCACCAGCCCATGGCCTGAAGGGAGGGATAATCGTCACTCAGCTCACCCTTACGGCCCAGGAAGTTCTCACGCTCATAGATAGTCATACGACACTCTCTGTGGTTCTGGAGGGCAAAAAGAGAGAGAGAGGAAACAATACATATAAGTAGTTTTTCCAGTCAGTCCAGTCCACAGTTATGATCTGACAAACACACAAGTTTAAAGTTGACATTTGTGAAGCAAAAGGACCAACAAAAGACGAGTGGAAAGGTGAGACGGTCCATGTTGTTGAACTTACAGCACAGGCAATAGGCCTGAAGGAGGTCATTCTCTGAATGGGGTAGGCATTGCTGCCACCGAAAGCATCACACTGAGGGTACTCTCCCCTCTCCAGGACAAACTGCTGTCCCTGGTAGGAGGCGTGCTCGTAACCCACCCAGCTGGGGAGAAAAGGTTTAGATTTATTACCTTCTCTTCACCTGTCAAAGGTGTTAAACTGCACTCACACAAAGCCTCAAAACATCTTATGTCAGCCTGTGTTCATTATTATTTTCAGAGTTTTATGGCAGTGACAGGAGCATTTTCTGCTTCCTACAGATGAGAACTGTTCTTTTTCCTTCTCTGTGCGTGGATGTGTGTTTACTCACGCTCCGCTCTCCACTCTGAGGGAGCGCACAGTCTCGAAGCCGAACTCCATCACATTGCAGCACTCGGAGGTGAACTCATGGCGGCGGCCCTGGAAGCACTCCTCATCGAAGACAATGATCTGACGGGGAAAAGCAGACGTGTAAACACAGCTGATGGACTACCTGACCTGAGCTGTGCTCGCTGCAAGTGAGAAAGCTGTTACCAGAACCTGTCTGACTGTAAAGGCTCCAAATCAGAAACAGTGGCTGGAAATAGTCCAAGATATTTTCATCAAGGAAAAGTTGACATATCTTTTAAGAGTCAGAGAGAATATGTTCAAGAAGAACTGGAAAAAATGGAACATTTCCAGTCAACTGCAGTGTTATTTTACATGAGTTTTTCTGTTTAGTTCCTGATGTGCTGTTCTGTTTGTATTCCTGTGACAACTCAATAAAAATTGAAGTGTGAAAAAAAAGCAGTAGATGGATACTGCAGCAAATATTAATACTGAGAAATGCTTTCTGATATCAGGAATCAACCCAGCAGCTTAGTTCAGAGGCTTAAACTTGTGTATATTGTGCTGTTCCAAGTGGTCTAAGGGCTGCATTAATTCTGTTCTCTGCTTGTGAGAGAAATGGCTGCTACTCTGGAAGAGCTGTTTCCGTCAGAGACATCTTACTAGAAGCAGCCGGGTGCATTTCAGGGAGATGGTGTAGGCTGAAATGAAAGGACCTCCGGTGGGGTGATGTGTGAATCTGTTCCTGCATCTGCACACTCACCTTCCAGTGGCCGGAGAACTTGGTGCAATGGTGAGTCATCTTGTCTGACAGGAAAAAAACACACATAAAGTGGTTAAAAGGGAGCTACAGAGAGTATACACACATACACACACATACACACACACACACTGTAGCTAAACATGCATTTGATTCTGATGCAGGAAAAAGTTTGGCCGACAAACTTTAAATTCATTGGTGAACACCTGTAAAAATGCAGCTTGAAATCCAAAAAACACCACAGCAGGAGATGCACTGTTGAAAACTTTTCACCACAAACCAACTTAAGTGTCGTTCTAAGCAAACAACAAGCCTGGGCTGCTACACAACATGTTAAATGGCCTGTGCAACAGCATCAGTGTGTGTTTTAGAAAGGCTGAAAAGCACCAGCAACAATGCAGCCTGGATACTGGGATCCGCCTGAATGCATCATTCCTAAACTGAAAGCATCTATTTATAGTTCCTACACAAAAATGAAGAGGGTTAGAGGAGCCAGAGGCCTCATCCAGTCTCCTCTGGCTCTCTCTCCCACCCAGTCTATCTCTTTATCTCACTCTCTGCCCATTTCCTCCCCTGCTACTGAGTTTTTCCACTGTCACCACTGTTTATCTCACCCACTGGGTGCAGTGATGGCCGCTGGAGCCCGACTGGCTGCTGTGTTTTGGGGTATTTGTGTGTGTGAGTCTGGGGGCTGGTGTACCCTGGCTGTGCTGGCTCTGCTGGCTGTGCTGTGCTGGGTGAGGGACAGGCACTCACCTTGCTTTGATGCCCTTGGGTTGTCCTGCCGTGAGAGTGAGAGGAGCCACGCGCCCCCACCCTTTTAAAGCCTCCCCTGGCAAGGGGCCATGCTGAAAGCCCCGGCTCAGCAGCAGGGAGGGGCCTTTCTTTGTCCCCCCCGACAAAAGCGTGGTTAATCTGTGGATGGGGCAGAAGTGCAGACGCCACATTATCACCCATGGGCAGTGGACATGGAGACACAGGAATATAAGAGACAAGATACAGGGTGAGATGCTGAGAAAATACTGAGGGCCAAGGACACGAGGAAGAGGACAGAAGAGGAAGATGCAGCAGTTTATGTGAATCTGGGGCTGCGGTGAATGATTATGATTATTTTCTAGATTGAATGTCAGCTAGTAGCATCCAAAACCAAAAGATCTTCAGTTTGTTAATAAAGAAAAGCATCAACTCGTCTCATTCAAGAAGCTGGAAACATGTTGAATGTTTGACATCTTTACGCAACAATGACAAATGTGTTGACAACTGATTTTCTGTCAATCAATTATTAGACAAAGTGACTGATGATATCACCCCTGTCTCCATGTCTGATGATTTAACGTCACGTCTCGTCTCACCTGCTCAGGTATCTCAGTGCAGACCGGCTGCACGTCTCACTGATGTGTCGGCAGAGTTTAGTGAAGGAGACGTGATTTTCTCTGCAGATAGTGAACGCTTATGAAACAGGACGGCATGTGTACGAGCAGAAATATAAACAGCAGAGAGGAAGTTATTCATCCAGACGTTTGGTGTAGAAATACTTCCCCTGACGCTCTGTGTAGTACATTAATACTCCCTTTGATGACTTTGTGATAAGCTGGCATGCCCGAACGCTTTACAACTTATAAAGTATAAATCCTAAGAGACAATCTCTCTCTGTTCTCTCACTAAATGTGAACGTCGGCTTATGAGGAAATGTTTTTCAAGAGTTTTACCAAGAATATCTGGTGGTAAATTACACAATCATGTCACCGCTTTAAAGGTTTTAGTGTGAAATTCTCCTTTTATTGCATCCAGTTTTCAAAATTAAAGTCACGCATAATTGTCCTTATCACACAATATAAAAGATAAAAGGCAGCAGTGTTCAAACAGGTTTAACCAAGAGGTTGTAGAGTATAATAAAATATCTTCTGTGTGTGTGTGTGTGTGTGTGTGTGTGTGTGTGTGTGTGTGTGTGACTGCTTACATAATCAGCCATTTGTAAACAAGAGAGCAGAGGCACTGTATGGGCAGCAGAACTTTCTAAACAACAGCTTGATTTCCTGTGAGCCCAAAGGAATTTAAGCAGAGAATCTGTAATTCAGTCACTTGTCAACATAATTTACTGCTTCAAACACTGATATACATTAACAGATGCCTTCGACCTGAGTTTATTGCTTTTTAAAGGGTAATTTCTTTTAAAATGAAACATGAGGTCAGCTCTCATGAGACCAAAACTATTTCCTCACCGCAGCAAATGAGTGATGGGCTTCTTATTTTTGACTGATGTGATCTGGTGACGCACGACAAAGATGAAAGCAACTAAAGGAAAGTGGCCAATAATTCGAAGGTGCAATGATTGGTTGAGTTAACTGTCACAGTCGATGAGTGAATAACAGCCGATTGATAGCAGAGGTAGGTAAAGGTCATGGGGTCAGAAGAATGTGGACAGAAGATAGTGCATGTTAAAGCAAAGGTGTCCATGGACACCACAAGACAGACTCATGCCCTGGTCATCAGAGGGGACAGATTCCATGTCTCATAATAGAAAGAGGAACTGTAAGGATTTAACTGTAATGTTGAAGAGGATGTATGAATCTGTACCTCTGAGATAGAGTCATCTGATGGGCCACTGGATTGATGGTGATGAAGTCACAGTGTGTCAAAAAATTTACAGGTTTCTTCCATCTGAGATTATAAATGTGTTCTGCAGATTCTGTGTCAGTGTAAGTAGATGAAAGGCGTCAGTAGGCGTCTTCCTCTTGAATGTGCACAGTATACTTTCAAATTTCATTTGTTTTCAAAAGATGTAAAAGTTATTTGAAATATTTCAATACTATTGCTGATACCTCAGTTTTATTTGCTGAAGTCCTGACGGCTGGTTTTAAGGCTCAGTTTCTGAATACAGGCTGTGTGCATTTCTCTGTGGACTGAGGCTTTGATACTTTCACAGTATTAATATAGAACCTAGACCTGCTTTATAATCACAAACACATGGACATCTACCTTTAGACTGGATGGAGCTTTAAAATAATGAAGTACATATTTGTTACTTTATTTGTGTATATACATGATTTGTGTCTTCTGCAGGAACCAGTGGGCTTGAAGCTGAGAAGCACAGACAGAGTAGGGGAGTCAGAAAGTGTTTAACGATAAACACATGGATGGTTTGGATTTTTCTATGAGAAAAACACCAGCTTTATGTTTTACTAAAGGTCAAACTGCTCAAATGTTAAATGTCAGGAAAAATAATCATGACTCTAAATGGGCACTCATGTTCAGCTGTTTGCACTTTCTGCTCTGTGCTACATTTGATCACCAAGCAAGTGCTGATGTTTGGTGCCCAGCCCGACAGGACCCACACAGATTACACCGCAGGATCAGTTCCTACCTAATCTGCACATATCAAATGCAATTTAATCCTGGAAATAACCACATCTGAGGTGATATAATCCAGATCTAATCTGGCTGTAATCCAAGAATTATCACCATCATCTGGAGGAGGAGGGATTATCATTCCAAATGGTGCTGTAATGTAAAACTCAAACAGTGCATTAATATCAGAACAGAGAGTCAAAGAAAAACTTTCCTCTTCCAAATAAAACGTTGAGCTCATAAGGTTTAAAAGTCGCCCCTGTTCTGTTCAGCTACTAACATTAGATAGATATTACCGTGTAAATGACATTACTCCGTTTCTTTCTGAGCCTTACAGGAGAATATTCATGTCAACTCATGCCTGTGTGTTCAGTATACAGCTGGAGGCAAGAGGTCATTAGCCTAGCTTAGCATAAAGGAGTGGAAGCAGGGGAAAACAATGTGTGCCTTTAGAGAGAACTGTGTGAAGATGTGAGTCTGGTCATCACAGTGAGGTTGGCAGGTGTTTGTTGTAGCCGGAGACACTGCACAGAAATAGTCCCAGTGTTAATTCAATGTAAAACTACAAATAATAATTCTTTTTATTTATGCCTGTGCACAGATTAAACCAACAGGATTCATACGTCATTCGTCAGCTTTAACGGTTCATTTCAGTGGAGTCATAACTATGAGTGGATTCATTAGTGGAAGTTAATTAAAGCT
The DNA here is from genome assembly GCF_046630095.1 of Trachinotus anak. Taxonomy (NCBI): domain Eukaryota; kingdom Metazoa; phylum Chordata; class Actinopteri; order Carangiformes; family Carangidae; genus Trachinotus; species Trachinotus anak. The sequence goes on along the minus strand of NW_027273879.1, from coordinate 677,978 downwards.
GTGTATATTCTGCTGTTGACCACCAGCAAACCAGAATCCAAAATGGCGGAAGCTGTCATAGCTTATTAGCTGTGTTGTGTAGTCACGAGACAGGAGTTAATGGTATAAACTGACTTTTGAATCAACTGTATGAACCTGCTGTCCTGTTATTTATCAAGAGTGATGTTTAAGGGGATATATTATTATTACATCCTCTGAATATATGAAGATATTAGTTAATAAAATATATAAAATACCCACAGTAAAATTTGTATATGTACTTATATTAAAATATCAAGGATGATTTTTTTATATGGAACAACATATTTCAGCCATATATGTTAACAGTATATATTTAATTTATATATGCAAGTTTATTAAAACAATATACATAGAAAAATTCCATATGCTTATGTTTTTCTACTGTATATAATATCAACATCTATCTATCTATCTATATCTATCTCTATCTCTATCTCTACATATATATTTCTAATAGTTTTCATATATAATTTTTACGGGGAGGCTATTTTATTTTACTTTACATCTACATATATTTCATATATTACATTTACATATAGGAGCTAAATGATTAATGAGCTCTTCAGTAAGTTTTTATTGAAAAAATGTTGAACTGTTTCTTGGAGTAAAGCAGACTAACAGTTTACAGAGTTTCTAGGTTAATCCTTGATCAATCAGCTGAAACTGAAATAAATCTTTGTTGTGTATTCTTGTCATTCATGCTATTTTCTTGTTATGGTTCCTCAGGACCAAGAAGTGACCATAGTTCAGATGAAAGAATTATCTTTTTTTTTTAGGTCCATAGCTGGAAATTATTTGTGTGTGTGTCTGTGTAGGTGATAGAGGGGAGGGATTATCTCTTTGTGCCCTCTGGACCTTTGCATTCCTCCTCTCTACGTGTAACTATAGCTTACAGCCCCACCAGCCCAACACATGGGAAAAATGCCGTGGTCAGTGGTTTCCTTTGACAGTAAAACGCTTACAGGCAGGCCAGAGGGGCCGGCGGCGTTTCTGGGTTATGCGATGACCCGGTGGCTTTGGCACAGGCCAACTGTGATGACGAGAGGCTTTCTATTGTGCTGTGAGCCTCTACGTTTGGCCTTTGCCAGAGTATAAAAGCTCGGGTCGAGCGTTGAAGGGACCAGCACGAGCCAGCCTCCCTCACACGGCACTGCAAGCTATACTAACGCAGGTAAGGACACACAGACGCAGACATAGACACCAGAGCATCCATCATATAGTACAGGGGGACAACCACACATCATCCAGAGCCAGGGCCCACTCCCTGCCCACCACACCCAGGCAAACCACCCTCAGCCTGGGGAAAGACCCAAACAGAAGTCCAGGGCCCAAATGAGCCTCCCACATAAACAGCAGACTTGTGCTTTAGTCCAAACCCCAAAAACATACCTACCTACCCTCCACCCCTCTGACAACGTACACACCTCGACTAAGGCCACGTCGACCACGTCCATGTCTACTTCCCTTTTACTCTCTCCTCTGTAATCCTGTCACTTCCATTTACACCTCTATTTCTGTCCATCCCTGTCGTCCTCCATCTCTCGCCCAGACTCTCCTGAAGCCCCTCACCATGTCTCAGACTGCCAAGTCCGCCTCCAGCCAGGGCACCGATGCCAAGGACAAGGGAGCCCCCGCTCCAGCTGCCTCCAGCAAGGCCACCAAGACCGGCGAGCCTGGCATGGGATCCTACAGAGTGAGTCACTGCAGCGTTAGACATCTGCATTAGACATGGTTTTATTTAAAGGGTCAGTTCACACAAATTACAATGAAAATATACCTTCTCATGCAGCTGTGCAGATAGTTTGAGATTTTCAGTGGGGTTTCTGCTGCATCTCTTGTCTATGGAAATCAATGGAATTTAGTTAGTGCTGTTTACAGCCTTTGAAAAACTGAATTTGTTAAAATACTTTGTGATTTGAGCGAACAGGCCCTTTAAATGTGTGTTTTTAACATTTCATTCATAGTTTGCTTTTATTCAAATTAATTAATGAAGTGAATTTAACAGTGGTGAAAGAAGTATTCATGTATAAATACAGTAGCAATACTACTTGTGTAAAAATACACAGTTGCAAGTTTAAGTAAATGTACTATAGTATTATTGGAATAAAATACTTAAAGCACCAAAGTACAAGTATCCACTGTGCAGAGAGGCATATTTAACATTGGTTTATTATTGGTGCATTAACATACAACCAGGGTTTTTATCTTGTTGCTGGCTGAGATGGAGCTAACATTTATCTGCTTTATATACAGTTGGGTGGTGTTATATCTTATATATTATAACACTAACAGTAAGCTATATTTTATTATATACTTTGTAAGTAAAATCTTAAACTACAGCTGTTGAATAAATGCAGTGGAGTAAAAGTACAATATTTAACTGTGAAATGTGCTGGATCAGCTGACAGATGGGTCATCCTGAACTGATGCTGATGTTTAAACTTCATGGACGGGGACTTGTCTTCATGCTGGGAAAGAACTCAGATCCACATCTGAACTGAATATGTAGCCTGGTTTCATAGATTCATGTTCTGACTGTGGGGCCTGTAGGAGGATGAGCTGATCACTGAAATGAAGAGACACAGCTGGGACATGAAGGATGACTGCTGTTGTAACGCGTGCTGTCTCCTCTGTGCAGATCATGCTGTTCGACCAGGAGAACTTCCAGGGCAGGATGATCGAGGTCCAGAATGAGTGTATGAACGTGTGTGACCGTGGCATGGATAGAGTGCGTAGTATCATTGTGGAGTGCGGCCCGTAAGTGGACACAACCTCTCCATGTAGGTTCTCTCTATTCACTTGTGCTTCACCGTCACCTCTCCTCTAATTCTTCTCTCCCGTCCTCTCCCCCCCTTGTGCCCCTCCTGTGCCCGGCGGCCCCCCCTCTCCAGCTTTGTTGCCTTTGAGCAGACTAACTTCCGTGGGGAGATGTTCATCCTGGAGAAGGGAGAGTATCCTCGCTGGGATACCTGGAGCAACTCCTACCGCAGCGACTGCCTCATGTCCCTCAGGCCCATCCGCATGGTACGTTTAACAGTCTGTAATATGTACAAAGTCTATAATATAATATATTATATATAATATATATTATATTATAGTCTATGAAATATTATAATTTTAAACAAGACCCTGTGGAGGAAGGCTTGCAATCAAGTCAAAAACATATACGTGCTGCAGACCTGATGAAGCTCGGACGTAATTAAAGCCACAAATTGTTAAATAGATGAAAAATGCAGCAACTATGAAAAGTGATTATTTTCATTACAGGAAAAATTCACTGCAATTCATCCAAAAGTTGTTGAAATATTTCAGTGAGAGCCACAGCATGATTACAGAAGTACCACAAAAACATGACTTCAACAAATGAACGTGCAGTTAGTGTGAGACAAAGACTAACTCTTAATTTCCTCTGCCTCATTTCCTCCCTGCAGGACAGCATGGAGCACAAGATCTGCCTGTACGAGCTCTCCGACTTCAAGGGCAACAAGATGGAGATCCAGGAGGATGATGTGCCCACCCTGTGGGCGCATGGCTTCTGTGACAGAGTGGGCAGCGTGAGGGTGCCAGGAGGATCGTGAGTAGACACAAACACACACTTTAATCACACACTTCAGCTGCTCAGATTTCAAGATGAATGGATTCGGTGGCGGATCAGGACTTGTAGATGTGTGTTTATGAGTGACATGAGAATGAACAATGACTTGTCACACAGCCCGAGAGCAAACCTGTCTGCTCATTTCCAATATATAACTAAAGTGGAGGCTCTGTACTGCAAATATTGTTTTAGACATAGCTTCAGAGGAAGCTCGGGGCCTCTGGAGTTACACCACAATGTAGTTGTTCATAAAAAGCAGTATGACATGTCATCACAAGGCTTAAAGCTGACTGCATGCTGTTTGTTTTGTGTCTTGACAAATGTGTATTTTTAGGCAGGAACATTTCTTCATATTATTAAGACTGAAGTCTCACAGTGAAACACGCATCTGTTCATTTTGACGGTTCCACCCCGAAGCTCCAGAACAGCCTCAGTTCTAATTGTTTTAGATTCTTCATGTGTGTGGAACAGTGCTGGAGGGATGAACAGCACTCATGTTCCCTCACTGGCAGGATGGTGGTGGTCTTCAGCCACATAGAGGATCCCTACCTTCTCTGGGACCATTAAACCTCCTGAGACTTTAAGAACCTTCTCAGTGACCACAAGAAGTTTATTACAGGCATCAGAACCATCTCTGGAACCTCCTAAAGAAACTTCAAAATATCCTAAATTATGAGTGAAGTTCTTAAAGGCCTTCCTAAAGAACACCTAGACTGTCCTCAATGATCACTAGATGTTCTTAAAAGAACCCTAGAACCTTTAACTTTTAACCTCCAAAAATGCCCTTTGTAATTTGGAACCTCACTCCTAGAACCTTCTCAATGACCACTAGAACTCTTAACAGATCCATAAAATGATGGCTGCAAGAAGCTTATTACAGGCCCTTAGAACCTCCTTAAGAACCTTTAGAATCTCCTTAATAGATGCTTCTAAAGGACGTCTATACTATCAGCCTTCCTAGCGAACTCATAGACTGTTCTCAATGATCACCAGAGATCCCTAAAAGAACCTCTGGAACCTCTCCAGCTCTCAAACCTCCAAAAATGACTCCTAGAACCTTCTCAATTACCAGTAGAACCTCTTTAAGGACCCCAAGAACCTCCTTAGTCATCATTAGGTCCTGTTGAGAACCTCTAATTTCCAGTCTATAGTAATACAACAGGCGGTAGAAAACACATTAAAGACCATCAGAGAGACCATCAGAGATTGAGATATTAAAGTGAAACCCAGCATTAACACCCCCCCCCCCCTCTCCATGTGTCTCTCAGCTGGGTGGGTTACCAGTACCCCGGATACAGAGGCTACCAGTACCTGTTTGAGTGCGGTGACTACAGACACTACAACGACTTCTGCGCCTTCCAGCCCCAGATCCAGTCCATGCGTCGTATCAGGGACATGCAGTTCCACCAGAGAGGATGCTTCACCTTCACCTCCGCCAGCAAGTGAGCGCCACCTGCTGGCCGCCGGGTGCTGCCGTAGCCACGCAGCCCTCGCACCTTTTTATTTCTCCAAACACCCCCCCACCCCTACACTCCTTTCCTAAATCTCCACCATCGTCGCTCCATCCCGAAGGAAAGACAGAATGAGAGCAAATACACCGGACAACCTTAACTGACTTTTTATGGTGCTAACAAATAAACATGTTGTGAAAAACCTGAATCCTCCCTGGCTGGATGACCTTTATTCATTCTACAAAAAAATCACTCTTTAAAGGTTGTTATGAACTTAATGTACTTATGTTTTTATTTATTTTCCTCTCCTAAGGCACAACTATCACTAGTATTCACAGGCCTCATGTGAGGCTGTTGTACATTTAGTACATGATATTTTTTAAATATCTTTTCTAATGAAAAAATGATCTTTGTGGCATATTTCTTTTATTACCTAAACCTGAAATTAACTATATTTATTATAATTTTATGTATGGTTACCAGTAACACATAGGAGAATAAATAATAGGAGATATCATGTGGGGTAAGGTCGATGTAGTATTAAAAACTCACTGTAAGTTCAAATTTGAATAATTTTGGGTTTTCATACATGATTCTTTACTTTAATCCCCCCTATTTATCAGTATATAAACATATTACACATTGTTTATGCCATATTACAACATAGTTAAAAGCAGATATAGGGACATTGTTAAGTATTTTAACTGTTAATGTACAGTATTTTCAACAACTATAACTTCTCCTATGAAAACATATGAAATTATAATTGCAACTGTGTTTTACCTTTATCATCTGTTTATATACCAGCATCCAGTTATGGACACGTCGCAGGTGGAGTTAAGTTTTTGAAAACCATCAATAAACACTTTAAACAACCTTATGTCTGCTTATAATTATATTATAATGTGTTCTCGTGAATCTAGTATATATTTGTATATTACACATTTAGAAATGCCTTTACTAGAACTCCTAACTGGGGGGTTGGGAGGGGTTAAATGAAGTGTGACTCTGTACCTGGACAAAAAGAGGAATCACAGTGCCAGGTAATTAAATTATAACATCACCCAAAGACAACAGACCACACCACACAGACCATCTGGAGTAGATTTACAAACAACAGCACATTCTCTTTGTGGAGGGGAAGTTACAGCTCATCATGAAATTGTTGTAAGTCTATTATTTTTCACTGCTTCACTTTGGGCCTCCAGAACCACTTCAGTGCTCCTTGTCATAGATTCTCTAAAGATGCAGAACTGTACCAGCCTGATAAACAGCCTTCTTTAAGAGATATTCCTCCCCTCATGGTTTGGATGACCGTGGTGGGACTCAGCCACTTAAAGAAACCCTGACCCACTAGAACCTCCTCACTGAGAACCTCCTTCAGCACCCCTGACACCTCCTCGGTCGCCTCTGGCACCTCATAAAAGTGGAACCTGATAAAGGACCCGTACAATCTCCTGAAGGACTCTTTGCAACAACTAGAACGTTTTAATGACTCCTAGAACCTTCTAGTGACCTCTAGAACCTCAACAAAGGCCACAAGAACCTTCTAAAGCAATGGTTCTCAAACTTTTTCAAATCAAAGACCCCTAAACTGACACAAATTGGACCATGGACCCCAACCTGTATTTCTTTTATGTGTTTAATTACAGAAAGTGTTTGAACCCCATGACCAAAATTGTCACACATTCTGTCACTGTGTTACTTATGGCTGCAAATATAGTGAAAATATATGATTCCACTTTTTGCTAGGAACCCCCAGGCACCCCCTCAGGGACCTTTACAACTTCTAAAATGACCACAATATCTCTTAAAAACCCAAAGAACCTCCTCACTGACCACTAGAACCTCTTCAAACCTCCTCCTAAAAGATCACTAGCACCTCCTCCGTGACAACTAGAACCTCTTAAAAGACCCCTGGAACTTCCTCAGTGGCCACTGGAACCTCATAATACCCTAAACGCCAGAGCCTCCTAAACATACACTAAAGGCCCTAAGTGACCACTAGAACCACTAGAACCTTGAGTAGCTTAGAGTAAACAATAGTAAATCGTCCACACTGGACAGGGAGGTTATAAGTCAGAGTAAGTATTTGTCCATTATCATAAATTTGATACCATGAAATGAGCCAATACAAAGAAAGACTAAAGAGCACATACCTGAGGTACATTTGGCACGCTGACGTCAGGTGGAGTTGACGTGGGTCATATGTTGCCTTCAAGGGTCCTGGAAAACTCCATTCTCCATGTTCTGGAGTTGTGTAATCATTTCATGGTTGTGTTTGTGTATTTAGATAACACGGCAAAGTTGACCCTATTACAACAGATAATTAGTAAATACACTTTAAACCCGCTGCTAGTGTCTGATTTGTATCATCTGAACCAATTAATATTGAATATTTTATATTATTTGAATATTGAGAAATAGGACAGTAGTAAGTTGGGTGGTATTAATTCCGACAGCACTAAAAGGCAGCACGACTTCATAGCACCTCAGTAAAAACTAATCGCCGGTGGAGGGTTGAAGAGCAAACCGAGAGGAAGGAACCATGGCTGCACTTTTCAAAGCAAGGAAAGGTGGGTACACCAAGAGGAAAAAAGCAGAACAATGAAAGAAACACTGCTTGACTGTGGAGGACAATGCTAGCCTCATATTAGCTAGATACGTGCATTGAAAACACCATAGAGCAGTGATTAGCTTAGCTTGCTAGGCAGCCGGTACATGCCCTGAGGAAACTTCCCTATCTCATTATCTTATTCAACACTACAACTGATAACCAGGCAGTAAAACTCTCAGGATGAGCCATCCTCAGTCAAGTGACTTAACAAATGCGGACATGGCTAAAATGATAAACGTGATTCTGACTGTTAGCTCCTCAGCTAAATAAAGTTAGCCGGCTAGCTGCGAACTTTTAACAGTTACATGCTAATTTGCAGAGAGGAGAGCCGGGTCAGCGGGTTGTCAGGTAGCTCACCTGCTGTTCCTGATCATCTGGGAGTTTTTGAAGTTGTCAGACTGAGAGAAAGGTGACTGATGGTGAAGATGACCTTTCACCTAAATAACATGAGGCTAACCTGTCAGCCGGTGCTGCCTTCAATGACCGAAGAGGGTTGGTGCAAAACGCAGCAGAGTAAAGACAACAGCATGGCAAGGTTACTTTAGCATTTAATGAGCTTTAAAACTAGAAACAAATATAGTATTTGTGACTTGTTTTACTAAGTCAGTGCTTTGCCCCCCCCACCCACAAACTCCTAATCATGGGGGTGTAAATGTGCAGCTTTGGGGTTGTGTGGTAGCTTATTACATAGACAGAGGGAAGAACGCACTCCACTAAAAAGTAGGAAAAAAAAGTCCTGTACTCAGCCATGAAAGTGAAAAGTGGCTGGCCTCTACAACAGGACAATGATCCAAAGCAGACCTCAAAATCTAAATTAAGAACAGAAAGACTCGTAGCTGCTACAAAAAGTATTTGCAAGCTGTTCTATCTGCCAAAAGGCTGCACTGACCCAGCAGGGAGCCCAAAGTTCTGCTGGTGCTACAATTACAGTTTTCTATTTTTAAAGGTCATGAAAAATAAAGTAATAGTGCAAAGTAACACTTGAAGAATGACAGATTTTTTTTTTTTATGTGTGTGTGCTGCAGGGGTTGCATTTACTTGCTCACTTCAGTCAAAAACATATGTAAGACATTAGCTCCGTTTTAGTTTGTTATATTATGTGAGTTATTGTTTTATTATGAAAGGGTTTTAGACATCTGATTTAACACCTAAATGTTGATTAAAATGTAGTTTAAAATTTGTGAAACTTAAATTTTATTCATGAAAGCAAAGAAAAAAATGGCGATCTTTGGTCTAGCTAAAGAAAACTGACAACTTGTAAAACCTGGGTGTGATCAATTGAGTCCAGAAACTGTTTCAAACACAGAATCAGTTCTGTGAAACATTTTATTCAATTTGTGGAAACAGGAAAAATCTAGATCTAGACTGCATCAGACCAAGTTTAGATTAAAAACAACTACACAGACAGATATTACTCTATAACAATAACCAGTTTCCGAGTAGTTTCACGTCACAATAATTGTAATAAACTGTATGAGGAAAGTCGCCCAGTTTTCGCACTTTCTGGGTCACTCCTCCTTTTCACTCCCCTGACAGCGAATCGAATGTGACTCCATCATAACAAATCAAATCCAACTGTGAACTTTGTGAATTATTACCCCAGCAATAACGTCATGTGTCACTTCTGGCTCGCCGCGGGCAGCTCCGCAGCTGCAGCTGGGTCTCAGTGTTCGGCCTCATCATCAGACCAGTTAATCAACAGATCAAATCAACTGAGAACAAAACTGCATCTGATCACAGCAGACATGCAGAAAATACTGTTTCTGTAACACCAGGATTTCTCTCTGTGGTGTTAGGCTGCAGAAACAGGAGTGAATGAATAATCTTTTTTCCATTTGCTGTAATGAGGTAATTTTATAACTTAAAATTAATAAAGATAGAAAAATGAGGCAGCGCCGCAACGATTAGTCAGTTTATTGAAAAGAGTATCAATGGACAATTATTTTGATAATTGGCCATCAGTTATTTGATGTTTCCAGCTTCTCAGTGTGAGAATTTTCTGTTTTTTTTTTTTTTTGGTCCTTCATTATAAGAAATGTAGGAATGAAATGTTGCTGTAGGAAATTACGATGGAAATATAAGATAAGATAAGATATTCCTTTATCAGTCCCACAGTAGGGAAATTACAGCAGCAAAGTGAACAGTGCAAAGAAAAAAAAACTGCAAAATGTCAGTATCAAATACTTCTCACTGTGTCCTGATGTTTTATAGCAGATTAATCAATAGTGAACATAATTCTTAGTTACAGCCCTGAAATGAAGCATCAACCAACAACTGCGAGGCCTTTTTCTCTCCTCAGTTTTTGAGTCAAAACCCTGTTTGGTGGGAGTTTTTATGAGAAATGTCAGGTTTACACAAGTTGAAAAATGTTAAACAAAGCCTGGTGACAGTTAAGTGAGTGGTTTGTTCATCCACTAAATTGTAGGGAGGGTTTATTTTGTGTTGACAGCTGAGTGAAGAAAAGCACTTGTCATTTTTGTCACTTGTCATGCAGCCCACTTTGAAATGAAGTCTGTCCTTAGAAAACACCACCCGAGTCCTGTCAGACATCAGAGGGTGGGGAGAACATTTTTAGGCTCCTGGTTTTCCTCCTCAACAAAAGATTCATTCTCAGGTTTTAGGAATAAAACCTCAGTGTTCATTGTGTCTTTGTGTTTTCGCTGAAGAGACGCACATTAAACATTCACACCCCATTGTCACTTCACATGTTTGGATTTAGGTGCGATCTGTTAGAGCTGAAATGATTCATTGATTAGGTGATTAAAGGTCCATATTTTAACTTCTCCTGTGTTTTATTTGAATTGTTGATATCCATCAGAAGACAACGTCCTCAAATGTCTCCCTTTGTCCAACCAACAGTTCAAAACCCAAATATCATTTTAAGTTTTCAAGTTTTTTTTTTTTGTGTAAAAAATGAAAATGAAATTATAAATCACTTGTCAATACAGCTGCCAATAATTCTTTTGATCAACTAATTGTTCAGCTTGACATATCGTATGATGTTGGAGCAGGAGGAGAAGTCAGAGCATCAACAGAGTCATTGTGATTCATCCTCTGGGGAATGTTTCTGTTTTTTTGAGATGTTTCAGTCTGGACACTAACACAGCTACATACAGGTGACTCTTGAGTGTTTCTCTCTCCCTCAGCTCTCGGCCTGTGTCTCAGTGGTTGTCGGAGTCTGTCTCAGCTGGCAGAGTTGCCAGAGACTCATCAGATACTGAAGCAGACCTGCAAGGACTATGCCGACAGAGAACTGGTCCCCATCGCTGCCAAACTGGATAAAGAGCACTCGTACCCTGCCAAACAGGTACACACACACACACACACACACACACACACACACACACACACACACACTCAGAGCTGAACAGTGTGATGCCTTGATGGTGCCTTATGATTTTGGCTTAAATTTTATCCCATTTTTATTATTGCAATATAAAGGCCAAGATGAGGAATCACAGATGTGGTTTATGAGAATGTGCGATGACGAGGTTCAGGAGTCTGTGGTAGAGAACCAACAGCTGATCCTGCTTCCTGGAGCTTTACAGTGAGTTTCAGCTCATTGTTCATCTGCCCGGACACAACTTTACAACTTCGGACTTGAGTTTTAATAAACAGTTTAGTATAATATCACTAAATCTGCCGTTGGTCCAATCAGGAGTTTTGTTAGGATCAGATCGTTTCTTTCTTAAAGGGACGCTCAAACTCTCACCCACACTTTTGTTTCCACCCACATGGATTAGTGTCGTTCCTTATCTGCCCCAGAAATCCATCAACTGCCTCCAATAACACTGCAGCAAGGGTTCAAGGGTTCTCTCGAAAATACAACCACAGTTCTCCGGTTCTTGCCTCACTGCACCGGTTACCAGTGGCATCAGAACTGATTTTAAAATCTAACTGCTTGTTTTTAAATAACTGAACGGCCTGGCCCTGCTGTGAGGGCTCCACGACTGTGGAATAATCTCCCACTGAGAATGAGACAAGCTGACTCAGTGTCCTCTTTTAAAACTCATTTTTATAAAAACTCAAAATTTGAAACGTTTATTATTATTATTATTATTATTATTATTATTATTATTATTATTATTATTATTATTACTAATATTTTTAATTAATTTTATTATTATTTACTGTCCTGGTTCACTCTCACTTCTCTCATACTGTCGTTTTCAGCAACAGCAGCAGCTGTTTTCAGAGAAACATCTGTAAACATCTGTAAACAGCCTCAGAGAGCAGCTGCTGAACATAGAGGAGCATTCAGCAGCTAAAGAGCTGGTGGAGACCAAGGTATCAGACACATTAATATCACTGTTCTTGTCCAGATTCAGGAGCTGGGGGCGATGGGGGTGATGGCCATGGAGGTACCAGAGGAGCTGGGTGGTGCTGGGATGGACTATCTGGCGTACAGTCTGGCTATGGAGGAAATCAGCCGGGGTTGTGCCAGCACCGGAGTCGTGGTCTCTGTGAACAACGTGGGTCCCGTCTCTCAGCTCAGAGGAACCTGTAGAAATATACGTGGTGTAGGATTGTGTCAGCGCAGGTCTGGGTGTGTTAACGTTCTTGTTCTGGTCTCAGTCTCTCTACATCGGACCAATCCTGAAGTTCGGTACAGAGGAACAGAAGAAGCAATGGATCACACCGTTCACCACCGGAGAGCAGGTGGGCTGCTTCGCCCTGAGCGAGCCAGGTAAGTGACGCCTCACACACACGATTACCTTCATCACTGACGACCTCCACCTGAGCTGAACTGACTGAGCGTAAACTGCAGGTAATGGCAGCGATGCGGGTGCGGCCTCCACCGTGGCTCGTCAGGAGGGGGAGGAGTGGGTGCTGAATGGAACCAAAGCCTGGATCACCAACAGCTGGGATGCCTCTGCCACCGTCGTGTTCGCCACCACAGACAAGAAGCTCAAACACAAGGCATGACGCGGCACATTTTAACGTTCAGACACAAAGAGCAGATTGTTCTGTTGATGGATTTCACCGTGACACCCTGAATCCTCCCTCACCTTCTTCTCCCGTCTGCAGGGCATCAGTGCCTTCCTGATCCCCATGCCACACCCGGGGCTTTCTCTGGGGAAGAAGGAGGACAAGCTGGGCATCAGGGCCTCATCCACGGCCAACATCATCCTGGAGGACTGCAGAGTACCGCTGGGCAACATGCTGGGTCCTCGCGGTGCTGGATTCAAGATCGCCATGGTACTTTACAGCGTTTCAGTCCCTGTTAAACAGAAGCTGTGTTTACATGGAGCCCGTTGTTCCGCTAATGTTTCAGAATAAGAGGTGAATCTGTAAACACACTCAGGGAGGATTCAACCTTTCACAAATGAAAAGGTGACACATAAACCTTTGTCTTACACCTGCTTCAGTCTCTCTCCACATACTTGACACCGAGTCGTTTGGCTCTTCCTTGTTTAACACCTGCCGGACGAATAAAACAGGTTCTTCAATAAAAAGCACAACATGACACCAACAACGGTGCCAAACATGAGACGTCGGTTCATTGTTGTGAGCTCTGCCTGAACAGGACGACTTTATTTTGTGATAATGATTCAAAGCCTTTTCACTGGAGAGAGAAACGGACCAGACTTATTTATTTTAATGACAGATTTTATCTCTAATTTTCTCAGTTGAAAATATATTTTAGTCATAATTAATAAAAACCCTTCTGTTTACATCTTATCATGACATACTATTTTCATTACAAATACTATTTTCATGAATCATTAATTAATCACAGTTACATCACCATCAGTGATACCTGACACTTCCTACTGCTGATATTTCACATTAAAAGCCTCCCAGCAGCTGTTAGAGAGACAGGCAGGAAACATGGGAGAGAGAATCAGGATGTTGTGCTTAACCTGTCAAAGAGCATAATCTGACCTATTTCCGGCCAGCTTTTATTTTGAAACTTCTACAGGAAGTGTTGCGTTTCACTGGAAGTAATTTGAGTGTAAACGCTGAACAGCTAAATTCAAGTGATTGGAAATAATCAGTGACTGAAAACAGTATCTGTGATTGAAAAGAGACATGACTGTTGTGGTGATTGAATTATACGGAGTTCACTGTGTCTGCAGCAAACCCTGGACAGCGGACGGATCGGGATCGCAGCTCAGGCTCTTGGAATCGCTCAGGCTTCTCTGGACTGCGCTGCAGACTACGCACAGAAACGCACTGCGTTTGGAGCCCCCATCAGCAAACTGCAGGCCATACAGGTACCATGACCACTAATCAGTTCTCCTTCTTCTAAACCACAGGGTGAAAGAGAAAAATAAGATTCATTACAACTTGGGTTTTGTTTTTGTAGCTGTGAGCATCACTTCTGTCGCTTATGATAACTTTGGGATGACGGTGACGATGCCAGAAACAGGCCATGACGGGCTGAACGCTGACAGTGCAACAATCTCAGTGCACAGAAAAAGTGTTGTGTAGGATCCATCTTTTAAGTCCTAGAACTTTTATTGAAGCATAATCACTGTCGGCAGTTAAAAACTGTCCATCACAGTTTCCCGGAGCCCAACGTCTTCAAATCCCTTTTTCAGTCCAGTGCAAAAACCCAAAGATGTTCAGTTTACAGCGACGTCGGAGAAGCAGTGAATCTTTAAATGATCTTTATGATCACTAATCGTTTACAGCATTTACCAACACCTGTGGTTAACGTTCTGTCAGGTGATGGACTCGTGGTTTCAGAACTAACTGAGTGTTTCTTACATCGTCTAGTTCAAACTGGCTGACATGGCTGTGGCGATAGAGAGTGCTCGTCTGCTCACCTGGAAGGCTGCACTTCTCCGAGACTCAAAGAAACCCTTCACCAAGGTACACGGTCACCTCTGACCTCACAGCTTTACATTCCTGCAGGAGAACCTGCAGAGAATTACCCTCTGCTCTTCTCTCCCTGCAGGAAGCAGCCATGGCCAAACTGGCAGCATCTGAAGCCGCCACATTCTGCTCACATCAGGTAAGAAACCAACAGCAAGAGAAGTGAAAACATGCTGAACAAACTCTCCAGACAACTTCCTTATTTTGTTTATTTGCACTTCAAATCAGGCGATCCAGGTTTTGGGTGGGATGGGTTACGTGGCAGACATGCCCGCCGAGAGGCACTACCGTGACGCCCGCATCACCGAGATCTACGAGGGCACCAGTGAGATCCAGAGACTGGTTGTCGCCGGCCAGTTACTGAAGGAATACCAGTCATAGACACACTCTGCCAGTGCCTTTGGTGCGATATGGACATTTAATCCCAGATCTGGACTCGGATAAATCAGCATCACCTCATCCATAAAGATAAAGAGGCCAGTGTGATCCAGCTGGATATGAGCTGAGGAGCAGCTTTTATACTTTTTGACAACAGGCTATATATATCAGGGTTAGATCAGACACTACAGAAGTCCATAGGAGATTCAGATGATTCTACGTGTCCATTAGCTCCATCGTTTCATGTTCAAGGGAATTCAGGAATAAGTCTAAAACACTCTGAGATAAACAGGATCAGACTTGCCTCCTGCCTTAAGAGGATATCAGTGATTTCCGGGTTTAAAGGGTCAGTTCAGCTAAATGTCATTTTCTCCCTGTGGGATCAAGTCGTAGTTTGCTCTGCTAAAGGTCACAGAATCTGACGGGTCACAGAATACACTGTAACACTGGTGGTAAACAGAGGCTGAGCTGAATGTCCAGAGCTTCAGTGTCAGTGCAGGAACTAGTGTGTCCTTAATGTGGAGAGCTGGGGGGGTTAGGGTGTGGAGGTTCAGGTGGTGGACTGAAACCACGATCTTCACCTGACTCTGACTGTAGTTCCACAGGTGTTGCACACAGGAGTGAAGAATTAAAAATGTTGGTGTTGGATGTTACCCAGAGTTACTGAACTGTCCAATATCTGCAGCGTTGTTTGTCATCACAGTTGTTTTTTCCAGAGCTGCAAACAGGAAGTGATCACAGCTGATTCAGCATATTTTAATCGTGTCAGTTTGCCAAACAATGTAAACAAATTCCAGACTCAGGTCCAGGATCAGGCCCCAGCTCCTCAGAAACACATGGACTTATGAGGACCTCTACTGACCACAGTGGAACCTGCACATAACAGTAGTTAAATTAAACTGAAAATATCCAGCATCAACTTTTTAAAGTGTTAATTTATAATCTGTGTAATAATAAAGTAACAACATGATTAACAGCTCAGCATCAGTTTATCTACTTTAGATGTTTCAGATTTTATCAACAGTTTGATAAATGGACACAGACCTGATCCCAGAGTCCAGACCAGACTCCCATGTTTATGTAACTGACCCAGTGAACTGACCCTTTAATACCTGCAACCAGGTTCATCTGTCCCGACGCCGTCCCTCAGCTCCCACAGGACAGAGACTGAGGTCTGCGTTAGACCAGGTCTGTTCTGACCCTGTGAGGAGGTTTAACCACCAGAGGGCGACGCTGTGCCTTCACGGCTCTGCCTCAGACTCATGAGTCAGCTGCTCTCTAATCACAGTTACACACTTGATTTTCAGAATCCACACAGTGTTTCTAATTTAGTTTTTGGACAGAAGGTCGAGCTGATACTGAACAATGTAGTGTGTTTTCTTTTTTTAGCCTGAACATTGAAGACGGTCAAACGTCTCAAAGACTGTAAGAGGCTGTGGAAGGATTTCACGCCTCTTGTGCCTCAACGTCCTGTACATATTTGGTTGTAATTTATTGTGTGCAAATGATAATAAAAACACAATTACAATACTTTGTGGATGCCACTGAGGAATGAAGGATTTTATCTCAACATTAGAAACAAACAAACCACATCTGGTGGAAGCTGCTCTGCTAAACTCATCCACTGACGTCAGTTACAAGTTCGTTTGCAGATTCATATTTTTCAGAACAGTCATGCCTCCACTGTGGATATCTTCTCACTGCTTCCACACAAAAGACATTTGTGAGTGTGTGCGTGCACATTTATATATTATTTTAAAAACTGTTAGATTTACATTCTAAACCAAACTTGACAGAAAGTTGCTGTAATCAGACTCTGATGTTCTGATAAAATGATAAAAACAACACTGAGGCCTGTTGTCACACCTCAGTGACAGTTCATGCAGGTGAGGAGAGGAGGCGGCTGAGGCTGAATCCAGATGTTGTTGTTTTTTTACTGACTGGGGCGATGTGGTCTGACTGTTCTCTCCCAGTCACAGACTGGTTTACAGCCCATCTCCCAGTGGAGTCGCTTTTCCTTCCCCCCTCCTCCTCCCTCCCACAGCCCCACAGAGGAAGTCTTCTCCTCATGGACGTGGACAGTTTGTGATCAGGCGTCTCTCTGTGACACAGTGACTGCTGATGTCTGAAGGTTCCCCCCAGGACTGACGACCCCCTTTCCTCCAGTCCCTCAGCTGTGAGGTGGGTTCATGAAGCAGAGGGAAAACAGACTGTTTCTCCTCTTCCTGTGAATTTGCGTCCCTGAGATCACAGTGACTCACCACCTACTCAGTGCTGTGTCGCTCTGCTGTGTTGCTCCTGATTGTGTTTGTGTTGCTTTTGTTTATCCACGTGAGGGCACTGATTGCTGCACTGGTCCAGATCTGGGCCAAGCTTCCTGACGCTGGAGTTGCACCCCTGCTGATTGTGCTGATCCTGGTGATAGTCTGCTGGGTGCATTGTTCAAACCGCCTGAACGCTCCTGCGAAGGTCATTTTTGGCTCCGTCAGGGTGTGTGAGCCTGGGACTGATTATATTAACGTGTCTGGCTCTTGTTTGTTTCCTTCATTTCACATACAAACAAGTACACATGTATGATTTATGCAGTTTGCCGTCTGAAAACTATAAGATGAACTTTGTCCTCATTACTGACAAAGGATTCGTTGCATTCTCAGGCTTGTACAGCGGCCTCTCTGGCCCCCTCCCCCTTAAAATACATTCACTGTTACACCTGTACAAATAACTGGATCAACAGCTGGACACACTCATCTGTAATGAAGTGTTTATAATACATTTAAGAAACACAGTCAGAAAACCCTCAGAATATTTCAGCCTCTTTTCTCTGAGCTTTTACATTATTTCTGTTTTTGGGTCATTAAGTTTTGAACATAAAAAATATGTGAAAACACAAGAATCATCTTTCATTTGCAGAATTAAAGTGAATGAGTTTCCAACAGGTATCTGTTGTAATATATAAGCAACATAATAAACTTCATGTTTTATTATGGTTGCTCCAATATTAAAGCTGCAGGATCAGTCCTCCATCCCGAACTGACTCCCTTTTACTTCTGATGTTGTTTGAGATAAAATTATTTATTCAGTCTTCAGTAATGACTCAGTTATAATGTGATTAATGTCAAATTTAAAAAAAAACAACCACATTTTCAATCCCAGGGTTTTTCAGGGCTCTCACCATGTTGGGCCCCCGGGGAATTAGTCCCAGCAGGTCTGTTTACAGTGATCTGTGATGTGGTGACTGCATCTTCCATCTTTAAGAAAACTA
Source organism: Trachinotus anak (assembly GCF_046630095.1). NCBI lineage: Eukaryota > Metazoa > Chordata > Actinopteri > Carangiformes > Carangidae > Trachinotus > Trachinotus anak. Next base: position 659,832 of record NW_027273879.1, on the reverse strand, counting down.
CAACATCAGGTTATAAAAAACAAAGACAGACAGTTGCATGTTTTTTGTTTATTTATTAGAAAAAGTTTCTATGAAAAACGACATGAAGTTGAAAACACTGTACAATCATTCAGATGCAAATTCCCGCCTTTGATCACAACGTGAGTGCCCACTGCCCACTACACGTTCACTGTGGGAACAATCTCAGGAGCAAAATGAGCCCACGGAAAAAAACCCAGAAGTATTTACAGAGAAGCTGCAGCTCAGCACTGACTCAGTCACAGCACTGATGCGACAGATTCCAGCCTCTCATCAAACTTTAATGTGTTTCTGACTCCTCACACTTTGCATTAAAACAGATTAGGACGCATAAACTTCTGCTGCCTGAGAAATGCTAAAACATATGACATTCAGTTCATGCTCAGTTCAACAGTTACAGCCTCAGTCTGCTTCTGGTGTGTCAGGAGCACAACCTGCTGCAGCAAGCGCCCCCACACAGCGGCGCACCCCCGGCCTCGGCTCTGCCTCTGAACCGGGTCCCCCCTGAGAGCTGCACTCTGAGCTTATACATAATACTTCTTCTCAATGTCCGAGTTGGCTGTGATGGTCTTGGTGGGGGCGTATTTGATGGGGGACACGCCTCTGACCACCGAGGAGAAGGAGCAGCACAGCAGGGTGCCGCCGAACAGCAGCAGCGCGGCGGCCGCCCAGCCGATGTAGATCGCCGCCCCGATCTCCCTCTTCTTGGAGGGGGGCACCTGCGGGTTGTGGAAGTCCACTATGATGTTGTTGGCCATCCAGCAGAGCGGGATCAGCACGAACAGCCCGCTGAGGATGTAGATGACCCCCCCGGCGTTCACCACTCTCGCCTTCACCGCCTCATCCTTGATGCAGTTGGTGCACTGCGCCCCCGCCACCGTCACCGTGAGGCCGACGACCCCCAGCACGGCGGAGATGATGGTCAGGGCCCGGGCCGTCTGCAGGTCCTGCGCCAGGGCCAGGACCGAGTCGTGGACTTTGCACTGCATCTGGCCGGTGCTCTGCACCACGCAGGACATCCACAGCCCGTCCCAGATGGTCTGCGCCACCACGATGTTGGAGTCGATGAAGGCGGTCACCTTCCACATGGGCAGCCCGCACGCCACCATCACCAGCAGGGAGCCGGTGACGCACAGCGCCATGCCGAGGACCTCCAGACACGCAGCGAGCATGGCTGTGCAGAGAGGAAGCTGGAACTCCTGAAGTGGGGGCTGAAGTGTGAGGCTGTCCGCGGTCTGCTCACTGAGCGCTGCGCCCGCAGCCTTTTCATGTATGGGACCGCAGGAGCTGCAGAAACTTTGAGCCAATCAGCAGCAAGAGCATCTCTGTCTCAGCCAATGAGGGCTCACCAGGAGCAACAGCATCTCTCACACGCATACGTGTACATGTAGGCACTGGTGGGGGGGGGGTGTTCAGCAGCAGGAGCAGAGCCGCCAGATGTGTGGGCTCTTCCTGTGATTCTCAGGATTTCCAGCGTATTATTTGGGCCCAATAACAGACCTCAGGCCACAGAGATGTTGATGTGAGGAGAAAGAATCAGATATTCTGTGTAACACGGTTCATCCTGTCATCTCTGGTCCTCTGTCCCTCTGCCCCCCATCTTCAGACAACATGTCCAACCAGGACAGAAGCCTCAACCACAACATGAGACAGGAGCCTTTTATCAGGTAGTAATGACATCTGAATGATTCGACGGTGTGAAAGTGCAAACTATTATTTTACATGAATAATTATTTCAAGTTGATCAATTTATTATTATTCCTGTCAACATCGTCTGATTTAAAGAAAACTGAAAGGAAGTTTTCACCAACTCTGAGCTTCCTCTCGACTCAGTGGAGCGCTTTAGCATTTGTCTTTTTTTTGACACTTTTGTGTCTTTATTGGAGAGGACAGTGCAGAGAGACAGGAACTGGGACAGAGAGAGCAGCTGGGGAACACAGTGGAGCATTTAAAGAGCCAGATGTTTCCTTCAGCAGCTGGAGGAGACCAAACACTGAGCTACCAGAGGAAACACTGGACTGAGATTCATCAGGAGACACAAACATGAATCATGGTGTCGATCTGCAGCTGCTGGAGGTGGAAATGAGCACAGCAACTTTATTAAGCTGATACAGTGAAGTGATGTTGTCTTGTTTCTGTAAACAGTGAATCCAGCTTTAATAATTGATTCAATTAAGTCAGGTTAGTACAGTTCCAGTTGTTTCATCTGTTTTATTCATTCACTGCTGAGTTTGACCCATTTTCGGTCTCCAGCGGCGCAGACAGCAGGACACAGGAGGCTCTGCGTGCCGAGGACAAGGCGGCCACGCTCCCTCGCTCCATTGTGCTCTGACCCTGCCGATGAAAAGTGCCCTCAACTCTCGCTTTGTTTTTGTGCTTTAAGTGGACTCACATACACATCCTATACATACTGTGGAGTCAGCAGCAGCAAAACATGCTGGGCCGTCAGAGGGCTCCTGCAAACAGAGGGACCGGTTTTTATTCAGCTTTGTTCAAATTTTAAATTAGGTCACACCCAAACTCGATTCTTCTTCATCTTCTCAGAAGGTCTGATTAGTTTGAAAATAGCATCGTGTACAGAGGTTAGTGTGTGTGTGTGTGTGTGTGTCTGTGTGTGTGTTTACTGCAGAGAAAGTCATGCATGTAGATAAAAGCTGGACCACACCTTCTGTAATTACTCTGCTAAAGACTCACAATCTCAATCTTACAGTTTTAGTCATGTAATGACTCCATGTCCCAGATTTAGACTTGGTCGGGGGGGTTTGGGGGGAGTCAAACCTCAGGTCCTCTGGGACAGGGTTTCCCAATGTTCCTGAAATCAAAACCAAGAAAGGTGATGGTTTGAATCAGGGCTCAAAACATCACAGTTCACTGCAGCTCAGGAATAAAACACATCTGTAACAAATCTTCACACTCATCTTCCTGTTTTTGCTTTTACTTGTTTTTAAATGTCTGCTATCGCTGCAGGGCTTCCTTTGAGATGCTGATTGAATTTGCAGGAAAAATGTTCTGAGGCAAATGAATGAGGCCTGATGTCAAACTGGTGTTTGCCTCAGAGTTGAGCTGCTGTTGAATAGAGGAGTTCACACTCAGGCGAAAGAGGCAGTTTCCCAATATTTCCTCTTATTTTGAATATTTTTATTTATTCAAATGAGGGTTTATTGTTTTAAATGCAATTTTAATGTCATTGTAATGATTTATTTTTAAAGCCTCTGCTGTGTCTGAATAGATAAACTTCCTTGTGACTGGTGTGAGGCGGTGGCGGTGGGGGTGGGGGTTGACTGACTCTTTCGGATGCCATAGTGGATAAACACAAACAGTGTGGAGGAAGAGCTGGCTGCCAAGATAAAGCCGAAGGAGCAAACTCGAGATAAACTCTAAATATTTGTCCTGAAGTGCAGCTTTAATGCATGTGAAGGTCTGAAAATAACTCTGCAGAGTGCGTCTTCACCATATTTCATGATGGCATTTTCAGATTGAGGACAGAGGTGGCAGGTGGCGGAGCAGCGTGGACGTCAACATGCTGACAAACAACATTCCTGCAACAAAACAATCAGCTCTGAGTCTGGAAAGTCCATTATTTCACAAGTGCACGCACGCACACATACACACGCACGTGCACGTGGAGGAGAGTAGGTCATGATGTCACGTAGTAGGAGAGTAGGTCATAAAACGGTTTTCCTGTCAGCTCAATAACACGAGTGCAACGATCTTAATTACAGTCAGGACTGTGCTCACTGCCAACAGAACAAACTGTTTGAAACAACTGTGTGTGTGTGTGCGTGCACGTGCATATATCGCATGTGTGCACAGCTCCATGCGTGTCCTCAGAGAACCAGATGCTTCCTCCTCTGTTTCTGCTGCTCCGTGTTTACAGTGCAACAGAAAACACTCCCAGCTCACTGTGAGACCCTGACAGTCGCTCCGCTGCAGAAACACTCCGATTTACTGCAGACAGTGAAGTGTCACACTCATTTTCACCTGGACTGTGGATGATAATGTAAAGCTTACCTGTGTTAACCAGTGGTGAAAGTAACTTAACTTACTCAGCACAGCTCCGCTTCACTTCACTTCACTTCCACTCCTCTGTCTGAGCTCAGCTCCGGCTCCAGACATGAAGACTTCCCACCACTGATGAGGCTGTTTTTCTTGGTTTGTTGGGTTTGTGAGTGTGAGTGTAAAATCCAACACAACCATGACTGAAGCCCATGAAAACACCACAGTCATGGACACACAATGGAGGCCATGTGTGAGCCCTTCGCTGTCTGTGGTTGTTCACAGCGCAGCCTGAACCGCAGCTCAGTTCAGTGCAGTGGTGTTTACAGCTGGTTTGCATTAAACCTGCTCTGCAGCTCGTTTGAACCTTCAGGAGATGATTAAACATCTGCAACTGGTGAACAAACAAACCGCCATCCCATCAAATTCACAACTTTATGACTAATTTCTCTTCTCTGGTCTTCAGCCCTGGTTGTATCTGGTTGTGTTTTCCCGGTGTTGGTCAGTGTGAAGCTGATTGACAGCTGCGGGGCTGCCAGGTGACGTGTTGGCGGTGGGTGGGAGGGCTGAGAAGCAGCAGTGTTAGGATGTCCTGTCTCTTATCACTTCCCTTCCACTCCATTGTCCTCCGAGCCGCCGGGAATATTCTCCTCCTCCTTTTCCACATCAACTCTTTTTATTATCCACAATGAAATATCACCTGCCGTGGGCTGTTTGGCACTTGGAGAGGTGTGAGGCCTTGGCACATGTCTTTAATGTTGGTTGGTAATCCAACGTGTGTGTGTGTGTGTGTGTGTGCGTAACCTTTCTGATCTGTATTGTCAGCAGGAAAATTAGGATTACGCAGTACCACTGGACTTGCTTGAAGGAAGCTGTCGTGGTCAGAACCAGCAGAGACCACACACTCTGCTTTCTTGTCGTCACACAACACACAGTGGTTTGTGAGTCAACACTGACTCCCTTCTTCTGTGTATCTTTTACCACAGAGGACCACATTATAGGTGATGATGTTTCCACTTGAATGTATCCTGCTCAAAAGTAAAAGTGTCACGTCGCTGTGACTCACTGAGAAGGTCCCTGTTGTGTTGTAATTGTGTATTACTGAAGAGTGAAACCACAAAATGTGCTGTCACCAGCCAGTCAGGCTTGTTTTCATCCAAATGTTTAAAATCTGAAGCAAATTTTCAGGAAATCTGCAAAAGAAAATCTGAATTTGCGCCTGTTTCCATCCACGACTGTGATGTGAATATCAGGAGATGAGCGGTAGTTGTTATTGTGTCATCTTCTTCTTCTTCAGTGGTTTAACGGCGACTGGAGAATCAGCTGTTTATCTCCATGTTACGTTTGCAGGAAGATGCAGCTGCGGCCATAAAGATGTTGGATTTAAGTGGCAGCACTGTGATTCATAACACAGCACATTCATTGTAATTAGCTGTAGTCACACAGAATTATTACTCTAACGAGCTGTTGACTCAGAGTGGAGGAAATCCCAGCTCTAGAAAGTCATCGACCTGCCCTGATAAGAGAGAGATGTCCTGTTTTTACTGGGCTTTCATGTCCACCGTCCTCCTCTTCCTCTGGTGACTAATTCCACCTGCTGGAACAAACAGCGGACGTGACACAGTGGTGCAGCTCTCAGCTCTGAGTGCCATCGCAGCTCAGTCATCCTGTGTGAGCTCAGCTCCACACTTTCGTGATGAGGCCACTCAACCCCAGAGTGTTCTCATTATCCATTCGCCAGTCTGTCGTTTCCCAGATGAAGCTTTAATCTCAGCAACAACAAAACATCACAAAACAGTCAAACAGCCCAAAATCCCAGAGTGACGACAGCTACTATAAAACTACTACTATAATACTCACAATTTAATACACACAAGAAAATAGGCAGTTTTTTAACTATGCTCCAAACTGATATAAAACCCTGCCTGGAGCTATAATGTTTTTAAACGACAGCTGAAAACTTATTTATTTAGCTTTGCTTTTAATTAATTCTCTCACATTTTACAATTCTGACTGATTCCTTTTTTTTTTCTTTTTTTCTCTATTTTTCTTTTTTTCCTGTTTTATATTTGTTTTATGTTTGACTGTTCTTTTATTCACCCTTATTTTATTGTACCATCTCATTTCTTATTGTAAAGCACTTTGAGCTACCGCTCTCATATGAAACGTGCTCTATAAATAAAGTTTATATTATTTATTATAATGATTATAATAATAATAATAATTTCAGCATTAATGGTTAAAAAAACCCACTGTTGTGATGTAATGAATAAATTTAGGATTCCTAATGTCTGATGAGATGTGTTGCAGCTGCTTCTGTAAAATTATTATTCATTTATTTATTCATTTATTATTGTTATAATTTTCCAAGACTTTAAATAAAGATGGATGTAGCATCTGTGCCGTCACCGACAGGTTTTGAAGCTCAGAGTGAGCTGCTCTACTGTCGCCATCTTGGCAGTGCCTGACTCTGCCCCTAACTCCCAGCTAATCCAAAAATGGTCAAAGAAGTGGGACAGGTGTGGAGCTGAGACTTTGGTGCATGTCGGTTTGTGTCAAGCATACGCTCACCCACCTGTCACTCAAAGAGACCACGCCCTCAATTCTCTATCATATAGTTTTTAAAATTCAGCCGTACAGTCATCATGAAGGAGGAAATGATCTCTAGAGAGCAGAACAGTTTCTGTACCAGGCTGTAAACATGTTTCTTTCTGCTGTAAAGTTGGACATGTGAACATGGGAGTCTCTGGGGACGGACTCACTGCTGGAGCCAGACTCTGGTGGTTGTTAGAGGAACTGCAGCTCTCAGCTCTGACCTGATGAGGCTTCATGGTTCAGACCTGGAGGCTGATGCTTGTTTCTGACCTGCTGCTGCAGGCAGAGTGTGTCACTGACGCTTTACATGGTTATAGAACATGTGTGAACATGTCACTGAACATGGAGGTTAATTGGTGCATCGATGTCGCCCTGAGCCATGTCCTGTTTACATGTGACCTCAAATAACAGAGATGGACATTCAGCAGGACAAAGCCTCTGCTGGGGGGCGTCGGAGACGCAGATGCTGTGTGAGGTGAATTGTTGTATTTGAGCACAAACGTGAAACATGCTGGAATCGATCAGACGTGAGTGTGGGTGAAATTTCTTCTCACGGTTTGGTCTGAAACCACTCTGACGGCCTCGGTCCTCCACAGACCTCAGACTGTTCCTCGAACCCCTCCCCAGTCTCCTCAGGAGTCCTCCTGCTGTCCTGTCCCTCCGCTGCATCGGCATGGACTTGTTTTGATTTCCGGAGCCATTTTCCCGCCCTATCTCTGCCATCGGCTCATTTCCTGTGTAACTGCACCATTTCCTGTCTCTGTGGAGCACAATCAGAGAGATAACACGAGCGCCACACTAAATCTCCTTCTTCTGCTTGTTTCTCTTTCTATTCCCGGTCTCTGTACGTCTCTGTCCTGCTGTGCTGTTCCTCTCTGGGTCCTGCTCTCTGCCCTCTCATTCAAATCTAATTGTCAAGATTTTCAGCCACTTGAAGGTCATCAAATGTTTGTGACAAATGAAAAATGAGCTCTCTGTTATCTCTTGCACTGTTATCCTCTCTGTTTGTCTGTTCTTGTCATTTGGACCCGTGTGTTTCCGTCAGAGAGCTGAGAACAACACAACTTGAGGCTTATTCCCTGAAGTAACCTTAATTCTTCGATCGGATTGTTTTTTTCTTGGTATTCCTGCGTCTTTTACGCAGAACAAATAAAAACATTTTCCTCCTGCCTCTATCCCTCCCTCCCCTTCCCTCCTCAGCTTCCATTGTTCCTCAACCAGTGAAAAAGAGTGAAGGCTGGATCAGAACAATAAGCACTTCCTCCTGTGCGGTGGCGTGCTCGATGGCGGCCGAGGAATCGATGTCGAGCACATGTGATGGGCTATTGTACGGCGCTGAGCTCCGGCCTTCCTGCGTTAGCCTGTTTCCCAGCTGAAGTCATTGTGTGACCCTGAGCTGCATCTCTGCCTGTGGACAGGAAACACTCACATTACACACTGATGTTCTCACACACTTAACCCCCCAAAACCTGTACCCTCGAAATTATGATTATATGCAACTAAACTCCATCCATCCATCCATCCATCCATCCATCCATCCATCCATCCATGGCAGCAGGTTAAAGTAAAGCAGTCCAGACGTTCCCCTCCTCACCAACATTTTCCAGCTCTTCCCGGTGGATCCTGATGCATCCCTGGACCCTCCATGAATCTCACCGTAACATGGTTTGTGTGTATCAGTGATCCAGGGGCATTAGCTCCCAGTGGACTGATTCCAGGGGAGAGGCCAGAGACTCAGGAACCACCTGATGATCGACCATCTTTGGACCTGTGCATCACCTCGTCTGGATCAGGGAAACCGGGACACCGTCCTGGAGCCAGACCTGGGAGGGGGCTCGCTGGTGAGCGTCCGGTGACCGGGCTCTGGCCCATGGGACCTGGTCGGGCACAGCCTCTCTCCTCAGAGAGCACCTCCTCTCCTGACACCTCCAACACCCTGACATGTCCAACCAGCTGTGACTCGGACTCGGTTCAGTTCTGATTAAACAGATGTAGGACTGAGACACCGAGGTCCACATCAGTGTCGTCTCTGTGGATAAAAGCATCTGACAGATGAAGAGATGTGATGTAAATATGTTGCTGCTGACTCGATGTGAGTCTGGCTGCTGATAAATGTGCTGTGGAGGAGCCTGGACTCTGATGCTGATGTTTTGATGACAGTTCCTGGCGTTCGCTGTCAGCTGGTGGAGATTAAACTGTTTAACTCTGGGTTATTACATTACATCTTTGCCCTCGAGGCCAAACGGCTCGTGTTAATCCCAGTTTATTACATCGGAGCCGTGTCTGGCTCTCAGTGCACGGTGCAGCACCGGAGCTGTGAGTCCTGCTGCAGCACCGTGCAGACGTCTAAATTAATAAAGAGCAGTTACTGTTGTTTTGTTGGAGTGCAGAGGTCGCAGCGATCCTGGACCCTGAGATCAGAAGAAATATGTTTTGGTGATGGTGGGAGGGAAGGTCACTCATTGTCTGACCCCCACCACCCATGCAGCCAGCACAGGAAACAGTAGGTTACAGCACCCTGCCCCCTGCCTCCCACTCCCACGCTCTCATCATTGTTTCCCTGTGGCCCCTCCTCCCTCAGGTAGCCGTCAGCCCTGCAGGACAGCTCTCACCAAACCTCAGCTCTTTTTTGATTCGTTTTGTTTTTGCTGTCGTGCTTAAATCCCACTGTCATTGACCACCGTCGTCCCCTAACGCCTGCCTGTGATTGATTCATTGGTCTTTGACAAACAGGAGGCAGGGACACGGCACTGGGAGGCAAAATGGAAGTTTAGGAAAAATGTCAACAGCCTTTTTCTTCCTGTGTGAGTAAAGAGGAAAAAGGGAGAACAGTCGATACCTGATGTCTGATCCACCTGCATATATCTGGTCCTCCTATATTTTCACTAAACAATGCATCTGTGTGTTATATTATTACTTCACAGTTTTTCCTCCTCGTGCTGGATGAACAGACCTGCTATAGCAGCAGATTTCCCACAAATGTATTCATTGTTTATTGGATTTTCCACAACTAAAAAATGTCAAAAAAGTTGCATCACAAGTTGCATCGTTGTGTGAACTACAACACTGGACATGTCCATAAAGTGCAGCACAAATACACAAACAATATTATAGAAAAAGATGTAACTAATATCAAAAGAAAACTAAACTAAACTAAAGACAAAATGTTCCTTAGTAACCAAGTGATCATTACATGGAAACACAAAAACAATACAAACACAAACCCACCGAAGGTTCATCAGAGGTTTGATTACAGCTGTTGGTCTGGAACAGCTGCAAACACCAACCTGTGCAAAACAAAAAAGGTGTTTAATTAAAAAGTTCATCTCATTTGTTCCACTTTAAGAAAGCGAAGGAGCAGATCTTCAGAATGAATCCCTGCTGTGTGGCTGTAACTGACCTCCACTCTTTTATGTTGTGTTTGCCCCCAAACACCAGCGACGTTTGTTAATGAGGGAAGCGACAACGTGACTTCACACAGCAACAACGTGAGCTGTAATATCAAGTGTCGACTGTTCTGCTGCTGAGCTTTTCCTCTTTAATTACACAATGAGAAAACGGTGCCAGCAGTTTTGTTTCCTGAACTCCACCTGCAGGTAGGTAAGTACTAACAAAAACACTCAGGGTATTATTTATCTCTGCAGCAAGGCATTCTGGGTATTATGCCAGCACAGTCAAATTCACTTATAGTTGATATGTTTTTCACTGATATGTTACCCGCTGCTATTCTGGGTGGCATCTCACACAGAGTTGGACAATAGCTCATTGTTGAGGCAGATTCTCTTTAAAGTTCCCACCAGGATGTGAGCGTGTGATGTCTGTGTACATAAATAAAGCGAAACACTTCTCTGTGGATGAATGTACAGCCTGTGTTCTCTGTTCACACCAGGCTGAGGTCAACGTGAGGCCTTCACTGACAGTCCGCACTTCCTCTCATTAATGGGATGAAATCTCTGCACAGGGTTTGATTTCAGAGAAACAGCAGGACTGAGTTCAGCTGCTGGAGGAAATGTAGATTCAATTTAATTCAATCTTAAATCAATAACTCAGTTTTCTTCCAGTTGATTGTTTGTTCTGCTTTAACTCCAGAAACACTGAGACACTGAATTATGAAGATTTCAACAGAAAGTGTAAAGCTGGAGGTTGTTTGTGTTATTTCTGCTGTTGTGCCTTGTGTGTGCAGTTGTTGAAGGTGTGTGTGTGTCCTGTGTGTCCTGTGTGTCCCGGGCTCAGAGCTCAGGTCCTGCCGGGTCCTGCCGGGTCCTGCCGGTCTGTGCTGCCGCCCGCCGGTGAAGCCCGGACCTGCAGACGCTTCTCTGTGAATGAGCTCAGTCACGGAACCGGGACACGGAACCCGTCGTGCAAACTACGGCGGGAAAGTGACGGACACGGTGAGTTCTGCTGAGCTTTAGGTGAGTTTCTGCTCGTGCCGCAGCTGCTGTTGGAGCATCTTCCGCCGCGGCGGCGCGGATCTGTGCGGGCGGCTCAGACCCGCCCCTCCCCTCCGGTCTGGGCTCGGTCTCCGGTCTAAGATGACGGCCGACAGCAGGTACAGGAGCCGCGCTCCCCGCTCAGGTAAGCTGCTGCTTGGTTAATCGATTAGGCATCGATCGATCCGTGTGCAGAAACCCACGGTGTGTTTTCCTCTCCCTCCTCCTCTGCCCCCTGCGCGGACTCACGGCTCCTGGAATCAGCAGATGATGGAGAGGTAAGAGACCAGCAGACAGAGGTGGTGGTGGTGATGATGATGATGGTGATGATGGTGATGATGATGGTGATGATGATGATTCTTACAAAATAAAAGCCCGATGCTGTGTCGCCCCTGCACGGATCAAACGGCTCCCTTTGTTACAGCTGTGACCCTGGTCAGTCATCAGAAGCTGAGCAGAGTCACACCATCATCACCATCACCATCATCATCATCATCATCATCATCATCATCATCATCATCACATCACCATCACCATCACCATCATCATCATCACCATCATCATCATCATCACCATCATCATCACAATCATCATCACATCACCATCACCATCATCATCATCATCATCATCATCATCATCATCACCATCATCATCATCATCACCATCATCATCACAATCATCATCACAATCATCATCACATCACCATCACCATCATCACATCACCATCACCATCACCATCACCATCATCATCATCACCATCATCATCACAATCATCATCATCATCATCATCATCATCATCATCATCAGCATCAGATATTTCACAGTGTCACTTTATTTCACTTTATTCAGTTTTAATAGATACAAATGGCATCTGTATCTAATGTGTAACATCTGTGCACATCTGTTAACATGAATCTGCAGCTGGAACAATTAGTGGAATAATCCAGAGTCAATCCACAGAAAACGACTGTGTGGTTAGTTTCAGTGATTCCAGCTGCTCGGACATGAAGATTTCATAACTTTTATACATCATATATAACAGCAGGACTGCATCTAATTCATTATTTAAATTATAGTTGAATCTGACAATTATGTTTTGGACTAATTGATCAATTGAATATCAGAAGAAAGTGAAAATGACCATTAAAATCTCCATTCATTTGTCCAGCTCACTTCTCATGTGAGAAACTGGAGTCAGACATTTCTGCTTGAAAAATAACTCAGTGATGAATCAATTATTATTAATTTTCTGTTGATTAACTGATGATTTCAGCTCTGTATGATGCCAGTAACCTGAATAAGAGGTGTGGAGGTGTTGGTCTGATCAGCACAGTCAAATTTGTTGCTGAATTTTGGGGAGATGTGTTTAAAATGACGAAGAAGAAGAAGATCTGGTGTATTTCCATTTGGTGAGTGATGCAGCCATAAAAAATCATGGAGTCATATGTTTGAATACAGATACAGATCAGAGCTGCAACTAATGATTGTTTTTATCGTTGATTCATCCACTGATTATTTTTACGATTCATTGATTCATCATTGATGTTCAATTTCCTGAAATAACATCTTTAAATGTGTCTTTTTTGTCGACCAAGCAGGACAAAACTGAAAAATATTATGTTTACAATTAATATAAATTTTCCTTTAAATCTCTTCTAAAAACTCATTTTTCTTTCTCAAAGCTTTTGAATAATCAATTTTGAATAATTCACATATTTATCCATTGTTAAGTTGTTTCTTTTTATCTTAAGTCATTTGTCTGCATGTGTTTGTCGTCAGATTTGTTATTTTATCCCTGTGAAGTACGATGTAATCTCTGATTTTGATCACTACTATATAAATAAGCTTTATTATTATTATCATATAAATCTGACGCAGCAAATCCTCATATTGAAGAAGCTGGAATCAAAGAGAATTAGTTGCTCTAAACGTTTTGAATTTTCTGTCCATCAACTACCCGATTCAGCTTTAAAAAACATGACGTGAGACTGAGAGACAATCTGGAATAAGATGAGTTTTTAAAATGAATTTTTAAAGCTACTGAAGGTCAGAAGAAACCTGTGCGTTAAGGGAGTTTTCATGTGTGGAAAAATCAGAGATCGCTGAGGGATCGAACGACCTCCAGGAACAGAAACCCACAAACGTCTCACACACAACAACACCACACCTCCTCACAGCTTCCAGTGTGAACATCTTTATTTTCAGATTCTGTCGAAGCGGTTTCATAATGTTTTACCCTCCTCTGTGTGTTCATGTCGTGTTGGACGCCGGCGCTGAGGCTGAGTCAGTGCACGCTGTCCTCCAGCAGACTGGAGCTGTGTGTATTTTTGTGATGTGTGTGTGGGCGTGACATGCAAACGCATCCACAGACAAAATGTCAATATGGAAGCAATACTGAAACCAGAGAGAGAGAGAAACTCACAGAGAACACCCCCACACCTCCATGCACACAGCGCCTCAGCAGCCACACTAATGCACTCTGCATTAGGTTTGGTATTAAAAGCTCAATGTGTCCTCAAGTGGAAATGTTTGGGAAAAGCTGATGCATGATGGGGGAGCTGCACTTTTACATCACACCATCTGTCTCCTTCAGGCTTTGTCCTGCTGCAGTGTCTCTAACAGCGTTTCTGCTCCATCACATCACATTTTAGACTTTTTAAAATATCACAGAGTGAAACTCAAGACATTTTACTGTCATGTTGCTCAGAGAATAAGACAAACTGTCTGAATATAACAATAATCAATCAATAAACATGTCTGGACCATTTATAGATCAATAAACAGCCCTACAGGGGCCTGAAGAGTCGGGGGCCCCTGGCCCAGGGCCTCTGTATGAAGTGACTGTTAGTATTTCTTGTCTGAAAATGACAGAGCTCAGGTGAAAGAGCACAGAGACACAAAACTACTCCAGAGAGATGAACAATGACGACAAAGAGACATAAAACTACACAAAGACTCAAAACGTTCACAAAAAGGCTAAAAATGACAACGAAAAGACAGAAAACAACACAAAGAAATACACAATAGTGACAAAGAGACTCATAATGACAACAAATAGAGACTAAAACAACCACAGAGACACACACAATATTCAAATTACCACAAAGAGTCGCAAAGCAATCAGAGTCTCGTTCACTATGAGTTGAGGAGCTTCCTGTCTCTCAACAACCACTAATTCTCATCAGTGTCTCTGTCCACAGCAGGAAACACAAATATTCAAAACTTCTGGTAATGACTTGAATTCTGAGGTTGTTCTTGTTTGAGGGAACTGGATCCAGTGGTTTCCTCTTTTCTTCCTCCTCATCTTCACATCTATGTCTCTGCATCGTCACCCCCCCCACCCCCCCTTCAGGCCCTGGGGCCGCCTGTCACACTGTATTATGAAGACTGGGTGAACCTCAGGCGATGCTCTCAGTCTCTCCACCACTTCAATAAAACATGCAAGGAATTATGGGAATGTCCTACTAACACAGCTACTGTACTGTGAAGGAGCAGATCTTACCCAGCATGCCGTGGGGTGGCCATCGTGACACAGATTCACTCACAGCTACTTTAATGGTTCTGTCTCCATGTGATTGTTTCCAGGAAAAAGAGTACGTTGGTTTTGCGACGCTGCCCAATCAGGTGCACAGGAAGTCGGTGAAGAAAGGATTCGACTTCACCCTCATGGTGGCAGGTGAGGAGTGGGGGCTCTCTGTGTTTGTCCAGTGTGTTCGTTTGACAACGAGGTGACTCCAAGTGATTTACATGAAGACAGGAGACATGGAGACGAGACAGAAAACAGACAGAAGGAAGAATAAAAAGAGACAAACAGAGTTTAAATGGATTTAAGTAAAAGAAGATTAAAGATAGAATGGATGGATGGATGGATGGATGTATAGATGATGGATGGATGATGGAGGATGGATGGATGGAGGATGGATGGATGGATGATGGATGGATGATGAACTGGTGGTCACCACTCGTACACAGAGCACAGGATGGTTCTTCCCACAAAGATGAATCAACACAATAAAAATGAAGGAATAAAGGAGAAAAACGGCTCCTGTCTGATATTATGAATAAAAATCTAATTAAAATATTTTTCCTTCCAACACGATCTCAGATGGTTTGGATGCTAACTACAGAAAAACACTGAGGCACAGACGTTAAATCTATGGATTCCTGTTTTATTCTCAGACAGTGTGAGGAATCCCTGATTTGAGCTGCTAACGAAGCTTCTGCTTCAGAGTTAGTGCCGTCGTGTTTCTCACAGGTTCTAGATTTTTTATGTCCCCACGTGACAGTCAGGACGGAGGCGTTATGTTCTCAGGTCGTCCGCCCGTCTCATTCTCGGGAACCCGATATCTGAGGAACTTCTTCACATTTGGCAGAAATGTGCACTGGGACTTGAGCATGAACTGATTAGATTTTCGCCGTTAAAGGTCAAAGGTCAGAAACACTTTTCAAGACTTCACACAATTGTGACAGAAATTTACACAAGTGGTTAATATTGAATCTTGTGGATAAACAGTGATGTAACCTGAAACTAGTCTGAATGGTTTTTCTAGTTTTGACATAATCTGCACTCAGCTGATGATCTGCTCTTTGTCTCAGTCTGGAAATGAAACTGCAGTTTAACACACTTTAATCCACTCACTACACTTTAACTCTTGCATCTTTGGTGGAGAGAAAGACTCCGTCCTCTGGAGGGTCTCCAGGCAGGAGGCAGGTTTAACATCACACCTCAGCTTCCACAAATCTCTGTTCAAATCTGAATGTCCATCCTCTGGAACAAGATGAGTCACAACATTATTTTATTACACAACAATATTTAATCACCCTTTAAATCCGTCCATTAAGTATTCAGAGTGACTCTGCAGAAACACAATGAGGACTGAAATGCACAAAACGATGTCAACAATCCAACAACAGTCTCAGGGTTTGTGTTCGGATGTGCTTCCTGAGTCCCATTTGTGGTATCTCATGTTTGTATCGAGTCTGAGAGGCAGAAAACATCGATGTGATGTTTGAGTCAAATTCAATTTCTAAGAGTGTCTCAGTCCGGCTGCTCAGATCAGGTTTCAGACCGCCCTGGGTCCTGGATGTGTCTGGTGGAGGTGGAGGAGGTGGAGGTGGGTAGTTTCAGGGTCGCTCTGGAAAGTTTGTGTTTATCCATCATTTTCAGCTCTTTCAACTCTATTTCATCTGTTTATCCATGTTTAATTAGCTCTTAGCCGTTAACTTCCTCACCTTCCTCACCACAAACCTGTGGATTTGTTTTTGAATCAGATCACAGATTCTCGGGGCCTGACAGACGAGTCTCGACCCTCCTCCTGGGCTCTGGTCTCTTCTCTTTCTTTGTCGAAGCCTCTTTAGTTTCTTCGGTTTCTTCTTCAGTGGAGGAAATTCTGAAAGTGACTTTCACCTGAACGCTGCGTCATCTCACCTGTGGGCGGAGCCTGTGTGTGTGTGTGTGTGTGTGGGGGGGGGGGGGGGGGGGGGGGGCAGACAGGAGGGACTCACATGCAGCAACATGCACATGTACCAGCTACCAAAACAAAGACCAGAGAAACTCAGATTACATCACACACAGAGGGGGCGTGGCTTCATTCTCTGCCCAGGACGCCATGACTATCTTTACATACAGAACAGCTGTTTGCTTCTGATTTATTGTTTAAAATCTGGTTTACAGAAGCTTTAATAGTTGCAGTGTCAGATAAATGTGGAGTAGAATAATAAAGGAGAAGTTCCTCAAAGCTGTCTCTGTGTTACAGGTGAGTCTGGTCTGGGCAAATCCACCTTAGTGAACAGCCTGTTCCTCACTGATCTGCATAAAGACAGAAAACTGCTCAACGCTGAGGGTGAGTCACCGGCCAATCAGACGTCTCCATGCAGGTGAGGCTGAAAACACCTGCAGGGGAGACGGACTTTGCCAAACATCTCCATCTGTTTGTGGTTTCAGAGCGAATCAATCAGACGGTGGAGATCACCAAGCACACCGTGGACATAGAGGAGAAGGGGGTGAAGCTGAAACTCACCATAGTGGACACCCCAGGTTTTGGAGACGCTGTCAACAACTCGGAGTGGTAGGTGTTTCCTGTGTCTGTCCCTGAGGTCTGGGCAGCAGAAGCAGCTTTGGAGGATCAGAGGGTGAATTATGTGAGATGGAGGGAGCTTTGATTTCTCTGGCTTTACCTGAGGTGAACCTGTTCCCGTGCACAGCTCCTGTCTGACCCCGCCTCTTCAGCTCCGTCTCTCTCTGGAGTTTCACCCACGTATAAACAAAAGCTCTGCTGGTCTTCTGGGAAACAGAAGAATCAGCGTTTCTTCTGCTCAGCAGTGGCCTGTACAGCTCATACTGCACAACAAGAGTAAACAGTATTAGTAGTTTTAATTCATAAAGAGTAAGTCTGGGGGGGGGGGGACGACGACAGTCTCAGTCTCCTGTCATGATGCCTTAAATGTTCAGTTCAGGTTGTGACTGTCACAGAGGTGATAGTTCAGGTGTATGTTGTAGCAGACAGGAGATCTGAGCGTCTGCAGAGGTCGTACGAAGCAGTGAATAAATAACAAGGTCTTGAATATTAGTCATAAACTGCGACTTTAAACGTTGGAGGAGCTTTTCACTGCTTTTTTTGTGGAGTTTCCCTTTGTGCCATCAGACTAGTTGCAGTGGTGACTGCTTTGTTGTGACATCACAAAGTTCCAGAAGTCCTGACGGCTGGTTTTAAGGCTCAGTTTCTGAATACAGGCTGTGTGCATTTCTCTGTGGACTGAGGCTTTGATACTTTCACAGTATTAATATAGAACCTAGACCTGCTTTATAATCACAAACACATGGACATCTACCTTTAGACTGGATGGAGCTTTAAAGGAAAACTAGGTTTATATTAAAACCACATAAGCATCTGCAGGAATGTTTGTGTGTTGTAGCTGGACGCCCGTCACCGACTACATCGACCAGCAGTTTGAACAGTACTTCAGAGACGAGAGCGGACTCAACAGGAAGAACATCCAGGACAACAGAGTGCACTGCTGCCTCTATTTCATACCTCCATTTGGACACGGGTAATGCACACGCTGTATACCTGCACATGGTGCTTACTGCATGTACGTGCAAGAATGAAAATACTCAGTAAAGTTCATGTCCTCCTGCAGGCTTCGTCCCGTTGATATAGAGTTCATGAAGGCCCTGCAGGACAAGGTTAACGTGGTTCCTCTGATCGCAAAGGCAGACTGCCTCACTCCCAGCGAGATAAAGAAACTCAAAGAGCGGGTAAGACCACAAGCGGTTTCTCACAGTCAGGACACTCTGTCTTCACAGTAAAAACTGAATTTATGCAGCAGCTCTTTTTGCAGATGGGGCTGCTCTGAAGACAGTAGACATCTGGCTAAAACTAGGAAGATGATTTAATGCTGCAAAATATTTAATCTGCATGTTGTCAACAGATCAGAGCTGGAGTGAGGAGGTGGTTAGCTTAGCTTAGCATGAAGCCTGGAAACAAGGGGAAACATCCAGCATGAAAAATACACCAACCAGCACCTCTGAAGTTCATAAATGAACATGCTGCATCTCGTTTATTTAAACGTTTATTTTCTACAGAAATAGAAAAATGACAACTTGGGTACTTCATGTGGTGAGCTTTAGAGGTGTTAACACGCTAGGCTAATCACTTCCCGGCTCTAGCTCCATAATTAAACTGCAAAAACTTATTTTTGGCCACTTGGGGGCAGAGCAAAGAGCTGCAAAAACAAAAGGTGCTCATTCACACATCCAGCTGAATGAGGAAAAAACATACGCATTTGTCAGGAAATCTGATGAATCCACTTTCAGCTCTGCTCCATATTTTTTAATCCTCAAAAAAACTTGTTTTCTGTGCTAAACCGTGTTTGAACATAAATAAAAATGTGTTGGATGAGAAACAGAAAATGAGGAATATGTTACAGAATATATTCAGTAGTTGTGAATAAAAGACGAGTTCGACACATGAGCTTGACCAACAGTAAATATATTGATCCTCTGACCTGATTTTGGTTTGGTAACATGCAAAGTAGACGAGGAAACAATGGAAAAGATTTAGATCCATTTTTAGCTGAGTGAACAAGATTTTATCTGGACTGAGTTTTAGAGTGTGTGTGTGTGTGTGTGTGTGTGTGTGTGTGTATCCTTCACATCTCTTACGTGTGTGTTTTGTCCTCCCAGCTGAGGGAGGAGATCGATAAATATGGGATAAAGATCTACCAGTTCCCTGACTGCGACTCTGACGAAGACGAGGAGTTCAAGCAGCAAGATAAAGAGCTGAAGGTGAGTCTGAGACATGCTCCATTATTTCTGATCGTTGTGTTCAAGGCTCTGTGGTGCTGTAGTACTTTAGTATTATAATTTTACACTACTTTATACTGCACAATGTTTAGGATATATATATTCTAAATATTCAACATTTGAGATGTAAATATTCTGCATTTTACTCCACTTTATTTTGTTTCTTTTTCGTTTACAATTTCTGTTTAGTCTTAATTCGTTTTTTACTTAAATTATTTTTCATACTTCAGCACATGGAGCTGATAATACTTCTGTACTTTTACTTCAGAGTTGTGACTGTAGGATTGTGATGGAGTATTTTACATAGTTATGCTTTCAGTAAAGGCTCTTGTGTACCTCTGCAGGAGAGCTCTCCGTTCGCAGTGATCGGCAGCAACACTGTGGTGGAGGCCCGAGGTCAGAGAGTGAGGGGGCGGCTCTACCCCTGGGGCATCGTGGAGGGTAAGACACTCTCAGCTGGTCAGTGTCTGCCTGTCCCAGCTCTCGCCATGGCAACAGTAATTTTGAGTGACGCGACGTTAATGTCTTCCTGTACGCAGTGGAGAACCCGTCCCACTGCGACTTTGTGAAGCTGAGGACCATGTTGATAAGAACCCACATGCACGACCTGAAGGACATCACCAGCGACTGCCACTACGAGAACTACAGAGCCCAGTGCATCCAGACCATGACCAGGTGTGTGTCCGGGGGCTGCACGCTGCTCTGTCTTTACTCTGGGCTCGTACACAACCACATAACCCCGTTACAAATAAAGTTTAGTTTCAGTTTAACTCCTCCAGTGTTTTATCTGAAGTGTCGATCTCCATCAGAAGATATATTTGTGGTTTTAAGAACCAAAGACCATCTCAGTGTAGTTTTACATCTCCTCTCTGGAGCTCGAGTAACAACTTGTTTGACCATCTCCACGGGGCTTAGTGAGAGTGTGAGTGAGTTTCTGTCAGAAACAACAGAGACACTGACACGGACGAATCAACACACAAACATTTTAACCAGTTTTCAGCAGTTTGTTTCTGGTGGTTTCTCACTGATTTGTCTGTTTCACATCACAGAGCAAAACAAACTTCAAGTTTACTCACAATCAACCTGACGAGCGTAGAAACATCAGAGTGTTTCATAAGATCTCCTCTGCTTCTCACTCTCCCCTCTCCTCCTCCTCTCTCCTCTCCATCTCCTCCTCTTCCTCCTCTCCTCCTCCTCCCCTCCTCTCTCCTCTCTTCCTCCTCCTCTTCCTCTTGTTCTCATCTCCCCTCCTCCTCTCCTCCTCTCTCCTTCTTCTCTCTCCTCCTCCTCTCTTCTTGTCTCCTCCTCCTGCTCCTCTCTCTTCCTCTTCCTCCTCCTCCTCATCTCCTCCTCCTCCTTCAACCTTGACCTTCATATTAATCTCAGCTGCACACCTGTAAAGTCTGACTGTATCAAACAGACAGACACACAAACACCTGCCAAATTACTCACAGCTGCTTCTGTGGTAGTTCACACCACACACACACACACACACACACACACACACACACACACACACACACACACACACACTGTTGCAGCTGGTATTGAATTTCAAATTTATTTAAAATGTAAAAACTCTGTCAGCTTCACGATTGCAGCACTTGTTCACTGCGGCTTCGAGTCTCTGCAGTTGCTCAGAAACTAATGTGACTCTGTCGTGTTGTTGTTTATCTGTCATGTTGCAGTAAGATGAACGCGGATAAGAGGGTGGAGAGCCCCATCCCCATCCTGCCGCTGTCCACGCCAGACGTGGAGACAGAGAAACTCATCAAAAGGAAGGATGACGAAGTGAGTGGCTCCTTCATAAACCTCAGACAGTGAATAATGCAGCGCAGCAGGTGTTACACAACCGAGGTCCTGATGTGGAGTGATGACCCAGATGTGATGTTATGTAAGCCGTCTCTCACCTCCGCCCCCTCTTGTTCCCTCTGCCTCTGCAGCTGAGGAGGATGCAACAGATGCTCCAGAAGATGCAGCAGCAGATGCACGAGCAGGACCTGTGACCTCTGACCTCTTATGTTACATCTGTGACCTTTACACCTTTTATTTAGGAGACGGACTGACAGAAGATCAAACACTTAGCACTGACTTAAACCCTCACTAATGCCATCTCTTCAGGGGATGAGATAAAAGTCAATATTTCACTTGATTTTTAAAACACTGGTCACAAAGAAACGGTAGACGAATGAGAGCATGCTGGGAAATGTATTTTAACTTAACTGAAATGTTTTGGTGTTATGGCACCTTCAGAAACCTTGTTTTTTAATGCAGTCTTTAGCCAAGTAAGTATAGTTAGGCAATAGAGTGTAGATGTCACTTCATCACCTTCACATCACAGTAGATTTCCAAGTATGTTTTGTACTTTAATACTGAATAACCTCAGTTCATCTAGTAGTCGATGCGCTGATTGTGTGAACCCGTACTGTGTGTGTGGAGTGACACATTGAAGAGCAGCTGATGGTACGTTGCAGTTGGTTTTTGGTTTGGTTTTCTCAGTGGTGATTCTGACACCAACAAAAATGTACAAACTCTACAATTTTTTTTTTTTTCCCAAATTTTCATGTTAGAAAGATTTTCAAAATATAAATATAAAGAACAATAAACTAAAGGCAACTTCTTCGTTGTGACACCACAAAGTTGCAGAAGTCCTGACAGCTGGTTTTAAGGCTCAGTTTCTGAATACAGGCTGTGTGCATTTCTCTGTGGACTGAGGCTTTGATACTTTCACAGTATTAATATAGAACCTGGACCTGCTTTATAATCACAAACACATGGAAATTTCACTTAATGCAATATGGGACCTTAAAGACTTTATACTCAGCATCAGTGAAGCCATAAATTACCCCGTGTATTAGCCATGTTTTCTCCAGACAATCTCCTGCTTATATTAAACCTCTTACCCTGAATTTGCTGATGCCAAGTATCACAGTGTACAATCAGAGCTGTGAACATGTTAATGTAAGAACAATCATACATTACACTTTTGAGAGCATGTTTTGTGTAAATAATAATACAGAACAATAATAATTCTCACTGTCCTATAGCTTTTTACAGATGATATTGTATTGATTTCAGTCAGTGGAAAATTTGATCAAAAATTACCAATAATAACAACAATAATAATAATAATGATAATGATAATAATAATAATAATAATAATAATAATGATGATAGCTTTATTTTATATCGTACTTTTCTAAATCAGTCTTACAAAGAACTTTAAAACAAGGACAAAAAATAAAAGCTTTTCACCTAAAAGTGTATTTTTATGCTAATAGGTAAACATTCATTGACTTTTAAATACGTTTTTTTTTTACAATTCTGTATTATTTATTTTTTTAAACTGTCCTGAATTAATATATTTGCACCTTTTCCCCAAACAAACCAGACAAACACTTGCTTTAATACTTTTTTTTTTTTCAAAAAGACATGAAGGTTATTGTCTCATACCCACTGCAGTTAAAGGAAAACCAACTAAAGGAGGTAACGTCAAACATCTGGAAAGCTTTTTATAAATACACAGTGGAGCTGATCCCTACAGTTTAAAATGAATTCTGTCAATAAACTACTGATTTAAAGCTACATTGATTATTTATTTTGAGCACTTGAGGGCAGCGGAACAAGACAACACTGTGATGCAGTCAGTCAGTGTAATAGCAAACAGTTGCTATTTGGAGTTGTGTTTGAGTCACTGATACAAGCAGCTTCACATTATATATTTAGATCAGCTGTTATTGGTTTTTGCAGCTTTAACTGTGTCCACATGTGGTAATTACAGGAGAATGGTAGCTGGAGTTAAAGAATGAAGGTGCCTCTTCCTCTTTCAGAAGGTTTATAACGTTGCTTTATAGGATGATTCTGTGTTTTCACCTTTGAATCACCTCATACGACAGAATAAATGAACTCTGGGTTTATTTTTAGGGCAGATCATGAAACAAGAGAAGAGTCTACAGCCGTGTTAGTGACTCTGTGAGGCTCAGAGCTAAATGCTAAAGTCAACATGCTAACAAGCTCACAGTTACCAGACTAACATGCTGATGTTTGGCAGCTTTAAAGCTGCATTCAAACACAGTGTTGGTAAAGTGGGAAGAACAAGAAAAACCCCTTTACGCTGCTATTTTGTTTACATATTATTCTAAGGTGGTTAGCTCTAATGCTAACCTTAGTCACAGCAGATAAGCTACCGAACTTGGCTTCTTTATGTATTTGTTCAGTTTGTGTCCAAGTAACATGAGATGAATAAGCCTGAGGCTGATGTAAACGGTTTTTCAGACTTGGATGATTCCAGTTTAAACAGGATATAACAAGAAGCAATAAATGCAGAGTGGAGCTGAGGCTGATGGGAGTTAGTTAGTTTTGCAGGTACTGAACAAATGTGTTGACCTGATGATGTTGCCATATTAAAACGTAGGGCCGGTGTTGCCAGATTGGGACACGTTTTTACTTTACTGAGCAGGTAAAAATTGATTTGTGCAGGTTGTTATCATATGGGCGACTTTTTGTGGCATTAGTTTATATTTCCGAGGTTTAAAACTGTAAGAGAGGCTGAGAGCGAGATGAAGGAGAGATACTGTGTGAGGTGAGAGGCTCAAGCAGATGCAGGAAGTCATAGTGTGGCAGCTCATCAACATGATCAACGGTGGCAGCGGCTGCAACAGCATAGAGAGCAATTCATGACAGATTTATCTTTAGATTGAGTGTGACCTGTGCTTTCTGAGGATGTCATTATCTGCGGTGGCCATCACGAGAAATGTGCGTAGACCTGTTTGGAAATCATAGAAATAAGACGCTCATAACTGCAGAACCTGCCTGAGAATCATCAGGATTTTAAGTAATTCATCGACAGTTGTCTGTGCTTCCATTAGTGCAACACAAACAGGATAATTATTTTGTTGAAATGTAAACATCCAGAAGACGTTGGGGAAAAACCCACTCAGTTATATTTAATCTCATTATATTCTGTGTGTTTATTTCCGGGACAGACAAAAAAAAAACCTTTCCTAAATGAAATTATGTCAAATCTGGCAACACTGGTCACCAAAGTTACTACACTTCATCCTCAGAGGTTAGATTTCTTCTCTGGTTTTAGGCTTTAAGCTGATGCCACTTTGGCAGCGCTTCAGAGTAGGTTTGGGGGGTGGGGCTGAGCCTCGGCTCCCTAAAAGCGGAGCTCCGGCCCTGCTGGCTTCCTGCTGCCGCTGGGGGGGCCGGACGACCCGACTGGCAGCGCTGCAGCCCCCAGGATACAAGACCAGGGTCCGGGCTGTTATCGCGCTTTTCCCGGTGTGATGCGGCTGAACGGTGGTTTGTCTGCGGATCAGTAGCCTGTCCATCCGGGGCCGAGAGCTCCGGGCAGAGGCGGGGATGGAGCGCAGCGGCGGGGGCGACAGTGAGAGCTGCTCGGTGTGGAAGCAGCTCCAAGCCAGAGCCAAGCCGCTGCTCAGCCCCAAGCTGGGCGCCAGGGAGCCCGACGACAAGAGGGAGCGGGGCGTGTGGATGTTCAAGAGGATGAAGCGGAAGGAGAACGTCGTCCTGGACCGGGTGATCTCCTCCTCGCAGCCCGACCTGCTCTTCTCCTCTCAGGTAGATGTGGGAGCGAAGGAGGCTCAGCTCTGCGGCAAAGCGGCGGGGAGCGGCCCCGGACTCGGCCGGGAGAAGCTGCAGTCGGCCGTCAAGCACAAGTCCGCCAGCCCGAATAAGCCCACGGTGGCTCAGCTGGTGCAGTCCCATCACAAGAGCTCCTCTCTGGGCTCTGCGTGCCTGGAGAGGCTGGCCGAGCTACCGGGCGGCGGCGGCGGCAGCGGCAGCGGCGGCGGCGGCGGCGGCAGCGGCGGCGAAGCGGCAACAGCTGCGGCAGCAGCAGAACCACAGCTGGAGAACAGGGATGAGCAGCCGGTGAGCCCCTCACAGTCAGACATGGTGGTTTGGCCTTTTAATATAAGAGCTGTCTGCAAAGAAGCGTCTCAGTGGTTAACAGGACCACAGGTTAGTGGATGGCAGGACTCTTATTCAGGCAAGTTTGGTTTCCTGCAGACATGACCTGAGTGTGTAACCTGGGTAAGAGCACATACACAGTGAGAGAGGTCGATAATTAATGCTCATATAATCCACACTCCCTCCATACTTTGTTGATTGAAGTGAAAAGAAGTAAATCTAACCCCTGCAGCAAACTTTGGTCCTGATGTCTGACTCATGCATCTGCCACAGTCTGCTGAATGCATTCACATAGCTTGTTGTGTCTCACCAACAACAGTCCAAAACCCAAAGATATTCAGTTTACAACGACATAAAACAGAGAAAAGCTGCAAAACCTCATGAGTGAGAAGCTGGAACCAGAAAACGTTTGACTTAACAGGTCCAGTCAGTGTTTTTACAGGGTCACACCAGCAGTTTATGTTTCTACAAAGCACAAAACAAGGCCGGTATTGATCCACTTCAGTATAATGTTGTAATGCTTAACTGATCTATTAAAATCAGTTGAAAAGTCCAACAGCTAAATTTTGAGTTAATCTGTCTGAGTACATGAAGGGTACAGTGGGTGGGGGGTGGATGTGTTGATAGGGAGGAGGAGGAGTAACATGGAGGAAGGAGAACATCGAACTCTTTACCCAACTCCTCCCTGTCGCTGTAACATGATGCAGCTCAGGAGCATCGCAAACTACGTCCTCTGAACGTCTCTGAAACAGTGAACACAAGCTGGACATTAAAAGCCTCGTGAAGGAGGAGTTTTACAGGCCTGCAGCGGGTTAGTCAGGGCTGCTCGGCTTCGCCTGCACAGGAAACCAGAAAAAAGTAAACTGTCACTAAACCAACATCTCACTAAAGTAAACCAGTTAATGCTCAGTCAGACCTGAGCACTGACCCCCTCCAGCACTACAGACTGTGTTTAATCCCACAGAAACCAGGAGTTAAGCACACTCATCAGATACTGAGGAGAAGAGCCAACTTTCTTCTCAGAGTTAGTTCCACAGAAAGGAGGAAAAGCTTTTTACTTCAGAATAACAGCTTTAGGAGGCATGAAGTTAGTTCCACTCTGTGTACTGATGTGAGGATCTTATTGTGCATTCACACGGGAAAATACTCGTGTGTACAACATCTTTTTTAACTTTGACTGAGTCTCGTCTCACAGTGCAGTTTACTAAGCAAACAACAGCTGGAAACAACTATAGCTGATTGTGGATGATGGGACAGCTCCAGGAGCTCAGGCTGCGTTTCATTTACGTGCACAGCGCCAGAGGCCCAGTGCACGAGGAAAGAACAACGGAAGTTTACTTGCGGTTTATATGTTGTAATAATTTGACAGCATTAATGAAATATATAAACAGTAAACTTAGCCTGAAACCTAACGAGCACTGTGCACGATGGCTCAGTGGAGCAGAACCATCGTTACGCCGTCTGTGGTGAGGACGGTCGGCGTGGACACTGAGCCTGAGAAAACGCATTAAAGTCTCCACATTCTCAGCGTCCACTTATTCATCATGTTGATCTTAAACCACAAAAGGTCACAGACACTGAAATCGAGTGAAGCAGAGTTAGAGCGAGACGGGCTGAAAGAGAAAAGTTACTAGAGACGAGATAAACAGCTGGTTGGTCCGATCATCTTTGTTGGTGATTGACAGTTAAAGAGTAACCTAATAGAGTTTAATAGGGTTTAGAGGAGGAGAGCATTGTAGGACATCTGAATTAGCAGTGATAGAGGTGTAAGAAACACTAATTATCTTAATGAAGAACTCAGTGAAGTCCTGTGTGAAAAAGGAGCAAATGTCACGATCTTAAGCATCTCTGAGGAGTTCAGATGTGTTGAAAAGGGTTAAAAATAAACCTCATACCAACACCTTGTTTGGTAGAAGTGCAGCTGGCAGGTTTCTGGGTGTAATGAGGAGGGGGAGGTACAAAGTCATGTCCTCAGTCTGGAGAGGCCCTGCAGGTCTGAACTGATAAAGTTCTTCACCAAGAGCGATTTACTGGGAAGAGGGAAGGGTTTAGGATGCCAACGCAGATCCCCTGCCCTCCAGGAAACATGGGAATGGCCTGCGTGTCCGGGAGATTGTAAGAATTAAATTAAATCAGTTTGGTTGCAGCAACAATGATAACTGTCTTTTGTCCTTTGAAACATCAGAGATCTGCGGAGCCTTTATGTGCAGATCAGATACTGTGTCAGGTGAGACCAGAGATAATTTAGCTTTCTTTACCAGGGGAACTTTTTCTCTCTGGGACATCAGTGTCTCCGCTGACCTGTGCCCAGGTGTTAGAGAGACAGAGCTGCAGGATTTAGTGTTCGAGCGTAACAGAAAATGTCTTGTAAATCATTATTTCACACACTGAACAGAGGTTATTGAACGGTGTGAACGGCTGTGAGCCTCCTCAGACCTGTATCTGTGAGCGTGTTGTGTAACAGCTGCGTGATTGGCTGTCAAAGACGTATTGAGTTTCCACTGTAGAACAGCTGATTGAGAGAAAACAAACTGTTTGTGCTGAAGGTAACTGTGTTTTTTTTGCACAAGACAAATAACTCTGAGACTGGGTAATAATGTCAGGAAGTATTTGTCTTTCTGTGTGTGTGTGTGTGTGTGTGTGTGTGTACTTGTACTTGCTACATAGTAAGGACCAAAAAAAGTATTTTTCTAACAGAGTGAGGACATTTTGGGAAAGTGAGGACATTTTGGCTGGTCCTCACTTTTTGAGACACCTTCAAATCACATGTTGAGGGTTAAGACTTGGTTTTAGAGTTATGGTTAGAATTAGGTTTAGGTTAAGGTTAGGGTCAGAGTTAGGGTTAGGCTCTCAGGTGTGATGGTTAAGGTTAGGGTAAGGGGCTAGGGAATGCATTATGTCAATGAGTGTCCTCACAAAGATAGAAGTACAAGTATGTGTGTGTGTGTGTTTGGGTGTGTGTGTGTGTGTGTGTGTGTGTGTGTTTGGGTGTGTGCAGTCAACTCAACGAGAGTGTGAAAACTGACTGTCTCACTCTCTCAGCTCATGTCGCACACATCCTTATCAAAGAGTGTTAGCAGTTTTACTGTAGAGTATTTGTTCATTCGCTTCATGTTGAAGTTTTTTTTGTATTTACACACATTTTAAATTTCCCAGAATGCTGCTGTGTCAAACAGAAATAGATTTTCTACATGTTTCCTACTATGAGAAGTAAAAACTGAATATTTGCTTAGAAATCAGCATTAAAAGAATTGGCCTCTAATCTTTCTGCAGTGTCAGTAGAATAGAGTTTTAACGTGGGAGGAAGTGAGGGAAGCTAGCACCAACCGCCAGTTAGCATAGCATAGCAGGGGGAAGAGGGAACAACTAGCCAGCTGGCTCTGTCCAGAGGTGACACCTCCTTGCACCTTTAAAGCTCATTGGTAATATGTGTTACATTCATACACTGTAAATAAAGATGGGCGGAGCCTCTGTGACATCACCCACAGGTTTCTGAAGCTCAGAGTGAGCTGCTGCACTGTCGCCATCTTGGCAGTGCCTGACCCCGCCTACTTCCTGGCTAATCCAAAAATGGTCAAAGAGGTGGGGCCTGTGTGGAGCTGGTTTGTATCAAGCATACATTCACCCACCTGTCACTCAAAGAGGCCACGCCCTCAATTCTCCATCATTTAGTCCTTAATAAAATGTAAACAGGTGAGTTGTATAAATTCAGCCGTACAGGTGTCATGAAGGAGGAAATGAGCTCTAGAGACCAGAACAGTTTCTGTACCAGGCTGTAAACATGTTTCTTGCTGCTGTAAAGTTGGACATTTGAACATGGGTATTCTCACCTCTGGACTCAGGTTCTGCAAATACATCCAGAAAGGGTTAAAGCTGCAGCATCATCACAGTCCAGATTTCTTTCACTTTAAAGTTTGACTCTAACTTCTGTATTTTCGGACACTGGACTGGTCTTAAATCTGTCTGTGGCCTTAGGAGACTCTGCTGTCGCTTCCCCTCAGCTTACCCTTCAGTACCCTCTGTCAGTCAGGCTTAGTCCACTGGAGGAGGATTAAAGTCAAGCCAACCAGCACAGTTCCTCCTCCTCTTCCTCCCTCCCACTCACCTGTTCCTCCTCCTTTTCATTCAGCTCCTCCTGACAGTCTCACACCTGCTGCTTCTCTCTGGAGACACTGAGGTTATAGAAGTTCATCTTTCTGATCATCCGGACGTCCCTTTGTTAGCATCCTCAGTCTGTCTCCCTCTGCTATGTCTCCCACGTAGCTGCTCTATTTAAACATAATCCCCACTCCCCTCTTTCCACCCGCCATCACCTCACCTTGTCTGTAACTCCCCCCTGCGTCCTGCTCGACCCTGGATCTCTTACTGAGCGAGGCCCCGGTGGCAGAGTCCCGTCTAGCGATTCGAGGCTTGCTCCGCTGCGGCTCTTGCGATGACTCCTTCTCCCTGGCCTCCACATGTGGACGGCTGCTGTCGGTGAGCTCATCATCTCCATCACCCTGTGTTTCGTTTCTGTTCTTTACATGTACACAAGTGAGGAATCCTAAATGCTCCCGACACCAGAGATCGCTCATTTATTTCATCACTAGTTGATGACTTTATATAGCTGTTTGTATTCAACCAGTTATTCAGATGTTCAGTTTAGGAAAATGTAAGATTGGAAAAAGTGGCAGGTCCTCACTGGAGAAGCTGGAACCATAAAAAGAAACTACGTAAATCATCTGTTTCCTTTTGATGGACTAACTGAATAATCAGCTAATCGTTGCCTCTCCAGTGAAAACAAAGGTCTGTACAATAAAACTGGATTCACATGAGATCTGTGTAAGAGATGGAGACTGTATCAGTAGCAGATGAATTGAATGTAATATGCAGAACTAGTAGGACCTGATTGATTGATGGATGATGTGTGTATGTCACCTCTGACCGAGTCGTCGCTCCTGTGTTTGACCCAGACAGTGATCGGGGTCAGCTTCTTGTGTTTGGTCAGAAAGATTTACAGGAAGCTCGGTTCAGGGATTATGCTGACGTCAGCTGAGAAACAATAAAACCAACGTTTCTCATTATGTTGGTTGGTCAGGTGTTGATCTGATCCTGAGTCTGATTTGGTCTGTTCCAGTGTTACAGTGTGAGCTATGTAAAGACTCTTCAGTCTTCAGACCCAGTGGCTGACAGTCGTTCTCTTTAAGACTTTTTCAAGCATGTTTCATGTTTGATGTGTTGTCCAGGTGAATAAGTTTTACCTGAGGTTCAGGTTCATGTACCTGAGCTGCATTTTTATTTTGTTTGTTGTGTTGATTTCTAAGAATGGACCTTAGGTTATGAATGAGAGCAAAATATCTCCTTCAAAATACCCTGTTTTTACATGAGTCAGTTGTAATTGGTTATAAAGACCTGCAGGACTTCACGAAGAACCGACAGACCCTGATACTGCAGAGTCACCCAGCTTCTTATCATTTCCTGTTTTACACGAGGTCAAGCACCTGATGACCCTGTCTGTTGTCCCTCGGTCTGTCTGTCCTCTTTCTGTCCACACACGATAAAAATAGAATTTAAAAAAAGGAGGAATCAACAATAGACTGAAGCAAATATGTGAGGAAAGGAGACATGTTCGATAAATCCTCGCTTTGTGTTTCTACTGTCACCATTCACAGATAGAACAGTAATATCTCTGAGGAATCTCTGGATAAAGCTGCATCGTGTTTGACCCTATAATATTTATCATGAATTTATGATATGGATCATAATATAAATAAAGGGCCAGTATGTTCTCATTCATGTTGTGTATATGAATGAAACCAGGTCTTTGTGTTGTTTTAGCACAGAACAGTTGGAGGGAAGATTCTACGTTCATGTTTTATTTTGATGATTTCCTTCTTTTCTATTGATGTAAAAATAATAACAATAAAACAAAAGTGGAAGCAAAACAGCAAAACAGCTTTCACCTACAAAGTGGAAGCTCAGCTCTCTAAAATTAGCACTGATTTCCACTGTATGTGGCTTGTACGCCTGCTGAGTCATCTGTGGCTGCTGTGCTCTCATTGTGTTATGAGAGGAACGATAACACAAATGAAATAAAACCAGTCTCATCCTTCATTTTTGGCGTTGGTTTGTGCGCCGGCCTGTTGGAACAACAGTCACAGGGTGCTGCCAGAGGCTTCCTGGTGTGGCGGCAGCAGCACGTTTGCAGCCCTGCAGGAGGCGGACGATGTCGTGTTCCGATCAACAGGAAACAGAGAGATCAGTTTGAAGTCACTGATGTAGGCTCTAGTTTGTGTGAAAGACTGTGTGTTTGTGGTGCTGGTTGTGTGTCAGTCACACACTGACACATGCTGCTGTGTCCTTTCATCTGCAGAAACAAACCACAGCTTTCTGTCAGTTTCCTGTGCAGCCTGAGCTCATATTGACCCTCTGTGAGAATCATAAAGGCAGCTGATCCACAGTTCACACGTGTGGTTATTTGTAGGCGTCGAGAAGAAAAAGTGTTAGCTTGTACTTCCCTAGAATACATGTTGCAGATTCTCTCAGTGGGGTGGGGGTGGGGGGCTGTTGGGAGCTTCCTCTGGCTTTTATTTACTGTATTGATCAGTGCTGGCTGTATTGGCAGCTGTATTGATGTTAATGGGCCCTTGAGGTTTGGCCGTGATGCTATGGAGGGAGGAGATGAATGTTACTCCTTAGCGGTTCCACTTCCAGCGTCTGTGACTCTCACTTGTTCCTAGTTATGTGCTTCTTTGCAGACACAGTGCGAGTTGAGTAATTGATTAGTCACTCGAAAGAAAATTAATTTGTGATTATAAATGAACAGTTTCAGTCATTCTTGAAGCAGAAACAAACATTTTCTGGTTCCAGCTGCTGAAATGTGAAGATTTGCTGCTTTTCTTTGTCAGATGATGGTAAATGATGGTAAATGTAAGATGCGTTATGGGAAATGTAGGATTTAGATTTTCTGGAAGTATAAACCTCTACTTCTTTCATTTTCATTGTTTTTTATCTGTGTCACAACCCCCAGCTTTATGATACTAATGGGTAGTGAACAAAAACCAGACCGGGCTCATAAACTCCAACCATCAACACTCCCCTTCTGTGGGGGGTCGAACTAAATGAAAACAAACAAGCTTTTATGATTTTAGACCCTTTTGATGAATTTGGTCGTTAAGTTTTATCTGCTCTGTTGTTTTCTGCCACTAATGATGTGATGGAGCGTTTTAGTCCAGATGGGAATATTTCATCAACTAGATGGATTAGTTGTCATGAAATTTGGCTCAGATATTCAGGAGCGTGAATCCTCGTGACTTTGGTGATTCTCTGACTTTTTCTCCAGCAATTTTCTCCATGAGTTTTGACTTGATGGTTTTGAGTAAAATGTTCTAAGATATTCAGATTCTGCTTCAAGCTTCTGCAACAGGAGGATTTGTCAAATATGAAATGAAACTGAAAAATCAGAACAGGAGATTTTGAGAAACCAGTCTGATCTGAACCTTGTGTTTAAATGTGACTCTGACAGGTTGGAAAAACAGCTGTAGCTTCTAAATCTGACTCATCTTCTCTTTCATGAGCTGCTTGATCCAAACACTGGTTCAAAACTATGAAGCTTCAGTTATTGATCTGATGTGAATAGAAACTGAGCTGGAGAATGTGACGTGATCTGATCAGTTAGAGAGGAGAGGTCTCACTCTGTTGGATTTGTTGGAGCTACAGAAACTGAGCAGCCTGAGCCCTGACAGACAGAAGCCCGGAGCCTTGGCTGCATGCACACAGGTTGTGTGTAAACACAAATACACACCGTCCTAAAATAAGTGATGGGATTGTACGTGATCTGATGCTATTCCCAGTTTGCTGCTTTGCTTCCTGATTTACCAGCACAGATAATCCTCTGTAAGCAGCTTGTTAAATCTGGTTACTGCTACAATGTCGACTCCCTGACTCAGCTGCGGACCGAGGCCTGTGGCAGTTTTTGGCGGCTGCACTCGTCTCTTTCCCCCATTGACACCCGCCAACATGATTAGATGTAGTGTGAGTTAAGACGCGTTGGTGCTGTGCCATGAAACCATCTGTAAAACCAACCTCAACCATTGTAATGAGAGCTGAAGCAAGAGCTCAGGAACTGATGTGAACATACACTGTTACTGTCACTGCTGCTTTTATTTTGTTAAACCTGTGGCCACACGTCAGCTCATAACAGCTATGAAAGAAGTTTCACGTTTCAGAGAACTTCATGCCACATATTCTCTTTATTTATCTCTCTCAGTTAAGTACAGACGTCCACTGTAATGATCACTGTGACATCTGCAGACAGATGTTCGCTGCTGTTCGCTCCCTGGCAGGGACAGACTGACTAAAGCAGAATCTACACACTCTTCACTCCCTCTGCCTCACAGATAAAATCTCTCCAACAAACACAATCTGAGCTCAGATCAGTCTGCAGAGTCTTTTCCATCCCTCTCATAGATACGATCTCTGGGTGGGGCATGAGGTGTCCACAGTCACTGAACCACCCCAGCTCATGTATCAGATACATTATCCTCCAACTTGTGTGATTTTACATTTTACACTTCGTGAAGCTGCAACTGACTCACTTACAACATGTAACACATGTTGTAAGTGAGAGGTTGACAGGTTGGAAAAACAGCTGTAGCTCAGCTGTCAGAGCCTCAGCTGTTACAGCTGAGGCTCTGATCCTCTCTTCTGATTGGCTGACTGTTTTCTGATTGATCCAATAAAAATACAGCAGATTTCAGGTAAACACTCAGAAAAACCAAATTCTGCAAGGTTGGATGGTGGGTCCAGGTGGGCGTGGCTTGGGCCAGTGACTGCTTTGTTGTGACATCACAAAGTTCCAGAAGTCCTGACGGCTGGTTTTAAGGCTCAGTTTCTGAATACAGGCTGTGTGCATTTCTCTGTGGACTGAGGCTTTGATACTTTCACAGTATTAATATAGAACCTAGACCTGCTTTAGAATCACAAACACATGGACATCTACCTTTAGACTGGATGGAGATTTAAAGATGCACTAATCAAAATATTAATGAGTGAAGAGCAGCTCGTCGTGATAAAGCCACAGATAATTATCACCAGCTCTGATTTTAGCCTCCTTTAGCTCATTGATTCATACCTGCTGAGCAGCAAACAGCTGACAGACTCAGTCAGAGCAGCTGGTGAACATATGGAGCATTTAGCAGCTAAAGAGCTGGTGGAGACCAAACACAGAGCTAACAGAGGGAACACTGTGCTTTAAATAAATGATCACGTTTCTCTGTGTCTGCTGGAGGATTAGATAGGAAACTGTTTGCTAACGCAGCTTCATAAGGGGATAATATGCTGGCGTTGTAACTGACCTGGAACACCTCATCCTGTTATCTCCTTATTTAACATCATTGTGTCTGAACTGGATTTACCCCACTTGTCACAGTCTCCACCTGAGGACGGAGACTACATAACGTTTCCTCCACACACTCACATGACACAGGCCTCGCTCTCTTTATTACCCTGTTTTCAGTTGCTGCCCGGTGGAATTTCCGCAGCTTGCAAAACGCCCAGGCAGAACTTGGCACACTTCAAAAGCTTCAGGAAGCGAGTGTGTGTTTCATCATGTGTGTAACTGATTTCTGGTTCTCTCAGAGTAAATCTGAATCTGAGGTAACTCCACGTGTTCATAGCACAGCTTCTGTTTTTTTTTTAAAATGAATTTTCTAGAAATAAAAAGCAGTTTGTTGAAACCTGAAATCACAGCACAGTTCATCATCATCATCAATTCAGATCTCAGATTTCCATCAGGAAAAATTCCTGATTTCACCTGATGAAAGTTTGATCTCATAAATAGACAAAGTAAAAAAATAAACCAGAGACGTTTCCGGTGAATTAATGTGAAAATCATCAGTTTATTTCCTCTGCTGCTGAAACTCTCTGTGTTTTTAAACTATCAACTCAATCTACACACACACACACACACACACACACACACACACACACACACACACACACACACACACACTCAGCTGAGACCTCTGGTCATATCCCACAGCCATTTGGTGCACTCCTCAGTACTATCACATTATGGAAGTATTGATCAGAGCATCTGTATAAGTGTGTGTGTGTGTGTGTGTGTGTGTGTGTGTGTTGACAGGATGCTTCATCCCCAGCAGAGCAGTTCTCCTGCTTTCAGTGATGTTTGATTAACACTGTTGCTTCCAAACACACTGAACGTTAGCGAGGCACTGACACATGCATCATCATCATCATCATCATCATCTTCATCATCTTCATCATCATCATCCATGTTATCCATCAGACTTACCTTTGTTCTTATTCTTGAGGCACAACATCAAATTACGACTCAGCTGTTTTGTGTCTCCATGTGGTTGTTTGTCGTCTCTTTGTGGTTGTTGTGTGTCTGTGGTCATTCTGTGCATCTTTGTGGTTGTTTTTCAGTCACTTCAGACAGAGACCTGTGCAGCTCTGTCATCCATCCACAGTCTGTGTGTGTGTGTGTTAATGGTTGAGGGAACAGTGTTTTATTGAATCATCCAGGTGTAGTTGTTGTTGGTGCCAGAGGAGAAAACAGAACTTCATCCTCTACCTCTTGTGTCTGTAACAGGTGAGCGAGTCAGTGTTTGGTCACATTGTGCCTTTTGTGTAGGTTCAGTTCCTGCATTGCCACAGTAGAAGTGTTGTTGCTGCGGTGACAGCGAGGGAGAAAAAAAATCAGCTCAACACTGTTGTGGACGGAGGGGAGGAAGCTACTCGTGTAATTTCCTGTCAGCGCTCACTCCTGGGACGAGTTACTGAGCTGAATGAGACACTTCAGTCAGTGTTGGCTGTGTGCAAGGGTGGAGGCAAACACAGCTGGGGTGGGGGGGGGGCTCCGCTGCAGACAGATCTGAGCCACTTTTATTTCTCTTTTAAATGGTGGTGAGTTCACTGTCAGAGTGTGCCGTGTGTTAGAGTGACTGATTTCAGGTTGTGTTGTTTGTCAGTGATGCATCTTGTTCTCTCCAACAGGGCATCACTGCTCCATGCTCCTCGGGGGTCACTCCTGAGCGAGCCGCCCCCAGCTCAGGGATGTACAAGCTGGAGATCGAACTCAAGAAAGGCCACAACCTGGCCGTACGAGACAGAGGAGGTACAGTCACATCCTGTCTGTCTGTTTCTTTTCTTTCCTGTTCTTGCTGCTCTGGAGGTGAGACAGGGTTGTGTGTGTTTTCAGGCAGCAGTGATCCGTACGTCAAGTTCAAACTGGCCGGTAAAGAGGTGTTCAGGAGCAAAACCATCCACAAAAACCTCAACCCAGTGTGGGATGAGAAGACCACTCTGATCGTGGACAGTCTGAGTGAACCTCTGTATGTGAAGGTAAAGGCCTGGACACACACACACACACACACACACACACACACACACACACACACACACACATGCATTCTTAATGAACTGTGGAGTCAGTGGAGGTGTTTGTCTTGCTCCTCTGCAGGTGTTCGACTATGACTTTGGCCTTCAAGATGACTTCATGGGTTCTGCTTACCTTTACCTGGAGTCTCTGGAGCAGCAGAGGTACAAGATTTCACCCTCATGATGTACATTTTCCTCTTTAGTATCATTGTTGTATCCCTCAGATGGATTTGTACGGTGCCCCAGATGGGTCAACACGACACAAAAGCCACAGCATGAATGCTTTTGTATTTGTGTTGTGGCTTTTGCATTGTGTTGACCCCTCTGGGTGACCGTAGATTTCCCTTTTCACTCTTTTCATTTCCGTTGCATTGCTGTATCAGTGTATGAATGGCTGACAAAAGCTGACTGAGGTGCCGCTGTGCATCCATCAGATCTGCTGCACTGTGTTGATTTACCTGCTCTTTATGTGGGGCCCACAACCGTCTCAAATCACCAGTTGTAGTGAAGACAAGTCTCCTCTAATTAACTGGTCCAGTCAAGAGACACTCCTATGCCAGCCTTTATGCTAAGCTAAGCTAACTGTCTCTTGGTGCTAGCTCGAGCTTCTCATCTAACTAGCGAGAAAGCCAACGAGCACATATCCCACATCGTCTACTATGTTTTTAATGTGGGGGGTAGAGTTGAAGATCCAGCTGCAGGTATTCACACCTGTGTGTTACAGGACGATTCCTGTCACTCTGGTGCTGAGGGACCCACATCACCCTGATCAGGACCTGGGCT
Source organism: Trachinotus anak (assembly GCF_046630095.1). NCBI lineage: Eukaryota > Metazoa > Chordata > Actinopteri > Carangiformes > Carangidae > Trachinotus > Trachinotus anak. The sequence continues at coordinate 622,386 of NW_027273879.1, read as the reverse complement.
CCCTGGAGCTGGCCGCCACCCTGACGCCGAAACACAGTCCCATAGAGGAGCGGCGAGACTCCACGGTACGTTTACTGACGATCTCACACCCCTCTCTCTCTCCATCAGCCAGTTTTTTCAGTTTCTCCTTTTTTTTAAATAAATTAGCAAACATTTTAAAATCTGTTTTGGCTTGTGGGCTCTTTCAGTTCAGGAAAATAACCTCTGGGTATGAAGTTTATCTTATTTTTTAACAGATTAGTCCGTGTTCAAAGAAACTGTGATGAAATATCGAAATATTAAATGTGTGAATATTAAATCTCTGCACCTGCAACCTTATAAAAGTACAATCGATGAAGCACCTTTAAGTTCATAGGGTCATGTCTGGTTCAAGCTGAGGCTGCATGAACGTGTTTTAAAGCTCTTCGTGTGTTTTATATGTAAAATCTTAATTTGTAAAAGAACCAGTAAAGCTGTCAAATAAATGTATTGGAGTAAAATATTCAATATTTAGCTCTGAAATGTGGCGGAGTAGAAGCTACGTTCCACACATGTTGTGTAAGAACAAACACACAGTCACATGTTTGTCGGGATTTTAGTAATAATGATGTTTGTGGCGTTTGTGTTTCCTGCAGCAGAGGGAGGTTAAGTCGTATCGGTGGAAACCTTATGTGAATAAAGTGAGTTTAGTGGTGATGAGGCTCTTAGTGACTTCCTACAGCTTCACCCTGACTCACTCTTTCCTACTTTACCTCTTAGTCTTTTTCCTCAGAGAGCAGATTTATTTCCTTCTAATGGGCAGAGCCTCAAATGATTGCAATGATTCCAGCTGATTGTTATAGTCTGTAATGTTTAGTTTTAGTTTGTTTCCTGCTTCACTCTGTTAGCTTTTAGTTTCATCTTCCCTCTGCAGCTCTTATGATTAAAATAAAGACAAACTGTTGCAACATTTTCTCCTCACCGCTGAAAATTTTTAAGTTTTCATTTTTAACGTCGAGGTTATTTGGACTGACATAAGTATGGAAGCAAAGAAAGACAGTAAAATACTTTTTTTTTATCAAATGTCTGACCCAACAATGAGCTGAAACTGATTTATTATATAAAAAAACATGATTATAGAAATATTGCTCAGAGCTGTTTATACTTCACATTATAAGTCTGCTTAGTTGTAATCACGGTTTATCTTCAGTATCTCCTTGATTAGCATCAGAGAGTGAGAGGACGGTTTCCAAGAATATCCTCAGCACTAAGATATTAAACACAGCCTCTCGTTCATGTTTTATTCAGCATATAAATTAATGATAGGCTGAGTCTGTGCTGCAGCTCCAGACAGAGACGAAGAGAGAGATAAACAACAGAGAGACTGAGAATGAAGATGAGATAGAGTCAACAAAAAAAACAGAAAAACAGAGTCAACACGCTGAAGATGTGGAGCTCAGTTTCATTTAGGTCCCATTAAAGTTAATGAGCACAGCAGTGAAGCCTTAATAATGAATATTCAGTGCTGGTAGTTTTTCACTGTTAAGAGCATTTTTTCAGATGCTTTATTCATGGGGCTTCAGTGAAGAGCTGCACCTCCTCTTCCTCACTTGCTCTCGCGCCTTGTAGCTACACGTGATCCTGTCCGGTGGCCCCCCCCAGTGACTTAAAAATGCACTTGAAGGAAAGAGGGTTTTGACTGTTTTCTTGTGTCCATGTTAAAGCCTCGTACCCTGCAGCTGTAGCTGAACCATTAGTCCCCCCCTCCCTGCAGGAGTCAGTTGAAATAATGTGTTTTAATGTATGTTCAGACTATGCTGCTCAGGAGGTCCTGGAAACGATCCACTAAGGTAAATCCTCATCATCCTCATCATCATCGTCGTCATCGTCTGTGTGTGCAGTCGAAGCTTTTCATTCACTGTCCCAACATGTTAATCAGCTTTGTGTCAGTGTCGTTTATTGTGTGTATAATTTCAGAGCCTCATCTGACCGTTGTCGTCTCAAAGTTGTTTTTTTTATGGCGTCTTGTTCAAATACACATCTGACACGTTGTGTATTCAGCTCCCTAAACTCTGACCGTTGCTGTTGCTGCTGTCATTTCCATCCTCTGTCAGAACCAGGGCCCTGTTCTTCAAACTTTAAACAATCCAGGCTAACAGGATGATATCAGGCTGAAAAGATCTGGCTAACTTTCCAAACGCAGCTGGAAGATTAATTTGTTCTCCTGATACGAAGCTACACCTACACAATCAGATAGACATTGATTTGACCACAGCTTTTAGGTTAAAAATGAACTTTAATTCTCTACATTTAATACATTTTAAAAAATTAATCATAATGAGAGTAATTATCGTGTCTTTTTTTAGCCTGATAACATTTAGAAATTTAAAGTTAAGTACCTTTGTGTTGTTTGACTCAGTCTCACATGTTCAGGTACTGAGCTTTGTTGTGACTGTTTCATCAACAGATGTTGATGTTGACATTTTCTAATTGATTTTTTTTTTTATAGAGTCAGTTAACAATCTGACAACAGATCAGTTTAAAACCAGAATTGAAGAAGTGAAATCGTTTATCACCATTCAGATCGAGCTGATGTGCAAAGAACAGGGCCCTGCACACAACCTACTTCCTGTCATGTGATAACTAAAATTCAGGGTGTGTGTGTGTGTGTGTGTGTGTGTGTGTGTGTATGTGTGTGGACCAGCAGCAGCAGTCACTACGTCTCTCAGAGCTGCACCGGAAGTCCCAGCTCTGGCGAGGGATCGTCAGCATCGCACTGATCGAAGGTCGAAACCTGATCCCTATGGACCCCAATGGCCTGAGCGACCCCTACGCCAAGTTCAGACTGGGACACCAGAAGTACAGGAGCAAGGTTTGTTAGCCCTGACCTCTGACCTCTGACCCCTGTGGTGGAGGATTTTTGTTTTTGTTTTGTTTTCTACATTTGAGGATGTAGGCGGTGATATTGTTGTTGTATTTATAATAACATTAAGCCTGTTGTTTCTGTGTGTGTGTGTGTGTGTGTGTGTGTGTGTGTGTGTGTGTGTGTGTGTGTGTGTGTGTGTGTGTGTGTGTGTGTGTGTGTGTGTCCAGACTGTGCCAAAGACCCTGAGTCCACAGTGGAGGGAGCAGTTTGACCTGCATCTGTATGAGGAGACAGGAGGCGTGTTGGAGATCACAGTGTGGGACAGAGACACCGGGAGGAGAGACGACTTCATGGGACGGTCAGTGTCTCCTATTGGAGCTGGAGTTCAGTTCAGCTAATGTTGGTCTGGGGGTGATGGGGCCCCAGGGATGGGCCCCTGGGCACAGACAGGTTAAAGGCCCCCCCACCCTCCTTTATAGGACCCTCAGACTGAAACAGATGTTGTTCGTGCTCATCTTGTGTCTTTTAACTGAGCTCCATGACTTTCAAACAGGAAGTCTTATCAGTCTTTTATTTTGTAATACTGATACTGGGGGAGTGCACCACTCCCTCAGTCTAAACAGGAACAAGAGCATTCATGTTTTCCTCCAGGTGATTTTTAATTTCCTCGTGTTCTGTAGACACAAGGTGCACGTGTTGTGTGTTAGCAAGTTAGTAACATTATGGTCATGTCTTACTTTTGGATAGAAATATATTTTTAATAGCAGGAAGTCAGGTGATCACAGAAAGCAGTGGTTCCCAACCTTTTCCAACTCAGGCCCACTTGAAAACCTGTAACAACACAGAGGCCAAATAAATCCTTTTGTTTTTGTTAACTTTTAAACTTTTCTTTATAATGATAACGATCAAACATTCAGGACTGAACTGAGAACAGGGGAAAGTCTCCACAGTGATGAGAAGTTCAACAAATTCCTCTTAATCTCTGTTCTGATATTTTATATTTGCTTTTCATGTTTAACATCATTTAAAGTTACTGAATAAGTGGCTGCAGGTCACTGATCTGAAATGATACATGTCTATGGTCTAACAGTCTCAGCTCAGTTTTGATTGAATGTGTAGTTCATGAGCTTCGTGTGTGGGCTGTGTTTGTTGCTCAGCTGCCAGCTGGACCTCTCCTCTCTGGCCAAAGAGCAAACCCATCACCTGGAACTGCCGCTGGAGGAGTCCCGGGGCGTCGTGGTGCTGCTGGTCACGCTGACCGCCTCGGCCCACGTCTCCATCGCTGACCTGTCCGTCACGCCGCTGGACGACCCGCAGGAACGCAGGGAGATACTCAAACGATACGTAAGCAGCTGTTATTAATAACCTGAATTTCAGGTGGAATATCTACCTAATTAAAAATGAGCAGATCGTGACGTTTTGAGCCCTCTGTACTTCTCCAGGGGGTGTTGAAGTCGTTCTCTAATTTAAAAGATGTGGGCATAGTGCAGGTCAAGGTGCTGAGGGCAGAAGGACTCATGGCTGCAGATGTAACTGGTAAAAAAAATCTCTCTTGCCTCCTCTCATTCATCATACATTCACTGCCTGTGATTCATTATACAGCAGCTGTGAATACGATGTTGAGTATTATGGACATTAACCTCATTGTGTCCTCAGGTAAGAGCGACCCTTTCTGTGTGTTGGAGCTGAATAATGACAGACTACAGACACACACTGTTTACAAGAACCTCCATCCAGAGTGGAACAAAGCCTTCACCTTGTGAGTGACCGTCGGTCTTTCATTAGACAATGTGTCCAACTAAAAACTGTTACTGTTGTTCAACCCTGTTGATCACAGTCACAACCCTGAGCTCCTTAGAAAGAGATACTGAACCAAAGATACAGAGGCACAAACGTGGTAGAAATGTAGGTTTTGTTCTTTGTTTTTTTTACCTTTGGTGTGGAAAACACAAGTCTGAACCGGTTCTGTGTCGACAGCTGTTGTCGCAGTGATGTGACGAGGTGAAGATTCTTTGCACAGATGAAATCAGGAGCTTTTCAAAGCTGTCAGACAATGTAGAACTTATCAAGGTTGTGTGACGACTAAAGCACAAGAACAGTGGAGCTGCCAAGGCCAAAATGTATTTTAAAAGTTTCAGAAAACTATAGATTCATTACAGTATGGCCCAAGTTGTTGTCTTTGATCATAACATCTCTGGTTGGCAGCTCTTTAAAGGGACACGCCACCAATTTTACACAAGTTTAAAGGTCCACCCAGTCTAAAGGTAGATGTCCATGTGTTTGTGATTATAAAGCAGGTCTAGGTTCTATATTAATACTGTGAAAGTATCAAAGCCTCAGTCCACAGAGAAATGCACACAGCCTGTATTCAGACACTGAGCCTTAAAACCAGCCGTCAGGACTTCTGGAACTTTGTGATGTCACAACAAAGCAGTAAGCCCCACCAACCTGGACCCAACATCCAACCTTACAGGATTTGGTTTCTCTGAGTGTTTACCTGAAATCTGCTATATTTTTATTGGGTCACTCAGAAAACAGTCAGCCAATCAGAGGAGAGGCTCAGATCCTCTCTTCTGATTGGCTGACTGACCTGTTGTCACCAGAGCTCCAGAGAGAAGCCTGAGAGAGGAGATGTAAAACTACACTGAGATGGTTTTTGGTTCTTAAAACAAATATATCTTCAGATGGAGATCAACACTTCAGATAAAACACAGGAGAAGTTAAAATCTGGAGCTTTAATGCAGCGTGACACTAAATCAGTGGGATGGTTCGTTAGACTCCTTATTTAACTCCTCCTCCTTATTTCCTCTTCACGTTGTTTCTGTCTTTTCTTCAGTAACGTGAAGGACATTCACTCGGTGTTGGAGGTGACGGTGTTCGATGAGGACAGAGACAGGAGCGCAGACTTCCTGGGAAAAGTTGCCATCCCCTTATTACATGTGAGTGTAAGGACAGACTGTGTGTGTTCATGGACACTGACATCGATCACAGGATGTCTGCGAACATCCCACAGAAGTATAAATACACTACTGGGTTTCAGATGTCTAATCACTGACCCACAGGGCAGTGAAATACCATAAACTGTGTAATATCATGTTGAGATGGAACCAGAACATCAGCTGTTGCATAACATTACTGCACCTCCCACAATCGTTTCGATTCATGGTCACAGTTAAATTCATATATTTCATCACATAACAGTGACGAAATGCACTTTGACTGGTTATGTCTTAGTTTGTATGATGAAAAATCTTCCACCCAGACCATGTGTTGTTCCTGTCAGATCCGTAACGGTGAGCAGAAAGGGTACATGTTGAAAAACAAGGAGCTGACGGGTCCGACCAAAGGAATTATCTACCTGGAGATCGATGTCATCTACAGCGCTGTGAGTATCAGTCTGTGCGAGCGACACAGTGGTGGAGAGTCCTGTACTGCGGTACAAGTACTTGTACTTTACTTGAGTATTTAGTAGTATTTCAGCTACTGAAAATAAAGGTGACCGTGCTTTTGCCATCAAGACCCTTCAGCCTTGGAGCGACCTGCCAGAGGAGATGAGGCAGAATATGTGACCTCCTTTAAATCACTTCTTAAAACCCATTTTTGTACACTCGCATTTTTGTGATGTTGTTTTTTTATCTTCTTTCAATTGTTTTTTTTATTGCTTTTTTTTCTGGTTTTCCTCAATTGTTTTTATTTTATTTTATTTTATTTTATTTATTTTTCATTTTATTTTTATTTTATTTATTTGTGTATAAGTATACAATATTGTGTCTTTTCTCTGGAGTGGAGTATAAGTACAGACTTAAACACTGATTTGACAACAATAGATACTGTTTACTTTAAAGATTAAGATTTTATGAGAAAAAAACATACATATTTGATATATAACTTGTACATATAAAATAAAAGCACATATGATTATATATAAAACCTATTACATATCGGAACTATTACATGTATTGACATATATGTCTGGGTTTTGACTTGACTGTTACTTTAACATGGTCTTTTACGTTGTTGTTTTGCTGCTTTTACTCACAGTGAACATCAGTGTGTATACAGTCATAGGCAGATAGATCTGCATGATCTGTGTGTTTGTCTGTGCAGGTCAAAGCTGCTCTGAGGACTGTGGTCCCTGCAGAACAGAAATATATCGAGGAAGAACCAAAGGTCTCCAAACAGGTGTGTTTACATGTTATTATTTATTATGATGTTATCATGATGAGACTAAACTGGTGATAATTTAGCGAAAACCAGAAAAAGTTTGAGAATCACTGGGTTACTGTAGTTCATAGTGCTTCACAGATGACTGACAAATTAATAAGAAAAAAATATCAACAGTAAAAAACTATTTAAGGTAAGAAGGAAATAATACAAGCAATAAAAAAACAAAAGGAATGATAATGTTACAAGGCTATAACATGTTAAAAACTGATGTGTTTTTAATAGTTTTTGGAAACAATGGAGCTCAATGGCTCAGAGGCATCAGTAGATACACACACCTGGGGAGTGGGAGACAGTCAGTGTTGTTTTTTTTTGGATTTAGATTTATTGACAATAAGAAAAATATAGATATTAGAAATATAGATGTTCAGTCTAACAGTTTAAAATAATAGAAACACACACTCTGTGTCTTTCAGTTGCTTCACCAGAATTTTAACCGTGTGAAGCGGTGCATCATGGTCCTGATCAGCTATGGGACGTACATCAACAGCTGCTTTGAATGGGAGTCTGCACAGAGGAGCATCATCTCTTTTGTGGTATGAAAATACACTGATGCTGACACACACACACACACACACACACACACACACACACACGCTGGGTGCTTCTCATGACCTTATTTCATTCTCCTGGGGGATCCTGATCTCATAGTTATATTATCTTTTCTTGTAATTATGAAATAGTAAGTCATATATATGAGATAATGTGTTTTATATGAAAAATTAAAAATGCTCTGCTTCACTGACAGTGGTGACCCTGCACCTGTATTGTAATTTGGACAGTACATCACATTATCTGTGCAAAGGCATCAAAAGTCTACGGGGCAGTTCCAGCTGCTGATCCAATGTCCCGTCAGCCGCTGGTTCAGAGGGAAGGACGTCTCGTTTCTCTACCAACACTTTGTTGAATGTCCCTCTCTCCTCTCAGCTGTTTGTGGTGGTGGTGTGGAACTTCGAGCTCTACATGCTGCCGCTGGCCTTGCTGCTGCTGCTGGTCTGGAACTACTTCTTCTCCTCAAACAGGGACACAGCCGACATGGTGAGAGAATGAGGAAAACAGATTTTTATGAATCTGCGTGTTTCTTTGTTTTGTGATTAATTAATTTATCACGGTTTAATTACAGTTATCGCAGCAGAGATTAAAGCAAAACCAATATTCATATACAGCACAAAGGAAACAGTTACCTTGGTTAAACAAAAATCTAAATATCTCTGTAGACTTCACGTCTAATGGGAAACAGAAAAAGAAAGGAATGAAGGACAGAGGACAGAAGTGAACTAAAAGACCAGGCAGATATACACAATACATGATATCAAATCAAAAACAAGTCACCTTCACTGCACCACATTAATATTATAAATCATCATATCTCAAAAGTCAAGCTTCAGAGTTTAAGCCTGGCTAACATGGATTCATGTGGGCGATGGTTGTTGTTTAAAATACCTTAAAGAATCTAACAAAGAAGTGAAATAGATCACACATTGTGTATTTACATGTTTTATACATGCATTAACTCTGTCATAAATAAATTATTATGTGCTAAAAGGGCAATTATTTATCTTTTTGACTTTGATAACTGAACAAATAGTTTTTCATTCATTCATCAAACGTCAGCACTGGAAACAAAGTGCTGAGGTGTATTTGACTGCAGTGTCCAGCAGAGGGCAGCACAGACCTGCCAAACTAAATACAAAGCTCTGTGAGTGATTTCACGAGGAGGTGAGAGGGAGCGTTTTCTTTTCTCTTATAGAAACTGAAAAATAATCCAGTGTCTGAGTGAAGCTGTCCACATTAAGTTTGGACTGTATTCAGTCTCTTATTGGAAGATATTTCCAGAAATGTGTTTTATCTTCCAAATCATTTAAATAAAATTTTTAAAAAGTAAAAATCGAAATATGTGCGTTTTCAATGGTGCAACAGTCAAATGTTTATTGCTTCTTTTCCTGCTGCAGTCAATGGAGGCCATGTTTGAATGGGAGGATGAAGAGGAGGATAAAGAGGACAAGGTAGTGTTGTTGTAAAACGGTGTGTAATATTAACCAGAGGTCTGTATTAAATGAGACAACACTGATCTTCCCCCTGTTCCGTCAGGACTCAGAGCACAGGGGCTTCATGGATAAACTGTACGCCATCCAGGACGTGTTCATCAGTGTGCAGAGCGCTCTGGATGAGGTGGCGTCGTATGGAGAGAGGATAAAGAAGTGGGTATCACAGTGAGGTCACGGCGGCCGTAGCGCTACACGGCTGGTGATGGCTGATAACGGCGGGCTGTGTGTGTTCTCCACACCACCCTGCTGTGGGCTGCTGTGAATAGATGAGTTTACCAATAACTGGGGATGAGCGTGAAGCGGAGGGAGAGAAAACACATGACCACGGCGTCATGAGTGCTGCTATAATTGAACCCTCTCTGACCAGCCTCCACTGCTGTGAGGACATGTCCACACAATGTCAGGCCGTCACCACCACACACTTGACCTTTGTGTTTGTGCGAGACGTTCAGCAGTCACACAGCTGCAGCGTCACAATCATCACAGTCACACATGAGCAGTTATTATTTACAAAACTGAAGCCGACATCTGTTGCACTTTCTCATGAGCAGGAGGGTGTTTTAGTTTTTCTTTGGTTTATTCATCACCTGTGCACAAGTAGGCACTGGGACTATAAACTCAACTGAGTGGCATCTGATTTTTTTGTATTATATTTTGTTATATTTCACAGTTACGTTGTCAGTTTGATAATCCTTTTACAAAGCAGTTTGAACTGCTTTAGTAAACCCAACTAGATTTCACTGCAACGAAGCTTTGCTGCAGTTCAACTTCATTCCACTGTGAAGTAATTGGTAGCTTGTAAAGCTGTTCTTTCAAAGTAGCTTCCCCAACGCTGATTTTTAATTAGCCCCACTTTCAGTCTCATTAGCACATTCTGTCGTACTGCCCTGCTGTGAACTCCAGCCCTGCCTACACTACACAGATGTCATTTTTTCCATTGTGCATCTGGTTTTTATTTGCTCTGTTCTTCTTCCTCTGCAGCACCGTTAACTGGACAGTGCCTTTTCTAAGCTGGTTGGCAATCACTGCCTTATGTTTGGCCACACTTCTTCTCTACCTCATACCTCTCCGATACCTTGTGCTGGCATGGGGTGAGTCTTGATTTAACTACAACACCACACCTATACACAGAACATGCACACACACTCAGAAATAGTTTTCTTTTTCCTGTAGGTGTGAATAAATTCACCAAGAAGCTTCGTGACCCGTACATGATTGACAACAATGAGCTTCTTGACTTCCTGTCCAGAGTTCCCTCTGACGTTCAAGTGGTGGGTAACTTGTGGCTTCTAGACTTTTCTTGACTGGTGTTTACTTTCTAGGTGTTCATAGAGTCTGAATCTGTCATCACATTTTCATCTGTGTTTCTATATACCTGGCTAACTGTGTGTGTGTGTGTGTGTGTGATGGACAGATGCAGTATCATGAGCTAAAGGTCGACCCTGGGCAAAGCCCCAACAAACGCAGGAGGACCAACCTGAGCTAGCTGCCCATCATCCCTCCTCTCTGCTGGAACACTCCCCTGTAAACATCTGAACTGTAAACAGTGTAAACTATGTTATTTATATCTTTCTTGTATATTTTGATTATTCTGAAAAGTCTTGAGTTGTTTTTTTTGTTTTGTTACTGTGGAAAGACTGATTTATTTTCTAAATCTTGTAAAGAAATGCTCCTGAGAAAACAAAGACGTTCATGTTTTTTAATCCCCTTTGTTTCTTGTAAGAACACACGGTATAAACCTGACCTTATGCTGTATGTTGCAAGTGTATCTGTGTGTGTGTGTGTTACAAAGGGTATGCATGTGTGAAGGTGCAGTACTGTTGCATGAAATCGTTGCAGCTCTGGTTTAAGGATTTCTTTTTTATTTTCAGTGTTTTTAACTGGATGTATTGTCAGTGTCTAATGTTGATTATGGAGCTGCATGTTATTACTGCCACTGTTATTCCATGCATGACAGTATATACACATAGACACTCAGTATATAACACCTCATATGAAACATGTCTAATTTGGCAAATCACACTACAACTTTGCATGTTAAATTAATGAAATGTTCCTTTATGTGCTTTGTAAAAAAAAAAAAATTGCATCAGTGGGATTTCAGTCTCAGAAACTAGTGAGAATTTAAACCAAAAACTGTATCATTAATTTCTTAAATATTATTTTGAATTTTTCACTTTAGGAGTGCTACTAAACTCTTGTGAAATGTCTTTCCTTGGGTCTGGCTACAATAATGAGATAACATGATGCAAAATAACTCAAAAAAACTGTACCTTATATTTTTGATGCATTTGTACCTTACTTAAGAATTTTCATTTTTATGCTACTATATTTCTAATACAATACGAGGCAGATTCAGATTAATAATACAAAATATGACCTACAAACAAAGCTATGTTGAAGTGATCTTTACACATCAATAACTATAATCCAATAAAATAATACACATTATTTTGAAATGGGCCATTCTGCATAATGAGAAGTTTTACTTAAGGTACTCAAAGTATACGTCACTGATAAAATGATGATTTTGATAATACTTTTACTTAATTAACATTTTGAATGCAGGACTTTTACTTCAACACTGTGGCATTGGTACTTTTACTTAAGGAAAAGATCTGAGTACCCATTGCCTAAAACAGATCACTATGCACATACAAAGCACAATGTGTTTAAAAAAGGGACCATCGACCATACAGGACATATGTGATGTGCATTTTTGTGACATTTGGCAACACTTTACATCCCCGTGTTTAGCATTTATAAGCATTTAATTCCTGGTACAGTACAATGTAGTTGAAAGCAGATTTGATTATTGATTAACTCCTCCTGTGAACACACATAAATGGAGTCTTCTCTATAAACAGATAATGAATGACAGTAAAATGCATTTATGACAATATAAAATGTTTTCATAGAAGAAGTTATAATTGTTGGCAAATACAAACACTTCAAAATGTCCCAGTATCTGACACCTCCTCACTCTGCTTTCTGAGCTGTGATTGATTAATGTGTCATGGGAAATTCATGTCACAATGACAAACGTTCAATTATTAAATACAAAAAGCTAAATAACTGCCCTTTTAACATGTTTTACATGTAATTATGACACAGTAAGTGCATGCATAAAAAAGAAATACACATAATTTATATTGCATTGCATTTTATCTATTTCTTTGTTTGATTTGTTTATTTTGGCATTATAAAGTCCATAAAGTCCATTCATAGACTGTATCTTTTCAGTTTCTATCATTTACTGCTTTTTTTGGGCCAAATGTTAGTATGACGTGTACAGAACAGTCAGAGTTAATGAGCATTTATCCCACTGTTCTTTTATTAGTTTATTTCACTTGTGGAAGGTTGTGCGATGTGATCTCCTGCATGTCTGTTTACGCTGTCACTTGTATGTGTCCAAGTGTTTTGCATGACTGAACAGAAATTATATGCAAGTGCATTTATGGATACTGAATGTGAAGTGTGTCTAATACGTCTGTCACTTGTGTGTGGCGTCCGGCTCCACCTGAGCTCCAGGTAAAGGGAGAAGAAGCTTTATTAGGTCTTCCTATGCTGTTTACTCTTACCACCAAAATCTTCTGTCATTTTGCACATAGCCTGTTTGCCATGGGTATTTGCTGCTGTTGAGTTATTACTGCGATTGTAACGAAGGACCGGCTGTAACAACTGTGTAGCATTTATCTGAGAAAATATATTTCTACACAGATCCACGTGGCTCTCTGTGTTTGATATTACCACATGAAAGTGAAGTTATGGATATTTATATAGTTATAAACTTACATTTTCATATATCCAGAGGATGTATGGATGTAATATCCCCTTATAGGTGACATATATGGAAGCATCACACTTGATATATGACAGGTATGTCATACATTACATTTCTGTATGGGAATTGTAAATATTCCCAATTTTCTATGACAGTGAACTCCAGATCTTGAGCTTCAGGGAATAATGACAGACCTTTTCAACAACTGATTATTATGTGATAAGGCTGTATACTTGGAAATTTTTGTGTCTAGTGTCCCCAAGTAGTTGCTCTAGCCTAGTTATTCACACTCTAGTTTCTTTTAACTACAGTTCCCCCGACGCTTTGGGAAGGAAGTCTCATGTTGCAATGGAGTCAGTTTTCTGCAGACTACAGTTCAGCTCTGTTTTTTAAACCTGTATTTGTTTATATACAGTATATTTACATATATATTGACACCATTAAAAATATGCTGAATTAGCTGTTATCACTTCCTGTTTGCAGTGCACCCATGGATGTTCAGACAACTTTCACTGGATTACTGTGATATTAAAAAAACCTAAAAACAGGATGATTCTCAGGCAAGTTCTTACTTAATGAGAAGCGTCTTTTTTCTGTGATTTCTAAATAGATTTGTGAATGTTTATTCGTGATGGACAACAAAGATGATGTCAACCACTGGAGGTGTACGTCACACTAAATCTAAAAATATGAATGTCTTGTGTTCAGATTTGACTGAGTTATGACTCCGAGAAAGAGTGTGATTTTTGCCCCATGTCTCTTCCTCCGCATCCTGATTCAGCTGCTTGATCATTTTGTAGGATGTAGTTCTGCTGTTGCGTTATATTGTGCAATAATGCCTATGATACTACACCATAATACCAGGACTCCCTGTGAATCAGACTGACATCAGTGGAAACCGTGAACCGGAAGTAAAATCAAACTATCAAAATAAAAGTGAAATGTGTGAGAACGTTATGAGAAGGAGGCAGTTTATTGTGATGTCCATTATTTTAACTGAGTGGAATTATTTCATATTGTGGAAACCCCCGACCCCCCCCCCCCACCCACCCAAAACAAACAAATGTTTGTTCTTATTAAATTCACGAGTATAGAAACTAATCGATAGAGGGCGACAGGTCACAGGTCACAGGTGAGGTCACGGTAAGCTGAGAGGAAGACCAGAAGCAAAAGAAGCAGATATTTTACATCAAGTTTAGTTTTTCTCAGAAATATTCAAACGAACGCTGAAAACAAGACCCGCCCACTGAGGGAGGGGTCGGCCCCTGTGGACCCGGTGATTGGTTAAAGCTGTGGCTCACCTGTCTGTTTCCAGGGAGACCAAAACAAAGGTGAGCGCCACGAGGTAACAACGAGCGACAGATGTTACAGCTTCATGTTTTTACGCTGAATTTGTCTTTGATTTTGGATGAAACTCATGGAAACGTATAAACTTAACGTTAACGCTAAAATTAAAGTTAAACCACAAAGTGCTGCTAGAAGACAGATAATCTTCACAACTTATATCATGACTCTTATTTAAATAAAATGAGTTGGCAAACTGACTTTACTTCCATGACTGATGTTTACTTGTATGTTGGAGCTCTTTTAATCAGCTTTTAATCCAGACCCTTTAAAATGTGCCACAGAGTAGTTGTGTCTGCTGGTAGGTGGTGTAGGTGTCAAATCCATGGTTTAGTTTCAAACACAAAGAGTCAAATGTCACAATTCACCCCGTAGTCTTGGTTAATTGTAACGTATCCTGGAGTTCAATGTAAAATCATGATATAAGGATTATGACAAAAACCTTGTAAACAGAATTGGTGTGTGAGCCAAGTCTGTTAGTTACTGTCACAGTGATTGGACGTTTGAACATAATAAAAAAGCTCAACAACACGAGTAAATGTGCACAGATTTGTGTGTGTGTGTGTGTCTGTGTCCATGTATTGTCGTTACAACTAACCCAGACTCCTGTAGCCATGAACAGCTAAAGCATTAGCACTGACAACTTGCATGAAAGATATCTACACATACACACTAAACATGATTTAAGTTTGGAGAGTTTAACTACAAAGCAGACAATGCTATCACACAAATGAAAACAGGATGCTTCCTCCTCACCTGTGGAACCAGGCCTACTCTGACCTGCTCCTGATTCCTAACTGGTTCCTGGTTGGAGAAATGTTACCACTGCCTGTTCCCGGTTCCCCTCTGGAAACTGGGTTATCTAATCTATTTTAAACTTTTGGTTTACAAAACAGGAGACAGCAGTAGAAGAAAATTGTCCACACACCACAGTACAGTTCCCACGGTGACTCCTGACCCCCCCACCCAAAACAGCCGAAACCCACTGAACTTACTCGAATGAAAAACAAGGAAAAGTCTTCATTTTTGTGAGTGAGGCTAAACCATTTTAATTTCCCCATGAAAAATCACTTTAAGCCACAGTAAAAATAGTTACTGAATAATGTGGATTGACTAATCAGTTCACCCACAAGTTCTTAAGAATGTAACTAATTTAATTTTAAAGGATGATTTGGACAGATTCATTGGTTTATTCCAGGACAATCTGATGTTTTTATAACCTAAAACAAAAATGTCAGCAGCCAGTCATGTTGGTAGCAATACTGAGGTCAACTCAGAGGGAATTAAATAATACAACAAACTTGAATTAAAAATGTTACAACATCAAAAATTCATGTCTGAGGAAACTCAAATGAATGGAAATGAGGATTTAGTTACACGAACTTTCTTCTTTCCTGAAGATGAGCTGTCAGGTTTTTCAGTCTAATGTGGCCACCCAGTGCACATCATAGGGTTTTTTATTAAGTGTATATTTACTGCTTGTAAATGCTAAATAAGGCGTTTGCGCGGTTGAAGTACAGTGTGTCAACTGAGCAATGAAAAAGTTTTTTTCCAGAAACTTTTTTTCAGATTATTCAGCACATTTATCTCCTTCCTTTCATAAGAGTAAAGGCTGTGAGGACAAGTGGAGACACATCCTGTGTGTGTGTTTTTCAGGTTGTTTGTCAGAGCTATAGGCTGCACTGGATGTGGCTGCTCTGAGTGTGAGCAGGCCGGCGGCGCGCACATGCTCAGTGAGGCTCCTTTTGCGCACTGAAGCTTTAAGAGCGCGGCCGCGGCGGCTGGAGGCAGACAGCAGCGGGAGACGCGCAGGGCAGGCACAGCAGGCGGAGAGCTGAGCCGAGCCGAGCCGAGCCGAGCCGAGCTGAGAGCGGACCATCAGCTGTGCGTCTGCACCAGATGAGCCATCACCGACACGGCCGCAGACCCGGCTCCGCGCTGGGCTCCCGGAGCTAGGCGCATGAATTTGTGCCACACGGCTCTACTCGCAACTTCTCCCCCACAGACTCTGTAATTTGTTTTCTTCTTATCGTGTTTTCTCATTATTTCATTGCCACCATGGTACTGGCCAAAGTGAGAGCTCTGGGGATCTACTTTGACAGCTTGAATGAGAACAACCTGCCGGTGTTCTCCGGGGGGGAACTGGTGTCGGGGAGGGTGGTCGTGGACGTTACCGGGGATGTGCGGGTGAAGAGTCTGGACATAAGCGCAAGAGGAGTCGCCAAGGTCCGGTGGACGGAGTCGAGGAACACCGGAGCCAACACGGCGTACACCCAGAACTACACCGAGGAGGTGGAGTACCTGCACCACTACGACACCTTGATAGGAGAGGAGAGAGGTAAGGAGTCAGTTCACGCTCTCTGTCACAGAACCGCTGTTGTTGTCGCAGTGTGCGGAGTGATGCGGGTCAGCTGATCACGCAAACTTTTCACGGGAGCTGCTTTATGTGATGGGAAACTTTGCGAGGGCAGAGGGAGCAGCGGCGTGTGGCGCCGCAGAGCCCCGGACCAGCCGGTCCATCAGCGACTGGTGCTGATGCAACAGCTGATGCGATACCGGGCTCCGTCCCCGCGTCAGCGCTGGAGAACAGCAGCGAGGAGGCGGCCAGACAGACTCAGCTGCGGCCGCAGTCTGCATCCTGACATTTAACAGTTTGCCCCTGGAAAAAAAAAAAAAAAAGTTGTATGCATGTATGGAACACTTCGCGTAAAAGAAGAAATAGATACAAAAATCGAAAGCAGCCGATGGTGTTTCATGTTTGTCTCAACATTTCCGCGAAATTAGATGGAGAAATAACATTTTTACTGATAACATCCTGAAGTAGAGCGAGCTCAGGCAACTCCCTTTGTTAGAAGCGGTTCAAACCTGTTCAGAAACTGCCAGAGAGGGAGGGAGGAGGGAGGAGAGGCAGGACCAGACTGACTCTGTGTGTGTGTGTGTGTGTGTGTGGAATAACATCTCAGCTGCTGGTTAAGCCTCCCGACACTTCCTATGTGTGTGTTGTGCTGTTGTTCTTGTAAAACCTGATGCAAATGAGTGAAGGGACAGTTTGATGGAGACATTATGTAAATAAAAGCCTCAGGCAGGAATCTGCTGCATCAGTTTCTCACCATTAGTTTGTAGATCAGACTTCACCTACATTCTCCTCCTCTCTGGACTCAACCACACACTGTTTATGTACAGCAGGAGATCGCTTGATTTATTAGAGACTTTGATGAATTACTTCAGATCATCATCGTCATCTTCATCATCATCATCATCAAGCATTTGTCACTAACAACAACTACTTGCTTCTATGAAGGACTTTGTTATCCGTCCTTCATGGCTATGCTCCATACATCCTGTTTGTTTATTCAGGGATAGATTGGGGGTCAAAGGTCAAGATGAAATGAAATGTTGTGGGAAAAATGTTGCAGGTTTTTGTGTGGACATCAAGACTGTTGACTGTTGAAAACAGCTGCTTCACTTTCAGAGATGAATTTGCTGAATCCTCTGACTTGATGAAACTGTTTTGAGGTCATAAAAGCAAATGAAAATTTAAGTCAGGCTATACATTTCAGCTTAGGGCTACAAATAACAATTATTTTGTTATTAATTTCATTGTTTACTCAATATGTCAGCATCAGTTCAAAACCCAGAAATATCAGTTCACTGTCACATAACAGTTAAACCTTATGACTAAGAAACTAGAGACAGAGAGTATTTGGCATTTTTGCTTGAAAATAATGATTTGAAAGTTTCAGTTTCAGCTTCTTAATATAAAAGTTGTGATTGAAAGTCACCTTCAAGTTTTTTAAGACAACAAAACACGTTTATAATTCCTACGAAAACTAAACTCCAGCTGCTGAGGAAGATCATGGGATCTGATCGACAGCTCCAGAAACAGCTTCTAAATGAACCTTGTTTTGTTTTCATCAACTGCTTTAACACTGACCTCACTGTTTTTGTACAAAAAGGAAAAAAAGGATAAAACTCTGCTGCTGCTGATGATGATGATGATGATGATGATGGTGAGTTTGACTGGAGCGGGATTCACTGTCAGATGCGGCAGATTGTTGGTGAAGAGGAAGATCGGAACGTGTCACATGTTCTTTTTTCTTGTCTTCACTTTTTTTCATTCAAGTCTGTGCGTGAGAGCTGTACCTGGAGTTCACTGATAGAGTACAACACCCTTCCTCTCCCTGCCCCCCTCCTCTTCCCCCTCTCAAGCCACACACCACATGGCTGTACTAATGTGGGCAGGGGCCTGTCGTGAGTGCACCAATCAGAGCGCGGCCTGTAAATTCATGTCACGCTCTCCTCCAATGGGAGGCTGAGTTGTGATGCATGCGTTGGAGTTTCCAGCTGAAGGAAGCTGCTCAGTCTGGTTCATACCGGTCTACTCCTGCTTGCTCTGTGTTGCCGGTGACTTGACAGGGGCGCACGAGCATACATGCACGAACACACACACACACATACACATGCAGGCAGGCTGTTTATGACAGCTCTCACGCCAAACACATACAAACACACACAGAGTCAGACAGACACAAACAGCAGAGATGCAGGGCAAAGTAGAGCGAGTGCTGAGGTGGCAGGAAGCTGAAGTTCAGCAGGGTTGAGTGGAGACATTTAAAATACAAACAATAACAGAAGAAATGAGGAAGTGAACAGAGGTCATGTTCTTTACTACGCCCAGTGACGCTCCACACACTCGGCGTTTTCATCCGAACTTCAGCAGAGACATTAAGCAAGTGTGGAAGATTGTGGGTCAAACACTTGAGTCACATTTTCAAACAGCAAAATCTAAAAGTCTCTGGCTGGTAAAATTACATCAGAGCCGTGTCATGTTTAAACGTCAGCCTTTGCCATAAAACAGAAAGTTCAGAGACTGAACAGGATAAAGAGGTTGTTTGTTCCTCAGTCTGTCAGGCTGTTAAATCAGTTGTTTGTAATTTCTGATGTAATAAATGTTTGTATTTGTTTTGTTGTTTGGTCAAATGTTGTGTTTTTTATGGTTTAAAACAGTGCACACTGGGACACACCAAATAAAAAAAAAAATACACATTTTAATATCAAGAAATATCTGATCAAAGAAGAAATGATCAAGTCTATGAATATGATTAAGCACTCAGAACTCAGCGCTGCAACTGACATTTAATCTGGCAATTATTTTCTCAATTAATCATCTTTAAAGTGATGGAAATGGTGAAAACTGTCTGACCAACCTAAAGATATTTGGTTTACTGTGATATTTCAAAAATAGAAAAGCATCAAATCTTAATGTTGGAGAGGCTGGAAACTGCAAATGGCTGAAAAATGATCAACCCATTATCAAAATAGTGGGTGATTGTGTGTTTCAGTTGTATTTCACATAAAGTTACAATTTTTGTTTTTTTTACTTTTGTGACAACACAGATGAAATTTGAACAGCTATAATTAATGAAATCTTACAAGAATAATAACTGCAGCTCTAGTTTTTTTCACTGTCCTCTCCTGATAAAATGAAGTCCATTGTGTATTGAGGCTGTGTGACCCTGTGTGTTAGCGGAGCAGGGTGTGGGCTCTGCAGAGTGCAGGTGTATTTAGAGATGTGCTCTCTGTGTTTCAGATGAGGACTGTCCGGAGGAAGGTCTAACTGTTCTGCACGCCGGCTTGCACGAGTTTGCTTTCAGCTTCAACCTGCCTCAGATGTGAGTGGTGACTAAATTCACTCTAGTACAGAACTTAACTACAGTTTAGAGCTATTTTACAAACATTATTAAATGTTTCAAAAAAAGAGAAAAGGTCCAAAATGATCCCTCAAATTTATCTGGTGACCCTTTGGAGGGCCCTGACCCTTAGATTGGGAACCAGTGGATTAAACTATCTATTGATGACTCAGGATTAATGATCTGATGATGTCAGAGATAATCAGATCAGTCACAGAAGACACTTAACTGCACAATGAAGTACTTTCACTGTGATACTTTAACTACGTGAATCTGGATTTGAATGCAGGACTTTGTGTTGTAGTGGAGCAGGATCTGAGTACTTCTTCCCCTGCTGCACACACACTGTGTGTACCCACAGTACATAACCACAGACCACCCACACTTCCTAACACTCTGTCTTTCCCGCCGCCCTTCCTCCCGTCTATCAGGGCACTGGCCACGTCCTTCGAAGGGAAGCACGGCAGTGTGAGGTACTGGGTGAAAGCTGAACTGCACCGTCCATGGCTGCGCCCTGTCAAAGCCAAGAAAGAGTTCATTGTGTTTGAACACATCGACATCAACACACCACTGCTGCTGGTAGGCTCGCTGCTCACGCTGCTCACCTTAAAGGAACAGTCTCACATTCTGGGAAAACATTTGCTCTCTGGTGAAGAGTCAGATCAGAGGACTGATACTCTCATGACCTCATGGCAAATATGAAGCTACAGCCATCAGCTGGTTAGCTTAGCTTAGCATAAAGACTGGAGACAGGGGCAAACAGCTAGCCTGGCTGTGTCCTAAGGTAGTAGAATCCACCTGTAACACAAGCAGCACCCACACACTGGATGTCTGGATTCACAGCTCCCACAAATTTGATTGGTGATATTTTGACCAACCGCAGGTCTTCATCAGGCTGAAACCCTCAGGAAATAAACGAGGGGTGCACACAGAGCCAAATAATCAGATTCATGTGTCAGCGGGGGCGTAGCTGATGTTTCAGTAAACAGCAACAAAAACATTTCATTTAATGGAGAAAATAACAAATTCTGTTACTGATTTTTCTATAATGTTAACAAATATAGAAATGCTGTGTAACCCAAAGTAACTGATCTGTGCACTGATCAGGTTTAATGAGAGAGTCGGGCGAGAGGTTTCCCCCTGTTTTTAGTCTTTATGCTAAGCTAAGCTAACTGGCTGTTGACTCCCACTACCAGCTACATGGTTACTGTGATGTTGTGGATGTTTTAGCGGCCGTTAAAGCAGACGATTGTATCTGAACAGGCCCCTCAGGCTGGTACCAAGGAGAAGACCCTGTGCTGCTGGTTCTGTGCCTCAGGCCCGATCTCCCTCAGTGCCAAGATTGAGCGAAAGGGCTACACACCAGGTGAGTGAAAGACTTCCTCCTCATTCCTCCAGCTCTCCTTCCTCTTCTTTGCCTTTGAGATTTCACTCATGTCACTTCTCTCTCAGTCTGACAGACTGATCTCTTGTCTTCTCTCCAAGGTGAGTCCATCCAAATCTTCGCCGAGGTGGAGAACTGTTCGTCCCGGGTCGTGGTGCCCAAGGCTGCGCTGTACCAGACCCAGACCTTCTTCGCTAAGGGCAAGGGCAAGCAGATCCAGCAGCTGGTGTCCAACCTGCGAGGAGACCCTCTGCCGCAGGGCAAGAGCCAGAGCTGGGAGGGAAAGCTGCTCAAAATACCTCCGGTGTCCCCCTCGATCCTGGACTGTCCCATCATCAGAGTGGAGTACGCCCTCGAGGTGAGTCAGCCATGTTTGTTCTTCAAACGTGATGATGATGATGATGATGATGATGGTGGCGGGTGTACAGCTAATGATTAGTTGTACCTAATTCATAATTCTTACTTAAAAATCCATTGATCTATAATGAAAACCAGCTTTTAATAGAAATAATATAATGAAGCACTAACAACTAATAATTTGTTAAAAACATACAACGAAAAATACACTATAAACTAATAATAACTCACCACAATAACCTGCTAATAACATACTAATAACTCACTAATGGCCTGCTAATATAATACTTATAACCCCTTAGTAACATAATATAAACTACTAATAACCTACATACAAATAGCCTGTTAATAACACACTAAAAGCTGCTAACAACCTGCTAATAATGCACTAATAATCTGTTAATGATGCCCCAAAAACTATAAATAATTTGTTAATAACACATCATTCATAACCTGCATACTAATAACCTGCTAATAATATATTCATAACTTACTAATGACCTCCTAATATAATACTCATAACCAGCTAGTATTATAGTATAAACTATGAACAATCTGCAGACTAATAGTGTATTAATAACACAATAAAAGCTGCTAACTAATAATGGGTTAATAATGCCCTTAAAAACTACAAATAATTAGTTAGCTAATAACACATTATTTATAACCTGCATACTAATGTACTGTACTAATGTACAAGTACACGGTGGAGGTGACGGTGCACAGGTACCTTGGTCACCTGAGGGGCTGAGTTTCAGAGATATGAACAGGTTGAACCGGCTCCACTCAGATGATATAAATCAAAAATATGTCATGTTTTCCACACGCTCCCTCTCTGCCTGCAGGTGTATGTAGACGTTCCTGGTGGACTTAACTTGTCTGTCTCATTGCCGTTGGTGATCGGGACCATACCTCTCCATGCCAGCACCACCCGCACCTCCAGCATCAGCAGCAACTGCAGCACTTTGAGCTGGCTCGGCCAGAGACCAGAGGGTAGGCACAGTAAACACGGGCACCTGCATGTTGTGTTTTTTTTTCATGTGCAAATTAAAGGCAAAGATCTCTTACACTTTTTTTATCTTGCAGCGCCACCGAGCTACAGCGATCTGGCAATATCAGAGTCTCACAGGCAGGATTGTCTGCAGGGCTGTGATAGGTCCGACGGGGAGGGAGAGGACCAGGGATCTCTGCTAACATACATCACAGAGTTCAGATATCTTCCCCCACCACTCTACTCTGAGGTACACGTCACACACACACACACACACACACACACATACATGTTTAACCAGTTAGAAGAGATTTGGCCAAGAGGGCGACAGAAAAACAAAAATAAGAACAAACACAGTGAGAAAACTAAAACCCCACATGGTGCCAGAGACAAAGATACTGTGAAAGGTGAATTAGAGGCAAAACTCGTCCTCCTTCTCAGAGTCATAACTCAAATCTGAGCACACAGACATCAAACACTTCCCAAGGATTTCATTATCTCTGACCACCCAGAACAAACTTCCATAAGGCTGCACAGAAATCACAGGAAAAAAGACGCTACATCACTGTCAGAGTGATCCAGTGATAGTCGTCTGTACATCCTTGAGTTCACTGCAAACAGTGCTAATAGCTAATTCAGCAACTTTTAATGAATGCTACTGATTAGGCAAAATGTAAACAATATACAGTAGGCTAACAATCGGACTAGCTGTAGTAGCCAAAAGTGATTGAGTAACAGTTAAATAGTTAACTAAAGTAATGGATTAACAGTTAGTTAACTAAAGTAATGGGTAAATGGTTTACATAGGTAGCTACTGTAAAATAATTGGTTAAATAGTTGGAGAATGGTTTAAATAAATGTCACTTGAGTTAATCTGACACATTTCTCTGCTACATCTGTTTACCTTTAACATGCAGAGCTCATATTAATATCACACATTTCATGTATTTTTCCTGTCTTTGTGTTTTTATTTACCACTCCATCAGCAGCCTGTAAACATGCAGCTCTCTCTCTCTCTGACCCCCCTCTACCCTCAGGTCGACCCTTACCCCGACCCCGTGGAGGTGTGTGGCTCCACAGTCAGGAGACCCGACACGTGTCCGTCCCGCTGAGAAGAGCCCTCAGAAGGCTTCTGCAAAAAACCAGACACCATCGTCACCCTCAGCTACCAGGCCCACATGGCCAGCTTCTCACCAGATTATGTATCAGCACAGATAAGGCCAGAACCTCCGTGACCTGGGAGTGTCAGCTGAGAGAGTATAAGGTGACCATTGACATATGGACCAGGGATTTTGAGCCATGTTGGATCTTCCATATCCTGTGCTCAAGACGAGGCAAAAAAAAAAGTTCTGACACCACTGTATGACTCTGTCAGAAGAAGCCTCCTCCTGCCTCACAGTGAATTTTGCACATACCGTACTTACTGTTTTTCTACCTGTGGTTTTATATACTGCAGTTTCCCGCAGGCCTATATGCTACGATAAAATCTTACCACAGATCTAAATGATATTCTACTCTTTAATCTAGATGGCACATTGAAAACAAGATGAAAGCTGTCGTCAGTAAAATGATAGCTTGAGCGTGTGACTGTGGCCTGAAGGCGTCAGCGTCACTAACCAGACTTCAGGTGGAAAACGTCACTTTTTGTGAACAAAGCTGAAACACAGTGAGAGATTTTAAAAAAAAGGGGAGAGTGAAAGAATAAGACAGAGGATGTTACTGATGATTAATTAAAGAAATGTGTCACATTAACAACACCTTGAGCACTTAAAATAGCTCAAATTGTGTGTGAATGTGGGTGCGAGTGAGAGAGTGTGTGTGTGTGTGTGTGTTTTGGTTTAAATGACCAGGTTAAAAACCCAGTCAAGGTCTAGAGAAAAGCACAACTCCAACCAACCGAGATAAAGTACCACAAGTCGCCTGTTGGTTTCTGCTCTGAACTAAAGCTTCTCTCGCTGTAGATTTTTCCAGACGTGGATTTTAAGAAGCTTTGTGCTTGCAAAAAGAATGGCAACGTGTAAAAGATAAATGTTTACAGATGAATATATCAAATTGAGAATGTTGTTCAAACAATTTCTTCCACCGAAAACTATCAAAGTACCAAGTGCAATATATTTTTGTATTTGTGATTTTTTTGCACTAGTTTTTCATATACTCTGTTGCTGTTTATTCCATTTCTGTGCATTATATATTATTGTTATGATCTTATTGCTGTCATGATCAACTTTTGATAAAATAAAAGATTTATTTTATAAAATATTGAGATGCTCAAAGTGTTTTTATTCTTAATATTTCTCAATATTTGAAAACTCCAGCATCACTTTCAAGTAACTTTCACTTTCAATAAACGACCACACGACTTTATTTAACCCTTTGCCACGGAAAAGTATTGTTTCAAAAATTGCACTCTTTCTTGCAGTCATATTTCTGAACACACAGGCATGAAACAAATCTTTAAGGTCTGGGTAACTGACTCTTACACAGGTTATTTATGATGTCTAATGCCAGTAAACATTCATAAACCAGCTTAGAAATAACAGAAAAAACGCAGCACTTGCTTAAGAATCAAAACTTTTAATGTTTTCTTCAGTATCACAGTAAACCAGTGGTGTGGTCTGTATGGTTTTGGGTACACTGCAAAAAGAAACTACTGACAGCTAATTCAGCAACTTTCAATGGGGACAGTTAGTAAAAAAGTACAAGTTGCAGACCACAGTGTAATTCACTGAATCCACAGCAACATTTTACTTCCTGTTCCTGTTCATATCCCCCAGAGCGTCCAGGGCAGTTGTCTGTGACACACTGAGTCACACTTTGAAAAGCCCTGGTTTACCCTCTACAGCATGATTCATGAGCTGGAGGGCCTGCTCCACTGATATTTGCAGATACAGTAAAACAGATGTGTGACAGAGCTCACAGGAGCTGATGACCTAATTCTCCACTGCAGACTGTCAAACAGCATAGAGGGGAAAACAGAATTGTTCCTTTTAAAGTGATGCTATTTTCACTCAGTCTATTTCATAACTTAGAGTATAATTATTTAAGTAAAAAATCTCATGGTATAGTATGTTAAAATGTCATAAAATGACATTGTATAATAGGTTTAAAAAATGTCATAGTAAGCTACAAAAAATGTCACAGTATAGTAAGTAATACAAAAATGTCATACTATATGAAGCCACAAAAAATGTATGATAAGTTAAAATTGCCATAGCATAGTAAGTCATAAAAATGACACTGTATCATAAGTTATAAAATTGCATAGTATACTAAGTCACAAAAAATGTCATAGTATAGTAAGTCATAAAAATTTCATTATCTAAGTTCAAAAATGTCATCTACCAAGTCATAAAAACTGTCATGGTATAGTATGTTAAAAATGTCATATTCTATAGTAAATCATAAAAATGTCATCGAAGTTCAAAATTGTCATAGTATACTAAGTTTAAAAAAAGTCATAGTATACAAAGCCACAAAAAAGTCAAAGTATGATAAGTAAAAAAAATGTAATAGTATAATAAGTCATAAAAATGTTATTGAAGTTCAAAAACGTCATTGTATACTCAGCCACAAAAATTTCAAAGTATAATAAGTTATGCCATCATATAGTAAGTCATAAAAATGTCATGGTATATTATGTTAAAAATGTCATAGTAAGTCATACATTTTTTATTTATTAAGATCAAAAATGTCATCTAAGCCAAAAAAAAAACCTCATTGTATATTTAAGTTAAAAAATGTCATAGTAGGCCATAAAAATAGTATGTAGCTTGTATGCCTTCACCAACTAGCCAAGTTGTAGGAAATATGGTCACAATCTCCCTCCTGAGTTACAGCGTTGAATAATTGCAAGAGTTGTTTTTGTAGAACAATGCGATGTCACAGGGAAGTCGTCCTTGGATATAAAATGTCATCATTTCATTTTATCCTCATTGACATTTGAGTTAAATTGTGTCATTATTAGTGTATGGCCAAAACCATGTTTTGTGAGGTCACATTGACCTTGACCTTTGCCCTTTGACCACCAAATTCTAATCAGTTCATCTTTTAGTCTAAGTGAATGTTTGTGCCAAATCTAAACAAATTACCTCAAGGTGGCCTTGAGATATCACATTCAAGAGGCCAAAACCATGTTTTGTGAGGTCACATTGACCTTGAACTTTGACCCTTTGACCACCAAAATCTAAGCAGTTTCTCCTTGAGTCCAAGTGGACACTTGTGCCAAATTTAAAGAAACTCCCTCAAAGTGCGACTGAGATATAATGTTCACAAGGCCAAAACTGTGGTTTGTAAGAGCACCATGACCTTGACCTTTGACCTTTAACCCTTTGGCCACCAAAATCTGATCAGTTAATTCTTGAGTCCAAATGAATCTATGAGCCAACAAAAGTAATAGCATAGCAAGTTTAAAAAAAAGGTTATAATAAACTAAACCATAAGAAATGTCAGTACATTTAAAAAATGTCAACGTATAGTAAATAAAAAAATGTAATAGTATCGTAAGTTACAAAAATGTCACTGTATGGTTTCCTCCTTCTTTCCTCTCCCATTAATCTTCTCATGACCCCTCAGATTTATCTGGTGACCATTTGGCGGGGCCCCAGCCCTAGGTTGTGAACCACTGGACTAATCTGACTATGGTTAAAACCAGCTCCATTACTGACAAGCTAATAATACACTGGATATAATAATATATCACCGACAAGGACACTTTCCTGCAGAATGAGGATTTTTACTTTAGATACTTCATTTTTTCCGCTAATACTTCTTATGTTGTATTTTGAACGTGGGACTTCTACTTGTTACAGGGTATTTTTACATTGTTGTAGGAACTGTATTGACACTTTTACTTAAGTAAAGCGTCTATATACCTCCTCCACCACAACCATGCATACATGTGTAAGCAAGCAGAGAAACCGGGTTAATATCCTTTGTTATCGCAACTTCAGTCTTAAGCCGCTGCAGGTTCAGAACAGGCTGCTCTGCACCTCTTCCTCTAACATGAAAATATGTTTATAAGGGCTTTGTGCCTCTGTCAGCTCCAGAGTTTTACCTTGACTCATAATTATACAAAGCTCTCACATACCAAGACACATGCACGCACACACACACACACACACACACACACACACACACAGACACACACACACACACACACACACACAGACTCAAAGAACAAAACACACAATGATGAGAGGTCACATGAATAATATTTTGGCTTCTACTGTACAGGCTGCTTCTGTTCGGCTGATAAACAGAAACTGGTTTGAACTGGATGAGGAGACGCAGGCACAGACAGAGTGCAGACAGACAGACAGACAAAGACAGATCTACATCACGTTTTTAAAGGAGTTGGTCATGTCGCCATGAAAGACAGAGCTCAGTCTTGTTTTTATTGCTGACAGGGAAAGGTGTCGTGTTTGTCTTGGATTACTGAGACACAGGGAATAAAAGGCGTCCGCAGAGACACAGCAACATATATAGGTCATGTTTACTAAAGTCGGATTTGCATGGGAATCCTTCAAGAGTCTGCTTGTTGGTTAACATGCACATGAACATTCATCCAAGCAGTCATGCACACACCACAAACACACACCAAACGCAAGGAACATCTCAGGCATGTGGGCCGACGGCCAGTTCACAGGGTGTCCTTGACGACTTCTAAACACGGCTCAGGTTTGGTGGCTGCGCTGGCTGCGTTCGGATCGGCTGTTTCTGAACAAAAAAATCTTTACTTTAATTAAATCAACACCACACACAGATAAAATGCAGATATGCACCAACAAATGCACGTCTCAGTGCAGACATCACAGTGCACAGCAGCTCAAAGTCATTCCCTCCGATCACAGACTGCTTCAAATGTGAAGACTGTCTGAAACCTTCGCCCTTTATGCTGGCATCCTGTCCATCTGCAGACCGCCAGCCAACAATCTATGGGCATTACCCAGACTGCCAAAAATAAACACAAGCTGTCTGCATTCATGTGGAAGCTGCCAGACAGAATTTATGAGCGGTTTGTACTTGAAAATCTCTGTAAGAAAACTATTCCTCCACACGGTGATGAACATAACAACACGGCCGTGACAGTGACTCAAGCAGAGTCATTAGAAAGTATCCTGTTATATTTATATCAAATCTGCAGTCATTTACATGCAGAATCAGTCTGAGGCTAAATGCTATCGTCAGCATGCTAACAAGCTCACAGTTTCTCCCATCTTCATCATCTTAGTTTAGCACGTTGCTAACAACAGCTAATTAGCCCTGAACGCAGAGAACAGCTGAGGCAGCATGGCTTTAGTTTTGCAGACGTTTATATTATATTTATACTCTGTATGTTGATGATGTTGCATAAAAGGTCAATTACACTTCATCCTGAAGGGACATGAAGGTCGGAACAACAGTTTGTGTCAGTTAAGTAGCTGTTGAGTCATAGACCAGAGTTGTTTGTTCAGAATTTAAATCCATCTTTATTCCTGGAGAAGTTTCAGTCTGGATCAAACTGGTGGAGCGACTGACTTTGCTGCTAATGAGGCTAATGAAATAAAACAGTTTCTCTCAGGAGCTTCAGCACAAAGACTGAATGAAAGCTGCGATTCTCTAAACAGTGTGTGTAGTTCTCAACAGCATAAACACGTCGCTTTCACACAGAACTCAAAAGTATGAGCTCATGTATCTGTGCTGCATCAACCTCAGATCTGCTGCTTCTGAAACACATGAACCACAGAGGTGAAGCAGAGTTTAGTGGCCACAGCAGGCAGGCATCAGGGAGGGACGACCGGCCTCCGGTGCAGGGGGGAGGGGTGTGAAAGTGGACTGAGCTGCTGTGATCAGAGGGAGAGACATGGACACAGAGACATGAGACAAGAGACATGTCCCCTGTGAGGACACACAGGAGACTTCACGGGTTTTTGTTTGTGCTGCACATATTTACTGATTAACATGGATTTGTTGCAGAGACATTTGTTTGTTCTGTTTTTTTTACATCACTGTTTCACGTGTACAAATGTGTACATATGCTGTGTGTGTGTGTGTGTGTGTGTGTGTGTGTGTGAGATAATTTATTGTCTTTTGTCTTTAAACATTTTTCTCTTTTATCCAAAACAATGAAATTCTGATTTTTGTTCAGTTTCACTGTTTGATGAATTTATGTTTGGCACAAATAAAAGTCTCGGGGTCAGTCAGAGGTCAAAGGTCAATTGCAGATCACTTTTCATTGCTTTGACACAAAATACATTCAATCACCACATTGTCATCATGAACTGATTCCAGTGTATTTACCTGTGCAACACTTTAAATACTATTTTATAAAACTACATTTAGGTTTAAACCTAATGTAAAACAAAATGACTGAACATTAGACTGAAGTTTGTCGCATCAACATCTAAAGAAGAAAACTGATGAAACTAATGCTAGTGGTTATTAGCTAACTACAATTTTTATCAGCTGATAAATCCGTCAATGTGAGAATAAAGTAACAATTAACAAAATTTAATTGTATCAACAAGTCAGATATTGATAAGTTTTTAATGATGACAAATCATTTTAATACTGAAACTATTTAGAGCTGAAACTATTGGTCGATGGACAGAAACTGAACTGACATCTCTTCTGAAAGTTGAGTTCCAGTAACTTGAGTCTAAGGTTTTGAACTGTAGACGAAGGAAACTGATCAGTTGCAGCCCTGCAGAGAAAAGCAAAGCGGTGATGAGTTCAGTCTGTGGCGCCCTCTGGCTGTTCAGCACATTTATGGAAAAAAGAGTTTGAACTTTCAGAAGCATTTATTTCATCACAGTAAACTAACTAACACTGAAGAGTGTAATTTAATGTGATGGTTTGTTTGGACAGTAAAAATCCATTTTTATGCAGAAAACTAACTTTTAAAAACAAGAGGAAACTGAAGAAACAATGACAGACCACACAGAGACTTTTGTAACAGAGCCTGTATATTTAAAGTTTTTTTTTTCTTCTGCAAAATACAAATACTACCACATTTCTGAGTGAGGGAATTGCTGTACATGATCGACAACAGAGGTGCACTTAATTTTTCTTCTGAGAATCATTGTCTCCAAGTGGCGACAAAGGCCAGCTTATGCCGCTAACAATCTCTTCTTATATTTGACTCGTAGGTACTGAAGCACTCGTGCATGTAAAGAGGGGAAGATACAGCCCAGAGTGAACGTTTACAGTGCAGAGGACATTCACTGATGTCGCCAAATAAAAAGAACATGAAATCATTTCATCAGGGCTTTTTAAAAACGAGTGGGTGACAGATTTGGCAAAGTCCAGGCAGTTACCGATTAAATAATCAAACCAAAAACACAAATATACAGGGTACATCACACTTTGGTTAGTTTACACTCCACGTTTCTTTGTGTGATCTTTCCACCTCCACCCGTTGACCCACCTGGAGCCTGAGGACGAGCTCCTGGCCCTCCTGTCCCTCAGTCGGCCCTGTTAGCACTGAGCTGGGTGTGGTGCGGTAAATCTGAGCCGGAGGCCGACCAACCCGGAGACTACAGTCATCATAAAAGAAAAGGAGTGCAGGAGAAAACATATCTGGGCTCTGCCCTTTTTAACAGACATCATTTAGTAGTTTGTAACTAAACAGCAGTGCCTTTCAGACTAGAGCAGCTACAGGGATTTGAATTAGTGAATTTAGTTGCTGGGTTGACAGTAAACGGGCATGTGCAGTGCAGACCTGTGGCTGAGGGTTTGAGCTCCAAATATACAGTTCTTCAACCAAAATATTCAAATGTGAACAACCCTTAGCCACCTGTGCCCCTGTAAAAATAACAACACCAAAGTGTGGAAATCAGTCAGCAGACCAACGACTGTGTTCCCCGTCTGGCTGCGGCTGGTGTCGGACCCGGTCGAGGTTCAAGGCACAAATGATTCAAAATGTCCACAACGCTGTGGTAGAGCTACAGCACAAATATGCAGCAGTGGAGAGAGGCTCAGTCCTGAACTTAAATACAGTTTGAAGGTACTTTACTTAAATATTTCTATTTTATTCTATGTTTTGGGAAATATACTCCTTTTTTTAAAGTTTTTTTTTCTCAGAATAAAATAAAAACATATGATTTGTGCATAAAATACAGGATATAATAGTGATTCACAACTTCCCTTCTCAAAAAAAGTCTGGTCTCGTTGGGACATTTCATATGTAGCTGTGATCATTTGAATAAGTGTTTGAGGCCCAGAGAAAGAAACTCATATCTCAGTTAAAACCAGCTCCGTGGTTATACTGAGGTTTTTACTTCAGTAAATGATCTGAGCATTTCTTCCACCGCTGTAAATATATGTGATGTAATGTGGCCGGAGTGGAGCGCAGCAGATTGTCCTTTGTGCTCTGAGAGATTGTCACTGTGAGATGATGTCGGGTCTGACACCAGCTGAACAGCAGATTTTCAGTTTTCATTTGGGATAAATGACTTAAAATCTCCCTGAATGTTTGTTAGAAAATAGTTTGCACCTGTGCTTCCAGCCTCTGCTTTTTATTAAATAGAGATGCAGACATCCAAAAATATCAATTTGATATAATAAGGAAAGAAACCTTTTTAAAAACATAACACTATAAACTTTGTGCAGCAAAGCATCACTGTGCCGTCGGATATGGCTTTTAGAAGCAATCCTCAGTCTGACTGCTGAATCCTGCCGAAGCTGTTAGCTTCATGCTAACTCTCTGTGCATAACTCACCTCTGGAGTCTCGTCAGGTCAGACCTGAGTTCTGTCTGTTGTTTGACACATGAACCCACAGATGCTGCCTTTGTTCCTTAGGAAATTACTGCAGGTCATGTTGTATGGAAGCAAAGAAAGGCCATAAATATAAAATATTTGAAAACAAATGGATACTGAATTGTGAAGTATAACCACTATAGAATACTTAGAATTGAAGTTTAAATACCATTATATTGAGATATTCGAATGTAAAAGCCGTTTGTGTGAGTTAATGTAGTTGGATTTTCCCTCTCTGAGATTTTTTGTAAATTTATAAAACTCCAGCTTCACCTTTTTGTGTCGTGACAGAACCTTAACATTTAATCTGGAATTTTAGCCTCTGACATTAATCCAAACTAAAGCTGAAACCATGAGTCGATTACTAACTTTCATATTGATGCTTTTTAAAGTTTTTCAGTGCCACTAATTCAGAAAATATTTAAATTTTCATAAAGATAAACTGTTATTTGATACTAGGACTTTGTTTAATAAAAAAACATCTTAAACATTAATTCACTGGCAACTTCCTTTTTTTAATCCTCATTACTTTTTCTTTGTTTCATAATTGTCCATCCCTCATTATTATTAATTAATGTCTCGTCTAATCTCATTTTAAAGAAAGCTCTTTAAACTTTTAGCTTCCTCACAGGCTTTTGTTGATCTTTAGTTCATGAATATATAGATATAATTATAATTGTGTATGTGTATGTTAGTTTCTATGCTTGCTACACATAATCTATAATAGCTGTATGTTTGATGTACATATACATGTGTTTAAAATAAAAAATAGAAGTATTCAGTAGTGGTTAATTTCCACAGTTAATCATTAATATCTTTGCTTCCACACATTTGTGTATCTGGATTGCATTCACCAAAAATCCTGATTTTTGCTAAGACGGCTCCGAAAATGATTCACTAACTCAGATAAGTGTCTTCACATCAGTTGAAATTTATCCAAAGCTTCTTTTCTATGCAACCTGTTGCAAATAAGTTTCTAATCACTCACATGAAAACTTCCTCAGCCACCATTTCTCTTACACCTCTACGCCTCTCCATCTCTCTCTCTCTCTCACTGTACTTACTCATGCTCTCTCTTCCTACCTCTTTTATTTGCCATACTTTACCTTCCATACTTTAATATTTTAAAATGTGCTTTGTGTTTCTATGTGCGCAAAATATGTTGAACCTGCAACACGGCGTGTCGAAACTGAGCGGTTCACCTCGACACGCCTGCTCTCATTGGCTCCAATGATCCACATGTTACTAAACCCACCGTTCAGAGTACCAGACTTCTTCACTTTTACCTTTATGTTAGTTTGCATACATGTGCACATACGTGAATGTGCATTTAAGTTAAATCCCCCCAGAACACACACAAAACAAACGTCACATGTACATCAACGACCTCTCAGTCAGTACATGTTCATGTGAGACGAGTCCTGGACCAGGACCTGGACCTGGACCTGGACCTGGACCTGGACCTGGACCTGGACCTGGACCAGACCGTCTGTGAAACTGGCCAGAAACGGTCCAGAGAACAGATTCACTCACTGATGAGTCAAAAACATCTCAGTGACAAGTATCAAGAAGCTGAAAATAACTTTAAGCTAAATTTAAGTGTCATTCTTCAAATAATAATCAATATTACTCATCATTTGGTAAATTATTCCTGAACATCTGGAGGTCCCATCAAATGTGTGTCTGTTTACCAGATACATGATAAACCTCATGTATTAATCATTTCTGAATGAAACATGGCTTTAACAGTTTAGATCATTAGAATAAGACGCTAATTTTCTTAAAGGAAAAGTTCAACTCAAAACCTCTTGTAAAGTTTTATATTTTATATTTCAGTTTTTGTCAGATTCAATGAGCAGATATGATGTTTATCTGTGTTTGTTAGAGGCTAAATGTTCCCATCCTGTGTCCAGTCTTTATGCTAAACTAAGCTAACGGGCCTCCAGCTGTAGCTTCATGTTTACAGACGTCAGATTAGGTATTGATCAGGTATTGATCTCTTGTTTTCCGAGGTTTTGGAGGTCGGGGATGTTTGAGAAAGTGACTGATTATCAAAACCTGAATCAGTTTTCAGACCAGGACCGGTTTTCAGACCAGGACCAGTCCAGGACTGGTCCAGGACTTGTCCTCTAGTGTACTAGTCTAGCTACAGTACATGTAGTAAATACAGCAGAGCATCGCTGTATCACTGACACCATCTCACTCTGCCCCCCCCCTCACGTACATGTTACCATTACACATATAGCACACCCACTCAGTACAAGAAGAATATGATGATAATAATAATAATAACACTATAAGGTAACTTTACTAACATCCCTTCCCCTCTGCTTGTGGCCCGGCCCCCATCATGTGGCCCAGCCCTCCGATAGCCTCATGCGTTTGACTGACGGGCTGTGGCGCTCCTCCTGACTGGACAGAGGTCGGAGGAGGAAGCTGTCGTTGCCGTGGTAATCCTCGCGCTCCTCGCTGCCCTCGTACGAGCTCCCGCAGCTGGACGCGCTGTCGCCGGGGGAGCGGCCCGCTTCGTTGGGACCCCGGCCAGAGGTGGAGTATCCAGCTGTGGTCACACCCCCTCCGAGTCCCGTGCCGACCATGCAGATGCTCCGGTCTCTGGGAGGAGAGGCCGGCTCAGACTTGATGTGCAGGTTCTGGTGAGCGGAGGTGAGGTTCAGGTTCGAGTTCTGACACAAGTTCCTGTAAGAAGAGGAAGAGGAGGAGGAAGAGGAGGAGGAGGACGCGCGTTAACCTGGAGGAACACTGAGCGTGTATTTGTCCTGCACATTTATTAACCTGCAAAATTCACACTCACACTTCACTGATCTCACATCTGGTTGATTTATTCCTGTAAACTTTACTCAAACAAGAACTAAAGACAAATTTTAGCCACAATATGTAAAATAGGACTCCAGTAACATTAAAATGAACTAACTACAGTTTAAATATTAATATTTAGTATTTGATATTTAATATATATTCAATATTTAGTTGTGTTTTGGGGCATTTCTCTGCCTTTATTCAGACAGCCACAGTCAGAGGCAGGAAAGTCAGGGAGAGGGAGAGAGAGAGAGAGAGAGAGAGAGAGAGAGAGAGAGAGAGAGAGAGAGAGAGAGAGAGGGGACGAGCAGCAGCCAGGACCACACCTCCACGTCACCTGCTCCACCAGGTGATCAAATCATGTGACAGGTTGAAAACTAATAATTAATTGAAAGTATTCAGAAGTTTTTGTTTTTTTTAATGAGAGAGAACTAAGATAAAATGAAGAACAGGGACTGATGTGAAAACTGTTTCAGTTCTGGCTCAGCTGTAGAGAGGAAATGAAAATGCGTAGAAATGAGAATCAGTCCGAGGGAAAGTTTGTCTGATTCACTTCGATATGAAAACTGGTTCAGATATTTTCTTTCTGCTGCGTTGAATCCTGTTCCACAGGCTTTGTTGTCTCTCGTCTCATTGTTATTTTCAGACCAAATGAAAGCGACAGGTGCTCACCCCATGTGTCCCAGTGCTGGATGCTGCAGGTTCTGTATCTGCTGATGCTGCCAGCTCGACACTGATCCCAGACCAGAGCCTCCGAAGCCAGTTAGAGAGGACAGGTCGGTTCCCAGGGAGAACTCTGAGGAGAACACGCACAGCAGAGCCTCATTAACCAGATCCTGTACGAGGAAGCTTCCTGTCTGTAGCTGCTTCCTGTCTGTAGCTCCTTCCTGTCTGTAGCTGCCCCCTGTCTGTAGCTACTTCCTGTCTGTAGCTACTTCCTGTCTGCAGTTTCCTCCTGTCTGTAGTTACTTCCTGTCTGTAGCTACTTCCTGTCTGCAGTTCCCTCCTGTCTGTAGCTGCTTCCTGTCTGTAGCTACTTCCTGTCTGTAGTTTCCTCCTGTCTGTAGCTACTTCCTGTCTGTAGCTGCTTCCTGTCTGTGGCGGTGTGGTTTTGAAGGACTCACCTGTGCTGTAAGAGGAGTTGAGCGTCGATGGATACCCGCCCATCCCCTGTCCAGGGAGAGTCGGAGCAGCGATGGAGGCGGCAGGAGTCGACAGCGTCTGAGCCGTCTGAGAGTGATTTATTCTCTGGTTCTGCAGAAACAATGAGCAGGAACAACTATAACACTACACACTGATCATGTGTCAGTGAAAACAACGACACCAGCTCAAGAAGACAGGTCTGCAGTGTCACTCTGCTTGGTTTACATTCGTGCACAGTTTCAGCTGTTTGTTGTCACCATGAATAACATGGAGCGTAAAGTGAGCTGCATTCATCTGTTCCTGAGAAGCTGAGCTTTCAGAAGCTACTTTTAAAATCTCTCAACATGGAGTTAAAAAAATCATCTTGTCCCACATTATCGAACTCATACAGTCACATGTTTAATTCAGAAAAGTCACAGTGCTGAACTACAGGATCTACAGAGCCGGACACACACTGAAGGTCGTGCAGCACCAGGCCAACAGCTGCTGTCCTGTTGTTCTACTCACCAACATGAGGTCAAAGTCCTCACACTGCAGGGCAGCGTTAAAGCACAAACTCACATTATTTCATGCAGCATAACAAGGGAAATGGACACAATCAAGGTGAAATAAAATGAAAGAAACACTCACAACAGCTGGCATGTTGTTGCACTTGTTGGTGGGGGGCATCAGGGTTCGGAGGTCAGGCTTGCGGCTCATGCTCATCGTCGGAGGACTCTTGTCCTGCAGGTTTTTGGAGACTCCTCCTGGAGACAGCAGCCCGGGGGAGGGGCAGTGGCTGCTGTAGCTGCCGTTCCCTGGTGAGGAACAAGTGGAGGTTCAGGTTCAACACAGCTCTCATTATAATCCACTAATACATGACCGTAGCTCCTGGAGGTGTGAGGGAGAGGAGCATCTTCTGAATCCAGTCTCTCTGCAGCCGTGGTGTTTGTTCTAGGATTTTAGTTTTATGAAATTATTTCCTGATATTATTTGTTGTGATATATTTATTGCTGTTACTTTATCAGTCGTTATCCTTTTGTTCTTATGTATTTTGTGATGCTTTACTTTTATCGTCATATTTGATCCAATTTATCATCTCTCTCTGTCATTAATATTTTCATTCATATTTTAATGACAGAATTATTTTTTTTACAGTGAAAAATGCTCTGAAATTCTAATAATGATAATAATAATAAAGTCCAATCCAGAATAATAAAATAAAAAAAGAATAATCCAGAAGTCCTCAGGTTATGAAAACAGTAAATCCCAACATGTAAGAAGGTGGAGAAGAGACACTTTGTTTTATTTTTGTTTGAAAAATGATTTTAATGATCGTCGTCGATCAATTTCTGATCACATGTTTTGTGAACTCTGAGAAACGTTTAAAACATGAGGGATCCTGTTCATATTAGAGCTAGAACTAATGATTATCTATTATCAGTTGATTAATTAATTGATTACTGTATAAAATGCTCATCACAGTTTGAAACACAAATCTCAGGAATGTTTGAGCCTTTATTCTAATGTTGCAGTGGTTTATTGAAGCTGCTGTTTGGCTCCTGCAGCCACTGATCCACTGAGTTTTACAGAAACCTGTGGAAATATTATGTCCTCGTGTATGAATATAGACTGTTGCTGTTTGTTTGTTGATAATAATAATAATAATAATTCCTGGTAATAATAAAGTTGAACTTGTTTTTTCTCTTCTCCTCATAATAAATAACAACATTTGAAGAGGCCTCAGTCTGATAATGAGCGGAGGAACTCACCCACACTGGAGACCACAGTGCTCGGCAGCTCTGAGCCCATCAGTCCTACACAGAGAGAACAGGAGTCCAGAGGTCAGAGGTCAGAGGGCGGGACTGTAACGCTTGAGTTATGTGTTAACACACACACACACACACAAACACACACACACCTGCGTTCCCAGTGCTGGAGGGGCGCTGAGGGGACATGCTGTTTCTCTGCAGGGAGGGGTGTGTGTGGGAGATGGGCAGCAGGTTGTGGTTACCCAGACCGCCCCCGATGCCAGGGTGGGGGTACAGCAGGCCACCGGTGTTGCTGCCTGGGATGGACACTCCCATGTCGTAGTTGGAGGGGGGGAGACCCTGCTGGGCAGTGAACATTGCTGGTTAACATGAAGAAGAACCA
This sequence comes from Trachinotus anak, assembly GCF_046630095.1. NCBI lineage: Eukaryota > Metazoa > Chordata > Actinopteri > Carangiformes > Carangidae > Trachinotus > Trachinotus anak. Next base: position 583,911 of record NW_027273879.1, on the reverse strand, counting down.
TGTGACGCCACTGAGACCTAAACCCATCAACACCAGAGATGAACTTACACAGAGTCTCTGTCTGTTGATCATCAGGTCGATGTCCTCGTTGATCTTGCGGTACTTGTCCTCGGACTCTGGGCTCTGGCCGGCGGAGTCGTCGGCCTCGATGTCGGGGCTGTCGCAGCCGTTTAAGCCCTTTTTACGCAGCGTCTGGACAGAAGAAGAAGAAACAAGACGTGTCACCACTCAACCCTCCTGTCCCCTCCCCATTGCTGGGGGCCCACAGACCCTTCTCCTGTATCTGTGATAATAAGAATCACCATTAGAAGAATGGAAGTGGTGACTTTTTTTTAATGCTTCAGTTCAGTTAATGTTTTCACACTTTTCCACTGATCAGCAGGGGGCAGTGACGCTCCAGGATACAGCACAATGTGCTGACACAGGCAGGGGAGAGGAAGACTACAGGCTGCTGAACATGCACGACAACAACACAGGGTTCGTCAGGTTTGTAAATGTTTTGTGAGGCAGTAAAAGCACTGGACACGTTTGTGAGAGCTCAGGACTCAGGGACGTGTTAAACATCTCTTTAAAACATGAAATATTTCATGTTTTAAAAGTTTCAGATGTTTAAATTTTTCTCCATCATCACAGATCTGCAGAAAACTGCATTTTTAAAAAATTATGCACTTTGTAAGTGACATCCTGTAATCTGCAGGAATTAGATCAACTTCTGTCAACTGACAAGTTCAAGGACGTCATGTAAAATGTGGTAAATGAGACATGTGCCTGTTTTTCTTAAGAGGTTTAACTGATAACATAAAATAAAGGAAATAGAATAAAAGTGGAGCACGAATAAAATAAGGGAAATTAAAAAATCTGATTTAGGTTTATTCTCTTAATCAATCACTTTGCATGAACTTCACTGATGAATTTAAATTATTCAGGACATTATTTTATTAAAAGTATCCTCACTTTACTTTAAATGCCTCAAACCTTTGCACAGTATTATCTGTCATGTGAGCCACACGTGAACAAACATGTGTGTGTTTGTGTGTGTTTGTGTCACCATCAGTGCACTGTGACTCATGAAAACACAACACAGCAGGGACTCACACTAAAATGAAGGTCCTCACTTAACAAAGCTGTTTGATGTTCATAAGAATCTCTGTAAAATGAGAACTTCTCCTTTAACCTGAAGAAGGAAGCAGTGTATGTTTCTACCACAAGAGGTCGACGTATGAGCAGATATTCCAACAGTTTGTACAACTGTACTGTACATCTTCATCACCCACTGACTCTCAGAGCTGAGAGCGTCACACCTGACTCACCAGCTTCACCGAGTTTGATCAGAAAAACCGAACTTTTGAAAACTCCTCCGACTTTTTGTCCTTCGTGTCATTTTTGTGACATCATGTTAAGTGTGTGTGTGCGTGTGTGTGTCAGACATGTGTGTGACTCAAACATCAGTAAGCTTCATGTCAGCGTTGTGAAAATCTTCCTTCCTCTCATGCAGGTATCAGGTGATGATGATGGTGCGTGTAGTACAGTATGTGGTTTGGCTCTCAGTGGCCTGCTTCAGCACTTCACAGCCCATTAGTCCAGTCTGTCACTGGAGCGCGCACACACACACACACACACACACACACACACACACACACACACACACACACACACACACACACACACAGGGCTCAGTGCAGCTATCCCACTCATCCCAGTCATGTCCACCTGTTTGGCTTTAGAGAGAGAGGGTGGGGGTGGGGGTGGGGGGTGTTGGGGTGAGAGCAGGGTGGGAGGAGAAGGGTGAGGCAGCTACCACCAATGCTGGTGTGCCTGCCGGCGGGATGGCCGTAGAAGGCTATTTTTTCCTCCTGTGCTCCGCAGCGTTTCTCGTCACTCCCATCCCTCCCTCACAATCTGTCAATCTGGCTCGTCTATTAAAACACAACCCCAACCGCAGCAGCCTACTTTCAAACACAACACACACACACACACACACACACACACACACACACACACACACACACACACACTGTACACCATATTACTACTGCACGCCCACTCCTTCCTCTTTCAATAAAAAAAAGAGCTCGACCTGATGAAGCCAGGAGCTGTGGAGGAAGAAGTTCAGATTGTTTATTTAATTAGACTTTTACTTTGAAGGTCTGACTCTTACTTGTATTACTTTATTCTTCACACAGTAAAAATACATGTAACAGTGTGTGTGTGTCTGTGGTGGCAGGTGGTTTGAACAGCTTCCTGGAGACAGCTGAGGAGGGAGGGAGGGAGGATGCCATAATATCATGCCAGCCCCCCCCATCCTCGTCCTCCTCCCACATCCATCCACACCTCCACCCTCTCTTCTTTTCTTTTCCATCGATTTTCTTTTCTCTTTTTTTTTCAGTCTCAGTTGCTGCCACTGCTCTTTTTTCTGTGGGTGGTCTTCTCCTCCTCCTCCACCACTTCCACATCAGATGATGCTCTGAGTGCATGTGTGCACCAGTGTGTGTGTGTGTGTGTGTGTGTGTGTGTGTGTGTGTGTGTGTGTGTGTGTGTGTGTTTGCAGCGTGTGCCAGGGAACATGACATGCAGCTTTTACACCATCCCACTACTACCGCTCCGGCAGCAGATGGAACTTTTGTCCAGAATTAGAGCAGCGTGTATTTACAGGCCTAAACCTACGTGATCTGCAAACACAGAAGAAGAAGAGAGAAGAAGGAGAAGAAGAACACTTTGCAGTCTCCTGTGTTTTCCAGATAATTTCCTTCCTCATGATTTCCTAAATATTAGCTGGTTTTTACCAGTTAATGACGATATTATTTTTCCAAGAAAGGCCAAAGTCATTTAGTTCTGATTATAAAGATAATGGAGGAAGTGTAAGTCCCTCCAATACCTGCTCCTTGTAATGGAGTTTAAAAAAAGCAATTATATAAAAGGTACATGAAAAATGTTTCATGATTTTTTTTTAGAAAGAAACAAAAATTCATTCTTTGTGCTGCCAATTAAAACAGAGGGAAATTTATCAGACAGCTTCAGTCACTTTTTACTTTTATGATTAAGTACATTAAAACATGAGTAAAGATGAAAGCAGAAGTTTCCAGCCTGGTTCGGTTTGTGATGCTCACAGAGGAGGCAGCGTTGAGCTGATTTCTCCTCTGAACTGAGGGAAAATTCTCCGAAATGTTTCAGAGAAAAGTGTGAAGAGTGAATCCAAACGTAGGTTTCAGTTCTTTGTTTCTTCTTCTTTTTCTCTCATCAATCACAAGCCTCAGAAAGCCCCGAGTTACAGCTGCTGAACCTGGAGCCGCTACAGCAGTGAAACGATCAATGATCTGATCACAGATCAGTTTACTGCACAATGAAGTACTTTTACTGTGATACTGTAACTACAGGAAGTACTTTTACTCTGATACATGAAGCTGATAATACTTCTGTACTTTTACTTAAGCAGGATTTTAAATGCAGGACTTTTACTTGTAATGAGGTATTTTTACACACGGTATTTGTTCTTGTACTTAAGTGAAGGATCTGAAAACTTCACTCAAAGTTTTCTATATGAGACATTTTCAAACATTAAAGAAGAAATAACTAATTATAAAAACTATACGACTAAAAACACAATGAGATTAGATGATGATGAACAAGAGAGTTTCACGGCTCCGGCTCCACAGACACAGACTCAACCCGACCGAAGGGAAAGAGGAAGGAGGGAACTCAGACTCGGTTCCTCAGCCTTCAGCTGCTTCTCTTCCTACCCTTTATTTTCCTCCCGTGGCTCACACAGTTACACACACACACTCAGTCATTCACAGGCAAACCACAGTCACACACACTCACAGCCCGTCACGGCTATTCTTAGCTGTGTCCTGGGCTATTTTTAGACCACTACCAGTTTCCAGCCATTTAGCAGGGAGGGATCACAGCCAACACAAAGGAACTGGACTAACTCTGAGAGCATATGTGGTGTGTGTGTGTGTGTGTGTGTGTGTGTGTGTGTGTGTGTGTGTGCGTGCGCTCGACCTTATTGAAAACTTCATCTGTTTCTAATCTGGAACAGCATGAAGCCACAGTTAAAAACAAACACACACACACACACACACACACACACACACACACACACACACACACACACACACACCGCAGAGCAGAGCAGGCCAAAGCATAATAATGTTGCCGGTGTAAAAGTGAGGAATGCAGAACTCCTCAGATTTATAAATAGCAGCAAGGTTCCCAGGCTAAATGAACACAATACAATAAGCTGATAGTTATCTGCCCTGCACCCTGTACACACACACACACACACACAAAAACACACATAAATAGGCACATGCCAACCCGCCACATGAGGAAAAAAAAGATGACCAAAACAAAGGAGCCTCTCTTCTGCTGAATTCCTGTCTGGCAGATCTTTGATTGGTGCAGAGTCTTTTCACGGCGATGTGGAGCTGCTATCACACAGACCTCACGCTACAGCCCCACACTCCTCCACACGTCAATAAAAACCAGCCGATCCATCCAGAAGTCCATCAACGGAAAACTCATTAATTACATCTTTAATTAAAATTGAAGGAAAAGTTGAACATTTTTGTTATTTGCGTACTTTTTCAAGAGTGAGGCGAAGAGACTGAAACATTTAGATTTAAATAAGGTCACAAGCTTTTTCACCTTTTATTCTCTGACATTAAATCAGTAAATATCTAAACCCTGATTTCATAAAGCTTTCACATCCTGCTGCACAAAACCTGTCAGGATCATAAACTGTTGCTTCTTTTCTGTAATAATCCATAAGACAACGGAGAAATCTCATTGGCTGTTTGTGCAGGGAACCATGGTGACGCTTACATCCTCAGGAGCTGTTTTTCCTCTAAATGTTGAACTATTCCTTTAAAAATCCACCACCAGCTCCAACACGCTGAGCTCGTTCTGGCTCGGCGAGCGTGACCTTGGCGCAGACGCCTCGGCCCCACGTTGGGCTGTGTATTGTTGCCTCAACATGAGAGGTTACACACGGCTCCGAAGACTTGTCCCTCTCATCCTCCAGTCGCAGCAGCAGGATTAAACACAGTGTGTTGGCCAAGGATCAAATGTTATCAGCTAACACAAACCCTGCGTATGAACAAGTCCGACTCCTTTAGATACACACACACACACACACACACACACACACACACACACACACACACACACTCCAGAGCGAGGTGCAGGCTAAGATACTACGGTTTATTTCATCTTGTCTTCTTCAGGGTTGTGTACTTCAGCCATGTTACTTTACAAAATAAAGTACAATAAATAAAACACTACAGCTGTTGTTTGACAAAAAGAAAATAATTTCCCGAGCTTTCAGTCCTTCCCTCAGTCGTCAGGGTGTAACTGTGGTCTCATGATGACAGGTCATCATATCAGATAATGACCTGTTATCATGCGAAGATGAGGAGGACTGCAACATGTGATGGAAAGAGAAATGGAAAATTAGTTTTTTTTTTCTTCTACATTTTCCAAGGTCATTAATGAACTTTCATGCTCAAACCTAATTTTTCTAAACTTATCTCCAAACCAAACCGACGAAGGCAAGAGCCAAAAACCCGTGACATACACCGAAGTGCCCAATTATATCATAAAACTACAGTGGAAACCATCAGCCACTGTCCAGTCTCTGTATCCTTCCTGTTTTATTTTGAAACCTCTGTAGAGATTTATAGTTCAGAGCAGAAACAACGTTAGGGCACGAGATGGGAAGGAGAGGGGAAGGTAATGGACCCGGTCCCTCCTCAGTTTCCCTCTGGATGACTCCGAGCCAGCGAGAACAGCAGGAGGATGAGAATCCTCCAAACACACAGGAGAAGGAAGCTGGAGGGCAGCGGGGGAGGAAATGTTCCACAGAGGGTGAAGTGTGTGCAGGTACAGAGCAGCAGTAAACACCCGGCCGGGTTCAGACTGTTTGGATACGCCCCAGAGGTGAAGAGGCAGCCAGCACAGATTAGAGTAACGAGCTAAACAGGATTGTGGTAGATTACAGAGGATTACCGAGCGGGTAAGCCCGGGTCTGATGGGCTGGCCAGGAGGCCATGTGGTGGGCCGCGTGGAGGGAAACACTCAGGTGCACACACACATACAGGATGTACATGTGAACACAATGAGCACACATGGGCCAGCAGCTGACACACCCCTCCTGCCCCTGCTTGTGCCAACAAACTTAGGATGTTTTTTTCTTTTATTTTGGCGGGGTTTAAATGTATATAACATGTGTGGAGACAAAAAACAGACAAATCCAATCAGTAATCGCTCCACAACGGCAAAATGAACAACTTTGGTCTTTATAGAACAGAAACACAACAAGTCTTTTGTCCCTGTCACTGGATCGGAGCAAACTTCTTCATAAGAGAGTGAATCATATTAATTCTGTGCCTCATAATAATGAGTCAGTCGACACAGATGCTACTGAATCCGTTCTAAGAAGTCTGAACTGCAACTCTAATGAATAAAGACGAGCCTCTGTTTTAGTCATAACAGCAGCAGGTGGCCTGGAGGGAAGGGTTAAAAGTCCAGCCCCGCCCTCACTGCTCTTATCAAATGATTGGAAATATCTCCAGACTCTGTATCAATAACAAGTTTTATTTACATTCACATTATTCCTGACAGAAGCTTCAACTGGACAGGAGGAATAAGAACTTTCCCGCTCAGCGTCTCCTGCCTGCTCTTTGACATCTGACAGCTTAAGTTTGACCTCGGTGACACTGCGCGCTTAGTGAGCGTCCACAGTGTGTGTTCGGAGTTAGTGTGTGTGTTTGTGTGTTTGCACATACACTCACTATTGTGTTCACCTAACACTATTACATAAGTCAAGACAGGGCAAGGTTCAATCTAGTACACGCTGTACAATGCTGTCACACACACACACACACACACAAACATGGTCACAAATAAAGCTGCTACGGCTGCAACTGGAAACACAAACAGTGAATGTTCATGTTTGAGAAGCTTGAACAGTTTTGAGCTTTTTAAAAATGACTTAAACATCTAATCAATGACTTTTCTGTTGATCAGCTGACTGACAGATTTGGTGCCAGGACGTGTGTGTGTGTGTCACTTACATCCACGATGTCAGAGTTGGTCCTGCTCTCGTGGGGCTCGTTGTACTCGGTGTATTTGAGCAGGACTTTGTCCATGTCGGTGCTGGCGTACTGAAACAACTTGTTGGTGCTGTTGAAGATGATGAGGGCGATCTCACAGTCGCACAACACGCTCAGCTCGTACGCCTTCTTCATCAGACCAAACTTGCGCTTGGTGAAAGTCACCTGGAGAAGAGAGGACAGTAAAGTGCAGTCTTAGCGCTCATGCTAACTCAACTGTTGGATGGATTTATGAGCAAATACCTGCAAAACTACTGACATTCCCATCAGCCCCTGCTGGACTCTGTGTTTAGTGCTAATTAGCAAATGTTAGCACGCTAACACCTAAAAGATGGTGACCATGGAAACATTATACCTGCTAAACATCAGCATGTTAGCATATAGTTAGCACAAAAAGAAATAAAAATAAAAAAAATAATATTTTGTCTACCATTCCAGGTAACAAATACTTTATTTATCCCTAATATATTGGGAAATTCCCAATATCCATTTGTTTCCATTCATTTAGATACAATATGATATGATGCAGTGCAGACTGTTAATCTGCATTTAAAGTCATATTAAAAACCACATTCTGGCTTTTTAACTCAGTGTCTCAGCTCTTCTTTAGTCCACAAACGTTTATTTTGTTTTATATTTTATAAATAGGTATGTACGTATGTCTAGGTCATGATACTGTGCTAATTATACCAATCGATTACAGTAACTTCTCAATAACCTGCATGATTTTTTCTAAAATCAAAATCATAAATAGACAGATCAATACTCAATTAATCCCTTGGGAAATTTCAAAAGTCATATCAACAGTCTTAGAAATCTAAGATAGCATCTGTGAATGAAAAACTAGCTGCACTTTTACAGATTTTATGATCTGAATTCAGTTATCCACATACAAAGAACTGGGCCACGATGTCAGCGATCATAATCAGAGATATGAAAATAAAATCAAAACTCTCATAAACTGGAGAATAAACTGTGCTAAAGTTGCTTAAATTTAATAAACACACTGGTACTGTCTGTTCCTTTGAAGAGATCGTCACACTCCTCCTCTTTCTAGTTTACACACACACACACACACACACACACACACACACACACACACACAGAAGCACTGGTTTAAGGAAAGTGACGAGGTCAGTGCTGCCCTGCGACGGGGGTCAGGAAGCATATGTGCCTGCATTTCCTGTCATAACAGGAAGCGAGGAACCGCTCCCCCAGACAGGACTCTTTCAGTGTGTGTGTGTGTGTGTGTGTGTGTGTATGCTGTATGCAAAAGTCCCATTGACACTCTGCTCCTTTTCCTCAGGTGATGAGCTCTCTGCACTGAGCTGGCAGGTCTCGGTACATGTCGAACACAGACACACACACAGCCCCCGTCAGACGGCTTGTGACGATCATATGACATGATATCACCAGTTTGAGGAACTACAGTGTGTCTGCATGTGGCTGGTGTTGTGTTTGAGTGTGTGTGTGTGTGTGTGTGTGTGTTTATGGCCCTTTTCAGTCATGGAGGATGTGACATTGCTTTCATCTCTCTGGGGTTTTTGGCGTTTGGCTTTTACAGAGACGTTCTTTACAGGTTTATCGTGATAGCACATTTACAGAAGGAGCCAAGTGCTCGTGATGCAATCTTCAGCCCCTGGAGTGTGAGAGGAAACGGTGTGGCTGCTGGAAAACAGCAACGAGTTGAAAAGTTTAATGATACAAAAGGAGAGGAGAGTTTTCTCTGGTGGATGTTTTTGTTGACTGCTGTCATGATGTTGACAACAAATATTCACACTCAAAACCAACGTGTTAAACTGCTGCCACACTCACAGGCTCAGGTCTGAAAGGCGTCTGTTTGCTTACATGTCTGTTTCGCTCGTCCATAATCCGTGCTATCTGAATCTTTTTTCTGCCCATCTTCGTTATTTTCTCTGTTGCTTTTCCTCTTTTTCACAAACGTCTTCTTCTCCTTTGGCTCCTTTGTTTGACTTCCAGGTCCTCACAGTTTTTCACTTTTCAATCCCAAACTGCTGGCTGGCTTCCTGCAAAATAAAAACAGCAACAGAACACATTAGGTTTTCATGAGGTTTTAAGAAATTAGAAAATGTATCATCCCCAGTCCAGTACACATGCCCACACATGGATGACAGGAAGAGGATAAACCGGTTTAAAGACTGTCACACAACAACAAAAACGACAAAAGACTGCAAAACAAAACCCCAGACACAAACGTGTATGAACACAGCATCTAATTACCAAAAAACAGAAAAAAAACGTTACAGAGTTCAACCGCTGTGCACGCACAGACAGGCAACATATTGTCTGTTTGCATACCCGTCCATTCACTGCTGCTGTATCCCCCTGACACACCTACAACCCCAGCTTCCTCAGGGGTTACTGTTCGCTCAGGAGGAAGTGAAACAGTCCGGCTTGTCAGAATGCAAATAATAACGAGTGATGAGTTCATGTGTGTCACTGGCGATATAAAAACATCTGGAGGTTCTGAAAAACCACATCTGAAGACAGGATCTTCGTCTTCACTGCGCCAGAAAACGTCCTCTCCACGTGGAGCAGTGATGTGAGAAGCATCAGGAATGTGAAGATTCATGTGAATAATAAAACTTTATTTGTACAGAGCACATTTCACACAAAAGATTCAACACAATGTGCTTCGTAAAAGATGAAAAAAAAATCATAAAGATAAATCCAAGAAGAGGGAATATTAAAAACAAAGACAAAAACAAGAGATTAAAAAAAAAGACAATTAAAATATAATAAAATATAGTTTCTGAGTAAGAAGCAAAGACATTAATGTCTTTTTAAATAAAATATGTTTTTACCATCGAGACAGAAAGAAGTGAAGAAGTGACTTTAGCTGCTGACATCATAATGTTTTATAGAAAACTACAGTTTCCACCACGTGGTTGTCTGCATCCGCCACTCAGACTAGTTTCAGGTTACGTCCCCGTTTATCCAGAATCACAGGAAACATTAACCCTTTGTGTGAAGTTTTGTCACAATTGCTGTGTGAAGCCAAATGTGAAGGGATTCCCTTCAGGAGCTCCTGAGATATCACATTCACGTTTTGTGGGGTCACCATGACCTTGAAGGTTGACCTTTGACCAACAAAATCTAATCAGTTCATCCTTGAGTCCAAGTGAACGTTTGTGCCAAATTAGAAGAAGTTCCCTCGAGGTGCTACAGAGATATGAGACGGAGACAGACAACCTGACAACAGTAAACCTCTGGGCCTGAGTGTCCTCGGCCGAGGCATAAAAAGAGAATTCAATAGTTGAGCCAGTTTGAATAAAACATGCCTGCTTTCACATCGGGGACCAATGACAATGCTAACATGCTGCTGCTGATACCAGCAGCACCTTGAGGCTTCTCGTGCACGCCGAACCTCAGCCTGTTTGCAGGAGAAGGTGGATTATTCCTCTCTGGGCTGCATGTGATCGTACAGAGTGTGGCTCTGACATGTTTCCTCTACAGATAATAACACACGTGTCCATGAGGAAACTATCACATTTAGCAGTGACAGTGTCAACAAAGCATTAAAGGCTTGAAACAAACACGAAAGCAGCCGAGTTTGTGTTGTACTGGACAGAGAAGATGAGCGATGATATCAATGACAACGATGAAGAGGAACTTATTTTCCTTCACTCGGCTAGAAGTGGGAAAATATGTGTGTGAAGACAGAGCTGTCCAGGACTGTCTGTGTGTGTGTGTGTGTGTGTGTGTGCCATGTGACCCATGTCTTGCTCCTGAAGTGGAGCTTAAGAGCTTGGGTCACCAAGTTAACTGGATGTTCACACACGCTGAGACAGACGCACACAAACACAAACACACACGACAGGTTTTCTTGGCAGCTTTCCGCCGTCATCACAGGAGGGCGAGGAGAGAATGAGCGCGCTCGCTTCCAGGAGGTGCCAGCCCTCAGGCACGCTGGATGAAACAGAGCGAGATGGTGGGATATGTGAGGACGATGACGAAGGTGTGCTCTCAGAAAAGCAGGGAGGACGTGACAGCGATTCTCCCTTTATGTCGCTACATTTCTTTCTTGCTCTTTTGCTTCATCCCCCTCATCTCTTACTCACCATCAACATCATTTTAAGTATTTTCACTACAACAGGGTGGCAACAAAACTGATCTTCAGGTTGTTTTCTTGATTGATCACAGTCCAAAGTGACATTTACAAATGTTTCATTTTGTCCAACCAACAGTTCAAAGCCCAAAAATATTCAAAGAATAACAGCAGATCGTCACAGCTGAGAGGCTGGAACCATCAAACTTAAAGGTCTCATCCAGGCTAATGGCAGATGTCCATGTGTTTGTGATTCTAAAGCAGGTCTAGGTTCTATATTAATACTGTGAAAGTATCAAAGCCTCAGTCCACAGAGAAATGCACACAGCCTGTATTCAGAAACTGAGCCTTAAAACCAGCCGTCAGGACTTCTGGAACTTTGTGATGTCACAACAAAGCTGTAACCAACCCAAGCCCTGCCCACCTGGACCCACCATCCAACCTTTCAGGATTTCTTTGAGTGTTTAGAGATGTAAAACTACACTGACATGGTTTCTGGTTCCTAAAACCACAAATATATCTTCCAATGGATCTTATGGATTTTAATTAGGATTTTTTTTTGCTTATTCTACCTTATTTTTCCATTTTGTTTAACGGGAGAATGTGAAGAAGATGTGTCACTCAGCAGCTTTTATTGAAACTGTTTTTGTTGTTTAGTTCAAGGCTACATCCACACACTGCTTTCATTTGAAACTGGTGCAGAAGCGTTTGGGAAAGTCTCTGTTTTAGGTGAAAACTAAAGTGAACTAGTTGAGGGGAGGATTAACTACAGGACTGTTAGACTACGTCAGTTTTAACTAGATGTACCTGATAGACTGGTCAGAGTGTAGCTTCTCCCTCTGAGTCACAGAGCTCCACTGTTTCCAAAAACTATTAAAAACCCATCACCATGTTCCACTTTAAGAAGTCAATAACAAACTGGACTGTTGAATCAATGAGTCAACTAATTGCTTTGTCAATTGACAGACAAATAAAATCATAGTTTTCCAAATAACCCATGAAACAAAGAGGTCAATCGTTCTGTTTCCAGCTCCTCAAACCTGAAAAGTTACTGCTTTTCTCCATTTTATATTAATTTCAATTGAAAACTGGAAATTTGTGATGTGCATTTTGTCTGTATTTTCTGTCATGTTCCAAACTAAGCAGATGATCAATCAATAGTTGCGGCCATGACAGTCTGCCCTGCGGATCCTCACCTCTGCTCCATTACTTTCCGATCCTGGTCTCTGACAGCAGGAATGTCTGAATATGAACTAACGGCTTCTGACATTGAGAGATAATTGATGTGTTTTGCCACAACAAACCACTCTGATTAAACGGAGCGATGTGATGCAGCGAGCAGCGACACGCCAGCCGGAGAGCGTTACATGAATATCTGGAGCCTGAGTCACGCTGCCTGTGTGAGCCTTCCTCGCTTCAGGAAAACAGCACACGGATCAACACGGTTTAAATTTAGAGCGCTCGCAGACAAGCACACTCAGCATGTTGTAGTAAAGGGGAATTTCAGGCCAAACGGAGACGTGAGACGTTGAGGGAAGATTGTGGTAAACTTTCAAAATCAGCATGCCAGTCTGTGTGTGTGTGTCTGTGTGTGCTGTAACTGTCGATGTGATTTCATGTGGAGTTTGATCTTTTCCACGATGACAGCAAATCTCCACCCAACTCACCCCCCTCCCTCACACACCCACACGCACGATCCTCCCTGCTATTAATAGACTCAGTGTAAAACAGAAGGACTCCAAAAATAAAGGAATGAACTTTTTACCCCAAACAACAATACGACTGGTTTCTGGTTCACAGACAGAGAAAGCGACTGTTGAGCAGAGGAAGAGATGGAAATCAGCCATCTCACGCAGTCCTCAGCTGCTCCCTCTCTGTCTCTACGACATGCCAATTATTTTCCAACACGCTGAAGCTCAGACACAGAGTTTGACTGTGTGAATGTGTGTGTCTGTGGTGGAAGATGGACTCAGATCATTCACTTAAGTAGAGGTACTAATACAACACTGTAAAAACACTGCAAGTAAAAGTCCCATGTTCAATATATATATTATCCTGAATATTTAGTTAAAGTAAAAAAGTAAAAGTACTCAACAGAGAAGTGGTCCCTGGGAGTGGTAAACTTATATCACTATAATATATCTTTAGATTAATGTTACACAGAGAAGATCAAATGTTTCAGCTTGTTAACGTCCATATGATGTTTTTATATAATACAAGTGTTTCCACCTTGAACCAATGACAGTCTCATAAAAACAGATTCAAATAGGGATTCATACGTCAAAGAACCTGAGGAACCAATCCTGTCAACTTATAAGGACAGGGGGCGGGGCTAAATAAACCTAAAACCTTGTCAGTACAGAGAGCCAAAGTTAGCATTAGCACAACCACTAACACTGTGTCAGCCACTGCCAGTTACAAGCTAACAAACCAGGTAACGTAAACGATTATCCAGAGAGTCGCAGATTAGTTTTGTGATAAATGACTAATCAGTTTATTGATTAACTGACTCATCGTCGAAGCTTAACTTGTACAAACTGCTGCACAGTTTAATTCTTTACATTGAGTTCTTTGTTTTGAATGTAAAAAACACAACATTTCCCTCTGAAATGTAATGAATTAAAAGTCCTTTAATGGAAATACAAGAAAGTACAAGTACAGAACTTGAGTAAAAGTACTCAGTCAGCACCACTGTTAGCCTATGTGCTGGACATTTATGAGGCAGGGACAAACAACTAATGGGTGATATGTGGCAGTGGTATTCCTTGGCAGGACACTCTGCATGTCTCTGTGTCCGACAGCCAGGGACGGTGTGGGGGAGGAGGGGTCATGGACAGGGGGAGCAGGGCTCTCCTGCCTGGGGCTGACAGACAGGAGGTGGATGGACAGCTGTGAATGGTCCCCATGTGATTCCCTCCATCGCTGCCTCCTAGTGCACAGGGGACTTTCAGGAAGCCTGGTGTTTAATCTTTTTTAGATCTACCTGGAACTGGACTCTACATCGATTTCAAAACAAGAAAAGCTGAGCTGGCAAAACCAGACTATTTCTAACTGAACGTAGCTAATGAATGTTTTAAAGCTATAAAAGGCCACCGAGGCATCAAGGCTGCTAAATTAACAATGGATCAAATGACTACGTGTAACGTGAGAGGTGTCAGTCTTACAGATGAACCCACAGAGAATTATCAACCATTATTGTTTTGGATGAGTGTCACTGGTGTCATAGGCAAACAGGTTCTGATAAACCCACTGTCCTCTACCTGCAGACAGACTCAGAGAGCAGCTAAAGAGCTGGAGGAGACCAAACACTGAGCTAACAGAAGGAACACTGGACTGAGATCCATCAGGTGGACATAACACAACGATGCACAGCGCGCACATTATCTTGTAGTTTATCTTCAAAGAAAGCAAAGGTTTGGGCACATTTGCAAAACAAAAACTAAACTCTGGACCAACCAAATGTCCAAGACCCAAAAGATATTCAGTTTTACTTTGAAAAGACAAAGGAAAGCAGTAAACGTTTGATATTTTTGCTTAAAGGTCACTTTTCCTGTGTTTTATTTGAGTTGATATTCATAACAGACTCTCAAATCTCTCCTCTGATTGGCTGACTGATTTCTGAGTGATCCAATAAAAATAAAGGAGATTTAAGGAAAACACTCAGAAAAGCCAAATCCTGTAAGGTTGGATGGTGGGTCCAGGTAGGCGGGGCTTGGAGCGCGGCTTAGAGCAGTGTCTGCTTTATTGTGACATCACAAAGTTCCAGGTCCTGAGGGCTGGTTTCAAGGCTCAGTTTCTGAATACAGGCTGTGTGCATTTCTCTGTGGACTGAGGCTTTGATACTTTCACAGTATTAATATAGAACCATGACCTACTATATAATGAAAAAAGACAAGGACATCTCACTTTATACAATATGGGACCTTTAAAAAGTGACCTAAACATGTCACTCTAATTGGTTCGGCTCTACTGTGTATAATGGAGGATTTGTATTTTGTTCGGTTAATTAAAGGCTTGTCGACCTTTTTCAACTTCATTTACTGTGTGAGGTCAATGAACTCTGAAAGTGATTGTGAAAGATACTGGAAACAGATAAACTGATTTATTAATCATTCAGATTTATACAGATAACCCTACTGATGAAGCCTTGTTGGTACAAACTCTTTAGGGCTGTGTAACCACATGACAGTCACTGAAAACCTCAGTAATATACAGTAAACACTAGATTTCTGACTGCCGGCAGGTATTGGATCCACCGTTCGGCCGCTCACATAAGTCCTCCTCTGTGTGAGACCCTCTGACGGAGGTTACAGCACTATACTGTGTGTTGAGATCTGCCTTTATTACTGTGGAGAGGAGCATGAATGCAGTCGAGTCTCAGGCATCTAAACTTTTGTACAGCTGAGTGTTTGTGGTGGCAAACATCAGCATTTGTAGATTATACGCTTGTAGACACAGGGGGCTTTTCAAGGTGAACATGAGCTCTTGAATAAAGGCTAATAGCTGATTTCTGAACACACGTGTGTTATCAGAGAGCTGCACTAAGTTTTTAAATGTTTAGATGTTTGATACGAGGCAGAGAAACGTGACGACAAATTTCAAAGTGTCTCATCAGCTTTAAAAAAACAAATACAGGCTAAATTACTGGTCAAAGTCACTTTAAAGGTCTCAGATTCAGAAGCAGGTAACCTGATCTAATACATGTGGTTTGGTTAGGGACACCCCTCTATAAGCAGTGAATGAGTCACTTTGTGGCACAAACACCACGTGCTCAGCATAAGTGACTGATATCACACTGACATCTGCAGCGTCTCTGTAGGGCACAGCCTCGCTCTTGATGGTAAACTGAGCATCTGTCTTGATTTTCAGAGAGAACAAGATGATACAAAACTAACTAATGCATTTACTCTTTCAACTCTTTTCTTTACTACTTTTGCCAACAGCTGTCATATGCCAGTTAGAGTAGATGAAAGTCAGTGTCCAAAGTGGAAGCACGAGTGAGTATTTTCAGCAAGACACAGTTTCCTTCAAGCATCAAATCTTTGTATTATTACATTTTACACCTGAAACAATAAGCGGAGTGAAACAGCCGGTCTCCAACCTGAACAACCACACAGGTGATTTTGTTCAACCCTCTGATACGACCCACAGCAGTGTCTCCTGAAACCACGCCCCCACAGCGGCAGGCGTACTGGACCTTGGCTGTCATGGTTACAATGAAAAACACGCAACCTGTACGACGTACCTACCTATAATAAAAAACAGCCATGACTTGGTTGGGTTTAGGTAAAGATGGTGATTTGGGTTAAAATAAGTTCTTCCTCAACATTAGACAATCTTTGTTGTCATGGTTACAATAATAACAACGAACAGTCATGGATGATAGAAACAACATAAACTGCTCCTGTCACATGGGAATCGAACACCGCTCTCCTGGGTCATATTCATCCATCCACCCCAACCTCCTCCTGACGTGGACTCTGTCGCTCTATAAACTACGTCACCGCACTTTTCCCTTTGCTCCTGTCATCATCACTACGACCACTAGATGTTGCCTAGCAACAGAACCTGACTCTGGGTCATAGTGACCTGCTGAGAGACGACCTGTGGGCTCGTTTTTACAGAACGTCAATCTCATATTAAATCAATCAACAGAAAATGAATCAGTGACTCTTTTGATCACGCCAGTGGTGTCATGTCCGTTACAACTTGGCGGAGGGCTGCGTTGATGGGGGCGTGTCGCTTTAGGTGCCAACGAGTTGATGAAAGTTCAGGCTGAATAACAGGTGAAGGTTCGTCACGTTGGAAAAAAAGGTGAAAGGAGATGAACAGAAAAAAATGAGCTCTGTATTTCTTAAAAACCCAGATTCAGATAAACAAGGCTGGAATACCAACCTGGCAAAACCCCCAGGGGCCCCAGAAGCTTGCTCTACCACCATAATGGTTCCTGCATCTAGTGGCCCCTGGTCTAGAACAGGGACCCCTTCTCTAAATCTAAGCTGTTTGACTTTTTGTTGACCACTTTGGTTGTAAAGTGTTGAGAACTGTCTGTCTGACAGTTTTCTTTATCAATAACCAACTGATCACGGTATAAAATGTCAGAAAATACTCATCCATCTGTGATTATTCCCTGAATCCCAAGATAAAATATTTAAATATCTTCATAGCTTCAATTACAAAACCAACAATTTGAGTTTAGCATCATAGATAACTGAGAAACTGGTGAGTGTTGACATTTGAGAAGCTGGTACCAGTGAGTGTTCAGCACTGATGCTCAACAAATGACTTAAATGATTGATCAATTATTAAAATCATGCCAGCTCAAAATTGCTGGCTGGGTTCAGGCTGCCTCAGGAAATAATGAAGCTCCACCAGCAGCAGCCTCAGGAGGTTATTCCAGCCACGCTGCGGATAAACGCCTCAGAGCCCGTGGATGGAGCAGTATCATGGTTTCCATTAACTTTCTCCAACAGGTCCTGTGCGCTCTCTTACCAGCTGCTGCTGAGGCGGACAAACACGCCGCGCTTTCTCTCCTCATGTGGCACCAAAGTTCCGACTGTGTCCTCCAGTCTCTGCCGGGGGGAGGCGACCGGTCCGCGGCTCCGCACCGAGCCTGTTACCCGCGCTGCTGCTCCGGGCTCCAGACTAAACTACACCCGCCAACAAAAGCCACTGAAACACAAGTTCTCCAGAGTGTGAGGAGGGTGTTCCGGCCTGTCCTGACCCCCTGAGAAGATCCGCAGACCCGGGGAAAAGCGGGATTACACCGCGTCTGTTTGTTTCCTGTTGTTTACCGAGAGGCATGTCCCCCGCATCTCCCTCTCTCTCCCTCTCTCTCTCTCTCACACACACACGCACGCCCGCCCACGCACGCACACGGCCCGGGGTGCCCGCAGCTTACCTGTGCGCTCAGTCCCGCATGTCCTCCGTGGCTCTGCGCTCTCTCCGTCCCGCGGTTCAGTCCATCAGGCTGTCAGCGAGCACCTGGTGACGTCAGGAGGCGGCAACATCACAGGCGCACACGCACATACAAACACACGCACGGACACGCACACAAAGGAAAGACACTGAAGCTCTCAGACGCAGAGGGTGAAGCATGATGTGCGTGAACAGACCAGAGGAACCAAACTAATCCATCAGGTGTGTTGTTCGATTTCATTTGAATTCATATTTCAACAGGTATAAAGTCTGCAAACTGTGAGAAAACAGTTTCATGTGACACAGTGTGAAGTGGACCTCCCTCAAGTCTCTGCTCAGGGTCACTACCGCCCCCCAGTGGAAACCACGAGAACCCACCCACTTATCACTTTCATCTGCTCCTCCACCAAGGGCGTTGGTTTGGTGTCATAACACACACACACACACACACACACACACACACATTCATTTATCAGACTTTCAAATGTGATTAAAGTTATATTAGTAATACGCTGATTACAATCACATTTGGTCCCTTAAATCAAAATACAAATACCACAGTTTCAAAATATTCTAAAAGTAAAAGTACTACATCTAAACTACATTTAAAATCTACTGAAGTAAAAGTACTACCAGCAAAATGTTCTTAAAGCATCACAGTGAAAGTAAAACTGTGTCCTGTGACTGATCTAAATAATTTAGTGCAGTGGTTCCCAACATAGGGGTCGGACCCCTCCAAAGGACAGTAGATAAATCTGAGGGGTCGACAGATGATAGGAAAGAAAAAGTTTTGATGAGCAGATCTGTTTTCAGTTTCTGGGCTTTTCTCTAATCCTTGATTTTGTTGTGAAATTTGGGATAATTACAGTTATTTAAATGAAACTATGTGAAAAGTTTGGAGGAGGAATCACTCTACAGTGGAACAGTTAACAACTCGTAGACAGTATCTATCTGTCTGTCTCTCTCTCTCTCTCTCTCTATCATGTGTGCATGTGTCACACAGATGAAGGGGTGATGCAGGAAGATGAGGAGATGAGGAAGTAGGTGACAGCAGAGAACAGAGAACAAGCCAAAAGACAAACCGCAAATTGAGAAATTTTTGTGTGTTTCCCCTTGAAACCAACCAAACAGTGACATATGAAGCTGTGGGTGGGTCAGTGGAAAATATGATGTCACAAAGGTCATCACCAAACAGCTTTCAAATAGTAAGTATTCAGATCCAGAGGAAATCTGACTCCTTTTTCCCTGCAGGGGGTGGATACTGAACTTATATTGTTTTGGCCAATTGGGGGCAGCAAAAAAAAAAAAAATTATAAAGTTGATGTAGCAAACAATGTCACAGCAACATGATTATGATCATTCGTGTGTTGTGCTGTTTGTGTCACCTGATGAATCTCAGTCCAGCGTTCCCTCTGTTAGCTCTGTGTTTGGTCTCCTCCAGCTCTTTAGCTGCTAAATGCTCCTCTATGCTCACCAGCTGCTCAGACTGAGTCTGTCTGCTGTTTGCTGCTGAGCAGGTTGAGGACTGAGGGTTTCTACAGATGTTTCTCTGAAAACATCTGCTGCGGTGAACAGAACAGAACCAGAACAGTCAATTTGTCAAAAGTAAAACCAAAATAATGAGCTGAAAGATGCTAAAATGCTTCATAGAGCTGATGGTAACTGAAGAGTTGGTGATAATTCTCTGTGGGTTCTTTACACATCATCATTTGACCTAATGTTAATATAAAAATATTGATTAGTGCATCTTAAATGCTCCATCAGTGGTCACCTGTAACTGCACACAATAAAAACATGTGTACAGGATTTTGCTCCTGTCATTAAGAAGTTATGTTAATCCATGATTATACCTATATATATATATATATATATATATATATATATATATATATGTATATATACACACACACACACACACACACACACACACACACACAACATAGTCTATATAATATACTGACTGAGCTTTTTAATATAAAAATGATTCTCCATTAGCCTGCACAAGACACATCAAGCCTCTTCTTCTCTATTCAAAGGAGAGGAGATTATTAGCCCAGTATAGCATCTTACATGATTAAATTGATCTATTTGCATATAATGTGGGAAAACAAGCAAGAAACACAGTTCAGAAGCAACATTAGTAAAAGTTATGTGTGGGTGTTATTTCTTGACTTTGGAAATATTAATGAAGACTGTGAAACACAGAAGACCTAATTTTCATTGAAGCCAACAACATGAATACAGACTGTTAAGCTGCTCTTGTACCAACATACAGGATTTTTCTGCAGCTCATAATGCGGGTCAGATATGTCTGTTATTCCAAAAGGTTCCAGTTTCATTTTATTCATCAGCAGCAGTGTTTTCATAGAAATGCACTATGACGAAGAGCATGGATTGCATCATACAGCAGCTGTAAAGCACAAAATGATGATGACTAGTTGTCTTTATAACTAAATACATTAGATTTTTGTCTTCTGAATTTGATTAAAAAAAATAAAGACACACACAACTATATGCAGAAATCTCAGTCCTGCTGTCAACAACATCCTAAATGATCTGTTCTGGCTCATAACAACATCTGGAACTTAATGCCAAATACAATCAACCTCATTTATTCTATATTCAAAGAGCTTAAACACATCACATGCTTTAGACATCAATGACTGAGCCTGTTATGTTTGGGTAACTACAAGATATGAACAGAACATCCTCAAACTGAAAACCTCAGACCACGTAACTGACCAAGTTATCATGTCAATCAACAGACTACAAGCCAAACCACAACTGTCAGAGGGAAAATGCATAAACACGTATAAGTTACTCCTCCGTACCCACAGCTGCTGTGTACTGACCGACAAAGAGAGCCACATTTAAAGCTGCACGAATCAATATTTTTATATTATAATAGATCAAATGAATGTGTAATGTGAAAGGTGTCACTCGTAGTGACAAACCCACAGAGGATTATCATCGCAGTAACCTTCAGCTTTATGGAGCTTTTTTTTTTAGCATCTTTCAGCTCATTGTTTTGGTTTTACAACGACTCAGTGCTCTCATCAGCTGTTTTCAGTAAAAAAATCTTGATAAATGATCTGGGTTCATATATAATGATGTTAAACTCAAAGAAAAAGTCATGTAACCGTCCCAAGCCTCGTTACGCCACACTGCTACAGGATGTACCTGTGAGTCTGTCTCAGTAAAACCTGAGTTATAGAGTCTGTGTAAAGGTAAAAAGGTTTTAATGAAACAAACTTTACTGAGAAATATATCAATAATGTTAGCAGTAAGGCCTCTGACTGACTTTCATCATGGCCTCAGATTTAATCCATGAGGTGTCGCCATTTTGACTGCATCAAATACTTTGAAACTGTGAACCAGTTTCAACACAACTGGTGAACATAGAGGAGCATTTAGCAGCTAAAGAGCTGGAGGAGACCAAACACAGAGCTAACAGAGGGAACACTGGACTGAAAATTGTTGAGTTTCCAGAAACACGACTTAAAATCAAAGCTAACGTTTGCTCCATATCTGCTGGATGAGCAACTGTTTGCAGCAATTCAGCATTCAGTCTCTATCTCCAACCTCTTTCTGCTGCCCAGTGCTCATGTTTCCCTTCGTCTGTCCACCACCATTCAGCCATAATCTAAGGTTTCATACCCACGCATCATCCGTCATCACCGTCCACTCACCAGCGCTTTTTGTTCTGTCTTCACCTGGAAGGTTCCCCAGCAGCTCCAGCTGTGGGTTTGCTCAGTCAATCCCTTGTATCAAACAAGAAAAAGGATTTTAAAAAAAAGAAAGTGAAAGAAAGGAGGTGATATTAAGCCAGACCAGCTGGCTTAGAAGAGAGGGGGACCCAGAGCTGGGCTGCGTTTGGATCTGAGCTCTCTCGACACTGAGCAGAGGTAGTCTACAGTGATCAGACCCTGACGCTCAAACACCGGCCCCTCCCTCCCATCAAACTCACACACACACACACACACACACACACACACACACACACACACACACACACACATACTCTCATCTCTCCCTTACACTCATACCCTGTGACCCCCCCTGTGTCCGAGCTGGCCGAGTGTACGTCTGTGGAGGAGCCCGATCACCTGTCGCTGCCACTCCCGGTATATTTAGCTCTGAGGTGTCAGTGATGCTGCCTGTATGTGTGTTTGAATATGTGTGTGTCTGAGTATGTATGTATGTGTGCGGGAGAGAAAAATGTGTTGCTGACACTCAGGGCCTCTGTGGGCCTTGGTGTAAGAGCCCAGGATTACTGCTCCAAAGGCCGTCGGCTCTACACATTACACCGGGAGAGAGAGAGAGATCAAACCTGTGAGCTTGTCCTAGATATCAGCGCACCGAGCATCTGCTTGGCGGAGGATTACCCTCAGCTGTCTGCTCCTGTCAGCCCTGAGCAGGAGGAGGGAAGGAGACCGACTGACTTCCATGATCTATGAATCCATCGGATATCAGCGCAGAAACACGGCTGAATCACTGAAAAGCCCCAAACAAAACACTCCCACTGGTTTCTACAACAGACACCAAAGGAGAAGACAGCTGACACACAACTTCCTGTGTGAAGTCATACAAAACATTTGTCATGCTGACAACATCGTGTCGTACAGCCAAATGACATTTGGGAACACACACATTTTGGGAAATACACTTGATGATTAGATTAATGCCATTCTCACATCTGCGTGCAAACAACCAGCCGATTAGCTTAGCTTAGCATAAAGCCTGGAGCTCTACCAATGAGTTACATCCTGTTTGTGTAATCTGGACAAAAACCAAAGTGTCAAAATGACAGTTTGTTATGTTAAACCAATAAACAGCTCGTCTAAAAAAGAAAATTAATCAGCAATTATTTTGACCATTTCAGTTGTTCGTCAAGCAACAAGACTACATGAGGGTTTGGAGCAGAAACAGTCCTTCGTTACAACATCACAGGAGGCTGCGTTGGTGGGGGCGTGTGAAGGTGAAGGTTCGTCACATTGGAAACCAAAGGTGAAAGGAGATGAACTCAGTATTTCTAAAAGGCTGTTCTACCAACCTGGAAAAGTCCCCAGGGGCTGCAGACGTGGCAACTTTACTCTATTTTGCATCACTGAAGTAGAATATCAACCATGGATCCAGCTTCAAGACCTTAACTGTTTTATCAAATTGGTTAAATATTTTCTGTGTGTCAAGTAATTAACAAACAGAAAACCTGAGATATGGTCATATTATTCCATCATAGGAGAACTAAGGTAACTATGGGTCACAGTAACCTGCCGCCCTTTTTTACAGGACAGTCTCTAACATTCATGAAGCAGTTCACCTTCACCGTGGTCCCGACTGCAGGTCAGAAAGTTTAGTCAGAGAGAACCTGGTGATGGAGAGGAAACATTTGGAGCGTAAAGGATAAATCCACCTGAAAATAAATTTTGAGCTTGATTTCCTTCTCACAACACACAGAGGCAGAGACGAGGGCAGATTGTTATCGTTCAGGCTTGAAGGAATGTGTGAATCGCTCCGGTGTGTTACAGCTACATTTCCCCACCGTTGATTTGCATCCATCCTTTACCTCCTCCTGGAAAAAAATATGCCGTTCTTTTACCCCCCCCTCCTGTGAGCTGTTTAGACTCCTGTCTGCACCAGTTAGACTTGAGGAAAAGGGGGGAGGAAATGAAAAGAGGTGGAACTGTTTGTGCTTCACCCTGTTTTCAGGAAGCCGCCAAAACACGGGGCTGAAATTGAATTATGGCAGATTCAAGCTGTCAGTGAAATAATTCTAGTTCTGGCTCGTTTACAGACTGAAACAAACCTTCAGCCATCAGCTGAAGCCTTAGTCCACCCCTAAACCCCCGCCCCCCTCAGCCCCATCACTGCCTTTCAGAGTTTAAATGATCCATTAGGTTCAGTTTTACTTTAACTTGCTGTCCCTTTGAGCTGGGAGGAGTAATTCCCACAGTGCAGGGCTTCCAATAAAGATTTTATTGATCCTAAAAATGACAACAATAGGAAAGTGACTTTGGATGCAGCCATTGTCTTCTTAGATTAGAAAAACCTACTAATGGTTTTTAAAAGTATTTCACAAAGCTCACAGCTAGAGCATTTTGACTCTGATGAAAAAATTAACTAACTAAACATGAATGTTTTCCGTGTTTAAAGCTCCACAGTCTAAAGGTAGATGTCCATGTGTTTGTGATTATAAAGCAGGTCTAGGTTCTATATCAATACTGTGAAAGTATCAAAGCCTCAGTCCACAGAGAAATGCACACAGCCTGTATTCAGACACTGAGCCTTAAAACCAGCCGTCAGAACTCCTGGAACTTTGTGATGTCACAACAAAGCAGTCAACGCCCTCAGCCACGCCCCAAGCCCCGCCCATCTGAACCCACCATCCAACCTTGGAGGTGATGGTTTTACTGAGTGTTTACCTGAAATCTGATATATTTTTACTGTATCACGCACAAAACAGTCAGCCAATCAGAAGAGAGGCTCAGATCCTCTCTTCTGATTGGCTGACTGACCTGTTGTTACTAGAGCTGCAGAGAGAAGCCTGAGAGAGGAGATGTAAAACTACACTGAGATGGTTTTTGGTTCTTAAAACCACAGATATATCTTCTGATGGTGATCAACACTTCAGATAAAACACAGGAGAAGTTAAAATATTGGACCGTTAAAGTTAAATTATAAATACAATACATATTGTTCCTATTTCTTTTGTTTGTGTTTTTATTTGTGACACTTAACATTACTAGAAAATGACGACCACTGTTTCTCAGTTATTGTTAAATAAATAAATGTCATCTGAGAGAGCAGAGAAGACTCAGGTCTGTTTGTCCTGGAGTTTCAGGCTCTACGTCCTCTTGTCTCAGACCGGTTCAGTGATGCTTGCATGTGCAGTTTATACAGTACATGTATGTGTGGGTCTGTATGTAATGTGTAACCATGAGCTTGTGTTTGCCTGTGTGCATCCTGTGTAGGCAGATAGTGTAGGAGGAGCTGGATGAGGTGTCACAGGAACATAAATAAGCAATCACAGAAGCAATAAGCTCACTCTGAAGAGAACCAGATGTGTGCAGAGAAAATATTTTTACTGGAGGCACAAAGTCTTCAAACATCCTCTTAAACTTGTCTGCAAACGTGACACTTTTCTTTCCACCTTCTTCCTCTGATGAAGATGAAGACGGTGGAAACAGACTCCTTCATGGTACTTTAACTGGATCAGAAAAGTCACTCAAAGTGTGACAAGGATATTTTTTGGTTTTTGCACCAGGACTGAAACATTTTGAGGAAGGGTTTGGTTGTTTTGTGGAGAGTGGGAGAAGGTCCGCTGCTGTGTGGTGCGGGCCGGGTGAAGCTGGGATATCCGAGAGATGAAGTTACTGTGAAAGCCATGAGCGTGTGTAAACTAATCCATCCTCACCCAACTGCCAGGCATAGTCCACGATCCACAGCATGTCTCGAGGCATTCCCCCCTCATGTCTGAGTCGACCCCCCTCGTACACCTCAGTCAGGAGTTAACATTTCTCTCACTGTCCGTGACTCAGTTTATGTAATGATTTGTTATATTGAACTCATCAAGAATTGGTTATAATGCTGTTAAATTTTTTAGGGCATTTTTCTGTCTTTATTTTATTATTTTTATTTTATTTACTTGACAGTGACAGTGAAGACAGACAGGAAATGTGGGGAGAGAGCCGGGGAATGATACTCAGCAAATGGTCCGGCCAGCTGGGAATCAAACCAGAGACCCAGGGTATTTACACCCATGTGGGTATGTGCCCTCACCACTCCACGATCAGGTCGCCCTATTTTGTTATTTTACACTCAGAAAGAACAGAAGTATGAAACAAATATTTACAGTAACTGTAAAAATAGTTGTTAATTAATTTAACTTTCTGTCGGTCAACTAATTGGTTAATTGACAGATTGTGATTGTTTCAGCTACAAAGTGCATTAAAACTATTATTTTTATTATAACTGGCAATAATCTGCTGATTACTTTCTGGGTTGACTGATTTGTTGTTTGGTCTATAAAATCACACAATGACACACGTCCATCACAGTTTTCTTTGTTAAACCAACAACTAAAATATTCATTTTACTATCACAGAAGAAGAGAAGCTGCAACCAGTGATTTACAGTTGACTTCTTTACAGTAATAACACGGAGCAAAGAAGAAACTGTTTGCATTATGACTTTGTTTTGTGAATTTAAAGTTAGTGTTTTTTTCCTGAGTGTTGTTGCCTGTATTGTCATTACTGCATTTATGATGTGTCTTTGTTTGGGAGGTAAAGATGCAGGTCTGAATTAAAGGGAGACATAAAATGTAAGTAAAAATATTGCAGGATGCCTTTTATGTCAATTAATTAATCAACCAATCATTTCAGTTCTATTACAGTATAATATAAAAAGTGAAGAAGAAAAAACAGCAAAGCTTTATTACATTTTTCTTTCATATACTTTTGAAAACACTGATGAGCTGCTTAAGATGCCAGTCATTTTACAACCAGGCTCCACTCACGGTGGCCATGCAGGTTGAGGTCATTCTTACGGGATGGGTCAAAGGTCACGGCCCCCACCTGGACATCAGTGTCACACGTCCAGCTGACACGCGTCATGAACACTGAGAATCATCCTGAACACTCACACGTCTCTGCTGTGACCATCATCACAAATCCCAGTGACTGATGCGCATTGTTTCTACATGAATGGAGCTTCATACCATCACAGATCCAACCGAACCTGGCTGTAAACAGCCCCCCCTCCCATGTTCCCTTGTCTCAGGAGGGGTCAGAGGGTAAGTGTTGTCACATGGTCAGCATAGCTCGCCTAATGACTGACAGGTGGACACGAGGGCTGAACTCTGACTCTGGTTACCAATCAGACGCTTCAGAGGCGCCCACTGAGCAAACATGAGAACATGTAAACCTGTGGTTCTGTCCACACAGGCCAGTGGCGGAGGAAGTGCACCGGTCCTCATGTGTAAAAATACATCAAAAGTCCTGGAACAAAGTTTTTTGTTATTTGTTATTTTTGTTATCTAGATGCCAAACACACAACTGCTGTGTGGTGGGAAAAAACAACAGTCATCGCTTCTTCAGTGGCTAAAAGGACGTTAAAAATGTACCCAAAGACAAGGACCATTTATGGACTTCCTGAAAAATTCAACTTTTCAAGAAATATATTGATTTAAAGTAGAAATTTGTGACTTCAGTAAGTTTTGACAAATTGTACATCATCATATTCATCAGTGATTTCTCTTCATTTAATAATCACCTGAAGTTAAAGTACAAAGTGGCATAAATCAATCTTTTACATATAAAACAAAGAACTTTAAAAATATGACACATATTAGAGAACGAATCTACTGAACACTCAGACTGTTTGTTGATCAATAGATTTGTTGGTTAGTTAACTATCAGAAAATTACTCATTAACTGTATCTTTAAATGCATTTTCCTGATAATACTAATGTGCTTTTTCTTCAGTACAATTTTGAATTCAGGACATTTACTTGGAATAGAGTATTTTATAGAGTAGTACTTGTATTTTTACTTCATAAAGGATCTGAATACTTATTCCACTGCTGCTCTGTTTTGTAAATACTGTACATTCTGCATGCAGAGATCAGATTTTACTTTAAGAAAACAGACTGATGATCTGTCTCAGTTGTGCAGCATCATAAAGCCATTTGTTTATGATTGTGTTTCTCTTATGGCCGGATCAACATGCAGGTATTTATTAATAGGATGTTGTTTCTCAACCTTCCCTGCACTGAATGTCCCAGTTATAGTTATGATAAATAGTAAACAGAATCCTCAAAGTCAAAACTACACCAGTGTAGAAAACATCAGTCAGTGTGCTCTCATCCCATTAGCCCATCTAAATCTGGAGCCTAAGCTAACCTCTGCTATTACCCCTAACCAGAGAGCAATCAGACCCTGGCGAGCTTCGGCAGACTGGGGTATTTTTAGAAGTCTCATCAACACAGATGATTACCAGCAATATGAAAGAGCGTGTGTGTGTGTGTGTGTGTGTGTGTGTGTGTGTGTGTGTGTGTGTGTGTGTGTGTACTCAGAGTCATATAGTGGAAACCACAGGGGGGCGACTTTGAGGTTGTAACTGGGGAGGAACTGGGTTGGTTTATTTCTGGAGCATGTGTTGCTCCGGTCCAGGGACCAACAGCTGAGCATGTGCCAGTGCAAGGGCAAGTCATGATGTCTGTCCCCGCAGCGATGACCAGATGCAGGTTCTGATAATCGACATCGCTGCTGACCTTCAGCCTGAGCGCACATACTCGGTAACACAATCCCTGCAGTGTGTGTGTGTGTGTGTGGTGTTTTGCAGCCTTTTATTACTGCATCACTTTCATTTGTCTCCCACAGGAGAAAACCACGAGTCCTCTGCTCTGTCATTGTGTGATTGGCTCAACTTGTTACCAAAGCAAATTGGGTTAGCAGACCACAGCCTGTTGTGAGCAGCAGACGGGGCCCGGGACAGATGAAAAGTGAAGTTGGGGATGTTTTCATGTTGAACTGACTCACGACCAGGGGCCTTCATCTAAATCAACATGTAAAGGTCTGTGGGAGCCAAATGACAGGGCGCGCAGCAGGACCCGCCTAAAGGGGCTTGTGGTCGGTGTTCTGCGTCTGTTGTGAGCAGCGGGTTCATCATTTCAACACATACGTCATCAGCACATGGGACTAACGTACACTGTCGGGGTTCGAGGCCGCTGTGGTTTTAAACATCAGATATTCAAGTGTAAAGTATCTGTTTTATCATCTGGTGCCATTACATCATATGTTGATGTTAATGTGACAACACTTATTAATTAGACGCTCAGCTGCTCCTCACTTCAGCGGTAAATCAGGAACTGATTATTTACAAAGAGAAAGTGAAGCTGGTAGTTTCTGTCTGACCTGCTCTGAATGTGAATTTCTTGATGGTGCCTTCAAAGAGCAGAATATAGTGAATGTACTGAGACTGATTTAGGTTTGAAGTGGAGTCACGACCGACTGACTCCCTCTGCTGGACAATTATCAAACAGCAGGAACCAGGTGGCAGCGGAGAACTGAAGGAAATCCTGAGTAGTGAAATAGTAACCTGGACATAAGCAGAGTTGGACATATCAAGACTCCATGTAAGTTAATCTGAATAAAGCAGCCTTACACAGTTTAAAATGTTACACATACATTACAAACGACAAAAAAATGATGTCAAATAAACACAAAACAACGTCAAAGACACACAAAACAAAGAGACACTGAAAAGACACAAAACATTACAGAGACATAAGACGTTATAAGACGGGTGTTACACATCTGTGTCCAGCGGCACATTGTCTCACAGTATGTCCGTGGCTGTAGAGTATGTGCAGATATTTAATGATGTTATTGAACTGAATTCACTATTAGAACATTGAACACTCAGATGACTGTGAGAAACAACAGCCATGACTCAGATCTTCCCTCGGATACGTTTTCTTTTTTTCTTTTTTAATGTTCCATCTCTTTTTGAGATGTTGCTGTTGGATTTAAACTAAAAATCCTAAATAAAGCATCTACAAAAAGACTTGCTGTCAAACGGATTTATTTTGTACAAAATAAATATCACATTCAAACATTCTGCACAGTTTACAGTTTCAATGTCACAGACACAGACGATAAAACTTTCCCCCTATTTGTCCCATTTAATCACCAACACTAACAACATCTAATTCATCAAAGCTGGTTTGGTCTTTGACACAGTTTTAAGGTGAAGTTACAGTAAATTGTATTAAAACAGAAACATGTCAAACTCAACAACACGGGATCAAAGGTGAATAAAAGGCCGGCGTGATAACAACATGTCCACCTGGTCTGTGCGATGCGGTCACACAGTCCACACCTCTCTTATAATGAGTCATGGTCCAGCTCCAGTCTACTTCAGAGGAACCTGCGCGTCCGTGTTGACGCTCGTTCACCTTCACGCACACACACATGTTCAGTCACTCAGTTTCTCTCAGTGTGGACGACCAATCTGACTCAAACCTCCCCAGCTTCCATAAAACTCCTCCAGACGTCAGGTGTCCTCATCAGGAGTCTCCGGTCATGATGGAAAGAAACTCCTCCTGGTTTACTGAAGAGAGAGAGAGAGACAGTTCAGTCTGAGAATAACTCTGAATGTATTTAAAGGAAGAATAACTCACAATGGTTTTGACAACTGAATTGTTGGGAGACGTCTCTAAGAAGCTGGAACATGGAGATGTTTAATTCTATTAAAGTGTGATCTTATTTTGAAGTTAATGCAGGGTTTATAGGACATGGCCCCTCAAAACATTTCATCTAACCCACCAAATGATAATAAAGAACTAATACTGTTACTGAGTGATTGATAATTAACAGCCTGTTTCAGTGTATGATCGTTTAACAACCTCCTCACATAAGGAAGAATTCAGCCTTCATCATTTGTTGTGTCTATTATATGAATGAATAAATGAAGTTGAGGTGGGACCTTGCATCAGTTTGCATCATATTTAGGTTTTGCCTGCTTTAGAGTCTCACTCAAACCTGATGTAGGAACGTGGAAATGATCACTTACTTTCACCGTCTCCGTCAGCATCAAACTCATCGATCATGCTGCGCAGCTCCTCGTCACCGATGTTCTCCCCGAGCTCTCGAGCGACTCGCCTCAGGTTCCTCAGGCTGATCTTTCCCGACTCGTCGTCATCAAATAGCCTGAAGGCCTTCATGATCTCCTCCTTCGGGTCTCGCTCCAGGATGCGATCGGTCACTGCAGAGAGATGTGGACATGTTCAGGATGTCCATGATTCCTCCCTCCCACACCATCAGTATGTCTCTGCGTAGAGATTCAGCCGAGGACGAGGAAAACTCACCTACTTCGTTGAAATCCTCAAATGTTATTTTGCCATTTCCCTCTCGGTCATAGTCTTTAAGAATCTTCAGAACATCCACTTTCTTCACTTCAAAGCCGAGCGCGCGCATTGCCACCTGTTGGGAATTTTTAACTGTGATATACATTTAAATGGAATAACTTCAGGATCATTTCTCAGTGGACAGATTGATTCACACCCATGGTGAGGGTCTCGATGCTGCTTTGAGGCTGAGCGATTCATGGAGAATCCTCTAACCAGCCTGGTTTTTCACGCTGGTACTCCTTCATACAGGCTGTCACTCTCCTTTAATGCACCAGAAAGTACAACAATCAATCACATCTCACCAAAGCACAAACAACTACTCACTGCTCATCAGCTGTGTGGTTTAGTTCTAAACAGAGAAAGTCTGTCAGAATCATTCTGGTCCCTGTCCAAAGCACCGCTGAGACCAGGAGGTGGATTTAACGTAGATTCAGACTGGCTTTGCCTCCTCATGGTTGTATGCCTCCACCAACTAGGCTCAGGCAATATTCAAGATGTAATATCTCAATACACTCCAGTCCAAATATCATGATGCATTTCATGTTTCAGTTCATATTTTTTAATAATACATGACTATATTATTGTATTTTATGTTTAGCTGCGTCTAAAGGTTTTATTTGTCACATGCCAAGGTACTATATACATTAAGTGAAGATATTCTTTTCAGTCTTTTCAGATATTTTGAGAAATATTGCATATGGCAGAAAATATTGTAATATTTGATATTATTGAAATCTGACCCAAGCCTACGGCCAACCAGTGAAGATGAAGGACATATTGTCACAACCTCCCCTTCTGTTTGTTAAGGTAGACGAATACTGACGATAAAATAACTGACTGACTGGTGTCCTTCTCTGCTCACCTTCAGCTCGTGGTAATCAATTTCTTTATCTTTGTCAGTGTCAAACAACTCGAAGGCTTCTTTGATTTCATGTTTCTGATCCTCGGTGAGCTCTCTCCTCTTCTTGCGTTTGGTTTTGTCGGCAACAAGCTCCGTTCTGGAAAGACAGATGCCAATGTTACAACTAATTCTGAGAGCTAGTCGGGAACTTCAGCATTATTACCACTGCAAACATTTTATTTTAAACTGGAACCTCCAGAGTTAGGGTCACTAATTCAGACAGCTGTGATACACAAACTGTAGTGTATAGTGTATATGTGTAGTGTATAGGTCTATTTTGGCAGTTAAAGGGAAAGTTAAAACACTCTGTGACTTATTCTCCATCTTTTAATCCAGTTACTGTTGTGAAGAGGTGTTAGACCTCCTAGTTAAAACTTGAACACTTTTTCACATTTTAGAAAAAGGGGATTTCACTGTTTTTTTACACAATAATAAACCAGGTCTAACTCAAAAACACCAACGTTTACTCTTGTCAAACCTGGATTTGATGAACACGTAGACGCCAGTGACTGTAGCTGTAAAACACAGGTTTACATTTGACCAGGTAGAGATCAAAAACCATTATACCTGAAATTGTCAAATCAGGACTAGATTGGCCCATAAAAGCGAAATACTGTTCAAAACTGTTTCAGATTAGCAAAACCTTTTCTTCTATTTGTGAAAACACACAAGAAAAGGCAATTTCACTGCTTCTCCGTCCATCTAGCCAAACTCAGACCAGGTCCAGAGCAAAAGCCGGGAGTTGTCGTGTAAGTTCCACCTTGTGCTTCATGTTTTTAGCAAACGCTCGGGAAACCATCGCTTTCTCTAAAACATGAACTGTCGATGCTGAAAAACCCAGAGGGTCTTTTCAGCCCAGGTACCGCTGGAGCTCCAGTCTTTAACTATCACATGAGATTCACTTTAAATTTAACACTGAGCTGCACTGCGGCCGCGACTACCCGCAAACTGGAACTTGGTGGATGAGCTAATTCTGACGCTGCTGTTTTCAGACATGCTAACGCTAGCTAACATGAATGAGCTAGCCTCTGTGCTGCTGCTGCTGGCGCTTTAAAATGAGCTGTTCCGGAGAAACTGAAGAGCGAAGCCGGGTCCGGCTGGTTTACCTCAGGGACAGACTCATTCTCGGTGGATTGTCGGATTTTTATGATCTTAAAATCAAACGTTGCTGTCGCCAAACAGAGATCACTGACAACACAACAAATCCGTTTATCCGCGCTCCCACAGAAGCCTCCCATTGGTCGGCGGTTACCAGGCAGCAGCAAAGTGTTGTCTGATTGGCTAACGTCATCGTTTTTTTGTTTTTAACTTTATTGAATATCGAGGAAAGTGCACAGACTGATTCAGCAAATATTAAAACTTTTTTTTGTACGCTCTATTATGTCGTAGATTTATTCTTTCCCATCGATTTACACTCAATAGCCCATAATAACAAAGCACACATTTAGAGGTTTTTTTTGTAAATTTATTTAAAAAAAAAAAAAAAAAGACAAAAAGTGAAATTTCCCATTTACAAAAGTATTCAGACCAGTAATCCAGCATATTGCAGAAACCGCTTCGGCAGCAGTTACAGCTTCAAGCCTTGTTGGTTAAGTCTCCGCAGGGTCGTACACCTGGAGTTGAGCAGTTTGTCCCATTAATCCTGTCAGATGTGAAGCAGAGACAGGTCCTGCAGCTGTTCCAGCTGTTCCAGCTGTTTGCTCTGAGTCATTGTTGTGCTAAAAGATCAGCCGCTGGTCCAGTTACAGGTCACATGGACTTGAGAGGAAGTTTTCTTCAAGGACCTCTTTGTGTTTGGCTGCACTGATCCTTCCCTCAGTTCTGAGCTGTCTCCCTGTCCCTGTCTCTGAGAAGCCCCCCCCCCCCAGCATGATGCTGCCACCACCCAGCTTCACTGCAGGGTTGGTATTAACCAGGTGATGAGCAGATGGACAGGGTTTGGATTCAGACCAGAGAATCTTGCTCCTCATCATCCTCATGAGTCCTTTAAATGCAGTTTGACAAACTCCATCAGGCTGTCACATGCATTTACTCAAAGTGGCTTCTGTCTAGCCACTTTACAATAAAAACCTGATTTATGAAGTGCTGCTAAGATGGTTGTCTTCCCGGCAGGATCTCCCATCTCTGCAGTGAACTTCTGAAGCTCTGTTAGAGTGACCGTTGGGTTCTTGGTCACCTCCCTGACCAAGGCCCTTCTTGCCCGGTTACTCAGTTTGGCCGGTCGCCCAACTCTAGGAAGAGTCTTAGTGGTTCCAAACTTCTTCCATTTCACTATTATTGAGGCCACTGTGCTCCTGGGAACACTCAAAGCTTTAGAAATGGTTTTATAGCCTTGCCCTGATTTATGCCTCGCCACAATTTCATCACGGAGGTCGACAGAGAGCTCTTCGGACTTTATGGCTTGGTTTTTGTCTCTGTTGCTCATCTTCAGTTCATTTTCAATTTCTTTATCTTTGTCAGTGTCAAACAACTCAAGAGCTTCTTTGATTTCATGTTTCTGATCCTTGGTGACCTCTCTCCTCTTCTTGCGTTTGGTTTTGTCTGCTGCAAGCTCCGTTCTGGAAAGACAGATCCCAGTGTTACAACTAATTCTGTGTTTCAACATTTGTGAAACCTTTTCTCTACTTGTAAAGACAGAAAAAAGGGTGATTTCACCACATAAGACCGGGTTCAGATCAAAACCCACTGTACATGAACTTGTTAAATCTGAACTATATTGTTCCAGGAAAACTAAAGACTGTTCAAAACACAACTTCAGAACTGCAAAACTGTTCAGGTAATAACCTGGGTTTCTCTAAAAGATGATCCCCGAAAATCATGTCGCATTGGAATAATCGGAAAAATTTGTTTCTGAGAGGGAAAATTCACATGAATGTGGGAACAACAATTTAGAAACTTTTGGTACATTACTGTCTGAGGTGCTGACGTCAAATAACAAAAACATGGTGGATGAAAGGAAATATTTAGTTGATGGTGGGAAACCTTTGGTTAGTGGTGCAAATCCACATCTTGCATATCAATTTTATGAACATTTAATTTGTATTGTGGTATTACGTTATAAACGTTAATTGCTGTCCAGTTTGGGTGGCCATGATTAGTTAGAAAAGTTATTTATTAACAGTAACCCTGATAATAAGAAACACTAATACTGGAAACAGCTTTCAGTGAGTTGTTTTAACGCGCTGAGCATCAAAATACATCAAGTTGTTTCCACATTCAGACCTAAAGCACTTGAACACAACAAAGTCAGAAGAACCACTTTATCCGAGGCGCCCGTGAACGCAGCCAGCGAAGCTCGAACCGTGTCCCCCGGGTCTGTAGCGTCAACGTCCCGCTGCACAAGTCCCTCCACAGCTCACAGAACCGACTGGGTTTATTTAATTTACTGTAACACCCGTTTAATCTTCGTTACCTGTGACAGCTGCTTTAACATTCACTCAAACTGTGACTTAGTAAATGAGATAATGTGGTTTTCAAAGAGCCAGACGTGCTAGCGCTAGCTAACGTGAGCGAGCTAACTGGCTGCTGGCGCGTTAGGAGCTGAACAGAGACGGACTGCTTTACCTTAGAGACAGGCTCATTGTCGGTGGATTTTAAGACTTTTACGACCTGAAAATCAAATGTTACTGTCGACAATCACAAGCAGCACAGCACTATTCCCGACAACAAAACAAATCTGTGCTGTTTCTTCTTCGGCTTCTTCTTCCTGTGGTTTGATTGGCGGTTGTCAACCAGCTTCCAGGAGCATTACCGCCGCCTGCCGTCCTGGAGTGGGGCCGGCGCGGGAGGAGCATGAGTGTGAGTGTTACAGTGCCTTCATCCCCAGAGTTACCCCAGAATAAATACATCAATAAATGAATACATTCTTCAGATGAAGAACACTCAAACCCCACATTTCTTTAGCTCCTGTCTCTGTGTTTACAGGTTTAACTGTTTCTTCCTCTGAGCCACAGTCACATAGTCCTGATGTCTCTGCACCTGCAGTACAACAGCTCTGTCCAGCCTGGTTTACCTGTCAAGCCTGTAGCATCACTGACATCTGCTGGCCAGTGTGGAGTGTTGCACCCTCTATCTGTGACTATAACACTAAACAACTGGCAGCTGAGAAGGGGCGAGTCGACCCCCGACCCAGCTCTCGTCTGGCGGTCTGCGGCAGCCACACATTTCAGACGCCTCATGGATCATTCAGGTTGGACTGAGTGAAAGATCCTGTGGTCTCTCCTCCCTTATGTTCTTCATTTGAAGCCTGCGTGTTCGTCTCAGACTCCCATTCCTTTGTATTTCTTTCCAAAGCATCATGTTCACATGTTATTTAAAGAAAATATTCCAGTGTATTTACGCCTGAGATTTACCTTGGGCTACTTTTATGACAGCACACACATGAAAGAGTCAGAGAAGTGAAGTGCCCGCCTTGCTGTCTTACCCCCTGAGGAAATACCACTTGGCTGTACCTGGCTCGCCCTGACGGACCTGAACAGAGCCACACACATTCAGACCTCCACCAAACACTCACAAAGCCACAGAGCGGATCCACAGAGAATGTTTCTGGTAGGACTGACTTCACCACCAACAGTCTCCTGTGGAACAACACACAGAGGCCTCTTGTGCTGCAGGTCTGGGTCGCCTCTGACCGGGCTTCAGCAGAGAGAGGCAGGAGATAGAGGCTGGGGGAGGGGGGGGGGGGGGGGGGGGGGGGGGGCAGCTGTATCCTTTTAAACATGTGAACATGAAGGACAGAAATGCTGACAGTTGGAAACAGGAAACAAAGTCTTCTGTGCTGAAGTTGTGATGATCCATCCGTCCACCACGTCCTCCTCCCTCTGTGGACTCTCACCCTGTAACAGCAACACACTGTTTCCTTTGTCACATGATGTTTCTCCAGCTTCTTCAACTTAAATCAACATTTAGCTCAAGAAAGGAACCAACATACAAATGTCTCTATACATGATGATCTTCTTGGGAATTTTCTTACTCATGGTCCACTTGAAAATCTAAATAAAATTAAATTAAATTAAATTAAATTAAATTTTTGTTGTTATTTATTTTTTATAATTAAATTTCTTTCACCAAAATTACTCTCTTTTGCTCATATATGCAAAACCTACTGGCCCATAGTTTGGGAACCACTGCAATAGAGTGTATATTTTTACTCTTCCACTTGTATCACCCTTTTTTGTTCACAATATACACAGAGCTGAAACAGGCAGTAGATTAACAAGTTGAATTTAACGGGGTTTTTTTTAGCAAAAAAGCCAAACATTTGTAGCTCATCTACTGTGAACATCTGCGGCTTTTCTTTGTCTTATATGATAATAAACTGAATGTATTTGGTTTTCTTACACTGATACCAGCAGATTTGAAGACGTCATCCTGGACTTTTTTTTTAATACAAGTGATGAATTGATTGATATAGAAAATAAGCAGCAGACTGAAGGATAATAAAAAGAACTGTCACCTGCAGTCTTACAGTGTATATTAATAAATGCACTGCACTGAACACTGAACTTATATTGAATTGTATGATGTATGTATGATCCACTTTTACAGGAATTTCTTACCAACCTAAAGAGAGTTCTTTGATGTAATTTCATTCAGTGCAGCTATCAGACATTACTTGGATCAGGTTCTCACATTTTCTTTCTGAATTAAAGTTTGGACGACAGGAGCTGCTAATCCACCTTATCCACATAAATTAGCCTCTTCAAAGGCTGTGGTCCCTGGTTGACCCGTGACGTCCTCTTCACCACT
Source organism: Trachinotus anak (assembly GCF_046630095.1). Lineage (NCBI taxonomy): Eukaryota > Metazoa > Chordata > Actinopteri > Carangiformes > Carangidae > Trachinotus > Trachinotus anak. The sequence goes on along the minus strand of NW_027273879.1, from coordinate 546,253 downwards.
ATCATGTATTTCCCACAGAGAGTTCTCAGCAGCAGTGACCGTCCTGTGGTAAAGTAGGTGCCGCTGGGTCTCTGTTTATCTCACGGTGCGTCTCCTGTCTCACATGTGTGTGCTGAGATAGAGGCTGGGAGAAACGTTAAACCTCGTCCCAGGAGAAGCCTCATCCTCGGTCTCCTCTTCTCTGTGACTCATTTTCTCCCTCCATGTTTCCTCACTGTGTTCTCTGAAGTCACAACATCAATAGATTTCAACATTTTCACTGACAGCCTCATAGCATGTCTGCAAAATACTGTGGTGGAAGTGTTCAGGTCCTTTACTGAAGTAAAAGTACCAATACAATAATATAAAAATACTGCATTACCAGTCAGAGTGTTGCTTTTAAAATCCTACTGAAGTAAAACTATCATCAATAAAATATATCGATAAAAAGGAAAAGTATTGCCACTGCAGAAAAATGGCTTTTTGTTACTACCGATGCATCAATGTGTAAGTAGCATTTTGTTTTTTAAAAATGTGGTTTTAACCACTTTATATACAGTTAGATAGTTAATCTAGTTGTTCCCAACCCAGGGGTCGGGCCCCTCCGAGGGGTCACCAGATAAATGTGAGTGGTTGTCAGATGATTCATGGGAGAGGGACCAAGAAAAAATAAAGTTCTCATGCAAACCTATGTTGTAAAGCTTGGGACTTTTACCCCATTTGAGCCCAAACTGTTTAAATGAAGACAACTGAAACATAACAAGGAGACACAACTAGAAAACAGGTCACAAGCCATAAATGATTTCATCTTTATTTTATAAGCTCATCATAAGTTATTTAAAACCTTAACCTGCAAAGTAACAAGTGAAATAAATACAGAGGAGTAAAATGTGACTGTAGTTGAGTTGAAGAGTAAAGTAGAAGATAAAAATACTCAAGTAAAGTACAAGTACCTCAAAATTGTACTTAAGTACAGTACTTGAGTGAATGTACCTCGTTACTTTCCACAGCAGTGACACCTGTATCTGTGACTCTTTCACACACAGAAATCCTGACCCACACCCACAAACCACAGGAGTGAACTGAAGCGTGTTGCTGAAAGATGCTGGGTGTGACCTGCTCTTTCTTCACAGACTCAAGATCAGACCAAATGTCCAGCGATCGTTTGTCACACTTCAGGGTTCAGTTGACCCAGTTTACCAAAAAACACCCAGTTTCTCTCTCACGTCGAGCATAGTTCACCTGTACAGGCAGGTTCAGGTTTGATCTGAAGGAAAAGCAGTTTTATTTGTGTGCTGTCTTTTAAAAAGAAAGCAGTTTAAAGTTTGAAGTGCATAAATAAAACTGAGCTAAAGTCAGCCCTGAGTGATGCGCTGAGTGAACGATGATGCCTTCACTTACTGATGCTGAACACTATAGGAAACATGAGTCTATTCAGTGTTTATCTGGTCATTAACCAAAGTAAAATGTTGACCTGGTCCTGGCGTTAGATGGAAGTCAGAGGATCAGAGTCAGTGGTGTTCATCCTGAGGGGACCATGAACATCTGGATGTTGTGCGACCAGTGAGAGAGGACGAGCTCCTGGATATTAAACAGATGTGAGGTCAGTGAACTGAGACTCTCTGATGCTGTCCTGTGGCTGAACTCTAGCGAAGTCTGTCCGGTCGCCACCTCTCAGACACAGGTCTTTCATGCCTCCTCTCTCTGGTGCTGAACTCGGTTCTTGTTGCAGAGGTGAACATGAGGAGGGGGCGTAATGACCGGAGCGTGTATTTACCTTATCCAGGATCAGCAGGCTGTACAGGGGCAGCTTTTTCAGGAAGCCACATGTGAGCGTGCCGCACAGAGTCGAGTGGTGTAAACAGCCAGCCAGTACCTATATACAGCACATATATGTGTGTGTGTGTGTGTCCGGTCCTGTTTGGGGGGGGGGGGGGCTGATGGAGATGGGTGGGGGCAGGGTGGAGTAAGGTGCAGACCTGGTCACAGCAAAGCTGCCTCTGTTTTTCCTCTGACAGAGTCTGATTCAGCAGCTGAACTCTGTTTAGAGGAGGTTCACTGAACTTCCAGATCTGGACCCTGTTCTCAAACAGGAAGTAAAAATAACTCCACTGATTTATCGCTGCATTCATGTAACATAACCTGACTGATGATGAACAGTACAGACTGTAATCAGTTTAATGTGAAAACAATGTGACGATGTGACGACGCGTGCTAAAGAGCCAGACGTTTCCCTCAGCAGCTGGTGGAGACCAAACACGGAGCTAAAAGAGCGGGAACTGGACTGAGATTCACCAGGTGACAGACACCATGATCACGTTGCTCTGTAACAGCTGGATGTGGAAATAAGCAGATGAAATTGTGGCACAAAACAAACACGTCTGTGAATATTTTACTGACATGTTCAGTATCAATGTATTTGCAAAGACTTCCTCAACATGTTAATAGAAAATATAATTATGTTTCTTACAAAACACATTTTCTGTGTAGTTGTATGGAGAGGTGATGTGTAGGAGACAGGGCTGTTGGTTTTATTATTTAAACTATTGGTCCTGTGTGTGACAACAGCTCCAGATGAATTTGAACCCAGTTTAGAAAAACAAAAATCCAGGTTTGTGTCAAATCCTCAGCATTTAACTCAAGATCCTTCAGGTGAGGCCAAGATCTAAGACAGTTAGTTTGCTCAGCAAAGATCTGATACAAAAAGAATAAAAGACAAAGTGTAAAGTGTAAAAACTGCTGATATTCTTCATTATCCATGTGAACTGTGAATGGTTCTTAATACACGTAATTAAAGCTGCTGGGTGGGGCTGCAGCATGTCAGAATCTCTGTGTCAGGCGTGTGTGTGTTCATGCCATTAAACCAAACTGCACTGAGCCCCACCCTCAGTGAGCACAAAGACCCCCTGTCCACTCTGTGCACACGTGGGGGGGGGGGGGGGGGGGGTTCACTCACAGCTGCAGCCCTCTGTGGTGAGTCTGCTTTCACCACCTGAATGAGATGATACACAACAAATGATCTTCAGCAAACAACAACAAATGAAAACACACTTCATGGCCAAAAGTATGTGGACACTCCTGATTCAACTATATGATCATTTCAAAGGATGAGGTCGTGCTGTTACAACTGAGCAGTATTATACAGAGAGGTGTTTCTGGTGTTGCTGCTCTGCCTCCACCACGTGACGACAGTTAATTCTGACGAAAACTCATTTAGTTGACGACAGGATTTCCTCGTCTTCAGCCGTCACAGCCGACAGCCCGGCTGCTGACCTATTCAGCTCTTTATGACTTTAACCTTCTGCTGATAAAGCTCGCTGACCGCAACAGTGGTGCAGTTAATGGTGCAGTTTTAGCAGAGTGAGCGGGGGTAATGAATGTGGCTCGTTTGGCTTTACGGCCCAGAAACCTGAGTCCTGCAGAGAATCAGCTCACTGAAATTTACAGGATCATGGAGGAACAGATGGATGCACACGTAGACTTGATTATACACAAATAAGCTGCAAAGAAACTCCTGCACATCTTTAAAAAGTCAAGACAGGAGCCACCACCATGTCCCTGATGACTCCCACCTGGAACAACAACAGTCATGGATGACAGAGCCTGGCAGGTGTGACTTAAAGCTCCATCCAGTCTAAAGGTAGATGTCCATGTGTTTGTGATTATAAAGCAGGTCTAGGTTCTATATTAATACTGTGAAAGTATCAAAGCCTCAGTCCACAGACAAATGCACACAGCCTGTATTCAGAAACTGAGCCTTAAAACCAGCCGTCAGGACTTCTGGAACTTTGTGATGTCACAACAAAGCTGTCACCGCCCTCAGCCACACCCCAAGCCCCGCCCACCTGGACCCACCATCCAACCTTGAAGGATTTGGTTTCTCTGAGTGTTTACCTGAAATCTGCTATATTTTTATTGGATTACTCAGAAAACAGTCAGCCAATCAGAGGAGAGATTCAGAGTTGGTGATAACTCTGTTCATCGCTACATATGACTCCTCACAGTCACAGTCACTTGATCAATTGTTAATATAAAACGCTTTAATTTCAGATTATGTTTTGAGTTTGTTTGACATTAGTAGATATCACGACATTTATATGAAAAGTTCTCAGTAACCTGAGAGCCTCAGTGTTTATTAGGAGACTGAACTGTTTGACATCTGGCTCTGTGCCCTCTCAGTCTTTAATACACTGTCACTGTGATGAGCCTTTGTAGCCTAAAAACAACAGATGTGCTGGCTTAAGACACAGTAGAGAGAAAAAAACAAAGGTGTGGAGAGAATGTGGAGTCATGAATCAATGAGCTGAGGCAGAAAGAGAGAGATAAGAGAGACAGATGGAGACAGAGGGATGGAGGATGGATGGATGGAGGGGGAATGTGATAACGAGTGTAATTAATTCTCGGGTGAATATGTTGTGAAACATTCACCGCAGCATGTGGTTTGTCTGAACGGAGACCAACCCAACTCCCAGGAACTGTTACTCATTAAACACAGGAAGAGCTTCCTCTGGGCCGCGTCCCATTCGGCTCTCAGATTCTTAGAGACAAGAGAGACAGAGCAGCTTACAGGTGAAAGCAACAGGAAGTTACCTTCAGCAGCAGCCGCAGGAGCGTGTCCGTCCACTCGTCTCCTCCAGTGAAGAGAGGAAAACATCTGATGTGTGTGGAGCGATGATGAGGAGGCTGGAACCTTCCTCGCATGAGTACATGTTCATGTTCTTCACGTGGTTTTTGATGTTTTAAACTTTAGAGCTCAACTGGTCGGTTAATTATGTCGTCCTCATCTGAAAGGATTCAAAATTCATCATTAATTAATTTGTTCTTTCTTGAGAATCTTATTTAATGTGTTGCAGAATTTCCCTTAATCTGACACAATTTCAAAGAAATCCAAACAATAAAAATATCTGGCAGCCCCGTCGCCTCACAGCGAGAAGGTTCCGGGTTCGAACCCCGGGGGCCTTTCTGTGTGGAGTTTGCATGTGCTCCCCATGTCGGCGTGTGTTCCTCCCAGAGAGTGCCCGTGGGTGTGACTGGTTGTTTATCAGCCCTGTGATAGACTGGTGTCCTGTCCAGGGTGTACCCCACCCTTGGCCGATGTCAGCTGGGACTGGCTCCAGCCCCCACTCCGCCCCCCTGGATTAGTGGTATAGATAATGGATGGATGGTATTGATTGTATCAAAACACACCTTAAACATAAGCCTGGACTGAGACAGGTACAAAGTGAAAGTAAAGATTCAACTGGAGCAGATTTACTGTACATGGTGCTTTCCAGAGCTGAGAGGCCCTGGAAAGCGGGGGGGGGGGGGCAGCTCTCTGAATCAGCTCTGTCATTACATGTTGAGCAACAGGGGCTGGGTACCTCCTTTGTTTGAGCCTTTGCCTGAAGAGGGTGTGATGCTTCTGCGGAGATGTGTCAACAACCCAAACCCCGCGACCCGCTTCAGATCCCTGGACCCTGCGCTGATGCGACGGGATTGTGCTGAGTCTCCTCTGTCCATCTGGAGGTGGAACCTGCGGAACTCACCGGAGTTTCCCGCACTCTTGCGTAACACTTCACCTGCGTGCGTCTTGGGCGAGAGCGCAGACTCCTCTGAGCCCCCCCAGGAACACGGGGAGGAGCGGCAGCTGTTTGCGTCTTACCTTGACGCGCGTAACCGTTGCGCGCCTCAGTCCGCGTCCCGAGGTCCGGAGGCTCAGACCGTCACCGCAGCAGCGCACACAGCGAGGTAAGGTCCTGATGGCCATGTGTCTACAGGGAGGAAAACTGCGTTAGACACAGACCTCTGCTGATTTTCTCTCTGTGTTTCTTGGTGAAGTGATGGACATATTTACTGAGGGTTTTTGGACACTTTGTCTTTATTGGATGATCACAGCTGAGATACAGACATGAGGCATGTAACACAGATAAGTGGTCGGAGTCAAACCAGGGACATTACGGCTGAAAGACGTGTAGTTTACCCACCAAACCAGTGTCATATGATTTAATCCTGAAGTTATTGGAATAACTCACACACTGGGCTCCAACAGTCTGAGAATAATAAATCATAATCAACCTGCAGCTCAAGCTGCTCCACAAACAGAAAAGAGAAGAGAAGACAGTTAATAGAGTCATTAAAATATATTTTAAAAAGTAAAATAATAAACTGCTACAAATGAAAACATCACAGCAGCAGTTATTATAACATAATCTTAATACTTAGGTACAATAGTCAAAGATTAAGCAGAAGAGTAAGACAAAGACAAACAAAGCAGCTTCACCATTTATCTTAGTCTGTAGTTAAATCTATTTAATTTGTGACTAATTAAAAAAAACAACTATTTTCTGATTTTTTTTTTAACTTATAGAAGGTCACCATCATGGATTTCTATGGAAGTCAATTCTTATGTCTCTGACATTACTGATGTAATCTGTGTGTAGTGGGTTTAGATCTGGTCTGGTCAGTCAGACCTGGACTCACTGAGCTGACATTAGTTGATCCTGATGCACAATGAGCCAAACATCCACACGTCTGAAGATCTGCACCACCATGTCAGACTGGGGGCCCAGACCTGGGGGCCTCCCTTTTACCTTATTCTCACCTTTTCACTGATTGAGGATGTGATGAACAAACGTTGTTGATTTTGAGGAGGTTGATGGCAGCGGGTGCACTAAGTATAATTCTGAGGTACTTGAACTTTACATTTTACTCCCTCATACTATATTCTACTACATGTCAGAGAGACATACTGCACTTTTACTGCAGTACAGTTTTCTGACAGCTGTAGTTTTACCTACAAAACATGATGGAATTGATTTATAAAGCATGCATCAGTTAACAGTTGGCTCCACCTTGTGTTGCTGCGACGTAAAAGTAGCATCATGTCTACGGTACAAACCTGGAAGTGACCGTTCATAACAACAGCAGATATTTTGATCAACAGTTAATAGTTTCTGCCAGTTAAGGATTCACTGTTTTTACTCGTTGAATATTTTTGTTTTTTGAAGTGTTGTTGGACAGAACGAGACGTTTGATTACTTCACCCTGAAACTGTGATGGGAATTTTTCTGTGACATTTTAGAAACAGAACGATTGGTTGATTTAGGGAAAAAATAATCTGTAGATTAATGATAATGAAGATGATTGTCAGTTGCAACTCAATATATTTTATTGTCATTACTTTTTAAAAAATTGTAAATGATTTAAAAATCAGCTTTGCAAATATCTCACAAAGGTTTGATGAGGTTTTGTGAGGAAACTCATCATGTCTGTTAATCCCATGTGTCGTGGGGAGAAACACTGAATGTAGATGTAAACTCCACAGGGGGCCTTTAACTTAAACTCTTATTTTTCCATCACCACTTCTACTCACTCTCTTCATCTTTATTCAGTACAAGAAGGAAAAGTTTGGGTACGAATGTTAGTTTGTATATAATATAATTTTGCATTTGTATATTATATTCTAGGCATCTGTATCTGTAGTTACCAGGGCCCCTTTAAGTTTTGGGGCCCCAGGCAGTTACCAAATGTAGGTTCTCCTCACTTAGGCTCTTTGATTAAAACCATTCAGAGTTTGATTCTGTATGAACAACCAAATCTTCTACAGTGAATATTTTAATCATTTACATTGATGTTTCTTCATTTGACTGATTGACGTATTGGCCTGTTGCCAGGGAATCAACGTCCATCAGAACACAGATAACTGCAGCGTGAAATTGGCTCTACGTCATTTTCTCTCCTCACTCGCTCGTCCACTCGTCGTCTGTCAGCACAGACGATCGTGTTTGTGAGAGTTTCCATACTTGTGGTCGACCATATTGTGCAGCGCAGCCTGAGTGATTTAGAGGCTGTGAGCGACTCTCAGCCCAACAACCCCTCTCTGTGTGCTGGCTTAGACTTGGCGGCTCCACCCTGACCCCCACCCATTACCCCTGCACCCACCCACCCACTACACACACACACACACATGCACACTATAGACTGTGGCCTGCAGTGGCCCATGTCAACCCCCCACCCCCCACCAAACTAAATGAAAATGGGGGTTGATTCTCTGCACACACGCAGACACACACACACACGCAGACACACACACGCAGACGCACACACACACACACACACGCACAGTCACCTTCAATTTGTTTAAATCGGTGCTGATGAGGAAACAACATATGTGGGTTTAGATGTTAATTAAGCAGAAGTCGCTGTATTTGCATCATGAATAGACGTTTATGTCGTGTTGTGTAATGTGTTTGCCATCGACTGGCTGCAGCTTTAAAGGTAGGACTCCTCTAAATAGTCTGTGTATGTGTGTGTGTGTGAGTGTGTGTGTGTGTGTGTGTGTGTGTGTGTGTGAGTGTGTGTGTGTGTGTTTTCACTACTATTTGTGTAGCAAACACCCTCTTGTGGACACCTTTTCTGAACTTTCCCCTGTTTAGCAGAAATATAAATGAAGCAAAAACATTTGTTCAGGGTGAAAATGTTGACAGACTTAATCCGCTGCTTAAACAAATGAAATTCATGAGCCACGAATTCATCAGCCGCCGCAGCAGAAGCTGCCAATCACAAAAACCTGCTGCAGGAACAGCAAAGCTAACAGGCTGATGTTTGGCAGGTGTACTATCTGCCATGTTTACCTTTTTAGTTTGGCATAATAGCATGCTAACATTAGCTAATTAGCACTGTCATTGGATGTGTTAGCATGCTAACCTGCTATAAACTGAGCCTGTGGACATTATAAGTGCTAAACATCAGCATGTTAGCGTTGTGATTGTGAGCTGTTAGCATGCTACGTGCAGCCTTGCAGAGATGCTAGCATGGCTGCAGACTCCTGAAAGGCTGTGTCCCAGCTCAGGGGCTGCATCCTGCGCATTTCTGTTTTGCGTCACCAGCTGTGTAGCTTGGCTAGCTGTTCCATCTGTTTCCAGTCTTTATGCTAAGCTAAGCTAATTGCTTCCAGACTCCATCTTTTTTACCCATGATCACTTCCTTTACTTAGTGGTGCTGATCTTCTCGTTAAAACAAATAAGTGCCTTTCTTAAAGTCTTGAACTCTTCCATTTAGGATTTTGGTTCACTGGTAAAATAACACAGACAATTTTCAGGTATCTCATCAACTCCCTGAAGTGAAAGTAAAAACATCTTGAATGAGTTCAATCCTCATTTTACACTGTTTAGAAAACAAGGAACCCATGAAGGAGAGGAAATGAGATGTAACCTTAAAACTTGAGGTATTAACCTGTTTTATATCATACGCATTATTTGGCCGTGACCGGTGCTGAACTTTAACCTTTGGCTTTCACCTCTGACACCCGGTGAGGGGGTGTAATGCGAGGATACAACCCTGCGTACACAGACGTCTCCTCCTTTAAAAACAGAGCCATGCTGGGATGAAGAACCAGATTAACTTTTAACTGTATGGTTCTCCTCAGGGTCAAGGCAGGCAGTTAAAAGAGACAGCGGTGAGAGAAAGCGTCGTAAATTACGTCCTCACAGTGGGGAAGAGTGGGGTGGGGTGGGCAGAGAGGTGAGGGGTGGGAGGAGGGTGAAGGGTCATATATCCTGGATGGGATGCCTGGTGCCTGTGTGCTGACTGAGAAATCAAAGATAAGCGAGAACCGAGGTCCGTTGGATATTGTCTGGTGCTTGGTCCACATCTGGGCAGATTCCGGCTGTTACCCTCCAGTGCTGGCTGACACCCTGAGGATTTTCAGTTTATGTGCCAGAGTGGGTCCTGATGTGGAAGTAGCATGTGACAGTCAGGCTGTGACTGTCCAAAACCGACAACCAGCCGCTCACATGCACATGAAGCCAGGACAGTACGTCCTACAGGTCAGTTATATATCAGACTTCAGATGCACAGATGAAACATTTTAGTGGGTTTTGGTCTTTTCATGGTGGAACCGGATGTTGCTACACCCGAAGTGTTTCTTAGGAATTCATATGGAGGGTCCTGATTGGACATTAGAGCCCTTACAGCTCATTCCCACTCCTGCTGCTGCACTGGCCACCAAACCTGCCATCACAGACCCACTGTGCTCCACACTGAGGACTCTTTGTAGCAGCCGAGGTGGTGTGACGCTGACGTAAAAATACCAGTGGACTGGTTTGAACCCGCCACCTTAACCACTGAGGAAAATGCATGTGCTGTTCGGTGAGGAAACTTATTGAGCTATTTATGAGGCCGTGTGCATAAAGTTGATACCCCCACTCTGTACCCCACCCACATGCAAACACATGCGAGCTCTTAACAAACGTCGGAGCTGGCGTGGTGACGATGTCAGTCTACTTTTCCACAGCAGGTTGTGTCACCGCTGCTGAGACCTGTTACAGCAGGGTGTTCCCGGCCAGGTGCAGAGATGCTGAATTTAGCATCTTTCCTGCATCATTTCCCATCAGCCCCAGAGCAGCTCGCCATGGAAAAGCTTTGTGAGGGGAGGAAATGCCGCGACACACACTAGATCGTAGTATAACCCCAAAAATGAAGCCTGTGTTTGGTTGGAGGGAGGAAGTTTCCATGTTTATTAAAAGGCGGCTTTATTTAAAGAATGACAGAGTTTCTCCTTTATTTCTGCTGTTTTTAACTTGTGTGCTCACAGGCAGAATTTAATGAGACTTTTTGGGCTTGTTTCATAAGAACAGAGGTGTCGATGGGTTGAATCTGTGCAGTGACACTGGGGGTGAGCTCTTATCTGTTTAACAGGAGTATCAGTGTCAGCTGGGCGACCTCAGATCTTCTCCAGAGCTCTTAATCTGAAAGGCATCAGGCAGATAGCAGCACATGAAAGAGTCTGTCCAACCAGAGCTGCCTCATCTGGGGACGTTGTGTTCTCACAGTTTGGTGTTTTTATCTGTAATTGTGTAATGTGTTGTCAAACACAGAATCCACATCCACCCTACAAACGACTTGTCAGATCATCTAACAGCACCTGAACCCGAACACACAGACATGTTAAAGGACCCATCACCCCCACACTGCAGAGACTGAAAAGAACCACAAACCGTGCAGCCGCGTCATTTGTGGTTGTTTCATGTCTCTTTGTGGTGGTTTTATGGCTGTTTGTGGTTGTTTTGTGTGACTGCTCACATTTCATGTCTGAAAGTCAATCTAATGATTTCAGAGAGACAAAAAATAAAATGCAAATCAGCTACAAAGACACAAAGAAACACAAAACAATTAAACAGAGGAACTAAATGACCACAATGAGGCAAAATGACTTGTGTCTCTTTCAGTCTGAGGGTCTCGCTCTTACTGTGGGGTCCAAAAGTCTGAGACCACTTTCCCATTGTGTGTATGAGGGGCGGGGGCCTTTTGCACGTCTGAGCCCAGGGGCCCATTGTCTGTCCGCGTCTGGGAGTTGTTGCTTCAGACGTCCCCTCTCTGACGTAACTGAGACAGAAACATAATACCCATCCTGACATCGTGTTTCTGTCTTTTTCAGCATAAATCAGCGTCAGCGTCAGTGAGAGACACGTGTTTAATGGAATCCATACGTTTATCTCACCGGCTGCTCGGCCCCAGGAGACGCTGTGGCCCCTAATATCATAGACGTAAACTCTGAGAGGCCCTCCTGGGTTTTTATTCTCCAGCAGTCAAGTTAAACTGATGCATCACCCAGATTAAAGCCAGTGAGGGATGATGAAGGTTTAAAGGTGTAAAAATAATCTCACCTTTGTGCTGCATGTTGGATTTTGTTGTCGGGATTATTACCACCCCCCTGAGGCCGGGGGCTGGAAACACGGCTACAGATGGTGAATGGCAGCCATCGACCAATCAGAGCGGCTACCAGCCCATTCAACACCTAAAAAACGAACCTGGACACGTGACACAGAGATGAGGTTTATGCTTTATCACAAGTGTTTTCAAATCATAATCATATTTTTTATAAGACACAGAAGACTGAAGAGATGAGGACAAACTGGTTCAGCAAATGTTAAGAGCAGAACAATGTTTGTACCTCTGTGTCGTAAAGACTGTGGATGTTTTCTCCACCTGGATTCTAAAGTTTCACCCAGTAAAAGATTTATGGAGTCACACACACACACACGCGCACACACACACACACACACACACACACACACACACACACACACACACACCCTTACACATGCAACACAAGTCATACTTAAGGATAGTACTTGAGTAAATGTACTTAGTTACTTTCCATCAGTTTGACTCTGGTGGTTCTCAGTGTCGTGGTTGTTGTGTATGTTCCACATCTTTCCTCTGATGTGTCCTCAGGTCGTCATCAAACTTTAAGGCTTTTGGTGTTTCACGCCTCATTTCCCTCTCCCTCTGAAGGAGGCTTTGTGGGGGTCAAGTGGCCCTCGTCGCCTCTGCAGCTTCATCATAAGAATCTGTCAACAACAGCCTCAGAGCAGGAATGTCAGCAGTGTGTCTAGGAACCAAAGAACCCGAGGTCTCAGGGAAAGGACCAGTGTGAAGCTCCTGAAGTAACTGTCTGTTTTCACAGTTGCAAACTAATAAGCGGTTTATCAGAGGAGGGACAACGTGAAGTGAATCTACTCTGTGAGTCTGGTCCAGAGTCAGGAGCAACAAGTCCAAGGACACGTATCAGAGGGTAGAGAGCGACCTGTACGTTCAGGTTGGAGACTGGTTGAGTCCTAAACAAGTCATAATGTGCTCTTCACCTAACGTAATGGCATCTTAACAGTTAGTTACAGTTAATTAAAAGAGAAAAGTGCATTTATTACTTTAAAGTCATTTTTAAAAGCTAAATTATCAGGTGTTTAATATCATTTTATTAAATCTGCATGTTGCTGTGAATCCCTCACAGAATCCATTTGTCTATTTATCCAATACAAAAGCTGAAATAAACTAAACCCAGTGATTTAATTATGAAGTATAAATAGTTGAAAAAAATAAACTAGTGAAAGATAAGTAGAATAAAATAAATAAAGTTTTATTCCCTTTTTGTCCAACTGACTAGAAGTTAAAGAAAAAGTTGCTGAACTAGCAGAATGATTTGTTGATTTATTCTGTCATAGTTTTGACTCATGAATCTTTTGCTGCTTTTTTCTGGTTGTAAGATGCTAAATATAAATTAAAGTGAAAAGATTTCATCTGGAGTTTATCCAGACATCAAACACTTGAAGTATAAATGGGGCTTAATGTGTAGCGAAGCTTCCAGTGTCCTGGTTCAGTTTTAATGGCAGGACACTAACAAATGTGCTGACGTGTCCTTTAAGAAAAAAAATGAAGCTCTCTGAATCCTGGTCAGTAGTTTTCATACATTTCCCATAGTGCACTGTTCCATTATGTGCTACAGTTAATTTAAAATAATGATAGAGCCTCATTCACAAACTCAAAAACAACAGGAGCACAGAAACATGCAGAATGAGCAACAGTGGATTTTATCAGAAGTGACAAACCAGAACATCCTGCTTCACATCAGGATTTGTTGCAGGTGATCTAGAGGTCAAAGGTGAAGCAGAAAAGAAGCAAATGGATTTTCTCTGAGAGATGAAATGAGAGAAGAGTTGGTGCGTGTGTGATGAAATGGTCCAGAACTGAGTGAAGGCTTTATTGTCCCGAACAGAATGTGAGAATTAACCAGAGAAATGTCCCGACTGTAACCTCAGAGTGTGCTGGGAAATGTTTGTGAAATCTCTGCTGCTTTCTGGAGACTGCACTTGAATCCTCGCTTTGTTATTTCTCTGAGTGAGTTAAACAAGCTGCTCTGGTTGGTCTCGTCCTGCAGAGACTGAAGCATGAGTCAGTGACTGTTTCGTTTGATTACGGACAGATGTGGTGGTTTTAGCGTTTCAGAAACAGGTACTAGAGAGAGCTTGTGGTGCGTTCAAATACACTCATGACAGATGTTTTTATGAATGTGTTTTATCACCGGACAGGAATGTACAAACTGGACAGTTCTGTCAAACCCAGATTCTTCTCAGTAACAGTGTTTTTCTGTCTTTGCTGACCTCCAGTGGTTTAACGTCTCACCTGGCTGCAGTGATGTAGAAGTGTACTGCAGGGTGTGTCAGTGCACTGTGACATCACTGTGGCCGTGGTTTCAGGTGCAACAGACACCTGTCAGTGATGCTGGCTGTGCTCAGAGGTGAGACACATTTTACAAACCTCTATTTAAAGCTTAATAACTTCTCATGTTTACTCCACAGAATCATGATCAGTGGCTTAAATTAAAGAAGACACTTGTACCGTTAAATGTATTAGAATAGATTACTGAATTTATTTATCTTGAAGTGAAAATGTAGGATTAAACTTTAATGTTCTATTAACAAACAGGGTGGAAACTACTGCGAGCAGCTCCTTAGCTTCACTTAGCTTAGCTCAGCATAAAGACAGGGGAAACAAGGAGTCTGGCCCTGAAACACTCGTTGAAGTAAAGATTGTGGTTGCAGTTCATAAATGTTGCAGATTTGTGACGTGATCTCTACTTTCTTCTTCCTGCACTGACCCTGAATGTTGCCATTAGACATAAATTGTGAGGAGCAGGATTACTTCATATGGATGTAATTTTCAGCTGTAATTTTTTAGCTTCAGTGAGGTAGATTTCCTGCATCATATCCTGCTCTCTTACAGTAACACGTCCATGAGCTCTGAGGGTGAAAATAAGCTCTCAGTTAAACAGGTCAGAGGGCAATGACGCATTCAGGCTGACAGAAAAACTCATGGCAACAGCAGCGCTCAGAGCAGACTCTCTAGGTTATGTTCTCAGCTGAGGCAAAAAAGAAGCTGACTGGGACACAGGTCCAGTGGATCTCGAAACCAGCAGAGCAGGTGTGTTAAAAGAAATACCTGCAGGATAATGAGTCATATTACAAACACTTGTTATCTCAAGATGATTTGTGATGGTCAAATCAGCAGGACCTGCATGGAGGAACCCGGCTTGTCTGGAGGGGAACCAGGGGTGAAGCAGTGGTACAGGGTTGCTGCTCCATAAAGCTGGTGGTCATCAGAACTGAAGCAGCAGAGGTCGACACATCCTGATTTTTGCCTTAGTATTAGTCAAGCCTTAAAAACACTCAATCCTACATTTCCCAGAATGCATCTTGATAGATTTTTTTACTATCTCAGACCCTCCTAGCCACATTTTTCAAACACAAAGCCCCAAACGTGTCATGTGAATTGACTTGTCATGTGAACTGAGTGGCGTGGCCCCTGTGACTGGTCGTAACGTGGACAGTTATGTTGCAGGAGGTAATTGGGCCGTTAGACGTCTGAACCTGCTCCAAGTGTTTATGGTTTGGAGAGGAGCTTTAAGGTCATGTAAACGTGGCTGTAATGGACCACTTTACTGTGCAGAACTGCTTCTCTGGTGTTAACAGGAACTCTAGACTAAATAAAAGAGCAAAACCAAACAAGGACTGGAAACTGAGCGTGTTTGTGCCAGCTCCACTTCTGTTCTGAGGTTTGACTGGAGAGGTTTGCTCTCCTGTAAACATGGGATGTTGAAAGTTTGCTAAAATCCTGGAGATCCAGCTCTTAAAATGCCTTATATACATTGACACCTACACACACTGACACCCAAACTCAAGCATTTACATGTTAACATAAGTGTGGACCCTGAAGGAGTGATTTATTGAGCAGTATGAAAGTGTTAGAAACCCACTGAAGCCAATGGCTGCCCGTCCAGTTTATTTTACCTCAGTGTGGAAGTAGAGTTGTTTGGTTTGACTCTCGTGGTTGTTGTGAAATCATATTCATACATTCGTTATGTTCGTTTTCTGCCAGAAAATGACATGATGTGTTTGAGCTTTGTCCAAATTTCAACCTTACACAGCAGACAGGAAGTGGCTGTATCACCATGTGTGAATATGAGCGTATTCATGGTTACTCTGATATGGCAGCACTATGACACATGCACAAAAAAATCTTGATGTAATATTAGAAGTAATGATATTTTAGGTTTAAAGCTCCATGTTTTAACTTCTCCAGTGTTTTATCTGAGTGTTGATCTCCATCAGAAGATATATTTGTGGTTTTAAGAACCAAAAACCATCTCAGTGTAGTTTTACATCTCCTCTCTCAGGCTTCTCTCTGGAGCTCTAGTAACAACAGGTCAGTCAGCCAATCAGAAGAGAGGATCTGAGCCTTCGCTAAAGTGACTAAAAACAACCAGCAGGTACTCACCAAATGATTTTGGTGAAACAAGTAAGAGTCAAGTTTGCCTCAGTAACAGAGCTGCAGTATTTCTTCTCCTCCAGCTCTGTTTACACTGTCAGATGCCAGAATCACACACACACAACATGTGTGTAGACAAACTGCAGTACTGATGTGTGTGAGTACATGTGTTTGTGTTGGCCGGCTCGCAGATCCAATCACTCACTTGGCGTCTGACTCCTAATAATCAGGGACTGGGAGGGGCTCTGCTGTTCTCTGTAGGACAATCGATCACTTCAGCTCCAACTGCAAAACATCTCCATCTTTATCAGATCTCGTCCCACAGACAGACTTTTCCTGCTTTTCCTGTTGTTTCATTTTATTGAAGTAAATGTCAGACAGTACAGCGATTGGATGTTTGCAATTTTCATTCAAGCTGTTGAAGAGTCTGAGTATTGGAGTAGTAATATGATTAAAATTATATTTTTAGAACAAGTTTTTAAAACACATCATTAGGCACATTTGATAATTAACTCTTAAATCAAGTGTTATTTTCTGGATTTTAGTGATTTGATTTGATAATATTTGTTTAAGGAAAGTAAAAATAAAAGTTATGATTTTTCTGATATGACATCAATATGATTCTAAACATTATCCAGTTTTATTTATAGATATCGGAGTTGGTACAGTTCCACAAAAAAAACATCATCAATTATCCAGTATTTAAGATTAGAGAAAAATAAAAAGAATGAAAACCAACCATCAACCCTCTGATACGACCTATTGCAGTGTCTACGGTGGCGGGCGCACCGGACCTTTGTTGCCATGGTTACTATAGTAACGGTCACGTCTTGGTTAGGTTTAGGAAAAGATGGTGATTTGGGTTAAAATAAGTTCTTCCTCAACATTAGATGATCTTTGTTGTCATGGTTACAATAACAACAACGAACAGTCATGGATGATAGAAACAACATAAACTGCTCCTGTCACATGGGAATCGAACACCGCTCTCCTGCGTCATATTCATCCATCCACCCCAACCTCCTCCTGACGTGGACTTTGTCGCTCTGTAAACTACGTCACCGCACTTCTCCCTTTGCTCCTGTCATCATTACTACGACCACTAGATGTTGCCTAGCAACAGAACCTAACTGTGGGTCATAGTAACCTGCTGACAGACGACCTGTGGGCTCGTTTGTTACAGGTCAGCTTCCTGAAATCAGATCTGTTAATCAGATGTTTGTTTTTCTCTTCTTTCCTTTCCCATCAATCATCTCATGACCACTCAGATGTATGTAGTGACCCTTTGGAGGGGCCTGACCCCTAGGTTGGGAACCACTGGACCACTTTTACTTGTACTTCTGTTCTTTGAATTTAGTAAGATTTTGAGTGCAGGATTTTTATGCAGCATGGAGCATTTTTACATTGTGGTGTTGATACTTTTACCTAATCAAAGGATCGGAGCACTTCCTCCACCACACTCTAATCTGTCTGAAACTCCCTAACCTGGAAATAAACTGGCATGACAACTTGACAACTCTAATTGCTGGAATCAAAACTCTGGGACCTGAACTCAGTCTCTGGACCAAAAACCACTGAAGTCACTGAGAATTAAATCCTCTTCTTCTCAGAGCCTCACGTTACCCTGCTGACTCCAACACTGACTTATATCCTCACAGCTGAACCATCGACGTGCTGTTTGAGGACAAACAGGTGACATACTCTCTCTCACACACACACACACACACACACACACACACACACACACAGACACACACACACACACACACACACACACACACACACACACACACACACACACACACACACACACCTGGCCCATAAAGACTTGGCCTTGTTTACCCTCCACACAGATGGAGGCTGAGGAATGCTGGATGACACATTTACAAACTGCTGTGTGCTGGGGTGAGGCCTTTTCCAGAACACACACACAGACACACACACACAGACACACACACACACACACACACACACACACACACACACACACACACACACACTGATGATAATCCATGTGCAGGTTCTAAATAAACACTTGAGTGTGTCTCCAGTTAACAACTGCTAATGGAGCTTTAAACTTCATTCCCCTGCATCATTTCTGCTGCTGCAGTCCTCTCAGCCTCCTCCACCCCCCTCCCTCTCTGCTGTAGCTTTTTTTTTTTCTTGCTGTATCTCAGTGTCTTCACCTCCCTCCATCTCCTCTCCTCTATTCTCATTTCACACATCACCTGCTCCCCACGTGTCCTGCAGAGAACAGTCTGACTCAAAGTTTTTCTCCTTTTTAAAAAGGACATTTCACATCTCTCCACGTCCCCCCCACTTATCGCTGCAGCCGCCTGTCCCGTCCCGTCCCGGTATACGTAATCACTATTTTCAAGCAGGGAGGGGTAATAAGTGATGTGTGTGTAACTGGAACAGTGTGTGTGTGTGTGTGTGTGTGTGTGCTGCAGAGTTATTCTGCTGACTGCAGGAGCTGCGTCTGGCAGAGGGGGCCAGCGCATCAGCAATTTGGGATGGAGTGAATGAAGATAAGGGCTGGAGGAGGGAGGGAGGAAGGGATCAATCCAAATGACTTCCCCCTCACACACATACAGTCCCCGAACTCACACACAAGCCTCAAAAGAAACACACAGACACACTATGGAAGTGCAGGGCTGCCAATATCAGAATGCACAGTGTTCGACGTGAATTTAAAAATCCATGTTTGTTTTTTCTCTTCTGAAAAAAGATAATTAATTCCAATCCACCAGCACATGCAGCAGCTCAGTTCAGAGTTCTCTGAGTTCTCTCCTACCAACACCTTATTCTGAAAGTGTTTACATTTAATTGAAAAGCTGCCTTTATATCAGACATTTAGATGTCACATTCAAAAAAGTTTCATTGTAATTAAAGAAAATTACCTTTCATCTTCATCTCTTTTAGGTCATTTTTGGTTCAAATGAAATGGTCATTTTCATCATGGCAGAGTTCTCTCAGACCCCAACAGTTACACTGACAGCATCACATATGACATTTGTGATATTATTCAGAAAAATCTTCTATTTGTAATGAATCTGCAAGAACTTATTTGAATCTAAAAGCATGAAAATGAAAGTTTGATCGTTGAGTTTTGATTTAAATCTTTTTACGAACATCCTGCAAACAGAAATTTCAATCTGATTAAACAATTTATTTGCAGCCCTGAACTTCCATACAACACAACCCTGAAGTGGAAACACGATGGTGAATCCCGTTCTGTTTCTGATGAGTGTGTAGAGGATGGGCTGCAGTGTGTGTGTGTATGTGTGTGTGTGTGTGTGTGTGTGTGAAGCCTGAGGTGTGGGGGTGACGCTGCATTGTGGCACAGTCTCCCTCTGAAGTTGTGGACTGTCTGTCACCAGGACATGCTGCTTCCTCGCACAGCTGGATGACAGAGAATATTTACTGCACAGTATGTACAGTGTACACACTCCTGTTGTGTGTTTGCATTCATGTGTCTATTCAGAGTGTGTTGTGCTCATGTGTAGTCCTCTGTTGTGTGTCGCTTCTCATGGGACATCAGGTTTGTGCATCAAGGACATTTCTATGTGATGGTTTTGTTTTGTGAGACTGTTCGACAACTTTGTAGTGAGGACGAGGTTTGTCGTGTGTGTGCAGGATGCAGGCTGCTCGCTCTCCCACAGTAACTACAGAGCTGTCGGGGGGGGAGAACAGCACTGCAGATACAAACACTGCTCTGAACTGAACTACTGTACGTACTGTGCTGTAACCCCCCCTCGCCCCCCACCCTCTCTGTGTGTCTCTGCAGTGATCAGACCCTCAGTTTGGTGAGTGAAGATGATTCCTGTGCTCATCTGTGTTTTGATTTCACTGAGTGCAGCAGACAACGACCTAGACTCCCTGTACCCTGAACTGGAGCACTCCAGAACCATCTACGTGACAGGTGAGTGGATCTTCAGTGTCTCCTCAGGACGGAGACGCTGTCACTGGACAGAGACCTCGTCCAGCGTCCTCCTCTGTGTTGCGTCCCTGACACTCACTCTGCAGTGTCATTTGTTTCCTCGGTTTATCAGTGAGTTGTGCTGCTGTGGCTCGTGATAAGGCTGCTATGTGCGGGATTATTAGCTCAGTCAGATACAGTTATCTGCTTCATTAGCCTATCACCACCTACAGATGAAAACTGCACACGTCAAGATTTCAAATAACGTAAGAAAAACACTTTACGTCTTTATCACATATGGAACAAGACAAAACATTTAGGATCATTAAATAGGAACAAAGTCCAGAGAATCATGTTACGTATGTTCCCAGTTCAGAGGGGACATTTTACCACTAAATGCTGAGAAGAAAACAGAAGAATAGAACTATACATATATGTCATCTGAATCTGGATTTATCATCAGAGATTCGTTTAGTGTCGAATGTTTTTCCCTGGACTTGATCAAAACAGAAACTCAATGTTTTTTGAAATAAATACATAAATAGAAAAGTTAACTATAAAACAAAATTAAAACTAATATCTAACTAGTAACTGATGAAACTTTAACACCAAACTAAATAAAAACCAATGAAAAATTACAAAAAAACTACTAAAAAACAAACAAACAACTAACTAATAACCAGTTAACCAAACTAACCAACTATCTGACTAAAAACTAGGCTAATCAACTAATAATTAAAACCTAACTAATAACTAGTTATTTACCAACTAAATACCAGTTAGCTACTAACCAGTTAACCAACTAGTTAGCTGACTAACTATCTGACTTCCAGTTGAGAGAACAATAGGAATATGAGAGGAATAAGAGCAGATCAGTTTCAGTTGAAGCTGCAGACTTGATGATGATGATGATGATGATGATGATGAAGAATCAGGAGCTGAAGAAGCAGATCCTGGGAAACACACACTCTACCGACCCACACTACACAACACAGGATCAATGAGTCATGAGCTGTTTGCTCGGTTGACCTGACAGACTCACACCTGCTTACACAGCAGACAGTGAAACGCTGTGATGTCAGAGCGAGAGGAAGCAGCTGATCTGAAAACCCTGGAGAATCACCTGCAAATATAATTTATACTCCTGTAACCGGTTCATCCTCCTTAAACACACAGCTGTTTATCAGCAGGTCGTCAGGCAGCAGGACATTACTCAGCTGTTGGTGGAGATTACATCCATTGATCTGTTTTTGAGCAGCAGAGCAGAACAGACCCCAGCTCATGAGACAATGGTGCTAAGACCCACAGATGTTAGTTCAACATTTTGGGACACTCACCTTTAAAGCTCTAATTATCATGTTGTGTCCCTTTCATCTAAATTATGTCTAAGTAAATATGACAATATGTGGTTTTAGGGAGAGTTATGTGCAGGAACTGTTTCTTGTTGAGCAGTTGCTGCAGTGACTGGTGCAGTTTTCTTAGTGAAGTTCATTTCATTTCTGTACAGCTGCAGAAACCAAAATCTGTGATGATCAGTATCTGACAAACTGTCGCTGGAAGTCACAAAGCTTCAGTGATAAAAATGGAAGAGATTAAATGTATGTGAAGTGAAAAATATTGTGATAATTGTTGATGGATCTGATAACCTCGATTGATATTTTATTTGAAATAGTGTTACTTTTGACCACCTTTATGCTAGGCTATGCTAACCACATGCTGATTCCAGCTCTGTACTTAACACACAGACATGAGATGGAGATCAGTCCCCTTATCTCAGCTAAATTCTGCACTATTCCTTTAAACATTCACACTCGCAGGTCCAGTGGTTGTCGATCTGCACATTGTTTATTGTGTTTACTTATCTTGAGTTTCTAATTGTGCTTCTGTGTTGCAGAAAATGGCCCTCGGCTCTCAGTGGTGTCGGAACAATCAAAGGTCGTGTCGCGGCGGGGAGGAAATGCCACTTTACCATGCAAGATCCAGAGGGACCAATCACTGGCCCCCAATCGCAAGATGAGGATTAAATGGACCAAACTGACCTCGGACTACCTGAAAGAGGTTATTATTTTTTCATCTTATTAATTATAGATTGTTGTATGTGTTGTTAAAGCTCCGTCCCGTCTAAAGGTTGATGTCCATGTGTTTGTGATTATAAAGCAGGTCTAGGTTCTATATTAATACTGTGAAAGTATCAAAGCCTCAGTCCACAGACAAATGCACACAGCCTGTATTCAGAAACTGAGCCTTAAAACCAGCCGTCAGGACTTCTGGAACTTTGTGATGTCACAACAAAGCATACCCTCAGATCCCCTCTTCTGATTGGCTGACTGGCCTGTTGTTCCTAGAGCTCCAGAGAGAAGCCTGAGAGAGGAGATGCAAAACTATGCTGAGATGGTTTTTGGTTCTTAAAACGACAAATATATCTTCTGATGGAGATCAACACTTCAGATAAAACACTGGAGAAGTTAAAATATGGGACCTTTAATGTTTTCTTCATTAAAGGTTGTGTAGCATCCCTGTACATCGACATGTCATTAAATTAAAGAAACACTAGTTTTCTTGTGGATTACTCTCAAACTGTACCTGTATCCATCAGCACAGCCCATCATAGTTCCAGTAGTGAAAGCGTGAAGTTTTGACTTGTTTTACAGTGAGGATAAATGGGTCTTCATTTACTGTTAGAAAGCATTTTCCTGCTGACTGGGCAGTAATGCAAATGTGCAGTATAAGCAAGGTTTGCAGTTTCAAGTTGTGCTGCTGATTGATAGTTAAATTAAATAACAAACCAACAAGTCCCCATGCGAACAAGGCTGAGTGTTCTTAAGGTAACTCTGAAGGTCACCACCCTCTATGCTTCAAACCAGGAACCAGCCTCCACAGATTTCTACTAAACTCTGACTTTACCACCTGGACACTCAAATTCTCCAACAACCAACACTCTTTGTTTCTGTTTTGTTTGTGTAACTTCCTCAAGGTTTACTAGGTAACCATTTCAGCTAATTCAACTGCCAACCAATGCCCAACACTGGACACCTACAACCACTGAAACACCCTCTTTATACTACTCATATGACGAGCTTAAAATCTGCAGTAATGATCATAAATTAATGGAAATGTGGAGAGCTGGTGTTTCAGCAGACACAAACCACCACAGAGGGCGACCCCAGGGTCTTCACCGTGGTAACGTTGCCAAGAAATGTTGTGATGCACTGGAAAAAAACCTTGTGTATATACATGTGACAAAACTGACTTACGCTGCTCTTGCTTTTCTTAGCTGCTGACTAATAACCTGAACTCTTTTTACAGTTAGAACGAGTCATCGTGCTGTTTCTGGCTTTTACCAGCCTGAATTTAGGCTTTAACAGAGAACTATTTACCCATTTTATGTGGGTTATGTTCAGGACTGTTTCCACAATCTTTAGTCAGATGTAGGTAGAGTGAAAGTTTAATTTCATAGCATCTTGGCATCATAAACTCATGCTCTTCATCTTGCTCTAGGTGGATGTTTTTGTCGCCATGGATTATCACAAGAGGAGTTATGGCCGTTTCCATGGACGTGTCCACCTACAAGGCTCCTCTCCTATGGATGCCTCTCTGGTCATCACAGAAATCACCCTGGAGGATTATGGGAGATATAAATGTGAAGTTATTGATGGGCTGGAAGATGGAACGACGGTGGTGTCTCTTGACCTTGAAGGTATAATATCTGGGTGAACAAAGTCTGGAAAGAATGAGGATGTGGCCATTTCATAAAGTGTCTAAAAATAAAATGTCGTTGTAATGTAACAGGCTGCAGTCAGACTAAATTTAGCCCCATGAGCAGAGACAGCCTGGGGGAATGTCAGGAGCGAGAGTGTTCTGTAAGCATAGTGTACATGATTGTCAGAGCAGCTTCATTATGCTTGAGAGTAGCCGGAGACATCAGCCGTTACTGCCTGAAGCCGAAAACACTGGCACCAGGCTGACAGAGAAACAGCTGTGGTTACACTGCGAGACATCATGAGGTTCAATAACAGGATCGAATGCAAAACCCACAGGATGGATCCCAGGGTTGTCTTCTCACTGCAGCTCATCTATCACATGGCTTTTTCCCACCTCTCCATGTAGGTATTGTTTTCCCGTACTTCCCCCGTCTCGGTCGCTACAACCTCAACTTCTACGACGCTGAGCGAGCATGTCATGACCAGGACGCCATCGTGGCATCCTTCGACCAGCTGTATGATGCATGGCGAGGAGGGATGGACTGGTGTAACGCTGGCTGGCTGAATGACGGCACAGTGCAGTATCCCATCACCACCCCCAGAGAACCCTGCGGAGGCAAGAACACAGTGCCAGGGATTCGCAACTACGGCCTGAGAGACAAGGACAAGAACCACTTCGATGTCTTCTGCTTCACCTCCCACTACAAAGGTGAAAGACAAGCCTGTACCTGTGTGTGTGTGTGTGTGTGTGTGTGTGTGTGTGTGTGTGTGTTCACAAAGAATATCTGATTCTAGTGGCCAGATTTCATTACATTTATTGAGCTTATTCATGCTTCCATGAATGAACCCTGTTAGTTTTAGATACTCTGAACTTTCACCCATGGCTCCACTTTGAAGTCAAATGTCCGTTGACCAGATTTAAATTCTCCATGAATTAAACCTACTTTTGGTTTAAGCCCTTGCCCTTTGCTGTGACGCCATCAACAAATCAAGATTTCCACATGGCAAAATGTTGTTAGGCAAAACCTAACAATGACGTTTCCATAAAATTTATTGAGCACATTCATGCCCCAAAAGGATGAACCTTTTCCATTTTTACTTTCCCATTTACATAAATGTTTGATTATTAGTCAAATATATTCAGCCACTTGTTCAGCATCTCTCTTCTGAGTGTATATGACAGTGTCGTCTGCGTATGTGAGGATTTCTACATCTACATACATAGACGGGAGATCATTGATGTACTAATTAACTCTGGCTTTGTGGCTCATGTTCATGTTTTTATTTGCTTTTCTTTCCATCCTCCCAGGTCGATTCTACTACCTGATCCACCCTTCCAAGTTGACCTATGATGAGGCAGTCAGGGCTTGTCAAAAAGATGGTGCTCAGATCGCCAAGGTCGGCCAGATGTATGCCGCCTGGAAGCTGCTGGGCTATGACCGCTGTGACGCTGGCTGGTTGGCCGATGGCAGCGTCCGTTATCCCATCTCCCACCCCCGCCGGCGCTGCAGCCCCACAGAAGCTGCTGTGAGGTTCAGCGGCTTCCCCGACAAAAAGCACAAGCTGTACGGAGTGTACTGCTTCAAGGGCAACAACTGAAATACAGACACACAAACAAACAACCTGCAAACACGTACAAACACACACAAGCATGCACTCACATACACACATGCACTAGTGAACACACTAGTGGAGTGAAAAAGAGACAGATTTTGGAGGTATGAACAAACACATTCAAACTGTGATGCTTTATTTCATGGAAACCTTACGACAGAGTCATGTTGTTGCTTTGTAATCTGGGACCTGATACTCTACAAGGGATAGTTTACACATATTTAAGGTTCATATTATTTAATCAATGCCTTTGAGAGGGGTGGGTGGGTTGTCGTGGGGTAGGGTTGGAGGTTATCACAGCTACAGCCATACTGTCATTCAAGAATGGACTAGGCATGTCATGTAATAAGGAACGACACATTTGAACTGATCAGTTTCACAGCAAAATGTCTCGTGGTTGGACTGATACTTTGGGCACTTATCTTGTTTTGTTCAAGACCAGGAACAACGACAAAGCCATGAAACAGCTGAAAACAGATGAAAAGAAAAATCACTTAGATCCTCTGATTCCTGTCAGATAGGGATGCGAGCCTAGCACAACCAAACTGATCTCTGCTGTCCATTCTTAACAAGGTGCTATGACTGGTACTTTGTACTTCATCATACCGTCCAGTATTTTAGGTTTTTATACAGATGTGTTGGACCAAACATCAGTCTAATCACTAAAATGAATACGAACATCCAACTGTTAGCATTGTTTATGTTTTCTAAGTATGTAGAATGTGATTATCTAGAAATGTATTTCTGTTAATGACTATTTTTTGATATACTGTAGAAATATTTACATTATTTTTTGTCTTTCTGGCCAAACTACCCGAGTCTCTTTGGTTTACATAAAACATATAACAGTTGTAAAAATACAAAAATTCACAGTCCTAAAAAAAAAAAAAAAAAGAACACATGACTTTTGCACTGAACAAATAGAAGATGCCTAGAAAAGAAAACAAGGCAAACAATAGTTTGCCCTATCCAGCAATAGAAAATGCCTGGCGTTGTTACTCTACAAGCTCAGTTTTACAGTGAAGTAGACCTTTGTGGCTGTATCTCTGTTTGGCTTCAATTTCAGAGCATGACTTAGCTTCAACAAGCACACAGCAAAGCAGCTCTTAGTCTACATCGACACTCTCTTATCTATCTAGCGCCTTGATAAACTGCTATTTTTTATACAAATACTGTAGTTTCTTATGGTGAATGAGCAGAGCCAGGGCTAGTGACCTCACCACCCTGAATGTAACTCCACAAATCAGTCACACTGTGTTACCTACGGAGCCTTGGAGGAAAAATAGAAAAAATGTATCATTTTACCTGTTATCCAGAAGTCAGCACTAAATAATAAAACCTTTGCCTTCAACCAAAATTTAAATCAGATATTTCTACAGACTTTCCTGCTTCATGCTTCTCCTCCTCTTTACTAGCGGTGCTATACAGCAGGTTGCGATAGCTAGCGCCCTCTAGCTAGCGCAGTCTATGGAAATTTTTGGTTTAAACACTGGTTTTGCTCAAAGATTATATTTGATTATGTCATATGATGAAAAATATTCTTTGAATATTCTTTTTTACCATCACAGGAAACAAGACAGACTACATAAAAACTTTTGAAACTAAAAATATATGATGAAAAGCATCCCAACTGTCATGAAAGGTTAAAAACATTAATATAACACTAATGTGAAACATGGACAGATGAACATTACCAGTGTCTTACCAGTGGAATCATGGCTTGTGACTGGTAAAACAGCTGTGGTGCCCAAAACTTTTTCGGAAGTTGATTTAGCTGTTTGACCTGTTACACGAGCCAACGTTAAGTCGAGTCTTGGAAAGAAAAAGAAAAACACATTCATTCATTCACTATGTGCACCTGGAATCCCACTGCACGCTTGAAAAGAAGCAGCAACAAAACAGCTGGAACAAACCATGAAAACAGGCAGGTCAGCACACACGTTCAGTCAGCTAACATCGCATTATCAGGGGCTGAGGATGTGACATTAACGTTGGTAGGTTTCTAGTTGGAATGAGTACAGGGTCTAAAGTCGACCGTGAACAGCATGGTCTGATGTTTCAGCTGCTTGTCTCAGGCTGAGCCCTGACCGTCGACAGTATTGCAGTAAATAAAGGAGAGAGAGTCAGCGTCTCTAATTAAAGACACACAAACACTAACCAAAACGAGGTCACTGACCAAACTTGACTAAAATGCCTTTATTTTTTTAAAATACAATTTTGTCAGAACAATAAAACAATCAAAACTGCACAATAAAATCAGGTGCCAACATTGCACAACACTGCTTTCGCTCATTCTGAGCAGTCAGACACTGATGATTCAACCCACTCCTGGATAACAGGTAACACTTAACGTGTGGGGTTTTACGTAGGGAACACTTTGTGAACGAATCACGGAGTAACGTACGGCGTGCTGAAGTCATGGATGGGACGAGGCCAGGCCCTGAGGGAGCGTGGTTTTCCTGATTGCTATCTCAGCTCTGCAGGACTCAGCTCTGAACTGGCCGACCTGTCTCTGGGCTCGCCGGGCAGACTCGGCAGGCCTGCAGCCAACCTGCACTAGCCTGCTGAATGAGACAGAAATACAATACATTCAAAATACCAATTATTCCTGCACGGAGGCACTGAGGGCTTCTTCCATGTAAGGGTATCAGAGAGTGAACGGTGCACATTGATCGAGTGTAAGCTCACTGCACACAGTCCCAGCTGGCCCAGACCCTGGTTTAGGTCATCCATCGGGCCTGGTGTTGGGTTAGCTTGACTTGGCTCCACCTTTGACAAGCCAGTGAACAATCAGAGTCCTGCTACACTTATCACTGAAGAACCGCTGGACAGACTCACAAAAATAACTCTCTGTATCAATTAGCCATCGATAAAATGTGGGAAATAACGCTGTGGTTTCACAGAGCAACAGCTGTGAAGTAAACACAGACCTGAAGAGTCCGCTGCAGCGTTCCTTTCAACCTCTGTCAGTTTCAGTTATTGTAAACCATTTGCAAACATTGTTAAGGATTTGTTTGTTGACATTTTGGGGGCAGGAGGGTTACAATGACTTTAACAGCTGAGAAATAGTTACAGCTGGTAACAGCCCATACAACACATTTCAGTTTGTGTGTGGATCAAAAACAAGATGTAACATGTGTTTAGAGGTGCAGATTGATTTCAGTCTCATATCTGACTCAAATATAAGGCCATGGTCTCCAGCAGGTTAGCTTAGCTTAGCATAAAAACTTGAAACAGCAAGTGTTGCTTTGTCAAATGGTATAAAAATCAGTTGTCTTTAAAGCTAAAGCAACTGGGTTTTTGTATGACTTAGAGATATAAGATGTTCATAAGTGATGCTTTTGCCAACTCTTTAATAGCCTTAACCCATTTTTCAAATGATGCTAAGACAAGCTAAGCTAATCACCTGCTGGCTTAAGCTTCGTATTTGGAGTGCAGACATGAGAGTGGTATCAATCCTCTTATTTAACGCTCAGCCAAACAAGTGAAAAAGCACATTTCCCCAAATGTCCTTAAAGGTTTAAAGAAACAACAAATCTGTTGCCTTTTATTTTGTGTGTTGTCCAACTGACTTTGCTCAACAGGAGCCTTGTTAATAACTGCAGCAGACAAGGAAACCTGAGGGACCCAAAGACAAAAGGACAATAAAACAGTACCTAAACTATGACTCTGTCTCTGCGTCTTTACACAGGCCTCACTGATCCAAAATACATCACGACATCTTATGAGAAATCCCACTGCAGCTGCAAAAGAAAATAAAAGTCAGCAAAGTTCCTGTCGGCTGGAGCCGGCTGGAGCTGACTACAGGGTGGCTGTCTGCAGAGTTCGCCAGGTGCAGTTCCTGGGCAATGCCGTAATGTGCTCAACGTGTTTCCTAAGGGAGGGGTGCTGCCGCTTACACAAATGTTTTCCTGACAGAAACACCAAGGCCATTCATGGTGCTGCTTTCAGTTGATTTTTCAACTGCGTTGCCAAAGCATGGTACTGTTTTAGGAACCGAGTGACGACATGTAGGTGACGTGTTGGGGTCGTGCTGGTTTGTAGACGGCTGTTTGTTTTAATGTGACAGAGCAGAACAACACAAGTGTCAGTCAACCTTAAATCAGCATTGATTGTCTGCAAATAAGCTCATGTAATATTTTCTACCTCATTATAAAAGGTTCAAAATTCACACAGAAGCATCAGGTTTATCCTTTTTTTATAATAACTTCATTTAAATGTTAATCTCTGCATCTTTTACTCAAACAGCTGTTCAGTATTCAGGAGGCATCAGAGCCGACTGACACTCGAGGATAGTTAAAGGACTTAAGTCTGGATATATTCTGTGTTTTTCTGATCTGATCTGAGCTCCACTTTTTCCAAAAACTATTAATACACATCAAACACAGTTTCCTCCTGTTTGTTTGATAAAACTATAAAAAAAAAAAAAAGCAACACTCTTGTTTTTGTCAGCTCAGAAAAGGTTCCTCCTCTCAAATGTTTTCACAAATGTGTTTAAATCAGTGTCAGTGAGCATTTCTCCTTTGTCAGGATCATCATCCTCCTGACAGGTGGCAGATCAAGATGCTGATTACACGGCAGGATTACTGCACAGGTGTGAAGGCCACTCTAAAGTGTGCAGCTTTATCACACATTCCTGCACAATATGTGCAGTTGTCATGTTTATTGAACGGTAATTTTTCTACCATGAGCATCTCTCATTTCTGAGAATTTGGCAAAGCGTCCAACTGACCTCACAACTGCACAAAATATGTGTTTAATGTCTGTGTGTTCAGGTTTGACAGAGTCATGATACAGACTGAAGCAATTGGACACTAAGGGTTTTAAAGTTTAAAGTTCTAATGAGTTGTGTCACTGACACTGTTGATTGTATTGACAAGCAGCCGCTCTGACAATAACTGACGTCCTGTTGTGTTTACCCTTACAGAAATCTTACATATGATATATGTAGATGAAGTTGCCATATATGTCACCTATAATGAGAAATATTATCATAATATATGTATACATCCTCTGGATATATGAATATATAGGTTTATAACATATATGAAATACCCATAGTAAAATGTGTGTATGTACATATATTAAAATTATTATATAATTTTTAATGTTTAATTTAAAAGTTAAAAAATCTCTATGCTTATATATGTTTTTCTTATTAATTTTAGACATGTTTATCTTCTCAGAGTTTGGACCCTACAGTGTATAATAACATACTGACAGGCTTTGGGATGGATTTATTTACATATTAATATTTACATAACATATGTCTACAATATAAGCATACAAATATAAACATCAATATTTGTATGGACTAGACATATATATCATTATAGGTCTAATTTCTAATAGGTTTGATATAGAAATTTTACATATGTTTTTATTTTATATGTACTACTCAATATATATACATATATTATGTTTGTGTATGGGTGGATCACCTGTATGTACCTGCGCCTCTCGCCTCACTCAGTATCTTTACCTCATTACAGTTTAAAGCTCTTCATTTTAACTACCCAGATATTAAGTCATACAAAATAAAACTGCACAAGCGGGATGTGTTATAAGAGTTCATATTATTGCACACACAGCTGACAATGACATTGAAACCAGGAAGATGGACATTTTTACAGTAACTTGAACAGAGAAAGAAACAATGATTACATAAAAATAAGCTCTTGTGCCACAGACACAGTAAACCCCATAAACCACATGGAGTAGAAAAAGAATTCAAAAATGCAGATACGCTGACAAACAATATATAAAAAGGAAAACATGGAAAAAGAAGGTAAAATGCATAAGGATCATATAATAAATCTTGTGGAGGATGCAAAAGTCGTCTTTTTCACATTCCTTTCTTTGTTGGGTTAAAAACACAGTTTCCAGATCTGTGTAAAAAAAGCAACACGACCACATCAAGATGAGAACTCTTCCCCAAACCCAACTTCACTACGTAAAAAATGTTTGGTGGCAAATTTGTCGGGTCGATTTTGAGTCACAGCAAAAATAAAAAGCATCAACAGCTCAGCTAACGTTGCTAAACAGACGCAGCGAACATCCCTGACGGCAGCGTGCACGCCGCTGTAACCATCTGATGTTCTCTCTGCGAGAAACAACATGGCGGAATCTGTAAACAGCAAGGAAGTCGTCATTAACAGAATCACTTCAGTTCCAATGACCTTTATTTGATATCACAGTCCATTCATAGTTTTAAAGTATACAATAAGTTAAATTCATATGGCTTCATATAGTATCTATATTATATATCCTATGATTAATAGCCACAGCACACACACATCACACATTCATAATAATCTATCGTCCGCTCCTCAGCTCTGTGTGCCGCTCTTTAAATCTCCCCTCTCTCCTTTAAAAACATTTTGTACAAAAATCTACACGGGAAATCAACCAGTAAAAAATGGGTCATAAGAAGCTGCACAAACTGAGACTGGACATGTTCTGTGATAATAATTTAACGTGATGAATTCATGCTCTTTATAGTCTATCAATAACATTATCTAAATGCTCAACTAGCTCATAAAAAAATATACCACAAATATTTCAGTGAATATTGTGCTGACACTACACTAATCATTTCATATGTGCCGTATCTTCCCAAAATTAAAGGTGCCCTGTGGAGTTTCTGACCACCTGTAGAGCTATAGAGCAACAGTTTGTAAGCTAATAGTTAAAGGGCTGAATGTAGCTGATACCAAGACATGCAGCAGAACACCAGGAAAGAGGAAGACTGCTTCCTGGAAAACAGGAAACTCTTGAGGTGGTGCGACAACCTGGCAAAACATCAGTTACAGACACAGATGACGTTATCAATAGGCGACTTTTTGGTGTGTCTGGGTAGCTTGTCTACTTGCACTGTAAGAAGGTAAACTTAGAGGAGTACTTTACCCAGTCAGCATTGCACTTCTATAACATTAACTGGGTTTCTATCCACCTATTTTTATGCATATTTTCATTTTGTGCATAAAAAACCTGAGTGAAAATATTGGTATGTTTATGGCTGAGGTGGAAAAAATTGGAAAACTAAAATTTGACAAAAGTGCAGCGGAAACAGACGCAGTAAAAACGCCACTGGTCTCTAAAACATCAGATCTGTGTGGAGCGATGATGAGGAGGCTGGAACCTTCCTCACATTAATGTATTGGCTAGCTTGACTACCCTCATCAGTCATGTGACCGTCGCCTCGCAGGTGGTACCGGTCCTTTAAGAGTTTCTCATCAGCAAACACAGATGTAAACACTGCAGATTTTATTTTCTTCCAAAAAAATGAGCTTTGCTGATGTTTTATGATGAAGGAAATACACTGAACACAAAATGCATTTTGGTGAGAACCAGTGAGAGTAAACATAACTTTGATGGGTCATATGAGGAAAACTCACACAGGGCACCTTTAAAGTTACATTTCACAGAAGGCTCTGGGTCCGGCTTCTCTGTCGGGTCAGGAGAAGTGAACACAGCATCAAAACCTGATGACTCACTGGACTCTCACAGACCACCCGTGTGGTGTTTGACTGTTACGTTTACTTCACAGTGAGGCCATCAAGGCGCCGGTCTTCCTGTTGAGAGCATTGTGACTAATATTACAAATGACCTAAATCCTCACTAGTGTTGCGGTTCAGATCCTGGGCTGTTTGTGGACAACGTACTGGTGAAACATCTCCCTTTGTCCTTTTCAGAGCCATCGATAGACAGTTCAGCACATCCCTCCGTCTGTCTATCGATGCCTCTGCACTGACGTGGCCCGCCTGCTGTGATTGGCTGCCGCTAGGAAGCAGATTTATAGACACCACAAAGCGAATCAGTGTCTCATCTGATCCTTGTTGTGTGTCTGGACCTGCAGGTCCCTCTTCTCCCTCAGCAGCTGCTGGACTCGGTTCTGGAGCGGGTTCCAGAGGCTCTGCAGGACGTTGTAACTCTGCTGTTGTTGCTCTTGGTTCTGACTGTGTTTCTGATGACTCCTGGTGTGATGAACGTGATGGTTGTAGCGCCTGTTCTGTTGCTCGTTGTTCTGGTTGTTGCGGCGCCGGAGAGTAAATGACTTGTGGAAAGTCGCGGCTGAGAGAAACGATGGAAAATAGAGTTGAAGGTGAAAACGTTGTACAGCCTTGTATTTATGAAGCAAAGTGTTGAGACCCTGGAGACCCTGACGTTAACACTCACGACTCATGCAGGTGACTTTGGGTGCGTCCCACTGTCCGTTGGCCCGGCAGCGTATAGTGGGGGTATGTCTCTGGATGAAGCCTTGTTTACAGTGATAGCGCAGCAGGGAGTTGATCTCATATCGAGGCTTCATGGCTCCAAACACACGAGCATCCTTCACCAAAGGGGGCTGCCCACATGACACTGGAGGGTAGAAAACACAACACTTAAATGTGTGATGCTGAAAATATATTAATGTGTTAATTTAAAAAAATCAACCGATAAAAACAAAAACAAAGAGAAACGACAGCACAAACAGCGTCAGAGAAAACCACAGACATCACTACATTAACTGAAGGTAAAAGTTCAAATCAACCGGTGGGTTCAGACATTCAAGTTTTAAAGTCCTCTGTAAATAATTCCATTTATAAGGTGCAAAGTAGTGGAGAGCAGGCGGTCCAAGTCCAGTATTTACCCAGTAAACAGGTCTGAGATCTGCTCTGCTTTTAAATGTGATAAGTGCAACTTTTTCAGGGGAACTTCCTGAATATAAACGATAGAGCCCAGTTCTCTTCTTGTTGATAGAGAGGAAGTACACCGTGTTGAGTTTGCAGTCATGCCAGTTGATATAAATTGTACTTAATGCCACTTCCAGCCGTCTCTAAAGCACACTGCAGGTTTGCAGACTGAGCTCCTTAATTAATGAATGATTCACTTTCTGTACTCTATTGTCAAAGTTTTATTGCTTTAATTAGAAAATAAAAAAACCTTTTCATCAGAGAACTGCTGGACGGCTTCCAAACAGCTGATCGGTTTAGATCTTTGATAATAAAACCCCGAAAAAGAGTCTGTAGCTTCGTTAGCAGCTCTGTAAGGCTGTGAGGTGATGTATGTTCACCATCTTAGTTTAGTGAATTTCTTTGCATCTGAACCTAGAGTACACCTGAGGCTGAGGGGAACGTCTTTCATTTTGCAGGTTTTTGGTCATAAACCGAAGTATTAGACTAAATTAACATGTGACCTCGTAATGGATCAGCAAAGTTATTAAAGATATTATCATCCTGAGGGGAACATCCAAATTGTATGTTAATCTATCCAGAATCAGAATCAGAATCAGAATCAGAATCAGTTTTATTGCCAAGTATGTTTTCACATACAAGGAATTTTTTCTGGTGATTGGTGCAATTGATCAGCAACAGTGGGGCTCTCTAGCCTTGTTGATAAGGCTAATAGCAGATGGGAAGAAGCTATTTTTGTGGCGAGAGGTTTTGGTCCTGAAGGACCGCAGCCTCCTGCCAGAGGGGAGTGTCACAAAGAGTGACAAGTAGTTAAAGAGTGTCACAAAGAGTGACAAGTAGTTAATATTAATAATACTATTATTATAGATCTTTCAGTCTGGATCATCATCCACTGAGCCGTCAGTGGAAGCACCAACAGTTTTAAAACAGTCCCTGCTGAAACTACAATATAACCCATCATCAAGCTGGATTATTAATTGGACAAATCAGGCACCTGTTCCAGGGCCCGAGACTCTCAGGAGCCCCAAAATGCACAGGTCCACCTCATGTAAATTTATTGATTAATAACTTGCTTTTTTTAAAGTTTGCCAATAAATTTTCATGAATAAATTAAAGAATCGACTCAAACCAACTAAAACCTGGAGCCTGTCAGTTAGTTTTATTCCATCACACACAGTGAGCAGTGATTTCTGGGATGAAGCTGCCATATGATCTAGAGTAGGATAGTCTCACACCCTGTGAGGTGGGGGTAGGGATGGAGTTCACTAGGGGCCGAATTGGGCCCCGAATAGTTTATTTTGGCAAAAAAAGTTTATTCTGAATTTGAATAATTGAACAGCTGATGAAGGGCTGACAGGGAGATGGATGTGAAAATGATTTCAAATGATTTGCAGTAATGTGATAAACACATTGTTTCCAGTTTAAATCAGTAGAACAATCAGTTTCTTCCATTACAGTGTCTACAAATGAGAGTTGTTGTGTGTCTGTGTGTGTCTGTGTGTGCGTACCTGTTCCCTTCTTGCAGGTGAAGGTCAGGTGATAGTTGCAGGGCACGTCGTTCCACTGCCCCCCCTCATGCCAGATCATCACCACACAGTCCTCTCCTGACTGGAAGAAGCTGTCGGGCTGGTTCGGCCTCCAGTGGTCGTATTGCTGCCAGAACACAAGTTTTCACTGTTGTTACTTTACTGTCAAACACAAACAATCCCCACAAGGACGTTTCCTGTTCTGCATCACAACTGGATCACCGGTTCTTCGAGCTGAGAAATGAAAGATGATTTCCACCGTTGCCCTGCCGCTGTTTGACATCAGCCCACTGCCTGTCCCCGAGGGGAGACGGTGATTACTGAACACATGTGGCTGGATGTAATTCTGAGAGAGACCAGAGAGCTGCGCTACTGAGACGACTTCACCACAGGCTTAAACAAACCGAGTTCTCTGAGGTTAATATGCAGGAGGAAATCCACGAATAAAATTCCCTCAGTTTTTGTAAAAGAAGAAAATGAACACATGCACATACATACACACACTGCACTGCAAAAACATGCACCTTCTGTATGAACAAATTGCTGTGGACAAAGTTCGCCCCAGTAAGGGTGTGTCTCTATTCTGGATGATAAACTATTACAACAGAAGAGCCCCCCCCCCCCCCCCCCCCCCCCCCTCCCCACCCCCCATGTATCAGATTACAGGCTCTCTGC
The DNA here is from genome assembly GCF_046630095.1 of Trachinotus anak. Taxonomy (NCBI): domain Eukaryota; kingdom Metazoa; phylum Chordata; class Actinopteri; order Carangiformes; family Carangidae; genus Trachinotus; species Trachinotus anak. The sequence continues at coordinate 510,081 of NW_027273879.1, read as the reverse complement.
TCGCATCACTTTCACTGCATAATTCAGCTCACATGCCTCAACAGCTGAGCGTTCCCTGCAGACTCACAATGTGTGTGACAATGTGTCATCATGACTGAAAACACTGACACGTGGAGACGGAGCGGCGACACTACCAGCACCGAGGGAGGGGGGGGTTGTGTTTGTTTCAGATCAGCAGCAGAAGTTTTTAAAGTTTCTTTTATATTCGCTGCTGCTGTAAAATAAAATCATCACCTCCTTTAAAATGTTCTCATCTTCAAAGCATCAGAGTTAAAGAGCAGCTGCTGGTCAGAGTTCCTCAATAAAATGAAGATATTTTTGGTGCTGCAAATAATGATTATTTTCATCATTAATTAATTGATTAAATAACTGATTAAAGCTCCATCCAGTCTAAAGGTAGATGTCCATGTGTTTGTGATTATAAAGCAGGTCTAGGCTCTATATTAATACTGTGAAAGTATCAAAGCCTCAGTCCACAGAGAAATGCACACAGCCTGTATTCAGAAACTGAGCCTTAAAACCAGCCGTCAGGACTTCTGCAACTTTGTGATGTCACAACAAAGCAGTCACCACCCTCAGCCATGCCCCAAGCCCCGCCCACCCGGGCCTACCTGGATGGTAGGCCCGGGTGGGCGGATCCTCCTTGGAGGATTTGGTATTTTGTATTTTTTATTGGATCACTCAAATTCATAGATCTGGATCTGATAATCCACTAAACAGATAGAAATAGGACGGATAGAAACAGACACTCATGGTACATCCACAGATCTATTAAACTGTGTGCTCTTCTCACCATCGGCCTGCCGTCAGTCCATCTGAAGTCCCGCTCAAACATCTTGTCGTTCAGGCCGATCCACTGGTAATCACTGCCCAGACCTGCAGAGGCAAAACACACCAGGATCTGACTCTGAGTTTGGTTAACGGATGAGGGGGGGTACATGCTCAGGATTACAGCTGTGGGAGATTTCAGTGTTTGATTTGCTGTTTGACAGTTTTGTGGTTTGACGGTGTGTGTGGCAGCAGCAGCAGAGGAGAGGAATCAACACATGAAAGAGATGGAGGCAGAGCAAACGTTCAGGCCGAGTTGCTCATGGGAATGACACGAGTTCACTTCTCAGTCGGCAGCCTCACCAATAAACTGAGCGACCGTCTACATGTTGCTCAAACACAGTCAGCCTTGTTTTTCTGTGGAAACTCTCCGTGTCCTCTCTGTTTAAACTAAACCTTTTATTACTTCTCTTATCTTCCTAACACTCATGGCTGGATTACAGCTCAGATGCTGGATGAGCTGTTTTCTCCAAGTGCACTGACCTACAGAGCACAGAAACATTTCTAACAGGCTGACTTGTTTACTCATGAGTGGAGTTCAGTTTATCAATGGGAGACACAAAGAATTGTCTCAATATTTCAAAGACAAAATCAGCTTTTAAACAACCTTGTTCTCAGCTTGGCATTAGAGTCAGAACTCCTGATGAATGATATCAGCTTCTTCCTGTAACCTCCTGCCTTCTCTCTGACTCTAAATTCAGTGGACAGTTAATTTGCAAAGGACACTGGTTGTTTAGCTTTGTTCATTATGAATAAACTCAACCTGTGTCCTGATTCGTTTCTCTTCCTAAATCATCACAGCGTAGCTCAGACACCACATCATGGACTTACGATTGACGAACAGTTGTTCCTCCTGTGACAGGATGCTGGCCAGGTGGGCTCCGTGCAGCCGACACTCCCTCTCAGCGGCGTCCCAGGTGCGACGGTGCGTGAAGTACTTATAGCAGTGAGACTGAAACTTCTGCCAACCAAATCCACACACCTCAGTGTCTGTAGTGAGGAAGACAGAAGAACAGTTACTGAAAGTTTATTATTTATTAGCTTATTATCTACTAAACAGGCAACTATAGTGCTGTTTATAGAACAGCCGTCTCTGGTCTATAGTAAAGTTTACAGTCTGTAAAACACATAGAAACACCCAGGTAACACCTTAGCAACCACTTAGCATCTACGACCAAACAACCACCTAGCAACATCACACTGTTCAGGCTGCGTTCACACTAATGTAAAGATGTGAACGTGAAGTCACATGATCAGACAGGAAGCTCATTGATTGGACAGTTCTTGTGATGTCATTAGGAAGTCATCAGAAAGTCTCATGTCCCATAAACAGTGAAGAACAGACAGAGACGGGATAAAATAAAATAGGCATTTGCACCAATATATTACAGGAAGATGGTTACTGAGTCACTTTTTATTAGGAAACTGCTAAAATAAACATGACTAACGACCAATAAACTTTCTGTTACTCAGTCATGTTGCTTCTCCCTGTTTCACATCCAAAGGATCAGGTCCAATCTGACTGAAAACGCTTCCCGGAGCAGCCACTGCTTGTCTCTGGCCTTTACTATGGTAACGCCCTCCTGGCTGAGCTGCAGCGTGCACATTAAAACCTCTGCAAATGCTCCAAAAAGCAGCAGCAGCACGTCTGGTCTTCATCCAGCCAGAGACAGCTCATGTCACTCCATTTTTTATTCCCCTCGCCTAAACACTGTCCTCATTCAGGTGTATGAGCCTTCTGTTCACTACCATCTGCAACAAATGACGATCGTGAGGCGGGAAATCTTTATGTCTTCGATAACCACTTAAAGATACCTACTCACCTAATGTTCTCTCTCTTTTGCAAACTCTCTTTAGCACTTTCTCCAAAGAAGAAAATGCACTTCCTGCCCAGACAAACTACACTAAACCTGCAAACACACTGTAGATTGTCTGACCTGAACCAAACAGGTTGAGAATGAGAACAAACTGAGCAGGAAGCTCACAAACTGTCAATGTCCAGCCTGCAGAATCTCAGCTGCCATGTTTAAAGTGTCATAAACCACCAAGAAACAAGTGGGTCCAGTTTATAGGATGAACAAAGGTTTTTATGCTGCATGTGTTAAACTTGATCATAATGTTGTCCACAGCTGATTTGGAAACATGTCACTCAAACAATGAAACTATTGCAGCTACACAACAGAGAGAGATAGAGAGAGAGAGAGAGAGAGAGAGAGAGGTAGTTGAGGTCCAGCGGGGGAATAATGGCCCCTCACTGAATGATCTCAGAAACACACAGTTGGACTTCATTAACCCTCACAACTCTCCCGTTGTCTGCAGGTCAGAGGAACACAAACACATTAACACACACAGTTAATGCACAACACACACATTTAGTTTGATATACAATGAGCTGAAGCCGTATAATCAGCCCTCTGCTTTGTCAGGCTCAGTAAACAATGGATGTTTTGTATCAGTCCCTTCAGAATAAAGCGCTTGCCAATAAAGCTGTGATGGAAAGTTGCAGTGGAGGCTTCGGGGTATTAGCTGTGGTCAGCCCGCCTCCTCTTTATAACTCCGCTGTGCAGCCACCTGGAGGGTCAGGTGAGGTCTCTGTGCCTGCTAATAAACGCAGAGCTGTGGTCCAGGACTCTCCTTCTGGCACTTTGAAAATAGCAGAGCGCTATTCTGATATATGGAGGGCATCAGTTTGAGCACAGAGGGCCAGCTCAAACACTGCCTCATCCAGAAGATGAAGAGCCTGACTGAGTCCAGGGCAGCGTTTAGCAAGAACGATTCAATGGCACACAGCTGCAAAAGCTTTGTGGCCAAATAATCGAGCAATTATCTGTTTTCCTCCTTTTTTCCACTGGCACAGAGCTGAGAGAGGACAGCTGTGTCTCTGCCTCCATCTGCTAACTGCTAACTACTGCATGTACGTGGACATGTAAACTACACACTGCTCTAGTCAATAATTTATATGTTGTACAGGCTGCGCACATCCTTCACGTGGATACACATGGATACGCCCTGCAGACTGGGATTTCCAGTTCTTATTAACCCCACCCTCTAGAAAAAGAACTGATAATGAAAACAGGAGTAAACTTGTTTGCAATCTCAGTTTAACTGTGTATAAAAAAGATCACAAAAACTGGAGAATCACAATGGATAGCTGGTGAGCAACAGGAAGAATTAAAAGGAAAGAGAGTCGAGAGACAACAACAAGTGATCTCTACTCTCTAAACTTTCATTAAAATGAAAAGTGCACTGAGAAGATATTATCTGGCCTCTGTGCTGTTACAGGGTCCATGAGCTGGAAAAGGTTGGGAACCACTGATCCAGTGTTTTATTTGATTCTCTGGTAAATATGAATATTTAAACCTTCACGAATCAGTGGTGGAAAATAACAACGTGCATTAAATTCTGATGAACTTTTACTTTACTGGAGTGTTTATTTCACAGCTACTTACTTTAGAGATTAAGAATATAAAAACCTCTAATGAGCACATGGAATATATTGCACTGTTAAAGAGTAAATTAAATGAAGCTTATATATAAAAAAAACTAGGATCTACTCTAGTCATTTCTGTTTACATGTTAATGCATCAGTAGTAATTGGATGCAGTGATGATCTGAGACTCTGGGGGGGCCTTAGAAAAGGAAGCACATTGAAGTAATTGACAGCGGATATTTTAGATACTTTTCTTTTATACTCTAATTAAATTTTGCTGATTTTATTTGTACTTGTAATGAATTTGTCTAATTTACTTAAATAAAAGATCTGAAGACGTCTTCCACCTGTGATAATGTTGAACTGCAATCAGGGACATGTTTAGTATCATGTGAACAGATGTGTATGTTGTGAGCTTGTATGTGTGTACAGTACAATGCATGAAACTGTTTTGTCTCAGTCTGATAACAGGCAGCGACTTCAAGTTCTCTGACAAAACTCCAACAAAACTTTGATAATTTATTTTTACAGCTTGAGAAATTATACGAAATCTGTCAGTAAACGCAGCTGAACTGGTGCTCAGTGGTTCAGTGTTACGACTTTACAACAACTGAACTGACTATAGAAAAAAAAAAAAAAGTTTGGCCTTATTGTTTCATTTAAGAATAATAGGAGACATTAAACTCTCAGCACTGGAAGCTGGTGGATCTTCATGGAAAATATTCATCCTTGGAGTCGGTTTGTTTTCCTGAACCTCGATTAGTTGCTGAGTAATGACAGAAATATTGTCGGCGGCTGGAACTAATCTGCTGCTGAGACGACGCCCAGTGTTAGAGGACAGCTGACGACGAAGACCACAAGCTGTGTCCACCTGTGTGCATGTGTGTCAGCGTGTACACGGGTGGGTGCCTGCTACATGTACAGAGGTCTCTTATTTATTAAATCATTCAAGTGACAGCTGTGTTCAGCAGTGATCAACAGGGAGGACAGTGAAAACTACAAATGAGACTCATTGTATTAAAGTGTAATGAAGCAGCTGACCTTGCTCACAGAGCTCTCCTGCATAGCTGGGCAGGCACAGACAGGTGAAGGAGTTGACTCCGTCCAGACAGGTGGCTCCGTTCAGACACGGGTTAGACTGGCACTCGTCAACATCTGCAGGCACACAACACAAGCCTGCATTATTCCCCATCATCTGTCTGTCAGTGTGGGGTTAAAAAAAAGAGGCCCTGCAAAGTCCACTCTGTGAGCTTCTGTGTGTGTGTGTGTGTGTGTGTACCTGTTTCACACAGCTGCCCGGTGTATCCAGGTGAGCACACGCACAGATTTTGTGTTCCCCTCTTGTAGCAGGAGCCTCCATTCTGACACACATTGGTTGTGCATGGGAGGAGATCTACACAAATGATGGGATGTAAAGAAAAACCCATTAAAATCAGACGAAGCTGCATCATTAGCATCATTAGCATCATTAGCATCATTAGCGCTGTACTGTTGTAGCTCAGTGACTCTAAAGCTTAGTAACTGTAACGTGGCTCCGCAGGGATTTCTCCAAAGAGAGCTGAAGTTAGAGACTCTCAGTCTTCTTTTGTGTTTCCAAAACCAGAAACACAAGTAAAAATGTAAGGAATGGAATAAATAGTTTATTTATCTGCTGTAACATTAAAATAAAACTGATAAAAGCCAACAACAGTTGAAAATGAGAACCCTGAGAACCCTGCTCTTGTTTCTGTCTGTGTGAAACTCAATGTTTAAAAAATTTGAAACATTTTAGGGCTGCAACTAACAGTTATCTTCATTATTGACTCATTCATTGATTAAAGTAAATATATTAATTGTTTGGCTTATAAAATATCAGAAAATGCTAAAAAAAAACCCCAGCTATGATAAGTTTAAATGATAAATCTGAGTATTATTACAGCTGCCTGTGTGGCTCATGTACCTCTGACATCCACAGTGCTGGCATCCACAGAATAAGCTGAGTCAGTGCCGGTCTCTGGCTGCTCTGTGGCCACGGTCTCCTCTGGAATCTGAGGGGCCGCCTCCACCAGAGCAGTGACGATCTCTCTGTAGTCCTCAAACCCTTCCTCTGGGAGTGGGGTGGCTGCCGGGTCGGGGATCAGCGCCCACTGGGGGACGGAGTGGGTGTTTTGGTCGAAAGTGTAGAGGGGCGATGTGGTGGACTGTACTGACTGACTTGTGTACTCGGGGGAACTTGTGGTGGACTGCTCCGTCTGGTCTCTGTAAGGTTCAGTGGGGTGTGTGGTGTGGTCGTCAGAGGTTGTGTGTGCAGGCTTGGAGGAAACAGAGGGATGTTTCTTCTCGTCCGTGGCAGCAGGGGACGGACGTGTGGCGGGCTCAGATGTGGTGGGGTCGGAGGTTATGTCCTTCATGTGTGAGGGGAGGGTGGTTTGCCCTTCAACAGCTGCTGCATCTGGTAAAACAGTAACAGCAACCTCTCCGGGAAGGTCAACCCGATCGGCCCGTTCTCCAGAGGCCTCCCCCTCTCCGGACAGCTGCTCTGCACCTGAGCCTGTTTCTGTAACTGTGTCAACAGCTGGTGAAACTACAGGGACTCCTGTGACTGTGGTACCTGCTGCAGGTGGAGGCTGCTGGGTGTGAAGGGTAGAATAAATGGGTGGAGGCGTGCTGGTAACCCTGGGCGTCTCCACTGGGTCTTGCCCTGAAGCTTCGTCTTCTCCGGAGGCGGACCCTTCAGAGTCTTCAGTCTGGGTCTGTGTGGTGGTTTCTGGTGACCGTGTGTCTGGGATAAAGGTAGTGAGCTCGGGCCCCCCGATTTCAGCCTCATCAGTTCTCACACCCATCTGGCTGTCTGCAGCTGGGGTGGGCAGAGCGTCGTCTGCAGAGCCCTCCTGCATGGGACCGTCTGTGCCAGAGTTTGCGGACCCCTCCATGTCCTCGTAGATGGAGACTACAGCAGTGACAGGCTGGGAGACACCAGGGAGGACTGGGCCTGATGGTGTGGTAGGTGCTGGTGATGAGACAGGGTCTGTGTCTGGGGTGGTGGTGGTGGTGGTGGTTGTGGTCTGATCGTCTGGTTCTTGAGTTGTGACTCTGTCAAAGTCCGTAAAGACATAAGAGGTCGTGTCGCCACCAGTGCCCGAGTCTGTAACTACATCTGTGCTTGTATCTGCAGGATGAGTGACCGCATCACTGGTTTCCTCTGTAGGCGTCTCCTCTGTGTGGATTTCTAAGAGACCGTAGTCAAAAGGAGTCACGCGTTCCCCCTCCTCCTCCTTCTCCTCTACCTCCACGTCTTCCACCCGAACAGGTGTAGCCGTCTCAAACTGATCCCCTCTGGCTTCCTCCAGCTGCTCCGGCTCAAATGTCACCTGGTGGGATCAGGGAAGTAGACAGGTAAATAAAGGAGAATCATACTGGACAAAACTACAAAGATAGACCAGAATCCTCTTAAAATGCTCCAGCGCGTGGACACTACCTCATGTTTTCCGTTGACAAAGCTGACGGTCGGAGGGAGGTTGATGGGTGCAGGCTCGAGAGAGTCGACGTCTCCGCTGCCCTGGATGGCTTCACTGGTGATGTGTGAAAAGTCAGTGATGTGGGGGAACTGGGACTGGGGGCCATCAATGCTGTTTATAGGCTGGTTTAAGATTTCCAGGATGTGGTCGACTAGAGACAAACAATGAACAATAAGACACAGAGTTTCACAGTCAAATAAAACAAACCGACCCTTTTCTTTTAGTTCTACTCCTAACCTGATGTACTGTGATGAAATTATGAAGCACCAACTGTAGAAACCGGGGATCTACAGGTAGAGTGTTGATGCTTGTACAGATTATTGTAAAGACCTTTGTGACCAATTTGTGGTGATTTTGGGTTGAACAACATCATTTGCTGAGGCTGTTCTTTAAAAAACTAGTCCATAGAAGGTCTGAACAGCAGGTTATCATGACCCATAGTTCGGGTTCTAACCTTGCAGGGGTAGAACCCAATTGATTTTGTTCAGGTTTGTTATTATTTTTCTACCAGATTTGCTCAAATTCCTGTGAACTGGAATGAGCTAGAAACACTAAACTTGGGACAGGAACTGGAAATGATGTGCATCAGCATCGGCTTCCTCAGAAATATGAGCCCAACTGGCCACATGGTGGCGCTGTAATTAAGACCAATATTGGAAAAAGCCACGCCCCCTCACACCATTTGTCAGATTGGCTTGAAATTTGACACACAAGTCCAACATTTTTTTTGCTAATTTGCATAATTAGAAAAACTCCTTTACCAACACCAAATTTGTCATACAGCTCTGGAGGACTAAAATACAAATTTCTATAATAAATGAGCAAGATTGGTCTGCAAACATGGCCGCCATCAACCAAAATATCTTCACTTAGCCAATATTGGTCATAACTCATCAACAACTTGTCCAATCACCATAAAACTTGACAGATATCTCTAAGCTGTGATAGGGAACGACCCTACCAAAGCATTTTGAGCCTGACCTACTGGGGGCGCCACAAGTGCCAAGAAAATGCATACATCAAAATAAGCAATATTTTGTGAGTGTAGAGGACAGAATTAACCAAAATAACTGCTTGTAATAAACACTACAGACTGGAAGCAGGATTCATTGATAGTGTAATAAAGTGATTTAGATTTAGTGCAAAGTTACTCTTTATAGAATATGATGCCTGGTTTAGTTGGATATTTTGCAGTACTCTGTGTTACAGCACATGAAGGTTGGTACTGATAACCAGCCCTGAACATGGCTCCTCTTCCTCAGTTCAGTCTGTCAGTTGTTGCACTGATGTTGATTAAAACGAGCCTGTAGGTGTGTATCTGGATGTTTAACAGTCAGGTCTGTGCTGCAGATGATGAAGGTCAGTCGCTGCCCAGGGCTGCTCTCAAACAGTGCAGGCTTGTGTGTGTTCATTAAGGCTTTATGGTACACATGGAAGCCATATCGTGGGAACTGGAGTAACATGGTGCAAACACAGAGCTGAGTTCAGTGACGCTGTGTGAGGATGAACGGAGACACACGCTGTGATCAGGCCGGGAGCTGCTCTTTGAACTGAACCGATCTAACCAGTTAACCCACGTTAGCCGCAGTATGATGTCGCCCGCAGTGTGAAAAGCCTCTGTGTGGCTCTGAACTCGATCCCACATGAAACAGGAAGACTTTTCATCAAAACACTCGACGCTTCACTTTTCCTAATTTCCTCGAGTTGTGGACTCAGGGAGCTGCGGCGCCTCACACGATCCGCACACGTGTATGTGATGATGTATCACCTGTGCAACAGAATACGCCTTCAACGTTTCAATAATAAACACAGCTCCTGGAAGATGGCACCACTTGGCTGGGGGGTAATAAACACAGGAGCACTGTAATTTGAGGGTTGTTTTGGGGCCGCTGGCAGACGCAGGTATGGGGCCCCTCCAGGTCTTATTCTCTGTTATTGCTGTTGAGGAGGTTATTGATGGTCACACAGTCATTCAGCTCTGCTCTTACCTCTGCTCTCTGACATGTAACTGAATATATGTAGTCCAGTGGTGAACTTAAAGGAACAGTTCCACATTTGGGGAACTGTAGGTCACTTTCACACCAGTAACTCTGTTCATTTGGTCTTTACCAAAGGAAAAAATCAAACTTTGTTGTAGTTTAGTTCTAGCTTATGTTGACATTGACTTTTTACAATGAACTCAGATATCGCAGAGACTGACAGGTGAAGTACTGATTGACAGGTACAGACGGGATTAAATTTTTGGACATTTCAGTGAGGATGTTAGCCTTTATGGTGCTGCTCTCTACCAGGTGAGCCACCAGGTGAGCCACCACTTTTAACTGTCAAATCACTTCCTGAACAGTCAGACGTGTTTATTTGTGGTCCAGCTTTTGAAATCAGGCTAAAAATACATCTTTACTATCAAAACCTTCCTGTGGGTTGTCTGCTTTGCTTTGACGAACCAACTAACTGACTGACTTCTAGAGTCAGAAACTTCATTGTCTTTTTAGTAAACTTTTTAAGTATAATGCAGCTTTATTATGTGGAAGGAAATTAACTAGAACCTAAACAATCTTTCAATTAATTGATTTGTTGATTTATTGCTTGTCAATTTTTTTTTATCAGCAACTAGTTTCATAACCAATTAAACATCTTACAAACAAAAATGCAGAAATATTTTTTATTTTTTGATTCGAGCTTCTCAAATGTGAAAATTTGACCTTTTTCTTCCTCATATATGAGATTAAACTGAGCATTCTGGGGCTTTTGACTAGTGTCAAATAAAACAAGATACTGACACTGATAAACCTGGACTTTGGGCCATTTTTCAACAGATTGATCAAGAAAATACAGAGTGATGGTGAAAAGATGTGGTAACACATCCAAGTCTTTGGACTTTTCAGGAAGAACTGTTAACAAGAGTCACTGGAGGCTCCAGCTTTGTGGCCCCCTGAGCCCTTGGGCCCCTGGTAATGTGCCTGGTGGGTCTGCTCAGTAATCTGTCCATGATGGAGAGTGCAGAGAAGTTCTTAGAAATTCAGGCAGCTGCCCAGAGAAAAGACAAATAATATCAACAGTTTGTGGTTTGTTACAGATATTTAAACCTGATTGGCTCTGAAGTCTCTGACTCCTCACCGGGCTCTGCTGCTTTCCCACCGGAGACTCTGAGATGTGTTTACAATATGTTAAGCTACAAAACTGGCCGAGTGGAGATGACTGACTTCATAACTTTCCACATCTGGATCTGCAAATGTGTGTGTTTGTGTGTGGGAGAATCTCACACACACAAACACACAGCATACAAAGGTAACAAACCATTAACTCTTTCCTGTGAAGACAACACACAGCACTACATCAAGTGGAGCAGGTCCCTGACAGCTCCACACAACAAACACGAGGTCACTCAGGAAGACGAATGTTCTCCCCGAAAGAACAGAGAGTTTCACATTTCACATGAAGCTGTCAGGTCCCAGAGCACAAGGGGGCTGCAAAAGGTTCGGGGAGGGGGGGGGGGGTACACCACGGCACACATATGTGGAAATATGAATGTGAATCAGGGATGTCAGACAGACAGCGTCATCACTGAGTTATTTCTCTGTTTGAGCTCGCTCAGGGTTTAAAAGCACAACGAGTTTTCATCTCTCAAACATGGAAAAGTCCCTGAGAAAAGTGTTTAGATCACTGAGGGTCTGAGCAGGTCATCAGTCTCATGTCTATCTGGGTCCCACTTCAGGGGCCTCGTCCTTCAGAGGCTGCATCGAAGACTTTCATAATATAATAACACCTTATTATATTTATATCACCTGTAAACCTTATTCTCCATAACAAAACATTTTGGCCTTAAGTGGCAACAATCAATTATTGTTATGTTTGATATATTATTAGGTAAATGATTTCATCAGACAACAGACAGGAAGCCACAGGTCTGACTCACCTGACTGGTTCTGGTTGTGCACATTGACGATGATGAGGTGGAACGGTGGTTTGGCCGATGACTCCTCGACGACGGGGACGACCAGTGATGGGTCGAGGTCAAACGTCGGTATAGTTCCGGGGGTGACATCCTCTTTAAAGACGACTGCAGGATGCTGCGACCCGACATCTCCACTGCCGTCGGGGAGGCCTGGCTCTGGGGTGAGGGTCTCCGGGTCGACATGCTGTGGCGTGATCTCTGGAGGCTGCGATGGTCTCGATGTGGTCTCCACGCCCGGCTCCGGCCCTGTGCTGCTCTCTGGAAGCCAACTTGGTCTCGATACGGTCTCCACCCACACCTGTTTCGGGGTCACCGCTGCTCCCACCTCAGTCCCGCTGTCATCGCTGCTGCCTCCCTCCCCACTGCCGCTGCCTGACATCACCTGACCTCCCTCCTGGCCTCCCTCCTCTCCCCCGTGGGAGATGTCGAGGTGTGGGGTCTGTGAGCGGGTGGTGGGCAAGGCAGGGAGCTGCAACCAGTGCCAGTCTTCTCTAACTGGAACCGACTCCACCTTGTTTATGTCAAAAGGCTGAATATCGTCTAAGGTGGGAGTGGGGGTCATGGAGGCTGTGGAGTGGGGGGCTCCATGCCGGTCTGGTGAGGCTGTGTGTGGTCTCTCTGTCGGTGAATATGCGACAGACTCTGGTCGTCTTGTTTGAATTTCAGCTCTTTCAGGGTCTGAGAGCAGCGGTGTTGTAGTGGGGGGCTCGTGTGTGGGCTCGTCGGGTTCGTGCGCTGCTGGAGTCACGGCTGGACTCGTGGTCGTTGGCTCTGGTAGTTTGGCTGTGAGGGCAGGAAACAGAGAAGACTTTCATTTCAGTTTTTCCTCTTAATGAAGAGATACTTAACAGAGAAACACAGGACTCTGCCGCTTTATGTAACAGTCATAAAGGTTCATGTTGTGACCACCTGAGACATGTGGATTGGTGGATGGCTCTAAAAACTACAATATCCATGAGCCTCGGCTGCCGTTGCCGTGGAGAACTAAAAGGTGAGTTGATTTTAGTTGCAGATTTTATCCTCAGTTCTTTTCTTTCGCTTCAGCTGTGTATGTAACAGAAATGGAAGCTCTGTGATTGGATGTTTCTTTCTGAAATGCACCTTGGGAGTTGAAGCGCTTTTGAGTGTTTAATAAAAGAACTGGATATTTTTACACTCAGTTCATCTTCTGTCATTTAATTTAGATGTTTTATTACAAAACAAAACGTTGTGCACATTAAAAAACTTTATGAACGTGTGAGTGACTGAAATGTTAAAGTTCTCTCTGAAATCTGTGAGCGTCACACAATGTACTTAAAAATGGTTTGAGTGGTTTCTGCCAAAAACTATATTATGTAAAATTGACATCATGTTAATAACAACCAAAGTCAATATAAAAACCTGTGGTATGCTTTGATAAATATCCCTAATTTGTCAGGAGAGGTCTGAAGCATGTAAAACTATGAGTCTGGTCCTTTAGAAAACAGACCACGTCAGCTCCACCCGAGAAAAGATGTTTACAGAATGAATCAGTGTCGTCATGACTCATTACAATAAGAAAACTGTGCTATCTGGAAAATGCTAATCATGCTGCCGCCGGGCTGCCGTTAGCTTACAGCGGCTATAAAAGGAAATGTAGCAGCTTTGATTTTTGAAACATGAAGTCACCTGTCAAGAATAAAACAGGCTGAGGGCTGGAGACTGCTGAGCCGGCAGAAAAATAACAGTGACTGCTGAAGGCCTCAATGTGACCAGAAAAAGCCTAAAAATAATGAAGCTCAGAAAGAAACGTGTTTTCTTTTCCTCTCTGAACACAGAGGTTACAGCTCGGAACAGACCAGCAGGCCCGGGCCCTAAACACACCCTGTGATGCTCGCAAAGATTTATATCTCATTATGATGGAATACATACCATATGAAAAAAGCCAGGAAATAAGACTCGCAAACACACACACACACACACACAATGCCCTCCTTTGTGTAGGTCTAAGTGCTGAGTTCATGTAGTTAGTGTCCTGGGAGTAAGCAGTCAGCTTTGAACGTCACTGACATAATGCTTTAATAAACGGGACGTAATTGACTCCCCTACATATGGACGGAGGGGAGGGGAGGGGAGGGGAAGGTGGGATAGGTGGGGTTCCCCTTTTTCCACTCTTCCTCCTGCTCCTCCACCCAGAGCAGAAGTACAGTTTTGAGGTTCTTTGCTTGAGTTTTCTGCTTCTTTAAGCTTTTATTCCTCCACAGTTCAGAGGAAATATTTCACCTTTACTTTTCAAAATTTGTTTCACAGCTGAAGTTGTTCAGATTTGGCTTTTACATTTAAAAAAACATTTAATGAGAGAACGATTTAGTTTTTATTGATACACTTAGAGAAATAAATAGGCTTAGAGAAATAAAATTATAAAACACTGTAACCCTTCCCTCTCACTGTAACCATCTGATGATCCCTCAGATTAATCTTTGACCCTTTGCAGGGGCCCGAACCCTAGGTTGGGAATCACTGGACTAAACTAACTCTATATAGTTAAATAAGGGCAGAGAGTACTGATTTTTTATTATAAATGAATAAGCAGATTATTTTCTTTATTAATTTTGTGTATAAACTTATCTAAGTGACGTTGCTGATACTTCCTCACACAGGACTGTGAGCCTCTGAGTATTTCTACTGTTGTGCTGCTGCTTGAGGCTGTGAGGACATACTGCTGGTGTTTACTGCTGACAGGCCTGCAGACTCTGTTCTGCTCTGGTCGTTCGCACCACAAAGGAGACCCTGGCTGCATGTTCGGCCCTGCCCAGATATGATGTCATGTGTTTGGCGAGCGGCGTTCATCTGGCCGGGCCGGGGTCTGTCCTCATACTGTCACTTCACTGTACGTTAACTCTCTCCTGCAGCTCTGCCACCTCACTCAACGCTTGGCAGGACACATTACACAGCCTTCAGGTCCAGAAAGTACCTTCACACTGCCAGACATGCAACTGTTTGCAATTATTTCATCTGTAAAGCATCATACTCAGAGTGTAATCAGTCGCTCTGCGGCGTACCCACTTCACTCCGACACACTGAGCTGACCTCTGCTAAAGCTTTGTGTTTCTGAGTATCTTTTAATGACAATGATGTTACTTATGTGAGAAATCGCTCTGTAATCCTCCTCCTCTCCACCTTCTCCTGCCTCCCTCCCTCCCTTCGTCCGTCTGTCTGTCTGAGTTTGGGCAGGGTCCAGCTGTGAAGCATTAGGGACCTGTCCCGTTTCTGCAGTATCTGTGTTAAAGTGCAGTGAGTTGGGTTTTCCCCTCATAAAAAAAAACGTGCCCCACCATGAACAGGGTAGTGGGAGTTTATTCTTCTCTTGTTTGGGTTTGTTCTCCCTCGTCCCTCTCTGTGACCACGTCTTTACGCTCGGCTGCTTCTAAACAGCTGCAGATTGTGACTTGTTTGTGCTGCAACACACCTCAGTGTTTGTGCAGTCGTCTGCAGTTTTCTTGTGACTTCATGAGTCTGTGATTTGGACTCTTGGAGCAGGATCAGTCTGGAGCTTGCACAAAGATACAGCATTATCCTAAATGTATTCTTCCTTTAGCCTTAACTGATCACGTTGTTTTTATTTATTCTCTCTGCCACTGTGTTTTTAAAAAAAAAAATTATGACAACTATTCAGATATTTTTGCTTCATTTAATTTACTTACATCCTCTCCTTTATGTCTGGTTTTATTTGATCATTTCTGTTTTTATTTGATTGTAATCAAACTATTTCATAATTACATCACTTTGTGAAACACTGCTGTTTTTAAATCTGCTCCATAAATAAAATGACTTGACTTTGTGCCAATGCTGAGAGAGGAAGGAGAGAAATCAGTGAATGTGTAAATACCCAGCAGCATAAAGCATCTTAAAGCTCCATGTTTTAACTTCTCCTGTGTTTTATTTGAAGTGTTTATATCCATCAGAAGATATATTTTGGGTTTGAAGAACCAAAATCTCAGTGTAGAGGAGAGACTCTGATCCTCTCCTCTGATTGGCTGACTGTTTTCTGAGTGATCTAATAAAATACAGCAGATTTCAGGTAAACACTTCCATCACCTCCAAGGTTGGATGATGGGTCCAGGTGGGCGGGACTTGGGGCGTGGTTGAGGGCAGTGACTGCTTTGTTGTGACATCACAAAGTTCCAGAAGTCCTGACGGCTGGTTTTAAGGCTCAGTTTCTGAATACAGGCTGTGTACATTTCTCTGTGGACTGAGGCTTTGATACTTTCACAGTATTAATATAGAACCTAGACCTGCTTTATAATCACAAACACATGGACATCTACCTTTAGACTGGATGGGACATTTAAGACACAACTCTGATGTGACTGCACATAAATCTGGGGGATCACAAGATGAACAGAACAGGAAAGGACAGACATTCTCCTCCAGATTTTGTGAGATATTGGATAGTTTTTCCCCTCAGGCCTCATCAAATTAATCAAATTCATTCTGAATTCATTCAAAAGTCCCACTGGTTAATACATGATCTATGTATTAACCAATGAGGAGAGATGACAAGCAGCC
Organism: Trachinotus anak; assembly: GCF_046630095.1. Lineage (NCBI taxonomy): Eukaryota > Metazoa > Chordata > Actinopteri > Carangiformes > Carangidae > Trachinotus > Trachinotus anak. The sequence goes on along the minus strand of NW_027273879.1, from coordinate 493,844 downwards.
ATTGCTTAAGACCCCTGCTATAAGTCATCTCTTCATCTCTTTAGGACACGTCCTCAGATAAAAATGGATTTATTGAGTAAAGCATATCGGGGATTTCCCAAAGTTATTCTTCTGCTGCACATTTCAGTGGATAATTCTCTCAAATTTTTTCCATTTTCTCATTGATTTTTTTCATTAAATCATCAGAATATGCCAAAGAGAATCATTAGTCAAATATTATTTGCCAGATATTTCTTCAGATACTGTTGGATCACAGTATAATCGCATGTTTGATTATCTAACAGAGTCTGAAACCTGCTTTCCCACGACTGGAACTCTGGAACAAGACAATCCAACAATCACACTGATTTCCTGCAGTGATTGGTCGGTTGTATGAGAGTCAACAGAAGAGAGCAGCACTGTAAAAGTCTTCAAGGAGACATTTGAATACTTGTGTGTCATTGGGCTCTATTTTCACAGTCCAGAGCAGCCGGATGCAACATGTTAAAAACAGTAGAGATCAGAGCACTGATGGAAGGCAGGTTCCAGGCAGGAGGGGAAAACGCAGTGTGTGTTTTCAGTCTCACCTTTGAAGCAGAAAGCTCCGTGCTCGTCCGTGGGGTCTGGGTATCCGGTTTGGTTTTCGTTCTTGTAAAGCGTGCGGACGCCCAGCAGGCCTCCCCCGCACTGAGGCCTGGGGACGGTGATGGGGTAGCGGGCGCTGCCGTCGGACAGCCAGCCGTAGTCGCATCTGTTCAGCCCCGCCCTCCAGGCCGCGTACAGCTGACCGGGCGACGCCAACACGGCATCGTGCCTCTCACACTCCTCCCTGGCCTGCTGCAGGGTGAGCTTGTTGCTGATGGACGGAGGGTAGAAGACCTCGCCTTCAGACAGAGGAACAAGGTAAGTAGAGCAGTTTCTCACTGACTGAACTCTGTGATAGTTTTACACCAAAACTACCTTAAAATATTTTTCAGTTTATTCTTGAACTTGAAAAGCAGTTCACAAAGGAATGTAAAATCTGAAAAGAAATCTGCAGATGAACAAGCTTCAACCCTGCAGCTGACACCAGGATATTTCTCCTGACACATTTATAAACCTTCACCTTCCACTGCAGCTAAGAGCACGAATTAAATATGGATCAGGAAATGAATGAAATCACCCAGAAACAACACAAACGAGAACTGGAGGATGGCTGAACTGTTGGCAGCTGCTGTTTGCTCCTGAACTGCTCTGACGCTAAAAGTCTCTGCTTGTCCTGGTGTCTTTACCGTCTAGTTTGTCTACGAAGCAGTACACGTCGTATTTCTCGGTGGGGTCGCGGACGCCGTACGTTCTGACTCCTGGCCTGCTCAGCAGATCACCTGCACAGCCGGGCCGGGGCACGGTGATGGGATACCTGAGCAGACAATGAACGCATCACAGTGAATTTAACTGCAAAACATCATCAAACAACCTTTATTTTCTTAAAACATCTGCCGGTGTTATGAGAATCAACCTGCTTCAGACAGACATCAACTTCCTTCCTGTGTTTTCTAGGAATGAAAGTTGATCTGCACTGGAAACAGGTCGAGTTATTCTTATTATTATTTTTTCGATGACACATTAAGAAGGAGATTTTTACATGTTAACACACACCTGACTGACTGGTCAGCGAGCCAGCCTGCGTCACACTGGTCGAAGCCGTCCTCAAAAGCAGCCGTCAGCTGCTCAGGTGAAGCGATGGAGGCACCTGCAGCATGACACGCCTCCATAGCGGTGGGAAAATCCAGAGTGTAGCGGTTGGTGTTTGCCCGGTAGTGGAACACAACACCTGGAGGAAGAAGACACAGTCACGAAAGTGTAGAAGCGACAGGATGAATCTGAGTCCAGTGTTCCCTCTGTTCACTCTGTGTTTGGTCTCCACCAGCTCCTGAGGGAAACATCTGGCTCTGTAGCTGCTTCATGCTGAAAAATGTTTCTCTGAAAGAGGCTAAAATGCTCCACCGAGCTGCAGAGAAGGTGATGATTCTCTGAGTTCATCGCTGGAGGCGACAGTGTCATTAGACCCACAGTCTGTAACCCTGGAGCTGTCGGGGCCCCTGGAAACCCGACCCAGTCCCCTGTTTTGTCCGAGTGGTAATCCAGCCTTGTTCATTGTAGAGCAACTAACAATTACTTTCATCGTAGACGAAGTCATCAGATAATTATTTTCATGTTTGCTCTGTAATATTTTTGCCTAAAATGACTTCAACAATTAATTGTCTTTTATTTTGCAAGACACTTTACAAAACTTCACTGGAACATGGGGTCGATAGAAGATTATATCTTAATGTATCCTAATGGTTAATGCTCCTGTTACTAAATAATACAAATAACATTTATACATTTTCATTCTTGTGGTGAAATGTTTGTACTGCACCTCTCTGGCTTGTTGACTGTACTAAGCATCTCTGTATTTATTACACCATTATAATTGTAATTACTTATTTATTTGTCTCTGTCTGCATCTGTTTCTTTGTGATGCTGCATTATTATTTGTACCTTTTTCGCTTTTGATTTTTTTTGCAAGAATATTCAGTAGAAATGTTCATTTACTTTTCTTATGAAAGTTAGAAATGAAGAAAACTAAAGGAAAAGGGAAGAAAAAACAACAAAAACAATGAATTCATCATCAAATTTGCTGTTGATTAATTCTCTTCATCAACTAATCGGTCAGTCAATAATCAATCAACTAATTGTTTCAGCTGCTGGATCAGAACAGGACACACTTTTTACAGGAGGGGCTCCCTGATGTGCAGCGAGGGTCACGGTCACAGGTTTCTGGGCTCAGAGTTCATCCAGTGGAAACCCCACAGGGTTCAGTGGAACATTACCCATCAGCCGAGCCAACCCCGGCTCTCAGACGTTTACACAGATTCCACATTAACACTGAACAGACAGCTTTGTCCCACAGCTCCTGACAAAGACGCTCCCTATGAGAGACACACAACTCTCCATTTAACAGCTCAGTCATCTATTCACATCCTCCTGCAGCTCTGCCAGGATATCCTCACAGACGACAAGTAATCACCCCATCCAGCTGAAAATAGAGGAGCTAATGACACCAGACAACAGTGACATATACTCTGAGGATGACAGCTGAAATCACTGACCGGTTTATATTTCCCTGTTCCACCATGGAACGACCTGGACTCTCTGTCTGGGACCAGTCTCTGGTGTCATCCAGGAGTTTTAAACTCTGATATCTGTGCAGCATGAAAAACTTCATCTAATGGATTGTGTCTCTGTTTGGGAATAATCATCAACTACAGTCCATAATGTGGGGTTAAGGAGATGTAAATAGGAAGTATAATGGTGCCAGAGAGGCTGTGAGTTCTGTTTCTTTATATTGTGGGAAAGTAGCTGAATCAGCTGTGATCAGCTCCTGGTTGCAGTGAACATGTGGATGTTCAGACAACTGTCACTGGATCACTGTGATACTGAGAAAACTTAAAAACATGAGGATTCTCAGGCAGGTTCTGCATCTACATCCACCTGTCCCTTCCACCTCACACAGTGTCTCTGTCTCAGCCCAGTGTTCCCTCTGTTAGCTCTGTGTTTGGTCTCCTCCAGCTGCTGAGGGAAACATCTGGCTCTTTAGCTGTGTGTGTGTGTGTGTGTGTGTGTGTGTGTGACTCACCGGTGACATTGAGGCTGACCGTGTCCTGCGTGTCCTCCATCCCGTGCATCACCTCGCAGCGGTAAAGCCCTGCATCACTGGCTCTGAGTCTCACCATCAGCAGAGAGGCGTCCCCGACCGACAGCGGGTGGCTGGGCACCGACACCCTGCTCATGTACTCCTGCCCCACCTTCACCACCCCTCCCTGGGCCACCAGCACCACCTTCTCCCCCTCTCCCTCCAGCTTCGTCCACTTGATTCTCAGCTGCTCGTCAGGACCTGAGGTGTGAGGCTCGTCGGCAGGGAGGAGGGGTCCAGGTGTGGGAGTGGGTGGGGTGTATGAGGGTGTGTGTGTCAAGGTGCTGGGAGGAACCGGCATCATGGAGAAGTGGCATGGCAGCACCACCCGGCCCGCCAGGGTGCCAGCTGCAGGCGAGCTCTTCTCCATCCTCATTGAGTTTGGTGGGGCTGGAAAACAGGATCCTGCATGAGTGTGTGTGTGTGAGATAAGGGTGTAACACAAAGACACTGTCACACCAGAAGCTGTTAAAGCGTCGTCTAGACAGCTTTATGTTGGGCTGTTTTCATCTGCCATTTATACTCATACATTTAACAACCGGAAAATACAAGACAGGACTAGATTTGGTCTTTAACTGCAGGTTGAGTAAATAAGAGGAGGAGGATGAGAATAAAGTTGGAAAGAAGTGTTCATAGTGAAAAATAAGAAGAATCAAAGAGACAAGACTATAGGCCAGAGGATGATCAAAGTTATTACAAGTCATCCAGAGGAGACCATGAAGCTCTGAACCAAATTTCATCACAATCAAAAAAAAACCAGACAAAATAAAAACCTGAAAAGTTTCCTCGGATATTTGTTCACGCACTTTTTAGACGGTCCCTAACTTCTGCTCCACAGTTTCCTGTCCACTCTCATGGGAGGTCCAGGCTTCACCATGAAGTAAAAATAACACCTGTGCAACATCAGACCGGCTTCATCCTGCCCTGCACAGCAGATCCAGTGGGAGGCGCCACAACACGTTTCAACACTGCTCAACTACCTCTACTGGCTGCCACGCTACACTGTCGACTGTCAAATAAGGGCAAAAACAGATCAATAAAAAACGTAAAGAAAAACAAAATTCAGTTTAATAATAATTATTATTGTAAATAACGCTGCAGCCAGTTGCTGCCACCTGCTGGCAGAGCTGTGCAGCACGCTCACAGACATCATCACTGCAGCCTAGAGAAACATTTTACACCAGTACAGATTCCACACATCAATTCATCTTTATGAATATTAATAATAAAAAAATCTAAACTCTCTACACGCCCATATTTTTAACCTCATCCCTATTTCTTTACAGTCACGTTTGGTTTCCACCTGCTCATGTTCAACAACAATCGTCCATGTTAGTTTGGAACTCGAGGAAAAGTCTGATGTTGATGAGAAGTTTAAATCATACTGTTCATCTTTAACGTCTGATCTCTACGAGGATTTATCGTAGAATTTCTTCACCACTGTAAAGAGGATGACGATGATGACGATTTGTGTGACGGTTTGTGGCCAATTGTGTCGAAAAACTAAAGAGCAGCAGAGGAAGCTGTAATCACACTCTGGCCTCCACAGTCTAGAGACGACATGTGTCTGAGTTGGTACTGGAAAAAAAAAGTGAATCTGTGTTGTGTTATTTTCCACTTTGTCAGTCCCGGACCTGCACGTGTGTTGTTATAAATAAGAAGAGGAGAAAGAAACGAGCTGGTGGGCGGTGACAGAGGTTTTCGGCTTCAGTCACATGACTCACCTGCATGAGGACGAGCAGAGCTCAGACACACCAGGCAGAGCAGGTGTGTGAGGATGTGAGGAAGCATCTCAACACAATCTGTGGACGCAGACACAGGAGTCAGTGACACACAACATGACATGATGAAAGTATGAAGTGTTAGAGTCATACACGCAACAGTAGGAAGAAGAGAAGGAACTTTCCACTTCTACTGCAGCACCTTCCAGAGGGGAATATTGTCTGACTGAGCTGCAGTGATTGGCAGTGAGTTTGGGAATCGATCAATCATTTAAATATTCCAAACATTTGCTGGTTCCAGATTCTCAGATGTGAGGATCTGATGCCTTTTGATGCCACATATGATAATAAACTGAACATCTTTGGACTGTTGTTTGAATAAAACGAGCTATTTGAATGCATTTCCATATCCTAAGGGAAATTATAACACTGTCACTATTTTCTGATAATTTCTGACAAATCAACTAATGAATAGAAAAAGGAGACATTCAGAGAGTCTATTAATGTCTTATTTTGTCTAAAAACTTCCATAACCCATAATTCTACAGCTCTGGCTCTTCTACTTTAGTATTTCTTCCACCACTGGATGCAGGTATATTCACCCTCTGTACTCAGTTACCTGTTTACACACCCAGCTGACAGTGATGCAGCCTGATTCCACAGTCTGCTGTAAACCCTCCTGTTATAAAGGTCACACAGGTGTAGATTCACCTGTGTGACCATTCTGGAGGCTGCAGGTTGTGTTTCTGTTATTTTGTCCACCCCATTGGAATCAATGAGGGTCAGTGAAATAACAGAAACACCTCTCTGTAAAATACAGGATTTATTATCAGACTCTTGTATTAGACTGAATTTGCTTTAGCTCAGTTCACCTAATAACAGAGATGGAAAGTAACTAAGTACTTTTACTCAAGTTCTGTATTTAAGTACAGTTTGGAGATACTTGTGCTTTACCTGAATATTTTCATTTTATTTAATGTTTTACTCTGCTACAGTTGTTTAACAGCTTCAGGTTTATATGTAAATGCATCAATAATATTGATCCAATAATATATATTTATGATGATGTGACACTCAGGAATGAGCCATCCAGCAGAAAGAAAACTTTAGGTACATTTAGCTGATAACCTTCCTGTACTTTCAGTGAAGTAAACTGTGTATGCAGAACTGTGGTATTACTGCTTTTACTACAGTAAAGACTCAGTATATTTCCTAATGAGCAGTCAGAGTGACTGGAGTCTATAAACCTGCTGAGTAATTAATATTTCTTTACATGTGATGATCCCACAGTGAAATGTCTCTAGATTCAGATTTTGTTCAGTCAAAAACGAGACCAGATGTGTGGCCACAGCTGTGTCAGACCCAGATTACAGCACATCTGCGGTGATAAAGCTTATCCGGTGATCAGGGGGTTAAAGTGTCAGTGGATGCAAACGGACCCGAGTGGTCCCGAGTGTCAGTTTAATCAGTGAGTCTCTTATCATGTAGTTTATCAGTGTGGGAGCATTGCAGCCCCCCCGGGGCAACACCAGGCTCTCTAACACTCACTTCCTCCCACATGAACATCTGTCTCCCTCTGGAAACCAGCAGGAAATCTCACGGGATTTAAACTTAATTCTGTGCAGAAATTTCATCTTAAAAATTTTAAAAAGGAAAAAAATCCACACCCTACCTTGTGAATCCTACAGAAAAGTCCAAAAACCTTCCTCTTGCTTCCAGTTTATCAGTCAGACTTTCCAGAAGAGTCCCGAAGGTTCCAGCTGAGCGCGGCTCCAACAGGCTGCGGCCGCTCGGACCTCGTCCACCTCCCGGCGCTGCGAGTTCAAATCCACTTGACACCCGCTATTATCCAGACATTATAGGAGAGGAGGGGCGTCCGTACTACGCCCATTTGGGGGCTGGGGGGTGGGCTGGGGTGGGGGTTGTGAGTGTGAATGGGAGAAAGAGAAGGGAGGTGCAGATGAAGGAAGGGAGAGCAGGGGGAGCCTGAGGGAGAGAGGCTCGACCTCAGACAGGAAAGAGCCACTGGACTGATTTCACTTCACTCTCACTCCCAACAGTCGGAGCAGCAGAGGCTGAGGGATCCTGACTTTCACCCCTGCTTTGGCTCAAGCTCCAAAATCACTGGATACTACATTTCCCACAATGCAACTGACAGCATACACAGACAGGACTCTCCAGTGTGATGAGACAATCCTACAGGTTTATGTTCTGACCACCACTTTGAATTATTTCAACTTTTCTCCTGAGAATCAAGTTTTGTCAATCAATTTGGTGGAAGGCTTGGAATACTACAATACCCATGAGCCTCGGCTGCCCTTGCTTTATAGAGGAGTCCAGTCAGTGGCAAGAAGTAGAGCTGCAGCGAAGTGAAAATGATTAAAGCTGCAGATATAAAATCAGTTTTCTAAAGAGTGTGATCTCTAGTTTCCACCCCCGTTAGCAGTGCACATAGCTAACAGGATTTTAAGTTTTGTGATTGGGTGTTGTGATGCTGAAATGCACCCTGGGAGTTGTAGTTAACATCTTTACTGCAGTTTGTAATTAAAAAAAAAAAACAGTTGTTTCATGTTGATCCAAGTGTTTCAACTGTGAGTCACCAAACACTGTAAATGGAGAAAATGAAAGGGAATAGTTCCTCCCACTTTGCAACTCTATTGGACCCCCTCCACCTCCCCTCCCCTCCCCTCCCCCCTCCACAGTAAACACACATCTTGGTCCTGGTCTGAAGAGGATTCTTACATCTGACCCACAATGTGGCCGGCTTGCACAAACACCGGCAGCTGCGTAATGTGTGACCAGTTAACCAGGAGTCACGGCTGAAAAGAGGAGCAGTAAATGATCTTTTCCCGCATTTTACCAGGTGGTCAAATCAAATACAGCACGAGAGTCTGTGCTGTTCTCACATGACCTCATCTCTCACCTCAAAACCCACTTTTCTCACGCAGATTAAAACGCATCACATGATCAGAACCGATAGAAAACCTGCTCCGGAGGTCAGACATTAAACTCAGTCTGGATACAAAAAGATATCATTTATATATTTTATGATTCAGATTCCACCAAACCAAGAGAACCTGTGAAGAATTCAGACTTTCCGTCACAGATGTTTACATCCTAAAAGCTGAGATGACTCAAATTACATCACGTCAGGTGACAAAACTCGTCCAGTCTGGGGTCAGAACTCAAGTGGTGGAGTTCACCTTTAAAGATCATTTCAATAACATAAAACAAACAACTACTTTGTAATATAAGGACCCCTCGTTTAACCTCGTTAACGTCCACATGATGTTTTTATAATAAAGACACATGATGTCTTTATGACTTTATAACACCATGACTGAGTGTTTCCACCTTGAACCAATCACAGTCTCATAAAAACAGATTCAGACAGTCATAGAACCTCAGGAACCAATCCTGTCACCTGAAACCTTGTCAGTACAGAGAGCCAGAGTTAGCATTAGCACAACCACTAACACTGTGTCAGCCACTGCCAGTTACAAGCTAACAAACAGCACAAACAAATAAAAGATGCTAACTATGCTAACGGTTCTGATCCGTCTGCCAGTCTCTGATTCTGGTCTCAACAGACTCCTCATCTGAGTCTGGGTCTGACTGAGGCTCCAACATGAGGCTGAGTCTCTGATGTTTCCTCCTCTAACATCTTCATCCTCTCTGCTCTTTCACCTGGACACCTGGAGCCAGCAGGTGGTGGGCGGGGCCAAGGCCTGGTCCAGGTTTCTCAATCAGAGTACTCAGAGTAGATGCGCTTCAGACCAGTTTTTATGAAAACATGTTCAGGATTTTCACAGAGTTTAAAACACGTCTGGAGAGAAACTTTAAAAGTGAAAATTTTCATTTTTTATTGGTACAAATATTAAAATGACAAATTTGTAAATGCGTATAAATTACAGCTCATTACCAGTTCAAAGCACAACATTAAGTTCTTTTGAAAATACATTATGATTCTGCAAAACAACCGACAGGTGAGAAACTGAAGGACGAGCTGGATGAGAAACAGAGCAGAGGTTTGATGTGAATCAAACGGCCGTCACAGTCAGCTGGTGTGTAGAGATGTGTTAGACGATGCTCTCTACACGGACCTGGACCACAGAGGGTAAGGGTCACCAGTCATCTGCTGCAGGTATGTGTAGATGTTTTCTGATCTGACTCCACTAGCAGCAGGAATACATCATTAGTGTTTGCCTCCCACACTCTGACAAATCCCTGCTGGAAAAATGAATCCGTTTTTTTGATGTGGCAGCTCTGTGGTTAAAGGCTGGTTAGGCTGGTTGGGCTTAAACAGGGAAAGTTTTGGTTATGGTTTGAGTTAAAATGACTCCTACACTATGATTATGCAACATTTCTGGTCACGGTTCCATTAATAAACACGTGGTTTAGGTTGTGAAATGATTGTGGTCATGTTTTAAAAAAACAAAGCTGACTGCTGGTTTGAAATGAGGAATTCAATCAACCCCAACCTCCTCAATTCACAGACTTTGTCACACTATAATTCTGCCACCCGTCGTCTTTCTTTGCTCACAACATTCATTAGTAGGACGCTGTCACTTGAATACAAACAGATGTTGTTTTGAGGGAGTCGGGGTCGTTGCTCTCGGGAGAAGAGTTCTTTAATTTTGTGAAACTTTGTGATGAATAAAAATTGGTTGTAATCAAACCTCTGCTCTGCTGCACCACCATCAACACATCAAATAAAGGAATATGTTCTGGGAGCTTTGGTGGAAAAACACCTGAGTGAGACGCTTCATGTTGAGTTTTACATGAACTTGTCACCTGTCTGTTGTTTGCAGATACAGTTGTTTAAAGGTCCCATATAACATAAAGGTAGATGTCCATTTGTTTCTGATTATAAAGCAGGTCGAGGTTCACTGACCTGTTGTCACTACAGCTCCAGAGAGAAGCCTGAGAGAGGAGATATATCACAAATATATCTTCTGATGGAGATCAACACTTCAGATAAAACACAGGAGAAGTTAAAAATGGGACCTTTAATGATAAGTTCACTAAAATCCATGACCTTTAATTCATAAATCCAGTATAAAAATATCCGAGCTTTACCAATGTACATCAGTGCTGTGATCGTGTTTGTCAGGACAGTCTGTTAGTGAAGCGTCAGAAGTCCTCAAACAGGTCCTCAACTTCTGAACTTGCTGCCACAGCATCTGCAGAGCGCTGGGGGGTCTGCTGCTTACTGGATCCTGCAGGGGAGTCACTGCTGCGCAACACACACACACACACACACACACACACACACACACACACACACACACACACACACACACACACACACACAGGTCAGTGGGCTAATGAGGCTGATTTACAGGAGTTTTCCTGTTGAGACGGGAAGTGCATCATGTGGCCCATAAGGAGCGAGACTGGAAACACATGGGCGACTTTTATACCTGTGTGTAGGTAGGTAGGTGTGTGTGTGTGTGTGTGTGTGTGTGTGTGTGTGTGTGTGTGTGTGTGAGCGGCCCTGCAGCTCTCACATCTTAAGTGGTCCACGTCACATAGTAGACTACCTGTGTGTGTTTCCACGTGGAGGCTCGTGTTGTTCTCCAACTGAAGCTCAAATACTCTGTCTGCACTTGAGTGTTACATCATGTGAGGTTTAGAGAGAACTTCAGACACACAGAGGATGAAGGACGGATCAGGGAGGAACAGTGGGTGGCAGAGAAAAGAGAGCAAGAGGGGATCGAAGACCGACAGTGTCACAGCAGAGCAACTAGACTGTCCCATTTCCAAGGCTCCTTCAAATGAGGATCTGAAATGCAGCCTTCGTTTTCTGGGCAACGACGGCTCCAACAGGTGGATCCTTCATGACCCAACCTAACCCAAGATTCACTGCACGCCAGTAATGAAAATAATATGGCAGCAAACAGATGACACTTTTAAATCTAAGTACTGGGTTTCAGCTCAGTGTGAAGTGAAAACACACTACAACACAGAGTTAAGTGAGCTGAAGATAAGAGCGAAGGTAACTAATGAAAAAAGTAAACTTTTTATTCTGCTATCTGTGGTTGATTTGTCACATGACCTCCTTGTGACTGTAGATGTGTGTTCTTGAGTTTTAAAGGTTTATAGAAAGCCATCAGGCCTGAGACTTGTGTTTATGCTTTAACCATAGCCGGGCACAAGAACCTGAAATTAAGAGACACCAGCAGAAATGGAAGGAATGAAAAAATGGGCTGCACAAGGTCAACAGAATACAGCCTCCCCGAAGCCTTTCTCCTGCTGTAAACCACCCAGCACAGAGCTCCGCTCACCTTTCACCTTCCTGCATGTGAGAGTGACTGAGTCCAAGGTGACCTGAAGACCACCCACACATTCAGAGCAGCACTGAGAGCTTTAAGCCACAAGTTGCTTTTCGAAGAACTAAGAGTCAAATTCCCAGTGTGCACAAACATACTCGACCAACAAAGCTGATTCTGGTTCTGAAACGAGGACACAAATCTCCTTCCTCCAATCCAGGCCGACTGGAACCATAATGACCGAATGAGAACGGCAAGAAAAGACCAGTGTGAGAAAGGAGAAGAGAGGCCCTGAACTAAATCATTACCAACTGTATGACAAATGGTGCTGTGCTGCTGGAACCAGTTAACAGGAAACAAGAGACGTGTTCAGTGTGGAGGGGAAGCTGCTCCACGCTGCCACAGAGGACCACCAGAGACTTCAACACATGGCAGAGGGGGGATGTGACGAGAGCGGTTTCACCCCCGAGAGGTGAGGTTAAGTTTGGGGATCGGGCACACGGGATCCCCCCCACTGAGCTGGTCTGGCGACAACATGCTCACCACTTATGTGCTGGTTTGTGGTTTACGACCCTCAGAGGTTCAGTTTGGACGACGCTGGGAAGAAGGACTGGTTTTGTATAAATGAAAAAAAAAAAAAGTTCTTGTACTTAAAGGTTCAATGCACCGAATTACAACAAAGAAAACAGTTCTCGGTTCACTCATGTCCATGCAGACGAAGTTGCCTTTAATTGCTCAGGTTTGTTGACATTTCTCCTCCACCACAGAGTTCAAGAGAATTTCATTTGTGGTGTTTCCAGCAGCTCATGGTTGTTTCTTCCACCAAACAGCCAAGTTACAGGAAATATGGTCACTACCTCCCCTTCCTGAGTTACAGTGTTTTTGCAGAATGTTATAATGTCACAGTGACATTGACCTTTGACCTTTTGGATATAAACTGTCATCACTTCATTTTATCCTTATAGATATTTGAGTTAAATTGTGTCATTATTAGTGTATGAATTCGTGAGTTATGGCCAAAATGTGGGTCACAGTGACCTTTGACCTCCGACCACCAAAATGTAATAAGTCCTAGTGAATGTTTGTGGCAAATCTGAAGAAGTTCTGTCAGGGCGTTACTGAGATATCGTGTCCATGATGGACGGACAATCTGATTGGAGAAAATCCCATTGGCTGTTTGCTGAGGGAGCCAGTGTGACGCTAACATCTGGGTCCGCCTACAAAGACACTTCGTCCCTGCAGCTCTGTAAAGAAACAGCTCAAAAAACAAATTAGAGCAGCACGTTTTTTTTTTCCTCTATCTTGTTATTCATCACGTGTCTCAAACCCATGAGCAGACCTGTTATAAACTCTATTCACAGGTTCCATCGATTGTCAGAGAGCCGCCGCTCATACAACAGACTACAGAGACTGTGCTGATATCAGTGAAAAGCTAAATGCAAACACACAGTTAAAACTTGACCGGTCCCGTGTCTTGTAGTGATTATGTGTGATGGCCAGGAGCGGCGTTTGATCGCTCACAGAACCAGACCCTGTGAGGAGGAGAGAGAGCGTCTCACTGCAAACTTCTACTGGTTTCTGTTCATGGGAAAACACTTAGATCTGATGTTTACAGGAAGTACAGTGAGTCAGAGAGAAGGATGTGAAGATCAGATCAACCAGCTGTTTAATAATAAACTCAAACGTGTCCCATTTCCTAGTGAAGTATTAAACCCAGACGATGACGGTAAATAAGACATTTCGTAGCTCTGTCAAAGAGTCTGTTCAGCACAGAGCTGGAGTCAGGTTGGATTAGCTGAGCTTCACATAAAGACAGAAAGCCCGGCTCTGTCCGAGGAGAAAAAATACACCAATCAACATCTCTGAAAGTCAGTGATTGACAGGAGGATATATCTGTGGTTTTAAGAAGCTAAAACCACCTGATTGGCTGACTGTTTTTTGAGTAATCCAATAAAAATATATCAGATATCAGGTAAACACTCAGAGAAACCAAATCCTGGGCAATGCCCCTGAGGTCAGTCACTGTATAGTTGTGACGTCACAAAGTTACAGACGTACTGACAGCTCGTTTCTATGCGTCTTTAAGCTGTACCTGTGGCGGCTCTGAGCTAACGCTGAAGGCTGTGACATCATGATATGCATCACTTCATCTTCCTGCTTCCAGCACCTGCATTTAACACATCCCTGTCATTGTCTTCTGTTCATGTGGCCTTCATTTCATTCTCTGCAGGACCTTTCACTCCCTTAATACTCTGCTCTTCCTCCTCCTCCTCCTCCTCCTCCTCCTCTCTGTGGACGACCCACATGCAGAAAAACATGGAGGTAATGGAGGAAGGTGAGCGGGTTGAGTTGTGATTCAAATGGCAAAAACAATAGCTGGGTGTAGAGCTGCCAACTGCCTTAACAACCCCCCCCCCACCCTCAGACAATGTCTCTCTTTTGCAGCCAGTGTTTGCCAGCTCAGGGGGGGGGGCTTCTGCAGCAATCAAACGTCCAACCACAGCTGCTCATCGGCTCACTGCTGCTTCTTGTTGGAGCAGTCGGAGTCGGTAATGAGCCGGTAACGGGCACCACTGCCGACCACTGACAGCAGCTGGGGATGGATGGCACCACTTACAGCCATCTGCATGCAGCACAGTCGCTGGCACCCGCAGCAGCTTGGATGCAGTATATTCACCCTCTGTGAGGCAGCAACAGAAACAATGTCAGATTGAGACATGTCTTTGGAATAATTTCTATACGGCCACGTCCAAAAAGAAACTGGCAAATGTGCGATACGGGCACAAGAGCAGTAGTATTGTGAGGTTTTGGATGTGAGGCAGGGGGCTTCAGAGCTGTGCGATGGTCCGACTCTGAGTGTAGATAAGGCAACGACACACACACACACACAACAGAGAGGAGAAAAGAAGAGAGTTGTTCTTTGAGGCCACTGACTGACTCTGGCTCCACAGTTCATGTCCCAGACCTCCCTCCGAAATCCTCCTGCTGCTCTGCGCTCAGACCAGAGAAAAACTGCATTCACCAGTATCCAAGGACTTAAAGCTTTGGTTGAATAAACTATGAAAAAAGACATTTTCTCACTGCTCATATGTAGAGTAGTGAAATGGTTTGACGATATAACCCTAGAATAACAAACTGAACAATGTTCTAACAGCCAGCAACACAAAATGAGCTTAGTTTCACCTGGCAGCGTGAAATATAATTTATTTCATCCACACAGAGCTTTTTGCTCAGCATAAACAAAAAAAATCCCCCTTCAGGATCCCAGCGCCAAACCAAAAGTTTATGTCAACGGCTGGCCAACCAAACATAACCGAGTGATCCTCCTGTTTGCAATAAACCAGCTATGTGTTTTCTCCAGTGATCGAGGAGTTGTCTCCTGTTGCTGGTCAGTGAGGAGGTGAAATTACTTGTAGCTTACAACAGCAGTTCACATAGTATCAATCCATCCATCCCTCCATCCATCCATCCATCCATCCATCCATCCATCTTCTGCTCATCCGAGTTCAGATCACGGTGGCAGTGGTTCAAGCAAAGTAGTCCAGACCTCCCTCTCTCCAGTAAAGTTTTCCAGCTCCTTCTGGGGGATCCCGCAGCGTTCCACATGTGATATATAATCTCTCCAATATGTTCTGGGTCTACCCCGAGGTCTCCTGCCAGCTGGTTGTGCCTGGAAGTCCTCAAGTGGAAGGCGCCCAGGAGACATCCTAACCAGGCGCCCGGACCCCCTCGACTGGCTCCTTCAGACATGAAGGAGCAGCAGCTCTACTCTGAGCTCACTCCGGAGGTCAGAGCTCCTCACTCTGTCTCTACAGCTGAGCCCAGACACCCTGCAGAGGAAAATCATTTCAGCCGCTCGTATCTGTGATCTCATTCTTTCAGTCACTACCCAAAGCTCATGAGAGGTGAGGGTCACGCCACCTCCCTGTGGCCTCCACCTGCAGGGACAGACGTCGGGTTGTCCCTGGTTTTGGAGACAAGCTCCAAAAGGGTAGATTTTCATAGCACTGATCCATCAGTTCTACAGAGTCATGTCTAGCTGCTGCTGTTCAGCTTCTCTGGTTCTTTGTTGAGCTACTGTCAACAATTTCAAATCAAAAGCCTAACTATGAAGTAAACACTGCTACTGCACTATTTTGAAGTGAAGATTCAGGAGGAAGTGTTGAGTTTCATTCATGGTACCTTAACAATGTCTGGGGGAAGTCACCTTCATCATTAAGGCTGTTAGATGATCAATCATAGATATTTCAGGACCCGTGGAGGCTTTTCTGCTGCTGAGCAGGTAGTGTTCAGTGAAAACAGCTGCTGCTGAGACTGAAGTTCATTTGTGCTGCAGATGGTGTCAAAAAGTCTCAGTTTAATTATTTAATTTCAAACAATCCACAGGAAACAAATATCCCATTCCAGTGAAACCTCAACACAGGTTTGTGGATTGTCCAAACCTGGATAGTGACGTCTCAGTGCACTGTCCATGTGCACAAACACCGGGAGATAAACCCAGAGGAAAAGCTGTGATGTGTGTGATGTTTTCCACACACCCATTAGTGGTGCTGTGTGTTCACATAAAGTCCAGGGTGGAAAAGGTTTGTTCTCCCGAGGCGGGTTCAGCTGGCTGGCCTGCAGCCCCGGCAGCGTGTTAGTGTGGTTTCCCAGATGAACAGATAGAGAGGACGGGCTCCTGAGGGCCGGCAGCAGAAATCATAAACCTGCAGGTACAACGCTGCTCTTTTATCACCAGTAAACTGAGAGAGCTGAATTTGATATTCGCTCTCAGAGGAATGTTGTAAATGTGATAACGCCCTGAAGGAGCACAGCTGGCCTCTCTCTCCGGACACGAGACACTGCTGCGAACTGGAACCAGGTCAAACTGATGGTCAGACTCTTCCTTCTCAGCACATCTATTCATCCCTCCATCCTCCTCTCTTCTCCTCTGAGGTCACTGATGTAATAAGAGCATTTCTTTTGACTCCTCTTCAGCTCTGCAGCCATGACGTGAATGCAGCTACATGTGTGGTTTAGTGTTAGTAATGAAAACTGTCTCTTCCTCAGAGCTTCAGTTCACCTCACACGACAAACACTGCATCACTTTAATACAAGCGTGTATTTATAACTTATATAAAACTATGTCTGGTTTAAATTTGCTCTGTGTGCTTTGTATTTCTTCTACCTTTCTATCTTTGTGTTGGTTTTTTTTTTTTTTTTTTTTTTTTTTACAGTTTTGCACCTTGCACCAGTTTTACACACACACACACACACACACACACACACACACACACACACACACACACACACACACACACAGCTGTCCACATTCTTTCACATGTTCACGTCACTGATTGTGTTGTGGTCAATCAGTGATTTACAACCGACTGCTACCATACGAGTGAGATTAGCTCCGCTGCCACTTTAGCCTTGTGTATCCTTCACGTACAGCTCAACAGCAATTTGGGGGTGAGGGTAGGGGTGCGGGTGACCTCAGACTGAAAGGTTAGCATCGCAGAGAGAGCCGCTGCAGATTGGGTGTAATTACCCGACATAAAGAAGATCCCTGACAGGGAGCTTTTATGATGTTTGATTTTCCCATTCAAGAGGACACCGAGGGAGGAGGAGGAGGAGGAGGAGGAGGCAAAGGAAAGATGAGACAAAAGAGAGGAATTGATGAGGAAAATGACCTGAAACAGTTCCAGGTAGACGCCATCATCTCTACGTCTTCTACAGTAGAAGAGGGAGGTGTGTGCAACAATAAAGTTTCCTGTGTGCGTTCGGTGTATTTTAGGCTGCAGATGTCACACCCTGGCTTCATGAACAAACTTCAGAGTAACTGTATGAACAGTTTATGAGGCCAGTAAAGTGACATTAACTGACATCATAAAGCAGGAGGCTGTGGGAGGAACAACAGACAACAGCAACACAAACACTCAGTCGCACATGTCAATGACACTACGTGTGTTCCAGTTGTGATGCAGCGCAGACAGACTCGTACCTCTTTCTCTGGGAGGTCTGCGGGGTCGGTTTTTTAACCGTGGTGTCCGGGGCCCCGAGGTGACGAAAGCGCCTTTTGCGACTGGGGGCCACGTCTGTGATGTCCTTCAAGCTGTCGTCCAATGGGCTCGGAGTGGAGGCGCCTGAGGAGAACAGGAGTCAGTCAGGGTTTCTGCATGAAGAGACACATGATCTAAATATATTTTCTTCTGATTGGCTGACTGACCTGTTGTTACTAGAGCTGCAGAGAGAAGCCTGAGAGAGGAGATGTAAAACTACACTGAGATGGTTTTCACAGGGTTTTAAAACATGAATGCCAGGTTATGTAACTCTGTTACACTTTTTCAGGAGTGGAACGAATTTTGATTACATGTCAATCATCGACAATTTGAGAGGCAGCAGCCGTCACCCCGCCAACATCTGCTGGTGACTCCTTCCCTCACTCGCCTGACTCTGCCGTCATCACCTCACCTCCCTCCGTCCTTAAACGTGACGATACCAGGACGAGAGCACGAACAACAGGGAGGCACATGGGCCTGTTCCTGCAACTCAGCACGTCCCAGGGATCAAAGAGCAGAGGAACGGGAGCCAGCAGCAGGAGGAGGAGGAGGAGGATGATGATGATGATGATGATGGTGGTGGTGGAAAACGTCTCGTAAAAATTACGTGTTCTGTTGATATATTTTCTCTCCGTTCAGTTCAGTGACTGGTTTCCACATCGTCTCCACTGTCCTCCATGAATGTACTGACTAAAGTGTTAAACACTAAAACCACGACAGAGCAGACGGGCGTCAAAGTCAGAACAGATTCGATCATTATTTTGGTTTGTTAAGCTCTTGACAGGTTTTCAGGGGTTTTAAAGGTTTTTTTTTACTGTTCACTGAAGCACACGTCTTGAGAAATTACTTGTTCTTATCTCAGATCGTTTTAAACTGGCTTCTAAAAACAGTTGGCAGCAGAAATTCAGCAGCCTGTTTATAGTGGAGTTTTTATACATGAGCATATTTTTCTATTTATTTTAGTTCCAGAACAACTAACTGAGCAGAATCAGCAAATGAATATAAAAAAAGATAATGACTTTACAATACAATGCTCAGTGAGGCTGTATTGAGCTAAATACTGATGCTAACGACCCCAGCTCCTACTGTCCACCTGTCAAAGTGTCCTCAGGCAACATCCTGGACCCCACATTGCCCCTGATGGCTGTTCTGTCAATATGTGAGTGTCAGTGGGTGAGTGGGTGAATGTGACATGTACTGTAAAAAAAACACTTTCTAGGTGCAGTACATGCACCAAATGAAGTCCCCACTGCTTTTTACTGGTTGTGGCTCAAGTCCAACTTAATATCAACGATCGATTCTTCTGTTGGATCAAAACTGTGACGGTTCAGAAACAAGTTTCTCACCAGGAGCAGCAGAATCTACACACACACACACAAAAACAAACAAACCACAACTTTACTCCTGTCCCCTCCCCTCCCCTGCCCTGCCCCTGAAGCCGTCTGACTTATTGCCATAGCAACAGAAACAACATCAATCTTCTGAGCTTTTCCTCATCAGGCGCAGGGGAAAGCCCAGGAAAAGGGGTCACCTACGTCGTCCGACAGACCTTGGCGCATCAGCGAGGCTGTGGATCATTAACATGTCTGAGAAAGTGGAAAACTCAGGGAAGGCAAAAAAATAAAATACATTTAAAAAAAGACCCTCTCAGTTCCCTGATAGGTAACTTATGTTCAGCCTCCTGCTGCTGGCACGTTGATCGAGTCCCGGCCTGGAGGGAGCGGGAGTCTGAGCGCTGATGAAGTGAAACGTCAACATCAGAAGCTGCTCGTGTTAAAAGGTGTTCAGCTCGCAGGTCCACTACTCTGCATTACATAACTCCTCAGTGATGTCATGCTGAGTTTCTGAAAAACACAGCGATGCTGCCATGACAACAGCTCCTGAAAATATCATATTCAGTCATATTTTACACAATGTGAAAAGTTTTCCTGTGAACACACTTAACAAAACATATGTTTTACTTTTTTTGACGTGAAGTTAAGCTCCTGCTTCGCTCCCAGTCACTTTGAAACATGTCTAATATTCACACACGCCCCGATGAGTGATGACCCTGCAGGTGTTTCCCATCAGCCATCACGTCATCACGTCAGAGCAACTGCAACTGTAATTTTCTGCCCCATGTGACTTAATGTTGATTTACCTGCAAAAATGACTAAATGATTGACTTTCTGTAGATGATCCATTAAAGCTGCTGTCTGATAAATCTCTGTAACTGTCATGTTGATTTAGAGAATTCTCTAATGCAGAGAAAGGTCATGACCCCCAAACCTTTCTCCTCTAACTGAGGTGTCTGGAGAAGTTTCCCTTTTAAGGGAACTTTAGAGTGATAGAAATAGTGAGGCAGTTTTACTCCTTCACTTCAGAAACTGAACCTTAAAACCAGCCGTCAGGACTTCTGGAACTTTGTGCAGCAGCAGCAGCAACTGCCCTCAGCTGGAGGTTTGTGATGAGCAGCACATTCACGGAGAGGAGGACGGAGCAGAGAAAGAAGCTGCTGGAAAACTCTGAACACTGACTTTTGTTACACAATGTTCAATCTATGGTGGCCCTGAGAGCTCAAACCAATGCAACTTCAGAAAACACAGACACAAACAAATTCAGAAAACATCTTCGATTCACAGCTCATGAACTGCAAATAGTCACAACACAACTGAAGTGTTTCCAGGGGACATAAAACAGTGACGAACCTGCTGGGACGCAGCTGTTGTTCAATGTTTTGTGATTTTTTAAGGTAAAAACATTGAACAACATGTGAAGATGGACGTGTTATGATTCGTGTGTTTGGTTTCATCACTTTTTGTGTCTCCTGGAAACACTTCAGTTGTGTTGTATTTGCAGCACATGTGTTGTCAAATAGATGAAGATGTTTTCTGAATGTGTTTGTGTTTCGACTGTTTGCATGTGTTTAGTTGCAGTGGTTTGAGCCCTCAGGGCCACCATCTCTCATTTTAGGAACGATCAGCATTTGTAAATATTCATTTTGTTTTGTGAAAATACAACAACTACAGCTCACACAAGGCTTCTGAGGTCACGGAGCCGCAGACAGAAGACAACAACCTGATGTGTTTTCTGCAGCCACGGCCAGTTTTCTACCATTGCACAGTCTCACTGCTGCAGTGATATTAGAACAAGCTCACTGTGATTTCTAACAGATCATTTCCCAGCAGCCCCTGCACTGCTCAAACTGCAGACAGACCAACACCTCTTACCTGACAGAGTCAGCTGACGTCAGACTTCACACCAAACCATCTGCAGAAATTCAGCCTGATTCTAAAACGAGTCAGGGGCCTTAACCCAACAGTGTCTGTCCAAAGCTGAACCATCAATCATCCTTCACTTCAGGTTTTCCTGCTCTGACAAGTCAAATATGTGAGTGTGACCTCAATACGCAGCAGCAACAGCTGCAGGAATATTCCAGAGGGACGAACACGAATCTAACCTGAGTGAGACTGGCTCTCACACGTGGTTAAAAGCTGTGGTTTCTGATATAAGCACAATTTCTTATGGAATCAAATGGTTTTGTTTCTTTTTTGATTATTATTTCTGGGTATTTTTATATGACAGAGGAGAGTGACAGGAAACTGGACAGACAGTAGGGGAATGACCTGCAGCAAAGAGTCCGGCTGGTCGGGAGTCAGACCAGGGACTCGGCACCTCGGAGCATTTGTGTCCACATGGCATGAGCCCTAAACCTTCGTCTGCTGGGTCGCTCAGGGTCTGTTTCGTATTTTCACTTTTTTTTTTTTCCAAGTGAGCATGAACATTTGAGTTGTCTGTCAGTTGCACAGACTCAAGGTGGATGTTCACAGGAGGTGCAGTTTGTCTCGGTGTGTGTGTGTGGACACACACTCCTCTGTGTGGAGTCAGTTTTGTTTTATGGATCTTTGACATTAATCCATTTCTGGTCAAACGGACAGTTTGACACATCGTCTGACCTCCAGTAACCCCTCAAACCATTTTGGTTGAAGGACATTCAATCTAAATGGTTTGAGGGGTTACTAGAGGTCAGACAATGCAAAGTTTGAGGTGTTGGCAGATCTTACCCCGGGACTGTAAAGTCGGAGCCGAAGTCGGCTGCACCTCCTCTGGCTCCTCGTCAGTGCTCCCTCCATATTCATCTTCCTCACCCTCCTCCTCCTCCGAACCTGCTGTTTGGCCTGATTTTACTGGCTCCTTGTTTTTCTGTCCCTCAGAGCTGCAACAGAGAGCAGAGGATGTATGTGATTCACTCTGGTTTCAATATGAAGCAGTTTGAAAAATGATCGATCAAACCTTCAGGAAACACAGTTATTCACACTTTCCCATGTTTGGCCAAACGTTCGACTGGTGCCGGAGGTCACATGACTTTCAGCACAAAGGAGATGAATCAGAGGGTTGCAGCGATAAAGGAAACATGCAACATTAAGTCTGTTGAGCAACTACTTCTTTCAGATTCAACTTTGCCAGTGAGATGTTGGATGAAAGCTCCGGATGAAGCTGAAGTGACAGTTGCTGAGGAGTCAGGTGACACGTGAGCAGTGAAAGCAGCTGATGTCAGTGACTCACCGTGATGAGGCTCGAGGTGCGTTCACAACAAGCAGGTCAAAGTTTCTCTCTCACTCCCTGGAGTTATAATCATATTGTAGGACGACATCATGACCATAAAATAATGATTTTATCAGCAGCAGTTTGGGAGTGAGTGAGTGTGTGTGTGCATGTGTGTGTGTGCGTGTGTGTGTGTGTGCGTCCTTCAGTCACAGTTGTGTGGCAGCAAAGTTAACTTTTATCTGTAATCACACATTTGAACCGTCCACAGAGGCGGATCAGATTTATCAGCCAGATGTTCCTGTCACTTTTCTCCAGATGTTGTCTTGATGTGGTTTTGTTGAAATATCAGCTAAAGCATCAGTATTGAAATCACAGTTTGAAGGAGAAACACAAGCGATGATGAAACTATGACTGACTGTGACATCTGTCAACATCTGTCAACAGGACTGAGTTACCTCTTCTGCTGCAGGTGTGTGAGCGTCTCCTGCAGACTGCGGATCTTTGCTTTCTTCTCATTCAGGACCAGGATGAACCGAGAGTAGAGCTCTACCTCCAGGGCCTCTTTACCACCGACGTACCGCTTCAGTCTTCAGTCACACACACACACACACACACACACACACACACACACACACACACACACACACACACACACACACACACACATCTTAAAAACTGCAGGTCATACTCTCTCCTTCAGTTTTTCTTTATGGAAATTGACATGAAACACACATTGCATTTGGAGCCTTTTGTGATGTTTTAATTTATTTATCTATGAATTTACCCCAAATCTGAGCCAAACATGAAAACTAAGGTTCAAATTAAAAGTACTTTATTATTTTGTAAATTTAAAGTGTTTTTACACCTTTAAAACTCAATGAGCCATTCAGAAGACCCATTAAAAACACCTTAACATATTACATTTATTTATCCACTAATTTATCCTAAAGTTGGAGCCAACCTCCTAATACCTGAATAATAATCCCTTAAATTATCAATTATTTTAGAACCCTAAAAGAAAAATATGAACTTTAAAAAACACCTTAAATTATAGATTAAAGGATTTCAAATTAATGTGTACATTATGATTAGCTAATAAATGACATTTGAAGACACAGTCAGACGGGGGAGGAACTGACTTTGATTCTTTACACTGAGACACGATGAACTGAAGTGGACTCTGGTCTGAGGTCTGTGAATCACGGGGCCCCTCTGAGCCCCGGCTGTGATGGACTCACATTAACACCTCTGTCACATCAGCTCATAGCTCAAAGTGACGTATGGTTGCAGCAGACGGCCCCATGGCCCCCAGCCCGCCCCGCCCCTCCCCACACAGTGTTACATCAGTTGGGTAATAATTCAGAGGAACCTGTGATGGATTTCAGGGGAACTGAGACTTGTGATTTTAACCTTTCAGCTGTGCAGGACCATGTAAACCTCAGTGGCTCTATATAACCAGGGCCACGTATCATAACTGACTTATTCTGTCACCACGTATTGAAGTAAATCTACATAGTTACTGGATTATGAAACAACAGAGACAAACAGTCTTGTTTCCACTGCCACTGGTTTGAAGTGAATCTCCAGCTGAAAACCTCCAATAATATCATAAATATGTTTGAAAAAGAACTTGATTTGTAAAAATTTCCGAGATTTCCCCCAAACTTTCAGGAAATTCCCGAACTTTTCCAACTGGAAATCATCTGCTGTCCCTGCCTGGTCTGAGTTTTGTTCTGAGCAGCTGCAACGCTGCTGGTCGTGTGTTTTTACTCTGCACTGATGCGTTGCTGTTCTTGTCTCAGTCTCCGGTTCTCCTCCTCCAGGTTCTGGTTCTGCTGCTCCAGTGTGTTTCCCCTCTGCAGGCTGTGGACCAGTAACTGCCTCACTGCCTCCGCCGGCTCGGAGACGGCCTTCAGAGATACAGACCCCAACCTGAACTGGACAAGAATGAAAACTGAAACATTAGAGTCACTCAAAGTCTAAATCAGACATATCACACATTATTTACAGTGTGTGAGGTTTGTGTGTGTGTCGCCCACAGACTTTCATCAAATCTGTGAATGAACAGACAGAGGAGAGAGTCAGTGTTCAAGGAAAATAAAAACCATGATGACAGGTCATTCTGAGCTTCAAATAATAGCCAGAGGTGTTGACCTTTGACCCTCTGGATATAAAATGTCATCACTTCATTTTATCCTGTTTGACATTTGAGTTAAATTCTGTCATAATTATCGTGTGTGTTCATGAGTTATGACCAAACTGATGATTGAATTGTGAAGCTTTCTTTCCTCAGTTATTAAAGAAATGAAATTATTAAATAGAGCAGCCACTGTTACAACAGTGTGTGTGTGTGAAGGGAAGATGCATGTTATCATCTGATAGACACCAACTGTTCATCCTCTTCCTCTGTGTTTCCCGCTCAGATCGGGGTTTTTGCAGGTGTCTGATATCTGCCAGCTCTGACTTCACCACCTCTTAGAAATGTTCAGTAAATAAGCTCAGACGTCACAGATGAAACACTGCTCCACACGGAAACACCTCCTCTGCTGCTCCGGCAGACACACCTCATCACACACACTCTGTCAGGATTAAATCAAGGCTAATTTATTTGTATAACAGAAATAAAAATAGAAGTAAAAAGCATAATAATAATAATAATAATAGTAATAATAGTAACAGTTACATGTTCCCCTCTCATCATCAGGGCCCTGAGCTGTGAACCTTCAGGTCAGAGCTTGATGTTGTTGTGAGTCGGAGACAGCGGCGTGTTGGCTGAGACTCTGTTGATGTGGGCACATGTTGTCATGGAGACGCCACAGTTTCAAAAGCTGCGTCTGACTCATTGTTTCACACTAATTAACTGCTTCACTGAGGGGGAACCCTCAGCTCCACCTACTCTAAATTTACTGCAGAGTTAATAGAGCTGGAGGACGTTCAGGTCATTAATACACCAACACGTCTACAGTAAAAAAAAAAAAAAAAAACAAGGCTGAACAGTAACTGGGACGTCAGCTGATCACACTGGTGTCACACTGTCACTGTCACCAACACACAACACAACCTCCGTTTGTATTTGACCGTTTGAATGACTTCAGCTGATTTTTGAAGTGAATACAAACTGAGTTTAGACACAGCGGCTGTTGTAAAGATTATAACAGTAACAGTAACACCACTGGTTGATGTAAAATACATAAATGCATCCTGGGATACTTCCTACGAACCCTAAGTTCACACCCAGGTCAGCACCCAGAGCATGCTGGGTAAAACCCACCTTGTGTGACCGTATTAATTCTGTCACAATATCAGATTTTCACTACAATAACGTTATTATCACAATATCTGTGGAAAATTAACTAAAATAATTAACTATAAACTAAATCATGATAAAGTCAAATTCATCTGTAAGTTTGTTTATTGTGTGTTTTGTGTCTTTTTTGTCAAATGACTGAGACTCAGACACGAGTTCAGGGAGGTGGAGAGAGTCTGTGACCATGACTGTGCATAAACAACATAAAGAAGATGAACTGATGAACAAAACCACAAGACCAAACATCTGCCATCACCATTTTATTACATGTGTGTCATTATTATCTATATTTCATTTTTAAATATCAGTTATCATCACTACTGGACTGTATGTGTGTAGAGTCACACTTTGGATTGACTGATGACGTTCCACAACAAGAACAGAAGAACAGACGAGAACATAATGGACCCGCTGTGTGTTTGTCCCCTGGACCCTCAGAACATGTTTCTGTGTCCCGATCAGAGACCAGAGGCAGCCGAGACACGAGGGGGACAGAGGGGAAGAAGCAGGGAGTGAGGGCAGGAAGGGAGGGGTTACAGTCTGGTTTCACTTCTTTTATACCACATTTACACTTTTAGTTTTCTTTTACTGAAAATAACTGGTGGACTTTCATTTGGATTATTTTAGTTTTAGTCATAGTTTCCTATAAATATGTTTAACAACCTGACAACATGTGTGAACCTTGACAACAGCAACAACTTTCCTCCGTCACCACCTTCACGGCTCCAGCTCCACAGAGTCCAAACCACAGCTAAAGCTGCAGTGACAGCAACTTAGATATCAAAGTAAATTTAATTTCCTTTACATGTAGTTAAAGTTTCACTTTTACTTTTTATTGGGAGGAAATCTATCAGGTTTTAATGATCTCAATTAAGATGGAGGGGGCGGGGCCAGAGAAGATCCAAATTCATTTTGGTGCAGATCCAGATCTGAATTAGACTTTTTTTCTATAAAGTCTGGTTCATGTTGTTTGA
Source organism: Trachinotus anak (assembly GCF_046630095.1). Taxonomy (NCBI): domain Eukaryota; kingdom Metazoa; phylum Chordata; class Actinopteri; order Carangiformes; family Carangidae; genus Trachinotus; species Trachinotus anak. Next base: position 467,305 of record NW_027273879.1, on the reverse strand, counting down.
CACTGACCTTCTAGTTAAATATGTAAACTATTAATAAAGGTTAATTAATGTATTTAAATACTGTCGTCCTGCTCCTCCTCTGCACATCTGAAAAGCCTCATTTCTGCCTTAAAGTTGACAAGAAAAATATCAGATCTTATTTATCCTAATTAAAATCTAAAACCTCCTCAGGAGTAAGATATTAGTGCAATAAACTAAAATACTGATAGTAAATGTACTTAGTTACATGTTTATCGCAACACAAGGATTTGTTGAAGAATCCACTGTAATAAGTTTACACATCAATACGACCATCTGAGTCTGATAACACCACACAGCTGTGGATTCAATAACACAAAACCACACCGATACCAAACGTCTCAGTCATCACACACACAGAGAATGTGCTGACAAGCCGCATGACCACAGACACACACACACACACACACACACACACACACACACACGCCTGGTATGCTAACCACCTGAGGTAACACCTGTACATGTGTGAGGGTCTGTGGTGTTTTGTGGCGTTGGACAGGAGCGGCGATTAGAGGGGAGCCACTGCTGTCCAACTGCAGATGAGGCCTGTAATCATGACTCATAACTCTCTGACAGATGAATCACTGTTTTCATGTTGAGCAACAGAACAAACCTCCGATGAGGCGTCACAGCACCAGAATGAACGACTCTCGATTTCAAATCTGAACCATCGATTCATTTCCCTTTTACTGCGAAACGCACGCTACGATTTCCACTCTGTCACGGTTGCCATGGCAACAAAGGCCATGTGTCCACATCACAAATGAGTGTGTTCACACAGCTGACCCCTGAACAGAGATTATTCAGTCAATTACCAAACACATCAGGTTGTTCAACTTGCTCCGGTCACTGTTGTCACACAACAAACTCAGTTTATATTGTGAACACATGAGGTTGTTTGTTGTTTGATGAGGTCTCCTAGCAACAGTCATCCTCCAACATCAACAGCAAAAATGTTTTTATTAAGTCAAAAACAATGAAATTTTTTTTCATTATCAGTTAATCTGATCTGAAAAGTGAAAAATGTCAAGCTCAGGGCGACTTTCCGAAATGTTTTGTTTTGTCTGAGCAGAAATATTCACAGAGAACTAAAAAACAACTAATTTACATTTGAGAAGCTGGAACAAGTGAATTTTTCTGTCGTTTTTGCTTTAAAAACAGTGCAGTGGCTCCGCTGGTAGAGTCAGTATCAGTGTGATTCCGTCCTCCACTGCTGCTATAGTAAAGATGCCCCAAAACATAACGTGTGAATTCTTGATTTATGGCCAAAAAAGGGTTTTGTGAGGTTACAGTGGCCTTTGACCTTTGACCACCAAATCAGTTCCGTGCATTCATGAGAATGGGACAGACATAAAAAAAAATGATGTATTTGCGTCCATACACAATTCAACAGATTTTCTATCCTTCCTGTCCATTTAAAACCAACAATGTCAGAAATTAACACGAAAACAAGCAAAGCTCCAGATGTTTCCCTCAGCAGCTGGTGGAGACCAAACACTGAGCTAAGAGCCGGAACGCTAGACTGAGATTCATCATGTGACACAAACACCACAACGCATGAATCATCATGTTGCTCTGTGACTTGTTGTGTTGCACTCAAGTGGCAAAATATATAATTACAGCATTAAGATTCATCCTGTGGAACCATGAATATCACAGCAAACAGTAAGAACATCTGGCCAGTGTTTGTCCAGATGTGTCACCTTGGAAAAGTCTGTCAGCTCAACCAACACACAACACACAACATTCTTAGGCCCTGGTGTTTTCCACAGGGGGAAAAGTACGACTTTAAGATGAGAAGCTCAACTAAACCACGACAATACAACTGGAGCTGTGAACACAATGATGCATTTCAACACACAGCTGTGAGGGTCAGATACAGCCGCCTGTTACAGAGTCGTTTAAAGACTGAGGTGTAAACCAGATCAGGTTCACAGAGTCTTAGTTATTATTCTATTAGACCAGTTAACTGAGTTAATGTCCACAACACACAACTCAGCTTTCACTCACTTTAGCCGGAAATCAAAACAAACCTTTAAACATCCAGGGTGGATGAGGGAGATGGAGGAGCAGTGTTATCTACGCAGCACTGACGTCATCTGACACATCACCACCGTCAGCTCTAATGTCAACAATCGACTCCACACTTTACTGTGAACGACCGTTTTTTAAAAGAACCTTCAGCTCATCAGCTGAGAGGGAGAAATTTAAATAAACACACTCACACAAACGTCTGAAACACGTCTCACCGCATCGCCATACATCGACTCCAGCTGTGACCTGTGCATCACACTTCAGTCTCACTGTGTCAGAGGTGTGTTTGTGCGACACTCACAGAGATGTCCCTCTGCACCTTCTCATACGCCAGTGTGACGGTGGAGCCGGGTGGAGACGGCGTCAGGCTGAAGCTGTAGGTGATGGAGCTCTCAGTCCCCATCAGCGCCTGCTGGAGGTCCTGGACGTACCGCTCCGTCGGCATCTCCAGCTCCTCCGCCTCCTCACACACAGCCGCCTCGCTCACTGCACACAGACAGTTACATCATCAGTGACATCACACACACACACACACACACACACCTGCAGGATCTCAACAAGTCTTCGTGGACTCGAGTTTCCAGCTCCTGGTCTGAGAGAGTCCAGGCTGGTGGAAGTGAAACTAATAAATCTAGCGCAGAGCGTCGCTGTCCGAGCAGCTGAAAAGGTCAACGACTGAACTCTCTGAAAGGAGCGCAGGTGAAGTGAGAAAAGTGTGTGTGGTCAAACAGGTGAGGCATCAGGGGACCATAAATCTGTCAGGTCGGACGTGTAAAATGTGAGACAACGTGCTGTGAGGTCACGCCGGGTGACGGTTCTTACCTTCTCCTCTCCACGCATCCTGTCCATCAGTCAGCAGCAACTGGAAGCCGGAACCTAAGCCCCGCCCCCTCCAGTCCAGACGCAGGAAGTAGACAGAGTCAGGCTGAGGGGAGATGTGGATTTCGCACACTGACGTGTGCATCCCTGTCGACAAAAACACAGACACACAAAACCACACACAGTTAGAGGTCAGGTCTTCATTTAAGATACAAATCATAATTTCACCGTTTCAAATTATTTTAAATTGAACATCTTTGAGTTTTGACTGTTGGAATTAAAACGATTAACTAACAATATAATTGGCAGAGTAATCTACAATGAAAACAATCAGTTGCAGCCATGAACATGATATGAACTCATTCTCTGTATTTATTCACCAGAGACTTCTGTACCTTTGACACAACAGTCTTACACAAGCCGTTTAGTGTCTGTTCCTGAGTTTTCGAGCATACAGCATGATCATCTGCAGTAAGGGCGAGCCGAGCACAGCTGGTGACTTTGGCGTTTCACTTCTCTCTCCCTACAGGAACCAGAGTCATACTGATGGGATTTTTTTTTTTGCATCAAATGGTTAAATTGTGTTTTATGAAGTTCTTAAGATACAGATGGAAACCGAGCCAGAGAGTGTGACGCTGACATTAAGGCTCGAGGCACAGAAACCTCTGGTTAGCAGAGCTGATCATCCAGCATCTGACAACCTTCAATAAGTCATGGAAACAGGGAGAAGAGGTTTGGCTGCGTTAACAAACTGCACCTGGAACGATCCCAGGTTTCATTTCCAACCACATCAGAGTCATTTTCTGTCAAATCCGAAGTCACTGTGAACTCGTTTGGTTTGTAAAGAGCACGTTGCCTCAGATTTAACCCAGAGAGGAGAAACACTCAGAGACAGGCAGCTGAGACCTGGTGGTGGAGGTGTGTGTCAGACCTGGTGCAGACCTGTCAGGACTCCCACAGCTGTTCTTACATCATTTTCCTGGCATCTGAAGCAGCCTGCTGTTCACGTGCCAGCCAACACTTCAGCCCCCACCCACCCTCTCTCCATCACTGCAGCTTCCACCATCCAGCAAAGTAACTACACCTCCTGAAAGTGGCTCTGGTTTTACAGCAGCTACTTTGGCATGCTGTGAATTTATCTGAGCAGCAGCGTTTCCAGGGGCCGAGCTCTCGTTTTATAGGGAGAATAAAAGACATATTGAAGTTCTCCAGGGAAAATGGGTCTGTTAAACATCAGAGACCCCATAAGGCTTGGCCACGAGAAACTAAAAGCCTCCATGAGAGAAAACACACAGGGGTCGTCTGAAGTTAGCTGCTTCACAGCTGCTCACAGGACTGGAAGAGGGTGAAGCAATAAGCTATGAAACTCTTCAAAAACAGATCAGGCGCTAAATATCTAATTAATCATGTTGGTCAGACACTGTTTATCAGATTCAGTGACTGTCAGTGGGCTGAGATGAAGCAGCGTCCACTTGGAGAGAAAAGGGCCGTCTCCACCATTAGCCACTAATGTTAGCATGCCTGGCTAACTAGCTAGTCAGATAGCGTCAGGGCTAACTACAGGGGCAGTCAGGAGAGGTAAACTTCGAGGGACATCTTTGCCTGCCTGCCAAAAACCAAAAACAATGCAGTGAATCAGAGCTTTCAACCACATCTCTTGGTCTTCATGAGCAGACGAAGTTGTTTGTTTCGTTGTAGTATTTCTTCCCTGATTAACTTCATCAATTTCATGTTTATTAAATGAACCTGGGAAGAAAAAACGGATAAATTCTCAACCACCACAGACCCCAGATCAGATGTTCGCCCTCTGTCCTGATGCTGGAACGAAGGTTATGTAATTGTTAACCATCAGTTTTCCTCACGGCCGTTCGGTCGTGTAATGACCAAAGTGAGCAGGACTGTTGTAAATGATTAGTCCAGCCTCGTGCAACCGTGTCATCACAGCTGTGTAAGCACTGTAATGCACTAATACACAACCTCTCATTAGGTCTAAGTACAGGCTGAGCAGAGAGAAACTCACACCTCAGTTAGCTGGATACTAATGACTGACCACAGCAGCGTGCTTCCCAACGCAGCCGCACACATGTTTGTGCACAGCGACAACAGCAGCTTCATCTTTAACAACATCCTTTTCACACCTGCTTCACAGTCACATATATGCACAGAGCGAGGAGCTTCTCATCTGGAGAAAAAAAAGATGCTGGAAAAAGTTGGTTTGTGCATTTAAAGTCACTGTTGTGTCTCTGCATCACTGTCACAACACCACTGAGGACACTGGGGTCACGTCCTCTGTAACTTTAAATGGGAATTTCAGACTTTTAGAAAACCTGGAAAAAGTTTCTATCAAACATTTTCTCCAAGTGTTGGGTTGTGAATCGGCTGATTTCAGTATTTTGCAGAGATGACAACATCGGTCCATCCACCTCTTAGTCCAGACTGAAATATCTCAACAGCTGTTGGATTGACTGATTGACTGAAGTCTGGAAACCAGCACGTTGTTATATCCCATCACTGCTGCAGGTTCATTTTTAGTTGCAGCCCAAGATAAAGCAGAGAAAAGGAGAAAGTCCTGCAGCCGGAGACTGTTTGACATTTTGCTGGTAAATCTCTTGTCTGTTCATCCATAAACAGATTAACTGACTAATTCATCTTTGAAAATATGAATCAGCTTTATCGAGATCTGATCCCATGATCTCAGATTTTCTGTCCTCCGCTTAGAGAAGAATCTCCTGCTGGTTATGGAAACTGTGTTTGGGTAAATCCAATCACCTCATCCGCTGCGACTCAACTTCCAGATGTTTCATGGGGTTTGGTGTGACTTTCTTTCCACAGGAGTGTTCAGCTGAACCTCAGACGACAGCAGCACAGGGAAAATATCCCCCTGATCCAGTAACACACAGAGCACGGAGCCCGACGCTGGGAAACCGTGGTGAATATAGTTGGATATTTGACAGACGTTCACTGCAGATCCAGAGGGGTCTTCACCCTCAGTTTCACCTTGTGTTTGGAGCAGGGGGACGTCAGCTCACCTGTCAGCCATGGAGCTGAACCTCTGACCTCAGGGAATAACACCCTTTATATTGTACAATAGTATTTTATGAAGGGCTGTGTCCTCTCTGGGCCACGTGGCCACACGTTTTAGAATTGATTAAGAGTGAAACCCTGAAAAGCTACTGAAATAAAATCTGAGTTTTCATGAATAAATATTAATAATAAATAGACAACATACTAATCTGCACTATAAATAACCTTCTTCAATAGTTTTTAACTATTTATATCTATACAATCTATTCTTAAATGTGTGGCTACACAGACCAAAGAGCCCACAGCTCTTAATGTTGTACTAAATACTTTTATTCTAATTATTAATAACATTTTGCATGAATGTTACTCTGGCTAAACATGCTGCAGCTCTTTCTATTGGACTTTAGTGACTCTTCTGTTTTAATTAGTCTCACTGAAAATTCAGGACTTTTTTCAGTAACTTCTACATCATGTGCAACTACTGCACACAGCCTTTATATCTTTATGTTGTATATTCATACTTTGTCCATTTATAAATAACATTATTTCCATAATGTTATGATGTTGTTTGATACCTTTCATATCCTGTGATCCAGGGTTTCACAAACTTTTCTGAAACGTGTGTCTACACGGCTGAAAGCGGCACAGACCTCTACCCTGTCCGTCCCTGAAGTGACCCTCCAGCGCTGCAGTCCGGGGCCGGGGCTGAGCTCCCCGGGCTCCTGCAGCAGCCGGACCGGACCTGTCTGGAGACACACAGCCTGAAGCTACAGCACCTCCCCGGACTACACACGGCCCCCGATCCGGAACCAGGACGGTCCAGAACCAGGACCTTAGTCTGTCTTACCCACAGCTTCAGTCGCTCCCACGGTCCGTTGGTTCGCGGCGCGGAGTAAATCTCACCTTTGTGTTTTTATCGTTAACAGCTGCACCGGGAACGGCGCTTCTTACGTCATCATCAGGCGACGCAGCCGCACAGCTGATCTTTGATATCGTGGATGTGTTTACATGCAGCCTTCAAAATGTAAAAGCTGGTCTCTGAATGGGAAAAAACGTCTGGGAATAATAGTTTATTTCTTTTAGCAACGTATTTTATACATAGATGTAAATAAAAATATAAATGTATTTGATGCATATTTAAACGAGATATTATATATAAATACCTAAGCCATGATCACCAATATCAATACCGATATCAATATATTTAATTGTTAAAAGTCATCCTTTTGGATCCTTGATTGATTTTAGACAGCAGACACTATATGAACTTAATAATCAACTTATTGATATTAACATTCACAACTATTCATCAAGTTTGAAAGAGGTTTTAAGACAATTCATCTGCATATTGAGGACAAAAGAAAAACCAGACAGAGGAGCTGCTGCATCTGATGACAGGAAGTGAGTTAATGGTAATAATCTTCCCTCTGTGTTGTTTGGTTTCCTTGTCAGCGAAGTAAAGCTGCGTGCCACATGTTGAGAGGGAAATGAGGGGATTACCGAGAGAGCACAATCTGAGCTCTGCAAACAGACTCTCTTTCCAAGAATAATTGCCTTAAGAGGCTGCTCGGGCATTAGTGCTTTCTGTTGGTCTACAATGAGTGTGTGCATGATTAGTGTCCAGAGAATAACCTGAGCAGCTCTGCCAGGTGGCCTCTAACATATCATCACGTGTCCAGGTCTGTGTGAAATATTAAGGTAAATTCTAACAAAGAACCTCAACAGACCAACAAACAACAACTGACTGATCCAGAGGTGTAGCATAAAATCTGGGCCCCAAACACATGCAGCCTCAGTGGGGCTCCTTCACCTTTTTAAAGGTCCATATTTTAAACTTCTCCTGTGTTTTATCTGAAGTGGTGATCTCCATCAGAAGATATATCTGTGGTTTTAAGAACCAAAAACCATCTCAGTGTAGTTTCACATCTCCTCTCTCAGGCTTCTCTCTGGAGCTCTAGTAACAACAGGCCAGTCAGCCAATCAGAGGAGAGGATCTGAGTCTCTCCTCTGATTGGTTGGTGACTGCTTTGTTGTGACATCACAAAGTTCCAGAACTCCTCACGGCTGGTTTTAAGGCTCAGTTTCTGAATACAGGCTGTGTGCATTTCTCTGTGGACTGAGGCTTTGATACTTTCACAGTATTAATATAGAACCTAGACCTGCTTTATAATCACAAACATCATATGAGAGCTTTAATCTACCATCGTCACGCCTGTAAAAACATCTGAATCAACACATGTATCAGAGGTTATTATGTTAATCAAAAATCTGTACAATCTGAAATCTGAGAATATTCCTGCCTTCTGTTCTCATACTGTCCTGTTCCTGTGTGAAGCTTCACTGTCAGGTTTTACAACACTATGTACACATCAGGTTTCAGGTCTCGTCAAGTTGTTTTGTTTGTGTCTCCAGGCCAGAAACAAAAACATCAGGAAGCCTCCAACAGTCTGCCCTGCGTCCTCTGACCCCTCCTGCTGTCTCAGCCACAGTGAAGTCTGATGGGACTTTGTGAGACTTGGCTGCAGTCCCTGCCCTGAAGAGGTGGACACCACTGGACCAACTGGTTTCTTCCAGCAGCAGCTCAAAAAAATAAAAGACTTTGTCATGAACTTGTGCTTCCTTGTTGTTTGCTCATTCTTTTTGACCCCCACACTAATTATTTCCTGTTTATCTATTTTATTTCTCATCAAGTAGTTTTTAATATCTTTCTGTCTCACAGGATGTCCATCAGAGACTGTGTCCCACTTTGCTGTTCGTAAAGCTCTGCTGCTGATATAAGGCTCAGATAACTAAATCATTTTTAACAGAGTATACGACAGGATGAGAAGCAACGCCAGCTCAATAATCCACTGTTTTATTTTTTATTTTTATAATCCAAGCTGCATCAATACATTAATTGCATAATTCAGTAATACAGCATTTTTGCATTAGAGCTACTGTGAATAGACTTTGAAATTCTCAGTTTCCTCTCCACAGGTCCGACCTGATAGACTGAGATAAATGATACTGCACCACTTTTCACATGCATCATCTCATTTTTCTCTCAATAAAACTTTCTACAATCAAAATAATTATTAATATACAGCAATCACATTACATCTATCATTGCATAATCTGCCTCTAAACTGCTGGTTTGTTTACAATCCGTCTGATTATCTGGCTGACATCAGATTTTGTTGTAGCGATATCACGTCAGATCACAGTATGTGCTTTGGTGAGTACAGTGTCATTTTATTAGTGAGAGAGAAGCTGGAGATGACAGAAACTGGGTGGAAATTAATGCAGTTTAAAGTTTTTAATCGGCTGTATTAGAACCAAGTAAAATTATGGACTGGGCCTTGCTCATGTTGCAATCCCACCCTGGGTGATGTAGTTACCATGTGGTTTTGCAGCTGCCCACAATCAGGCAAAACATGTGTGAGAGTTTGGGCACTGAAGTCTTGTCCACCTTCCAAACACCATACTGAACTATTCAGATCCAGATCTTCTCTGCCTGTTCTCATGGACTCCCACCACACCAAGCATAGACCACAAGTGCCAAACTAAATAAATGACCCAGACCCTGGAGGGAGCGCTGGTTTGTTGACCTCTTCTATCTCCAGTCCCTCGGAGGTCTGATCTGGATCAACCAGCCCTGAACTCTGTGAACAAACTCTTTATTCCCAGCAGCTGCTGTGGAGCTGACTGTGTGTACAGTCAGAAACAAATGAATATACAGGGCTTGTAATTGTGCTCAAGCATCACTTATCACCGGTTATCAGGAAACCTTCACAAAGGAAAAACTGATCAGATCTTGAGCAACTCAGCTTCACTCAGCCAATATAAAGAACATTTGCTGCTGCTGAGTGTTTGACCACAAATCCAGATACATAACTGGACTGAAGGGAGCATTGTTTTACAGAAATGTTGCATATTACAGTTAGATCTACATGTAGAGTCAAATTAAAACTCTAAAACTCATCTCACACAGCTGCAGTGGAGGGAACATGTTGGACAGTGATAACATCAACATCACAAACTAATAACAACAATAACAAAAACACGTGTTTACACAGACGTCTGGAGGCCGGTTGAACTGACGGAGGCTGCATCAGGACGCCTGCGGGCAGGATGGAGGAGCTGAATCAGCATCTTTAATTAAACACAGATACAACAGGTTCAGTGTGGAACATGAATGAATGTGTTGAAAAGTCAGAAAATCACAACTGTGCAGGAACACAGTGAGAAGGCACCGACATGTTATCACCTGATAAAGCTGTTATAGTAAATGTGGTGCAAACAGCTGATTATTTGCACATCCAGCAGTTACAGATCAACATGGCAGTGACTTCCACATGCTACATACATACATGATACATTTATTGCTTAGAGCAGCTTTGAAACCTGCCTGACTGTCAGACTGCTCCTGTTTCCTGACCTGATTTGTTTTAGCAGTGTTGCTGTGTTCACAGATCTAAGAAATCAACCTGCTGAGTGCAATATTATTTATGGCTGATTACAAAGTCAGGGAGAACAAATTAATGCATTTACAAAATTTAGTAATTTGTGCTTTTGAATTTGTGCTCTGGAAGCTTGATTTAGAAAAAAACTGATCATACCCTGACCCTCCACTGTCTTTAATGCGGTGTTATTTTGATCTCAGACTCAGATATGTGGATGTACTTTTGACCACTTAAACTTACTTTATAGCAAAATGGACTGTTTCATAAATGTTGTTTTCTAAGTGACTAAATCTGTACGACTAAGATGCCCTGAATGAAATCGGGTTTTCACAAATTACCAACCAAAGTTGGAAATTTATTTAAATGTTGAATTATTTCCTGCTCCTTTTTCTTTGTGTTTCCTTTACTTCACTGAATTGCTCAATATTTACTATGAAGCAGACATGAAGTTACTCCACTGCGTGATGAGAAAGTGACTGACTCTGTTTTGTCCAGTGGACCCACCCAGAGTCTTTGGAACTTGCCGGGACCCATCAGATAAACAGAAACATGTTTCCCAGTGGCTCCTGGCATCACCCGAGGGCCCGACCATACAGCACAGCGCCAATAGACTCCTAACAGATCCACACGGGGGCCTTCAGTTTCTGATCCTCTCCTCTGTCATTAACCGTACTCTTCACTTTCATCTCGCCCTCCTCTGTACCACTCAGGGATCCTTCCTTCCGCCCGTCTTTAGCGTCGCCTGCACCTAATAGCCACAAGCAGACACATGTGCACGTATGTGTGCATGAGTCAGGCTCTTTAGGCCAGATCCTGCAGTAATGACTTCCAGCTCAATCTTCAGGTAACAAGCACTTCCTGGTAGTGGTGTCTGCCTGAGGACAGCTCCTGACCGACATACTGTAGCTCCCCGTGGTCTCTCTGAGGCTCAGTCACACTGAAGCCAGGTGCAGACGTGGAGGATGTCGTGTTTCTGCCTCCGTCTGTCTGCTAATGTGATGAAGACCTGAAAACTACACAGAACATCTCTGTAGTGTCCCTCAACAACAAGACAGACTCACTTCTCCAGCAAATGTTGATGATGGACGTTTGTTTCTGATCCATGTGCAGCTCTGAGTAAATTCTCCTCCTGAAAACTCAGTCACACTAATAATACTCCGTAAAAACAGAATAGGTACCTGCTCGTAAGTAAACCTACAGTAATTATTATTCTTTAGTTCCCAATATGTTTCCGCTCTCATTCCCTAACTTCACATCTTGTTCCTCGTACCTGCAGGTATGTCTCAGCACCATCTGTGGGTCATAATCCAAATTAGGATTAATGGATTCATAATACTTCAATGAACAAAGCTTTTATAATTTATGTGTCGACTTAAAGGAGCTGTGTGTAGCCCAAAATTTGTGACCGTGCCAACTGTACACAATGACTCTGAGTATACTGTATGCAATGTACTCAGTTGTAGTATGAATGGATCCATGTGCACATCTGCATGACAGGAGAAAAGTCTGTGAAGATGTGGCCCTTCGTAACCATTGGAGACCACTAAGGCCGAACCATTTAATTTACATTTACATTTGCATTTACATTTACATTTACATTTACATTTACATTTACATTTACATTTACATTTACATGTCTGGCAGAACCGACAAGAAAAGTCGGCTGGATTGTTTTGTACCGTTTTTTCTCTCACTGTGTTGGTTTCAAGTCTCTTTGTAGCTGTTTCAGATCTTTTTGGTTGTGGGTCTGTGATCCAGGCCTCGACCCTGCGGGGAACAGACACAGATGAGATTTTCACTACAGTGCCATGCAGCAGGTTTAGAAAGTTAAGGTCAACGCAATTAACCTATGATGCTGCTGTGAAGTTTTGCTACATGAGCAAAAAAGCTTGTTACTCTTCATCGTCCCCCTCTCACAGGGGGGGCAGTTAAAACAAGGTCCATAAATGTAGGTTCATTATGGCTGGCCTAGTTTTGGAGACAGTGGGACTAAAGAGGGGCAGAGGGGCCTCAATTGGGGTCTCGGAACATGGCGGGGATTATGGATATTTACTGTTAAAGGGTGAGTTATTGTCAGTGGGCCCAGAACCTCTAGCAACAGTCCTTCATCGAGGGCTTAGCATGGGATGAATCTGCATCCAGCTAAAGCAACAGCAGCATTATGTTGTGTCATGGAAACACGTCCTGTGCCTGTCTGGTCTGAGCTGAACCAAGACAGAAAATGAACTTTATTATATAAACCAGAAAATTAAAGGCAGAAACCTTTTTCTTTCCAACCAGTGGACCGTAAACTGGGAGAACATCTTTTATTGTGAAGGATAAATACCACCATTGAGAAACATTGGTTGCTTTAGAGCATTCTCAGATGTTTATTGTCAAGTAATCTCCCCGTCTAAGTGGACAGGTAGTCTGGACTACCTGGACCAGGTTCACACCCTGAGTCCCAGCTCTGGGTTAGGCAACAAAATCTCTTTGGTTATGTTTAGGGAAAGATGTGTTAAACCGGACCAGGACGATGGAGTCATTATAAGTTGACATTGTATAATGAGATCAGATAATATGGTGGAAAACATGATGGTGCTTGATATAAAATCAGAGGATCATCAAAGTCATTAATGTCTGCACAAAATTTTAGGACAATCCATCACATAGTTGTTAAGATTTTTCAGTCCAGACCAAAGTGACCGACTGCGTCCCTATAAAGGTTGTTCATGACTATGTTTAAAACTGTAGTCACTGTGATAGAGGACATTAACAATATGATGGTGGAAGATGATTGAATGCATCACCTCTGCAGATGAATGTATATACGTGCAGTAAAAGCTCAGAGGAGCAGAGCAGGACGGAGGCTGGATGTTGGGCAACGACAGAATGACAATAGTTGGAGGAAAGACCCCTCTCTGCTTCTGTTAAATTGGAACCAGGAGACATCAGTGAATGAGCCCTCTGTGCTTTTGTTATGAGGCGCGCACACACACACACACACACACACACACACACACACACACACACACACACACAGTCCTCTCCTATGGATGAGGCTTGTGGGTAAGTTGTGTAATCAGCCTGAGTGAGCTGTGAGCTGGCAGCGTGCAGCAGCTCTCTGGCTGCAGCTTCACTTCGCCTCCATGAGAACGCATCAGGCTCTGTGGAAACCACACACAGGGGGGGTCTTCTGAGGGTAACCTCCAGGAGGCAGGCCCCTCCCTCGCTCCCTCCCTTCCCCAGTTTTATTTACTTTATATTTCACTTTTAGCCAACCAGGGAGCCTTCTGAGAAAAACCTTTGTGTGAGCTCCTGGCAAACAGCAGTTCGCAGAAAGCAGTTTGATTATCAACATGTAAACTCCTGATTCAGAGTAATGAGGCACATTTGGTTTTGGAGACTAATCCCAGATGATGCCAGTGGAGTGGTTGCAAAATCAGCACCATTTAGACAATATTCTGTGATTCAGTGATCTGTAAATGCATGTGACCAGAGAAAAACCAGTACAATACAAACGAGGCAAATCTTTTATCAGACAAGAATTAGACTGATACTATACGGCTAATACTGTATCGTATGGGCAGGACCACATCACATGTTCCAGCCTCTTTATGCTGGTATGTAAAGCAGGTGGGTAAACCTGCTAAAAAAGGCAACGGACTCAGACAGAGAACACACACACAGGAGCCTCTGTGGGAAACCCTTCGATCAGTGAGTGTGTGTTTTTTAAACGTATTTTGGTGCACCAGCTCACTCTGTCATACGCGAGCGCAGTGTTGCCTCAGTGTCTCTGGTTTAACAGCACAACAAAAGCCCAGTGCTAGTGGGTCCTAGCTTCCTTTTTGTGTAAAAGGGGATTATGGGCTTTTTTTAATTTAATTTCCACTCTGTTTTTTTATTTGCCAATTGAAAATGGCACAAAAACATGACACAATGCTGCTGTCACTGCTTCATGCAAGATTGGATGCAAGTTTCCATCTACGTAAATGGACACCCAATAATATTCTGTTGAAATAACACAGCACCAGGGGGAACCATCATGAAAGCGAAAGACTAAACTAAATAAAACATTAATTTCTCCCTTTTGGCTTTTTTTTTTTTTGACTGAAATGTCTCAACAACTATTGGATTGGTTTGATTCAGACATTCATGTTCCCCTCAGGATGTCTCTTAACTCTGGTCCTGTGAGTGTAGTCACAGTCTCTTCAGTAGCCTGATTCACAATCTGGAAATCCACATCCCAGGTCTGATCAGCTCTGGCAGCATCAGTGTTTTCTCATGTAGTAAAGCACAAGTTTTGTCTGCCATGGAGCAAGCGCTGGTCACTTTTTCAAAGAACTGAGGATTTCCCAGAAACCTTTCGCATCATCGATGATGTAAGACCTTGTTTCTGGCTCTCCAGGGGAAAACACACACACACACACACAAGCACACACACACACGGATCTCTGCTCCTGGGCCAGGAAAACAAAAAACTTTGTCTGGAGCAAGCAGCTGAAAGAAGTCCAGAAAACTCTGTCTGTTGTTTATGAGGCTTTCTCTGAGAGTCTCTGTGTCACAGCCTCCCACTCATTAGCTGCTGACGCATTCTGTTTGAAGCTCAGGTTTTTGATGATGACAACCTTATTGATCAGTTGCACAAAGCTCCGTCCTGCCAGAGGTTCAACTGTTGTGCCCCCTGCTGTGAAAACTGCAAACAGACCACCATATTATCACATTATTCCCTGGTGTCTATGAGAAGGAAACGTCTCTTGCAGCTCTGAAAGGTCCTTTAAAGAGGAGAGGATGTGTTTGCTGTTTCCACTGTAATCAGGTCTTCATGCAGAACACAATGTGGAAACCATCAATTTGTACTGTGAGAGAAATGGTGGCTGCATAAAAAAAAAGAATTGTCCACAACTGTGAACATGGAGTGAAATTGAAGGTCGCTTTCACCTGAATGCTGCATACTGCACCGAGCCATCTCACCTGTGGGCGGAGTCTGTGCACTAACATGCACGTGCTGCCAGCCCTGCTACCAAAACCAAGACCAGAGAAACTCAGATCACATCACGCACAGAGGGGGTGTGGCTTCGCTCTCTGCTCAGGACGCCACGACTCCTCTACACCTTTACACAGAGAACAGCTGTTTTCTGCTGTTTTATTGTTTAAAATCTGGTTTACAGAAGCTTTAAACTTTTATTTTCATCTGCCGGATGTACACATTAGGTGGAGCACATTTCACCAACCGAGACAGTGACCCAGACTGAATCATGTAACTTGTCTCTTCCAGTAAAGAGCTGGAACCTTCCTCACATGAACACCTGAACGAAACAGAAATGTCAGATCTCCATCATGTTCTCCACATGGTTTCCATCTGAGCTGTGACTTTTAATGACCTCATCTTCTTCTGCAGCAACCGGACCTCAGCTCCACCAGCTGTTCCCCTCCATCAGTCCGCTCTGTTCACACAGCAGCAGAGGAGGAAACAAGACTTCATTTGCATTTTATTTGAATGATTTTCTGGAAGTTTGGTTGAAGTCAGTGACACATTGAGCAGCCTGACTGATGCCTCTTGTTCATGGGAAAAGGTGACACATGCAGCAACACGAGCAAGCTGCCAAACAGACTTCCCCAAACTTCTCTGCACAGCTTACAGATGCACATATGTCCTGTAACATTACTGCAAATTCTTGTTTTTTTCCTGCATTGTGGAGCTTTCATCTCTTGCTCCATGAACTATGTTTTTCACGGGAAAAGCTTTTCAGCATCCTTCAGCAACATTTCAGCATCAGTGTCAGAGCAGCAGGACGACCCCTCGCTACATCACTGTGCTGTTCAGCAGTTCAGTGCTGCCTCTGAGTGGCTGCATCTCACAGCTGCATCAAAACCAGAGTCACACAGACACACTGCTGATGATACACTCCTCCCACTCCCACACACAAGACTACAAATAAAGGAAACACACACCATCAGTGGCGTCTCAGAGCCAGTTTAAGTTTTAAGTTTAATACATTATTATTATTAAATATTTTAAATGAGCAAATTGGTTTTTACTTTTTAAGTGTTTTGATATTCATTCAAATTAATATTAAAATGCAAATTGGATGAGTTGAGTCTGATCAGAGTGGGAGTGGGACTGACTGATATTCTTATTTATAACTGCTGGTGACAGAAAACAGCAGAGTGTGAGGACAGTGACATGTCTGATACATCACAGTAATTCACTACTTTCTGCTGTGAGATGGGAATTAATAAAGTGTCTGTTCACGACAGATTAAACTCCATCTGCAGATGAAGATTATATGATATGATCAAAAGCTGCAGCACAGCTACTAAATGGACCTTGTAGTGAGATTGTTTTTTGAGCAGCTGTTTTTAATATCAATAACAAACTAGTAAAATGACAAAGACCTTTCCACAGGTTACAATATCCAAATTATTGATCCTTTTTTCCAGAGCTTTCAACTGCATCTCACAGTTTTCCTCAGAGGACAGAGACACTGCTCCAACCACTGAGAGAGTGGAAGATGCATTTAAAAGCTCTGGAAAAAGTTGACCTTGTGTTAAGATCATTTTAACATTTTAACCAGCGTGTGTTTGGTATTTTAACATAATAATCACCTTTTATAATGAATCAAAACCATTGTTTCACCAGCAGAATAAAACAAGGCTGTAAATACAGAGAAGCAGCACTTTATTAAAAAGTGATTATTGATTATACACAAAGGGCATCAGAATGTTTCTGAACCACTCCACTGCATGTGAAGGTTCTTAGTCCATGTTCTGGAGTCCAGGACCTGAGGCTGGTCAGAGATAAATCAGCAGCTGCAGAGTCACAGGTGTGTGTGTGTGTGTAGCTGTCGATCATCTCAGCCAATCAGAACATCACCACCTTCGTCTGTTTGGGTTTAGCTTTCTTCACTGGGACGTGCACTTCCTCGTGGTCGGCGCTCATGTTGTTGGACAACCAGCCCACAGTCAGAGAGTTGGCTGCAGAGACACAGTGGTGTGGGGGGGGTTTACAGCTGATATCAGGAGGAACTGTTCACCTGCAAAAAGCTGAAATCCCAACTGAAGCTAAACTGGTTCACTCAGTAAAAAATCTTTGCAGGTTTTATTAATTGTTTTGTGCAGACGAAAGCAGGCGGGGGTGTTTGAGCTGAGGTCGCTGACAGTTTAACATCACAGCAGGAAAACTTCATGTTTCTAACAACATGAACAAAGTCTGTTCAAGTGTCCCAGTAAACAGTCAGGTTGACCTCTTGACCTCTCTTTCAGGGGATGTAAAGACCTCGGCTGTGGTCGATGACTGACTGAAATGACCCGAAGTATCTCAGCAGCAGCCATGATGAGAGCTGCTCCAGTTCTCTGAATGATAAATATCTTATCTCCTTTAGCAAAGGTAACACTGGACCTTCTTTTACAAGAGGAAGGAGAAAATGCAGTCCCACAGTTCTTTGCTGCAGAATCATCAGAGCAGCTGTTTTATGTTTGTGACATGACCCAAAACTAATGGAAATCCATGTTTGATTGGCTGAGCTCTAAATCCATACACACACCTCTTCTGTTTCTAATCCAGTTAGGAGTCATCATGAAGAGCAAGCATCATCTTCATCATCATCATCAAAACCATCTATACATTAATGTCAGTTTCAAAACCTCTCACTGCACTAAAGTCTATAAAACCTACTTATCTCTATGTTTTACTGAATTATTGTTTTACTAGCTCAACTTTCTCTACTTGTGTTTTCCTCCCATCTTATATTATTTCAACATTTCGGTCCTGTTTGTTTCATGTTTGTGGTTAAAGGAGAATGTATTGTCCATGTGTTATAAATAAAAAAATCCTAGTGAGAGTGCAGTCAGATTCTCTCTGCAGTGAGGTCGTCTTATGGTCCTCATAAATTCTCCTTCACATCTTTCCTTGACCTCATGATGTTTCCATCGAGGTCGAGGAGAAGTGGTGAGGACAGAGATTATTTTAAGAAGGTCTAAGTGTTTGTTCCTGTTACTGCAGCGTGAACCAGTTTCCCTTCATCTGAAATGTTAAAGCTGACACACACACACAGCAGCAGACAGACAGTGGAGACTCACTTGCAGCCTGGTGCTCCGGACAGTCCTTCTGAAAATGTTCCACTGACCCACAAACACGACAGCAGCCTCCTGCACACACACACACACAATCCATCATTTAACCAAGTGTGAAATGAATTATGTTATAAAGAGTGAGGTGAGTATCTGTGTTTGTACCTTGTGCGTAGAGTCCTTTAGGATTATCTGGGCAGGACCGAGACAAGTGTCCAGTCTGACCGCAGATGAAGCACTTGGCGTATGGGTAATCACCTGAGACACACAGCATTTCACCATTATCAAAGCAGGAGCACATGTTAATCTATTCCAGATGTTTGTGGCCATCGGCCTCCTCAGCATCCTCACCCAGGGCGGGGTCCACTTTAGCTCTACACTTGTGGATTTCGTGTTCGGTGGAGCCGCAGCGGTAGCAGATGCCTCGGCCCATCTCCTCGTCTCTGTCTGCCTCCGGACAGTCTGCCAGACCGTGGCCGGGCTTTCTGCAGTTAAAACACAGCTGAGGAGAGAAGAACAGAAGCTGAGGGAACACCCGCACACTAATCTGTATTTTTATATCAGGGTCACGAGACGACTTCCATGTGAGAGAGGTTTCTCATAAAGATGAACCCACAAAGAATCAGCAGTATGGATAATAACTAATCAGTGAAAATCCTTCATGTCCAAACGCAGTGCAGGTAAACAGCAGACTCTCCAGCAGACATCACCAGTGTGGCACACATCTGGGATCTGGTTTGAAATCACTCACCATCTTGTTCTGCTTGTCTTTCTGTCTCTTTATCCGTCTGTCCTCTCTCCTCTTGTCTTTCTTCAGGGCGACCTCCACCTCCTCCCTGAGCTCCTGCTCCTCCTCCCTCCCTCCCTTATCCCCTCTGGGCAGCGGCTGTCCGGTCTGCTGGAGATACTCCAGGAACCCATTCACATCCTCACTGACGTAGTCCTTCTTCTTTCGGTTGGGTTTCTTCACAGCTGATCCACCGGGCTCAGTCCCTCTCAGGTGGTCCCTATGTTTTGTAGCAGAGAGGTCACAGGAGCTGCCTGGGTGACCTCCTCCTCCTCTTCCTCCTCCTCCTCTTCCTCCTCTTCCTCCTCTTCCTCCTCCTCCTGCTCTAAGTTGACTCCATGGAGTGGCCTCTGCTGGTTTGTGTTTGTGGACGTTATTGGCTCTCGCCCACCTCGTCATGACTGAACACTGTGGAAAAGAAAGGGTGAGTGTCAGGTGAACAGCTGACTGGAGGTGCATCTTCTATACAAACAACACACACACACACACACACACACACACACACACACACACACACACACACACACACTCTCTCTCTCTCTCTCTCTCTCTCTCTCTCTCTCTCTCATGCCGCTCTTACTATAAATGCATTAACATTGGAGTAAAGGCTGAATATGTTTGTACTTTTCCCGGGGGTGACAAACTTCTGCAAGCAACTGCATAAAACTTCAGTTTATCTTTTCCTAATAAAGCTACTGTCATGACTGTTGAACAGGAATGAAGCTCACAGCACATCGTTAGGACACATTATTATAACTAACGGTGACTTCGATGACGTTTTTCTGTTTTTCAAATGAAAAACTTGTTAGCATGTAAGCTAGCAGCTAGCTAATCCACACAACGTCACCTCGTAACGAGCGACTAGCGCGCTGAGCTAATAGAAAATATCTATAAATTATTTTCTTCTTACAGAATAAATCATTTAAAACAACATGAATGTGAGATCGGAGAACTTTACCCTGAGAGTCTTGAGCCCATGTGTTTGTATTTTTACCGGAAGTGCGCTCTTCTTCGTTGTGTTAATTCTCGGATCGAGAACCGGCGGTAAAGCTGCACAGCGCCGCCTACTGCAGCGTCCGTGTGACGACACCCTGATGACGAAAGCAGAACAAAAATGTAGTTTTTCATTTATAGAGCCTCAAAATGTAAAGTACTTGAGTAAATCTACTTAGTTACATTCTACCACATTATTCTATATAACAACGCATCATATTTTACAACCTGTTAATATGTTTTGTCTGAAAAATCTTTAAGTAACTGCAACTCTCCTGGGTGTATAAAAACGACATATTCAGAGTACAAGTACCTCCAAATTTGAGTTTTATTTATAAAACATGACGCATTATTTTCTATGATAATAATCGCTGGACTTTAGCATCTGTTTGCACTGATCTGCACTCGAGCTGCACAATTTTAACTTGATTTGCACTTCTTAATTTTTGTCATTCTAGTACACTTCTAAACTTAAAACAAGCTAAAATTTGTCTCGAATCAGTGTACTGCTGCTTTATCTATCTATCTATCTATCTAATAATGTATCATTTTATAAACTGATCATGTGTTTTGTATGAAGACGTTGAGTCTGTAAAGTAGTTGTTAGAACAGAGTTGAAGTATAAAGTTGCATAAAATTTGAATAACGAAGTAAAGCACATGTACCTCAGAACTGAACTCAAGAACAGACATTTGTGTAGAAAATGTACTTAATTTTAGAACTTGTGGGAAACGGCTGCAGCACAAACATCATGTTTCACCTTCAGCTCCACAGGGATAAATGAGGCAGCAGGTCACAGGTGATTTCACTTAACGTGACGAACGAGGGAGCAGAGCTGAGAGGATCCATCATGCTGCGTCTGCTTCTCGCTGCACTTTTATCTGTTGCAAACCTTAAAGATGGTAAGAAATCAGCATGAGCTGCTGACTGATGTATTACTCTCTGGAAAAGCAAACACATGATTTCTCTCTCATCTGTTGCTTTCCAGTCAACTGCAGTCCCATACGAGGAGCTGATACAGGTACAGGTTGTTGCCGTTGAAGCCCTGATCGATCACTGTGTTGACAATGATGAGCTTTCATGGTTCTTTAATGTAAGAATGTGTGTTGTTGCAGTGCTGCAGCTCATCGTGGCGCTGCATTACATGGAGTCTAACCCAGAGACTTTAGAGGGTGAGGCCAGAGTTTCAGTCTGATAACATGTATGAGGGAATGATTTTTTTATTTTTGTATCATCCACACAGCTTTGCTCAAAAATAGAAACACAACTAATGCATCTTTCACCATCAGGTCTTCAGACCATCACTAACAAAATTCACAGATCACTGCCCTGGACAAATCAACAGAAATCAGGGCTAAGTAGTTCACCATATTGCAATCAAAGTCAAAACTCATCAGAATGAAACAACCAGCCCAGTTTTTAATCAATGCTTTGATCATTAAGCCATTTTATGGAAAACTGACTCTATCAAATCAGAATTTGTACAGAACACTGGAAATGCAACTTCCTTTCCAACCTCACTGATCAACTGATCAAGCTCAACATCAGCTCATCGTATTTAAGTTCATCGTATTTAAGTAATTAAGTAGAAAACTGCTGAAGAAAAACATCGTTTCTTCTCTGTGTGACAGAACTGATGACCAAGGACAAGGCAGTGTTGGAGGGCGACATGATCGTGTCAGTGAGTGAAACTGTCTCATTGTGTAATTTATTGCTTAAAGCTGAGAGATGAATAAATGGTTAAATTCAAAGAGCAGAAATATTTTGACTTTTAGTTTCTGATATGGATCAAAAATCTTGAGATTTGTTTTCTCAGTTGTTCTGGAAAGCTTTTATTGTGGAGCAGCAGAAGGCAGGTTATATGCATTGGCTGTGGCAAACAAAACTTTTAATATCGTGTGAACATTAAAGACATGAAGTACACAGTGATACAAGACAGGGCTGCAGTGGGAATAAAGGTCATGAGACTTTTGACTCAGACTGACCCACCAGAACCCATCTGTGGTCCTGAACCCGGTCCTCCTCTGTGTTGTCTGCACTGTCACTAATGTATGATGAATATTATTTGACCTGCAGAGTGACAGGAATGCAGTGGAACGTACTTGGCCAACACTGGAGATACCGTATGTCATCAGCCCAGCGCTGGGTGAGGAGTCTGTGGGTTTTCAAATAAAACCAAATCACTGATCGGAGTCTGTGCTCACAGACATCTTTGTTTTCCAGCCAGTAAGAAAGAAAACATTGTCTCTGCTATGGCGATGTTGTCTGAACACACCTGCGTGTCCTTCCACAAGAGAAGCACTGAGACAGACTACCTGCTCTTCAAGACCAGCAAAGGGTTTGTAGAGTTTTCAAAAGCAGACTTTACTGGAACAGTCAGGCCAATAGGTCGCTGTTATGACCCACAGTTAGGTTTTGTTGTAAGGTGACTTCTAGTGGCTGTAGTAATTATTACAGGACCAAAGTGGGAAGTCAGATAATGTGGATCAAGAGTGACTGTCTACAGCTGTGTCCCAATTCAGGGACACGAAGGTGTGGCCGTGGTATCTGTTGTAGACCACGAAGGCTGAACTGAAATGAGATGCTCTCTCCTACGTGGGGTTTTGGTTTGTTTCTCCAGCTGTGCCCGTCCTTAACATTGCATTGCAGAGCACAGCTCCCGTTGTCGAGCAACCTTGACATGAAGGATCCACCTGTTGGAGACTTTGTTGTCCTGAAGTGGGACACAGTCGTCATCAGGAGGACGATGGATCGACAAAGCACAGGACTTTCACCCAGGAGACCTCTGTTTCCTGTGTGAAACTGTCACTGTCTCTCAACCTTTATTTTTACTTGATTGTGTTTCCCAACTTCTGAAACCGAACCTACACCTTTTAGATTGATCTGTTGGTTCTATGGTCAAATCGTAAAATGTCCATCACATCAGAGGTTATGTCTTCAGACGTCTTTCTCTGTCTGTGAATATTTGGTATTTGTTTGCTTTAAAATTAAAATCAAAGAAGTTTCTGATATCTATCTTCTTGCTGTTTTCCAGTTGTGCTTCATATGTGGGCTTCATCGGTGGCGAGCAGCCCGTGTTTGTCGGGCCCTCGTGCAGTGTGGGTAACATTGCCCACGAGATGCTTCACGCTCTGGGCTTCCACCACGAGCACACGAGAATAGACCGCGAGCAGCACATCACCATTCTTCCTCAAAATATTATGGCAGGTGATGTTTGTGTGTATGATGTGAATGAAGTGTTGTACTGTTTCTGTCGTCGTGTGATGATGTGAGTCTGAGTGAAAACAGTAGATGTGTTTCAGGGATGGAGAAAAACTTCAAAAAGCAACAAGGCAAAACCTTTGACCTTCCTTATGACATGACTTCCATCATGCACTATGGAAGGTAAAGTGTGCACATGAAGACTTTTTAATTTTTCTCTCTGTCTTTTTGTGACTTTTTGAAAACTGTATTCCTGTCAGTGGTTTTTTTTCCTCAAACGGTCTGCCCACCATCGTACCAAACAAGGAGGTGAAGCAGATGGGGCAAAGGGTTAAACTGACAAAGACGGATGTTGAGAGAGTTCGTCACCTCTACAACTGTGGTACGTTCCCTCTGGACTTCATATTTTTGGTTCCTGTTGCAGCTTTCTGTGTACAGTATGTAATATGTACTATTGTCTTAGTGTAGAGTTTTTGCAGACATAAATATACAGAACTGTTTTATATGAACAGGAGGTTATATACTAAAAATGCTAATGGATATAAATCCAAACATGACACTCTTAAATGTTCAAAGATTTCATGTCATGTTTTGTTTTTTTTGTTTTTTTGGGTGGGGGTGGGGGGGTGGTTACTGAGCTGTCCCATTCAACATGTTTATCCAGCTGCTTATTACTTTCCTTTGTGCTGTTGTTGGACAATTTTTGATGCATTGTTCACTCAGAAGACGGCCTACTGACTGTCTGGCTCAAAATCCGGGGGTTTCTGCTGCAGCCTCCAGGATACAGTGGTATCAACAGCCACTAGCAGCTCTGAGTCTGGACACAGCAGTACTTTGAGCCAAATGCTAATATGAGCATGTTGACATGGTCACAATGACGATGCCATGACGGTGTCATTCATCTCAATGCTTCCAATAGTTTTTCAGGTGTTTCAGCCTGGACCAAAGGACTGACACTTCCACCTGAGCTAAAAACAAACCATAAGATATCAGAGTCAGTTGTGTACTGCACTGATGGCTCGAGAAGAAAGGCCGACACAGAATTAATAAACATACACACACGATGCTTGATTCTCCTCTTTTCCCTCCTCTCTAAACAGATGCCACAAAAAAACAGACGGAGAAGGAAAGCAGTGATGCTGAGAAGCAGGACGATGCAAACATTCAAATGATGCAGAGTGTGTCGTCTCCCCTCAGCACAGGAACCCAGAACCAGAGTGATGCTGCCGCCAACACAAATACTGCAGCTCCCCCTGGTTCCCTGCAGGACCACCATGCTTCCACTGGAGGGCACAATAACACCAGCGGTCACCAGGCCTAGACTGAGCTGTGATGGACCCATTTGTTAATAAAACCAGACATACAGACCAGGATCTGCTGGATTTGTTGTCACTGAAGTGTGCACATTACATCAGGCACTTAAAACAAGCTGAAATGTTTTTTATGTAAACTGCTACAAAGGTTTAGTTAAAATGTTGGCAGAATATTTCAGCCTGTTTTCCACACAACTGAATCATTTTGATGAAAATGGGAGAGTTTAGACAAAAAATTTAAACTGTTGATTTGCATTGAAAACAAGTTGAAATGACATCTCCACATCAGGATTTGACTCAATTACAGGAAACATACTAATATTTCTGCAGTGCTTTTATAATATTATTATTATAATATATGTGTGATTATGATATAATCATGGCCTGATTCATGTGCACATACAACAACAGTTCGAAGGCTGATCATTGAACTCGGTTACAGTAGTTTGACCAAAAGTCTCTGCAGTGCAACTCACTGACATGAAAACACAGCACAAGGTGCAACCAGGACAACAAACAGTAACAGACTGGATCAGAATGTCTACACATGTTCTGCACACTGCAGGAGTGTGTGAGTGTTGTGTCTGCAAAAGATCCAGCAGAGAGGACGGTGGGAAAATACAATTAGGGGGTAAGAAAACACAAACACCCCACAAGCATCTCAGGTGGGCCCTGGGGGGCAAAGAGGTGCCAGATCCTGGACAGCAGGGACAGGCCAGAGCTTTATTTTCTTTTTCCCTTTTGTTTTAGTTTATTTTTTCCCTGATTTTAGGCGGTGAGATCCCTTTAAAGTTGCCACCTCTACAGGTTTCCCAGGCGTCGGACTGGTCGGTTTTTCAGGCTTTGTTTGCTTTAATGATTCGTCCTTTTCATTCTGACTATAACTGTGACATGGTGAAGCATCAGAGTCAGACTCTTCGTGTCTAGCTGTGCCACTGAACCTCCACATTACAACGGAAAGAAATGGGGCGAGAGACTAACGTGTAAAAAGCATAAATCTCAGCAGCAGGTAAACTCATGATGAAGATACTGATCCTCATCCTCATCCTCCGTCACTGTGCCCTCAGTCTACTGTATGTGGTTTCAAGGTGACGTCCTCATTCTGTCATCCTGAACGCTCAGTAATGGACAGGTCTGTTCTCTTAGCCTCACTGCTCGACTGTTGTTTAATACATGTCAAGTCTAAATGTCAGAGTAATTTTCCGCCAGACTACCTGCATGACAATAAAGTGAGCTGCAGATAAATATTTGGCAGTTAGTGGAGATAAAAGGAGAGCAGCATCTTGAAGCTTTTTCTTGTCAGTGGAGGTTTTTTAGGGTCAGGACAGAACACATTTGGGAACTTTTTTTGAAGAAGAATTTAAAGTTTAAAACTGACTCAGTGCACATGAAGCACTTTTCAATATCTGAGGTTAACACTAACCCTCCTTTGGAAATGAGTTTCTACCTGGTCTCTGGAGATAAGCTGACCCTGCTGTAGTGTGTTAATGCATCTGACCAAAGACAAGAGGGAGAGAGAAGCTGAAGTATCACCTTTTATTCAGTGTCCTGTTTCTCTGCTTTAAAATTCAGTTTATCTGCTCCACATGTATCAGCTCAGGTGTTATTAAGTCACCACATCAGTTCATCCTGAGCAGCATTCATCCCACAGAAGAACTCACTCAACATACTTAGTTCCTTTAGTTCTGACATAAAACAACGTTTAAAAGTGAACAAATAAAAAGTTTGACCTGGAAAAAAATCAAAGTCACAAGGATTCATCATCTGGGAACCATGAACATCTGTATAAAATTTCACAGCAGGCCATTAAATAATAGTTGACATATTTCTGACCATTGAACTGTGAATCTAGCACAGCTAAAATCACCAGGTCCAGGTCACATGATTTCCATCCTAATACACACAAAAATATTCTGACAATTCACCAATGAAACCAACACACAAACTTTCTCCTTTCTGTCTCTTCAATATTCAAAACTACAGCAACTTTACATGACAGGAATAACTGCTGCTCTTTGCCATCATGACACCGATTACTGACAATACGAAACATTTACTCATTCCTTATTCATCCCTTCAGCGTGCAGGCTACACCCCCAACACAAAACACAATCTGTAACACAACACAACACACATGTCAAAACCAAAAGTCAAGTCCAGTCAGTTTGAGTGGAGGAAACATGTTTTATTTATGTCAGAGATTCAGATTAATCACACAGGCTAATGCATCACCTGGTCATGTGAAGGCATTTGTAAAATATAACACTTTAATAACTACACACACACACACACAAACAGAAAAACTTATTCACTTTTTATTTCAGCTTCAGATGAACAGCAGCGATGAAAAAATCACATCCACACAGTAGCAACAGAAAACATTCATCTGTATGTGTCCTGTGTGTATCCGCCCACAGATCGACCCCTGCAGCCCTCACATGCATACATTTCCATTATATTAGATATTCAATACAACAAAGGCCGTTCCCTGTTATTCAAATGGTAAAAAAAAAATAAATCCGGTGATCACAGGATTGAAATGAAAACAATGGGAGATGAATAATAGCCTTTTAATTACAGCAGCTGTTGTGTGGAGAGTGATTGAAGAAAATCATTTGGTCAAACGTGCTGTGCAAACATGGAAATGGAGTAAATGAAGAAGACCTGTGAGTCAGGGTGAAGGTGTTTTCTCCAGTGTGGACCAGAGGTGAGAGGAGTCTGATATCCTGAAGGTATTGATTATAGCTGATCACCAGGCTCCAGCTCTCAGATTAATATTTGCTGTGAAACTGAGCTGACTGATGATTATTGTCCTGCAAACCACAGCAGAGATGATGATGTAAGTTAGATGTGTCTTATTTCTTTTACTGAGAGAAAAGTTAATCACAAGAGAAAGGAAACAAATCAACAGAGGCTTTCACGATTATATTTTATTGATTAATAATTAAAGGCAGGGGAAAAATGCTCAGAATTTATGATCAGCGTGCTCTGCTGCTCGAGGCAGCTCAGCCAACTTCATGTAACACAACAAGTCTAATAGTTTGAAAAGAAGGCAGCAGCACTTTGACTTTATTCAGCAGTTTACTTCTTGTGAGTAATATCTTCTGCAGAGCTTAAAACAAAGATCTTTAAATCATATTTACAGCATCTAGGGTAAAGGATGACGTTACTACGTCTCATTTTAGATTCTGATTTTACAACAATATAAAACTTTTTTTTTTAAGTTAGAAAATCGAAAACATAAAAACAACCACAAAACAGTAGAAAGGAAGAAAATTGTAGAGACTATTGCAGAAGAAATATCTTCACTTTGAAGAGCAAGATGTCATTTACACATTTTTCACACTTTGTTTTGTAGATTTAAAGCTTCATCCAGTCTAAAGGTAGATGTCCATGTGTTTGTGATTATAAAGCAGGTCTAGGTTCTATATTAATACTGTGAAAGAATCAAAGCCTCAGTCCACAGAGAAATGCACAGTGTCACAGTTTGGTTCAGGTTGTTGTTTGGACCCCCGAGCAGAATCAGACACGAGGCACTGACCTTCAGGGAAACAAGGTTTAATGTCAGTCTGGTGAATGTTCGGGGGGGTGATGAGGGGCAGGGGATCCAGGAAGCAGCCGGAGGAACTGGTGAGTGAATCCCTTGAAAAGCAGCAGGTGAGTGGTGTTGAGAACAAAAGCAGCCAGGCGGACGGAGCCGGAGCCAGCAGGAGACACAGGTAAGAGACAGAACTCAGGTGTGTAAAGAATCTGTCAGGTAGACACTAGAGAACCCAGCAGCCTGGAGAGTTACCACATGGTAAGCAGAGCAATAAGGCTGGATAGTGAGAGATAACTGGGGTTCTTGTGCTGAGCTGATGAGTTATGAGCTTCAGGTGCGCCGGATAATCAGTTCTGCGCCACGCCCACTGCAGAGAAGCAGACGCATACACACAGACAGGTGGGGAGGAGACAGCAGGGAAACAGACACAGGAAACTCTGGAAGAATCCTGGAGTCACAGCACGACCGTGACACAGCCTGAATTCAGACACCGAGCCGTCAGGACTTCTGTAACTTAGTGATGTCACAACAAAACAGTCACCACCCTCAGCCACGCCTCCAAGCCCCGCCCACCTGGACCCACCATCCAGGCTCACAGGATTTGGTTTCTCTGAGTGTTTACCTGAAATCTGCTGTATTTTTATTGGATCAGTGAGAAAACAGTCAGCCAATCAGAAGAGACTCTGCCCCGATGCTTCAGCCTTCGTCTCATCAGACCAGAGAATCGTTTCCTTCGTGCTCTGACGTCTTTAAATACTGTTTGACAGACTCTGATAAACCGTCAGTCTGAAGTTCTCCTGCTGTCTTTACACGTTATTATACGACAAAAGAGAACAATGGCCATCACAATTTCCCAGAATCCAAAGGGGTTCACGTTTCTTTTTTTCTGTGTCCAACCAACAAAAATAGTTTAATTTGTCACATCAGACAAACACAAGCAGAAAAGTTCACATCTGAGAAGCTGGAACCAGAGAATGTTTGGTGTTGATTATTACTGATCAACAGTCAGTGAATAGACTGATGGTTTCAGCTGATGAGGCAGTTCTGCTGCTTAATGAGCACTTTGAGGTTCAGTCCATTTAGCTGATATTCCTCCTTTGATATCGAATATTTTCATATCATTGCATTGAAACTTGAAGTCAAAGGTCTGAGTTCTTCCACCACTGCTGTTTCCTTGTGTCTCTAAAATGGGACAAACTGTGGGAGATTATTTGCTGTGGGACTGTCGCCGGACCCACAGCCGGGGGGGGGGGGGGCAGTTTGGAGGCTGCGCGTAAAGAAGCGCGTCCTCGTTTATCCGTTAACATCCGCATCACTTCTTCACGCCTCCCGGAGAGCAGAGTCTGTCCACAGCAACCACATCCACGCAGCCCCGGCGGATCCGTCAGCTTCTTCTACTTCATGAGAAAACTTCAGTGTGGTTTCCCCTCTCTCCTGTATCCGCTCAGTTAACTGGACCGACTGCACATTGGGGCTCCCCGCTGGTTCCTGAGCCACTCCGTGGATCAGCGCGCACACTCCGGACTCTCCGCCTCTGTTGTTGGACTCTCAGCGCTGCTTTACCGGACACTTTGCTCGCAATTCTGTGCAATTGTGAAAGAAAATAACTTTTTACGGTTCTTGGCTCTGAATGACGCTGAGGAGGTGAAGAGCTTCATATCTCAGTAAGTCGTCCTCTTATTTTTACTGTGGTCAAAGTTTGACTCATGTCAACATCAAAGCTTCTGGACAGATGCCATCCTTTTATTTACTCATGTTAGATATACAGACTCCATCCTGCTCATCACTGGAGACAACACAGCAGATCTCCGGCAGTAAACAGACAGTTACAGTGTGGATCACTGGCTTAAACAATATCATTACCATTATAAACAGCTTCTCCAACAAAATCATACTAATGCAATTAATTGTTGGCAAAACTGAAGACATATAACCAATAAACAGTGAGACCGAGCTGCAGAAATTGACACAGAACATATGATCTGATGTAGGATGGAGGACGTGGACAGAGGTGTTTAAAATTCCTGATCTGACAGCTCCAAACCAACAAAAACACACAACTATCGACTGGTAAATCAACAAAGAGATTCTAGTTAATGACAAAATAACTAAAATTCCTGCACTGACTCTTCAGTCACAGTCCGTGACCTGAGAAAATCTTGAAAAAATGTACTTATAAGTGTCTCTCTGCTTCCCGCTGCCCTATCTCACCATCACTGGGCTGACTCTGGCGACACATGCAAACAGAAGTCAAATCAGCAGATTAGTCTATCGTGAATCAAATGCAAATTCAGTCTCGTTTTCCTCCTCTGCTGCTGTGTGAATATGAGTCGACTGGTGGATGGAGATAACAGCCGATGGGGATGATTCCCCGGTCGCTGCCATATAAACGCATGAAAAGATCCAGTCAAAGCTCAGAAGATGGAAAACCATGTGGAGGACCAACCTTTTTGGCTTGTGACAAAAAGGTTGGCAAATCGATGTATACATGTGACATGGTCTGGATCTACAGGGGCTGCAACATGCATTGTAGCCTCAGGTTAATATTTTGCACGCTTAGCTGAAATTTGAATTATAAATTTGTCGTCATTAGGTTGTGAGGTTTGATATGGTGCAGGTCTGCCGCATCGTGTCAGTCTGTGCAACTACGATTCGTGTTTGCTAATCGTCTATATATCGTTACACGGACATTTGAAAACGGCTGCTGAAGTTGAAGTCGAACACCGGCAGCACCACAACCTCCACAGCTGAAGACACCAACAGTCATTTTACCAGCAGCAAAGGCTAAAATTAGCCTAGCTCTGCTGAGCCTGAACTACCCCAACCCCTTGGCCCACAACTTCAACAAGTGCAGGACGACCTCGATAAAGTTGAGCCTGTGCAGGTGTTTCTACTGTCTACAACTTTTTCCAGCGTAATCTGTTTATCAGGCACCTTAAACTCTTTTTGCACCTGAAACAAACGAGGTCAGAGGTCGTCTGTCAGCAGGTTACTATGACCCACAGTTAGGTTTTGTTGCTAGGCGACATATAGTGGTCGTAGTGATGATGACAGGAGCAAAGGGAAAAGTGCGGTGACGTAGTTTATAGAGCGACAAAGTCCACGTCAGGAGGAGGTTCGGGTGGATGGATGAATATGAGACAGGAGAGCGGTGTTCGATTCCCATGTGACAGGAGCAGTTTATGTTGTTTCTGACTGTTCGTTGTTATTATTGTAACCATGACAACAAAGATCGTCTAATGTTGAGGAAGAACTTATTTTAACCCAAATCACCATCTTTTCCTAAACCTAACCAAGCCATGACGGTTATTATAGTAACCATGGTGACAAATGTTGGTAGCCACTCTTGGTACAGTCTATTGAAACCATGACAACCATGGTCCAGTAAACCAGTCCTATGGGCTGTATCAGAGGGTTGGAAATATCACCTGTATGGTTGTTCAGGTTGGAGGACTGGTTGTATTTTGCATTATTATTGTTAATTTTATTTTATATCTAACCCATTAATAAATCATATTAAATAAAGGCAGAAAACAAAAACATTAGACAAACTAAACAGATATAAACATTAATCACATAAATGTCCTGCTGGATTACACTATAAACTGCAAATGTTTCTTTGGTTTTGATTATTCGATTACAAGAAACATTCAAGCTTCATTAAGACCTTTGCTATTACCACAGACGGACATTAAGTTATTTGTATTTGGACATTGTGAGTGTTTGATCCAGGTAAAAGCAGCTGTATATAAACTGGGCGATAATGGGTTTTTTGTGGACAAGGATCAGTTTTACGTGTTTGCGCCAGTGCAGTCCCACTTTGAGAGAGCCTATTTAAAATGTACCAACTCAATTATATCCATTAATTGATTATTTAATTAACATTTGCACTTGCACTGACCTCCTGCAGAAACACAATACGCTGCATCTGCTGTTTCAGAGCAATTTATCCTGCTCTGGTGTGTTTTTTTTTTTAACTTGTTGTTTCAAACCCCTTCCCCTTCGCTCTTTTCTCTGCAGCTTGTGAACAGTAATGTCTGAATTCAGCAGGATACTAGCTAATCAGCTTTGGGAGTGACAGGCCAGATGAATGAGTAGTGTACCACTTTGTAAAGAGGCAGCGTATTTACTTCCTTGCTGCAGATGGGGCTGCAACATTAACAGATGTGGAAAAATTATTCAGATTAAGTAAAAGTAACAGGACAGCAATGTAAATATGTCCCATCACAAATTAAGTTAAAGTCCTGTGTTCGTATTTTAACTTGAGTAAAACTAAAGAAGCATCAACAGCAAAATGAAGTTAAAGTATCACAGGAAAAGTACTTCCTGTAGTGACACTATCACAGTAAAAGTACTTCGTTGTGCAGTAAACAGTTTCCTGTGACTGATTCTCTACAACATTATCAGATCATCAGTCCTGAGTCATCGATGCCTAAGCAGCATTTTACTGTTGAGGTGGAGCTGGCCCAGTGGCTCTGAACCCCGGGGCCAGGCCCCTTCAAAGGGGCACCAGATAAATATGAGGGATTATAATGATTCATGGGAGAGGAAAAAAAGATTTGTTTTCGGTTTTCAGTTTGTCCAGTTACTTGTATGTTATTGTATTTCTATTCAAATTTATTTTATTACTTTTCTGTGATGTAATTTTTATTGCACTACATTTATCTTTAAGTCTTTATAAGCTGTTGGGTGGATTTAACCTGTCCAAGAATCTAAGTTAATATTGTGTCATAACATATTGCTAATACACGTCTTGGCCATTTCCTTAAAGTGTGTCTCTCTCTTGTCTCTCTCTTCCTTTTGGTGTAAAGATCACATGGCTTCACCTTGACTGACACCCACCCAGCCCCTCACTCTGAGAAATCCTGTTTCTCAATGGTTTACCATCGAAACGCCCGTCTGCTGTCTCACATTCTGTAAGAGACTCTCAATAAAGTTCACCACCATCACCACCATGGCAACTACCCCAGATGCTCCCTGCCTGGCGGAGCTCGGCGGACTCCCCAACAGGAACATCAGCCTCATCTCCAGCATGCAACCCTGCAACCGGAGCACCGTCAGGATCTCACCCTACACCCCGCAAGCCACCGCAGCTTTCGCCATTGCCATCACCTTCATGATGATCATGACCATTGTCGGGAACATCCTGGTCATCATCGCTGTCCTGACGTCCCGATCCTTGAAGGGGGCTCAGAACCTTTTCCTGGTGTCGCTGGCTGCAGCGGATATTTTAGTCGCCACACTAATTATCCCCTTCTCGTTGGCAAACGAGCTGCAGGGCTACTGGGCGTTTAGCTCTATTTGGTGTGAAATCTACCTGGCGCTGGATGTTCTCTTCTGTACCTCCTCAATTGTGCACCTGTGCGCAATAGCCCTGGACCGCTACCTGTCGATCTCTCGGCCCGTATCCTACGGTGCCAAGCGTACTCCCTCAAGCATCAAGGCGGCCATTATTGTTGTCTGGCTCATCTCTGCCGTCATCTCGTTCCCTCCTCTTCTCACCCTAGACAAGAGTGAAGGAGGTGAAGAGGCTTGTGAACTAAACAATGAGCGCTGGTATATTCTCTACTCCACCATTGGATCATTCTTTGCTCCCTGTGTGATAATGATCCTGGTGTATGTGAGGATTTATCAGATTGCTAAGCAGCATACTCGCTGCCCGCCAGGACAGAAGCAAAAAGCAGTGGCAGGAGGAAACGCCAACATGGCAACTAGTGAGCCTGAGCCAAAGTTATCCGAGCAGTCACAACAGAACGGAGATCAAGGAGGTACAACTGCTGGCGAGCAAGAAAAAGCCCTGACCACAATGTCTGGCTCGGATTCCACCCCATCATCACTTCAAAAACCGCCTGAGAGCACCACGAGCCAGGACTCTCAGCACTACCCTCCTCATTCAAGTACTGCTCCAGCCCAGAAATCCTCCACTTCAATCCCCCAATGTCACAGCCAAATCCTATCAGCTGTTGAAAGCAAAGAGTCCCAGAAACATCCTGATGAAGTTGCGGACACGCTTCCTGACAACCCCTCCAGCTCTGGCTCTGAGCTCGAAATCGGCGGGGAAGGTGTTCTCAGAGAGGATGGCAAACAAGAGATGAAAAAAACTGATGCGCAAACTTTGGGATTGCCCCAAAGCAAAGGATTCAAAGTTCAGATGCTAAACCTGGCCTGCAGATACAAAAACAGTATGGCCACATCATCAGGTACCAAACTGGTAGCCGAGGGAACGCCTACGATTCAGGGGACGCCCATTTCCCGCCGTAAAGCCATGGTGAACAGGGAGAAGAGGTTCACCTTTGTCTTGGCTGTAGTGATGGGCGTGTTTGTGATCTGCTGGTTCCCCTTCTTCTTCTCTTACTCCCTTCAGGCGGTGTGCCCTGAGACTTGCAGCATCCCGAACCCGTTGTTTAAATTCTTCTTTTGGATTGGCTACTGCAACTCCTGCCTCAACCCCGTCATATACACCATCTTCAACAAGGATTTCAGGAAGGCCTTCAAGAGGATACTGTGCAGGGACACCAAGGGTACGTTCTTCTAGAAAGCAAAGTATAACTATTTTTTGACCTGCCGCCGGAAAGAAAGACCTCTATCAAAAATGACTTCTTTCTTTCTGTACTTTGTGTATTTGACCAGGATTGACCTTCTGCA
Source organism: Trachinotus anak (assembly GCF_046630095.1). NCBI lineage: Eukaryota > Metazoa > Chordata > Actinopteri > Carangiformes > Carangidae > Trachinotus > Trachinotus anak. The sequence goes on along the minus strand of NW_027273879.1, from coordinate 432,433 downwards.
GCATCCACATAAACACTTGTACATAAAGGAGGAAATTGCATCCATTTTCTCTTCTCCTTGTGCTTCTGTCTGTTAGCTGAGTCACAGCTGCACTGACAAAGACGGAGACTTCAGAAAGCCACAGTCAAGTGGCCAAATCAATTATCTTTAATGTTATTTAAGAATACAGTATAATTGTATATTCAGTGACTCTGAGGATGAGTGATTTGATTATGTTTTGAAACGGAAGTCAAGAGGATACAGAGTCTGTATTCAGTAATTTAAAGTACAAAACAGAGCAATGATGGTGTATGTGTTTTTGTGTGTCTGTGTGTGTGCAAGGGGAGTAGAGGAGAGTTGCCTGAGGGTCTTACTGGAAAAGAACAAATATCACTAAGTGTCCTTTATCAGAGATAACATGGGCACTCAAGAAACACAAGATCAGGGAAAATGTGAGGATTCTCGTGTCTGTGCCTCTGACTCTCGCGCTTTCCTTCCTTCTGTTTCCTCCTCCATCTAAAGCTGTGACTTGGAACGTATACATTACGATGGGTAGAGCTTTTATTCTCGCTGTGTATTCCCTAGCCTACCGAGAACCTTTGATGTTACACCTCTCTCTGGAAATTGCTCATTAAGGTGATGGCCGAAGGCTGTACTGGGAAAAACTAGAGCGAGAAAGCTGAAAATCAGCAGAGGTTGCATGAAAGATGGAAACTCTACATGTGAATGTGATACTTGGAGGCATCTCAAGCTGAGCTGTTCCCGTCCCCCCACTCCCTTTAATCCCCCCTCCCCTTTAATGTTATTTTTCTTCTCCTCTAAACTGAGAATGATGCAGAGTCAGTGCATGTGTTTAGGTTACAGCAGTGTTTGCAGAATGTTCACCAAATTAAATTTAAGATGTTTTTAATACCACACAGAATCCAATTCAATACAAACAAACATTAAGACCTGCTACTGTTTATTTAGTGCATGAATTTACTGACATTATTGAAAACAATAATTCCTAGAACAGGCCGACAGGACACAGGCCCACGGGCCGAGGGGTCAGTGGGCCCCTGGGCAGGAGCCGCTGTATGAAGTGACTATTCACATCTCACAAGTAGAAATGGACAAAGCCATTCCAAAGAGACTCAAAACCACCACAAAGATCCTCTTTAGTCTGTGCCCAGAAATCCATTGTCTCTTAACTTGTCAAGGCCTGGACTCAGATCAGTGGCAGAAAACTGAAGGTTTTAAAGGTTTTTGCTAAAATCAATTCCTAACAACTGTCTCCTGACAGTCAAAGGTTTATGGTGTTACTGTGTACAGCAGGGCAGAAAAAATATAACTTCTAATTTATTAGCATTTGTTAGAGAAAGTTTACCGGTTTTTAGGACTGATCTGCAGAGATGTTTTCGATTTATTTGCTGTGTGTAATGAACATGATGGATAGTGGGCTCTGAACCCTTTTCTGCCAAAGCAATACAGACTGTATCTGAACCCGGCACTGACCCCGAAGATGAGCTGAATCCCAGATAAAGACGCTCCTCCTCCTCACTCTGGACTGATTTGATTTGGAGTGTGTGTGTGTGTGTGTGTGTGTGTGTGAATACTGTATGTATATATGTACAGTATGCGTGTGTGACCGAGCTGCATGTTTTTCAAAAAAGCACTTCTTATCTTTTGAAAGCCAACAGACTGAAGCATCCAGTACTATACACATGTAAGATAACACTGATGTTGGAATCAGCTTTTGTACAGTACAACCTAAACATTAAACAATATTAATTCTTGTCCTTTTAAAGTCCAACTGAAATGAAAACACGTTTTTTTATACAGCTCTTTATGCTACATGTCCTGTGCTCTGTCTCGAGCCTACAGTCCTGCTAGCAGCTCTGTGAGGCTGTAGACACAGCAGTGCTTTGAGCTAAATGCCAACATTAGCATGCTAACATGCTCACAATGACAATGTTTCACTATCTTAGTTTAACGGTTAGCCAGCTAATATTTGATTGTAATGCAGCGTTCGTGTTAGGTGAGTATTAAAAATCCATTCACATGAGCCTCTGACTTGTTATTCCACTTCTGAGATGCTGGAAATGTCTGACAGCAACGATATTGACACATTAACAATTAACAACAATTAACACAACCTGTTCCGCTGGTACTAATGTATAACACAACAAAAGAAGCTAATTCAAGCTGTTGATCTGCAGTGACTACGAGGTTAGCGCTAAGGCTAATCACCTTCGAATAACGTGTGGAAGCTCCTCAGTCAGAATAACGGGTATTTTTTCCTGTTCTTCGCATTTTGCTTTGTCATATATTTTGGTGGAAAAACAAAAACGTTCTCTGTGAACATTTTACTGAAATGCATCAACGTATTTGCGACGTGCCAAATAACTTGTCCTCATAGAAAACAATCTGGACACAATTACGCGTTTTACAAAACATATTGCCGTTGCAGTTTAGTTGTGTAGAAACATAATTTCTAACAGGATTGGGCTGTCGAACCACATCTCCAGCCTTGTTGGGATCAGTATTTACTCTGACAGAGAGGCCAACTGGATTGTGACACACAGCTAAAAAGCTAAGATAGCTTCCTTCACTTTGGACTTTTCATTCTCTCAAATCTCCGTATTGTGCAGATGGCTTGGAGTTGGTCTATGACATAAATTTGCGAGTCAAAGTTGTTAGTTATGGTTGTTATCAGTTTTTTTTGCCTTAATACCTCCGTTGTCTGAGAGCCCTCACCAGCTCAGCTGTCAAACACAAACACTGGCGTGCCCACTGTAAAGGCTAAAGGATCTTTCTTCACCTCAACAATAAAAATAAAAAAAAAATCATTTATTTTTGTTTTACTGCTAAAAAAGATGATTTTTGTGATTTCAGTTGGACTTTAACTTTTGAATAATGTTCAAAGTACCACTCAGTATTGCCTTGTATCTACTCCTATCTCTGCTCCTGTGCTGTTGTGTCCCAGTGCTATGCTTTTATTTTGAAACTGCTCCATATTAAGGGTTTGAATAAAGGACATGGTGAGACTGTACAAGCACTGATTGTGCTCGCTTGTTGTTTCAGAGGAGAGTGGGTGGGATTTACTGTGAGCACTTACAGAGCAAAGAATAATGAAATCTGACAATTTACCATCGCTGCTTTCTGTCACAGTGTTTTAGGAAAATTATCATTGTCTGCTTCAGTGACTTTTGACCCAAATATAATGTATAAAACAACATTTACATGACAAAGCAAAAGGTGTAAAAGAAGAAGATATTCCAGTGTTCTTCTAAGAAAGGTGTCAGCACAAACAATTACCACATATCCCAAAAAGAAATAGATACAATTATAAGATTATAGGTGATAATTAGCTGAACAAGTGTGGGAAGTGTTGTTAACCACACTTTGTGTCTTGCAGTAAAGACACACTTATGATTTAATGCCAGTGTATCATTTAGTGCAATGATGACATGCAGCTCTTATTGTCTTCTGATAAAGATGTTCTGTCTTCAGGGGCTGGAAATATTTTTTAAAACCTTCTTTCTTCTCCTCCATCCAGTCTAAAGGTGGACGTCCATGTGTTTGTGATTATAAAGCAGGTCTAGGTTCTATATTAATACTGTGAAAGTATCAAAGCCTCAGTCCACAGAAAAATGCACACAGCCTGTATTCAGAAACTGAGCCTTAAAACCAGCCGTCAGGACTTCTGGAACTTTGTGATGTCACAACAAAGCAGTCACCACCCTCAGCCACGCCCCAAACCCCGCCCACCTGGACCCTGGTTTTTGGTTCTTAAAACCACAAATATATCTTCTGATGGAGATCAACACTTCAGATGTGGAACCTTTGATTTAGTGTGTGTGTGACCAGAGGCTGAAGCTCTGCTGAGAGAGAAGTTTTGAAAACTTTTTCTCTAAACACAAATTTGACCCAGAGCATCTAAAACAACTGAAATCTCATAAAGTCCTCAGGTGACAAACGATTTCAAACTGTGTCTGAGAAGTTTTTAAATAGTAAAATGTCATATTCATTTCTGTATCTTTATGATGACAGATTCATAGCTGCAAGGCATTATGGTAGTGGATTTTTAATGTCTTTTTTATGATGCCATATTAAGCCTCTGCCGTGTGACATCATTAGTTTCTGTCAGCGACAGTTCATAAATCACTTCAGCTGGAAACAGCTCAGTGACATTAAAGCTGACTGCTAACAAGTTGACAACGTGTCATACAAATACCTGCAGACACGGCAGCCAATGAAACGCTGTAAAATACAGGTTTTATGTCCAATCATAATGTCACATTGATTGACTGTCACAGTCGGAAAACAAACGCAGACACAGAGCAGCAGCTTTACAGCCTCCTCCTGTACTTTATGTATCTGAATCAGTCCCAAAGGTTCAGATTAATGTGTTGTTAACAGTGGAGCTCTGTGGCGCAGTGGAGTGAGATACTGTATATCAGGCTGTGAAACTCACACAGTGCTGCTTTCACTGCTGCTTTTGCTCTTTTCACTGGATTTATTGACAGATAAATGCAGGGAACCTCTCAGTGATCTGCTGAGGCACAAAAGAAACGCACTGTTTCCTCCTGTTTGTTTGATAAAAACTACAATGAGCAGCTCTTTGAAAAACAAAATTATATATTTGTTTTTATAGAGTTACATCTTCAATAGGAGCTGAGAGCCACAGACAGAGGAGGGAGGTCAGACAGTGCTCAGAGACGGACTATCACATTGTTGGTTTTGGTCTTATTGTGAGATTTGTTGACTGTAGGTTTCCATTTTTGAGCAAAACAGGAATTTTTTTTTTTTTTTTTTAGAAAAGTAGACAAAACACTTTTTTCTCCTCTCGCAATCTTGTTCCAATTAAATGTGATGACACATTGTCCAGAATTTGCCTCTCGGTTGGAGCTGACTCTCTGGGGCCACAACTTAATGTGAAGAAAGTGTTTCCATTTCAGTTCTGTGAAATATTACTTTGATGAATAGTCTGAAAAACCACATCATGCAAACGTATAGTTTTTGTGACATTTGAGAGTTTTTTCTAAATTCTGCTTTTTCCATGAGCTTTAGTTCACAAATTCAAATTGTGCATTAAGCAGATTAATGGAGACACAGCTAACAAGACAAATATATGAAGCAAGGGGAAAAGGCAAATAAACTTCAGATAAGATTTGCTCTGTTAGTTTTCTCCAGAGTTTTTGATCCTGTTTCATGATAGAGAGGGCGGGGCTCAGGAGGGAGAGTGTGTTGTTCTCCTCCAGAACGGGAAAGACTCTGAGCTCCACATTGAACCTGATGTATTATCAATGTGGGAAAAAGTGCTGAATGAATGTGTGGTTGAATAACTCATAATAGTGTGAAGTGTTTGAGTGTTTGTTCAGACAAGAAAATCTCTATAAGAGCGAAGTCCATTTCAAGAAAACTGAAAAATGAGATAAAAATATAGAATACACCTTAAATGTAAATATGACAAATTTGAGTATTTTCTTTTAATCTCCTGTCTTCCTGACAAACGCTTTAGTTATGATCATTTCAACTCTATTATGTGAACTGTGGATATTTTATTTCATCACATGGAGAAGAGAAGTAGCAGTGTGGTTTCAGTGCGCTCCAGCAGCACCACACCTATGTTACCTGTTGTTATTGAAGAATTGTCTATAAATTTGTGGGGACCTCACTGCCACTAATACATATCAGAAATGAAATAGGAAAATGAAATAACATTGTTTATAAAAAACAGTTTCCAACCAAATTTCACAAGTAATCAGCTCCTGTGGCTGATTTCAATCCACCTGCATCAGCAGTTGTGAACATTTCATGACAGAAATTTAAATTGAATTTTTATCAGTAATATCATAACAAACAACCAATATATTGCAGGATTTCATCATTTATTCCCAATATAATTCATTCGTCTTTCTCACTTTGAATAACATTAAATAAACCTCCAGTGTTTCCTGTTTCCTGAATGTGTTACAGGAGTTTATGTGTGTGGTTACATAAACAGCAGGAACGCCCTGCTACCGTCCACTAGCTTCACGGCCTTATATCGCCACCTCTCCACATAAAGGAAATACCAGCGTTGGTAATCACCAGGCACGTAATCATCCATTTACAGGCTCCTTCTGTCTGCTGATATTTGTTTCAGTGCCTTCACTTAATGCAACCAATTACTTAACATCACTGTGCGCATCACTGTGTGTGTGTGTGTGTGTGTGTGTGTTGGTGACACAGACTGTACATCACATCTGAGTGAACTCACAATCACTTGGCAGGCGAAGTGCAGTGAATAATTCAGCCAGATTACATATTGATGCTGCTCAGTCATGAGGACTGCAACGCATGTACGGGCTTTATTTAAAACTGTATAAAGGAAAACATCTTAAACAGTCCCGTATGGGAAGCCTGAGCTCCAGCTGTGTTGTACATGTGTCAGGTTGTTTGTGTTTCAGTGTGTACATGTTTCTGTGTGTTTTTTAAGAAATATCATTCACACCAACATGCAGGGGCGTAAATGTTACCCTCTCATACCGTCCCACCATGGGTGGGCTCTGGTCTGTACCTCAGGTGTGTTAGCTAGCTGTTGACTAGCTACAGTACAATGATGATGTCTCCATTCTTAATCCAACCTGCTAAACTCTGATTGGTCGATTGTTTCTCCAGCTGCAGGAAACAGCTGCCTCACTGACAGCGTGAAACAGGACTCACATGATCATAACTCTGCCGTCTACTACCTGTGGTCCAGCAGCCTGTGGATACTACTCCTGGTGCCTGTGGACTTTGGAGAGCCTCTCTGCAGTTTGGTTACACAGCTAACAATTCATTTACATACTTTTATCGTTCACAGGTTATCTCTTCTTCCTGCTGTCATGACAGAACAAAGAAAGATTTCACATGCAGCATCAACACAACTCTGACAGACCGTTAAACAACACTTGTTGATTTCATAAGTTCTCAGATTCATACAGCTTCATGTTTTTGGAGGATGCTGAAGACTAAATTGCTTTTCTTTGCTCAATGTTAGAAAACACAAAATACTTAAAAACTGAAAATACTTGCTATACTCAGAGGCCTGTACCTGGGTATGCCAAGGGAACACAACACTCAAACTTCTCTGCACTAGTGGGTATGCTGTCCTTTCTTTATGCTAAGCTAAGCTAACGTCCTGTCTCCAGGTGTGTTCTTAACACTCAGGTGTGAGACTGATATCAAACGTCTCATTCTCAGAAAGCATATGAGCCTATTTCCCAAACTCAGTGTGTGTGTATGAATTCTGTTTACCTGACTTTTTAATGACGTCTAAAAACCTTCTTCCTGTGATCGTGGCCAGAGGTGGGTCGGCTTGTGAGTGTGGCTCGCAGCCGCTCCACAGGAAACCCGCAGCAGTAACAGAAAGAGACACAGTGACCGTTGGCCTTTTCTTTTGTTTTTCAGTCTTGATGTTTTTCTCTCTGCTCCTTCGCTGCCTGTGGCGTTTTCATGACGGCTGCTTCTCCGCCTCAGGCGACAGCTCACGCTGCTCAGGATAAGTGACAAGTGTCAGCGTGAGGCAGCTGAGGGGGAGGAGGACGGCTAATGTGATGTAGCTGTAAGCTGCCAGGTGAGTGCAGGGTGACACACTGTGATTTACTGATGAGATTCACAGTCACGGATCTACTGTATCATGAATAATATACAGTGTGTTCTGAGGTTGGAAAAGATTTGTTTTTGCTGGCAGAACAAAAGACCAGTAAAATGATTTATGGCATGAAAATGTAGGTTACAGTGGTGTCGCACATAAATCTGAGCCTCATACATATGCAGCCTCAGCAGGGCCCCTTCTCTGAGTAACACATGTCACACCTGGACAAACAGCTGGATCAATAGGTTATTAAGGTTACCAGTCATGAAGCGTTTGTAACACATTTAACAAAATCTACACAATCTCAGCAGATTTCTTTTCTTAACACACTGTAATGACTGTTTTCAACTCTGTAAAAATCCTCTGCTAGGATTCATGTTTAGTTGAACATGTTTTCACATAAAAACCGGTCTATATAATTCTTTTCACTTCAAAAATCAGCAATATGTAATTTGCTTATTTAAATACAACTGTATGTATAATGTTATATAGCCTACATTACAGTTTTCTCTCTTTGTGCTGCTGGAACATGTTAATTTCATTAACTTTTTTGTCTATATGTTGAACATAAGAAAGAGAATAAGTTAAAGAAAGGAAAGTGTGTGTGTGTGTGTGTGTGTGTGTATGCGTGCGCGCATGTGTGTGTAATAATCCAATTCTGCTCGGTTCAAACAAATAAGGATGTTATCCTATTAGAAAGTAGCCGTTGTGCTCGGGGGTCTGCTGTGACATGGTTAAATGTCAGACCCCATCTCTGTAGAAACTAATAGGATGAGAGAGGGGGAACACACACACACACACACACACAAAATGGTGAACTTTGTCAAAAATGATACTAAACTTTATTTATATAACACGTTTCATAGAAATGCAAAAAATTAGAAACAGAAAAGCAAAAAATATATAAATGAGACATTTGAAAAGAAATGTAAAAATGCCATTGTTGATGTTGGAAACTAATTTTATTATCAACTAATAAAAATAAAGAATACATTTAAAAATCTGCAACATTTTACATATATAAATATATATATATATATATATATATATAACATATAATGACATTATTATATTTTGTTATAAACTATTTATGAAACATTTATTAAATGCTTACAAATGCAAACTGGGGTGGGGGTGGTATGAGGACCCTGAGTCAATGACTGAACATGAACAGATGGAGAAGGACCGTTTATTTGCTGCAGCGTTCCTCTAACCTGCAGAAAGCAGAGCACAGGTTGATCAGCTGTGGTTCTCTGCAGTTTTAATGTTTCCCTGAGGGGTTTTCAAGACAAGAGCCTCAGATAACTGTCACATCAGAGAGATACACTCTCTGTCTCTACTGCTTAGCACGCTCTGTGTCTTTGTACATATTCATGAATAAGGCTGGGCTTTCAGGTGTTAAATAACAGATTTTGACTGTCAAACATCAGCAGGACGCCACTAGAGAGTATTTTTAGTTGAACAAGGCATGAGTTTCTAGAAAACATGATGAGTAGTTGAAGTGAGTGTTGGAGTGTGCACCTCCAGGACAAGCTGGAGAGCCGTTCACCAGTACAAGTGGGACATAATTGATTTTGGGATGTGGTTCAGCGTGGATATTTACATCAGTGGCAGCTCTCGGAGAGCTCAGGGTTACAGCTGTTAGTCATGCATTTATGCTGCTGGTGAGTCAAGCAATCTTTGTGAAACGCTTTCTGCTTACGCTGCAGTCCTGCGGGGTCACAGAGTCACGCTTTGCTTACACATTTCTCCAGAGAATTTTCTGGATGTTTGGCAGTTTTTCGACTTGACTGGTTGTCGTCGTTGTTCACTGTGCTTCGTTCAGCCATCTGTCCAAAGATATAGAATTAATGAAGTTAGCAGCATGAAACTGCGTAAAGTTACTCCAACGAATCCAGAAGCTAACAGAGCGATTTTCGAGGTTAGTCGGTGTCCTTGGACTTTGGGTCTTTTTTAACATCAAAGCTCCACCCAGTCTAAAGGCAGATGTCCATGTGTTTGTGATTATAAAGCAGCTCTAGGTTCTATATTAATACTGTGACAGTATCAAAGTCTCAGCCCCGCCCCCCTGAGCCCACCATCCAACCTTGCAGGATTTGGTTTCTCTGAGTGTTTACCTGAAATCTGCTGTATTTTTATTGGATCACTCAGGAAACAGTCAGCCAATCAGAAGAGAGGCTCAGATCCTCTCTTCTGATTGGCTGACTGACCTGTTGTTACTGGAGCTCCAGAGAGAAGCCTGAGAGAGGAGATGTAAAACTACACTGAGATGGTTTTTGGTTCTTAAAACCACAAATATATCTTCTGATGGAGATCAACACTTCAGATAAAACACTGCAGAAGTTTAAACTGAGGCTCAACAGCTACTGAGCTCACAGGTCAACAGATTTAGCTCCATGACAACTGAGCAAACTCCATCTGTTGATGAAGACCTCATGTGACATGGGTGAAAGCTCCAGAGAAGCCAAGTAAAAGTAAGTGGACTTTGAGTCAGAATTGTTCTGTAGAGTTAAAGATTAGTTTAAAGCTACACTAGAGGATGTGTTCAACTTCAAAGTAGCTGATTATCAGTTCTTCTTCAGCCACATTTGAAGGATGTCAGATCAGAAGACACTCACAGTCTGAGCTGTTTTGGAAGGCAAGGAAGCTTTTTCTCTTGTGCCTCGTAGCTGAGGACAGAAAGTGGATCTTTAGAAAAGAGAAAGTGGAGCAAGTCTGCCCTCATCAAAACGCTTGTTTTTCCCCCTTCTCCTCTGCACCTTCTCATCAGTTTCATGTGACATCAATCTTTTAAAATCCAATCCTCCTTCAGCTCCTTCCTCTTCTCTCTCTGCACTGAAGATTTTATTATCCACTCTGAGCAGAAGCTGATCACATCTCAGGGTACTTCTCACCAGTGATGTCCTCTTATCCTGCCTTCCATCATTCTCCTCCTCCACCTCCTCCTTCACCTCCTCCTCCAGGTCATGCTGTGTAACTACCTGCCTTCAGCTCAACCACAGTTACACTCCTAAAGAAAATAGTAGCCTCTGATTGCTGCTATCAGCGTTTCCAGAGCTCATGATGTGTCACCGAAGAGTTTTCTGGGCCAAAAGCAGTGTGACTCCTGGCAGCGCTCCCTGATTTCCATGCTGCTTTTGCATTTTTCTTTAACCCCTAGACCCTGTTAACTACCGGCTTCTTTTATTGTTGTGTCTCTGGCTCTGAAAACATGTGTCAGGGTCCAGATTTATCAAAGTGCCACAAGTGAAATGTTGGGACTTAAATGAAAAAATTAAAGAAGAAAAATATTTTTAAATCAAAGAAAGCTGCAGAGGGAGCAGGTCATCCATAACTGGAGTAAAAACAGATGAAGGAGTATTCATCACATTTTGGATTTACATGACAAATTACATGTTTGCTGAAGTGATATGAATAATTCAGAATAAAGTAGTTTTGCCTAATATTAGCATTTCATTGAAACATTTGATTGGATGTTGCATTTGCATTTATCAGGGGTGCAAACGACAAGAATAAAGCTGACACTGATTTCATTAGCAGTCATTGTTAGCTGCACTAGCAGTGTGGCTGAAATATTTCAATCTTACTGACTTCTCCATCTAGCATCACCATGAGGTTGACTTTTTTCTTTTTTATTCCAATGGCTTAATGGAGCTATTTGTAAGTTTTGTGTTTTGCTATTGCTACATAGCTAATGTTAGCATTAACAGCTGTTTACTTAACAATCTTGCCAAGAGCTTCAACTGCTGTCGATACTTCCTAAGGACAGACTGGATGCTACAGTGAGTCAGTATCGTTAAAATGACGAGACTGTCTGACTGGGCTGAAGCTAGCTGGTTAGCATGCTAACTTCAGTAGAAGAAATGAAATGATAGAAATAGAAGCTTTCTGTGACTTGCGACAGCTGTTGGTGGGTAAATGAACGAAGTTTGATGCTGAACTCAATATTTCCTCTTGACTGGTAAACAGCTGTTAATGCTAATGTTAGCTATGTAGCAATTTCAAAACTTGAAGTTCTGTCAATGAGATATTGTGTTCATAAGAATGGGAAGGACGTATGTCAACATCTTGTCAACCCGAAAACATCAGCTCTGGCTGAAGCATAAAAACTTCTATTGCCAGTTTGGCTTGGTAGCTACTACAAATAGTTTTTGCCTTAATGTTGTTTTTTACTGAATCTTGTGTGTGTGTGAGGCCTTGTTCTTCGATATTGTAAAGACATACGACCAGATGTTGAGACATCACGTGTGTGTTTTTCCCTCTTTGTTCCTCAGGTCACGACCTTAGACATAATGTGTTGGGGTTGTCTGTCTGTCTCATTTCTGTGGATGCAAGAGCTCACTAACTGCTTGAGGTAACTTCTTCAAATTTAAAACAAACGCTCATTTGGACTCGATGATGCACTGATTAGAATTTGGTTGTCAAAGGTCAAAGGTCAAGGTCACTGACCTCACAAAACACATTTTCAATTAATTTAATTATGACATAATTTAACACATGTTGAAGTGATTACATTTTATATTCAAAAGGTCAAGGGTCAACTTCACTGTGACATCATAATGTTCTACAAAAACACCTCTGGCCATTATTCAATGGTGTAACTAAAGAAGGAAAGATTGTGACCATATTTCCTGCAACTTGGAGGCATGGAGGCAAACAACTGCAAAGTGGTAATTCTAGTTTATCATTATAACAGTACTATATGTTATGCTTCATTTATGGAGTCGTTGTTCCTTGCATGAGGGTATCACAGGATGTCTCAGCTGTGTCATATTCTTGTATCCTTATTAAATTAAAAAGGAAAGTGAAATAAAAAAGTTGGTCACAAAATAAATAAGTTGTGTGATTCTTTGGTTTATATCATTAAAAGTTCTAACACTCCAATCAGCCTTGGCTGTACTCCATGGCGCTAATTAGCACATGTGAGTATGCTAACAAACATCATACATCTTCATCGTCTGCACTTGCAGACAGTTTGGTACAAAGCTCTCTTAATATGATTTCAGCAGAATTTCTTTCCTGCTCCAGTTTTATATCATTACAGCTGTTTATTATTTAAATGTCATTTATTATCTGTTTATTCAGCAGCTTCCACAGGAGGAGTCAGAGGTGTCAAGAAATACATTGACAAAATCTGCTTATAAATTCATTACAAACTGGTCTCAGGCTTTTGAACCCTAAAGTTTGTGGTAGTAATTTAAATACTGAGGCACCAGCATATGAGACGCAGCTGGAGGACAGGACGGAGCTGGAATTCAGCATCATGTGTTGGATAAACGACCCGAGTCTGTGCAGAACTACAGCAGCAGAACAACTAATACAGAAACTTTAACATTACACACATTTTAATACACACACACACACACACACACACACACACACACACACACACACACACACACACACACAGACAGACACAAGACTGTTGCCACGAACCCAACAGAGACAAACTAAAAGCAAGCTTGACAAACATTAAATGATGATGGCCATTAATTCCAGATTACTGTACAGAGCACATAAAAGTCATCCATTAAGGTCAGCCAACATCAGGGCGGAAATGAAAGCGGTTGCCAGTATTATTAACCACAGCGAAGTGAGATCTATCATGAAAGAGAAAGCAGCTGAAAATGCCAAACCCCAACTCTAACAAACACAATTAATTTCTGTTTACGGCTACAGATAAAGATGAAACGCACACAAACATGGAAACTGACTCACACACATGACTTTTCTAAGCCTGATTTTGTCTATTCTGATTAACTATTCACGTTTCATACACTGTATGTTTTTCTGTTACTACTAAGATCTTTTTTTTCCCCCGTGACGCTTCTGTGGGAAAATAGTAATAAGTCACAAAGTCAAAACATTAGCTTCAGCCGGATCCATTAGATGGAGAGGAGGAGGTGAACCAGTCGGAGGAAGAGGCGCGAGGGGAAAACAGAGGTGAAACATGGGGGAGTCAGCTGTGAAAATTAGACCTAAAATAAGAGGATAAAAGGGAGCTGGTGCAGTATGGATTTAATAGGATGCTGCAGCAGAGAGAGTGTAGTGAACTGTATGAAACAGACAGAAGGATTAATGGAAAGCATTTGTCCTGACTGTTGTGAAAAATTATGTTATTGAAAAAGACGTAAAAATGTTCAGAGTAAATGTCTTAAGGGTTAAAGGTCATTTCACTGGAGGGAACAAAAAAATAAATAAATACAAATAGTCATCAACCTTGAAAAAAAAAATCTTGCTCTTGTTACATCATGCTGTAACAACACACAGCAGTGATACGATGTTAGAATAACAAACCTGTTTAAACCTTAAATTAACCCTTTTTCCCCTTTTTTAAAGGAGCTATTTGTAAGTTTTGCTATCGCTACATAGCTAACGTTAGCATTAGCAACTGTTTACTTACCAGTCTAGAAGAGGGGTTACGAGTTCAAACTTCAGTCTCCAGAGGTGGAAATCAACCCTCTTGTTTTGCTTCTATTTCTATCACTTATTTTCTTCTACTGAAGTTAGCATGCTAACCAGCTAGCCTTGGCCCAGTCGGACTGTCTCGTGGGAATGCAACGGTGGCTGAAGCTCTTGTCAACACTGGTAAGTAAACAGCAAAACTTAAATATAGTGTCTTTAATGCATCAACAAGGACTTACGTGATAGAGTGGAGGTTCTTGAACACAACCCTGCTGCTGACACAGCCCCCGTCCCCGTCTCTCTCTGGTCTTGGTACCAAACCTGCAGACACTCCTTATTAAATTAGTGCAGCAGAGGAAGCTGCTGGTATGGACCAATGTGTGTGATATAAAGTTAGAGTAAAGAACACACACAGGTGGTCAGGTCAAGCGTTGTCAGACAGGTGAGGGTCCAGAGAGAAGTCTGCTGTGGTTCAATATATTTTATATTGTTTTAAATGATAGTTCATGGTTTTAATAACCGTCAGAGTGATACCACAGCCCTGAACATGAAGCCTTTTAGTCATTATTCCCCCTGAGGGAAATGATCCAGAACAAAAGTATAAATGCAACACTTTTTTCCCATTACGAAATAAAAAATCTAAGATTTTTTCTCCACACACACACAGAGGGTTTATTTATTATATTATTTACAATAATAAATAATATAATAATCTGTCAAGATCATCATCCACCTGACAGGTGTGGAACATCAGGATGTTCATTACACAGCATGATTACTGCACAGGTGTGACCGGGGAGGTCACAATGAAAGTCCACTTTAAAATGTGCAGTTTTAATCACACAAAACATTTCCACAGATGTGGAATGTATTGAGGTTGTGTGCGTTTGGCTGCTGATAGAGGCCTCGAAATGAACATTTCACCTCCACAACAGACTGTGTCTGTACATCCAGCCTCCCGCTCACCACACGTCACCCACCCAGCAGGGTTAAGATGATCTGGATCTGTGTGTACGACAGCGTGATCCACTTCACACACAATCAACAGCTCTGTATGGAGGAGATGTGTCGCACTGCATGAGGCAAATGGTGGTCACACCAGATAGTGACTCATTTTCTGACCCCCACTCCCCAAAAAAAATTTTAAAAATGCAAAAATGCACATATGTAGCCTAAGTCATGTGAAACCCACAGTTCAGTACCTAATAAATGTCTTTCATCAAAATAAAAGTCCATATTTTAAAGTGGCCTTGTGTTGTGACCAGCCCAGGTCACACCTGTGCAGGAATCACGCTGTGGGATCATCACCCTGATATGACGCACCTGTCAGGTGGATGACGATCTTGACAGAGGAGAACTTCTTACTGACACAGATTTAAACACATTTGTGAATGTCTCCTGCAGTGCGACACATCTCCTCCATTCAGAGCTGTTGATTGTGTGTGAAGTGGATCACGCTGTCGTACACACAGATCCAGATCATCTTAACCCTGCTGGGTGGGTGACGCGTGGTGAGCGGGAGGTTGGATGTACGGACACAGTCTGTTGTGGAGGTGAAATGTTCATTTCAAGGGCTCTGGTGGACAATGAGCAGCCAAACGCACACAACCTCAATACATTCCACATCTGTGGAAATGGTTTGTGTGATTAAAACGGCACATTTTAAAGTGGTCACCCGGTCACACCTGTGCATTAATCATGCTGTGTAATGAACATCCTGATGTTCCACACCTGTCAGGTGGATGATGATCTTGACAGAGGAGAAGTTCTCACTGACACAGATTTAAACACATTTGTAAATGTCTCATGCAGAAAAAAATCTTTTTTTTATTTCAACTTGTGAAAAATGAGAGTAAAAACAAAAGTGTGTATGTTTTTCTTCGGTGAATCTGCCGTCTGGACTCCTATAAATATCATATTGTAGATGCTGCTGCGTTTTTAGTCAAAACAGTTCTTTATTTGCAGAATTGTCCAGTGTTGAGCTTCTTTTCTGACAATATCTTTGTTTTCTGGCTCAACTTTATGAGTGTTGCTGTCAGACTGATCCCTGTGACCCATGTTTATTGCAGCACTTTCATTAAAGTATCCTGTGTGGAGCTGTAGTGACAGAGCTGAGAGTTTCATCTGTGGCTGTGACGCTGTAAGGAGGCGTTGTGGGTGGAGGGTCGTCCACTTCACAACTTTAACGCAGCACCGCAGTCCCACTTTATCATCTGAGTAAAGTTTATGAGCAGAGTTTTGGCTTCAAACTGTGTAAATTTGAAATTTAAATTGAGACATGAGCGCAGACTATTTCGGTCTGAAGGAGCACTGCTCACACTTAAAGCCAGTTAAACTGAACGTGTGAATTTATGCACAGAAAAACAGCTTTAACCTCGTAAGACCTGTTTGTGGGAGTTTTAGGACACAGCTACCAGACAGTCCTCTGAGATTATTCTCCTCTTTCCACCAGACGTTCGTTCATCTTAATTGATGTATTAATTATGGATAATCTATTTAGTCTTTATTGCTCCTTTTTCCTCTCGCCTCTTCTTTTGTCTCCAGGAAACAGCCGTTTACAAATGTCTTTTTCTCTCCTGCAGTTTCTGACACAACAGGCACATCAGACAAATGATTCACTCCCCAGGAAGATGGGCGCGATTTTTAATAGGCCGCCATTAAGAGCACTGCCCACACCCTATGATGTTCTTCTCTCCCATGGGACCTTACGTGGGTGCTTTTAATTCTGCTTCACTGTGGAAAGCCATTGTGCTGCTGTCTGTCACTGTGACTGGTTCCATTCAAAGTAGGTAAACGCACCGCAGGAGCCAGAGAGCTGCCGGAGTATAAACCTGCAGACACGTCACGCCGCTGACTCCCAACACTTCAAACACACACACTTTACTTTTAATGTGAAAGCTGGGTACACTCGCAACATACCAACAACTACCCTCAGTCTTTGGCCTGGGAGCTTGGGGAAGTAGTGACCACACTCACAGGGCTGGTTGCTTGGCAACTTTAACCAACCAGTCCTCCAACCTGGACTTGTTCCAACACTGACCCATAGCAGTGTCTCCTGAAATAGTACCCGTGCAGCGGCAGGTGTCCCAGACCTTGGTCATTGTGGTTACAACACAGACTGTAAATAAAATGGGGGGGGGCGACTCCTCTGGTTGCAAACAGAGTCTGATTGTATTGAAGTCTATGGGAAAATGTCTCCACTTCTCACTGATTTATTACCTCAGTAAACGTTTTCCTGATGAGTTTATGTCTCAGTCTCTAGTTTCAAGTCTTCTTCAATACAACATGATGTCAGTTTTTAAAATTGTTATTATTATTATTATTGTTATAACTATTTGGCTTCAAAACAGAAGTTCACAAACCACTGGGTGACTCGTTGCATTGTTCGTTCCAGTGCTCTGATACGACCTGTAGGAGAGTAGAACATACAGGTGTACCAACCTTCGCCGCCATGGCCACTGTCATAGCTTGTTTAGGTCTAGGAAAAGATTATGGTTTGGAATGAACTGAAATCAAAGGCCTCCACTCTGCTGAACGCTGATGTATCTGCAGCTATTTGTAGGTACGTATATGTTTTATGCATTTCAGCTGAAACTGTTTGTAATGTAAGAAACTGAAACGGCTGACTCACCTCCTCACACACAGGTGACAGAGTGCTGCGAACTACAGATGAACAAATGTGCTATGCAGTGGCAGTGGTATTAGATTCACACACACACACGCACACACACACACACACTCATCACACTTCCTACAAACCTCGACTCTCCGTCTCCCACACTCTAGTAATTTGCCAGCTGCTCTTTGGAACCTTTCTGGAACAAAAAGACAGAAATTGCAGGTCAAAGGCAACAATTCACACTGGATGTTTCTTCCCTCTGTGTAGTCTGAGTGCTTCTAACCAGAAAATGCTCTCACCACTTCTATTTGCCAGTTGTTTTTTTTTATTATCCCTGCTTTCACATTACATAATATTTCAGTCAATTTCCAGGAGGAGCTTTTGCAGAAGAACTCCTCACGCTGCTGACACATATAACATGCTTTGTATGCAGATGAGATGGGTTTTCATCTAGTGATAAAGTATGAGAGAGATTTGTGTTTGCTTACAGTCACGTGTCAGTGTGTTAGTGGTCATCAGTGTGGTTTTACATCTACCTTGTGTGCACTAAAAGACACAGCTGTTCTGATCATTTATTTATGTTATGTGCATGCTTTTCAGTTCACTCCTCAGGCTATATTTACAGCTACTTATGTGCTTATGTGTGTGTGTGTGTCCATTGACACGCCTACGGCTGCTTAACAAAGCACAAAATATTACAGTGGTGCTTCAGCATCTTAAATTACATAAGGTTGAGTAACTGACATCAGAGGTTAAATAGTTTTCTAGTCTGAGTCAAACTCCAGAAACACAGCAACAAAGAACAATGATATAAAAGTTTTATAAATGTTAATTTCTTCCTTTATATAAATTTATATAATCTAGCAAGGTCATTTACTCCATTATCTTTGATTGATTATCAGTTCTAGCATCTCTTTAGGAGAATTATCTGTAAATAAAAACAGCTCAATAATTTTTTTTCCTAAAAATGCGGAGAGGGAAGATGAGGAAGACTTTTTTTTTTTCCCAGAGTAATGTCTGCAACCTCCAACCAAGGGTTGGGCAGCTTTTGTGTCGCCCAAAGAGGGCAAGTCACTCATTGCTCCATCCATCTGTATTTTCCCAGAACAATTTTCTTTTTTCACACTAATCAGTTGCAATTTAATTGACCAGTAGTTATTAGTTCATTTCCTGGTCTGTAATTTGTAGTTTCTTCACATATCAGACAGATCAGATTAAGATTTTGCAGGGACGATCGTCCCACCTTCCTAAACCATCTGCACACCTGTGTTGCACATCAGCTGGGAGGAAGAGAAGTTAGACAGAGGCTACACATCACACAACACAAGTGTAAACATGTTGACAAAGTGAAGCAGAGCAGAGGATGTCCCATCTGCAGCCCTGCCAGAGAGAGCCGGTCACGTCGTGATTAACTTTAATGTGGCCTCCAGTTCTTGTGAATGAAGTGAGAAAATCACTGAGCCAGTTCTAATGTGTTGCTTGCATAAATAAATGAGAATGAGGAGCAGGTCATCTAAAGCATCTGAATAAATAATAAACAAGCAGGACCGGCAGTGTCTCCATCTGTCCCCGCTGAGACAGACCTGCAGTGAAGTCTGAGAGCGGCATTGTCCTCATCACTGATTGGTCACATCGTGGATCTAATAGCAGTGATTACATGGACCACTGAATACTGCAGCAGTGAAATAAATCAGTGAGGTGTAAACAGACAGATGTGCTGTGCGCCTTCAGAGAACATCTGTCTGCCTGGTCTCACAGCTGATCCGACGTTAATATCTGAGTATGATCCTCAGATCAGGACCTACCTGGATTCCTCTAAAACGAGTACAGACAGAAACTGCACATCAGAGTCATAAATAAATTACAGTACCATGAAATCACCTTGTGAACCTGCCTATAGAACCATCCCAGTGTTTGAATTATGCTCCACATTAAAGCCATGAACGCTACGTTAATGCAGGTTTGTGGGTTCGTTACTTTTAGCGACTCCTGCACAGGATCAGGTTTTATGGCCTGGTGGAGCTGGAGGCTGCTCCTTATTCTCCTACACTGGGATTTAATTATATACACAAGTTTCTACAGAATAAAGGGGGAGTCATGTTTATTTTCCCACCACTAACCTTCCATGTGGCTCGTCCCATTTGCACCATGTTTAGGCCTCATTTTCAGAGGCAGAACAAAACTTACGTCGCCTCAGTGAACCCAACACAAAACACAACAAACCTCTGTCTCATATTGTTGATGAGAGAGATGTGTTTTGGTCAAGCATGAAGCATGACGCCAACACTAAAGAGCTAAAAACTACAGTTCCTCTAATGACCACTAGAGGCTTAACGTTGAGTGTAATTGAGGGCGTGGCCTCTTTGAGTGACAGGTAAGTTGGAGTTAGACACTGTCAGGATGGCAGGATGGTGACAGTGGAGCAGCTCACGCTGACCCTCACAAACCTGTGGGTCACATCCGTCTTTAGTTACAGTCTTAACACTCACAAAATAACAAAAAATTTACTTCAGGCTGGAGAGTCTGTGTTATACACACACTGCCTGCATCTGAAAAAAGCCACAGTAAGGCAAACACACACACACATACACACACACACACAAGCAACAAGGGCAGAAGGGACGCACACTCCCTGAGAGCTGTTTGCGATCAGCCTGTGGCTGTCACCAGGATCTACGATGTGTGTGTCTGTGTGTGTAGTTCACGTCTGACCACTGGTTGTCCATTTGCTGTCATGCCCACACATAAAGATATTTTACGGACTTGTATGACCCAGCACCACACACCGAGGGCCGGCTACGATCCACAGACGATTTCCCTCCTCCGTTATCTCCACCAACACAGAGCAGATCTCCATAATAACAGAGGACGGTTCAGGGCCAAACGTAGAGCAATTACCCAACCACAACACCACAACGCACTCAGGGCTGCAGTTAGAAGCTAATATTCCTCCTGCAGCTGACAGTGTGAAATGTGCAAATGCATGAAGAAATAAAGCAACATGAAAAATGATCAGAAATATCCATTCATTACTGAGACTGCTGACCCAGCTCGCAGAGGCACACAGTGAAGAAAATCACTGAGGAATAGATTCAATCTCTCTTTATCTTCCCTCAGCCCTCCACCGTTATCTTTTCTCATCTTTACAATCTCTTTCTCTCCCACTGCTTCATCTGTTTGAGTTATTCTTTCATCACAGCAATCATTGATAAGGTGCTGTAATATAACGTTTCCTCCTCGGTCTCGCTCCTCAGCTTAAACCCTCCCTGTTTCTCATCACACTGTTTAACCAACTATCGTCATGACTGTAGTTGAGGGAGCCAGTGGTGCAGCTAGAGGAGAGGAACAGGAGACGCACAATGACCACAAAGAGACAAAATTACTACAAAGCCACACAAAATGAGCACAGAGACACAAAAAGATACACAAAGGATAAACAAAATGATGCTAAAGGTACAGAATGACCATAAGGAGACGCAAAAACAAATGCAAAATGTCAGAAGTTCACAAAATGTCTACAAAAAGGTGCAAAATGACCACTAACATACACAAAATGACCATAAAGAGATGCTAAATGATGCAAAATAACCACAAAAGTACACAAAATGTCTACAAAAGGTGCACAATGACCACTAACATACACAAAATGACCATAAAGAGATGCTAAATGATGCAAAATAACCACAAAAGTAATCAAAATGTCTACAAGAAGGTGCAAAATGACCATGAACAGGTGAAAAAACATTACAAATTGTCTCCAAAGATCTGCAAACAGCCACAAAGAGGCACAAAAAGACCACACAGACACACAAAATGAACACAAAAAGATGCCAATTACCTCATAATCTCTCCATGGGTGTAGGATATTTGGAATTACAAACAGCAGTTATTCATCATTGTATATAATGATTTGTGACTCAAAATATATATTTAATCTAATATATATGTAATGTCAACACATTTACACACTGAGAGTAAAACTCTGGCCCACGTGCTGCTGCTTCCAGCCTGGAGCTGTCACACACAGCTGAAGGTGCGTTTTCCTTCTTGCTCTGCAGGATTAAATGTTTTGTAATAATCTCTTCTAAATGTAAAAATCCATTTTTTAGCACCACAAATTTCCCACGTGCAGCATTCCCCTCGCAGCGGTAATGGATGTGTGCACAATGCAGAGAAAATCGTGGGAGACACACAGCGGTGTTGACCATTTCCATTTAATTACCTCGGCTTTTGAGTGAAGGGTACAAGCTGGCATTTCCACGGCTTTCAAAGAGCAGAGCGAGCAGGCTGAGGAGCTGCAACGCTGCATCCATAAAGACAGCTTTATTGTGTGCCGGCTTTTCTGTGTCCAAAAGGTGAAGCTGATTAGAGGTTTGTGGTGACCTGCTGTCAGCACACAGCTGCTGACTGCTGCCTCTCCACTCTGCTGTGGTGTGTGTTTATGTGGCAAACAGATCGCAGTGTTCTGGGTCCATGTAAATGCTTATCGGTTTAATTTTACAATTCAAAAATCAAAATAGCCAATTGACAGATGCAGAACGTGTCTGCCCCCTGGGACCGTCAGTCCTTCACACGTGTGCAGTTTACAGTGATGACAACGGCTGCTCCAACACCACAGACTTTTTCCTCCTTGATTTGATTCACTGGGAGTCAAAAGCAGCTTCTGTGTCTAACACTGGAGTCATGACACAGTCAAATCTGAAGACTCAGACATGATGCACACATTTTAACATTCAGTGGGACTTAAACTTTCAGAGGATAATATCATTATCTTCACTATCCATCACAAATAAACTCGCTTAGAATCACAGAAGACTCTCCTTAAACTGCAGGATGTTTTCTTCAGTCCAGTGACAGTTGCACTGCAAACAGGAAATAGTTAATTCAGCATGTTTACATTTCAAAAATATAAACAAAAACCAAACAAAGTGGCTCAAGTTGTGGCCCACAGCATAACGAACCGAGTCTGGGACCAAATTATCGGTGTGTGTTGTAGGCTTTGTCTTTTGGATTATTACAGAAAATGAACTGTGTGACAAACAACAGTCGCCGTAAACTTGACCTTTGACCTTTGACCAGTAAAATCTAATCAATAGGTCTGTGAGTCCAAGTGAATGTTTGTACAAAATTTGAAGAGGTTCCTTCAAGGTGTTACTGAGATCACATTCACAAGGTCAAAACTGTGTTTCATGAGGTCACCTCGACCTTGACCTTTGACTTTTGACCACCAAACTCTAACTAGTTCATCCTTGAGTCCATGTGAACATTTGTGCCAAATTTGAAGAAGTTCTGTTGAGGTGTTACTGAAATCTTCAGGTAAAAAGTCATCATCCTCACCAGCTGGTGATCCAGGTGGAAGACAAAGGAATGAAGAAGCTGCATTGTTGTTACTCTACACTGCAGAGCTTCAGTGAGTCCCAGTGTCATGAGTGTGATTGTCAAAATGTAGATCACGAGTTTGTCACGTTTAAAGCTGCAGCAGAAAATTCTTTTGGATTTAGGACCAGTGGGTACGTTTGAGAAACAAGCAGTAACTCTGTCACTGGAGAGTCAACTTCCCTAAATCCAACAGATGTGCTGTAATGAATTCTCAGAGAAAGAAACTTTACTCAGTGTAAAGTGCAGCATCTGAAATGAGCGAGGTTTCACAAAGTGTGGTCAGTCTGGAGGCAGGAGGTGCAGCCGCTGCAGCTCAGCCCGAGGCTACGATGAGGAGAAAGAAAAGAGAGGTGTCAGATCAATACCCGCCTGATGGACAGAGCTGTGGGAGGCTGAAAGCGAGGGAGGAGGAGGTGTGCACACTTCACTCTCACCCGTGGTGGACGTGAGTCAGTCGTCATTAGATCGGCAGTGATGGGTGAGGAGGTGAGAGAGCCTCGAGATGGAAGCACAAAGGTTGGGATGAAGGGAAGAGGAGAGGGAAACGTGGAAGAGTTGGATAACTGTCAGCTGGGACGAGTTCAGCTTCAACAAAACATGTTCAACTTTCTCTTCCTGTTGGGTTTCTGCACAAATGTTCATTTTTGCAAAATCTGCAAAAGAAAATTCAAATTAATTAACATTTTAACCCACAACTGTTGTGACATTTATGACACGGTGGCATTAACCTCCTGTGACCCTCACTGCTCATTGTTTTCCCAGACACCCAGAGCCTGACCACTGCTCTAGAGCTGCAATGATTTGTTGATCAATTGATTAGCATAATGCTAACTTGAGCTACATTTAATAATGAGATTTTTCTTTTTTTTCCCCATTTATCTTATGGGAATCAAACACCGCTCTCCTGCTGACAGACGACCTGTGGGCTCGTTTGTTACAGGACAGTCTCCCAGAGCCACAAGGACCTGACACAGTGATGCACGGAGCTCCAGTCAAAGCTGAATCGATGGAAAACCATGAAAACATGATGGAAGTCTGACATTTCTGTTGGTTTTGTGTATTAATGTGAGGAAGGTTCCCGCCTCCTCATCATCGCTCCACATACATCTGATGGTTTTGTCTCTTAATGTGCGTCATTTATATTTTTATATATATATAAATATAAATATAAAAGTCTGTTTCTATTGCACTTTGTCGAATTTTGCTTTTAAGCATAAAAACCCTTTTTGGATGTTTTCTGATGTGTAGGCGTCTCCACTTGAAGCACAGATTGAAAAAGAGTTGGATGGAAGCCCACCTTCTGTCTCCCACTGTAATCTGCACCAGCTCCACATTTGCATGAATCATGACTATTGTCATCATATGTGAATGATGAAATGAAGGGGGGGCATTGCCTCTCAGCCCGTCTGCATATTACAGATCTTGTTGGGAAATCTGGTCACTGTTTTTTCCCAGACTACCCTGCTGGAACGTATATATTACATCTCCTCCATTTATTCATGGCTTTTCTGTGGCCACAGACATCTGCCAGGTCACTCTGAGAGATGGAGGCAAAAAAGTCATTTAAAATCAACATGCGCAGCAGAGGAAGGACAGATTGTGCTCTCATGCTTCCCTCAAGGAATGGAAAGAAAAGATCCATCTGCTTTTTACTTTGCTGTGACTGTTCTCTTTGCATAGAGGTATTGTATCACTTACAAAGGTTTGGAGGTGTGCATGTTGTCCGTTGTATCACTCACACAGGTTACTGTGAACGAGCCTGTGGCATCACGTTTATCGCTTTTAATGAAATTTACTCTGAAAGTGAAGGAGCTACGAGCGAAGACGCTTCTTCACTTCCACTCAGAGAAGTCAGAGGTAGAAATAACAGATCTCTGTGAGTGTCCCTGTTGCTATGGGTTTGGGTTTAATGACATATCTTCCTGCTAGCATGCAACAACAAAGATGAAGAGTCCGCCACCATGTTAGCAGCTCGGTAAGGCTGATTCCAACAACCTGCAGGTGTTTGAGTCTCTGACAGACTGAGTGAACACACTGGACAACACACTGAAACCCTGCTCACAGTTCTGGAGGTAGACCACCACACAAACAAAGACCTGCAGCTCGGTCTGGATGGAGAGGTCAGAGGTGAGGAGGACCACTGAGCTGAGTGAACTCTGTAAATGAAGCTAACTTCAGGTAAAGACAGCGTCAATCACAAATATCCAACATGTTTAATCTTGCTGATGGTGACTCCAGACCCTGACCCAGACTGGAACAGATCCAGTACAGGGTCCCATTAGTTACAAAGCAGATTATACTGTGTATCAACACTGTGAAAGTATCAAAGCCTCAGTCCACAGAGAAATGCACACAGCCTGTATTCAGAAACTGAGCCTTAAAACCAGCCATCAGGACTTCTGGAACTTTGTGATGTCACAACAGAGCCCTCAGCCCCGCCCCCAGCAACACCCACCTGGACCCACCCTCCAACCATTTTTTGTGGTTTTTTTTTGTTGTTATTTTAACTTTATTCACAAAACAGCACCAAACATGGCCCCCTGTGGGCATTCACCGAGAGCAGCCCCCTGTATCTCCTGGTTTCAGTTTAAGTGAACCCTGGTTATTGCTATAATCTCTGCATTAAATGTCCTAAATGGACTGAGCTGCCCTGAGGGAGGCGCAGACAGTTTATCATTAAATATTTCCTATTAGCTCTGCGGGAGAAGTTAAAAACTCAGATCACATATTCAATCCCTAGGTAACTGCTGCTGAATCTTTAATGCTGAGGTGCAGCGAGTTTGAGCTGAGGGTGTTTCAAGTCCCACTAGTGTGACTCCAGTCCCTGATCCCTCTGAATACTGCATGTCCACATTCTCATTTATTCTCATTTACCTCATTTATATTCTCTCCTCTTCCCTTGTTCTCTCTCCATTTGTGTCCCACATACCGCACATACACAAAGTCTGATTTATAGTTGTGAGGAAAATACACTTTCACTGACCTCACAGGCAAATGTAAAGTATTTAGGTTGGAAATCAAACTTTCCACTGTGCAGAAAACTTTTCTGGAACTCTTTCTATGTATTAATATTTATTAAATCTGCTTAAATCATCATTATACTGGCTCATCCCATTATCTTCTGCTTTCATTAACCTCTCATACGGAGCTGCAAGGAGATGCAATATGACAAGAAGACAATGGGAGAACTCGTGATGGAGGAGAGCACTATAACGTTCTGCTGGTGAGATAATGCAGTCAAACTTAATAAGCTCCCATTAATATTAATATACATTCTGCAGTTCATTGACGCCTACACAGCCACATTTATAAGGACAGAAAGTGATATTCATGAAAAATATGATCCTTTAATCAATCTGCAGGCTTTAATACATCATATTTTTTACCTTTATTTGGGACATGGTGTTCTCGTTTGTGTATTGGAGAGATGCTTTGCACTGTTCGACACCTGCATGTGCATTTCTCCCCCATCATAACTGCCTAGTAAAAGCAAGTGGCTCGGTTTGCATGCCAACTGTGCAAACACAGTAACGAGTGCAGGAGCAATTACAGCACTGTCTGGATTTCATTTACACACCCTACGTGAGTTTTTGATACACTTTTCAACGTGCGCCCTGTCCTCGCCAGGTTCATCTGCAAACAGTAAAAGAAGAGCGACACATGATGCTGAGGACTCACGAGGAGGCTCTTAAGTGACCATCACGTCTCCTGGGAATCAACGTCACGTCCCTGTCTGCCTAATTTGTCAAAAAGGGTTCAAAGTCCACTGTGTCAGACAAATGTCCTCTCTGCTTTGCTTGGTAATTACAGTGGCTGATCAAAATCCTGTGTTTAATTATAGAATGGACTCTAGTAGGGTTGAGTTCAGGGAATTAAGATCCATCCGCTCCATTTTCTTACCTGCAGGATCAAGGGATTGTAGCTCAGTGTGTGTCCGCTTGCACTTCATCACTGCTTCCACACAACTGTCTTATGTAGAGTAATTCAATCCTGGTTGATTGAATGAAATGAAGTGTACCAGTATCAGCAAGTGTGGTTTAATACTCAAGATCAATATCAAGATGCAGAGATACTTATTGCCGCTTGGGGGAATTTGTCTTGTGCTCAGAGCTACTGCCACACAGAACCTTAATAACAAATACATAAAGGCAATGTTACTACAGTCATAGAGGCAGAGGTTCCTACACATTTTCAACAAATCAACTTTAATTAAAATGCAATTGCAACAATTGAACACTAGAAGGACACTCAGAGAACGCAAACCTGCACCAGGAGCAACGTCAAAAAACAGACACCAGACTTCAGAGAAAAAAGTTCAAATTCATAGTAAATGATCTGGTTCTGCCCCAAAGGTTGACGGGTTCTTTCCTGGCTCATGTCCCATCGGTGGCTCGGTGCTTTTTGCATAATCCTGCTGACAAACAAACAAACAGACAAAATCTCTGTTCTAACAGACACATCAAACAGAGCATCAAAGCATTTTGTTGTTTAAAGTCTTGACAGAGGATGGAACAGATGAGTTTTTGTGTTTAGTTTACACCTTGATGCTCTGAGCCAGACGGTAAGAGCTCATATTCAGAGGATGTGAGTCATTCACTATTGTCTGTGCCTCTCAAAGCTCAGACTTGTTGTATAAAGACAGAAGAGAGTGGCATTGTTTCCTCCCTAAAACCTCCATCGCTGCGCATTATACATTCTGTACAACGCCTGTACGTCTGAGCTGAGATTTAACTCTAACTGGCCAGAACTGAGGTTTTGAGAGAACAGGAGAGCTCACACATCCCCGGAGAGACACTTGTGTTGTTAGGCAGGTACTCAGATACTCACAACCTCCATCTGATTTCATGCTGCACACACAGCTGGGAGTTTCCCTCCCAACAGCAGGACACAGGAAAAGAAGCTGGTGATGTCTCTGAGGGGCTGGAGGTCACTCTGGCTGCCGCTCACTCGTCCTTTACTCCCTGGAAAAAAAGGAAAATGATTTACTGCTGATAAAATGCAGAAAATGTCTGTAGCTTAACAGACGTATTTGTGATGAATGGTCGCAGTCAGTGCTAACCTCAGTCACAGATAAATTGTTTCCTGTGGCTGCCTGGCAGTAAAAGCCACTTTGCATTTGCCCAGCTGAAGTGTTCTGAACAGTGAACGGCGAGGCTGACGTCCATCAGCTGAGTCTCACTGGACTACAGGCTGCATTGATCCCAACCAATCCAGCACGGAAACGAACACAAAGGGATAATTAATGAATGTAAATGCACTGAGTGGCTTTTGAAGATAATGGGATTTGATGGAAACATTTAAATTGTTGTTTTTATAGCAGTCTGGTTTACAGTAATATAACCAGATCTGCTTTCAGCTGCAGCTGTTTCCTTACTTTTCAAGCTAAGATGGAAGTTTACAGTTCGGCTGTGTGGCAAAATATTTTTTAATATAACTGAACAAAGCAGACGGACAGTTCAACAGTGATGCTCCTGCTGCTTTAAGGAGCTAATCCTAAGTTTTTTACTATTGCTACATAGCTAATGTTAGCATCAACAGCTGTTTGTGAGTTCAGCATCAAACAGCTGTCTCCAGAGGTGGAACGCAATGCTAACGTTAACTATTGTCTTTTCTTCTAGTGAAGTTAGCATGCTAACCAGCTAGCATCTGATAGCACTCCCTGTAGCCTCCAGTCTGCCCTGAAGACGTAGCTGCTCTGAGGACGTGTTACAACCTCTTGTCTTGTAAACACAACGATGGCTGAAGCTCGAGCGACAATCCCCACCACCTGCTGCCTGGTGTACACAGTGACGCCTTTAAACGTCTGGGTTTAAAGCCTCTGATTTAAAAAGCAAAGATCAAATCCTTCTGTACAGTTACAAATGTAATTTTCCCCTTTGAACAAAGTGATGAGAGTTACACGAAATTATATTACAGCTAATATTAATAAAAACATCAGAAAATGAAAATCACAGTGGGCGCACGCCTAAGTAACCTGAGCCTCCGTGTATTTACATGGCTTCAAAATCCACAACCAGTTTGGTTTTTAATTTTGCCTTAAAAACTATTTGCTGTTGTATCGAAACATGATTTCTGGGAGACAGAGCTGCATGAGGAGACTAACTGGAAATAAAAACTATTATTAGAAAAATAATCCACACTCAGTTAAATATTTTCCAAGATTATAAACACAGCATTTCAGATTGACCTCATCAGGCAGTAAATACTTCTCCCCTCTCTCCCTCTGCTTTGGCAAAAGAAACTGTCCTTAAACAGAAACAACCTTCACTTTTTATCTGCATCACATCTTCATAAGTTTGTTCAGCATCAGATTTGAAAATTATCTCTAGTTTTTCTACGACTTCTTATATCTTTACATTTCCCTTTGTTTAATATCACAGAATTTACCTGCAGGTCAAATCAGCAGTGGACCCACCCGTGGCCTGAGTGTGGAGAATATTAACGTGGTGTATTAAGAGTTGTAGTGGAAGCCAACATTGTGTGTTTTATGTAGGTTCCAACGTGAATGTGAATGGTTATAGTGAGTCATTCAGTAGACCCAGACATCCTGCAGTGAGCAGCTGCATTGTGTTGATGTGCTTGTGTTTCTGTATTTCCAGAACTTAAGAAACCATATGCACATCTCAAAGTCCCTTAAGTGCCCGAATGTGCATCACTGATGATGTAACTTCTAATTAACAACTCAACACGAGCGCTCTCGTCGCCGGAGGTAAACCTCATGATACAGGTTAACCAGGACGATCAGCGATCATCTCAGTGACGCAGGTAAACCCCACGAGACTAAGTTGAACTCGCTTCATGACACAAGCTTTCATGACATCACGAGCCGCTAATTGGCTTCCTGTGTTTTCAGCTGTCACGCAGAAGGTACAGAGACCAGAGCTGCAGCTGAACGAGACCTGCAGCTGCTCAGTTACAACGAGGCCAACAGTTGAGCGGTGAAATGATTTTTATTTGGTTATTGTTTAGAGGAGACCTGGCTGAGGCATAACTCACTGCCTCGCGTGCAGCTCCAGTTTTACAGCCTCTATCTGTCTCTTCCCAAACTTGGTGAGGCGATAAAAAATGAGCTGCTGCTACTTCCACCATTGTTTGGAGAATGTCTTCAGCCTTGGCTCTGCTCTGCCTCTGCAGCCACTGAAACGAGCCTCACAGGGCGGCCACAGACAGCACTTACTCTGGTTTAATGTTTCAGTTTGCAAACACGAGTGAGTCAGTGATAATATGACTTATATGTCAAACCAAGTGTTACTTTTTTAGGATTTGTGCTTATTCTATAAGTATGTCTTCTTATGCAATAGCAATTTCTATCTTCAGATTGATGTTCCCCCAAATACTGCATGTGCCGACTCTGCAGTCTGCTGCTTCGGACGACTGGCGCCTTTTTATTCCGGTTCCATGTCGCTTTGTGGCAAGCATACGCTCACCCACCTGTCACTCAAAAGAGGCCACACCCTCAATTATACATAATTTTAAATGTTTATGTTTATTTTTAATATTTCTGCTGTAAAGTAGGACATGTGAACATGGGAGTCTACAGGGACTGGCTCACTGCTGGAGCCAGACTCTAGTGGTCATTAGAGGAACTGCAGCTTTTAGATCTTCACTGTTGACTTCATGTTTCTGCTCCGGAGGTTGAGGCTTGGTCGGAACAGTTCATATAATATTTTCTCAGCCAGTACGAGCTGGGAGTTAGGGGCGGAGTCAGGCCCTGCCAAGATGGCGACGGTGGAGCAGCTCACTCTGAGCTTCAAAACCGCTCTTCAGAAACCTGCGGGTGAGGTCACAGAGGCTGCGTCCATCTTTATTTACAGTATATGTGTACAGCACTTTACACACACACAACAATTAACATACAACTATGACAGACAGAAATATATGAATATGACGCAACAGCGACGGGTCAAACAACATGAAAGTACGACTCAGAGCCTCTGACAGCGATGGAAAAACAGCCTGAGGTAAAGACCGAGCCCCTCTGCAGCTCAGGGACCTGTACCTGCACCCAGGGGGCAGAACAGTGAAGTGAACACTATTCGAAGTAAGAGTCAGTTTCCCTGGAGAAAACTTTTTACATCACAGATTGTTTATTTGGCAGCGTTATAGAGATCATCATCACCTCGCTTCCTGGATGTGATGCTCATCTCACTTTAATCGTGTTCATCTCTTCCAAGTGAGATTGATGTCATGGGAAAAGCAGATCAATATCCATGTTCCCCTGGGGAGGGAGATTAATGTGGGATGAGGAGCCACTTGAAAGGCAGTTAAGTAGAACACTTCCCCCCAAGGAGATCATTCACATCTTAATTAGCTGCTAATGGGACAGAAAGTGACACAATGTGTGTCTGAAGCGTTCATATGTTCAAATGTGTGTACGTGTGTCCTTGTGTCATATCAGCATTTAATAAGATTGAAGATCCCTGTATGAAGTCTCAAGTGTGCTACAAAGAAGCTCCGGTCTCTGAGAGCCATGAATTAATGATGCCTGGTTCACATCTCAAGTCTTAAATGAGGATAATGTTAGTGTTTGTACTCTGCATGATCTGCCACCAACTACACAGGCATCACAACAGAATCCCATGGAGGTGTTTAACCCACTCGTGTGAATGCTTAGTTTGCAGCGAAGTTCAGCATCTCACAGTCACTTCTGACCACATTTCACTGATCGATAATCACCCTCATCGTCCATCACGGTCTGGTTTTCCTCCACCTCCTCCTTTAGTACCAGGCTGCGTGCTGTGTGCACTGCTGAGGAACACGTCCCTGCCTGACAGCTGTAATCCAGCAGTGTAGTTCTGTCCTCCTCTCAGCTGACGGTTTATTTGTCATGTACATGAACAGTTGGTGTAGTGAAATGCACTGTAGTGTGCTCTTCAGGCAAAAATAAGAATTTGAGAAAAGAAATAAAAAGGATAGAGATTTAATACAAAAAATGATAAGTGCAGCCTATGTAAAAAAAACAAAAACACATCACAACTGTAAAATGTGCAGAGAAGTGTCTGTTTTCTGTCACTACAACTATTCTTAATAAGGATGGTGTGAAAAATCACACAAATTCTCAGAGTCATAACTGTATCACAGATTTTAATTGTTAATAAATGTCAAACTGCAGGATAAAGTTTCACAGTAATCCAGTGATAGTCACCTGGATCTCGTCTTGTCTCTCCGACATGGGTGAAGGACCACCATCAATTAAACCTCTCCAAGACTGAGCTCTTGGTCACCCCAGCCAATCAGTCTCTTCATCACAATATCAACATCAAAATCACCTCCTCATCTTTTACCCCAACCGAGGTCGCAAGAAACCTGGTTGCCATGTTTGATGACCTCTACACGACAAAAGAGAAATCAGGCCTTAGATGTATTGACTCAGTATACCACCCAGCCCTTGGCTCAGGCCGTGGTTATCTCTCACCTCCACCTCTGCACTTCTCTTCTGATGGGCCTCCCTTGATGCACAGTGAAACCTTTCAGATGGTCCAGAATCCAGCAGCAGCCCGTCTGGTCTTCGCTCAGCCTGCATCAAGTTCAAGGCACTGATGCTGCCTTCAGAGAGACTTCTGGGTCTGAACTCAGCCACTCAGCCTGATGCTCCTTCTCCTCCACTGTGCTCCTCTGATGGAGGAACCAGCTCCTGCAGTCTATCAGAGCAGCCATCTTCAGAGAGCATCTCCTCTCCTGACTCCTCCAACACCCTGACATGTCGAACCAGCTCTGACTGTGTAACTTTGGTGCACTTCTTTACTTGACGTTCTTTACATATTAAATTGATGCACAGTAGTCTCAGTCAGACTCTGAAAGCCCCCACTGCAGACCCACAGAGGACATTACACAGCCCTGTTAACATCATATGTAAATTGTCAATATGTCCATGCACCCAGGTGCTATTTTTACACCGTGATTCTGATTCTGCTCTAAACTCACCTGCATAACAGATTACCAAACAGTTTCCTGTTTCCTGTGGAAACGAAAAGAGCTGCCACGTACATCTCTGAAGTGGCCCACTCAGAGATATACAGTACTCCATGGTATTGTCAGGAATATGAGTCATATGCTTATACAACATCCAGTCTTACAGAATCATTAGTGTGTAAAACTGGATAAAAAGGGACCATCTTCCTGTCTTTGTGAGCGCGTCACTCTTGCTCTCCTCTGTAGGCCTGCGCTCGGAGCTGCCGGGGCAAAGCGGCAAAACACCGACTGAGCTCCGACTCAACGGATCAGGCCGCAGAGAAGGAGTGGGAGGACACTCCATTGTTTTCAAAAACAGTTTGTCAGACTGTGTGAGTCAGCTGCTCCTGTCATGTAATGGTTAAAAAAAAGCTTTGTGTTTTTCCTGCACTGAGGCGATGTTTATGAAGGTGATTAACACCGATTAGTGCTCCGGGGAGAGGACGAATGGCATCACACATCTCTGTGATGGAGGGCAGCTGTTTAACCAGCTGTCCTATTTCTACAGCACCGACACAGCACACAGCAGGTGGCCGTAGGTAAAAAAAATATTCTGCCACTATAAAAAAAGAACAGTGATTTGTAGTAACGATAAGAGCTCGGCGCCAGGTCCTCACTCCTGCCAATGCATATTAATCTGTGAGTGTGCGTGCGTCCATTTGGATGAGTTATTTACATTAATATGTGCTCCAGATATCCTGTGAGCACTAAAATCAGATTAAACCAGATCAAAAGGCTAATTGAGGGTGACATCATAGCTCGTTAGAGCAGAGGAGACATGTAATAAGACTGTCTACTGATATTTTACACCACAACTTAATCCTTGATTGTACTTCCTGATCCATGTGTCCTGACCCTGAGCAGCTGTGGCTCTGAAAGTCAACACCGATTTGCTGAACTATATGATGTCAAGTGTGCAAGAGAAAGCCCATCTCCAAGAAATTAAATTTATATAGCTGCTACTACGTTACAACAGCCACTGCAGACCCACTGGGAGCATATTTATGTCTCTAGCAGCGGTGGGTGATTTTAGTATCACCTGTACTGGGCAGTGATTTTTTATCCTATCTATTTTTAGCCCCATTTATTTTTTTTTATGCCCCCACGCCAGTGACAGGCAGCACCAAAGGCTTTATGTTTTTGGGTTGTCCATTTGTCCCATTGTCTCAGTAGATGAACTGATGAGATTTAGGTGGTCAAAGGTCAAAGATCAAGGTTATGGTGACCCCACGTTGTTGTGAATGCAATATATCAGGAACATCCAGAGGGAATTTCATTACATCTGGCACAAACATTCACTTGGACTCAAGGATGAACTGATTAGAATTTGATGGTCAAAGGTATCATAGGTACCATATTTCCTGCATCGTGACTGGTTGTATTTACTTTCCTAACATTTAGCTGAACCATCTTTGGAAACCTTAACTTAAGTGTTTTTGTTGCCTTAACCACAGGAGATTCATGGGATTCAAGATATGTCACCATCCTCCCATTTCACCTCCCTCTGACTTGGGTGAAATACGAAAATGTGGCACATTGCATGTGAACATAATCTAGGCAGCAATCACAATGTAATTTGGAAAACAAATGAACAGTATATGAATGTAATTTTCAGGAGACGTGGTTGGCAGGATAGATACTGTGCGTGAGGCAGTATAGTAATCACAGGTAATTTCCTCCTCTGCCTTTAGGCAGAACAACACTCAGACAGAGATGAAAATGTCTGTCACTCAACAGGAAATAGGTACGATAAGAAAAGACTCTGGATGGATGGATGGATGGATGGACTGATGGATGGATGGATGGTTGGATGGACTGATGGATGGATGGATGGTTGGATGGACAGATAGATGATGGATGGACAGATGGATGGATGGATGGATGGACAGATGGATGGATGGATGGATGGATGATTGGATGGATGAATGTAAGGTTTGGCCCCTGTGACCACTATCGAAGCTTCTGCATTCATGTTGTTTTTCTGCTGACAGGAAATCGTCATGGCAACATGAACACTGCACTGGTTCTAGAGGAAGATCAAGGGTTGATTGATCCTTTGGTGACCACAGCAGATTTAGCTGTCATGATACCTTTACATGGACCAAAGTGTTCAGGGGTCAGGGGGAAACCTGACGTCGTTCAGGTTAAACAATGATCAGGATTCCTACTGAGGGGTGTCATGATTTGCCATTTTATTATTGAATTTGGACACTTTCTTTGGACTGTAATGGGACTTTGTTTGGATTTTTGGTTCTTCCTGTCTTCCCCTTTGTCTTTGTCAGTTTGTCCTGTTTTATTTCTGTTGTTTTTATCATAAAGTTTGGTTCAGCTTTGCCTTTTTCCTCATGTGCCAGTTTGGTTTTCCAACTGTTCCCTTGTGCTTTTGTTGCAGTTACTCTTTGTGCTTCCCTTTTGGATTTTTCTGTGTTAGACCCCATAAACAGTTTTCTTATGCTTTGGCTTTTGTACAGATTAAACAAATGAGCTATAACATGAGATTTAGAGGTGCTAAATGTGGACAGTTGGGCAGATTAGGATCTGAACATCTAACTCTGCCATGAAATAAAACAACATATTTTCCAAAATGTCAAACAATTTTTTAACTAAATCATCAAACATAACCACAAACTGATTCTTTTTGCTATTTAGTGTATTTTTCTTCAGAAACATTGAAGGAAAACAGGAGTTAAGATTAATGAAACCAGGCAAAAGGATACGTTTGTGAGAGCTTACAACAGAAAAGGAAGGAGATATAAGCAGCAGTGCAAACTTGTCTATGGCACAGTGAGGAGTCAGAACGAAAGCTTACGTCTTAATCTTCTCAAAATTTGGTATTCAGTTTTCTAAATTAGCCTCTGGCACTAATGAGACCTGCAACACTGTGGATGCCTCAGAGTGCAGGAGGTGAAATTCAGATTTTCAGAAGTGGGATTCTTGTTGTCTACTCTAACTGGAAGATAACACACTTGTTAAGACTCGACCTTTGGCAATTACTCAATAAAATGTCTCATTTCTTTTCTCTCCAGCATTAATCATCAAAGACTATTAATTTATTTCCACAGAGCTCCGTTTGTGAACTTGCTTTTTGGCCTGTTTCCATTTTCCTCCCACCTCATTCATCATTTTTACCAACAGTTCTCCACTTACTTGTTCTTGTACTTTCTGTCCATTGAGCATGTACTTTTTTCCATGGCATAAATCTTACAGGAACAGTCTGATGGACCATATAGGGCAGAAGTTTTCAAAGTGTGAGAGAGTTGAAATGGGAGCATGGTGGACTCTGTGAGGAAAGAGGGACAGACGCATTCAGGTAGTTCAGCTAATTGCCAGGTTTCCGTTGTGCAAAGTTTAACCAAGTTTGGAAAAAATCAGCATAAAGAAATGCACACACACAAACACACACAAGAGTGTCCTTTGCATCTTATTAATGCTAATGTTTTGGAGACTCATCACAAAACTGGATAGCTTTCATCATTAGCAACAAATGCTCTCTGTCCAAGCAATTAGCTCAGTCCCCAAAGGTTGGATCTTACTAATTAAATTGGCAGCCAAACGCTTGAGCTCGCCTCAAACAAGGCGTGCA
Source organism: Trachinotus anak (assembly GCF_046630095.1). Taxonomy (NCBI): domain Eukaryota; kingdom Metazoa; phylum Chordata; class Actinopteri; order Carangiformes; family Carangidae; genus Trachinotus; species Trachinotus anak. The sequence continues at coordinate 395,914 of NW_027273879.1, read as the reverse complement.
AGAGGCTACAGAATGTGGCAGATGGCAAACCAGGAAAAACTGCAATCTTTAACTTCTCAGGGTTTTTATTAGAGGTGTTTGATTTGTTATTCAGAAAAAGTCTGAGTGCTAACAAGATCATCAGTGATTCATCTCAGGTCAACAACTGAATATATCTGTATCTTTAAGTCTCTGCCACCAGAGCACAAGGGTATGTTTGATTTTTATTCCATCATGTGGCCTGTTTTCTATTATTTCAGTCATTCACTAAATTAGAGAACATTCAGCCCACAGCATATATCGCCTGCTGTCTTATGCCCTGATCACACCAAAAGGTTGTAGGCTTACTGATAAAAACACAAGCTGGACAACAACATGCTAGTGCTAGTCAGTCACAGCTAGCTGGCTCAACACTGACCGCTGACGGACTAATCTGTGACATCTCACATGTACATCTCACAAAACGTTTACTCGTGAGAGGAGTTTTTCCTCATGGTGTCCAGAGTGGATGTTTACAGCCTGCACCTCCCTGCTACACCCTCGACCCACATCCTTCACACATTAAAACAACCTTCACATGCTGCATTTACTGCAATTATAACCTCAAAACATTAATTAACTTTGCCAACATGTAAAGACTGAACCACAGAATAATGAAAATGAACCTGCAGCAAATTCTGACTGATGACTGCAACCTCAAACATTTCTCAGATCATTTTCAAGTCCATAGATCAACCTAGATTTAATCAGCTCCCATGTGAACGTAAACACAAGGACATGATCTGAGTGTCAAACTGGAAGGTAATACGTCTAGGTTAAGACCAAAGAACTGACAGAGGGTTCAAAGAAAACGGTGTGATACTGGACGTGTAATAAACATGAGGTACTGAGCGGAGGGGGCCGGTTTATCTTGTATTTGCTGTTCATTAGCTGGTTTATTATCAGAGACAGCGCACATTAATCAACATTACTGTAAAAGCTGATTAGGACAGGATAATTAGAAATACAGGACAAACAAACAGTTAAAGCTGATGCAATAAGCTAGCAAAAAAAAAAAAAATTTTAAAAATGGCCCAAGTAGTGCTACAAAAGCCTAAGCGTCCCATAGATGGGTCGGGAATGAGGGGCCCATTGTAGCTGATATTGCACTTTAGTGGTTGAAATTCATAAACACCGGTTGATATGGAGCCGTTTTGGCAGGTTGTTGTTCCAGTGTTGTTGTTGTCTTTAATCATACACATGAATCTTTCCTGTCTCTACCGTCCATAACATATGACGTGAACCTCAAGTTATCCAGACATCCATTTATCATGGATTTCAATTTGCGCAGGTCTTCTCCACCCTGAGGCCATTTTTATTGGCCTTTTTGCAGGGGGAAAAAGATGAAGGAATCTTTAATGGTGCAAGAGCAGCAGTCTGTAAATTTTCTGAAATGACCTATTTGGGTGACATTAAAACAATAGAGATGCTTTGCTAAATATTATAATGCACTACATATCTGATATGTGGCATTTGGGTGTCATCAAATCACCTGCTCCACTTTCAGTCAGTTGAGTTCAGTCTCTGCTCTTGTTTCTGCAGGTAAATCAGTCTGTGTCATGATATTATGGTTAAAAACAGGCCACAGTAAACTGAGGGGGGTGAGAAATAATGTAGCAGGTTTGTGGTTCTGTAATCATCTGTGCATCTGACAAACCCACAAACAGGTCACAGTGTGTGACCTGCTGTTTCTGCTATTTTCAGCTCTGCACTGTACTGTCATAGGTCATGTTGTTCAGCTGAGATCGCTGTGTTACAGCACTCTGTTGATCTTTAAACAACCTTTCTAATTTAATGAATAACAGACTGTAAAACATTTTGTTTACACTAACATTTTTTTATTTTGTCCCTTGAGAGCCGGCATTAGTCAGGACCTCAGTATACCGGACGCTGGAGCTCTGAAAACTGTCTTTCACTTTGGACACACACTTGTACGCCTGGTTAATTAAACCTGCAGTAACTTATTGTCCACTTGTTTTCAGTAGTGATAGTGAACACAATAGTGAACACAACACTGACATATCATCAGCTTCTATATGTTGAACGGTTTATTTCCACATCCAGCAGTTACAGATCCACATGATGATTCGTGTGTTGTGGTGTTTTTGTCGCCTGATGGATCTCAGTGCAGTGCTCCCTCTCTCATGGCTCAGTGTTTGGTCTCCAACTCTTGGGGGAAATTTCTGGCTCATTAGCTGCTAAATGCTCCACTATGCTATGAGTGTCTTTTTTGAAATATATTGAGCATGAGATATATGGTTTTTTTTTAAAAAAGAATTTTAATTTCATTTTATCTTAAGATAAATGTGCAAACAAAATGTTAACTTGCATAGTTGGTGTTATTCTCTGATTTGTGCGTTCATATTTTTGAACATATTCTGTCCAACATGACGGTAACAAGCTTGTGTCTGGCTGATGCCTCAGAATCTCACTGTTTATTTGCTGTGTACAATGTGACAATAATAATAATAATAATACACTACTACCTTCCTGTAATTTATAAATGTTAATAAGACATTTCAGTGATAGCATATATATATATATATATATATATATATATATATATATATATATAAATATAAATACAAATATATATATTATTTTTTCAAGGAAGTGAAGCATTTCTGTAAAAATAACCTTGTAAGAGGAAAGAATCTTGAGTAAATATACAAAAAATAATTAAAAGAAATCTGTTAGTGTCTTTAAAATGATGTACCTAAGGCCAGCCTGTGTAAGTTATTAGCTTTACTTATTTCCAAATTATTATTATTTTCTCTTAAACGTGTTTGTATTCATATTTATTTGATGTATTCCTTTATTTTAATTTAATTTTAACCGTAGAAAAGAGTTTTTAATTTTTTATACAGGGGACAGGAAGACAACCGGAAACACGTGTCGATGACGTCTCTGTCGGAAAAACAAAAACAAACCTTCGTCTTGCAACATCAACGCTGTCGTGTTTCGCTCTGTTTTCCAGTTTTCCGTTTTTAAAGCCTCGTGTCGACTCGACTCGACGTGTTCATGGTGAGAACTCACACATTAGAAAAGGAGACCAGCTGCGTTTCCGCCGCTTTTATCCGATGCTAATGCGCAGCTAGCTAACCCAGCTAACGTTAGCGCAGTGTTGCTCAACCGTCTTGTTTTTGTCTCTGTCCCAGGTCGTCGTTCGGGGCCGGTGAAGCTGTAGTTGACCGGTACCGGCTCGGTGACGGTGGTTTAGCGGCCATGGCTCAGCAGAGAGGAGTCAACAGCCTGCAGTTCAACCAGGACCAGAGTAAGCAGCCTGCGGAGATGACGGAAGTCTCTGTTTCTGCTGAGGCCACTTCACCGTCAAACACATCTCACCTGTAAACCACCTGAGCCAAACGCAGAGGTTTAACAGACAGGTGGCTGTGAAACCTCCGCCACAGTTCCTTAGGTCTTTATTAAACCCTGAGAAGACAGAGGTGGTTAATTCACTCTGACACCCCCAGGTTTAGTGTTTTACTGTATTTAACTTAGCTGGGAAAATGCTTTTATAAGGTGAATTAAAAGCTGCATAAAGAAACTTAAAGACACAATCCAAAGAAATACAGAAAAAGTTGCCCCAGTTTTAAACCGAAGGAAAACATCTGATATAAAATTGAAATTAAAAAAAAGAAATTACATTTAAATTAGTTTTATTATTAGAAACAGTGCATTATCATAGTCCTAAGCTGCTGAATCATGTTGCCACAATTATAAAATCTTTTAAATATTAACTTTAACTTTTTTTAAATTTTGACATTAACTTTAACAGTGTACCCTGACTTGTTGAGTTTACCTATTTCAGTCTTGTCTTTCTCCCTTTTCACCAATCACAAGGCTGTTTCTGCTGTGCTATGGAGACGGGGGTCAGGATCTATAACGTGGAGCCCCTGATGGAGAAGGGACACCTGGGTGAGTGGACTTTACTGCTTTTTTTCTACATGCAGTTACTGTGTTTGAACAACTAAATGTTAGACTTACTTCTGTCCATTTGGTTTTCAGACCATGAGCAGGTGGGCAGTGTGGCCCAGTGCTCCATGCTGCATCGATCCAACCTGCTGGCCGTAGTTGGAGGAGGAGTCAATCCCAAGTTCTCAGAAATATCAGGTAAGTTCAATGAAGACAAGAACTGATTCAAAACTTTATTTAAATTCCCTGTAAAGGCATGCACCGGTGATTGTGTCTCGCTGGAAATGGCCACATATATTTTGTTAAGATGAAAGAAAGAAGAAAATCCTGTTTTCCGTTGCAAGTGTGAGGCTCCATATTTTTGTGTAAACAGCTGTTTAATTTCAGTGCTGATCTGGGACGACGCTCGGGAGTCACGAGACCCCAAAGACAAGCTGGTCCTGGAGTTTACCTTCACTAAACCTGTTCTGGCTGTTCGCATGAGGCATGACAAGTGAGTGTAGTGTCACCGTACACACACACTCCTCCTGTAGTTTGTCACTGTGCAGCTGCATGAAATTAAACTGTTGTCATCGTCTTTGTTTCACCAGGATCATCATTGTGTTGAAGAACAGGATCTATGTGTACAGTTTTCCAGACAACCCTGTCAAACTTTTTGAGTTTGACACCAGAGACAACCCCAAAGGTAAAGAGTCTTTCTCTTCTTCTGTTTATTTTTTTCCATCATTAGCTGCTGTTCAACTTCAGAAATTCTTTTATGATAGAAAACTGAGAAAAGCAGGAAATCCTCATATTTGAGAGGCTGAAAACAGCATTTTTTTACCCCTTTAGCATGAAGATATTTTTGCTAATTGCAGTATTTCTCTGTTTGACTGACTAATCAATTAATCAACTAATCTGAATGTAACTCTTTCCTCCAGGTCTCTGTGATTTATGTCCCAGTCTGGAGAAACAGCTGCTGGTCTTTCCAGGTCATAAATGTGGCAGCCTGCAGCTGGTTGTAAGTTCCAAGTTTTCGTCTTAAGAAAATATGTCAGTTGTTGTAATTTAAATTAATCTAAAAAAAAAAAATCTATTGTTTTTTTCAGGACTTGTCCAACACCAAACCTGGAACATCATCTGCCCCTTTTACCATCAACGCCCACCAGAGTGAGATCGCCTGTGTGGCTCTGAACCAGCCCGGCAGTGTGGCGGCTTCGGCCTCTCGCAAAGGAACGCTCATCCGCCTGTTTGACACCACGACCAGAGACAAACTGGTGGAGCTGCGCAGAGGAACAGACCCGGCAACCCTCTACTGGTACACACCGAGGCAGTGATGGATTCTGTGTGTGTGTGTGTGTGTGTATGAGTCCTCAGTGTGTTGTGTCCATTTTGCAGTGATTGGTCAGCTGCATGTAACTTGAACCTTGTGTAAAATCTGTGGAATGTCCCTTTAAAAATTTCCTCTGGCAAACTAATAGGAGGCTTTTATTTTGAAGCAGCTGCAGGAAATGAAAGGTGTGAGCAGGCTTTGTTAGTGCATCTGTTCTTCAGTAAAATCATGACCGGCACCATTTGATCAGTGGACCACTTTAAATCATTACCATTAAAACCAGTGGAGTAATGAGTAGTGGAGAGGCAGATGACAGGTTCGTACTGTGGTTTACGAGGACCAGCTCACCTCCAGTACCTCAGCAGCTCCTCTGTTACTTGTTGTGCTGTGAAAATGATTTGCAGCATAGCAGCAGGCCTTGAGCGATCGTGTCTGTCTGACTGGTGTTGTTGTTTCCCCTCTCTGTTGAAAAGCAGCAGCGTTTGTGTTTGTTAGGGGTGGGTGGGGGGAGGGCTCACATAAGAATCATGATTCTTACCCTTTATGATCCTGAATCGATTCATGGATGCTAAAAATCCATATGTTGTTAATATGACAAACAGTGGGACTCAGAGCAGCACCTCATCTTCTCCAGAGGGAAGCTGTTGGTTTTAAATATGTAATAATTACCACACACATGAAGTGATGTAGGTCAGTGAACTTCCAGCAGTTAATCTCACTTTTCTTTGTATTTTCCCCTTTGGTCAGAAAGTGATTCTTCATCATGAGCAGTTAGTTTAGCTGCCAGATATGTTTCCTGTTACATTTCAGTGGAGTGGGAACCTGAATGTAGTGAATCTGTCTCCATGTGTTCCGTGGGTTGTTGAGTTTGTGTAGAAGTTCAGTTCTGGCTCTAAATGTCTTTCCTGTTTGCTTCGTTTATTCTCTGCAGCATCAACTTCAGCCACGACTCCTCCTTCCTCTGTGCCTCCAGCGACAAAGGCACCGTTCACATCTTTGCACTCAAAGACACCAAACTCAACCGCCGCTCAGCGTAAGACCGACGTCTGTAAACCTCTTCCACCCCCAGACTGAGCGTTTCTTCACCTTAATGAGTCTCTTTGTGCCTCTTCCTCCCACAGACTGGCTCGTGTTGGGAAGGTGGGTCCTGTGATTGGTCAGTACGTGGACAGTCAGTGGTCATTGGCCAGCTTCACTGTGCCTGCTGAGTGTGCCTGTATCTGTGCTTTTGGAAAGAACACGTCCAAGAACGTGAACTCTGTCATCGGTGAGGGTCACGTAAAAACACTGATTCATACTTCAGCTGTTCATGACACATAATCCTCAGTGGACAGGTGAAGGAATCAAATATGAAACAATAATATATGACAAAATATTGATCATTTAGTGATTATTGTTACTTTTATAAGATAACTAGTAAATTCTCAAATATGGACAGTGACCTTTATTGACCTCAGACGCAGAGAGAACCAGGATTTTATTTGAAATGAGCTTACATTTACAGGTTTCCACATGTCCTTGAAAATCTGGAAAACCTGGAACATGGTTAACCACTTTTCCAGTTGTGGAAAACACATGGAAAATGAAAGAAATAGTAGGCTACTATTTGTGTCATTGATCAGGCAGCAATGTTTAATATATTTCATAAGAAAAAAGTGAGTCAGGTTATAAATTCAAGTTGATACATTTCATTTACCAAAATAATTTCATAATGAATTAAGAGATGATTTCATAGATGAATGAAGCCCAGTATAAACTGCACTTCTGTGAAATCAGACTTCCACAGACAGGAACATGTTGGTGTGTGAGGTGATTCCTGTCCTGGAAACGTCCTGGAAAAGGATCTGTAGAAAAGAGAGGGAACCCAGATATATCATCAACATAATGCGGAAATGTGATGATGAAAATGTTGATACGGAACATATCAGTAAGGTTTTGACTAATAACAGTACTTCATTTTTTCACCAGGATGTCACAGGTTTGGTTCAGGTGTAGTGTTGGTCCACAGTAGAGAGACAGAGCTCCAGTCACAGGAGACTGAGAGGAAATCTTCACCCTGAGAATCTGCAGGTTTCAAGTCTGGAAAAGCTTTGAATTCAGTTCCCACCAAAAACAGACGGAGAAAAAACATTAGGTCTAAAGTTTGAAAGGAGACAGTTCATCGACTCGTCATGGACACGTTGATTTTTGCAAAAACTTCAATTAACAAATAGATTACTATTATTATATATATATAATATTATCATTTTGTAGGACCCCCTGACTGACAGAGTTGTTTATGTCACTTCACAGAAAACCTCTGTCTCAGGGGCCTCCTGACCCCTCAGGCCCCTGGCCCTTCATATATGGGTTTAGGTCAAGTTAATAGATTCCTTTTACTATGAGGAATAATTGTTATGTACAGCTGACATAAATGTGTTGTAAATGTCAGTATAGTTCATGTACTTACACAACTTTAGGCCTTAAAGTTTGAATCATTTGACTGTCAATCATGTGGGAAACACTGAGGAAATCTGTTTATCTTCTCTTTGATTGAAGAACTGTTAAATCTATTTCATTAACACCTAATTATCTTTTATTAATGTCAACATGTTCATTCTCTCCAAATGACTTTTATCATCATCTGTCTTCTCCTGGCTCACTTCAGATGTGGCGCCGCTCCAGTGTGACAGTATCCAGTCATCGCTGGGCCAGTCACGGCGCTGCACGCCAGCAGCGAGAGCTGTTTGTGCCACAGACACACGAGCTCCAGATCGTGTCCTTCACTTTGTTGCATCACACCACTCGACTCAGTGTTCCTTGTTTGTAAAGTGATTTTTTTTATCCTCCCCTCTTGCAGCCATATGTGTGGACGGGACCTTCCACAAGTATGTGTTCACCCCCGATGGAAACTGCAACCGAGAGGCCTTCGACGTGTATCTGGATATATGTGATGATGACGACTTCTGAGGCCGGAGAGAGAAACCAGTTCAAAAACAGTACTGGAGGACGAGGACGAGGAGGGGGATGAGGATGATGAGTGAAAATAACTGAGTTAATGCTGATTGATCTGTTTTTGAGACAGATGGAAAATGGCCTGAGACATTACCAGAGACATGTGGACGAACTCAGACTGGATGCTGAGGCCTGTGTCATCAAGTCCTGTGTGTTTGTCTGTAACAGTGTGGATATAAATACAGTTTTCTATCAGCCTGTAACCTTGTTGCATCATGAGTCTGAGGGGCTGACGTGTAAACGTCCCTTAAATGATGAATACACTTCAACCTCGGAAGCTCAGTCTTTTGTGACTAAGTACATTTATTTGTGTAGCACCTTTAAAGAACAGATGTTACGACAAGCTTCACAGCTACATAAAGAAATAGGCTAAAACACAAGTGTACAATAATAAGATGGTAAAACTGTAGAAAAACAAGTGGGTTTTGATTTTTACTTGTGAGCGAATCCTGGCTGAAGTCAGACTGACAATAAAATTCATTTTTGCTAAGAAATCAGCAGCTTCGTCCCTGCTGTTTTTCTGCACTTCAGAAGAACTGTTTATTTTTCTGCTTTTTTGTTCTCCGGGAGAAGCAAACTGTGAAGTGTAGATAAGTGTATTGAGTCACATTTGGATTTTTATCTGGACACGAAACATTTGAAATAAGTGTAATTTTCTTTTAAGTTTCCAACAAAATTTACAGGAAACCAGCAAAAGAATGACACAACCACACAATGATTACCGTCAGAGTTAAAGAGAAAAAGATTGAAGCCAGTTTAACAATGAGTCATATTTTCTGTGTTGCAGGTGGTTGGAGTGGAACTGAAGCCCTGCGACTAAAGATCATGTTAATTATGGATTAATTCCTCATTATTTTCTCAGTTGGTCTGATTCATTATTTGGTTTGTAAAGTTTCAATGACGCCTTAATTAAGATTATTTTATCAAAAACCCTTAAAATGATTAAAATAAACTACAATTAGTAAAATAATGAAATCCTCATATTTGAGAACCTGAAGCTGTGACTTGTATTGAAGGAGTCACAGATACATGTGGGTTAATGTAAACTAGAAACACAAAACACAACTTTAGCAAATAAACTTTTCACCACTGATTGAAATTCCTTTGTTTCATAAGGCTGAAAAAACAACAGATTTGCCTTGACCTGAAATGACTTGAGCTTATTTACTTTGTTGTTTCTCTGCAGCTTCTCTGTGTTTACTCTGCAGATGTTCCTCCAGATGTGGCCCTGTGTCCTTTATTAAACTTTACTGAATCACACTGACCCACCTCTGGTACCTTGACATTTTAAACGCTGACCCCGCCCTCGCTGTTACTGTGATGCAACCTGAGGTTTGCTGCTTCTGTTGTCTCACAGTGGCCGTTTACATTCGGCTCTTACAGCCTCTTGTCATTTGTGCCAGTGGGACGATGTTCAAATGTCAGCGACGATGAGTCACTTGTTTGGAAACAAAACCAAAAAATGCACTTTTAATAAGTCACACTCAGAACAAATATGTGTTGATATCAGAGCAGCTGATAAAATACAATCAATTCTCTATATTCACTCTTTTCTTATAGAGTGAATTTTGATAATTTTCAGTATGTTTGTTTTAGGTTTTTTCTCTGTGCTCATATTTGACTCTTTAAACTGAATAAAAGTAAAATCTGATTTGGTTTAGTGAACTTTTTTGTGCTTTATAATATAACCTGATGCTTTAATTGTGGAAAAGTAACAAAGTCAACCTCTGCAGGATGAAAACATCCTGATCATCTCCAGGTTTCATTAGGACTCTGCCAGTCTGAGGCTCAGTGTGAAACTTCTCTTCCTTTATTACTCTGTCAGTCAGACGGAGGAGTTTATGAGACGCTCTGAGAGATAATCAGTCGATAGATTGGACACGTGCCCACATCCTCAAAATAACTGTCTGACTATTCTGATAAATGAACGTGATGTTTTTATCCCCTCTCTCCTGGATAAAGACACATTTCTGAAACCAGCTGTGGGTGAGCTGTTGGTCCTGCAGCGCCCTCTGCTGGTCAGTCACTGCGTCACCACAGCCGCTGATATTCACTGGTTCATCACTGGATGTAATGATGTGGTTAATCATGTATATTTACAATAATCCTGTTTTCACCTTCTGGCCAATTACATGTTTCTTGAAGTTATAAAAAAGATAATTACTCCTCTGGATCATCATTATCATTATTACTGTTTTAATTACTTTTAATGAAAACTGTACAACACACAAACTGAACTGAACTTCACCACCAAACATCTCACTTCAAAGTTTAAGGCAGCAACTAATTATTACTTTTATTATTGATTAGTCTAACATTTAACCAATTCTAAGTGTTTATTAACCGTAACCCTCCACAGGAGGAGTTAACAAATATATTAATAAACAGTTATAGACCATAAAACTACATGATAGTGGAATAAACCATCAACTTAATGTTTTTGTATAAAGTGTTGTTTATTAATCTGGGAATTATTTTTCGATTAACTGTTCATCCTATAAAATGTTCGACAGTAACAGCTTCAGATGTCGTGTTTCATTGATTTAATCTGACAGTTTGTTTACGCTCCAGTGCAGCTGATGTCTCTATAATCTGTCAGGAATCTGAAGATAATTACAAAAATAAAAAGACAGTAGAGATTTTATTTTTACACAGGAAGTGCCCCTCACCCACTTGCTTTTCTTGCTTTTCTTCACTGTGATGTCTGAGCTTCAACATAAATCTTAGTTTAACACCTGGATTTATGACATCACAACTAGTTTGGGGCCCAATCAGGGCTCAGTATGAAACTCTAAGAATGTGATGTGGAAACTTGACTTTTTAAGTAAAGTAGGAGACGTCTTGTGTCCAGTACTTAAACTGAACATTTACAGATTTATACCTTCTACGAGGAGTAAATGTAATTTTAATCATTGTTATCGACATAATCAAACTTTTTTTGTGGAGAAACAAAATCAGACACAAATTATCATTCAAAAAACAGTACTTAAATGTCTGGAAATAAAACCCAGCCCCAGTCTCACCACCTGTTCCTCAGTTCCAGTTAAAAAAGAAAACAGATTTTACTGTTTACAACAAACTAGAACGCGGTTTCAGCTGCCAGTTAATCACACGTCCTTTATAAAATCTCACTGTCAACCCGCTCCAGGTGCCACACCTGAGTCGTGTCCCAGGATTGAAAAGTCCAGTGGAGGATGTTGAGATCAAAGAATCAGAGTCCTGAATCATCTGTGATGCTTCACTGAGAAACAGGGGGCCCGAACATCTGCATGGTCTCCACGACGAGGGACAGGTGATCCAGGAACGAGTTCACAGACACTCGGAGGATTCGAGCTTCGTCTGCGCTCCACCTCCTGAGACACAGCGACACAGAGGTGAAATAAAAAGACACAGACACCAACACTTTGACTGTGAGCTAAAGCTGAGGAGCAGGTACAGTGTTTCTCACACAGACAGCGTGCTGCCCGCCACCGTGAGCTGCTTGCTGATGCCACCTTTCCTCGGCTCTCGGTCTGGGGACAGGGAGCGCAGAGCGATGTCAGCCTCACGAGACGATGGGAAGGGGACGTCCAGAGAGCTGCAGGAGGGTCAAGGATGATTTCTGGAGATCACTGAGATCTGGGCAAAACTACCAATTATTTTCTCGATCAATCTTTGGTCTCTAACATGTCAGAAAATGGAGAGAATTTCCCAGAGTCCAAGGTAACGTCCTTAAATTGCTTTTGTTCAACCAACAGTCTAAAACTCAAATATCTTCAGTTCACCATCATAAAAGATTAAAAAATATTCATATATGCGAAGCTGACATGGAGACCTTTGTCACTGGTTTTCAAAAAATGACTCAAAACAGATATTCGATCATCAAAATCATTGCCAAATAATTTTCTGTTTACCGACTAATCAATTAATTGGCAAGTCACTGCAGCTTTGGACAAGAGCCTCAGGGAGGAGAAAGAGCCACATGATTGGCTGCACGGATGAGCAGGTGCACAGGTGTTCCCAGTAAAGAGCTCAGCGAGGGCACACTTTCAGAGGACCTCCTTATTTCTGCAGAACCTGCTTGAGAATAATCATGTTTTGAAGTTGTCTTCAGTATCACAGTGACCCAGTGACAGCTGTGTGTACGTCCACGGCTGCACCATAAACAGGAAGTGCTATCAGCTAATTCGGCACACTTCATTTTCCAAAATGTAAATAAATGTAGGCTAACAACAGGTGTGGTGTTGTAGTCCACAGCGGAACCCAGAGAACACGGAGGTAACTCATGCTACTGGTTGAATGGTTTAAGTTACTGTTTCATGAATTAAAGTCAAAACAGGAAATTTAACTAAACTCTGACACATAAACAAGACTCACAGGTTAACATCCGCAGCTCGTACTAAAGGATACAACTCCAGTTTTCCTGATTCGTGGTTTGTTTCTCCGCCCGACGCCGCCATCTTGGCTGTTACTTTGAAGTGACCGGACAGGAAGTCAGAGCTTTTCTTCCTGTGCGGAGGAGACGTGATGACGCACTACCGCCACCAGGCGGCGGAGGGATACAGCTGCAACACGACCGCAAACCAGGCGGGAGTGAGGGGAGATAAAATAACACCCAATATGATCAAAGCACTTTTATAAGTGGAGGTGGAAAAAATATTCAGATCACCAATGTCACGATGTGAAAATGTACTTAAATCATCAAAAGTAAAAATACTCACTGTACTGAAAGGCTCCTTTGAGCCTCCAAGGTCCTGAGTTAAGATATCAACATTATCATTTGAATTAAATAAATAAACAAAGAAAACAAGAAATGAAGGAAACGACTTTCACTGACATTAAAAAGTTATAGGCCAACATTAAAACTTAAACTATGTAGGAGAATTCTGCCAAGAAGTGCACCAGTGCAGCTGCAGCAGCCGCAGTGTGTGCTGTTCACAGCCCAGGGGTCAGAGTTCAGGTGCAGTGAGGAGCATTTCAGGGTCATTTGAAAATACTCTCTGAGGTCACGTTTTAACAGCTCCCTCCTCCTCAGCTGAGCACAGCAGTTCATCTCGAAGCTGGAACTGGTCTTTTTTTACTGGTGTTTTTAATTGTAATGTCTGTGCTGTTCGTTGGTTTTGCTGCATAATCTGAAGTCTGCATCTCATCAAAAACAGATTACACATCAGAATATTTTACTTTTCCCCCGATTTCAGCTTCCAGACTTTCAACTTAAAAGAGTGGAGTGACTTTTATTTTGTAGTAGTGCTGTCAAACTCAGCTGTGCCTCCATCCTCTGACGCTCCCTCCCTCTCTCTCCCTCTCTCTCTCTCTCTCTCTCTCATTAATCGCTGTTGTTGGTCTTATTTTAATTAGGACAATAACGTCATCTCTACGTGTTCATTTCTAAATTGTTCTAATAACCTGTGCATGAATTTGTTTCTCTGGAGAACCTGGTCGAGCCACAGCCCGGAGCGACGGGGCGGACTCCTCCTGGTCCAGCGGCGTGTCAGCGGTCGGTCCGTGCAGCTGAGCAGGTGAGTACGTGATCAGTCAGTGGGCAACTGTGATTATTGACTATAACCAGGGTATCAATAAATAATTGACTGGACACCTTTACTGGGACAAATCGAAGTAGCGGGGCAGAGGACAGATCAGATCAGGACTGAAATCTCGCTGAAGATGTTCAGTTACAAGTTCTGTGTTACAATTGTTAATTAATTAAAACATGTACAATCTGGAAAATGAAGGAAGAATTAAAAGTAAAATTAGTCAGTGCAGAGACTGATCATTATAATTATCTTATAATGACTCATGCATTAATGTGTCTTTACTGTTGTAGTTGGTTGAGGTTTAATTATTTCTCTACGGGTCTGAAACTACTGATTTTGCTTGTGGACTAATCTCCTGAATTTTATCTTAATCGATCCAGCTGATTGCTTGGTTTACGTTTGTTTTTGTTTGACCAGTTGCAAAAATATTAAAGTGACAGGGTAAAAAATACATTAAATTAATAATTAATAAATAATAATTATTTAAATAATGACAGGAAAAAACTAAAATGAATTAAATAATTATCAAATAGCTATTTGATTAATCAATTAATCATTTTAGCTCTACCATACATTACTTTATGCCAAATAAGATCTTTTAAAGTGCAATAAAAAGCACAACATTTCCCTCTGAAATGAAGTAGAAGGGTGATAAAAAGAAAATACACAAGTAAAGTACAAGTACCTCAACAGTACTTGAGTAGATGTGCTTCACCTGTTTCTGGGGAACAGAACAGTAGAGTAAGCCTGGGAAGAAGGATTCACCTTTTCTGGCTAATCCAAGGTAAGTTTATTTGTACAGCAACTTTCACTCACGCCAAAGCAAAGAGAAGTCGACTGTCGTATCATTTCAGTTTTCATGTCCTCGGACAGTCTCTCCTGGAGACGTTCACAGTGTTGAGCTCAGCTGTTCACAGGAGAAGTGGCAGAAACAGTCGAGTGAAGCATGAAGAAAGGAGCCGTATACACAGGCTGCAGTCTTCACCTGTCCTCTCTCATCCCCACAATCTCCCTCCTGTGTCTTCTCTCCAGTACATCTGTCAATGCTCGTGTACATGGCGGTGTCCAAAAGTGCAGGCACTCTGCGGGATCTTCAGCTGGCTCTGCAGCTGAAGATCGAGGAGCTCCGGCAGAGAGACGCTCTCATCGACGAGCTGGAGCTGGAGCTGGACACTAAGGATGATCTGATCAGACATCTGCAGATAGAGCTGGACAGGCATCGCAGCGCCTCACAGCGCGCAGCCAACTCTGCAGACGCCCCAAACACAGGTGTGTCAGCGCAATTACCACACCTGCCAGTTCAGGTGGATTTCAGAACAGCTTACACGGCTACAAAATAGAGTAGGGCTGGAGCCAAAGCTATTACACCTGCTCAGTGTTTTCACAGTTATACACAGGGCTTCAGTATCACAGCGGAGACAACTCTCACAGTTTTGGCCTGATGCTGTCAGAGGCTGACAAAGCAAATGTAGAGTCTAGATTAGTTTTCTTGTTTGATGAAGTCAAAGAAGTGTGGGTGAGCTGTTACACACAGATTCATAGTTTCTCAGGATAAGTCCAGCACCATCAAAGCCGTCTCTACATTTTTATTTTCAGCAAAGTCCAAGTATCTTTTCCTCTGAGTAAAAACAATCAAAGCTTGACTACAGTAAAGCAGGGAACTGCCCACGGGTCCCGGGAGTCCCAGGTTTGATCCACACATCACTTCTGTCTACACAGTTTGATTGATCACGAATCTGTTAGAAATTTGCTCCACTGAAGTAGAATATCAAGCATGTTGGGTCCTCCATCCTCCATCTTGTTGCTCCAGGCTTGAAGAGGGACTCAGAGTCTAGTTTTAAAACCTGAACAGTTTTAGTTCATCCTGTTTGCTCATTTTTTCTAATGTGTGTTTGAAGATATTCCCAAAACCCAAAGATATTCAGTTTACAATGATACAGACCCACGACATCGACAGGTGTTGTACTGGGCCATTGTGGTGAAGAGGGTTAGGGCGGACAAACATCTGGATGTGTCTGACTGACAAACATTAACTGTGGTCTCTCTGGATGTGTAGAAGGAGCAGCAGTTCAGGTACCAGCAGCACCTGATGAGCCTCAGCGCACCAAGAGACAGGCCATCTCAGCGGAGCCGACAGCGCTGGACCCCTCCCAGCTCACTGACGTTACCCTCACTAGCTACTGCAAGACACAAGAGTAAGTACAGGGAACCATAAGACACACTAACACAGACACACACTGACAAAGAATGATCGTTTGGACCTTTTTGTGTGTTTGCAGGTCCAGTGAGCTGATCCAGAGGGCTCTAATGGACAACGACTTCATGAAGCATCTGGAACATGGGCAGGTAAAGACACACCTGTGCTGCTTTTTAACGGTGCATCATCCTTCTCGTGAGTCTGATTTATAAAACCACCCCACTTGTTGGCTGATGTGTGCAGATCCTCACCATCATGGACTGTATGCATCCCACCAGCATAGCCAAAGGCTGCTGCGTGATCCAGGAGGGAGATGACGGCTCGACAGTCTACGTCCTGGAGGGTAAGGCTCTCTGAATGAGATAAATGGGATAAACATCTCTGCATAGTGTCGCTCAGTCAGAGTCAGCACATGCACCAGTTGGTACAGGTGTCACCAGCAGGTCTACTGCACATGGACTGAACACTGGCTGTAATGATGGTGCTAGAATATCAGTGTTATTTAACAGTATCTTGGATAGTCAATGTTACTGTTATTGTTGTGCTAACAAGCCAGCATGTTATCAGTTAGCTCACTAGGTCACCAACCAGCCCTGTGAGTAGTCACTATGTCACCAAGTTTCTACAATAGCATACATGGTCAAAGTCAGTCAGTTTTTCAAAAAGTCAAGTTTTCAAGAAATTAAAGCAAATACAGTCTGTTTGAACTAATTCAGACACAAACCATGTAACAAACTGCAATGTTCACCCCTTCAGTGGAGTCTATTTATTTTCCTTATGGTGTCATACAACTGAAAAAAGTTGTCACGATCCTAAAGCAATGCCAATGGGCTGCATATCACAAGCTAGCTGTTGGACCCTCAGATTTGCTCTGGTTGTAAACATAGACTGTAAATAAAGATGGACACAGCCTTCGTGACATCACCCATAGCTTTCTGAGGGGCTCAGAGTGAGCTGCTCAGCTGTTGCCATCTTGGCAGTGCCTTAAAGATGCTCTGTTGTGCTTATACACTATACATTTTGAATTTAACCTAAAGTCATTACAGATGCAGTATTTCATTTTTCTTCATATTCAAACAAAAGTTTGAATTTCGAATGTAAAGTGACAGCCCCAGTGGGTGCACAGACAGATCCACTGCCACGATAGCAGGAAAACTATCTTCCATCTAGACTATAAGGCCTGTTCCGCTCAATGGGACAAGACTAATCGGAGGCGAAACGTTGAATTGGACTGATATGGGCAGACAGCCCATTTGTCTGAGCACAGACAACATGAGATTGCAAAATAGCCTGTACCATCCAGAGTAAACAGAGGCTCCATCTGAGACATTATGTGACACAAAGTAAAATGTGGCTAGAGCCTGGACTAATGGAGAAAATAGCAGGAAGAGACCACATATTATGCCAGTGGATGAGTTGATATTGTGGTGAAGTCACTGTCTGGTCTGTGTTGTGTGTAAATGCTGCTCATACACATAGATGCATGAACACATGAACAGAAACTTGCAGTGTGTTTGGCTCCATTCAGTCATATATTCCTGACAACTTCATTCCTCTCTCGTCAAAATCAACTTGTTCTTCACTCTCAAGGACAGCAAGTCTTTCACACACTTGGAGTGAAAGGCGCTGCTGCTGTGTTGTGTTGCTCCCTCGTGACTGTCGACAAAAGAGCTGTTTAAAACACCTCTGATGAACAGACACTGTTCATTCTCTCTCAGCTCCTGACAGAAGTCTAATCATCTCTTCAATTCACTGTTTTCCTTGAAGCTCTTTTGTCAGGATTGATTTTTTTTCATCATGTTCTCTACTCTCAGTCTGTGCATGTGTGTATAATAGAGTTGTAGCATGTATTGGTGTGTAAGTGCATGTTTTATCCGTGCTAGCAATGAGCCTTTGTCAGTTGGTTGGTTCACTACTTTGGTCCAGATTTGGGTATATTATGGTACAAACATTCGTGGTTACCAGATGATGAATCCTGCTGATTTTGATGACTCCCTGATTTTTCCTCTGCTGCCACCATGAGGTTGATGCCATTGACTTTCAGGGAAATGTCCCAACATCCTCTGGATAGTTTGCCAGTTTTGTGGCCAGAGAATGAATTGTAAAATAAACCTGACTTTTCATCTAGTGCCATCATCAGCTCAAAGTTGAATTTTAATACTTAAAACTCAGCTGTGGTTTGTGTTTTGTCCCAATATGCAAGTCCAGGGTTAAGTGGAATCCTTATATAGCGCTTTTCTCGTCTTATCGACCACTCAAAACGCTTTACAATGTAAACCACATTCACCCATTCACACACACACAGTCATACAGTGCTTACAGCTATAGAGCGCTTCTACCATTCCCACACACTCACACACTGATGGAACAGTCACAAGAGGCAATTTGGGGTTCAGTATTTTGCCCAAGGACACTTCGACACACGGACTGGGGATTGAACCATGACCTTCTGATTAGTAGAGGATGACACAAAGCCACTTGTCTTCCACACCATCAGCATAAAAACAAACTTTTCATGTGTGTCCACAGAGGGGATGGTCGAGGTGACCAAACAAGGGAAGAAACTGTGCAACATCAGTCCAGGAAAAGTGTTTGGAGAACTTGCCATCCTGTACAACTGCACCCGCACAGCGACTGTAACAGGTAGACACACACACCTTTTACACACTTCACTCACCAATTTGATGTTCAGAAGAGGTGAAAATGGCTCTGTCAGAGGGATGTGACCGTTAACCTGCCGAGGCGACATAAACACATTATTATTACTGAGAGCAGAGTGTCAGCGACCACCCCTGTGAAGGCCTCTACATCCATTAATACAGCTGGAAATGAAATAAATTCAGGCTGTGGAAATGTTTTAATGGTGCAGGAGCAGTTATTCATTCAGTGACAAATGGAAACCGCAATAAAGGTTGACCACAAACATCACGCCCGCTCAGTCTAATTTTCTCCTCTGATTGATAAACTCCCGTCTGTCTAAAAGTCTGCCTCAGCTGCTGCTTTAACTCAGGAGCACTTTTAAAAGATTGGTTCACCAAAACACACAAAACGTTGTTTCTCACTTACTGCCTTTGGAAAGCCACGCTGGGTTTTTTTTCTGTCTTTATATTTGAGTTTCAGCAAAACTCTTAGAGACAGATAAACCAGATTTCTCAAAAACTGAAAAATTGTGAATTGCCAGTTTTGGGCTTTGGTTTTTCTAGGAATCACACAAACAGGTTACAACATACAGCATGTTAATCAGTGAGCTTTAGAGGTGATGGTAGATGGATTTCATCTCTGGACAGAGATTCCAGTATTTATGCTAAGCTAAGCTAACCAGCTGCTGGCTTTAACTCTATATTTACTGGACAAACATGAGAGTGGTATCAATCTGAATATGTAACTCTAGGCAAGAAAGTGAGTAAGCGTGGGCCTTTTTCCCAAATGTCAGATTTCCCTTAAATAGTCAGGTGTGGTTTCTTATAAGGGGCAAGTTATTTGGTGACCCCCAAAATCATATTTGATTGGATACATTGATGTGAAGGAAGAGAAAAGAGGGATTTCAATACTAAAACACATCCCCTTTGATACATATTTACCATAAAATAAGAGATAATTAACGCACGGGACAAGAAAATATGTTTTTTTATTTCACCGTGTCTTAAAGGGGAAACTCTTAGTGCTGAAGAGATTTTTCTAAAAACCTGCCTCAGACCTCTCTGCTGATGTCCCAGTACTCAGCCTCTTTACTCTTTGCAATTCAAATCCTTTTATTTCCCTGGCTGACAGAAGAGCAGAAGATGATGGACTGGCTTTAAATACAGCGTCTAACTGATTTCTGTGTGTGTGTGTGTGTGTGTGTGTGTGTGTCTATCACTTTGATGTGCTGGAGGGATGCGGAGACCCTGAGTGATAAAGCTGTGTTTTTGTTACATTTGACAAAAATGTGTTTACGATTCTCTTGTCCCTGATCGTGTGTCATATAAAAAATACCAGCCAGCTCTTTACAGTCAGGCTCTGCACTCACCTTTTCTCCTCTCTGTCTGCCGCTTCTAATCAGTGTCCTTGTGTCCCTCTGTCATTCAAGCGAGAGCAGAAAAACATGTTTATAAGCACTACAGAAATCAGACAGTCTCTCCATCACATTTCCAAGCAATTATCAAGTTTAGCTCAGAGCTCAGGAGAAGACTGTGTACATGAAGGAAAGAGGAAGAAAATACTGGAAAGACTGGAAACTAAACAGTTTGACGCAGTGAAAGAAATCATCCTCTGACTGCTCTGGTTTCTAGTCCCTTCAACTGCCTCTTACAAGCATTAAAGCTGCACTAATCAATATTTTTACATTAACTCATTATCAATTACAAACTGTTACTAACTTTGTCAGAGGAAAGGCTTCTGTAGAAGAGCTCAGAGCTAAATCAAACTAAAAGTTGAAGTTTAGAGGTGGTGACGGTGAAGTCATGTGACTGTGGTGTAAGTTGACAACCAAATACATTAGTGTGTTGATGTTTGAGCAGACATCTGGACCTTCTTATTTCTTGCTCCATCTCAACACTCATCTAGTGGATGAGCAGAGTGAGTCACCAGGCTTTCAGTGATGCATTCTGAATATTTTCCCGTGAAAAAAAATCATGGGGAAAGTGCTACAAGTTTACAAACTCATCCCCTGATTCAGACCAGAGCAAATAATCTACAGGTTCGAAAACACCCTGCTGCAGCAGCTACATGTTCAATGAGAAATAAAATCTAATTTTTATGATTTTGCATCTCATACTTTAATACAAAAGAAGAATCGAAATGAGAAATAAAAATGAAAAATTGAATTTTCTGGCTGGATTTTGGAATAAATTCGAAACGTGGATGCCGTGAAACCCTGAACACATCAATAATACAATTTTTTGACTTTAGGAAGCTCTTCCAGAGCCACAGAGAACATTATTGAACTATTTATACAGGCTAAGTAGCACCCTGCATGAAACATAAACTGATCTTCATGTGTACAATTGATGAAGCCCTTTCTGTAAAATGAGCAATGTGAAAAGCTCCTCGCAGTCAGGATCCAGGCTTCTGTGTGGAGGACGAGGTCCATACTGGAGTGTGGATAATGAAAACAGTGTGGGGGAAGGTCAATAAGCGTTTCGAGAGGGCCAGCAGTAGCCTAATGGGTTTACATGTAAATAAACATGATGGATGTAGGAAGACATGATGCCTGATGTTGCTATGGCAACATGGAGGTAGACAGGCAATTAAACTGGAATCTCTTAGAAGTCAGTCATAGAAAACCAGTTCAGTGTCACCTGTCATACTGGATTTAAACATGTGTCCTTTATAAGATGAAGATTTTTAGATACTGTGTTGTATGACAGGTTGTTAAACATATGATAGAGAGAAGATAACAGTTATTTAAAAATGTTCACAAATCAAATGCTGCCACCATGTTTGTGTGCGCTTGAATTATTATCTCTGTGAAGGCCTGCCTGCATTGTGAGGACATTTTGACCAGTCCCCACTATTTCAAATCACAGTTTGAAGGTTAAGACTTGATTTTAAGGTTTTTGTTGTGATTTGGCACCATACAAATAAAAATTGACCATTGAATCTAAAACCCTGATATATCTGATTCCTCTGAGTCATAGAGCGTCATTGTTTCCAGAAACTGTTAAAAACACATCAGTGAGTCACATTCTTACACTCGTTGACATGTTCCTTCATCACACACACCACCCTGCTCCCCAACAGGTGCAGTATTTCCTCCTGTTTGATAAAAACTGCTGTGATCTGCATGAAATATGAAACTATTTATTTGTTGGGTGTTTGTCAAAATTTAAGTCTTCAGGAGGAATCAAGGTTCTGTTTTTGGTCCTCTTTTATACATGATGCTGCTCCACATTGTAACATACATTTTTATGCAGATGATACCATTTTCTCTTCTCTTAATCCGCTTTTTTCTCTGTTGTTCAACACAAGCTTGTTATACATGTTAACAGCATGAAACGTATTTTTTAACATCACTGAAGGGTACCTGCCTACTGCCCTTATAGGGTTTTCAAATGAAATTAACAAACAAGACAAATATATCAAAATGTTGATGACTCACTTTCTTTCTTCCTTTTTTTTTTGGAATACATTGTGTCTATGATTCGACTTGTACATTTGGGCAGTCCCACACCATGTGGATGAAATACACAATAAAGGTTGAAGGTTACTGAAGGTAACTAATGAGTGGCCTGTGAGATCATGGCTCCATTTGACCTAAGCAGACATAAGTTAATAATAAAATATATGAGAATAGGGACCATTACATTATATTACATTTTGAAATATATTCTCTAGAGATGAGCAACAAATCCTCCCTGTTAAGGTTGGTTAGAACCAGAAGGCTTTTCTACAGGCTGACTCACTTTCAGTATCAATACTTCAATGTCTTTTTGTGCATGTAAACTGTGTGTTTGTGTCACTTTGTGTGTTTTTGTTCATGCCTGTACTGTGCTCATACAGGTTGTGAAAACCCCAATGAGACTTCCTGTGTAAATAAAAGAAACATAACATTATTTATTTTTAAGTTAGTGTTGACTCCACTTTTATTTCCCAGAGGTTTGGGGGATAAAGTGGATGTTACAGACTCTCAACCCTGATGAAAAATACATAGAAATAAGGTTAAAAATCAAAGGAGAAGAGGCTTTTGTTTTTGCTGTGGCAGCGAGGACTCCTCTTGTGTGCATTAAATTCATAGGAACCTGAATACAAATGAAGATACAACCTACAAACCTCAATGAGATGATGAATAATGTATGTATTTATGTTTGAAAGATTTCCGACATGGTGTTAAACACTATTCACACCCACAGATAATGTACAGTGTTTGCTTTTAGCCTTGTATTTCTGTCTGTCTGTCTGTCTCCAGCCCTGACTGACATCAAGCTCTGGGCGATTGACCGACAGGGTTTCCAGACCATCATGATGAGGACAGGTCTCATCAAACATTCCCAGTACACTGACTTCCTCCGCAGGTACAGATCATTCACATGCACACCACTTCACTGTTTTTAAAGCTCTCACCACATGAGGATGACTCACGTCTCTCACTCTAAACTCTGCTCCCAGCGTTCCCTCTTTTCAGTCTCTACCTGAGGACGTTCTCAGTAAACTGGCTGATGTTCTGGAGGAGGTGATGCTTTCCAAACACCCGCTCGCAGACATACTGTACAGTATCTGTTTCTGCCATCTGTCCCTCCATCTGACAAATACAAATCGTTAGAAACACTCTGTTCTGTAAACTGAGGTGCTGTGTACGCATGATTCAAACTGATCTCTGTGCTCTCCCTCAGACTCATTACACTGACGGTGATTACATTATCCGTCAGGGAGCCACCGGAGACACATTCTTCATCATCAGTGAAGGACAGGTGAGGAAAAATGATGACAGGAGAATGAAAGAGAAGAGAACAATCAACAGGGAGGGAAAAAGAAGGGAAAAAGGTGATTACAGAGCTGGGAGGTCAGGTAGTCAGGTGGATCCAGAAATGAGATTACCAAGTAATGTTGAAATGACGTGTGTTAAAACAGTAGAGAACTGATGGGTTAAAAGCCCACTGGTTGTTTTACACGTTTTCACCATCACCAACAAATTATTGCAGGTCATCGACACAAACCGACCCCCGTTGTTCCCGACGTAAACATGGTGGCTGCCAAGATGCCGAGCTCTGTTGTTTTCGTGAATTTGCACAAAGATTAGATTAGATTATTAATCTCTAAAGGTGAAACAAGTTTGGTCAACCTGAACATCGACAAAGATACACAACTGTCCTGTGAGAAACGAGCCCACAGGTCTGTCAACAAGACCGATCGTTAGGTTTTGTTGCTAGGCGACATCTAGTGGTCGTAGTGATGATGACAGGAGCAAAGGGAAAAGTGCGGTGACGTAGTTTATAGAGCGACAAAGTCCACGTCAGGAGGAGGTTGGGGTGGATGGATGAATATGACCCAGGAGAGCGGTGTTCGATTCCCATGTGACAGGAGCAGCTTCTGTTGTTTCTATCATCCATGACCGTCCGTTGTTATTATTGTAACCATGACAACAAAGATCATCTAATGTTGAGGAAGAACTTATTTTAACCCAAATCACCATCTTTTCCTAAACCTGACCAAGCCATGACCGTTATTACAGTAACCATGGCAACGAAAGCAGGTTTGCCCCTGTCAATACAGTCTGTGTGTTTATTGTAACCAAAACAACCAAGGTCCGGTACGCTTGCTGCTGTAGGGGCGCTATTTCAGGAGACACTGCTCTGGAGTTGTTGAAAGATACAGAAACCAGACAGATTTTATTTATTAATTCAAACAGGAGTTAAGTTTAACTCAGAAGAGATGCATCTGAAAACTAGAATGACTCTCAGTTTAGGCCAAACAATCCTACACATCCAGATTATTGCCTGGATCTGTAGCAAAGTGCATAAACTCATAGATCTGACTTTTATATTACTTCCTGAGAAATTGACGTCACAATGAAAAGAAATGAAAATTTCCTAGGTCTAAAATTGCCGTCCCCCCGCCCCTCCACCAAGTTTAGTGCAAATAAGTTCGGTACTTTTTGTGTGTAATCCTGCAGACAAAGAAGCAAAGAAACAAACAGAGACAAACAGAGGTGAAAACACAGCCTCTTTGGCAGAGGAAACAAAAACACAAAAAGATTAGGAGGCGGCGACAGGAGAGAGATGACAGAAAACAAACCAGAGAGATACAACAATGACAGAATCAAACTCAGGACACTGTGGTTCATGGCGTCTGAACCTTTGAGCCTGTGTCTTCCTCCACAGCTTGACTTCAGAATTGAATTGAATGAATATGTTTTCTTTTATTTATAATGGTGGTTTATGGCGACCACAGGGGATCAACTCTAACCCAAAAAATTACAACCAAAATGTGAACAGACATGAAAGATGGAGTCCAAGTGAAATATATATCTAATCTGTTACAAAAGCACCACAAGCAACTTGCCCTGATCCAAGGTCAGATTCTGTGCATCACAGTTCTGTGAGATTATTTTACTCTGCTGCAATCGGCTCATAAAACTTGTTATGGGAGGAAACAAGCTCAGTTCATTTTAGTGCACTGCAGGAATCAATTTACAGGGTCTTAAATTTTTCTCAAGATCACAGTGACAGACCGGGCAGCTTAATTTATTAATTTATTAATTCATTCATTCATTCATTCATTGAGTTGCCCTGTTATCAGTTAGGGATCATTCTCCATACGGATGCTGTGAATCCCTTGTCAGCTGCCCAAAACTGTGCACTGGTGAGATACATCATGTGCAGCTGGAAAATCAAATCCAGCAGATAAACAAGTACAAATGTTCACTGTGAAAGAGGATAATGTGATAGTGGTTGTTTGTGTTGTCAGGACCAATTTAAAGGCAACAACATGGAGAACTTTCAGGACAGTCTGAGCTCATAACTGCAACATGTGACTGCCTGAAAAAATGAAAGATAAAAATTCACTGTTTGCTCTGGAAACTGAGCAGCAGTGTTCACAATGTGAAACTGTGGGACTGAAATATGCAAAGCTATAATTTTTCCAGCTCTTTGAGAATAACAAGTATGACGACTGATGTCATTCGTCACTGTCTTACGGCAGCCTCACCACACACTTCCCAACTGTTTCTGTAAAGACTTTTATTCCTCCAGTCATCCAAACATTTTAATTGCAATGTATTCAGTGAGGACTGGGGGAGGAGCTGAGCTGTGAGCTGTTTTTATTTTTAGCTGGCAGCCGTGAAGGTTGTGATCTGTGATCTCCACAGGTGAAAGTGTCTCAGCAGAACTCAGCCAGCGACGAGCAGGTGACTGTGAAGACTCTTTCTAAAGGGGACTGGTTCGGAGAGCAGGCGCTGAAAGGGTGAAGCACACAAATTATCCACCAAGAATCATACGTCTTCATTCACATTTAAAGGTCCAATATTATCCATATTTTTTTTAAATTATAAAGCAGGTGTGAAGTGTTGATCTCCATCAGAAGATATATTTGTGGTTTTAAGAACCAAAAACCATCTCAGTGTAGTTTTACATCTCCTCTCTCAGGCTTCTCTCTGGAGCTCTAGTAACAACAGGTCAGTCAGCCAATCAGAAGAGAGGATCTGAACCTCTCCTCTGATTGGCTGACTGTTTTCAGAGTGATCCATTAAAAATATAGCAGATTTCAGGAAACCAAATCCTGCAAGGTTGGATGGTGGGTCCAGGTGGGCGGGGCTTGGGGCGTGGCTGAGAGTGGTCGCTGCTTTGTTGTGACATCACAAAGTTCCAGAAGTCCTGACGGCTGGTTTTAAGGCTCAGTTTCTGAATACAGGCTGTGTGCATTTCCACAGGCTGTGGACTGAGGCTTTGATACTTTCACAGTATTAATATAGAACCTAGACCTGCTTTATAATCACAAACACATGGACATCTACCTTTAGACTGGATGGAGCTTTAACACATCCTGTGTAATAACAAGATCTTTTCATTTATAGGCTCATTTATTTCATAAATTAAAAACTGAACTGAACTTTGTGTAGTTCATAAACATATACATGACACTCTCACACACATTTTAGTCCGACAATAACACAATAAACAGTCATATACAGAAACTCTGTATTTCATCTCTCATTTTGTTCTTTCTGTTGCAGGGAGGACGTTCGAACAGCCAGTGTCACAGCTGTGGGAGACGTCACATGTCTGGTCATCGATAGAGAGTGAATGGTTTCCTTTGTTAACCATAAATATTAGTTTTTATATGGCGGCAGAGTCTGTGACACACTCGCCCTTTAAAGGAACCTTTGTGTAGCTGGTTGGTTTAGCGACTCATTTGTTTGTGTGTCAGGTCTTTCAAGCAGCTGATTGGAGGACTGGAGGATGTGAACAACAAGCAGTACGACAGCGATGAGGTCAAGGCGAAGTGAGTTCAGTGCTACAGTTTAAAAAGTGTTTGTGCTTATGTATTTAGAGGTTTATGTAAGAGCTGCTGTAGGAGGCCGGATGTTTCAGGTCAGACCTGCAGCTTGTTATGTAAATGTTTTTTACTTCAGTGCAGGTCTGAGCTGAATGAACCACTGTGAGAGCCTGGCCAGGCAATGCATTTGTCAGGCAGTCCACACCACACACTTGCTCTTTGTGAAATGCATGTGAAAAAGCTGAGGGTGTTGCTCATGCTCACACAGCGACATCATCATAGATAAACCTCTTGAATCTCAGCCTGAGGAAGAATCACCGTGGTGATACTGAAGCACAAAACCAAAACTGACATTCCAGCACTTTCCCATCAACAGTGCAGTATTTTAGCTCTTAGGTTTGTGTGTGACCTCTGAACAAGTCGGCACTTTTCCCAATAAACTGACATATGACTTTTTGTATTGCAGGTTGTTTTGTTATCATTTTTGTACATTGTCAATTTGATCATTTTTTACAAAGTAGTTTGAGTTACTTTTACTTAGTTAACTAAACCAGTTTTCTCTCTGCTGTAGCTTTGGTTCAGTTCAACTTCTTCCAGTGTAAACTAATCGGGAACTTGCAAAGCTTTGCTCACAAAGTATCTTCCTCAAAACTGTGTCTCTTGCCATCACTCTGCTGATGGACGATAATTAAGGCCTCAACAGGAAAATAAGTTTCAAACTCAACCACTAAAACAGGTGAGACCATTCTGCTATTTACACGTCAGCCCCTCCTCCGTCCGTCCTAGAAATTGATCAGGTCAATGAATTTCCAATCACTTCAATGAGCCGTGTGTTTTCACACCTGAGGTTGGTTTGCTCTGGTCTGATTCAGTTGATGAATTTCAGACAGAGAAAAATTCAAGTGAATGAAAAAGCATCGCTACAAACCACGTGAGAACGTTCACTCCTCTCATTGGTCAGATCGTCTGTCGGGAGCAGGAACGTAAACACAGGAAGAGGAACTGTAAAAGCACCGATCAGGACTTTAATATTAATAACGCTGCACGATGTGTAGAACCAGCAGCATCTCTAACGTCAGTCATGTTTATTCATAAATTTAAAAATATTGAATCAGGACTCAATCATAGAAACATCCTTCTCTTTCTTCTTCTTTTGTTATTTCAGTCCCAAGTTAATCTTGGCTCATTCAGAGGAAATAAACAGCTACAGGCCTGTGCAGCCACAGTCCCACTTATCATTATTAGTCCTGTTATCATCCTGAGTCTCACAAGGACGTGAGACTGTCCGACTGCTCCTTATGTCTCTTCTGTTCTTTCACTAATGAACAAAGTTTAATAGTCTGTTTGTGTTATTTCACATCCTGAAGCCAGGAGGCCACATGTTTCTACATTAACTGTCAAGAGACACCGTGTGTTTTTCTTATATCTAGTTGACTTCTTCACATTTGTTCTCCTCTGCTCCCTGCAGGCTGCAGGCGGAGGCAGATTTCTTCTCCAGTGTCTCACTCAGTGATTTCAATATCATCTGCACCCTGGGGATGGGAGGCTTCAGCCGTGTGGAGCTGGTGAGTGTACGATGGTCTGTAGCAGCTGCTGATTTGTAGTCATGTGTTATTCATGTCTTTTCTGTACTGAATGTGTGTGTTTGTGCGGTCAGGTGCAATTAAAGAACGATCCCAACCGATCGTTCGCCCTCAAAGTGTTAAAGAAACGTCACATCCTGGACACGAGCCAGCAGGGCCACATCCTGTCAGAGCGCCGCATCATGATGGAGGCTCACAGTCCGTTCATCATCAGGTCAGACTGCAGTTTTATGTTGCTGAGGTCAAGCAGGATCTATTCAAAGGCTTTTAAAAAGACAATTCTTCACATTTAGGAGGATCTGACCAGTGGCGTCACTTTTTCTTTGGTTTTAAATTACCACCCTGGAAAGTCTGTGCTCACTTTAAGGCACAGGACACTGAGGAGATGCAACAGATCCACTGTTGATGAGTCCAGTTCTTTGTAAATGAGAACAGCAAGTAAATTACAAGCTGTGAGATTTCAGATTTTTCTGACCTGAATACACATATACCTGAGGTCAGTCTAAATCCAACATCCACATTCATGCATTATGCTACTGCTACACTACAGCATTTAGCATTGCCACCTACAGCCAGTTTCACATGCAGATACAAGAGCACCAAATGTGGATTAATCCTCTGCTGAAAATAGTCCCCAACAAATGCTCTGTTTCTTCCTGTTTGTTTGAGAAAAGCTACAGTGAGCAGCAGTTTTAGGAAACTAGAAATGAAACCATGTTATATGCGTTTGTAAAGATTTACGTCTTCAGTAGGAGCCAATGGGCTCAGAGCTGAGAGCCACAGAGAGAGGAGAGAAGTCAGAAGGTGTAGAGAATTGACTAACATCCTGGCATCAGCTGTAGTTCGAGGCACTTCTGAACCAGAACCAGAGGACAGAACCCTCCATACCCAACACTGCAATATAACATAAATCTAGAGTTATGTTCTCCTCTATTGGATTCATACTTTTTGATTTATTTTTGCAGAATAAAAGCCATCCCAAATTTCACTTTTAAACACACACTCTTTGTCTCCCGGCAGGTTGTACCGGACTTTCAGAGACCCCAAATATCTCTACATGCTGCTGGAGGCCTGCCTCGGAGGAGAGCTGTGGACCCTGCTGAGAGACAGGTGCATGGACACGTTGGAAAAGTTTCTGTTGGGCCTCTGACCCACACTGTACACGACAGTTTCATTAGGTCTGGGGTCTGTGTGCTCATCAGAGACGTCAGAAGTCTTCAGCCTTTGCCTCTGTTACAGGGGCTCATTTGATGACGGCACCACTCGGTTTTACACGGGCTGTGTGGTCGAGGCTCTGGCTTTCCTGCACTCCAGAGGAATCATCTACAGAGACCTCAAACCGGAGAACATCATACTGGACCACAGAGGATATGCCAAGCTGGTGTGGACATGGTTTCCAGATTTATCAAATACTGCAGGTCAGAAATTTCACACAGAAACATTCAGTGTTTGTTTCTGTCCCACAGGTGGACTTTGGCTTTGCTAAGAAGGTGGGTCTGGGGAAGAAGACGTGGACCTTTTGTGGGACTCCTGAGTATGTGGCCCCTGAGATCATCCTGAACAAAGGCCACGACAGTTCAGCTGACTGCTGGTCTTTGGGGATACTGGTCTTTGAGCTGCTCAATGGCAGGTACAGCTGAAAATCCACACTTTTTACCTCAGAATCACGTCTGAAAGCTTTTCAAGACCCAACATTTTGTTGCCAGTTCTGCAGGCGTCCTTCCTAGTGACAGGTTATCGCCACATTTGTCCCTCCAGGTATCACATCTGTCCAAAACCAGTGACAGGTCTAATCTGTTCCCCTCAAACTTCAGGGTTTAACCCATCCCAGAATGCACTGCAGGAACACCTCCTCCATGGTGGTGTACATGTCAGTCAACAACACTGAACAGCTGCATTTGTCAAATTTGCATCTGTTCTGTATCTTCCTCACACACAGATACACAGTGTGTCAGTGGATTCTGTTCCCCCTGGACAGAGCCAACTGTCTCCCCCTGGTCCAAAACCTTTTCTCTTCATCGATCTGTTTCTTCTCTCTTAGTGAGGAGGTGTATAATTCAGGAGCTCAGATACAGTAAAAAAAAAACTGCAGCTGCTGCATCTTTTCCCACAGTTCTTTTTCCAGGTGTGTGCAGACACATGAGGCTGACTGAGTGCTGCTTCCAGGTGATGGGAGGTTTTCCCACCTGCTGATGCAGCTACTGCAGAACACCTCTACACTCCCATCCATGCTTTGTATGAATTAGTGAAAATCTGATAGTTGAGTCTGGTTTGAGCCTCCATCATGTCTGAGGTTAGGGAGTAATTAAGGTCTGTTCTGGTTGGTGAAATAAATCTGTTAAAGCTTTTCCACTCTCTGACTCCAGTCCTCCATTTTCTGGCTCGGATCCGATGAAGACCTACAACATCATCCTGAGAGGCATCGACATGATTGAGTTTCCTAAAAAGATCACCAAGAGCGCGGCGAACCTGATCAAACGTCTCTGCAGGTTGTCAGAGCTCCTTTAACTGTGCAGAGACAGTGAAACCGGTTTTTCATGGGTAACTTCTTTACATTCTGTTTGTGTGGGTGCTCCCAGGGACAATCCTTCAGAGAGGCTGGGCAATCAGAAAAATGGAGTGAAGGACATCCAGAAACACAAGTGAGACAGTAAAGATATTTATCATGTCATGTCACCCTCACTCTGAGTGCTTTCAGTGGGAGATGAAACTGTAGT
Organism: Trachinotus anak; assembly: GCF_046630095.1. Taxonomy (NCBI): domain Eukaryota; kingdom Metazoa; phylum Chordata; class Actinopteri; order Carangiformes; family Carangidae; genus Trachinotus; species Trachinotus anak. Next base: position 364,754 of record NW_027273879.1, on the reverse strand, counting down.
CATGGCAGCACGTCCTTGTCCTTCAGGTGGTTTGAGGGCTTCAACTGGGACGGCCTCCGCCAGGGAACCGTAGACTCTCCCTTCACGCCCACAGTGGGTATCCTTCAGTGTCTCTGTCAGCTACAGAACACACAGATGAAAGCAGTGGTAATATGCTGTGTTTCTCCGTCAGGTGGACGGGCCGCTGGACAACAGCAACTTCGACTATTTCCCAGAGGACACCGACGACCCCCCTCCTGATGATGAGTCCGGGTGGGACCTTGAGTTTTAACAGGAGGACTGAACGAAGAAAACGGCGGGAACAGGGTCCTTCAGAAAGAGGAAGTGAAGCCATACGAGAGAGGACAGTTTTTAGTTTCTTGTGAATGTTTGCATCGAAAGTTAAAGGACAGAACAAGACTTTAAGATTAAAGGTGGAACACACCGAGGAGCCACAACATTAAAACCAGTTACCAGGTTTAATGTTGTGGCTGATTGTGTACGAACAAGTGTGTCAGCTCAGCAGCCAAACAGGGTGAAGATATATTTCCTCATACTCAGAACATCAGGAACAATTAGCTCTGTAGTGAAATGGAAGAACTGCGTTGTTTCTTTATGTCCATGTTTTCTACACAAATCATCAACAGGTGAGGATGCTGAGTTTTTTTGTTTTTTTTTAATGATATGTGTTCAGCTGTCAAATGCACTGAACTGAATCCAGCCACTGATAGCCTTTAGCAAGGTGGGCTAATTCTAACTTACACCTTTACAAAAACAGGACGTTAAACATTATTTTAAAGTTACCATTAGAATCTGTTCAAAACATTTGAACGTACCTGAGCTGACGACAGATCAGTAGAGCATCAAGTATTTATGAAGTCAATACAGTCGTATATTTTTATTTGTTTTGTGTTCAGCTGTACTTTTACTGTCGGTGGCACATTTTTTTCTGTTTCCAACAAAACATCATGTAATTGTGTAAAAACATGATCTTCTCATCTTAAACTGAATCAGCTGTGGAAGAGCCGGAGGGAGACGATGTTTTTTTAAACCACTAATGGATCTGAAATCTGCTTCCAACATCATTTCAGCAAAATCAGTGGAACATAAGCTGGAAATAAGAAGCTTGATCCATTATTTTGAATGATGGTGAATCATCATTGTGAACTGAACGTGTCCCTGTGAGGACAGGAGGTTTGACAGGATGATGATTTGTTTCTAGCGTTGCTGTTGACACTTTAATTGAGTGTTAAAAAGGTATTTTCTGTATTTTTCTCTCTAAAAACACACATTGTTTTTTCTAGAATGAAGCTTCTGGTTTATAGTTTCCCAGTTTTGGGCCATTTTCTGAGCATCTGACTAATCTGTTGATTTACCCCCAGGCTGCCTCCTTGATGGTTTTGTCTGTTTGTATAATACGCTTCAGTATGGAGGTGGTTCACATATTTCTACTGTTACTGTGCTGAAACCCAGTCTCAGAATAGTTTCTCTGCACTGACAATAACTTGCCCTTGGTTGTGGATTCTTGGACGTATTTCACTATGTTCAGTTCCAGTATCCGTCATTCATCATGATTTCAAATGAATCAGGGAATTCATTAAAGATTAAAACAATATATTTGACTGAGGTAAACACTGAAATTTACAGTGTAATGTCTGAAATTAAAGTACAGAACAAATAAAGTTTTTTTTGACTGGTAGTGTAAATGGAGCCGTGCCAGTTTAACAAGCCTGAGTTTTTCCTTAAGGTGATAATTTTTCCCACATGCTCTGGTTTGTGGGGGTTGAGTGTGTGCTAAAGGGGGGGGGGGGGGGGGGGGGGGGGGGGGGGGGGTCATGAAAACCAAAGTGTGCGAGGTGGGAGATGTTTATCAGCGTGTGTTGACCCTCGGGCTAATGAAGTCAGCAGAGCTGTGCGAGGTTCACTGGTTCCTGTGGAGAACCAGGCCATGATGGAAACGCAGCCGCCTTCACTAACGACTCTCTCACAGTTTACTGGTGACTGACAGAGATAAGACACACACACATTTTTCCACATCTTCAACAACAACAGTGCATTAGCACCTCACAGCTCCTTGTTCTGCTTTGATTTGATTGAGAAAAGCTTTGTGTTGAGAGTCAGATACTTTACACTGTAAAACTCAAAGAATTTCAATCAAATTTTAAGTCACTCAATTAAACTTAATTTCTTAAAGAAATAGTTTGACACTTGGGAAAACTGACACATACTTTAATTCATAGTTAAAATGTACAAATATCTAATTAAACCTACACTGTAGTGTGTAAAATATTTACTGGTAATATTTAAAAATATATAGGCCTATATAGGGACCTAAATTAGAGTGTAACCAATATTTAAATATTATTTTTTATGTCTGACTATAGATGTATGTGGCTCATTGTCATCTGTGTGTCCCTGCATCTTTCCTGTGAACTTATTTTAACATGAAAGTATTTTGTATGTCTCTTACTAAAGATTGTTGCTGCTCATTGTCATCATTGTGTCTCTGTGAGTTTATTGCCTGCAAACCAAATTTCCTTCAGGACAATAATAAAGTCTGACTGTTTGAAATCCAGAGTCCATAAGGTTGTGCTGGTGGTTTGGTGGTCTGGTGGTGGGATGGGGTCATGTTGAGATGATGAATCTCTCAAGAATAACTTTCACTGCAGAACTACAGGAGTGACAATGGATGAAGTAGCTCTTTCACAACCAGAACTATTGTTTTAAAGAAAACTGTTTGTGCAGTGCAGCATTCATCAGAAAATCCTTGAATAGGATCTTTAAACACAAAGAGATTCCTGTTGAGTCACAGAGAAAGTCTAAGGCTGTTCTTTATACTCTGCGCTCCACACTGTGGATATTTGACCGCAGTGTAAACGCTGCATTACTGCTGATTATTTTACAGTGCATCACGGTGCCTTGTTTTAGTTTGATATTTAAGAACATGTATTATATATTTGCATATATGCATATTTATGTAATATAACAAAGTGCATGTAATCTGAGATTAAAATGAAAATTTGTCATTTTAACATTAAAGCTTATGAGATAATTAACTGCAGAACTCTGCTGCAGTCAGTCCTCAAACTGCCTTTAAAGAAAAAAATAACTGGATGAGAATTTGTCTATAAACTCTGTAGTTTAACTAATCCAGGTGAACAGGTAGTTAAGTTAATTTAGTTCTTTGATTGATCTTTGATTTGATTTAGATTTTTTTTTAGAGGAAGTTATCTTGAATAACAGCGTGGTCTTACACTGAAATTAAGGCAAAGTGAGGAGAGTGGATAATCAGCATTTAATGACTGGCTGATGTGTCACTATGGTGACAGACAGCACATTTTAATTTAGTTGATTTAAATCTGAAAACTATAAAAACTATATATAAAATATATATAGTTATGTATAGTTATAATATATAAAGTAACTATAAAATGAAAGCTCATGAACATACACACATACTTTTTCCTTCATATAAAAAAACCTAAGCTTAAAAATTGAAGGCAAGATAAACACCACTGGATAAAAGTGCTACTTCAAGATAAGGAGAAAAGGAGCAGCATCAGTGATTCTCAATATGCCTCTAAAAATGTATAGTTTTAATCTGAGAACTGGTTTGTTCGGGTCCATCTTAAAAAGTTTGTCTTGACCCAGTTCAGTGTGAATGAGCTGCAGTTTTTTGCAGGTTTGGGTTTAAAAACTCAGACAGCAGCTTCAGATAAACTTTAAATAAGCTCTGAAAAAAAACCTCTTTAAAAAGGCCTGTGTCAAATCATCAAATCAGGCTGGAGTTCAATTATTATGAAGACCAGGGCCCAGGAGGGGTTAAGGGGATCGAGGGCTCAGACTCAGAAACCTCAGAATAATCCAGAATTCAGAAATCTCACGAAATAGTCTCCTGAAACATCTGACAGAGAGCTGAGGAAGATCTGCTCAGTTCTTCAGACTTTATACTTCACCACATCTCAGAGGGAATATCTGACTCTCAGCTGCAGGCACAGATTTTACATTAAAAAACATTTGATTACACACAAGAACAATACAAAGATGAAACCAGTGGATTTTTGGTTTGTGATGTCTTCAGTGTGAAGTTGTGTCTCTGAGTTGTCAGCAGAGATATTTGCCCTCTAAAAGTCTCACATGGTTTCATTTAAAACAAAAAAACTATTTGAGCCACAAATGGATGAAATTATCAAAAACAAATGTTTGAGAAAAACTGAAAAAAGTTTTTTTTCTGTCTTCTCCCATGAATCCTCTGACAACTCCTCAGATTTATCTGGTGACCCTGTGGGGGGGTCCGCCCCTAGATTAGGAAGTACTTTTATTGTGATACTTCAACTACATGAAGTACTTTTGCACTTATAATCTAACTTCAGGAAGAACATTTACTCTTATATTTCAATTACAGGAAGTACCTTTACTGTGATAGGCCTACTTTAACTACATAAAGTACTCTTACTGTTATACTTTAACTACAGGAAGTACTTTTACTCTGATACTTTAACTACAGGAAGTATGTTTACTGTGGTAGGCCTACTTGAAATACATGAAGTACTTTTACTCTTATACTTTAACCACAGGAAGTACTTGTACTGTGATAAGCCAACTTTAACTTCATGAAATACTTCTACTCTGATACTTTAACTACATGAAACACTTTTACTCTTATACTTTCATTACAGGAAGTACCTTTAATGTGACAGGCCTACTTCAATTACATGAAGTACTTTTACTCTGATACTTTAAGTACTGGAGGCTGAGGATGTATGTGTATTTTAGTTGTATATGATCATAGATGTAGGACTTTAATTTGTCACTGAGTATTTGTACATGACTGCAGAGGTACTTTTACTCAGGTACAGGAGGCAGGGCCCCCCCCCCGGCTCCTCCCGGCTCCTCCCCCCGGCTCCTCCTCAGCTCAGGGCCCCAGGGGACCTGTGAACCGTCCTCCTGTGTTCACACTCATTGATCAGCTCTTTCCACTCGACTGAACCACTACACAGGAAAAGCTAGAGACGTGATCCTGCTGTTTTTAGAAAGTGACACATGACTACAGATAAAACGCACATGTGGCTCAGAAAGCTCAGCGGGTCGTGTCTTTACTATCCGGGCTCGGATCACACTGTAGGGGTGGGTTATGCTGTTAGAAAGCACCGTAAAGCCGCTTTATGGATGCAGCCTGTTTTATATGATGGTTTTTTTATTTCCTGGTTGTAGATTCTTCTTAATAAAAACCGCGCTGGTCTCATTTAAGCGTTTATTAACCGAGCCTGTGTAATATGCAGCCATGTTAACAAACTAATTAAAAGACAAGGTCTAAATTTATCCCGTGAGTTCACTGCTGCTCGGAAATTCCGTCGTGTCTCCTGTGGAAATATCCCATTAGCTCCGTGGGTTAATTACACCCGAGAATAAACCATTAACTGCGCCCCCGCGGAGCGCTGCGCTCTGATTGGACAGCTCCAACCGGGCCTCATATAAATACAGCTGTGGAGGCTGTGGCGGGACAGACAGGACCAGGAGGGAAGACCTGACTACACCACCACCACCACCACCACCCTCACCACCACCCAGCATGCTGCCCGGCTCCGCTCTGCTCCTGTCCCTCACCCTCGGCTCCGCCGTCTGCTTCGAGCTGCTGCCGGAGGAGGCCGCTCCCCGCCGGGCTCGGTTCTCCGCCAACAGCCCGAGTGAGTCCCGGTTCTGTCTCTGGTTTGAAAAGTTTGATTCTCGGCGTTTCCCTGTGGTTCAGCGGTGTGTTGCATAAACTCAGTCTGGAACACATGATTTACGCTTTATTTAACTTTGCACAGCCCGTGTTTCTGTCTCTTTGAAGCCTTTGTTTTCACCTGCAGCTCCAGCAGCTGGTTCACAGCTTCCAGCCTGGACTCAAACCTGCTCACGTCTCATTTGTTCATGTATTAAGAACCAGACCAGAACTTTACTTCTGATCATTTTCCAAAGCATTTTTTGGTGTTGGCGTCACTGGTGGTTAACAAAGTGTAGTTTGAACTTTAGCTGCAGACTTCAGTTAACTGTCATAAAAACATGAAAAAGACAAATCTTCACATTTTAATGAATCAAGTTTTCAGAAATGGTTTTAGATTCATTTTAATTTTGCCCGTCAGAGGACGTGCAGGCTGCCCTACCTTACCTGAATGAAGCACTTCTTATCTCCTGTGAATGGTTTTCAGATATAAAAATATTAATTTAAAGATGAAGAATTAAACATCAATCAGTCTTTACACTCGAGATAAAACACATCATCTATCATAGGGACACTGTGATTTTAAGTTCCAGTCTACACTCTTGTGTGTCTGTAAGTAAACCTGTGTGTGTGTGTGTGTGTGTGTGTGTGTGTGTGTGTGTACCTCTGTTTGCAGCTGATGTGGCCAGATGTTTGAACGGTGCTGTAGCTGTGGGCTGCGGCTTCTTCTCCTGTCTGGAAAACTCAACCTGTGACACTGACGGGATGCATGAAATCTGTGAGCTCTTCCTCCACACAGCTGCTACGTTCAACACAGAGGTCAGTCTGTCCCTCTGTCCATCTACCTGTCTACCACCTGTCTGTCTGTCTGTCTGTCTGTCTGACTGTCTGACCTGTGTCCGTTGTTCTGCAGGGTAAAACTTTTGTCAAGAAGAGTCTGCACTGCATCTCCCAGGGAATCTCAGCGAAGGTTTTCCAAACCATCCGCCGCTGCAACATCTTCCAGAGGATGATCGCTGAGGTTTGTAAACTCAGAGAAACTCAGCGTGAAGACAACACTCCTCTGTCTTCTCTCTTCATTGTGCTTTTTCTTTTTGTCTTCAAAAAAAAAAAAAAAGGTGCAAGAAGAGTGTTACACCAGTCTTGACATCTGCACCGTGGCTCGTACCAACCCTGACGCCATCGGAGAGGTGGTCCAGGTGCCGACTCACTTCCCCAACAGGTGAGGACTCAACAATGATATATAATAATAATTAAATAATATACAGAGGCGTTAACAGCTGAGAGGAAAGAACTGATCCAGAGTCTGACAGAGTCCCAGATGTGCTGTGACAGAGGTTAATGTTTGCTGCATTATCTACACCTGATTGCTGCTGCTGTGATTCTCTGAGCTCCTCCAAACAGAAGAGCCTGTCCTAACAAACCCAAGTGTCTCTGACTAAAATGGCTTTAAACGACTGTTCTGAACCCACTTCAAGACAGTTATGTAATAATTACACTAAGTCATAACAACAAACATGTGCTGAGGCAGCAGATCTGTAGAGAAACATCTGGAGGAGATTCATGAGCGGAACTAAAATAAATAATAAAAAAAGCCTCCGTAAAGCCAGAACATCCTATTATTCATCATTGATAGAAGAAAACAAGAATAATCCCAGGTTTCTGTTCAGCACTGTAGCCAGGCTGACAGACAGCCACAGCTCTGTTGACCCATCTATACCTTTAGCCCTCAGTTGTAATGACTTCATGAGCTTCTTTACAGATAAAATTGTCTCTGTTAGAGAAAAAATTCACCATCTCCTCCCCACAGCTGGCTCAGATGTACTGTCCAGTTCAGCAGCCTCAGAGTCAACTGTAACTGGCTTATATTTTGACTGTTTCTCTCCTGTAGATCTCTCTGAGCTCACTTCAACAGTTTCTTTATCTAAACCATCAACTTGTCTTCTTGACCCCGTTCCAACAAGGTTGTTCAAAGAGGTTTTTCCTTTACTTGACACCTCTATATTAAGTCTGATTAACTTATCTTTATCAACTGGTTATGTACCGCAGGCTTTTAAAGTTGCAGTAATTAAACCTCTACTTAAAAAGCCTACTCTTGATCCTCATGTTTTAGCCAATTATAGACCTATATCCAACCTCCCCTTTATTTCCAAAATCCTTGAGAAGGTCGTTGCAAACCAGTTATGTGATTATTTGCACAGAAATGGTTTGTTTGAAGATTTTCAGTCAGGTTTTAGAGTCCATCATAGCACAGAAACTACTCTGGTTAAGGTTACCAATGATCTCCTCATAGCCTCAGACAATGGACTTGTCTCTATACTTGTCCTACTAGATCTTAGTGCCGCATTTGACACCATCGATCATAAGATTTTATTACAGAGACTAGAACATATGGTCGGCATCAAAGGAACCGCACTAAGCTGGTTTAAGTCATATCTGTCAGATAGACTCCAGTTTGTTCATGTTAACAATGACTCCTCTATCATAACTAAAGTCAGTCATGGAGTTCCACAAGGTTCTGTGCTAGGACCAATGCTCTTCAGTCTATATATGCTTCCTCTGGGAAACATTATTAGGAGGCACCAGATGAATTTTCATTGTTACGCAGATGACACCCAGCTGTACTTATCCATGAAGCCAGGTGAGACTAACCAGGTAGCCAAGCTTCAGGTCTGTCTTAAGGACATAAAAATCTGGATGACCAGTAATTTCTTACTCTTAAATTCAGACAAAACTGAAGTTATTGTAATTGGCCCAAAACACCTCAGAGATACACTATGTGATAATATACTGACTCTGGATGACATCACCTTGGCCTCCAGTGCTACAGTCAGAAACCTTGGTGTCATTTTTGACCAGGACTTGTCCTTTACTTCACATATAAAGCAAGTCTCTAGGACAGCCTTCTTCCACCTGCGCAATATTGCTAAAATCAGACCCATTCTATGTCTAAAGGATGCTGAAAAACTAGTTCATGCATTTGTTACCTCAAGACTGGACTACTGTAACTCTTTATTGTCAGGATGTCCCAAAAATTCAGTAAAAAGCCTCCAATTGATCCAGAATGCGGCAGCACCAGTACTGACAGGAACTAGGAAACGAGATCACATCTCTCCTGTGTTAGCTTCTCTGCATTGGCTCCCTGTAAAATCCAGAATCGAATTTAAAATCCTCCTCCTCACCTACAAAGCCATTAATGGTCAGGCACCATCGTACCTTGGAGAGCTTATAGTTCCCTATTTTCCCAATAGGACACTTTGCTCTCTAAATGCAGGTCAACTTGTGGTTCCCAGAGTTAGTAAGAGTAGAATGGGGGGCAGAGCCTTCAGCTATCAGGCTCCTCTCCTGTGGAACCAGCTCCCAGTGTGGGTTCGGGAGGCAGACACCCTCTCTACCTTTAAGATCAGGCTTAAAACTGTCTTGTTTAGTAAAGCTTATAGTTAGGGCTGGCTCGGGTATGTCCTGACCCATCCCTTAGTTATGCTGCTATAGAGCTAGACTGCTGGGGGATTCCCATGATTCACTGGGCGCTCTCTCCCTATTTCTGTCTCTCTCCCCCTCTCTCTCTCGATGACCTCATGCCATTAACTTTGTTTCCTTTTCTCTCCCGTAGTTTGTGCTTCTCCTCTCTCTCCCTCTCTCTGTCCTCATTCTGCAGGTCTCTCTGCCTCGGGAGCAGCAGGATCCAGATCCACCACTACTCATCTTTACTATTAACCACTGTTACCTGTCATCATTATTATTGATAACACCATTACCTACACAGCTGTTCCTGGTCTCTCTCTCTCTCTCTCTCTCTTCTCTCCCCTCTCCTCCCCCTCCCCCTCTTTCTATCTCCTCCTAAACCCAACCGGTCGAGGCAGACGGCCGCCCACCCTGAGCCCGGTTCTGTTGGAGGTTTCTTCCTGTTAAAAGGGAGTTTTTCCTCCCCCCTGTCGCCAAGCGCTTGCTCGTTGCGGGAACTGTTGGGTTTTTCTCTGTAACAAAGTAAGGTCTTGACCTTACCCTGTAAAGTGCCTTGAGATAATGTATATTATGATTTGGCGCTATACAAATAAAATTGAATTGAATTGAATTGAACTTCCTGCAGCTTTGAAGGATGTTTCCTATCATATATTTTTCATTTTTTTCATTTTGTTTTGTCACTTTGCTCCTGAATAACAGAGGATTTTTATAACACAAATGTTTCATCCCATCAGCTGATTATAAAACTTTTCACTCGTTAGTGATCTCTGTGATTGTCTCTCATGTATGTGCTTTTTGTGAAAGGGGTGAAAGTAAAGTGTCACCTGATCTTTTAGTTCCTGACATTTTCCTCTGTGTGGTGCCGACTCCACTCGTCTTCTTTGGTTTTCTGTCAGGTTACAGTTGAGGACAGGACCTGGTACCCGGTCCTTGAGCTGAGGTGATACCAAAAGGTGACGTGAACCTGCCTGTGTGTGTGTTTTGTTGTCCAGATACTACAGCACTCTGCTGCAGACCCTGCAGGCCTGCGACGAGCAGACGGTGGCGGCGGTGAGGGCCGGCCTCATCGCCAGGTTGGGCCCCGACATGGAGACGTTCCTCCAGCTCGTCCAGAACAAACCCTGCGCCACCGGTTCGGGCTCCGCCACTTACAACAACCCGTCCAGCTGGAGAAACATGCCCGTGTTCAACATCCAGCCCGGCTTCAGAGGCCGGGACCCCACCCACCTGTTCGCCAGGAGATCTGTGGATGACAGCGAGGGGGGGGTTAAAGCCGAGAAGTAGAAAACAAACATACACTTGCAATCACGCACATTAACATGCAATTATGTCTTACTATGATTACCTTTTGCAGCCAAGGGCTTTAGATGGTGATTTGGGGTAATAAAATAATAATTATTACATGTTTTGTTAATATTTGGTTGATTCTCAGTCCATCGACCTGATGAACTGAGCAACATGTGGTAGAGACATTTAAAAAGAGGCCGATTACAGTTAAAACAATTGATATTTATTTTCTTAAACAAGTTAATTTATGAAGATGACATAATGTTATATTTAATGTAGTGTGAGGGAGAAGAGGCTGTGGATGTCAGGAGAGGCTCTCATGCTGGTCGTGGGGCCCTCTGTGACTCCTGTAAGGGGCCATGTCGCTCGTCTGAGATTACTTTATTAGTTAAAGTTGTATGCAATATTTTACCGGGAGGTTCCTGTGATGTCAAACCTGAAATGTGGAAGCCGACTTGGCTCTTTGTGCTAGAAATAAATGATATAAATCAGTTTGACTTGTGTGATTTTCTTTATGTTATTTACAGCAAAGTTTCCCTCCATTCAAAATATAAAATTATTCAGTATTTGAGTGAACACTTTAAAGCTTCACAGTCTAAAGGTAGATGTCCATGTGTTTTTTAATTATAAAGCAGGTCTAGGTTCTATATTAATACTGTGAAAGTATCAAAGCCTCAGTCCACAGAGAAATGCACACAGCCTGTATTCAGACACTGAGCCTTAAAACCAGCCGTCAGGACTTCTGGAACTTTGTGATGTCACAACAAAGCAGTCACTGTCCTCAGCCAAGCCCCGCCCACCTGGACCCACCATCCCACAAGCCTGAGAGAGGAGATGTAAAACTACACTGAGATGGTTTTTGGTTCTTAAACCACAGATATATCTTCTGATGGAGATCAACACTTCAGATAAAACACTGGAGAAGTTAAAATATGGACCTTTAATATTTCAATAAAAATTAATCAACAAAGCAAATAATACACAAATAAACAGATTGATTAATAGACTGTTGCTTATAAAAGCAAGTCGAAGTGGTAATCTTCATCTGTGTACTTAGAATAGAAAAGACCACTTACTAGCTTTCTCTGGGGCTTTCAACCTTATCTTACGGTCTTCAGCAGACGGGGGCAGGAGTTACCATGCTGCCATAAATACAACCACCTGTTATCAGGTAAAGACACAGATACTCAGGACTGAGCAAACTCCAACCACTGATGAAGACCATCAGTATTTTAACTCCCCATAACAGCTTATTGTTGCTTCGCTGTACAGAGAGATGACTGTGCTCTTTATTTGCACATTCATCAGCTGCAGGTGGAAAGTTTCTGGAGTTTTCGGTGATGGAGGAAACATCTAAGATGATGTGTATGTTCAGGATCTCTAGTTTTCAAACAGAAAACTTTTCCAATCCAGAAGATCTGTCTTAAAACACCTCTGTAGGGGATCTTTAAGATTTATTTTTCTTAAATTACTGTTGTAAAGTGAAGAATGGATTTAACGACACCCAACTTCATTAGTGCAGTTTGTCCAGTTAACCACCAGGTGGCGTACCTGCACATAAAAAAAGATCCTTCAGTATTCTGTTTTCTCTAGTTTTTAATGTATTGTTTCAGCAGGGATGTTTAACTCTGCAGCACAGGCGATAAACAGCTCATCAGCATCACAGTGTTTACGAAACCCTGTTTGTCTGAGACGCTGTGGCACCACAGCAGTTTTCCATTTACTGAGTCACGGAAAGACCAGAGCTGAGCCCGAAAAGCCACACGAGGGCAGCACTGTGGATCATCATGGTGATGAAACAGTGAGAAACAGGAACCAACCTGAAAATGTCTCCTGCTGACGCCGTTCCCTCCACTCACATCGGCTCAAGCTGTTCTGCAGTGTCACATAAGTTATGGTATTTGCCCTCAACACAAACATTAAGGATTAATCCGCCGCTGAAAATAGTCCCTATCAAAAGCACAATTGCTGATCCTGTTCGTTTGAGGAAACTACAGTGAGCAGCTGTTTTATATGGAAGCTCTGAAAGGTGAGTGAATTTTTTAAAATCTGAACAACCTGAGAGGCAAGTGAATTTGGGAAGAAAGAAAAAAAATTTAAAATGAGCCTCAACAAAAAACAAACAATAACAAAATGACTTGCCTCTTGGAGGTTGTCTTCACAGATGGAACAAAAACTTCAGGGGTTGTTTATACACATGAAAAAAGCCTTTCAGGGATTTCATGGTTTTAGGAAATTACTGAGACTTAAAAAAAACTTGAGTGGAAACAGAAAATTAAAAATAGAAAACAAACTTTCTGTTGTGTGAGAAGTGAAAGTTGTAAAATCCAACAAAGTGCAACAAAGAGGAAACACCAGCTGTAACTCACCTGGATGAAGGACAGGTAATAAGCAGCAGATACTGACACCGTGCAGGTGAGAGTCAGACCTCCTTCACTGTATCAAGGTAAATATTTCATCACTCCCCAGTGTTTGTCCAGGCTTGTTGGTCCGGTCGTGGAGGCGTTAAGTGACACCACGATGGATCTCACTCCACTCGGCCATCTGTCCACATGGTAATGGCTGACCCATAATGGCTCCTCACCTCAGTGTTATGGCCCATTAACCTCCATCAGGCGGGGTGAGAAAGACAACCATCCTCCCACTCTTTACATCCTGCAGAGGTGTGTTTACTTCAGCAGCTCGGTGGGGGGCTCAGAGCTCTGAGCGTTGGCCGAGGTGACGCTGACAGCAGAGCAGACGAGCTGTTAACAGCCACGTTTCCAGGAATTACAGCTGCTGAATGGTCGAGAAAAGAAACTGCTCTGCACGTTTACTGGATCTTGGAGGAAAACAAACGTTAACCTTAAACATCGAGTGCAGACACAAGTGCATACACACAAATAAGCAGAATTAAGTAAAACCCAGCAAAATAAAATGCTAGCTGCTCTGTGTGGCTGCACAGCTAGATGCTAACATGCTAACAATCACAAGTCTAGCTGAGGCTCATGGGAATGTGACATCTGTTGCAGGTATTTGGTCATAAAATTGTGTCACAAATTGACACTTGTTGGCGAAAAGTTAAAGAGGATCCAACCATGAAACTGAAGAATAGGTGTTGTCTGTTGCTTTAAGATTTAAAGACACTCATTCTGTAATTGCCTCAGATCCAACAGAGATGTTCACTGAGGTCCTGCAGGAGCATCTCTGTGTCTCTGGAAGTGATTCAGGTTTTCGGGGAATCCACAGATCTCTGAGGTGTTCCTGTAGAAAACAGGAAAGAGAGGAGAGGACGCCCGAGGCTGTTCAACCTGATGCAGCTCGGTAGGAGGCTGTAACACAATACACTGCACACCGGTTGTGTGTTTGTAGTGTCAGCCAGGAGCTACACAGGGAATGACATGTCACAGACAGAGCTACATGATGTATGTTCCTGTTGTAGCTCCCTGTGGGAGGGAAACGCTGCCTCAGGCTGCACACACAACCAGAGGAAGGTGTGTGTGTGTGTGTGTGTGTGTGAGTGTGTGATAGATGATGCAGAGGCCCTGGCCAAGTCTCCCTTCCCACAATTCATCTCCTTTTGTCCAACATATACAGACATATTCAACAAGTAGACAGTTCCTGTTGGAGACACTGGGAGTTATGCTTCATCAAGGTCAGTCTCACACACACACACACACACACACACACAGGAAAACAGCTAAATCTCTTTCTCCTCTTTCCAGTTGGCAAACAACAAAACTTAGAACAGACCGCGTCCAGGTGAGGAGCAGTTTGCTTCAAAGAGGTCGAACAGCTTCAGATCCATTTCTGCGACTTTACAGAACCACTCTCTGCTGTGATTGGTCGGATGTGTCCAGGTGAGAGGAGCCAGGGATTGAACATGGAACAGTTTCTGTCACTTCTGAAAATCTGACGGTGTACCACTATCTCCATATTTACCTGATTATTGTCTGGCTTCTCTCTGAGCTTCACCTGTTTCTTCTTTTCTTACCTTTCACAAACCTTTCCCGTCTTCCACGGGTTCTTGTGTTTGAGTGAATCATCGTCCTGACAGCCCTGCAGAGACCTCTGGTCACGGTCACAGCCTGCCGCAGAGAGGGCTCAGTTTCCCGCCGGACACCGTCAAACATCAAGCCAACGCTCAGCAACAACTTCCACAAATTAAACAACAACATGTGTTTGGTTTAAAATGGCCACCTCGCCTACGTCAGAGAACCACTGTCGTCGTGGTTATGTTACGTTACGTTCACTCCAGAGTCGCCCGTTTAACTTTGAAAACTCCGGGATGACGTTTCGGCTCCTGATTGGCTCTTATCAGCCTCAACCACCAGCGGTGAAAGCAACATGGATGAAGAATTAAAACGTTACTGACCTTGTTGTCTTTGCTAGCAGCTGTTGTTCAGTTCAGGTCTGTATTTAAACTCTAAAACTGCCTCTGTTGTTCCACGTTTGTCGCATTTTGTGCAACTAACCAACTGAAGAGCAGACAATCCGCTTCCTGTTTACACCGGCACACGCATGCGCAGTGTACGCTGTCCGTTTTCAGGTGAGTTAGAGGTTAGAAGACTGTAAATAAAGATGGACGTCGCCTCCGTCCACAAATGGGCAGAGAGGTGGGGCGTGTGTGGAGCCCACCTGTCACCTTAAATGTATTAACATATAAAAATCCAGCCCGTGCAGGTGTCATGAAGGAGGAAATGATCTCTAGAGAGCAGAACAGTTTCTGTACCAGGCTGTAAACATGTTGCTGGAGCCAGACTCTAGTGGTCTTTAGAGGAACTCTCTAGACACTATAGTGTCCATTTAATCAACATCACAATAAAACCCCAGTAAAAATTCAAAAGGATTTTAATACTGTTAATCAGTTATTATACACATTCACCTAGAAGCATGTTGTGTAACTGCAGGCTGTAATCAGCTGGAGGATAAGTGCAATGTTGAAGTGTAACACTGGCATCATCTTTGGCAACATGACATCACTGTGGAGGACCAAACCTGATGCAAGGGATGCTTCAAAATAAACTGGGAAATAAATTAATGAATAAAATGCACAAGAAATAAATCTATAAATCTGTGATATTTTATTCCTACAGGGATCATGGAGGCTGTTGGTGGAAAATAAATCCAAATAAAACCATAAGGTGAACATGAAGTTTATTTTTCTTATAGATTTATTTATGCATTTTGTGTATTTTATTCATTCATTTAGTTCTTTTTCTCCCTTTACATCTCTAATAAATCCAGTTTGGTCTTCCATATAACACATTATTTACAATATTCACACTGAGGACATTATTGTCATTAACATAACCAAAGCTCGTTTCATTGGGCTGCGCAGGAACAAAACCCAGCTCTCTCAGTCCTCTGTCAGAGGGTGAACTCAGTCTTTTCACCCTGTGTGAATGAGCTGCTTCCTGAGGCCTTGCTGGGGAGTCACACAGTCCAGCTCAGTCCAGCTGTTCTTCACATCAGGCTGCTGTGATGGATGACGGTGAAGCAGCTTGTCTGAGCTCCTCTGCCCAGCGTCTTCTGGGACTTCTGCCGCCGCTGCCGCCACCAACCCGCACAGCAGAGGAAACGGGATAGAGGTGGTGCATGAAGGGAAACGGTCCCAGGACGACTATGTGGAGTAACAGGAAACAGAGGAACTGACCGGAGAGTACTGGACCAGAGGAACGGCCAGGTCCAGGTACTCCTGAGGAGACAGAAACAGAGGATTAGAAACTGTAGATAATCTAAATATATTTATTATTGAGGTTGTAGTTTAAATCTCTGTTGAACTGAACTGTATTATATTGAGAGGTGTTTCTAATATTTTGCCCAATACATTTACAACATGAGGGGGTGAAATGTCTTCAGATATTTATTCTTTTCATGTCAAATATCAGTACATGTGAGAGAAGCTGATAGATAATTGATATGTAATATCTGTGTCTGTTGTAGTGAACGACACCTGGTTACCTGATTTGCCATGAGGGAAAGTGTTCGGTCTAAATCTTCCACCAGCTGCTGGAAAGTGGGTCTGCGAGAGGGGACGGCGTGCCAGCAGTCTCTCATCATCAGGTACCTGACAAGACACAAAGCAGCGTTAGAGAGGGAGAGGAGTGTGTGTGTGTGTGTGTGTGTGTACCTGTATGGCTATCTTTGTGAGGACCAGGTTAACATGTTTGCAGAGTGAGGACTTTTTTTTCAGCCATGACTTTCTGACAGGGGGTGAAGACATGGTTTTAGAGCTCAGGATAGAATTAGGTTCAGTTTAGGGTTAAGATCTGTCCACAACAAGAATGATTACCATAAATATATTGTTTTAAAAGTTGTTCTAACTCTAGTGGATGGCTCAGTCCACACCAGGACTATAAGGACGATGGTGAATGATGTTGTTGGAATCACTTGCAGAGCCATTTGATGAACGATAAAAATACTGACAGCCAGTTAAAATACATCTGAATACACAGACAGGGGGAGCATGTGTTCTGCTCTTCAATAATTATGTTACTGGGTCAATACAATGACCTCCGCCTGTCTGACAGTCTGCTGGAGCCACCAGAGCAGCTTCACCCGAACCTGCTCCATGGTGAACATGTCATGGTTACAGACCGTTATCGTTCATCAGTGTGGATGTTCACATCGTTAGCGTTATTGTTGTTGTTACTGTTCTTGGTGTGGACGGTTCTTCAGGGTTGGGCTTGGACATTTAACTGTAAAGGCTGAGGTTAGGGAAAGTGTCCTCACAAACATGTTTTAAGTCATGTACACACTCACAGACACACAATCTGTATTTGAGCTGAAGCTGTTTATGAGCCTAAACACAGACTGACTGGGACCCTGTTTACAGTCAGTGTCACTGAAATGACACTGTGGGGGTGGGGTGTTGGTCCAGGTGTACTCACAGCTCCTGAGTGCAGGCGGAGGGTTTCTCCATGCGGTGTCCCTCCTTCAGCAGCTTGAAGAGCTCCTCCACAGGGACCCCAGGGTAAGGAGACCCCCCGAGGGTGAAGATCTCCCACAACAAAACTCCAAATGACCACCTGCAGCGGCACAGAAACATTACTGTTGTGTTTTGTGTGTGCGTCCATTACATCAGTGTTTGTTGTAGCTGTTACCAGAAAAACGACCAAACAGCAAACACAGGTTTTCAGAGACTCACACGTCACTCTGGTGTGTATAGATTCGGTCGAACAAAGCCTCTGGAGCCATCCACTTCACCGGCAGACGACCCTGTGGGAGCAGGAAAACCTCAGTCAAACCATCCTGTTGTTGCTGTTCTGTTAATGTTGTGCGTCGTCTTGTTGTCTTACGTTAGTGGTCTTCTTGTAGTAGTCGATGTGGTGGATGTCTCGAGCCAGACCGAAGTCCGCGATCTTCATCACGTTGTCTTCTGTGACCAGCACGTTTCTGGCTGCCAGGTCTCTATGGATACACTGAACATCAGAGAGGAGACAACGTTTACAACAGCGTCATATTGTGACTCTTAAACAAACCAGCTGACACATACATGAACGTTCCTGTTCACTGTAGCTTCTCAAACAAACAGGAGGAAACAGAGCATTTGTTGGGGACTAATTTCAGGGACAGATTAATCCACATCTGTGTGTGGGACTGAAGCTGTGTCCCAATTCAGGGGCCACATCCTCTAACGGCTGCATTTGAAGACTGATGGTGTCACTGAAGTCTTAAGTGCGGCCAAGAAATGCGTCCCCTCTTTTTCTGGGCAGTGAAGGCTCCAACAGGTGGATCCTGTCATAACGTCATAAACAAGCTGAACATGTTCCTGCAGAAACCAACCTTCTTCGAGGCGAGGTACGCCATCCCTCTGGCCACCTGGTACGCCGCAGACACCAGCTCCCTGATCTCTAAACTGCCCAGCGAGGCCTGCCTCGGGCCGCTCCAGTACTCCAACCCCACCGGCCGCCGGGCTCGGAGGTACTCCCTGAGGTTCCCCTGCGAGGCGTACTCCACCACCACGTACAGAGGGCCTGAGGGAGCAGCAGGTGGAGGAGGAGTCAGGTTTAACATCTGTACAACACATCAGCACCGAGACACTGTAAACACACACTCACCGTCCTGAGTGCAGGCTCCCAGCAGGTTGATGATGTTCTTGTGTTTACCGATCATCTTCATCATTTCCATCTCAGAGATCAGGTCAGACAGGTCCTTCTCTGTGGCGTCCGCTGCAGCACGTTCACACGACATCAGCTTCATGTTCACGTTAAGACTTTTTAATCTTGTGGTTACGAATTAAAGTTCAAACTTCTCTCACCTTTCAGCATCTTCACGGCCACCTTGGTGAGACGCGTCGGCTTGTTTCTGTCGATCCCCACAGCCTCAGCCAGCACCACCTGACCAAAGCAGCCTTCTCCCAGAGGCTTCCCCAGTGTCAGCCTGAGGAAAACACACACACACAAGTCAGTGTACAATGTGGACTTTGCTTCAGCTGCAGGATGCTACATGCTGGTCTTTCAGTTATGATCCTCATGAAGTGAAGTGTTTGGAGGTTTTCATGTCTGTGACTGTGAAGACGTGAACTGCAGCTGATTTCACCTGCAGCCAATCAAAAGCTTTACAGAACATCAAGAGAAGATACATGAATCCAAATACATGCACTGAACCATCTTTCAGATTCTAAACAGTGACAGAGAAATAGCCACAAAAATGGCAACAAGTGAGTATGAGATGTTTGCAGCTGAACTGGTGGTTGTAAATCGACTTCATGAGAGGATCAGGTGTACAGGTATATACAGGTGTTCTAAAAACAACAGGAAGTTGGTTATTGAGGTCAGTCAAATCCAAACACACATACATGACACATATCTTCAGATTCTCTGTGATTTCCACGTTCATCACAAATAAATGCCCAAAAACCCACTTTGAAAGACTTTCCTTATAGTGTTCCTTATAAGTTTCCTTCAGTGTCACAGTGAGGCAGTGATAGTTATCTGTACATCCACAATACACTGCAGACAGCAGCTGATCAAAGCTGATTCGGCAGACTTCATTTTCCGAAATATAAACCACACAGACAACAAATCACACTGGTACTGATTACCTCAGGACACAGAGGCACATCAGTTAGCTCCAACCCAGCTGTGTAAACATACTTTAAACAAAAGTGGGAAAAGCCGCTAATCTCAATCAGAGGCTTCAATAGTCAGTCAGTGAGAAACTCCACAGGCTGGCAGCTTGTCGGTGGACAGTGAGTGAAAAGCAGAGAGACAGGTTGTGTTTAAGCCGCCGTACCGGTCTCGCAGCAGCTCCCACACCGGGTCGTAGGGAAGCTCGTACTCCGACACTCCTGCCAGGATGGTGGTGGCTGCACTGGAGAGGCGAGACTGACGCATCAGACACATCCCTGACTGCAGCGAGGACGAGGACTCCACGGACACCTGCAGAGGAGGCGGGAGAGGAGACGTGAAGGTGTTTGTACTTTCTGATCCACAGAGAGGGAGCGGAGACGGGGGCGGACTCGTTACCTGTCTCCTCAGGGGGATGCTCTTGGCTAATTTCTGCACGGCCAACTGGCTGCTGAAGTCGCTCTTCTTCGGGGCACAGCAGAGTCTGCAGATGACGGCTGTGGCAATGAGGATGATGATGATGAAAAACCCGAGGCAATAGATGAAGATCTCCAAGTATGTCTGGGAGGGCAGCAGGGAGGGGGGCAGGTCTGGGGTGAGAGGAACCAGAGACAATCAGGTCTTCACAGAGAGAGAGAGAGATGATTAAAGTGTCTGAGGCGTCTGAATATCTTTACCCACCTTCCACCACAGTGAGCCACGCTGAGTGGTGCGAGACCCCGATCGAGTTTCCCGCCAGACAGGTGTACTCCCCTGCATCGTCCAGAGACACGTTCCTCAGAGTCAGCACCTCCATTTCTTTATCTGTCGTGTTCAAACCTGCAGTCTGAGGAAGAGAGGGACACACTTCATCACAGAGAACAGTCGACACTGACACCAACAGCCCAACACCACAAAGGCTCAGCATGTTCAGAGAGTTCAGGGGTGAACTGACCATTTCTTCTTACTGTGGCTGCTCAGTTTAAAGTCCTCAAGGATAAAACAGGTGATTTGAGCTGCAGCTCACACACGACATCACTGCTACAACCCAGCTCGTTATTGAGGAAAAGGGAATAAACATAAACCAGATGTGACCGGTGTAGCAAATTTATTTGGTAGTGAACCTATGATCTCATTTCAGAGCTGAGGTTGACAACATGTCGCTGTCAGTTCTCGTTCTCTTGACAAAGCAGAGAAATGAAAGAGAGGAAGGAGCAGAAACTTGCCAGTCACATCTCTGTCTGAGGTTTCTAGATCAGTATAAAGTCAAATCAGAAAGTTTCTACAAATGATCTGTTTCCACCAGCAGGAGGAAAACACAGTGGGTCAGTCACTGTGGACAAACAGGCAGCGAGATTCGGTTTCATGCTGTTCCACAGATTCACGGTCGGTGGCGTTAACAAGCGAAGAAAAGCAACAAAGCACCAAACAAAGGCAAAGAAGAAGAAAATGGCCACGCCTACAAACATAATGAAAACAATCCATGATTCCAATATTCAGATGTGGAAATGCCTTCAACATGTTACGCAGGATATGTCATTTGTTTTGAAACGCTGGACGTAAACAGAAGCTTCGTCTGTTTACAGGAAAACTTGACCTTTAATTTGTAGGAAGATGTGGGAGATAATTGAGGAAAGTTTCCACGCTGCAGCTGTGTGTAAGGACTCCGACAGTCACGGTTTGGAAATGACTGAATGACTGATGAGATTCTGTTTTAAATTTGCCCAATCACCAGACACTCATTGTGTTCAGCCTTTCTTCTGATTGGAGAAGGAACACAATGAGACGTGCGAGGCTCCTGGCTCCACGCCACACTGCCAACCCCACAGCCCGGGCGTTCCTCATCATGAGTCCACAACACGGCACAGATGTGGTCTGACTCTGCTCTGTCACAGAGAAATCAAACCAGTGCCATGCAAAATAACAACCGGCTCAACCACCACTGGGGAAGGTTTTACAAATACAAGTGAACCACACCAGATCCACATGCTGCTGCCTCCAGCCCAACAGTCACTTCACATATAAAACTGATACAGACTAAAGATTGAGGAATTAACATTGTTTTAAACAGTCATGTTTTCCCATAGTATCAAATTTAAATATACGAGCACCAGGTTTTAAAGCTCCATCCAGTCTAAAGGTAGATGTCCATGTGTTTGTGATTATAAAGCAGGTCTAGGTTCTATATTAATACTGTGAAAGTATCAAAGCCTCAGTCCACAGAGAAATGCACACAGCCTGTATTCAGAAACTGAGCCTTAAAACCAGCCGTCAGGACTTCTGGAACTTTGTGATGTCACAACAAAGCAGTCGCTGCCCCAAGCCCCGCCCACCTGGCCCCACCATCCAACCTTGCAGGATTTGGTTTCTCCGAGTGTTTAAAATCAGCTATATTTTTATTGGATCACTCAGAAAACAGTCAGCCAATCAGAAGAGAGGTTCAGATCCTCTCTTCTGATTGGCTGACTGACCTGTTGTTACCAGAGCTCCAGAGAGAAGCCTGAGAGAGGAGATGTAAAACTACACTGAGATGGTTTTTGGTTCTTAAAACCACAGATATATCTTCTGATGGAGATCAACACTTCAGATAAACACTGGAGAAGTTGAAACATGGACCTTGAAACAAACCCCCCCTCCCAGGTAAACCTGTTCACTCTGAGCCCACCTTGAGGACGAGGACGTAGCGGTGTCCGTCAGGCCCCTCTCTGCTGCCGTTGATGGTGATGTGTTTGAGCCACTGGATGTGAGGCTGCGGGTCACTGAACACCCGACACACAAACTCCACGTTGCTGCCAACGACTGCAGTTTGGTTGGCCGGCAGCCCGGCCTGCAGGATGGGCCTGTGAGGAGAGCGCTCTGGAAAAGACGGGTTTAGAAAAACATCAGAGGTGAACGGGAACACAGGAATCTGACGTACTGAGGGAACGTCCACAAGAAGCCAAGGATCAATTAAAAAAGAACAGATCTGTTCCAGCCTCGGTCTGTTTGAGCGTTTCCTCATCAGTCTCCAGAGTGAGTCAATCTTAAAACACTCGCTTGGTGTTTTAGTGTTTAAAGGGAACTCACTCGTTTTAATACTCACAGAAACAAGTGTTTGATAACATAAAGTTTTTATGAGCTGGAATCAAACAGCTGAGTGCAGGTTTAACAGGTGAGACAGGTGAGACTGAAGCTGGCGGTCGTTTACCAAATGGCAGAAGAAGAAGAGATGTGGGTGTTTTCCTGTGTCAGTGTGAACTGTGTGTTTTCACAGTGTGGACTTCTCACCCACTACATCCAGCAGGTAGGTGTGTTTCAGGCTCCCATATTCGTTCTCCACCACACAGGTGTAGTTCCCTTTATCCGATGGGACCACTGACTCCATGATGAGGGTCCACATGTGGTCTCTGATCTGAAAGATGGAGGATCAGTGGAGACGTTAAACAGCTGACTGGACGTCTGCTGTTCCCTCTCTACGTGAACACACACAGACACACACACCTTGAAGCCTCCGATTCTCTGGTCCTTCCTGAACTCTTTCCCGTTCTTGTACCAGCGCAGAGACGGGACCGGGTTTCCCGTCGCCTGGCATCGAAACTTCACCGTCTTGCTGGCAGGGACGGCGTGGAGCTGCTTCTCCATCTTCTCCGGCATCACCCACTGAGGCGCCAGCGCTGACGAGGAGACACCAGCACGGTTACAAGCTTTCAACACAACAGCACCACAACACAGGAACAGAGAGAGAGCTAAAGTCTGAGGCTTACGCTGCAGCTTCTCGTTGCTTGTAGACAGCTCATTGGACAGTTTGTTTTCCTCTGAGGATGACTCATCGTCTTCTTCATCTTCAGAGGATTTTACTGCATCGGCTACAAAAGAAGTTGGATGTTTATAAGCTTCTCAGAAAACTGTGGTTGTGTGTGTGTGTGTGTGTGTGTGTGTGTGTGTGTGTGTGTGTGTGTGTGTGTGTGTGTGTGTGTGTGGGGGGTGGCTTCCCTCCAACAGACAATGACAGGAGCTTGAGGGCTGACCTCTGACCTCTCGGCCCGGCTCAGTGAAAAGGGGCGGAGTCTTCGTGCTCAGACAGGAGCTGTCGCCACAGCTCAGTGCTGCACCTAACCACTTCCAAAACTTCAGAGACCTCCTCCCTATCTGCTCGGGCCATTAAACACACACATCCCTGCAGACTCCCCCTGCTCTAACAGGACTAGTGGGGTGGGGTGGGGAGGGGTGGGGGGGGGTCGGGCTAAAACTTCTATCTCACATTTTTAAACCTCTCCCTGAACCAGGAAATCCTGCTGCGCCCTTCATATCTGAACAGAATGAAACAACTCATTTCATCGTTTATAATTGAGGGAGGGGCTTTTATTGTGGAAACGTTGGCAGATATTGTGATTGATGTTATTTTTCTTGGGTCTTGTACTAAATAATCATGTTTCTTTACATCTGCAGGATATGATTTATAGTCCAAGGCGTTTCTGCAGCTTCACTTAAAAAACTGCAGCTCCTGTGATTTGGATTTTGCACTTGGTCATATTGAGATTTTCATAATATTTCGATTAATTGTTGACCTCAGGGAGTCAAAGATGACAACCTGCACATTTTTCACTTCACTTGGTGAAAATGAGTCAAATGGTGAAACGTTTTCACAGCTGCAGTCGATGATTAGCGGGCTGGTTGTATTTAGAGCTGCTAGCATAGCCGTAGGTGGCGATAATGTTTAATCTCATAGTGTCTGCCTCCAGCTGATGCATTGATCCTGTCAGCTGCTGATCAGTAAGGTGATCGGACCGATGACCCGCTGCACATCCTGAAGCCATCACATGTGACTCTGCCGAGTCAGACCATCCTCCCGTCAGCAAAAATACCCAACAGCCCATAACTCAGAGTGTTTCTGGAGTTCAAGTCAAAGTGAAGGTGAACGGGTATAAAAACACTGAAGCTGAGTCTGTGAAACCACTGAGAATGAAGATGATGTGAAATGTGCAGCTTCTGGTCAACACATCAAACAGGTTATAAAAAGAGCAGCGAGCCTGCTGAGACGGGAGCTGAGGTCACAGCACTTACAGGAATATGTTGTGTTGAGCTGGACTCAGAGTGTGAGGGAGGGAAGTGGTTTGATTTCAAAAAAACATAAAACAGTCTAAACGCGAGAAACTGAGCGAGGGAGGCTGCAGCAGCTGATGTGAAAAACAAGACTTTATGGGCTCAACAACAACGGCATCACACAGACTCACACTCAGCTGGAGTCCAGATGGCTGGAGCAGAAAATACAAACACACACAGAAGGTATATGCATACGCACACAAACACAAACACTCGGAGGAAGGAGTACGAGTGTCTTCTGGAAGCACTGATTACCCACAGAGTCTGAGCGGCCCTAACACGCTCACACACACTCAGACTGAGTGCACGTGTAACTGCGTTACTGCGTCTGGACAGGATATACAGACCGTAACCAGCTCCCCGAGAGCCAAGCCCCGGCTCCACCATGAAAAATCTGCCTAACCGGTTTCAGATGCTACAGAGCCAAAAACAGCCAAAACCTCCAAAAGTCACTTTCCTCTTAAAGAAATTCTCTCATTGGAAACTTTTATAAGCTTTTATATAATACAGAGTAAAACACAGCGACCACAGAGCTGAGATCAGACATGAAGGAGCCTCAAACAACAGAGCAGGAACAAACACAGCAGATCAAACAGCTTCAAACAGTAACTGTGAATTTACATCAGACAAACACTGAGGTCAGAAAATATCTGAAATCAGAGCTGCGGTGATTCATCCATCGATTTCCATCATTATTCAAACAACAAGTCCAAACACTCGCTTTGTTTTAAACATCTGATGTAAAACTGAATGTGTTTGTGTTCAGACTCTATGAATGACAGTGGACAACATTCACTATTATTTAACATTTTATTGAAAAAAACAGTTGATTGAACACTATGCAATAATCATAATAATAATAATAATGACGACACTTAAGATTCACAGATAGATGTTTTTCTTGCTGAGCTCTGCTGGAGACACAAACGGCTGAGGACATCTGTGAGTGTGTTACCTGTGTCGGTGTCCTCTGTGGCCGGTCTGGACTGGGCCCGAGGAACCTGGACCAGCAGAACCAGCAGGATGCAGGAGAGCAGCAGCAGGAGGCAGCGGGGGGAACACATCATGTCCTAATGCATCCACGGCCTGGGACGTCCAGAGCGGGAACACACTGCAGCACAGACACACACAGCGAGCTCAGACTTCTGCACTTTACTGAAACATTTTCACAGACGTGAGGCAACACCCTGGGATTTTTTTCACTTTTCTCTTATCATCAAAAAATCCTGTGAAAAAAACAAAAACCACCAGTGAATGAAAACCAAATATTTTCAGTTTCCTGTTGTATGATGAAGAGAAGCAGCAACAGCTGGAGCATTGACTGTTTGACTGACAGGATTAAGTGAACGGAGCTGGAAGAAGCTGATCTGGTTGTTTGAACATGAAGCAGGTGGTGATAATAAAAACTGATGCTCTGTATTTTAAGCCTCTTAGTTCAGGTCTAATAACAGAGGGATCTGCTGTCCACAGCTGCTACAGACCTGTTAGTTTTATAGTTTTTACAAATTCACAAATCAGCTGCCGTGGATGAAATTAATCAATTGATGAGAACCATCAATCGTTGATGTGGCTCATTCTCTGGTTCCAGCTTCTGAACATCTTTAACTGTTGTCTGGACAAATGTTCCATTGATCTCTGACATTTTATAAACTAAAAGATTCATCGATTAATCAGAAAAATTATCTACACATGGATCAATAATGTCAATAATAATTAGATTCTTTTGAGCATCAGAGGAAGTTTTCTCATCAGGCTCTGCTCACTTTACACCAGGAGAATAAATGAACATACAACTGCAGCAGAACTGTTTGTCTCCATGAAACATCTCCTGATATTTGTGCATGAATTCAAATTCAAATTCAGTTTAAATTTGGATGTAAACTACTGACAGTGAAGACGAGAGGGAATCACCCGGGGCATGATGGGAAAACACCCAAACACTCTCCCCTCACCCACCCCCCCCCACCCCCACACCCCCACCGTGCTGCTCACACTCCTGCAGCTGTTTCCCACAGTGGTTGAAGACATGGTGACGTGGTCCCATAACCCCCCCCCCCCCCCCCCCCCCCCCCCCGGTTCACCTGTGAGCACTACACATCTGTCAGGTGTCAAACACAACATGTGGACGGACACACAGACGTGCACGCTGCCTGAAACTAACACAGACACCATTTGCTGCATGTGTCAGCATCAGCGTGTGAAATGTTCCTGCTGCGGAGAAACGTCCTGGTGTGAGGAGAGAAATCAGCCACGGAGCTGCTTCCCACACACAGCGAACCTTCACCTCTGTTATCAATTCATCCGCGGATCAATCAATTCATTGTTCGACTGTGTCCAGACTCCAGGTGACGTCTTCAGATGTCTTTGTCCTGAAACCTCAGATATTCACTCCGCACTGACGTGAAAGAGTCAAACCTGACGCTGGTGAAGCTGCGACTGAAACATTTCCTGCTGATCAATAACAACTGTAACACCGGCTCCAACAGAACTGTGAGCAAGAACATGACCTCAGAGTCGAGTCCATTTTCATTTATATCACACAAAATCACATCAGAAGTTACCTGAAGGTACTTTCCAAACAGAGGAGGTCAGAGTTCAGAGTTCAGAGTCATTTTCACCAAACGCTCTCAACAGCAACTTTAACTCCCGACTTCAACCTGAAGTGTCAGCTGTTGACAGGTTTCATTCATTAAATGTCACTGAAGGGGGGTGAACTCTGACCCTGGACTCTCTGCAGAGCTCCTGCTCAGCAGACGACAACAGGACACGTTCAGTGGTGTCAGTCGTGTTAGTCACAGCGGTGCTTCCAGCTAAATGCTAACACACGAAATATAACAGGGTGAACGAGGTGTAATCATTGGCCGATACTGAGGCTGATGAGGGCATCAGTTCACCAGTGTATTGTAGAAATCAGAGTTTTGATCTGATGATGACACTGACGACGTCACGGGAACTGATCCTTGTAGGGACTGGAAATGTGAATCTTCCAGGACTGACGAGGACAGTGTAATAACACTACAAGCGTCCTCGTCTGACATCAAATTCAAATTCAAATTCAAATTCAGATTCAGATTCAAAGAAGACAGGCAGAGTAAACAACAACAACACCTGGAAGCAGCAGCAGGTGCAGCAACAGGAACTATGTCACAGGAGGAAACTGCTCAGTTCATCCTGAGGGACACGAAGGTCTCGTCCTATCAGGCGCCAGCAGGGTGGAAACCTTCCTCAGGTACGTGACACTTCAGAACAAGTGAAACACACAACATAAACTCTGAGACCAACACACAACAAACTGACATCAGCTGATATCTCAGTCCTTCCACTCCATCGCCCGCGCTCTGGACAGGAAGTGACCTTGAGTTAGAAAACGACCTGGACTGATGGACAGTAACTGCAGGAGGACGCTCATCGTCTCACCAGCCTCGTAAACAAGATGAACACTGATTGACTCAGACACTGAGAACCAGAGGACACACAGATGAGTGTGTGTGTGTGTGTGTGTGTGTGTGTGTGTGCTGGTGCCAGCTTCATGAAGACATAATTAATAGGTTCCACACTTGGACGCCGGCGGTCTCTTAAATGAACGAGTCTGTTTTACGTGAGGGTCAGGCTGCTGCACACTGACTCTCTCTGAGGCATTCTGGGAAATGCAGTGGTCTCCCTCCCACACACACACAAACACAAACATACTCAGCAAACACTGCGACATGGAGCAGATTCAGACGCAGCATCGAGCTGCAGAGTGAACGCTGTCGTTGTTCAGAGCTGAGGCGCTGGAGGTCACCTGCAGGGAGAAACCTCCTCAGTCACCTCTTGCATCTCAGGACAAAACAGCTCGAGATGTAAATGAATTCAAGATGGACTGAAATCCAGTTGTTCAAACCAGCACATCTGGAGGCTGGAGATGAACTCGAGCCAGATGTCTCCAGGACAAAATCACAGTCTTCATTACACAAAGTCTCAACACATATGATCAAATACAAGGAGCTGCAGTGCAGTTTATCTGATCCCGATCAGTTCAAGGTGTGTGTGTGTGTGTGTGTGTGTGTGTGTGTGTGTGTGTGTGTGTGTGTGTGTGTGTGTGTGTGTGTGTATGTGTGTGTGTGTTAGAGCCATTAAGATGATAAAACCTTTGTCAAGTAGTTGGCACTACTGTAAGTTCTTCTTCTGGTGTTTTTATCAGAACAGCCTCAGGGGAACCTCCTCCTCCTCCTGGACTGGAGCACTGACCCTGGTTTACCTGTGTCACTATGATCTTTATGATCTGACCCCCGAGACACTGAGAACAGATATGAGTGGAAATGAAAAGTTTATCCACATACTTGAAATACACTTTAAATAACAAGAGAAAAACGACCTGGTTAAAAAACTCAAACCTGAATTCACTGATTTGTTTTGTTCTCTTAGAGGCTAAACTTCATTTTAACAGCTGAACGTTTAAAACATGAAAAACTCTCAGGATCAGTTTGTGTTTATCACTATTAAAACATTACTGTCGGCTGATGTGTCATTTTTGGACTTGAGTCACTATCAGCCTCTAAACTGCAGCCGTGGTCAGGCTGGAATAACAAAGATGAATGTTGCTCCTCACATCCTCACTGAGTTACACTTTCGCCTGAATCCGTCGCTGTTGATACGGAGGTGATTTCGTGTGTGTCAGCGTCTCCCAGCAGCAGCCGTCTGTGAGCACACTCTCACTCTCTTTAATCCTCTGACACTCTGTTCCTCAGCTTTAACAACCATCCTCCTCCTCCTCCTCCTCCTCCTCCGTTAAACTTCCCGTGCTGAAGCCTTCACCCACACACCACATTCTGCAGCCGCCCGGCAGCTCGAATAGTTGTCATATTAACACACCAACGACTGATGCCACCCGTCAACCGGAGCTGGAAAACATCGGCCAGCAGCAGCAGCGAGAGACCAACAGGAAGAGAGAGGCAGAGGCCGTGAACCTCGGGGGGGCTGGTTAAAGAGGCGAGGGGTGCAGGGCAGCATGGGTCTGACAGATGTGGAGGGTGGGCTGGTGGTTGGGAGGACTCCCTGCTGTGGGCACGCTGAGTGGAAAAGTGAGTCAGACTCCCCGAGCGTGCTCCACATAGTTCAGCCCTTCAGCGTGACACTGCGACTGGAGGTGATTTAGCAGCTCAGCCGAGCAGAGACACATCACGATCGGATCACAGTGACAGTGACCGTGCACGTGAGCCGAGCTGCTGCTGCTGGGAAATGACGGAGCAGGGGGCGGAGCCATGACATACGTCTGAGCCTGAACTACAACTACAAGCTGCTGTCAGACAAATAACATATTCAACTCAACCAGAGGAGGAAGTGTTCAGATCACTGACCTCAGTGAAAACAGCTGAAAGCCTCCAAGTATGTTTACTCAGGTGCTGTAGTTAAATAAAGTTTCAGGTATTTCCTCTTTATTCTACTTTTTACTTCTCTCCACTACATTCACTTCATCATTTTAATCACTGCTGAGGCTGAACGATGATTATTTTGGCAGATATTGTGATACGAGTCATGATTTCAGCTGGAATCATCATTTTCACTGAAAAAATATAAAAATGCTGAGGATGTGATTTTCGTTGGGTTCTGTACCAAACACACACGACTCTTTACGTCTGCAGAATATGGTTTATAGTCGGGACGTCTCTGCAGCAACACAGCGCTCCAATGATCATCTGACATATTTTACCTTTATCAATAAACTGCAGCTCCTGTGGTTTGGATATTGCACTTGTCCATTACTTGTTCAGCCCCAGTTACTATTTCCTTTTCAGTTTTTACACATCATCAGCTTTTCCACGGTTCAGTTAAAGTTTAAGACTTTTTTAGATCTTTTTAATTCAATGTAAAAAAGAATTTAAGGCCTTTTTCATCAACCAAAGTGTGAAATACATCAATGACAGGCAGCAGGATGATGAGGTGTAGAGTTATTCCTGATCAATAAAACCACCTGGAGCTGGATGAGCAGCAGAGAACAGATAAGTGGACGAACAGATGAACAAATTTACAGATTTATGTAACGTCCACATATGAATTTTAAAACGATGGTGCTGGAGATTCTCCAATCAGCCGTAATCAAGCTGTAAAATCTGATCTTATAGATCAAACTACTGCAGTAAACAGAGGATAAAAACTTCACATTAACTCTGCAGAACGACAACAACTAACAGCTGCTGGGTGAAGTCCGATGTGTTTGACAGTAGGTGTCACTCTCATGAGACATTTCTCTGCACCGTGTACTTTTACTTCTGATACTCTGAGTACATTTACCTGGTAATACTCGAGTACTTTCACTTGTGAGTGCAGTATTTTTACAGCGGTGTATAGACAGCTGTTTACTGAGCTTATAAAATGTGATACATCACTGCAGTCAACACCAACCCCACCCTCACAAACAGCTCACTCCTATTACCTTTAAATACTGAAGTGAATAAAGATCACAAAGGCCTACGAACTTTCACTTCAGGTGCAGTATTTCTACTGTTTCAGCCTTTACTAAAGGACGTGAACAGATTATTGCTTCTACTCACTTTACAAAATGTGATTTTATATAAACAACATGTGATAAAGTTATTAATGAGATTCATTCCTTTCCCAACAGTATCAAAGCAGTTCAGATGAGACCAGAAACACCAGTAAATCATCCTGTAACAGAGCAGTCGGTGTTGACTCCCAGTCAGTGACTGTAACTGAGCCCAGTGGAGGAGCTCAGCTGGTTCCTGCGGCTCCAGCTTCACCAGGGCCCGGGGACCCTTCACGGACCGCGGGATTATCAGGGAAACCCTCCGTACCTGTGCGCGGTGAGTCCCGGTCAGGCGGGAGGTTAGATCCGAGGACGCGGAGTCACAGCCGGACTCACAGGTGACCCGGGCCGGCTCCGGCTGCGCTGCTGTCCCGGGACGGAGAACCACCCACTGGGCGCAAGTTTCCTACATGAGTCGGCTCGGTGCGCAGACGCACCTCTAACCGGAAGTCTAATAGTTGATGTATTAAGGTGCGAGAGGCGCTTCAGACGCGGGTCCAGCTGCGGGTCCAGCTGCGGGTCAGTCCGACGGGAAAGCGCCGCTCGCTGGCGCCGCAGTGAGAAATACACCGAGCAGCAGAAACGCTCCTCCTACACACGGCTCACCCCCTCCCGCACATCAATGCCCCGCAGCCGCCGATTTATTGACTCCCTCTCCCGAATGGCGCAATCCCCCAGCCTCATGCACGGACCCCCCCACGAACCATGCACCGTGAGCGCGCGTGCACGTGTGCGCGTGCGCGTGTGCTCACCGCCCCCTCTTGTTGTCTTGCAGGAGCAGGAAGGGAATGATTAGTTTCCACTTGATCACGTTGGTTTATCAGGGCCCAGAAAACTATGGAAGCTCGCTGAAGACAAAAAGTTGGCAGGTACCAGCTTCACCTGGACAGGTCTGGATTTCCTGAGCGGCGAAGTGGGAAACCTGCCCTGGGCCCCAGAGCCCTCATTTATATCATCATGTTGTCCATCCTCCAACTTCAGGCCCTCAGATATAAGGAGATATATTATGATCATATATCCTCTGCATATATGAACATATTAGGTTATAGCATATATGAAATACCCAGTTTAAAATGTGTATCTGTACATATATTATATATATATATTGTAATAATTGCTGCCCATCAGCCAAACATCGGCCAGACAAAATATTATTAATATTCATTATTATTATCATAATTATTTTGAATTCAAAACTGTACCAGTGAAACTGTAGTTTTACCGTGTTGTGACCATGAGAGCATGTTCCTGGCTTTAGTTTCTCTTTAGGAATAAGGAAGAAGGTTTATTCTGTAATGTCCCATAAACCTGCGTGGGAGGAGCCAGATGTTTGGCAGGACACACAGATTCAAACCAACCTGGTGGTGGAGCTACAGGAAAACTCAGAGGGATCTCAAACCTTTGTGCCAAACCATCCAACAGATAATTTGCTGCACACCTGAGAACGCTGACCTGCAGGAGGCTCTCAAAGAAAAGCACCAGGGTCACCCCAGCCAGAGTCAGAGGGGTTTATCCCGAGCGGAGCACGAACCTCTGCACAAACTCGAACAGCAATCACATCCAAAGGTTGTTGAGATATTTCAGTCCGAGCAGACACAAGCAGACGTTAGAAACTAAACTTAGGCCTCTTATGCAACTAATTGTTGCTTATGAAACAAAACGTAAAACATGAGAAATTAGTCGAATCAGTCTGTGACCTGAAAACAGAGGAGAGAGTTTCTCTGGATCACTTTCCTCTGATCATAATCAGCTGTTTAGACTAGCTAGCCTCCGTTACATCACTGCCCAGCACACACACACACACACACACACACACACACACACACACACACACACAAACACACACGCACACACACACGCACGCGCGCGCACACACACACACACACACAGTGGCTGTCCCACAGATGGATTCCTTTGTGAATTCATTGGCTGATTGGCATAATGTGTGTTTGAGAGTGTCAGGCTGTGAACAATGCTTCTGAGTGTTTCTCTCTGGCTGTTTGTGAGTGCACAGCTGAGCACAGAGAAACTATTGTGTGATTGTTTTCTGTCACACAGACATTTCTGCGTGGCTGATCTTTCACTGCATCTCTGACATTTTTCATCCTCAACATTATGCATTTGTTTCATTTAACTGAATCTCCAGTTCATTATAAACATGGGTCTAAATCCTTACACTCCCACAAACACATGAATCCAGCACATCGAGAGCTAAGTAATGAGTGTAGATACGTGTTATTGTGTCAACAGTTCATATGTCATCAGGGTGAAAAACCAGCTTCATTAAAGACAGACCAGACCTGGTGAACATGTATGAGGATAAAGGTTCACACTGTCATACTGTCTCTCCTCCAGGACAGTTGGTTGTACAGTAAACAGTAATGCAGGTAGTTGTGTGAAGAATGAATGAATGAATTTCTCAGTAAACATCAAGTAAACAACTTTTTAAGATCACGATTGTGAGAGAAACATTTGGCCTCAGGATGAGAGAAGAGGTCAAAGAGTAAAATGTTAATCTTTTGAGGAGTATGTGCAGCTTTACGCTCGGAAACTTTCTGACCTGATGAAAGGGCAGGAAGTCACCACATCCACGGGGAGGATCCTCTGAGGACACTGAATAAACAGTGAATTTCAGGGTGAATTTCACTCTGTTAGAGCTGGAGAAACAGCTTCGGCTGCAGAACACCTCTTTTTTAATATATCACATAGATCAAATATCAAATACAGTATTTGATATGTGTCACTTGGACACAGACACAGTTGATTCACAAAAAACTTTCTGAAAGTTTATGAATGAGGAAGTTTGTCAGTGATTTCTGCTGATGTTGGACTGAGGCCACAAATAAAAATATTCTTCTGTTCATCATAGAAACAATAAAGACTTCGGGAACATGTGGATTACATTAGGATTAAAGAAGAGAGGAGTCTTGAAGCAAAATAAATGTTTTGGTTGGATTAGATTCAACTGTTAATGTCCAGGGACGTTATTAAATCAACGTGTGGTGAAACAGTGGAGGATAAAAATGGTCTGAGGATGTGGGTTTGATTCCTGTCGGGCTGTGGGTTATGAGGTGCTGCTCTGGATCTGAGAGCACTGTGTTGTTTTTTACTGTCTTTTACTCTGTGGTTACGACATATTGACACTTCAGAGGTTCTGCTGTGGTGGTTTTTCTGCACCTGTAACAGGACAAATCCAAGTGCAGGAAGGGACTTTGTTCTTTACAGAACGCGACTGTTTAACTTATTACTGCTGGTTAATGAAGAGCCACTGACAGGCTGGACATGTGAGGACAGAGGCAGAATCGAACAGGCTGACGTGCACATTGTTCGTCTGGTCAGTTTATTGTGTTTTTTCACCTTCAAAATATTTCTAAAGTCTGACCATTTCTCTCTGAGTGACAGAAAGACTGATGCTTTTATACCCAGCAAGCTTGACCACTGTACAACCAGTCCTCCAACCTTTTTTTATTTCTAATATAGAACATAGACCTGCTATATAATCAAAAAAACACATGGACATCTACCTTTAGACTGTGTGAACCTTTAAACAACCAAAAACAGACCAAACCTAATGGACTTTGGAAGAAGAATTTGACTCTAACACACCCATATCTGTTTTCCAAACATGTACTGTTGTGGTTTTTGCTGTCCAACCAGGACTACGCCTCAATCCAACCAGTTTGTGCTTTGTAGTTTTTCTCAAAACCACCAATCTCAACCTCATGGTGCAGCTCGAGGAAAGTCAGGGCGTCCCCCAAAGTCAGAGCGAATCATCCTCAGGGAACCAGGAATCCTGGTAGGAATGGCGTTCCTACCTTTGTCGCCATGGTTACATGACTTGGTTAGGTTCAGGAAAAGATGGTGATTTGCGTTAAAATAAGTACTTCCTCAACATTAGATGACCTTTGTTGTCATGGTTACAATAATAACAATGAACGGTCATGGATCATAGAAACAACATAAACTGCTACTGTCACATGTCCTGTTACAGGACAGTCTGGATTAATTGGTATTAAGGGGCCAAAAGTGAGATAAGAAAACTTTCTGTGCACCTTCACATCACTAAGACACGAGACAGGTCAGAGAAACTGCTGTAAATAATGTTTCCTACCCAGAGATCCACAGCTTCAGATTCTGTAAACATGTCATGTTACAAATTGTACTAATAACACAAATCACATGAAAAACATGAATCAGTGATGATTTACTCTGTGTGAAGATGCATAACATGAGCAGAGAGAGCTCCACTTTTTGTCTAAATGAAAGAGAGGACTGAAGCCTCTCTTTGTACGAGCTGCGTGTCTCATTTAGGACCACTCCAGTGTGATGGATGAACTGTGATGGGGGGGGGGGCTGTTATTTCCTGTTTTGCTTCCAGCATCCATCAGTGAACCGATGTAAAGTTCCCACACTGTATTTATAGGTGTAGGATGGTAGGAGCCGTCTTCACTCATTTCTCTGCCTGGGTTTCTGTAAACGCAGCGAGCGACAACACATTTCCCCGTGTTGTTGCTGTTGTGAGTGAAGTTTTTATCTGAGTGTAATACGACCTGCGCTTCTTTTACACTGTGATCTGTAAAATTCACCATCCATCCTGAAAGTTATACATTCCCATCGCAGCCATCTATGATTTTCACTCAGGCTGAGCAACATACGGTGTCACATTACCACAAGTACCCCGACATGCTACTAAACACTGTTAGCGTGTGTCGCTGTCTGCATGAAATCATGGATTGAAAGATTTATTTATTTATTTATTTATTTTTACTGGCTGAGAGAAACATCCTGTTATTTAAACCTGCAGCAAATGATTTGTGTGAACACAAAGCTGACATTCATCCAACAGTTACACAGCAACATGAAGTGATTGAGGGCATGGCCTCTTTGAGTGACAGCTGGGGGAGTATCCTTGCCACAAACTGGCATGCACCAAAGTCTCGGTGCCACACACATGCCCCGCCTCTTTGACCATTTTTGGATTAGGAGGGAGTCAGGGGCGGAGTCAGGCCCTGCCAAGATGGCGACAGTAGAGCAGCTCACTCTGAGCTTCAGAAACCTGAGGGTGATGTCACAGAGGCTCTGCCCATCTTTATTTACAGTGTGTGGTCGCACTGTTTTCACTTCGTCATTTCATACACTGTTATTGTGATACATCTGTCACAGTCGACTGAAAGAAAATGCGCAGCTACTTTTCTGAGTTCGTGTAAATGTGATGTTTTGGAGATACGTGTTTTCACAGGACAGTGAGGCAGCCACTCTCCACTGCATCTCTCTTTCCCAGATGTCAGCTTTTACTGTGTAACTTACCAGTGGTTTCCATTCACAAAGAAACCACTTTCTCCTCAGTCACAGAGCCAAACACCAGTTTCCACTGATACATTATAGCACATAAGCTTAATGGCTGCTTGTTAATTGGCTGTTTATAATAAACAGAGCTGATTGCCTTCAGCAGTTTTCCTTGGCAGCATGCAGTTTTCCATAAAACTAAATAATCCTACCAAGTGATACAACCACAGTGGCTGCCAACTCACACATGAACACACACGTACTTTAGTTATGTGACCAGATGGGTGACACCATCCCAGGAAAACCCAGGTTAAAGTAACAACAGTAGAGTGAAGAGTCGATCAGCTGCAGTCTCTCACAGCAGAGTTATATTCAGTCATTACTCTGGACATTCCCTACAAGAGCAGATGTCTCTGTGAGTCGGTGAGCCAAAGCCACAGCATCCCCAGCCCCAGCCCAGCGCTAACTACTGACCCTGTTAAACCACACAGTCAGACCAGTCTGGACCCACCCAGACCAGGAGCCGGAGCCAAACCCCAGACTATGGACAGACCAGGGCAGAGCGGAGCAGAGCCAGGACGTGCCAGGCCAATAAAAAAAAAAAAGCACATTCCTGGTCACCAAACCAGGCCTCAAGACTTTTAACTCCTGCAGCGCTCTGCAGCAAACACAGGTGCTCTTCTCATCAGATTCAACTAACTTTATTTGTTCAGCACTTTTCAAACAGAAGTCCCAAAATGCCTCAGTGGAGGAAGAGAAGACAAAGACTGAGAGAGAAGAAGAAGAAGTTCACAACCCACAAAGTAAAGGCTGCAGAATCAAACCAAAGGAAAACTAATGGATCTAAGATGCTGTTTAAAGACGTGACTGCTGATTTTTTTTCTTTGAGACTTTGTGGGAAACTGTTCAGTCGAGGAGCAAAAGCTTCATCAGCTTTAGTTTACAGCCACAACCTGAGGCTCCTTCCAGAGGTCACTGCAACCCCTTTAAATACAGAGGAGCCTGAGAGTCTGATGATTTCTGTGGAGAGTAACATTTCAATCAGTCCTGAAAGTGACAGGGAGGGAGAGAGATTGTGGTCTGTGTCTGGTTTTGATTGATCCGGCGCTTTGGTCCAGACTGAAATGATCTCGACAACCACTGGATGAAACACCATGAAATTTGGTTCAGACGCTCCTGGTTCCCTGAGGATGATCGGACTTTGGTGGATGCCAAATCAACATCTGCATTTTTTTACAATGGTTTTCACATGTTTGAGCAAACGGACCAGTCAGAGTTGAGTATTTGTGGACAACAGTATCTGGTCCAATAGAAACATTTGGGCTTGAAGCTGACAGTGACTCTGCTCAGCCCCGGGTCCTGTTTATCTCTCCTCCTCACTCTCTCTTGAACTCTCTGTGGTGAGCTGTGGTCCAGTGTTTGGGGCTTTTTCCAGGTCCACTTCAGCTGTGGAAAAGCCCAAAAACCATTTATGCAAATCGAGTGACCTCGAAGGCCGAGCCACGTCTGACCAGCTGAGTTCGCGGCACAGACACACAACCCTCCCGTCCTCTGTATCTCTGTCGGTGTTGCGCGCTGCTAAACGCAGGATCATCCTGAGGCCTCCTGAGGTTCAGTGTGTAATTTGAGTGAGATGTTCAACCTCACTGAGCTGCAGTGTAATGACAGAGTTCACGTCGAGGCTGGGCAGTGTGATAGTGCACCGTGATGCTTGTGTGTGTGTTTGTGCAAGTGATGGCATGTATTTAAAGAACTGCCTTCAATCAAGTGGAGAGTTTTATACCCGTCGGTGTGATAACGCCCTGTGTGGTCTTTTACTGCACATGTGTCTGTAATTGAGTTGAGAACATGTGTACGCACGCACATGTTTGTGTGTGTGGCTGTTTCTAGGAGTTCTGTGTGAGCGCATCCTCCTGAAGGTCAAAGAGGCTGCGGCCGCTGGGAGATTGTTGTGGAGCTGGATGGAGGTTTTGGTGGTGCCTGCGTGGGACACAGACTCCATCTAAATCTGTCAGTCAGCAGTGGAAGAGTCTCACAGTTTCTGTTGAACTCAGTGTGTCTCCTTCAGGTCTTACAGTTATATTGCATGTACTTCCTTCCTTATAACACATTTGCAAACGTGTTTCCACATTTCTTGGCGTTACCGCCTCCTGATCAGTGCATCAGTGCTCGTGTAGGTGACAAAGTGATGCTACTAGTGTTTAACTGCAGATAAACTTTGACATTTAGCTGTAATATGAAAAGATGGAGCAGATGTTGGTTCACTATGTTTTTAAAAATGAGTTTGAAAGAGTGGAAATTTCATTGAAATACAGATTCACCATTTTTACCCAATGATTTATGGTTATTTATATTTCTCTTCTAAACTTTCTGTATCTAGCAGTAGATTAGTATTTTGTAAAAAGTGTTTTGTTTTGTTTTTTAAGATGATGGCGATGTTATTTTGTATCTATGGTCATTATCTAGGTGCTGATTGGTCCGATGGTCCCAGCTCCTGACAGATCAGATCTGTGAGTCTGTTTCTCAGAGGCAGAGAAGAGAAGATGAGCTCTCATGTTTTATATTTTGCTTCAGTCAAAAGACAGTTTGTGAAACTCAGTGTCAGTGTTGTGCAAATCTTCAAAAGTTTATTTCTCAGGAAAAGCACACACGCACACACACACACACACACACACACACAGTCTCCTCCCTCCATAAAATAAAGAGAGAGAGTCTGAGACAGACGCACCACAAACTCTGGAATGTGGAGTTTACATGGGCAGCTTTATTTGGCCTGAAGAAAATGTTCCCTCATTGAGCTCAGAAAGCCACATCCCTCACACACACACACACACACACACACACACACACACACACACACACACACACACACACACACACACACACAGTTAGACACACGCCCATACACATGCACACCCACCCACATAAAGAATATCACCATAAAAACACCCACATACAAAGCAAATGTCCAAAATAAAGCTCCATCTGTTATGAACATCTAATATTTCTGCGTCTTTACTCTGGAGCAGAGGATCAGGACTCTGCAGGTTTTCTGTGCAGCAGCTTCATCAGTCTCAGCTGCAGAGGGAAGCCCACGGACTGGTCAGTTATTTACAGCATGCTGTACAGATATAAACAGGCTGGATGAATTTATAATGATGGATATATGGTGATGTCACAACAAATCACTGCAGGTAGCAGCATGACCGGATGCTGGACGGATCAAGCTGCACGTTACTTGGTAGGACATGAATGTGGATTATACACTGTGTGAAGATTATGGCAGAGATTCAGCGTCAGGCACCAAGACATCCTTATATGACTGAAGTGCCAAAAATGCTGGATCCTACATTTCCCATGATGCAACCTACTACTCTGCAGTCTTCTCTGCAGCAGATATAAGATGGATTTGTTTCCATGTTTTGTGCAATCACATGTTTCACTGCAGTTGTTTACACTGATGTAAATAAGCTGTTAACCCTCATACTCATGTATGCTGTGCAGTAGGTGGTGATGTTGCACCTTAACGCTGGTTCCCATCCACAGGAAAATGGAAAAGAAGAAGAGCACACAGTGACTAGCTAGCTGCTAACAGTGTGAGGCTACTGCTCTGTGCAAAATGATGTGGGATCAGATGACAGATGAGAACGAAGCAGTCGATCTGCACCCAGAAATATTTAGGAGAAAAATCTGATGTCACCACAGCCCTGTTGACCAGTTAGAAATAGAATGAAAAGATCAGGACCTCAGTGTGTCTGTTTGAGGTCTTTTAAAAACTTTTGCATCATCTATACATCAGTGATCTATAGATCTTATCGCAGATGCTGAACTGGCACTGTGGAGCTGTCTGTCTGTTTTAACTCAGTCTAGAGATTTAGGAATAAAAATAGACATAACCCTCAGGTTAATAATGATTTAGGTGAGGTTATCTTACAGAGAAACAGCTTGGGTGCTGGCTGGATCCACTGGTTGTGATGTGGACTGGCAAACGTTCAGACATCTTCGAAATGCATGTACTTACATGGTGAAAAGGGCTAAATCTGCCTACTATTTGAAACATCTGTCTGACTGTGGTAACAACGCAGCACAATTCTGGAAAGTGGTCAAATCTCTTAAAGGCATGACCTCATCCACCGTCCCACAACACATTATACTGGACCCTGAAGTTGTTAATGATAAAGTGATCATTACAAATCTCCTTTTTATCAGATCAAGCTCTTGTTTGATCAGCTCAGTTGTGTGGATCAGACACTTCAGGCTCATGATAATGTCTTCATCACTATTTCAGAGGAAGAGGAGTCTTACTTCCAAGAAGAGTTTCTTTTTCACGTAAACCAAATTCCACCAAGCTTTGTGTAATTCCAAGTGCATGAAAAGCTCTTTGAGTGCAGAGCAGTTAGACTCCTGTCTCTCCCTTCTTTGCTGAGCCTACAAATTTTTAATTTAATGCTCTTCTCTGTTCCAAAGTTCAGTTCCAAAAGTCTGGAAATCAGCATTAGTGACTACTGTTGGAATCTGTTGGCAAAAGATATTTTAAGTTCTTATCACTCTGGGTTTATTGCTAACTACAGCAGCGACTGTGGTTTGAAATGATACAGGCTCTGCTCTTGATATTGTGCAGTTTTTGTTTAATGATGCATTAATTAATTAAAGCATTTTAACACAGTTAATCTCAGACTACTTCTGGCCTTGCTGGGCTTTGAGGAAGCGGGCTTTAAATGGTTTCAGGACTGATGACGCTACATCAGAAAGTGGTGTGCTACATGGTTCAGTCTTAGGCCCGCTGTTGTTTACTTTATATATTAATGATATTTGTGCCTTTGCAAAGCACAGTTTTATGCAGATGATACTATTCTTTATGCTTATGGGCCACGTGTGGAGCAAGTTGTGTCAAATCTTCATGCATGCATTTGACTATGTGCAGATATCCTTAAAGGAACTATATATATCAGTTTTGCTATTGCCACATAGCTAATGTTAGCATAAGCAGCTGTTTGCTTACCAGTCCAGAGCAAACTTTGTAAGTTCAAGATCAAACTTCATTTCTTTACAGCTGTCTAGTTGGCAGTAACCCTCTTGTTTTAGTTCTAGTTCTATCATGTCTTTTCTTCTGCTAAAGTTAGCATGCTAACCAGCTAGCTCCAACCCGGTCGGTGTCACTTTCCAATCCTGAGTCACTGTTTTTCCATCATTTTATTGTTTTTATTGCTGTATATCCTTCTTGCCTGTTCATTATTTGTTTTGTTGGACTCTTTCATCATCTTGTTGTTGTCATATTGTGTATCTCACTCCAGCCTGTATGATTTCAGAGCATTGCTGTAAAGGAGCTTAATTCTCAGTCATCTTCCCTGAATTAACGATGGTTGACATATTAATAAAACAGACAGTTTGACAGTTTCTACATGGCAGACAGATGTTCTGGTCCCAGTGATGTCAGTGGAACAAACGTGACAGTGACTCATGTGGTCATATGAGCTCATACCTGAGTGGGCTGCTGTCATTACAGCACAGAGACAGACATGTGGATGGATCAGGTTCGATTCAAGCAGCTGACACTGTGGTGAACAAGCCCTGTTAGTTTAGTTTGTTTTTAGGTCAATTAGAGCTCAGGGTGGGAGAGGTGAACACTGACATATTTTCCATGTAGGACTATAATAATCTTACATTACATTTGACTTGATGAAAAACAGCAACATCAAAATGAAGCTGTTTTAAGGAACTTAATCGCTCAAGCATGGCTGGATTAACCTGGTACAGGGACCCTGGGTAAAGATTTACTGCTGGGCCCCTGTGATTGGGTCCACTGTAAGCACAATATAAACTACTACTAAAATAATAAAAGTCTCAAAACTATGTTTTGATGCACACCCCTCGACAAAAAATTATTGCAGGATCACATCATTTTGCAGGTTTTGTTTATCTGGACTGTAAAGATACAGATTCCCAGACAAATTTTCAATAAGTCAAATGAAATACAGTCAACCTGGATTTCTCAGGTGGTTGCCCACTTTGCCGTCTTGTACGTAAAAACAGATTAAATGTGGTGTTCCACAAGGATCAATACTAGGACCACTTTTTCTGAGTGAGTACCTGCTACCACTTCAACCACTTATCTCTAAATGTTAATAGTGAGGGTCTGCAAACAATTTTCCACAATCTGGCAACCCGAAGGTTGTTCTTATTATTGTCTTACAACTGATCCATAAAGCTTTACTAACTAATGTCTTAACCATTAATAAATACATTAATTACAGCTTATAAAGCTTTTATAAATGGTGCCCTCCAATGCTTATGCAGGTTTCCTGTATTTGGCATGTGCCCTGTTTGTGACTGGATAATGGTGCAGCAGCTGATGTACCAGACGTGCAGACAATTCCAGTTAAGCTTGAGACAAACCTGAGGACTGGCAACAAAAACTGGACAAACATAAAGACTGTTCTCACCGACCTGCACAGATGTTTTAGTCTTTGACAGTCAGGAAGGAGCAGAAACCTTTCACTGAATAAACACAGCAGACGACACACTGAACCACTGATCAGTAACCACTAGAGCTCCGGACGTAGACGACCCCACAAATCCACAGAGAGACCTCCACCCGTCATGGAGGCCAACCAGCAGCTTGTACTGTTTCTGTACAGAGACATTTGTGCTGAAAAGACCAAGGAGAAGGAAAAAAGCTGAGATCCTGGTTGAAGGTGAGCAGGTCTGAAGAACCTACAGAGGGAACTGGAGCTGAGTGAACTTAGCTAAATGAAGCTTCAGGTGAAGGTGTTTATTTACTGGTACGTTTCCCTCAGCCGATGCATCAAACCTGTTTAAAGAAATCACATATTACACCCTACATGATATCTGCAGACAGCACCAGCTAATCCAGACGGGAACAGACCCAGTTCAACCTGGTCCCACCATTGAAAAAATGAGTCCCTGACTTTAGCTTGTTGGCTTTTCTGACCCAGGTTGTGTATTTTGCTGGTTTGGAACCTCCTAGAGAAAGACCCTCTATCCCAGCAGTGCAAACATCCCCCTGCATACACCACGTCTGAAGCCCACCAGTGTTACTGACCAGACTGGAGTAAGCACTTTCAGCCCTGAGGTGAGCAGAAACCAGCCGCTTCAGCGTAAACACTTCCAGCCCACAGTCATTCACTTTATTCTCTCTTACGAGCCAACAGCCCAGTATAGTCTGTCCAACCATGAAGTGAAGCAACTCAGTTTTTCTGCCTGTTTTAGGGTCAGAATTGACATTCTCACTGAAAATACACCCTCCAGTTTCCTATAACCCACAGTGAGTAAAGCATGGGGGCGAGTTGTTTGGCAGCTGTCAGGATGTTTTGGACCAGCCAGGCCACTGCTCAGCTGATGGTGGTTAAATTTAAAATGATGAAATTGAGTAGAAAAAAGCTGCAAAATTTCCCATCCATCCTTTTCCTTAAAGCATATTTAAATATTTACAATGAATTGAATGTTAAAAATGATGAATCGCTCTCCTGTGTCATATTCATCCATCCACCCCAACCTCCTCCTGACGTGGACTTTGTCGCTCTATAAACTACGTCACCGCACTTTTCCCTTT
This sequence comes from Trachinotus anak, assembly GCF_046630095.1. Lineage (NCBI taxonomy): Eukaryota > Metazoa > Chordata > Actinopteri > Carangiformes > Carangidae > Trachinotus > Trachinotus anak. The sequence goes on along the minus strand of NW_027273879.1, from coordinate 320,820 downwards.
GCTCCTGTCATCATTACTACGACCACTAGATGTCGCCTAGCAACAGAACCTAACGATGGGTCATAGTTACCTGCTGACAGACGACCTGTGGGCTCGTTTCTTACAGGACAGTCTCAAAAGGAGAGTGAACACTGGACTTCTGTCACGTTGCTGGATGATAAACAGGTGACACGTTCACTTTAACATAATGTGACAAAATGTCAGTGTTGTGTTTTCAGCCTGTTCTGCTGCCCCCATGTGGCCAGAGATCACTCACTGCAGCTTTAAGGACTGAGCTCTGCCTGTTTCGTAACTGACAGACTGCGGTTTACAGATGTGTATTGAACTATGATTGGACCAACCGGTATCGTCTCTTAACCACCAACCACCAATCAGGCCGCTCCACCCACAGCCTGATTTCCCCATGTCACCACCACCTCCACCACCACATCATGCTGCTGAGGTTGGAGCACAGCTCCACCACGGTCTCACACTGATCCCAGCTCTGTTTTCTGGGGCCAAATGTTTACATGTCCCTGTGTTTACAGTCCAGGCCGGAGGCGTGTGTACATGAATAAACCACAGATGTAAACTGCAACCGCAGCCAATTCTCCATCTGCTGCGGGTGTCATCGAGACAGAAAATAACTGAAGCTGGGGGGGGGGGGCGGATCTGGAGGTTTGGCCTGAAGTTCACGATGGTGTTTTCCATCAGCACCTGAGGAAAGAAGTGCTGGTACTTTAAGAGTAAATCTGGTAATGGTCTAAATTTTTTTACTTATCATTAAATCTCATGTGCAGACAACAAATGTCTCCTAACAACTGTGTGTTTATCAAACCCTGATTTATCTGAGCCTCTGCCTTCATCACCATAAACAAACACTGTAGTTTATTATGACTCAGTCCCACACACACACACTGTCCTGCTGCCCCAATACTCACAACAGCACCAAATGTGGATTAATCCGCTGCTGAAAATAGTCCCAATAAATGCAGTTTCCTCCAGTTTGATAAAAACTTCACTGGCCAACTGTTTATTGAAATTACAGAGCATTTTTTTTTTTTTTAGATATCCACATAATTTAGATAGAAGTTACACTCTCAAATATCCTATAAATTTATACATATAACACAACACAAAACAGATGTGATTCAGGTCGCTTTCACCAGGTGATGTAAAAGCAGCGTAAATAAGACAAACGCTGCTGATCCTGGATTAGTTGTCTGTCTTTGAAACCTGGATTTATTAATCTCACTGTCTGTTTGCTTTGATGCACATTTACCTGACAGCTCCAGTCACTAATCACTTTGTAGCTGAAGATTTTTCCTTTACAATATTATTGGGTTTTAAAATATGATGCAGTGTAGTAGATCACACCAGTGGGCTGTTGCTCCACGTTCATGTTGGCATGAAACACTGAGAAATCTGCACTTAATCACAGTGTCGGTCCCTGAGACAACACTGCCCTCTGCTGGGGCGTCAGGGCACAACATCCAGCAGCTGTGCAGAAAGTGGACGGACGAGTTTAGGATAAAAAGAAAAAATAATCTGTCTCAACAATACCATAATAACATCAATATAATGAGTAAACTTCACTGACCTTTATATTTATTCCAAATGTTGAATTAGTTTAATATAAATGAACACAACTGAATCACAAACTGATGAAACAACACGTCTACATCATCTGCTCGACTCCTCACTCGTTTCATACTGCAGAACTAGTTACTGTGAGTTCAGGAAAACTTCAAAACAACAGAGAAGGTTGAAGAAGAACATTTATTAAACATCTGGGTCATAAAATAACCAAAGCACAGCAGAGGAGAAGGAGACAGTTCAGCTGTAGCACCTCATTTTTCACATTTCACACCAGTTCACAGGAGACGTGACACTTAACATTACACACACACACACACACACGCTCAGTAGAATTCCACATTTACTAAAATATAGATTTAATAGACGTTAACCGAACATCGTGTATAAAAACAGCAGTTTAATGAAATGAACTTTCAGCATGATGCTCACACATCTGACTTTTAACCTGTCATATAAATACATATCTAGACAGATATAATTGTGTCTTTTTATATTGAACTGATGCACAAAGTATTTTATTTTTTATTTTTATCACAGAACAATGGCGACGACAAGCAGGAGCTTCAGGGAGCTCCTGTTATTCACTGTCAGAGGTAACGTGGAGGCGGAGCTCCTTCAGATACACGTCATTTCACAAAGACTCAGTATATTCTATTATATATATGTCTTAGTCTCAAACAGCCTGTTTCACTGTTACTATCAGCATCCTCTGAAAAAATACATCAACTCTGTCCAATTAAAAAAAACTACAATCTGATTTTCTGCAGGTTGTTTCCCTCAACATCCACGTTTACATTTATATGAGGAATAAAAAGGACAAACTGTCACAGAAAGTGAACTTCCTGTTTCTATCTTTTTCTTCCACTGTCAATATTTATATTAAAGAACATTTTCAGCCTGAAGCTGAAGAATCATGGATCAGTGAGACTGTTGCTGTGCAGTAGTTAATTTTTCCACAACTCGGCGTGGAACTGACGACATTTAATTAAAATGTATTTGAAACGACTTTAAAAACTAAATCAAAGAGTTTTGAAGGTTTATGAATATCATAAACCAAACTACATTCAGAAGCTCAGAGCTGAACCTACAAAAACATGATGTCACTGCTGTAAACTCACACACGGATGATTTACAAATCTGATTCTTTTAGACAGTTCAGCAACATGTTTCTGTCTGTGATGGAGGCAAAAAAAATAAAGGGTAGAAAATCTCAGCTGTTAAACACATGTTGACACTTGTTGGTGTTTGGTTCAGAGCAAAATATGAGGTTTGGCATTTATGGCGGGGGGGGGGGGGGGGGGGGGGGGGGCAGAGAGAGAAAAGTGTCAGTATTACTGACGGATGTGTTTCATGAGTGAGTTAAAGCACTGTGTGGAAGACTGTGGCGTTTTACCGCACACTCTGAGACATGTGCAGAGGAGTCAGCATCTCTTCAAAGATGGCCCCCTTCACATTGGAGCCTCTCAGGTTCGCCTCCTGAAGATCACATCCTGACAAGTCGCAGTTCTGGAAAATTAAAAAGACCTGAATGTGTCACAGATCCTGGACCTGGCTGGTTTTCAGATGGTCCTGGAACCTATGACCAACTGAAAACCTCAAACTTCTCAGCGGTGTGAAAACCTAAGCTAATTATGTTCTGTGTTTTTACTGAGGTTCATTTACAAGTTGAAATGAGCTGCAGCTGCTGCCATGTCTGCTCTGCTCAGGGCAGATTAGATATTTGCAGATAACAGATCAGGTCC